>NW_024543064.1:51932500-53270000 GCF_018167655.1 Microtus oregoni
TCCTGATATGATTTCAACATGCCCATGTGTTCCTATAGTACCAATTCACCTCCAATATATTAAAAGGGTGGCATTCTTTCTACAAACTGTAAATCAATCATCAGTCTGTGCTGTTAGGATAGTGACAGACACATGGTGTTTTCATTTGCCCCCCCCCCAAGTCCACAGTCATCTTTCACCTTCATTATAGAGTCAAAAGCTGTATGAAATAAAGAAGAAAAGCCTACTAACATGGCTAAAGAAAGCATGATATGAATTATAATTGGTCTCTGGACTTGCAATTTTCTAATCTAATATAGGGATATTCATTGACAACTTTATCAGATGATCAGCCTTGCAGACAGTTCAATATAAGGTATGGTTTACCTACGCCCAGTGACTAAACCCAGTCAACACATTGATTTGACAAGTGTGACGTTAGTAGTGCAGTACTTTGTTCTCTCATTGATGTCCTTAATGTACTATTTTTAGTATATCGTGCTTCAATAAAAATGGATATGCATTTATCTTTATTGCATGTGACTTTTATTCTTCTGGGTGGATACCCGGGAGTAAAACAGCTAGATCACACAGAAGTTCTATTTTTGGCTTTTTAAGGATCTTCTATACCTGTGACCATATAGGGTATGTTAATTATTTACATTCATTATCATCAACAATGATTAAAGTTTCTAGAACTGCAGTGACAGGAAAATCATCTAAGGGGCAAAAGTGCACCCACAACTAGATTGGTTATGAAACTATTGAGATAATTGTCCCCAAGGGATTGGCATTTCCCCCAGAAAAGTCCTGCAGGGAAAAGCAGAAGGATGAAGAGGAACTTATACCACTTCTGACTATTTCACAGGAGACACTGGTCCAGACATCTATACTTAATAATAGGTGGTGTTAATGCAAGGCCTGCTTAGTTGTGAGAACTTCTTGTCTTCCACTTAAACCTCAACCTGATGTTAGGAACAAAGATGTATTTGGATGATCACTGGACCTCTTTACTCTTCTTCCCACCATGGCTCCAATGAATGAATCTCCTTTCTCTGCATATCTGCTTAATTGTTAGAGGACAGGTGACCAAGGGTGGAGTCTTAAGGTTGACAGAACTCCAGTGCTAACAAATCCACTGACAACTCGTCACCAGCATAGGCTGCTTTTGTTTCAGAGATCGCAGACTTTTTGACTTGGGCAAGATTTTGTCTCAGTGGAGCTGTCATTTGTATTTCCTAGGGATAAAAATGTTGAAAACTTTTCCATATATTTATTAAGCATTTATATCTCTTCTGAGACACATTAGTTGGTTTGTTAATACTTTATATAGTCTGGTCATTAACCTCCTGTTAAATGAATAGCGGAGAAATTTTTTTTCTTACATTGTCCCTTTACTAATTACTTATCTTTTTTGTTGCATATTCTACCAATATTTCTGCCAGTAAAAAATATATTCAAAAGAGAAACCCATGCTTTTCTCTTTAAATATCAGATTACTGAAATGATGGACCTCAGGACATTAGAAATAACCCAGGAAACTCCTACAAGGTAAGACAAATCTCTGGGAACTGGCCAGGGGAAAAACTTATCTTCCAGAAAAGGACCTTGTCTCCTGGAGAAGGATTCACAACTTATCAGTTTAACTTAGTGAGAGACATCGATCTCAGACAAAGATGGTGGAACTACATCATGGCTAATGCTCAGTTACACACACCTCTTGCTTCCAATTTAAACATTAGTTTCATTTCAGGACCTCAATAATGAGTGTGGAGTAGGAGTTGCCTCGATCTCTCTGTTTCTTTTCATTGTTACCAAATTAAATAAATTTGGTATTTTCCACATTTTACTCTTCCCATTATTGCTATTATTTATGTTTGCCTGCTTTTTGTTTTATGGACATGTTTTCTCTCTGTGCTAACTTTGACTGTTCTGGAACTCACTTTTTGATCAGGCAGGCCTTGAATTCACAAAGATCCACCTACCTCTGATTCTCAAGTGCTGGATAAAGGCATGTGACACCACATGGCTTGTTTTTTATTATTAATTGGTTTGTTTAACTGGCTTATGCAGGACATGTAGTCAACTGTAGCATCGGGGCACATGCCGTTATTTACCTGTGGATTTATTTTTGTGTATTCTGTTCTGTTCTCTTCTATTATATTGTCCCAAGTAATGCTTATTTTGCTACTATGGCTAGGTAGTATAATTGTACTATGATAGCTTCATGAAGTGCTCTTCTATTCAGGATTGGTTTGACTTACTGGAGCCACTTGTACTTCCATAGGATTTTATGATTTTTCCCTATATCCATATGGGTATTATTGGAATTTATTAGAAGATCACATAGATTGATTTTGGTAAAATAACAAGTTTCAAAATAATTATTATTCTAGCTCATGATCTTTTCACTGTCTAGTATGTTTTTTAATTTCCTTTTTCCTGGCTTTGCAGCTTCTTCCCTCCATTCCGTGACTGTTTTATTCCTAGTGCTTGTCTGATTGCTTCTGGTGTTAGTGTGGTTGGAATTATCTTCCAGCACCAGCCTTTCTATGTTAAACAATTGCCTTTTGGAGACAAGCAGCCCCTTAGTCTTTCTCCTTATTCAGGTTGACTAGGTAGGCTATTGCTCTTCAACAGACTTCCTATTGTTATGCACAGAGCAACAAGCCTCTCTTTTAGAGTGCTAACTATTATAACTATAGAGTTATATCATAACTATTATAGCCTCTCTTTCAGCACATGCCTTGACCCTAACATTCAGCTTCCTAATGTTCTTTTGCTCTTTAAACTACATTTTATATTTATTTCTGGGCTACTTCATCCAACACAAAATGAGCTCAATGGTGTTTTCTTATAAGGTTTTTTCTCATAATGCTTTTTGAGGCATTTTTTGTGTTACTTGTGTTTTGCTTCTCTATTGGGTTCTAATTTTGTTTTTTATGGACTGTGTGTGTTTGCATGTTTGTGTGTCTGTAGTAGTAGCAGTAGTAGTAGTAATGGTAGTGGTGGTGGTGGTGGTGAGAGGATGCATTCCTGCAATACTCCTACAATGTGTCTTAAACTAATCACTTAGTTCTCCACAGACTTTGACTGATTCAAAGTTATTCTTATAGGCAAATCAATAACTTGCATTTTGCCGATTATACATCACTACTGGCTGAAAGTCTCAATGAGCTGCAGGCCGTGGTAAATAGAGTGGTAGAAGTCAGTGATAATCTCAGTATGAAAGCAAACATCGAGAAGACGGGGATACAACACATGGGAATGGTAGACAAGGATTTTAACATTGTAATAAAGGATCAGAACCTCAAGCAAACAGTCAACTTTGTTTACTTGAGAGAAAAACCTAAGCTCCAAGGAGGGAGCTATTTCAGACATCAAGAGGAAGATAGGGATAGTGAGGGCTGCCTTCTAGGCACTAGGAAAGGTTTTGTCAGTAAGAGACATAACAACCACAAAATTACAAGTATATGAAACACCTGTCTTGAGCTGCCTTCTTTACAACCCTGAAACCCAGACAATAAAACACGCCTAAGAACAGCGGCTGAATGTGTTTGAGATGGCATGACTCAGGAGGATTCTAGGCGTCACACGAAGAGACAGGCTGTGAAATGATGATGTTAAGAAACATCTCCATCTACAAAAGGAAGTAAACTACAGGATACAGCAAGGGTACTTTGACCTTGTTATGAGAATGACTGATGGCAAATACCCAAAGACAGCAGTGCTTGGAGGAGTACATGGGGTAAAGTCAGAGAAAGGAAAACAATTTATAAAGCAAACAAAAGTGAAACAATCTGACACGGCTATTCTGATTTCAGGTAAAACAGATATTAAATCCAATAGTCAGAAGTGATAATGTCATTGCATGAGGGCAACAGTTAATAAATCACAACACGTGTAAAAAAAGTTATACACAAGCACACTCTTTTACATTTCTGATACACACATAATGGAAGGAGAGAACCTATTCCTGAAAGTTGTTCTCTGACTTGTGTGCATGCACACACACTACATACAATGCCGTGACAATGTTTTAAACACACACAAGCATTCTCCAATATGTAAACACACATTCTCCAATATGTACACACCACAGTAGTATGGGACTACTGTATCAGGCTTAGCAGAAAAAAAAACTTAGAAAAAAAACCTGCTGAATAGACACCATAAAGGAAGCCTGTGGAAACTTGTATGTCAATAACACAAGCATCCAGAACTGCACAGGATAGGAACAATAGTAGAACTGCCATAAATAAGCTGCCCATGAATTCTTAAGTATTGCCGGGACACAAATGATGCTGATGTTGAGTGTATTTCTTGAGATTTAAAAAAAAAATTAAAAAATTTTGTTTTGTTTTCTTTTTATATTTGCCTGTTTGTTTCCTAAAGATAAAAAAAGGCATTGAGTCAGATGGGTGGGAGGTGAGGAGGTTCTGGATGGAGAAATAGAAGGAAAACTAACATTATAAATTTACAAAATTAAAAGTGTAAATGCTTTTAAAAATACTGAACTATATTGTCTGAAGTGCTTAAGTTGGTTTACTTTATGCTTCGTATATTTCATTAGGCAACTAAAAAAGTGGTCATTTACAATTTTTTAACACAAGCTAATACTTAAATAAGCCTTGACTTTGCCCAATGTCTGATAAAATTAGAGGTACACAGAGTATGAAATGCATTTTACTTTTGATTTGTTGAATGGTATGTGTGTATCTCTGTTTCTCTGTGTATCTCTCTCTTTCTCTCTCACTCTGGTTGTGTGTGTGTGTGTGTGTGTGTGTGTGTTTGTGTGTGTGTGTGCGTGTGTGTGTCCATGTATGTGAATAATTTCTAACACTTAGGTCTCAGAGATCCAGTTCAAGTTGTCAAACCTGGAAGCAAGTGCCTTTACCACTGAGCCAACTTCCTAGCCTCTAAATTCTCTTTTAAAGATAGTTATTTTACCTATTTAATTAAAGAAAACAAATATTTCAAGTCTACTTGCTTTAAATATAAAGCAGAGAATATTCCTTATAAATAGCAATTTTGGTGTGGTCAACCTATTTACATATAATTCTATTCTTTTAAGATCTATTTTTCTGTAAGCCTCATCAATTTCTTTTTGTGTAACAGACAGATAGTGAATGGCATTTATAGGTATAGCCATTGTGTATTTGGTAGAATATCTGAAAACATAAGGTAAAAGGCTTACTACATTTTGTCATGCTACATCTGTCACCATAACACAGATTATTCTGTATGTTATTTTATATGTATATGTACATATAAAGTACTAGAGATTTCACAAGAAAATTTTCAGTTGCAAACACAATATTCTTTTTAATGATGCAATGAAACAGAGAACCTAACACTGCTTTTTTGTGATACTAGTTTTATCTTGGTAATATTACAAGTTGTACACCAAGTTAGATGTTAAAATATTGACTCTTAACTTTATTTACAATGAAAACAACATTCCCAATTAATAATTGTCTCATGTAATACAGACAAAATATGTATTAATACAGACAAGATATATGTCCAGCTCATCTAGACAAGAGCCCAGAAATCATATGGAAGTAGCTCTACACACAGGCTGATTCTAAAATTTCTCTTTAAAATTTACATATTAAGTTTATCAAGCAGTAAACATTTTAGAAATGATATTCCTTCCATTTCTTTTGCTGAGACAGAATACTCTGACCCTCTAAAACAATGATTTAGAAAAGGATTTGTTTTGCCTTATGCTTCCAGGGATAGAGTTTGTTATAAGAAGGCATTGCACTGGGAGTGTGAGACTCAACCCCTATGCAACAGGGAGGCAGCCAGACCATATTTCATCTTCACACAAGAAGCTGAGAGAAAAAGCAGGAAGTGAGGTCAAGCTAAATTAACTCAAAACCACCTAGAGTGACTTACTTATTCTAGCAAGGGTTTACCTCATAAATGACTCCAGAAGTATTCCAAAGCATTCACATACACACACACACAAACACATACACACACTATTTTAGTTTCAGTCAGGTATGCCCAAAATAGCAATTTTAACAATATTTTCAAGAATAAATGTAGCAATGAGTTGCTAGCGTGTTGTTTGTTGTTGCAGGAACTCTAGGGGAGGATTCTTTTCACCTAAACTATCTTAGGAATCATCCCAAATCTACAAAATAGAATCTGCTATAATTTATGGGTACCAAGACAAAGAAAAAAGCAATATTTTCTATGATTGCACAAATGTCAGGAGAGAGTTCCTCAATGTACTGGTGAATGGGTGTTCGTGTAAAGAACTTTCCTCTCTGCCTCTTCTGCAAGGCTGATTAACTGATTAGAACTGCAAAAATCATGGAGAGGTTAAAGTGTTGCAAGCCCGGGCCAGATACAGATGAACTTTAGTGCCCTTCATGGTCACTAATAACCTACCTTTATATATGACCTAAAGTGCAAACTTTGGGATATATTAATTGAACAGACTAGTGACTTAAACCAACCTGAAGGCTAAGATTATCATCACATAGCAACAACCTCTGGACCTCTACCAGGTATTTCTGTCGTTGAACATCAACATATTTGAAGAGTCCAATGATTTATGACTTCCTTTGTTCTTTTACAATTACACTTCGTGCAATTGTTAGAACATTGGAACATGGAGTTTATGGTTAGTTAAATCTGTGTTCCTGGGCCATGGTAACTCATACTTATGTCCGGAATAAATTGGATCTTACTCTTAGAGGTAAAATTTTTGTTTTGTATCAACAGTTACGGTGGCCTAATAAGCCATTTTACACTGGATGAGAAAGATACTAATATGGGTCCCCTCTATCCAAACTGCCAGTATCATCCCCATAGGTGGATTTTGGTGAATGCTTTGTGTGGCTCCTACCTCTCTTGATTTGGTCAACAATCAAAGACACGTAAATATTTTCAGACTCATGCCTTGTCTACCGTCCTCTGACCGTGCCTCATCATTCTTTATGTCCAAGAGGAGCAAAATCACTGTTCCAAAGAGGAGTTTTTCATGCCCTAATTTAAGATAAAAACAAAATAGAGATCATCCCATGCTATTCCTAAAAATCATGAATGCCATGGCCTCCTGGTAAGCTCTCTCTCACACCTCCATTTGGATATCTTGAACCGCCTTTCAGGAGCTCTCTTTCTCTTAACCCTCATGCTTACTTTCGTGAAAAGATTTTTTAAACTATACTGCAAGTCAAAAATCTTTACTTGGCATAAATTGGGTCCTGGAAAGTCTAGGGGAACTCATCAGGCTGCTGTAGATGACAATGAACAGCTGTGTCTCTGTCCCAACTAAGGTTTGTAGATGCTCATGACAGACTGCATCTTGAAGCATTGTTAGTGAGTTTGCCTAACTACCACTCAGCTTTTCTTCCTTGCTAATCATGGCTTGAAAGTTACCTTAGGTTCCCACTTAGGATTGAAAGGTACCACTGGCAGCAAGGATAGAAGTCTAGACTCATCTAAACCCCATTCTTGAGTAGATGAAATAATATGTGACTTATCTAGGGGATATCTTCAGAAAGGTTATGCTCTCAAGTGTCCTAAGCCAGTATCTGCCCTACAAGAGATCATCCAGAGACACAATTGCGAAAGCAGTTCATTCTGAATTCAAATCACGTGAGGATGGTTATGTCTCCCCTAAATTATTCAATGGCCTTTTTGCTCCATCTCTTCCCTCCATGTCTTCTCTGTTTGTAGAAAGTTAATTATTAGACAAGGGAGACTCTCTCTGCTTCCCCACCCCATGACTTCTGAGAAGGGGCTGACTCAGAATGTTTAAGGCTAACATAGGAGAAATCAGACTCAAGTCATTTTGATTTCTTAAGAGGCTGAAACTTCAGCTGTCTTTAGACTTTGTACTAGATGGGCAGTAGGATCTTATCATGGTGGGGAACTTAGCCTATGTTCCCTAGATTATCAATAGATGGAATCTTTTCTGATCTGTGGGGACACTCAGGATATCTCGAGGAAAAAGTAACCACCTAAGCATTTGTAATGATTAAATGCCAGTTCAATGTGGGACAGATCATCTTTAAGTAGACCATGATAAAATACAGGTGAGAGTCGTAGTAAGCAGGTAGCCAATCCATGATGCTGTGCTTAGAGTTAGTTTTCCTTCTTTCATGTAGATATGGAGGCAGGCATGGGAAATGGACTTCAGCCCTACTACAAATCAAATAGAGATTTTTTTTTAACCTAAAGTAACATTGAGGGTGATAGTTTGATCTGTAATGACGTTTGTTCTAAAAATAGAAAAGGATGTTGCCTTAAGTCCACATAATAAACTTAACCTTTTGTTCATTTTACTCAGCCTTCCCCATGCCATAAAGAGATAAGGATATCTGAGCTTTCTGCTTGGTTATTATATTGTGCACACTTGCAGTGCATGTAATTGTGTCTAGTCTGTCTATGGCATTTATTTCCCCATGTTGTTTTGTGTCCCCCACAAAAACTAAGTGACAAATGCAGTGACCACTTCAATTTTTATTTGCATTGAGTACTGATATGTCTGTGCTCTCTGGCTCCTCGAGTCTCTTAGGGAAATGAGGGGGTGTGATAGGATGTGAAGAGGAATAGATTATCTGAGAGCCCTATAAGATTAGCAGCCCTGAGCCTCAGCTCAGACTCTCATTCCTCTGAAGAGTCTACTAGGATACCAACCATGCTCTCAGCCATGGGCTCCCTAGTGGCCAGCCTCTGGGCAGGGCTCCATCTCTGGACTCTGCTGCTGGCTGCTCTCACCTTCTTGTTCCTAGCTGACTACCTAAAAACCGACATTAGCATCTTCCCATGCTAATGTGGGCTTACACAGTTAGCAGTTCTCTGCTAGATGATACCTGAGAGAGCAGCTCTCAAGACGAAGGGACTGCACACTTCGGCTAGAAAATGCTGCTACACAGGCCTTGAAACAGTAAGTTAGAAATGAGAAGGAAACTTGAGGCACTGGTGCTACCATGAAAGTGAGACTGTTGTTTCTAAATCTGCGAACCACAGGCTTATAATTTACATACAAATGATTGATGTCAAATGAGGGAAAAATGCAAAATTAGAAAGGGACAGAGGGTCAACAGTTTCTAAATGATATTTGTGTGCTGTTGACTCTTAACTCCTTTACAAGGTCTTATTCGCTTTTCCGAATAACTATCCATTTCATGTTTGTGTTTAGAAAGTGAGGCTTAAGTAAATTAGATTTACATCAAATCTCTCTACTATTAAACATAGTAGGGAATCTGGGACCAAACCTGGTCTGATTTTTCTGATCACCCTAGCTTCCTCCATAGGGCTTGCAGTATTTTGACATTTAAAAGAGGTCCTCTGATGTTTTTCTATGAATCTTTGTTAAAAACCCTTTTTTTATAGACTGGATCCCCATCACATCTCTCAGGAGTCTCAATATCTCTGCATAGGGTTTCCTGAAACATATACCCTCCACACCACAAAAGACGGTTCTATCCCCAGTCAGGGAAATTCTGCTACCATTCGTTGATTAACTCTGGAAATGTGTTTACAGATACTAGCATAAGATGATGAAAGCATACTACAGAGTGTGTAATACAAGAGGTGACAGAGTCATCACATTCATGGCACACTTCACTGTTTGCTCTACAGCAGATGTGGGTCTACAATGCACTGAGGTTGTTCTTGGAATCAGGAATGGACATGACAAAGTCAAGAGAGATTGAAAGAATTGGAAAAGTCACTGCTAGGGTGGGTGATTCAGTGTGATAAAAGGCACACTCTGGAGAGCCCAAGCACCATGCCAGGAAGCCTGATGGAATAAGCTTGCAAACTCTGCTTTCTTGATGCGCTCCTGACCCAGAGAACTGGGATCAGACTCCCACACACTGAGGGTTGAGAATGGAAAAACAGAGAAGAAAGGCTCATCTTTTCCTTGCCCTGGTCCTCACAGTAAGAGGTGCCTCATTATTCTTCTTTGGATGCTAACATGTCTTTCCCTAGACCTGTACAAACTTCTTCCCATAGACTTGTATTCAGCATTAAAGAGCAACCAAATGGATTAGAATATCCCCAGAAGGCACTCACAGTCAATGCAAAGTTATCTCGACAAAGGAGAAGGTACTAAGTGGGGAGAGTCATGCATGAGAGCTCAGAAGTATCTACATTTACCTCCATTAAGGTCTGTTCCATATATCGAAGCATGGCTCTTTACCATCATTTTTAGGGTACCATGCTTCTAACAAACCTGACTGCACTACACAGTGACCCCAAAGAGTGGGCCACTCCAGAAACCTTCAATCCAGAGCACTTTTTGGAGAATGGACAGTTTAAGAAGAGAGAATCCTTCCTGCCTTTCTCAATGGGTGAGTTTTGATGAGCAGGAGAGGGTTCAGAGCTCCACCCAGCCTTTTCCTCCTCTCATCCCATAATCTTGTGTTTTAAAGAAAACATCTCCAGATTGACCAGTGTGACTCCATTTTGTGTTTTCTTGAAGTCCTGCATTCCCTGGCCTTTTCCCCAATTCAGAACCCCCATTTCCCTTGTGGGTGTTTCGACTTTCCTCATTTTTTCCCCAAACATTAAGAATAGACATGTATAATGTGCTCCCTCTTTACTAAGGTGTGTATGGATCTCCTTCATAAGATTTTTCAGTGTCCCAAGTTATTTTCAAAGGATGCACTCTCACAGTCAAATGGAATTGATTTAAAATGTGATGCTGAGGAGAAATGCATCCTGGGAAAATTATTGAGATTCTGTCTTAAATGCCTAAAAGAGATAAAGTGGTGTAGCTCAGTGAAGGCATACTTTCTAGAATATGCAAGACCCTAGATTCACCAACTACTAGGGAGAGAGAAGAGAGAGAGAAAGAGAGAGAGAGAGAGAGAGAGAGAGAGAGAACAAATGAGGAAGAGGAAAAAGAGAAAAGATAGGAAAGGAAAAGAGGAAATAAAATAAAGAATTTTTTCTTCTTTAGTGTCAATTCTAACACCAGCATACATACTGGTTGGTATTGTCAACGGACAAACGGACTGGTGAGTTATTGTCCTGGCTCTCACCATGCATTTTTGTCCCTGAGCCTTGAACACAGAGCTCATTCATTTGTCAGAGATGCAGTGGGTGGCTGGATGCTGAAACCAAACACAGTGCTTCTCACCATCTTGTTCTCATTCTTCCCCCAAGGAATTCTCTGAAGGAAGAATAATTCAAAACTGGGGATCTGAGGTTTAAAAGTGAGCACCCTCCCCAAGAGCCCACAGTTAGTGAACTCTAGAATCTGCATGTTTATACCACTCCAGGTCTTCAGAGATATAACCACTCAGAGCCTTTAACTTCTATTGCGTTCTCCATATCTCCTAATACAGTGGCTCTCAAATTTTGGGTTGCAACCCCTTTTGAGTCACAGATCAGATATCTTACTTTCATTGAAACACTTACATCTTCATGATTTAGTCTATGGAAGCATTGGTGCTCACTCTTGTAGAAGGAGCTGCGGGCCTTTTCCAGTCACCTGGTTCCCAGCCACGGGCTAGCTTTACACCTGAAATAACAAAACAAAAATTGTATTCTTTTAAACACTGCCTGGCTCATTATATCTGGCCTCTTCTTGGCTAATTCTCACATCTTGCCTTAACCCATAGTTAGTAATCTGTGTAGCACCACGAGCTGGTGGTTTACCAGGAAAGATTCAGCATGTCTGACCTGGTGGCTGGCTCCATTGCATCTGACCTCACTACCCTTCTTCCCAGCATCCTGTTCCATTTATTCCACCAACTAATTTTCTGTCCTATCAAAGGGCCAAGGCAGTTTCTTTATTAACCAATGAAATCAACACAAAACTGAAGACCCTTCCACATCACATTCAGTTCTTACGGGTAAAGGTATGAATGAGAGTCTAAGAAGAAATATCAAATTCTAAAGGGAATTGAAATATGGCAAATTGGAGATAAAGAAAAAATATTGAAACATTCCTATTACAACACAGTATCATTCCCAGACAAAAGTGCATGGATTCCCCTCAGTGCTACTCTCATTATTTACACATGTAGATCCCATGTCTAGCACATGCAGAGTAAACAACATTATCCTCTGGGGAAAATGATATTTGATTTTCTAAAAAGTCCAAGCAAGCTGTAAAAAATATTCACAGTCTTTCCTCAGCACTTGTAAGGTCACATGTGTGTGTCTCCTACTTTGCCTTCAGTGCACTTAGGATGCTTCAGGTAGAGACCTTGTTTAATTTCTGTCACTTACATCCTTTTATGTTCCTTTAGGGTTACACAATAGATGCCTACTTAATTCATAATGACCTATATTAATGATTTTTATACAGTAAATTCCATTTTTATTGAACTTGAATTTCATTCAGAGGAGGAGAAAACCTTTTCCTGATATGATTACAACATGCCTATTTGTTCCTATAGTATCAATTCACCCCCAATAATTTAAAAAGGTGGCATTCTGTCTACAAACAGTAAATCAATCATCAGTCTGTGCTGTTAGGATAGTGACAGACACATGGTGTTTTTGGTGTGTCTCCCCCCCCCCAAATCCACAGTCATCTTTCACCTTCATAATAGAGTCAAAAGCTGTATAAAATAAATAAGACAAACCTACTAACATGGCTAAAGAAAGCATGATATGAATTATAATTGGTCTCTGGACTTGCAATTTTCTAATCTAATATAGGGATATTCATTGACAACTTTATCAGATGATCAGCCTTGCAGACAGTTCAATATAAGGTATGGTTTACCTACGCTCTGTGACTAAACCGAGTCAACACATTAATTTTACAAGTGTGAAGTTAGTAGTGCAGTACTTTGTTCTCTCATTGATGTCCTTAATGTACTATTTTTAGTATATTGCGCTTCAATAAAAATGGATATGCATTTATCTTTATTGCATGTGACTTTTATTCTTCTGGGTGGATACCCAGGAGTTGAACAGCTAGATCACACAGAAGTTCTATTTTTGGCTTTTTAAGGATCTTCAATACCTGTGACCATATAGGGTGTGTTAATTATTTACATTCATTATCACCAACAATGATTAAAGTTTCTAGAACTGCAGTGACAGGAAAATCATCTAAGGGGCAAAAGTGCACCCACAACTAGATTGGTTATGAAACTATTGAGATAATTGTCCCCAAGGGATTAGCATTTTCCCCAGAAAAGTCATGCAGGGAAAAGCAGAAGGATGAAGAGGAACTTATACCACTTCTGACTATTTCACAGGAGACACTGGTCCAGACATCTATACTTAATTATAGGTGGTGTTAAAGCAATGCCTCCTTAGTTGTGAGAACTTCTTGTCTTCCACTTAAACCTCAACCTGATGTTAGGAACAAAGATGTATTTGGATGATCACTGGACCTCTTTACTCTTCTTCCCACCATGGCGCCAATGAATGAATCTCCTTTCTCTGCATGTCTGCATAATTGTCAAAGGACATGTGACCAAGGGTAGAGTCTTAAGGTTGACAGAACTCCAGTGCTTACAAATCCAATGACAGCTCATAACCAGCATAGGCTGCTTTTGTTTTAGAGATCACAGACTTTCTGACTTGGGCAAGATGGTGTCTCAGTGGAGCTGTCATTTGTATTTCCTAGGGTGAAAATGTTGAAAACTTTTCCATATATTTATTAAGCCTTTTTATCTCTTCTGAGACACATTAGTTTGTTTGTTAATACTTTATATAATCTGGTCATTAACCTCCTGTTAAATGAATAGCGGAGAAAGTTTTTTTTCTTACATTGTCCCTTTACTAATTACTTATCTTTTTTGTTGCATATTCTACCAATATTTCTGCCAGTGAAAAATATATTCAAAAGAGAAACCCATGCTTTTCTCTTTAAATATCAGATTACTGAAATGATGGACCTCAGGACATTAGAAATAACCCAGGAAACTCCTACAAGGTAAGACAAATCTCTGGGAACTGGCCAGGAGAAAAACTTATCTTCCAGAAAAGGACCTTGTCTCCTGGAGAAGGATTCACAACTTGTCAGTTTAACTTACTGAGAGACATTGATCTCAGACAAAGATGGTGGAACAACATCATGGCTAATGCTTAGTTACACACACCTCTTGCTTCCTATTTAAACATTAGTTTCATTTCAGGACCTGATGAGATTATGAGGGCCAATTATATTCAAATACCACAATATTGAATGTTAAGTCTGTCAAAGGCACATTCTCTTTACAGTCTAATGGCTTCTCAGAATTTGCAAGCATGAGAGTGTGGTTCCATTAACCTGAGTGAAAGAAGTTTTCTGTTAGCACTTGGGAAAGGGCATTTGTGATACCTCTGCTTACTTGTCAAGTCTTAGAGAGGATCATTCTCCTGTGGTTCTTTCTCTCCAGTTCACTCCCTAGGGTAATGAATTTGTGTTTAGGGGCAAAAAAATTGCTACTCCTTTATTTTGTGTTTTCATGTTTGTTGGCCTGTTTCTGATGAAAGGTTGACGGGCATTCATCTTATTCTCATATACGTTAATGGTGTTCTATCCTGTGTTTCTAATGTATTTTTCATTACTATTAGCAATTTGAGTTAGTGTGGATACAGTTTGGTTCTTGGGTGTCAAAAGGTGAAAGGAGAAAGGAATCCCACAAGTAATCCACTGACCTCCAGAGGCACTCCAAGTCACAAGTGTAAGCACACAAATAATCAATAAGTAGCTTTGCCATAGGTCCCTGAATTCAGTCCCCAGAACCACAACAATAACAATATTATTCATAATAGTAATCAGGACCAAGATGCTCCTCCAACAAATGTTAACTAGGTATCCATGGATGCACTTTTTTGGCAAGCATAGTTCTGTTAAAGGGAAGTGATTTCTTGAAGAGGTGAGAGCACTGCTTCTGAGTGCTGAGGTTAAAGACATTCGTCACCACACTCCATCTAATTTCTTTTTAATTTTAATTAAAACATAATCACATCATTTCTTCCCTTCCCTTTCCTCTCTTCAGTCCTGCCCATGTGTTCCCCACTCAGACTAATGACCTTCTTAATAATCGATTATTATAGTTGTTATCTATGTAAACACATGGATATATAAATACAATCTCCTGGGTCCATTTTGTTTCTGGTCTGTTCATGTTTTCAGGGCTGGCCACTCACTTAGTATAGAATATCCAGTTAGAGAACCCCTCTCTGGAAAAGACCAAATCTCCCCATCAGCAGCTCTTAGTTGCCTGTACTTCTTTCTCTAGGGGTGGGCTCCCTTGAGATTTCCTGGTTCCACTCAGCCTATCCATTGGTGCCCTTTAAAACCACGTTTCCTGTGTGTATCCCTGGGAACCTAGTGTCAGGCACCTGGCTGGGCATAGCACTAGTCACTATAGAATTACTCCTGGACACCTGCAGGGCAAAACACAGCCAGGAAGTGCAGCTGAGGGAAGGTTGGGGAGGAAAGGGTAAAAACTCTGAGGGGAGGGGCGGGGCGGGGCGGGGCGGGGCGAGGCGGGGCGGGGCGGGGCGGGGCGGGGCGAAGAGCTCCCTGCCCTTGATTAGAGCTGCTCCCTCAAGCTGATTGGAAGCTACTCCAAGAAACATTGGTGGGGCCAAAGAGCCCAGCTTCAGGAGGAAAGAGGAGGGACACAGGAAGGGATAGGGAGGGACTAATGAAGGGATTGGTTCTGTGGGGAGCCCTTAGTGGTTAACACCGGGGACTTGTCCCAGTTCAGACTCTCATTCCTCAAAGAACCGGTTTCAGTTCCAGCCATGCTAGCTGCTGCGGGCTCCCTGGTGGCTGCTGTCTGGGCTGCACTCCATCTCAGGACGCTGCTGCTGGCTGCTGTCACCTTTCTGTTCCTGGCTGACTACCTCAAAAATCGGCGCCCCAAGAACTACCCACCGGGTCCGAGGGGTCTGCCCTTCGTGGGCAGCATTTTCCAGTTGGACCTTGAGAAGCCCCACCTCTCAATACAGCCGGTAGGATGGGCAAAGGGTGCCTAGCTCTGTCCTGATGTAATCATGAGCTACAGGAACAGGGGACATCTTGGTGCTAGGACAGAGGACCAAGTTCAAAGGGTGGTGGTGACAACCTGCTATGCCAAAAGAAAACCTTGTGTTCTCCTTTAAGAAATATGCTGTTCAATTTCCAAAAAGTTGGAGATAATTCTTACCCTTGTATTTTTGGGTTTTAATTTTTCTCGTAATTCTTTTATTGTCAGAGAACGCACTGTATATGATTTTAATTCCTTTAACTTTTATTGTTTAAGTCCAGGTGTATTGAAGGAGGCATGGTGATATATCTTGACAAAGAAGCCCTGCCAACTTCAGAAATGTGTTGGAAGGTGGTACCTCTACTCACTTGGTTAAAGTTCTTGTTGAGAAAAAAGAAGTATATTTTTCTCTTGACTGGAGTTTTCTACAAATATTAGTTCTCTCTTATTAATCCTTGTTTGGTCCTTCTCCATCCTTGCTGACTGTTCCTCTACTGATTTTATCAACTCCAGAGAAAGATGCACTGGAATCTCCAGCTCTGCTGGGAGTCTGACTGTCTTTCCACTCAGTTCTGGAAGCTCTCCCCTATATTGGAAAGACTGTCATGTGCACTATGAACACATGTACGACTGTGGTTCTTCTTTCTGGTGAATGACCATCTTCTGTGTAATGTTCCTCTTTATCCACAGTAATTTTCCTTGCTTAGATAGTGAATCCTCCAGCCATGTTTAATTATCGCTGTCACTTCCCGTTGCATGTGAAGAGTGAGAATGTCTTATTATTTATTTCTATTTAATGGTTTAAGCACATAATTTATTCCCACCTCTGTTTTTTTTTTTCCATTATCCCTTCACTGTGTGTTTCTTGGACCCTCTCCGAGTAGATGCCTTTCTATTCATCTTCTCTCTCTTCACATCTCTCCTATTGTCCTCCCAGCATCTGTGCTGTGTTACTCAATACGCACACAGCTATGAGAGTTTGTTAACAGCATTTTGCATGTGAAATGAAACGACTACAAACATGGGGAAGCCCTCTGCCCTGTATGATGCACTGCCCCAGGTGCTGTCTCCACTCACTGAGACCCACATCCCACAGTGCCCTGCTCTTCAGTGTCAGTGCAGCTGGGACTCAAAGGCACAGGAGTCTGTTGTCTTTGCCCCTTACTCATCCTCCCATAGCTGTCTTTTCTCTGACCGTTCAAGTTCATCATTTCCTTTCTGACCTCAAGCATTTTCTTTCTTCATTCCCTCAGAGGAGGCTGTCACAGAAAGAAGCTTCTTAGCTGTGCCCTCCACATAATGTCTTTCACTCCTTCATACACTGTCTTTATCCTGATTGTAGAACACTAAGTTGATTATCTACTGCACTTAACATTTTTAGATGTCCTCCCACTTCTTCTGGCCCTTTTGGTTTCCCTATAAGTAGCAAGACATTCTCTCTCTGCTTTCAAGAGATTTCTGTGTTTTGAATTTTCAGATTGATATTGACAGTGTTGCTTTCACTTTTCGTTTTATGCCGTTGAGTTCTTCATGGTAGATTTGTATTTTGCCAGACTAGGAAGTTTCAACCATACTTCAAGAATTTTCTCTTTCCTGTTTTTTCGGGGGGACATCTATTTAATGAGGCACAGTTGTGATGCCTCTGGTGCTGGGTCTTCCTTTTTGCTGTCTCCTTTCTCTGTGCAGTACAGGGTGGACCTGCTTCTCACATTACTAGGCCCATCTTCTAAAGCACAACCCCTATTTATAAATTGTTGGGATTATTTTATTATTGGCTCTGTTGACATATTTTTTATGACAATGAATCTAAGGCTTGTAGATTTGAAAATAGATACAGAAAATATCACCCGTTTTCTCCCAAATCACACATATGGAAGAATAAGACCCCGGAGTCCAATTTAATGTCTTGAGCCCAGATGAGTCATCTCTCTTAAAAAAGTAAAAACAATAAACTCTTCAAACTTCTTGATTGAAATCAAGAGAGTTCAATTAATGCTTTTGGTGGTGAAACTTCTGAGCCTAAAACGTACTTGCCTCAAAGGTAAGGCCTAAAAGCAGCCTTGTTTCCTATCTAATTTTTCTTGGAGCACTTTCTAGCTTTCCCTCATCGAAAATCTGACTGACCCTGGCAACAATAAAACCTGTTCTGACTTGCATGCTGCCAAGAATTGTGAACTTCTTGCATGAGGACTTCTGAATTCCCTATCACTTGCCATGACCTTTGGCTATGTGTCCTCTAATAAGACTTTTCTCCTGGAGGAAGTAACCTTTATGTTCTTGCATGTACTTATTCTTCAGTCTTTGTATCTGTATGGCATGATATCACAGTATGAGTATTTTAACCTTCACACTATATATGTTTTGCTGACAAGCTCACTATTTATGAATTGGTTCCAGTACTTTATCTTCACCTCAGTTTCTAGCAGGACTATAGCAGATGTCGTCTTAGGCTGTGCATTGCACATTTTCTGCACTCTAAGGCTCTCTCAGAAGATGGTCAATGAGAGTGTTACTCTGAAGAGGAGTTAATGTGCCAAGGAGTGTACACAGCTGTGCTTAAATGAGTTCATGTGCACAGAATTATAGTGAAGAGCAGATATACACTCTGAAATTTCAAGGAATACTCTCGTCTTCTATAAAGTCTTAAAAGTACTTCTACCAAGCTTTGTTATGTCCATAGATTTATTTTATGTTTCCTTATTGAATAGAAAGTGATTTTTTTCAGCTTAAAAGGAATGTATACAGTTTTGGTTAGGTTTAATCCACTTAACAAAACCTAGACATTACCTGAGGAAGAGGGAACCTCAATTAAAGAGTTATCTCCATCACCTTAGTGTGTGGGACATTTGATTTTGGTTGTTAATTAATATAGCAGAGTCCAGTCCACTGAGATGACATCACTCCTGCACTTGATGATGGAATACAACTTGTAAAAGTAAACCCTTTCTTCCCAAGTTGCTTTTCGTCAGTGATTCATCACAACAGAAAGCACACGAGGACATGTACATACTGAAAAAGAAAAACAACATAAGAACACAATTAAGCAGAAGAGACAAAGAACTACTTCTCTACAAACAAGACCACTAACACATTCTCTTAGGTACCACCATGTACATACACTTAGACACTCAGAAATAATTTCATATAATTTGTTCATCTAGGTTTTGAGATTATATCATAATAAAAATAAAGTTACAGTGCCACTGTTTCTGGCAGTTCTCTGTTTCAGAATTTCTCTTCATTGAAGAACTTTCTGTAATAAACTCTGGAACAGGAAGAAGACAGCCAAAGCTCTAAAGCTCACTGGCCAGCCTGCCATGCCTTTACAGAGCTAAGGAAATACACTGACTCAGACAAGCTAATATGGTGGGCAGCTGCTGAAAATGATCCCTGAGGTTGACCTCTAGCATACATACACACAAACACGTGAATGCACACACGTGCACACGAACACACACACACACATACACACACACACCTAAAAGAAAAATGCTAAACTTTAAAGTAACAAAAAATATGCAGTTTTTGTTCTTGTACCAATTAGGAAAACACACACATGCCCTGATACACACACACACACACACACACACAGAGCTCACACCTCACTACACAGAGCTGTAAGGATTCAGATGATCAGACCTTCTCATATACTGCTAATGGTGGTGGGAATTTTCCTCCTGAATGCCCTTTTTCTATTGCTTCTAAGAGAACCGGTATGCCATTTGCCTTCATGGATCATTTATCTCATTAATCCATAGCTTCTACTTTCTCTTTATCCAAGACGTGCATCCCATTGTACATTGTTCGATAACAATCCACTTGGACATTTACTTCTACTCTTAACTTTTCTGTCTCCTATTTCTTTTGTCACATTTATATCTCTTATTTCAATCTATTGTTATTTTCAATTTTAACTCTTTTACCCCTCCGAGTCACCTTTAAGAAAATATACTTTTGGGGCTGGAGGGATGGCTCAGCGCTTAAGAGCATTGCCTGCTCTTCCAGAGGTCCTGAGTTCAATTCCCAGCAACCATATGGTGGCTCACAACCATCTGTAATGAGGTCTGGTGCCCTCTTCTGGCCTTCAGGCATAAACACAGACAGAACATAGTATACATATTAAATAAATAAATATTTCAAAAAAAGTAAATACACTTTTGTTTTAATTTCTCAAATGGCTTACTTAATGTATAGTGAAAGTGTGCCCTACCTGCCTTAAGACATAAACCCAAGGACCTTCTTGGTTATTTAATACATTATTACATTAATTGGCTGACAGACCTGGCATGGTTGAGAATTGTAAAGATCAGAATCTGCTCATTCATTCATTCCACAACAAGATAAAAGTTTTGAATCACTTGTGTTGAACTAGAAACATACTTGGGCACAGAGCTGGAAAAGATGGAAAGAACATTGACCCTAGTGCCGAGTCTCAGATGCTGGATGCCGCTTCAGTACAAGGAGGGAATCTACGTGGTACACATTGCTAATTACGATGCACTTAAGCCTTATTTTATAAGTTGTTCCCTAAACTTCATGATTGATATTGAAAGTTAGTCAATGAATTTAGTAAATAAATTTAGTCAATAAATTCTCATACACCCTAAATCTCACCCACACACTGATCAAGATGAATTTGGCTTTTTCCTCATTTGTACACATCTATTCCTGGCATCTCTTAAAAGAAAAGGCATACACTTGTTCGCTCTGCCTTACGGACCAGACAAGTCAGATAATGATAAAACCCAATGAAGCTAGCAAGGACTCTGGATAAAGAACTAAGGAAGTACAGAGTCTAAGTAAGGATCTATCTATAATATGGGTGCACGATCCTGGAATCAGATCAAATCATTATGTTTGTTTGACATGACTCACCAAGATTCAAGGTTTTGTGACTGATAGGATAGGGCACAAGTAAAGGAAGGTAAGAGTAGGGAAGGAGACCACAGATACCTAGAGGATTGTACCCTCCTGTTTGGTACTACTGACAAGACTCAGGATGACCAAAGGAGAGGTGGGTCAACTCAGGACTGATTTGAGAACACACAGGATGAAGAATCTTTGGAAATGATCACATACTCTCATCAAACTTTGCAAAACCTTATGTCTTCTGCATCTTCATGGCTGTTCTCATTCTCTCCAACTCCCTCTTCTTGCTCCCCTAAACTCTGTCACTCATACCTTCATGCCTGGTCCCCATCCCAACTGCCTCTAAAACCCCAAGTCTCATAGAGATTCTATGGTATTAATTTTCTACAGATGTATATAACATCTGGCAGCACCCCTCCACCAGGCAAGAGACTTGTTTTAGGCTACATTACTTCATTTGCAATTTATTTTCTCTTTAGAAAGATGATGAAAATTCTAACTGTGGTAGAACAGTTACAAAGAATAAAGTAAAGCATAAAGCATACTGAGTACCCACTCAGTGAGGGCAGCTATCTGGACTTGATGGATTATTTTCTTGGCTCTGACAATATGTTTGTATCCCCAGGTATTTGAACACAGAGCTCATTCGTTTCTCAGAGATGCAGTCGATGGTTGGGTGTCTGGAACTAAACAAAGTGCTTCTCACAGTACCATTCTCATCCTTCCCCACAGAGCACTACAGGGGGTGCGGAAGTAATTTTTACCCTTTCATAGCTGGTAGTCTGAGACTTGGAAGAGAACACCGGCCCTAAGAGCCCAGTTATTAATCCATAGACCCTACATGCTTGCATTATTCCAGATCTTCACAGATGTCTCAACTTCTATCCTCGGCTCTTTATTGTACAATTCCTATGCAGCAAGGTTAGGGGAAGGCAGGGTCTCCTTTGCCTAAATAGATGCTAGATATTGTGATTAACTAGGATTTCATGGTTGCTATATCTGCCTAGTACACATGCATTTCAATCTTTCTCTGGACTGATGGCCTTTTTTCTCTGCCTCATTGGGTGTCAAAATGTTTAACTTCCAACCTTATAATGTATTTGAAAGACTTGCATCTTCATGAGTTAGTCTAGTAACAACTTGATGATCATTTGGTTCATGTTGGATAGATATATGAATGAAAGACTTAAGAGAAAATTTCTAATCCTAAAATTGTTTGAATTTTGGTGAAAAAGAAAGAAATCAGGAACATTAATATCACACCAATAACAGAGTTCCCTTAGTGTCTGTCCAAGTCGTCACACATGTACATCCCATGTTAAGCATGTTGATGAGTGCGGGGCATTATTTTCTGATTAAACCATTTCTTCTATGAGGATGTCCACAAAACTGCACCAACATCAAGCCTATACGCACCCTCCTTGACCTTTGTCAGGTCAAATGTGTCACATGCTCTCCTTTCATTAGATTTCAGGGTGCTGCCGATCAATGATTTTGCTTCTTCATTGAAACTTATATCCTCATGTTTTTCTCTAGGTAGACATTGTAGGTGCATAGTCAGCTCATGAGACTTATATTAATGAACTTTAATATAATATGATAAAACTTTTACCTATTTGGATTTGAGTTTAGTGCAGTTAAGTAAACCACAACTTCAGAAATATTTCCACAGACAATGGCCTATCTCCCCACTCACAGAAACCTCTCAACATGAATCCCATTAGCTATACATGCCTGCCATCCTTGGAAACACAGACACAGGCACACTTAACTATAACTCTTGGTATATTTTTCAGTTTGTGAAGAAATATGGGAACATTTTTAGCCTGAATTCCGTTGGTGTAAATTTAATAATGGTAACTGGACTCCCCTTAATCAAAGAAGTCTTTACACACATGGAAGAAAACATTTTGAAACGCCCTATCTCTCGTCTCCGAGAACGTATCACTAATAACAATGGTAAGTTTATTAAGCAACATGGTGTGTGCATTACAGTGCTTCTGATATATTAAACATACCTGTATCTTACTTTCCAACATGGCCATAAACAGTCCCATCATAATTTATTATATTTAATGGAAGCAGAATGTCACATTTCCTGAATGAAAGCACCCATCAGAGGACTAAACAGTGTCATCTCATTTCAAGAGATTAGAAATAACCACATCTTGAATTAGCTAATTATAAATGTGTTGGTGAGAAGGAGCCATTGAATCTAGCCACAGCCAGACACACTGTGTTCTTACTTCCCTTTTCCTTTGCCAACTCTCTGTCCCAAGAAAACTGGAGTAATTCAGCCCCATCCTACTGCTGCTCTTCTTGTTTCTGGCTTCTTATACTCCATTATTAAAGCCATGCAACACAGAACTCTCTAGCCTTCTAGACAGGGTTAGACTAGAATAGCACGAATACTCAATATTGCCATTATATCAAGTTGTATTTTCCAAAATTGAAAGCAGAACTTCAAGTGTATTGACCTGCCAAATTGTCAGTTTTAGACATTTCCTAATTTCTCCTTCAGGTAACCAATCATTAATTGTACATAATAAACTATGTTATCTCTTATAGGAAACACAGAGCTAGGCACAATTTATTCATAGTGCACATAATAGATAAAATCTCCATCTTTATATAACATATACTCCATCAAATGAAATATTCTGAGCCATTAGCTAATTAAAACACACAGAACTACAAGGTTAATGGTAAAAGATATTTATCAGAAGTTTCAAACTTCTACTATAATTCAGGAAAAACCTTCTGTAAGACGAGATTCCCACATCACCTCCCGTTTTCTGTTTAAATAAAAAAGGTTATAACTTTAACATAGTAAAATTACATATAACAAAACAGTTATCAAGTAAGAATTACAGTTACAATATTTCTATTTACTTTATCTTTTATCATAACAAGGAAAACTATTTTTCCACTCCATCAAAGACTCCATAAGGATATACTATTACCTAAGTAAACAGAAAGTGCATTGTAAGAAACTTCCAAAACTCGAGAAATGAAAGAGACATCTCATTGCCTGGGTAGTCATCCCAAAGTTCTTCTGTACCATTGGGGAATTCATCTTCAGGCTACAGGCCTATAGTATCCAACAGAATTTTTCATGAAGCAGGAAAATTCAAAGACAAGTCTGCCTATATTGGCAATTTTCCAGTCACTTTCTTCTGTATCCTGCAGAATATCTTACAGAAACTTTCATGTAGCAGGAACTCCAAAGGATTGTCTCACCTTTAGGCAAGTTCATCAGTTATTCCTCTGTAGATCCTTCAAGTCCAGTTCATCGAACAACTCCATAAGAAGCCTCTTCAATGCCCATCTTCTAATTGAAGTAGATTGATGCTGCCAGGAGCATATGTGCCTCACTGTCATGAAAAGTCCTAAATTTTTAAAATACTTAGATGCCATATTCTGAAGATCTTTGAAAGATTTGAAGAATACCTAACTAAATGAAATATATCCCTATATATCAAAACCTAACTGACATGACTACAAGCTTGACTATTATAGATGAGTACCTATTAACTTATATTTCTTAATTATAGATTACATTTTAAATGAACTAAACAAACACAATACCTTAATCAAGTAATCAAGAGCAGAAATATATATAACAAAATTAACTTTAAATTTGTATCGATAAACCAAAATCCATACCAATACAAATTATTCATATCTATATCATACCCCCTTTAAATGTAAGCAAACATTTATAGACAATATTTAGGAATATGGGCATAGTTTTCTTCATATTACTTCCTACTGTTTGGGGAAGCTGTTAATCAGGTCTTTCATGGTGTATCCTATGGGCTAGGTTCATTTCAGTCAGCAGTGGGATGAAGTATTTTCTTTGTGGGAGTGTTCACAACAACCTATCAGGGGATCTTGTTCCATGAAACCATATTGGTCTGGAAGCAATCCACAAGTTCTTATCTTCTTTGGAAACAAGAGAATTTTACCAAAGCCAATTTGAAAATCATGATACCTTTATATGCCGTTTTAGCTTAACAGCCCATACAATGAAATGTCTCTCTGTACTTAACTCCTTCACAGTCAAAAAATTCAAAGAAAATACGATAATATACATAATCCAAACTCTCTGTGTATAATTCATCTTTACGTGACTTATCATTTTTAATCCCTTTAATCTATTACTGCCTGTATTCTATCTCATTGAAAACTTTGTTTTAATTTTTTAAAAAAACCATTTACTTTTTTATAACTCTCTGTACTCTTTTGCTTTTGTCTCCCAAGCCTATGTACATTTATCCAACACTGTGACTCATTTATAGGTGTTTATTTTATCTGAATTTCTCTTTATTGCTTATCAATAACTATTTTCTGACCGGAAGCACTTCTTAAAATGCTAAACACTTATGAATATAAGCTGCAACTTTGCTAGGTCAAATACAGTACTCCCTGCTTGCCCTGCCTAGTCCAGCATGGCAAAGACACTTGAGCCTCTGAGAGCCAAGCACACCACCCCAATTTCAGACAAACAGCCAATCTATGTCACCATTAATTAAGCTGCAGAAGTCTGCTCACAAACCCCATCCAAATGCTTTGTATCCTGCCAGAGCCAGAGGTCACATTGAAAGCATAGCCCAGAAAGCTGGCATTTTAAAATGGCCACAGCTTTTTTTCTGCTATGGCTGAATTAGGAAAATCTCTCCTAAAGGATCCACGCCTCTGCTTGCTTCTAGCAAACAGAGCCCGTCCAAGTAAGTGCTGATAGCAAACCATGTTTAACTCTGTTCTTTACTGTCTAGAATTAATTTTTAAGCTTTCTCCGGTTTTTATGTGGATGTAGTTTCCAACGTTGGCACACCAATTATGGGAGGATGGGTGCTTGTTTGTCCCGGCGACCCATAATTTAAATAATCACACAGAAACTGTATTAATTAAATCACTGGTTGGCCCATTAGCTCTAGCTTCTTATTGGCTAATTTTTACATCTTAATATAACCCATTTCCATTAATCTGTATATCATTATGA
Source organism: Microtus oregoni (assembly GCF_018167655.1). NCBI lineage: Eukaryota > Metazoa > Chordata > Mammalia > Rodentia > Cricetidae > Microtus > Microtus oregoni. The sequence continues at coordinate 51,958,259 of NW_024543064.1, forward strand.
GGTTGTGGCCTACCAGCAAAGTTTCAGCACATCTACCTCTGGCCACAGATCCATGATGTCTCCTGACTCTGCCCTGCTTTCTCCTTGCATTCAGTCTAAGTTCAGCTGTATCAACAGGCCAAAGCAGTTCCTTTATTCATTAATTCTAATCACAGCATACAGAGGGGATTCTCATGTCAGAGCTAAAGATTTCTTTGAATGTTAAGAAATTGACTTGCACATGGCATTGCATGTGTCATGAATTAGGTTGTAGATGATGAACAGATTGGAATGTTTGTCTCCTGTTCTTTCTCTATGGAATACTGATGCTTCCTACCCTATTGATTAATTAATTTTTCATATTTTAGGGCTTGTATTGAATAGGAATTCTCTTATAGAGCCTTTTATACCTCTTTAATTTATATGTCTTGTGTTATCCTTTAGTTTATTCCTGTTATTCAACTTAACAGAACTAAGTGGATATTTGTGTCAGCTTGGAACCAAGGTGATATGAATTTGAACCCCTGGGTATTAAACAACTGTGTTTGCTTGGAAAGATTTATTGTGTAGTCTTCCATTCTTTGCTGCGGTGGGAATGGACCTATTGCTGGTTGGTAATAAACATGCAGAGACCTTAAAGAGTAGATTACACAGTATATAAAAAATACCAGTGTATGATTATGCAGATCACCAGGATGTTAGACATCATGCTTCTTGCTATGGGGGTATTCTCTCTAGATAGTTACCAAATCCCTTATTGGCCCTTCTTTTTTCCATTGCACATATATCATAGAGTTCATGAGGTAATGTTAGACCAGAATTTCAGTGTCATAATGCTGAATGTCTTCTTTTCAGGAGTGCTCTTCTCCAGTGGCCAGACATGGAAGGAGCAAAGAAGGTTTGCCTTGATGACCCTGAGGAACTTTGGGTTGGGAAAGAAGAGCTTAGAGCAGCGCATGCAGGAGGAAGCCCAATACCTTGTGGAGGCCATAAAAGAGGAGAAAGGTGGGCATTCCACAAGGCAGGTGTGGGAGGTTATGGGAGACTATGGACCTCTCATTCACTGAACACATTCTTCCTAAATGTCTTAAGTGCTTACTCTGGTCACTGCACTGTGCTTTGAACTGAGAATTAGACACTGACCATCTAGACATGACCATGAGCTGGGAGTTCTGCAGGTAGGCACACAGATGGTCATTAGACACACTGCTGCACCTACGGCCTGGTCATCAGTTGAGCCTCCCAGTATTAGCAGAGTCCCTGAAGCATGTCCGTCTTTATGTAGTATGATCTGAACAGAGCCTCTTCCATGGTTTTCTGCAATGTATATTCCTCTATCATATCAAATCAATTCAGTATAGAAAATAGAAACAAATGAATAACTTTAAAGGACTCATCCCTCCCTCTCCCCACCCCTAGGACAGCCTTTCAACCCTCACTTCAGTATCAACAATGCAGTTTCCAATATCATTTGCTCTGTCACCTTTGGGGAGCGTTTTGAGTACCATGACAGTCAGTTTCAGGAGATGCTGAGGCTACTGGATGAGGCCACGTGTTTGGAGGCATCAATGATGTGCCAGGTACGTGCTCTTCTTTGCATGTCTGTCAAGGGTATTACAAATGTCTTCTGTAGCTAATATGAGAACACTAGAAAAATTGAATTTGATCCAAATATCTTTCAAGTCCACCTTCTGACTTTGATGTTTTTGTTGATTATAAGAATCTTAATATATACAAAAATTTCTATCATTTATTTGAACTATTTTGATATTTATATTGGTCTATAGACATGCCTATGGGAATGCTGATATCATTTAGAGAATGGAAATAATATTATTTACTTGGACTTTCTTTTTTCCCCTCTACTCTCTTCCTACATTAGTCACCTTCAAAAGGAACTTTCTAGCATATTTACTTGTATTGAAATTCTTCTTTGTACCCTCTTCCTTGTTATCTGTAGACCAGAAGTACACTGAATGTGTTGTTGTTTTTATCTACAGTCAGGTAAATGAGTTGTTAATCTATTTTTAAGAGTTATGAATAATAGTTTTATATCAGTGTCCATTTGGCACACCCATTTGTCTTATATTTGCATCTGAACATATAATATAACTAAATATTTAGAAGTGTACTGTCTCCATACGCATCGACATGATGCAATCAGTCTAAAACAAGAAAATATACACATTTGAGGTTCAAATGACACCTCCATCAGTGGCCAATTTTCCATGTCTACTCCTTATAGCCACTTGAATACTTCACATATCTGTCAGCCATGCCCATGACTCTTTAAGGTAGTTGTATGTTGACATTAACCACAAGGGCTTGATGTTATCTAAAGGGTTTTCCTTCTGCTAGGCCTGCTGCAGTAGTCCATCACTACCTTCGTGTATACACATTGGAGACTGTGTGTGCAGATGTTTTTGTATTTTTCCACATTTTCAAGACATCGTACGTAGTTTATGTGCATGTATACATTTGTTACGTGTGTGGGTGCACACAAGTCAGAGAACAACTTTCAGGAAAACATTCTCTGCTTCCATTATGTGTATATCACAAATGTAAAAGTGTGTCTGTGTGTGTATACCTTTTTGTTTGCAGTTGTCATGATTTATTAACTGTTGCCCACATGCAATGTCTTTATTGTTTCTGACTTTTTGGATTTAAATCTGTTTTAACTCAGATATGAGAATTGCCATGTCATCTTGTTCAACTTCTATTTGTTTTAGAAATTGTTTTCTTCTCTTTGATTCTTAATTTGTGGCGATCTTACCTGTAAGGTGTGTTTCATAGAAGCAACACAAACTTTGATCTAGGTTTTAAATTTGGTCGGCTAGTCTCTGTCTCTTTTTAGCTTGTTGGAGCCACTTACATTCAACATATTATTGAATCATATAAGCTAACTACTGTGGTTTTATTGTTTTTCTTCTTGGTTAAATCATTTTTACTTTACTTTCTTCCCTATTACTACCAAGGATTACTTGTTATCTGTGTTACATATGATGGATGTTTCCCTAGTTCTCATTTTCTCAACCATTCATCTTATGAATTTTATATTTTCCTGTGTTCTCATAATTGACATTCTTTTTACTCTGTGTATAATACTCCCCAAACACATTCAGTATTGTTGGATTAGTGCTCCTGAATTGCTCTGATTTTCACTTTTCCTAAAATATTCATGTTTTTCCATTAATTTTAAATGATAACAATTCTGAATATGGGCTCCATGATTGATAATTATTTTCAGAGAACCTGTGTCATCTCATGTTTCTTGGCTTGGAGATTGATGATAAAAAGTTTAATACTCTAATTTTTATGACTTTGCACATGAGTTAATGTTTTTCCTTACAGCTTTTGTGTTTTTTGACATATTTAACAAAGCACAGAAGTGCTTTCCTCTAGAGTGTTTATTTTAAAGGTCTAAATACCACTTGTCTTTGAAAATCTATTTCTGTCTCTATATTTGGGGAAAATGTCTGCTATAAATTCATTGAAATTATTCTCTATGCACTTATTTTTTTTTTATCTCAGATCTTTGTTTTCTTATCTGTGACCCTGCAATCCTGTGGCAGCTGAGGTCCACTTTCTGATTGTATCTCTGAGTTCTTAGACATTATACTCATGCCCATTATTCCCTAATGGAATGAATAAAGCGTGTCCTCAACATTGGGCTCCATTCCTGATAGACAGTCTTCTGCATAGTTTAATCTGTTGGTGATGGATTTTACTGTGTTATTGACTCATTGAGCTATTTATTTTCACCATTTCCATTTTTTTAAAGCAAAACCTCAGTTTCTTGCTGAAGTATTCAGTGTCTTCCTATTTGTTGATCTTTTCAATTGATTTGTTGATTTTCTCATTCATTTTGCTGTTTTTTTCTTTCTAGTATTGACTTTCTTCCCCGGGTCCTTTATTGTATTCATCTGCTTTCTTATAGCCTCCAAGTCACTGATCATATTTTGTAGAAAACGTTTCAGCTTTTAAGTAGCATTGTACTTGTTTCAGTACCTGTGAATGCATTAATTCAGGAGTTCGTGATTTTTAATAGCATTCAAACCCGCTTGTATTTTCATATTTCTTGTGTTTCTGTGCCACACTCTATGTTCTCTTGGACACTCTTCTGGAGTGTGTGCAGATAAGCAGTTGTGGATGTTTTTACTTTATTATATTTTGGGCTCATAATGCATCCAGAGAGAATGAATCTGAAGCACAGAATCTGGTCTTTCAAAAGCTCATTTTTTTCTCTTGAAGACTTTCTGTTCCTATGCATGGATTCTCCACAATGTACCCCAAAGTGGATTTATTTTTACTCATCTCCATATCTGTTTCCTCCTCAAATTCAAGGCTGCCCTCACTAATAACTGAGAAATTAGTTGGCGTGAAAATAGGCATAAAGAGTGAGATCGGTTGCATTTATTTCCTACACTATTTTGTATTCTGTGTTTTAGCTCTTGGTCATTGTAGTCCCAACCCAGCAGCTCCATTATTTTGCTTCCAGTACACAGAGTCAGGGAAGTCAGGGCAGTCCAGTAAGTACCAGGCTCACTTCTAGGTGTGTGTATCAAGGGGAAAACAATCTTAGAAGGGAGTTAAAGGTGGAAGAGAGTGATAATAAACATTCTTGGAATGACTGATTACGTCAGACACTTTAATGGACAGCTGCAAAAGTTTACTAATTTTCACCATGATCTTTTACATATAAAATGCTGCAATATGGTGTCTGCAAGTAGGCACAGAGATGTCTAAGAAAAGATAGACAGTAGTCCACCACACATCTCTGGAATGCTTTGAGTATCTCATGCCTTTCAGTGTTTGAATACAGGGAGACCCCATTAGCACACTGTGCGTTTTCCATACTATTAACATTGTTATTCTCATTATTATATCTGCTACAATTCATTATAACCAGAAGGAAACAGAGGTATAAGTCACACCCATGTCTGGCTCATTTTAAATGTTGTTGATTTTACATTTTGTTATGCACTACAAATTTTATAGAAACATCCATCACAATTAGCTTTAATTCAGTAAAGATTGCAGTCTTACCATATGGAGTTTAAACCATGGTGGGGTAATCAGGATGTGCAGTTCCTTGTACAGTATATATTACTGGTAATTTCCCAGAGAGAAAATAAGTCATGACAGAGAAATCGAAAGATGAAAAAAGTGCCTGTTATTTTAATCAGGTAAGGGATCTGTAAGGAGACTTGAGCAATGATTTCACGAAGTGAGGGACAGGGCTATTACTCTTTCAGCAATATTTTCTTTTAGACACGATGAATAAGGGCCTAAGACAGAAATGCCCTCAGTTTGGTCTCAGAGGTTGCTCTGGTGGGAGTGCCTAGAGAAACTGGGACAATCATGAAGATCTGGGTGTTCCAACTCACAGGGCTTACAGGTAAATAGTTATATCTCTGACTTTGAGTCTAGAGACCATCCGTGAATATAGAAAGTCACAGGGTCAAGCATGTGGTTACACTGATAAATTTTTTTTCTGGAAATTATATGCAAACTAAGCTGTAATGGCATTAATAGTATAATCAATAAAAGTGTTGAATGCGCTCCTAATATCCAGAGAGAGATGGTGTTATGTAGCAGATAACAGGCAGCGAGGCTAGAAAGAAGTGTTCTGAAGCCGAATACACTTTGCTCATCAGAATAGAAATATTTTGGAGGTAAATGAGATGGAAGAGAGAAGCTGGCCCCACAATTTCACAGTTAGAAAAAAAGGGAAACACAAGACTATAGCTTGAAGCCTTATAAAGTGGCATCATGGTGTCCCATTGACTGCATTGTTTTTCCCAATCAGCTCTACAATGTTTTCCCATGGATAATGAAATATCTTCCTGGATCACACCAAACAGTTATCAGAAACTGGGAAAAACTGAAATCATTTGTTTCTTCTATAATTGACAATCACCGGAGAGACTGGAATCCTGATGAGCCAAGAGACTTCATTGATGCTTTCCTCACGGAAATGACAAAGGTCGGGAAGATGCTCCTGTGTCTTCTTCTTAAAGACAATGTAATGGTTTAATAGTTGTCAAGTGATCAGGCAGCAGGCTACCACAGAGTTTGTGCTTTAACATGACACAGCTTTATTCTCTTAACAGTTCTCATGATATGTTCTTCCTTTCGGCCACATAGCGTTCTTTAAAAGACTATGGGAACTATATGACCCTGTATTTCCAAGCTCCTAAAGCTGACAACATTTTTGTGTGTTTGCTTGCTTGCTTACATTTTTCTTTGTTTTTCAAGACAAGTTTGCCTTATGTAGCACTGGCTGTCCTGTAGCCCAGGCTGGTCTTAAACACACAGAGACCCTCCTGCCTCTTCCTCTTGAGTTCTGGGATTAAAGATGAGCACCACTACACCTGACTATGAGGGCACTGATATCTTTTGCTTTGGTTCTTTTTCTGTCTTCAATTCCAAAATTGTAGCATCTCTTTTCCTCTTATCTATTTGATTATGTTCCTCAGGCATAGTTTCAAAATAATTGTACCCTCTCAAATTATCTACACAGCCTATTTTAGATTTTCAAGAAGCATGTAAATGTTCCAAAAATGAAGATATAGACATCTTTGTACATCATTGCTTCACATACCCTACCCCCTGTGAGGGAAAATAGTATCACTATTAACTCAGTGGTGACATTAGAAATAAATGGTTTCCTGCCTGTAAATGGTAGATACTTCCCTTTCATGCCTCTCATTGACTTTTACTCTTTATTTGCCTCTTATTCATGTAGGAGTTACATACAAAGTGAAAGTAGCAATTTAACATCAGAGTTCTGTTTTTGATGATTTCTTCTAAGGTCAATCATTCACTTCCACTCAGCCCCAACTGCAAGACACAGGCAAAGTTCAACTGAATGCTAGAGTCTGGGTGGGTCATCTGCCTTCCCATAATCTCCCATCCTATCATATCCAAGCAAACAGAAAGCAGTTGAACGGATTTATTTGATACATTTGCATCTTGTGACAATAATAGGCAGAAGCATTTTAAGAGGCTCATGGTTTATTTTGTCTATTTTTATTTTATGTTTATTTTCAAGGGGTGTTGGTCCATCATGAAAGAGAAAACCTGAGAAAAAGATGTGGTTGTGCCTGTTTGTGTCATGGTAGATCAGGAAACAGAAATTAGGCAGGACCCAGGGCTTTGATACAACCACATCACTAAATCCTTCCTATGAACTTTGACTCATTAGATGATGGATTCCTTCTCTGCCCAGGGGGAACCCATTCGTAAAATTTTTCCCATGTTCTAGCACAGTTCATCCTCCTGGTATAGTATCAATAGTAACAATATTATATCTCAAGGAAAAGGGGCAAATAATTCACTATATGTAGTGCAGGTATGAGACCATCAACATCATGAGTATTATAAAAAATGATGATTATATAGAAAGTTAGTGAAGATGAAATTTTATCCCAAAGAATAATTGATGGAATAAACAAGGTTTTGCCTATGAAAGATTAATGGGGCTATCAAAGAATAAATAAACACAGATCATTCCTTCTTAGATCAACAAAAAGCATTTGTAGAGTATTTGATATGTCTGCTGTATCTCCTACAGTTTGATATGGCATGTTAAAATATGAGTATTATTCTCTTCTTATAAACTGAAGCAGATAAAGGTAATGTGAACCTCTTAGATCAGATAGTGACTTAGTGATGTGGCTGATACTGGAAGTTAAATATGTGTGTGTCTTTATCCTGTTCTGTTATCATCCTACTAAAGCTTTTGCAAAGATAGTCACAAGAAAATAGTTGTCTTGCTATTCATCCACCTGAGTAACAGAAACTTTTGATTAGCCTCCAACACTTGGAACAGGAAATGTTTTCTAAGGAGATCACAGTAATATCATTTGAAATGTGTCCTATTGAACTCATACTTCAGGGTGACGAAAACCTGATCTGCTAGTGTCTGTATTGTTGTACTGGAAAAAATAGATAGCTCATGAATAGCTGCTGGCTGAGAAGGTCAACGGGAATACCATTTTAAATGCCTTCTTCAAATGTGATCACTAGCATCAAAAAGCATGTATTGAGAAATCACAAATCTTCTGACTAAACAAGGACACGCTGTCTTTTCCAGTACCCAGAGAAGACTACAAGTTTCAATGAAGAAAACCTCATCACGAGCACTCTAGACCTCTTCTTTGCTGGAACTGAGACAACATCCACGACCCTGCGCTGGGCTCTGCTCTACATGGCGGTCTATCCAGATGTCCAAGGTGAACATGTGGTGACCTCACTGGACAAAGCAGAATTCTGGAAGCCATGTCTTAAATGCTACCAGAAGAGAACATGTTGAAGTGAGAAGAAGGGCCATTGCTGTGAGGCAATATGCCCTGGGTAACAGGCATATGCTCTCCATGTTCTCTCAGGACTGAGACATTTACAAAGTGCATCCATTCATGTTCCTCTTCCATTGTCAGTAGGCCTTCCCATTTCCCCTGAATTCTGTTCAAACTCTGTTCTGGTGTTGAATGCACTGTGATGTCACCTTTCTGCCTTTTCACTTCAACCCCACCCACCCTGGGTGCTGCCCTTCTTACACTCTATGTCCTCTGCTGGCCCTGTCCTTATTCTTCTAATTCTTGCCTCGAAGCCATGATATCAAGAGTGTTCTATCACAGTCTTTACCCATTCTAGAAGAATCTTCTCAGGTACTACCTCCTGAAGTCACTTTAGATCTCTTCATGGTTTGATAACTGGAGAATTACTGTTGTTTTCCTCCAGACATGACCAGATAATCTTCCATATCTATGCTGTATGCATTGTTCCTTTCTCCAGTGACTGGCATTCATCAGGGAGAGTGGTCCATGCTATTATGTGTATGCCTTCAGAATCTAGAAAAGTTTAATGATCTGAGGGAAGGAACATTTTTCTTGTTTGTTCTGTTTTTTCAAATATTGAGTAACAGTTTATCTATGAGGTATAAAATCAAGTTAGTTAATACAGGCCAATGGTTTTTACAGTAAGATGAAATCTGGATAGAGAAAATCAGAGTGCTTCCCATGTGGTAAAGAAAAATTTGTCCAAAGAACTACCCCTTCGTGTGTGTGTGCATGTGTGTATGCGTGTGTGTGTGTGTGTGTGTGTGTGTGTGTGTGTGTGTGTGTTTGTGCATGTGGAAGCCATAGCACAGCTTCAAATTATCATTCCTCAGGGACTATCCAATTTTTAGACAGGGTCTCTCATGCACCAGAAGCTTCTCAAATAACCTACACTGCTTGATCACTAACCCATGGGGATCTGTCTGCCATCAACTCTGTAGTGCCCTGGGATTAGAAGTGATGCCACCATATCCACTTTTTTACAAGAATTGTAAGAATCAGACTCAGGTCTGCAAGCTTGCTTTACTGACTGAACTATCCTCCATGCCCAAGTATTTTTCCTTTTTTATTCAAAATGCATATGTGTACCTCTATTTATTTATATGCATACTGAATTTCACTTAAAATATGTATGTGGCTGGAGAATAATCTTTTTAAGTATTAATACTACTGAGTTAGAATACATACTTGACTTCTAGAATAACAGCTTCAAAATATCACAAAATACCAATAGGAATCCAGGAGATTGACTTTTTAGCTGGATAACTGATTAAGCTCTATGAGCATATTGGAAGAAAGATAACAACCATTATCATTCCTTATTATGATTCTATCTGTTCATATACATTTCAAGACATCCTTAAGATAAGGCTCAGTTATTCTCGTTAATCAGATGTGGAAACTGAAATCTAAAGGATTTCATTAGCAATGTTGTGCGGCGACTTCTTGCTATCCACTGCCCATGCTGATGTATCTCCTTGAGAAATGAGAGCCTACAGATGTGTTGTGGTCTGAATGATCATGTGTTCTCAATGAATCCTCTTGTTGCAACTTAATTACCAGTGGTATGGTGTTAGGAGGTGATTGGTCCTATGAAGGGAATAATCGCCTTAAAAGAGGTAGCAGAGAAGCCAGAGAGACAGCACAAGAGGTAGAGGATCTTGCTACTTCACCATTGTCATGAGTGCAGTTCCCAAAACTCACATGGTACAAGATGAGAAACATACATCTCCCCCAGCTGTCCTCTGACCTCCACTCTTGTGCCGTGAGACACTCTCCCCTGACAGAAATATACTATTATAGAAGTATTAACTTTTTATAAAAGAAGAATGGGTGACTTATTTCTCCCTATGACATGAGGATTCAGTGAAGCTTTCTCATCAGTGAGACAGAAACTTGTTTATACCAGATAAGAAACATCTTGGTGCCCTGTACTAATCCTCAGGCTCTAGGACTATGAAGCATGAATGTGAATTGTTTGCAATACATTTTGGGAAAGGAACTTACTCATACCAGACTAGGTACTTCCCTCAGGTTAGCCATGTTAACACAGCTATTCCATTTAAGAAAGTTAGGATTATGTTGTAGGCTCAGAGAAATATCACTGAATTGTGGATTTGTCCTTTAAATCAATCTTTTAAAGGGTTAAGGAAACATCTATACAGCTAGGTCAGTAAAATAAAATCAAAGCAAGACTGCTTCATTTTTTTTTTTTTGCTTTTTTTGCCTTTTTAAAATTGATTTTTATTGAGCTCTACATTTTTCTCTGCTCCCCTCCCTGCCTCACCCGTCCCATTTTAAACCCTCCCCCAAAATCTCCATGCTCCCAATTTACTCAGGAGATTTTGCATTTTTCTACTTCCCACGTAGATTAGATCTCTTAAGAAGAAATAGCCAAATTTGAAAATTAATAGGAACTCCTGTTTTCTTTCAGAAAAAGTCCAAGCTGAGATTGACAGAGTGATTGGCCAGAATAGACAGGCAAGCCTGGCCGACCGAGAGTCCATGCCCTACACCAATGCTGTCGTCCATGAGGTGCAGAGAATGGGTAACATCATCCCTTTGAATGTTCCCAGGGAAGTGTCAAAGGACACAAGTTTGAATGGATTCCACTTTCCAAAGGTAACTATGTGCTCCCAGCCTTGGATACCTTTGACAATTGTTTACCTCATCCTAAAAACGTAAACTAAAGGTGACATATATTCCTTGCTCAAGAGATCATTTAAATTGGGCAGAAAGCTAGTATACCTGCTAAAATACTAGTTTTCCTCCAAGCATCTAAACATATACATATACAGTGGGGAAAGATGAGTCCTTGCCCAAGTTTAGGCAAAGCCTGGCTTTGTTGGCTAAAGGCATCCTAGCATCTTCCCATGCTAATGTGGGCTAACACAGTTAGCAGTTCTCTGCTAGATGATACCTGAGAGAGCAGCTCTCAAGACGAAGGGACTGCAGGCTTGGGCTAGAAAATGCTGCTACACATGCCTTGAAACACTGAGTTTGAAATGAGAATGAAACTTGAGGCACTTGTGCTACCATGACAGTGAGACTGTTGTTTCTAAATCAGCGAACCACAGGCTTATAATTTACATACAAATGATTTCTGTCAAATGAGGGGAAAATGCAATATTAGAAAGGGACAGAGGGTCAACAGTTTCTAAGTGATATTTGTGTGCTGTTGACTCTTAACTCCTTTACAAGGTCTTATTCACTTTTCCGAATAACTATCCATTTCATGTTTGAGTTTAGAAAGTGAGGCTTAAGTAAATTAGATTTACATCAAATCACTCTACTATTAAACATAGTGGGGAATCTGGGACCAAACCTGGTCTGATTTTTCTGATCAGCCTAAGCTTCCTCCATGGAGCTTGCAGTATTTTGACATTTAAAAGAGGTCCTCTGATGTTTCTCTATGAATCTTTGTTAAAACCCCTTTCTTTATAGACTGGATCCCCATCACATCTCCCAGGAGTCTCAAGATCTCTGCATAGGGTTTCCTGAAACATATACCCTCCACACCACAAAAGACGGTTCTATCCCCAGTCAGGGAAATTCTGCTGCCATTCTTTGATTATCTCTGGAAATGTGTTTACAGATATGAGCATAAGATGATGAAAGCATACTACAGAGTGTGTAATATAAGAGGTGACAGAGTCATCACGTTCATGGCACACTTCACTGTTAGCTGTGCAGCAGATGTGGGTCTACAATGCACTGAGGTGGTTCTTGGAATCAGGAATGGACATGACAAAGTCAAGAGAGATCGAAAGAATGGGTAAAGTCACTGCTAGGGTGGGTGATTCAGTGTGATAAAAGGCACACTCTGGAGAGCCCAAGCACCATGCCAGGAAGCCTGATGGAATAATCTTGCAAACTCTGCTTTCTTGATGTGCTCCTAACCCAGAGAACTGGGATCAGACTCCCACACACTGAGGGTTGAGAATGGAAAAACAGAGAAGGAAGGCTCATCTTTTCCTTGCCCAGGTCCTCACAGTAAGAGATGCCTCATTATTCTTCTTTGGATGCTAACATGTCTTTCCCTAGACCTGTACAAACTTCTTCCCATAGACTTGTATTCAGCATTAAAGAGCAACCTAATGGACTAGAATATCCCCAGAAGGCATTCACAGTCAATGCAAAGTTATCTCGACAAAGGAGAAGGTACTAAGTGGGGAGAGTCATGCATGAGAACTCAAGAAGTATCTACATTTACCTCCATTAAGGTCTGTTTCATATATCGAAGCATGACTCTTTACCATCATTTTTAGGGTACCATGCTTCTAACAAACCTGACTGCACTACACAGTGACCCCAAAGAATGGGCCACTCCAGAAACCTTCAATCCAGAGCACTTTTTGGAGAATGGACAGTTTAAGAAGAGAGAATCCTTTCTGCCTTTCTCAATGGGTGAGTTTTGATGAGCAGGAGAGGGTTCACAGCTCTACCCAGCCATTTCCTCCTCTCATCCCATAATCTTCTGTTTTAATGAAAACATCTCCAGATTGACCAGTGTGACTCCATTTTGTGTTTGGTTGAAGTCCTGCATTCCCTGGCCTTGTCCCCAATTCAGAGCCCCAATTTCCCTAGCTATGTTGTAATAGGAGCGGCAGGCTCTGTCCTGCCACCCTGCCTGCCACCCGGCTAGCTTTACACCCGAAATAATTACACAGAAACTGTATTCATTTAAACACTGCTTGGCCCATTATATCTAGCCTCTTCTCGGCTAACTCTCGCACCTGGACTAGGGCATTTCTTATAATCTGTGTAGCCCACGAGGTGGCTTACCAGGGAGATTCTAGCCTAAGTCCATTCTGGGTCGAAGCTTCATCACGTGCGTCTCAGAGAGCAGAGCTATTGCATCTCTGCCCAGGAGAGAGGAGCATGGCGTCTCTGCTCCAGAGAGCAGAGCTGTCGAGTCTGAGCTCACTTCCTCTTCCTCCCAGCATTCTGTTCTGTTTACTCCTCCCACCTATGTTTTATCCTATGAGGCCAAGCAGTTTCTTTATTACTGAACCAATGACCTTCTTCTATCATAGCTGGGTGTTTCAACTTCTCTCATTTTTTCCCCCAAACATTAAGAATAGACATTTATAATGTGCTCCCTCATTACTAAGGTGTGTATGGAACTCCTTCATAAGATTTTTCAGTGTCCCAAGTTATTTTCAAAGGATGCACTCTCACAGTCAAATGGAACTGATTTAAAATGTGATGCTGAGGAGAAATGCATCCTGGGAAAATTAGAGGGATCCTGTCTTAAATGCTTCAAAGAGATAAAGTGGTGTAGCTCAGTGAAGGCATACTTTCTAGAATATGCAAGACCTAGCTAGATTCAGCAACTACTAGGGAGAGAGAAGAGAGAGGGAAAGAGAGAGAGAGAGAACAAGTGAGGAAGAGGAAAAAGAGAAAAGGATAGGAAAGGAAAAGAGGAAATAAAAAAAAAGAATTTTTTCTTCTCTAGTGTCAATTCTGACACCAGCATCTATACTGGTTGGTATTGTCAAGGGACAGACTTTGTACACTGAATGTGCTACTAGTATTAGTGTGATTCACAATCACTCATAGTGCCAAGATGACCTTTGACAAGTTGGAGAGTGGGAAAAATGGAAATCAATGCCACTCACAAAGCTTTTGCCCAGAACCGGTCTGTACGTCTCAGTAAACTTCTTCTTAGTCAAAACAATTATTCTGAGGCTATTGACTTGGCTTCTGATTTTACACTATTACTCTTGCTCTTTTCTTTCTCTCACTCAACATGTATGATTTAGGAATAAAGGAATCTAGTAACAAGTTACTTAAGGTAACTGACATAGTAACTCAGCTGGTAAATTGCTTGTCTTATGAGCATGTCCTGATTTGATAATCAGACGCCCCACAGAAAGCTGAGTATGTCAGCATATGCTTGTTCTTCTGCTCGATGGCCAAGACAAGAGGACCTTGGCACTCACTTACTCACTGGCCTGGTTGCCCGGGACACTGCCTCAAAAATAAATACATACATAAATATATTGGATGGCACTTGAGCATAAGCACTCATTGCTGGCCACTAAAGTCTATACATATGTGCACACCTGTATATACACAATGGGCACACATACACAAACACATCTAAACAAATGTGGGCTTAAAGATAGATTAGATACTATGTGGAAATCTGCAATGCTGTTGGGATACATGGTGAGGATGCTCACTGAGGGAAAAAACAGTGGTGTGCTAGGGTTGTCCTGGACCATCAGGGATTAACTGTGTAAACATACCTATTCACTAGAGAGACTGCCCTGTAAATACATATCTATAGACACATGTAGATAAATACACCTTGTGCATGTGTGTATGGTGTGACATGAACTAGAGCAAAGGTTTCCAGAGTTATGTGAATGCTTCCTGCCGAGGTATTACCATCACATTAGTCAATGCAAGGGAACAGGATACCTGGAAAAATGGCAAGGTGAAAATACAAGTCTGGGACATATTGTTGGGCCAAGGTCAAGAAATACCACCTTGAATGAGGCTCTAATGGCCAAATCAGGAAGGTGGTAGACAAAATCAGATGGACACAAAGCTCACGGTCAGCTCATTATTTGCAGTTAATAGCTGTGGACATCAGTCCCTCCACGCACTAAAATCAGCTAAGAAAGTGACTCATTTTCTGTTTTGGTCCCACAGGAAAGAGAGCCTGCCTGGGAGAACAATTGGCCAGGTCTGAGCTATTCAT
The DNA here is from genome assembly GCF_018167655.1 of Microtus oregoni. Classification (NCBI taxonomy): domain Eukaryota; kingdom Metazoa; phylum Chordata; class Mammalia; order Rodentia; family Cricetidae; genus Microtus; species Microtus oregoni. The sequence goes on from NW_024543064.1 coordinate 51,973,292, forward strand.
TTTCTTCACTGCTCTTTTGCAAAACTTTACCTTCAAGCCCCCAGTCAATGAGAAGCTGAGCCTGAAGTGCAGAATGGGCCTCACCCATTCCCCAGTCACTCACTGCCTCTGTGCTGTCCCCAGACTGTGATGCTGGAGAAGGAAGGAGAAAAAGAGTACAGGAAGAAATGGTGAATGTCCAGAAGCTTGAGGGCCTCGATCATATGAGAAGAGAGTGATGTCAGAGAATGAAGGCAACTCAAGAAATAGTGAAGGAATTGGACTTAGAAAACGGATTCAAATTTCTATTGACTTCTAATTTGGTGGTGGGAAAATCATTTATGAGCTCAGAGGCATATCATTTTATCTAAAAATTGCAGGGGGGATGATGAATCCTCCTATAAAGAAAATGCGCTGAAAATAAATTGCTGAATTAAAAATGCTAAGTGCACCATGAGTCACGTCTCAAGGGTTGTGCCTTCGATTTGTTTCCGCCCTCCTTTCATAGACACGCATGTGTTCCTGGCACATTGAGATGTTAGTCTAAAGTGGTACAAAAGGAAAAGAAGAATCAGAATTTACTTTCTGGTTGCATCCATAGGAAGAGGCCATGAAGACTCTCCCAAATGATAGATGTGTCTCTAATTATGTAGCTCTGTTGAGACTTTTGTTTAGATCTGTACCCCACTTTTAAAATAGGTTTTGGACATTGACTTTCTAGAGTTCTTTATATATTTTGGAAATGAGATGATGAGTTGGTAAGAATTTTTTTTACCATTCTGTAGGCTTCATGTGGTGCTTTCTCATTTGGTAAAATTCTATTGCTTTCCTAATACCCACATGTATTCATGGTGTCTCTCTAAATGTGGAAGCCAAATGATAGGAATCACTTCCTCCACTTGGTAAGAATAAATGCAGCTGGACTTAGAAATCAAGGATCATGGTGATATGTTAATTTTTTATTAATTTTATCACTATTATATTATACATCATATATCAGTGGTTAATGTGAGGAGTTTCTGGCAGACCCTTTCAGAGTAGATAACCTATTCCTGATGGAATTGGGAAAAAAGGAGAACAAACTCACAAATATATTGATACTAGTGTTCTCAGCTTAAGAATGAATGCCCAGGCCGGGCAATGGTGGCACACGCCTTTAATCCCAGCACTTGGGAGGCAGAGGCAGGCGGATCTCTGTGAGTTCAAGACCAGCCTGATCTACAGAACTAGTTCCAGGACAGGCTCCAAAGCCACAGAGAAACCCTGTCTTGAAAAAAAAAAAAAAGAATGATTGCTCAAAATAAAAATTTGAAAACATGTACAGCTCTAAACACCTCTCCTCACCTCCATATCTGCCCAGCACATGAATGCTGTTGGGATGGAATTATTTCTGAAATGTCACAGCAGTGATTTCTGTGTGTTATGTGACAGGTGCTTCAGCCTTACACATCCTGCCCCCTGTGTTGTTAAGTTTCAAACTCAGGACAAATGGCTGAAGAGCCTATTTATATATCTAAGCAGAACCTGCCTCAAAGTTCTTACTCTAATAACATCCCTCAGCCCCTACCTATTACCCTATCTCATACTCTCAGCTCTCCAGCCCTGGGTTGCCCTTCCCTCAGAGACCCCTCCGAAATAATCAAGACCTTTTGTTTACCCACCCCTTTTTGTATCTTTGGCCCTTGTTTACAAATATGCCACTTGCCTACCAGCTTTACCTTTGTCTTTCTCCCTTCACATCCCCCCTCCACACAAGGCCCACTTCAGTCTGGTCATGTCCAATCTGAACCCTCACCGATGTCTGACAATCCTCTCCGACATCTGTAATAAATATTCTCTTCCACAATATCTAGGAGGAGTCCTGTCCTTTTTTCTTCATTCGCCCTCCCCCCTATACGCCACTCAGAAACTCTCTCCTCTGATAAAATGCTGCTTAATGATGAGAGCTACAGCCTACTGTGTGGTGCAAACCTTTAATTCCAACTCTGTGGAGGCAAAAGCAGGTGGATCTGTGAGTATATAAACACGTTTCCTGCATGTATGTCTGTGCATTCCATGCAGGGCTGATGCTCACAGAGGCCAGAAGTGGGCATTCGACTTCTGGAAAGGGAGTTACAGAAAGTTGTGGGCAGGTATGTGGGGGCTAGAAATAGAACCCAGAAGATCTGGGAAAGCTGCCTTATCACTCAAGCATCACTCCAGCTGTGGTCGATTTTCCTTTTGTCCTCTTTTTAAATTATCTTTCTTATTGACTTAATGATGCAAAGAGAAGAACATGCTCTGCCAAATCACATATTCTGAGACAGCATCTGGGTCATCTCATCCACATGAAACAATGGCTGACAGAACTGATTGATACAGTTTTGAATCAAAAGGACAGATTTGAGAAGTAATTTGACCCGCTCATCTTAATATGGTTGGTAACAACATAAAACTTAGTGATATAATTCCGCAGAACTAGAAGGATATATAGGCAAAGGGCTGATATAAATGGAAAAAATCATTCACCTCAGTACTTGGCTTCTGGATTCTTCTCAAGCTGGGTGGTAAACATGGCCACTGAGGAGTCATTAGTTGCAACCAGGTTTTCTGTTGCTCCCAGAGCTTCTTCATTGGGCATTTTTTAAAAAAGGAAATTAGAAATTTACTTGATTTTTATGCATAAATCACTGTTCTCTTAAAATAAAAATACATTTCCTTACTGGCTCTGTGCTTATGACCAAGACAGGAGAGACTGGCTGATGTTAAATGCAGTTATTAAGGGCGATGGGTAAAGAAAAAGGGGAGACTGAGACTAAGATCTTTCTTTAATGTGGGTACAAGGTTCTCAGGTGAGACCAAATCTTGACATCTGGTTTGACACTGTACCTATAGATTCAGGTCTCAAAGTGGTGTGCTGTCAGGATATGAAATAGGGTAGAAGCAGTGTGAACCAAAGATGTCTAAAGAAATTGAACAATTCTGTTTGATACCTCTGTTGCTAGATACTAATCAAGATACGACTTGTTGGAGAAGAACCATCTAGAGAAAAGACAAAACTTGAGCTATGTAGTTCTGACTCTGGAGCACACATGAGGAAGGAACATTGATACTTATCACCGTTGTCATTCAAATCAAATCATGTTTTGTACAGTGTGTTTTCTGCACGTTCGTATTCTCCCCCAACCTAACTCTTTATACTTATGACCACTCCCCACACTCTACCTTCTACTAACTCATGATGTCCTAGGTGTATCTCAACATTGATGTGTTTGTCTTCAAACCTTACATGCCTGGAAGCTTTGCTCCTCCAGGAAAAAGCTTAATTGGACTAGATTATTTCACATGCAACTATTGCTTTTCCAGAATGGTGAAGAAAATCCTAATTACAGTAAAATAGTTATTAAGAATGAAGAAAATCAAAAGCATGCTACGGTGATTTGAATATAAATGGAACCCATAGTTCCATAGGGAGTGACTCTATTAGGAAGTATGGACTTGCTGTAATAGACGTGGCTTTGCTGGAGGATGTGTGTTATCAGGGGTGGACTTAGAAGTCTCACAAGTTCAACTAGGCCCACTGTGACTCACGTCACTTCCTACTGCTGTGGATCCAGATGTAGAACTACCACCTACCTCTCTAGCTCAGTGTCTGCCTACATGTCACCATGTTTCCTTCTGTGATGTTAATGGACTAAACCTTTGAAGAGTAAGCAGGCCCTAATTAAATGTTTTCCTTTTAACGTGTTGTCTTGGTTATGGTGTCTCTTCACAGCAATAAAAGCATAACTAAGACACATACTAAGCGTTCACTCAGTGAGTGCAGTTATCTGGGACTGGTGAGTTATTGTCCTGAATCTCACCATGCATTTTTGTCCCTGAGCCTTTGAACACAGAGCTCATTCATTTGTCAGAGATGCAGTGGGTAGCTGGGTGCTGGAACCAAACACAGTGCTTCTCAACATCTTGTTCTCATTCTTCCCCCAAGGAATTCTCTGAAGGAAGAATAATTCAAAACTGGGGATCTGAGGTTTAAAAGTGAGCACCTTCCCCAAGAGCCCACAGTTAGTGAACTGTAGAATCTGCATTTTTATACCACTCCAGGTCTTCAGAGATATAACCACTCAGAGCCTTTAACTTCTATTGTGTTCTCCATAGCTGCTAATACAGTGGCTCTCAAACTTTGGGTTGCAATCCCTTTTGAGTCACAGATCAGATAACTTACTTTCATTGAAACACTTACATCTTCATGATTTAGTCTAGGGAAACTTTGGTGCTCACTCTTGTAGAAGGAGCTGCGGGCCATTTCCTGTCACCTGGTTACTAGCCACTGGCTAGCTTTACACCTGAAAGAAAACACAAAAATAGTATTCTTTTAAACACCTCCTGGCCCATTATATCTGGCCTCTTCTTGGCTAATTCTCACTTCTTGCTTTAACCCATAGTTAGTAATCTATGTAGCACCACGAGCTGGTGGTTTACCAGGAAAGATTCAGCATGTCTGACCTGGTGGCTGGCTCCATTGCATCTGACCTCACTACCCTTCTTCCCAGCATCCTGTTCCATTTATTCCACCAACTAATTTTCTGTCCTATCAAAGGGCCAAGGCAGTTTCTTTATTAACCAATGGAATCAACACAAAACAGAAGACCCTCCCACATCACATTCAGTTCTTACTGGTAAAGGTATGAATGAGAGTCTAAGAAGAAATATCAAATTCTAAAGGGAATTGGAATATGGTGAAGTGGAGATGAAGAAAAAATATTGAAACATTCCTATTACAACACAGTACCATTCCCAGACAAAGGTGCATGGATTCCACTCGGTGCTAGTCTCATTATTTACACATGTAGATCCCATGTCTTAACACATGCAGAGTAAACAACATTATCCTCTGGGGAAAATGATATTTGATTTTCTAAAAAGTCCAAGCAAGCTGTAAAAAAATTCACAGTCCTTCCTCAGCACTTATAAGGTCACATGTGTGTGTCTCATTCTCTGCCTTCGGTGCACTTAGGATGCTTCAGGTAGAGACCTTGTTTATTTTTTGTCACTTACATCCTTTTATGTTCCTTTAGGATTACACAATAGGTGCCTACTTAATTCATAATGACCTATATTAATGATTTTTATACAGTTAATTCCTTTTTTATTCAGAGGAGGAGAAAACCTTTTCGTGATATGATTTCAACATGCAAATGCGTTCCTATAGGACCAATTCACCTCCAATATATTAAAAGGGTGGCATTCTTTCTACAAACTGTAAATCAATCATCAGCCTGTGCTGTTAGGATAGTGACAGACACATGGTGTTTTTCATTTGTCCCCCCCCCCAAGTCCACAGTCATCTTTCACCTTCATTATAGAGTCAAAAGCTGTATGAAATAAAGAAGAAAAGCCTACTAACATGGCTAAAGAAAGCATGATATGAATTATAATTGGTCTCTGGACTTGCAATTTTCTAATCTAATATAGGGATATTCATTGACAACTTTATCAGATGATCAGCCTTGCAGACAGTTCAATATAAGGTATGGTTTACCTACGCTCTGTGACTAAACCCAGTCAACACATTGATTTGACAATTGTGACGTTAGTAGTGCAGTACTTTGTTCTCTCATTGCTGTCCTTAATGTACTATTTTTAGTATATCATGCTTCAATAAAAATGGATATGCATTTATCTTTATTGCATGTGACTTTTATTCTTCTGGGTGTATACCCGGGAGTTGAACAGCTAGATCACACAGAAGTTCTATTTTTGGCTTTTTAAGGATCTTCTATACCTGTGACCATATAGGGTGTGTTAATTATTTACATTCATTATCATCAACAATGATTAAAGTTTCTAGAACTGCAGTGACAGGAAAATCATCTAAGGGGCAAAAGTGCACACACAACTAGATTGGTTATGAAACTATTGAGATAATTTTCCCGAAGGGATTGGCATTTCCCCCAGAAAAGTCCTGCAGGGAAAAGCAGAAGGATGAAGAGGAACTTATACCACTTCTGACTATTTCACAGGAGACACTGGTCCAGACATCTATACTTAATAATAGGTGGTGTTAATGCAAGGCCTGCTTAGTTGTGAGAACTTCTTGTCTTCCACTTAAACCTCAACCTGATGTTAGGAACAAAGATATATTTAGATGATCACTGGATCTCTTTACTCTTCTTCCCACCATGGCTCCAATGAATGAATCTCCTTTCTCTGCATATCTGCTTAATTGTCAGAGGACAGGTGACCAAGGGTAGAGTCTTAAGGTTGACAGAACTCCAGTGCTAACAAATCCACTGACAACTCGTCACCAGCATAAGCTGCTTTTGTTTTAGAGATCGCAGACTTTTTGACTTGGGCAAGATGGTATCTCAGTGGAGCTGTCATTTGTATTTCCTAGGGATAAAAATGTTGAAAACTTTTCCATATATTTATTAAGCATTTATATCTCTTCTGAGACACATTAGTTGGTTTGTTAATACTTTATATCGTCTGGTCATTAACCTCCTCTTAAATGAATAGCGGAGAAATTTTTTTTCTTACATTGTCCCTTTACTAATTACTTATCTTTTTTGTTGCATATTCTACCAATATTTCTGCCAGTGAAAAATATATTCAAAAGAGAAACCCATGCTTTTCTCTTTAAATATCAGATTAATGAAATGATGGACCTCAGGACATTAGAAATAACCCAGGAAACTCCTACAAGGTAAGACAAATCTCTGGGAACTGGCCAGGGGAAAAACTTATCTTCCAGAAAAGGACCTTGTCTCCTGGAGAAGGATTCACAACTTATCAGTTTAACTTAGTGAGAGACATCGATCTCAGACAAAGATGGTGGAACTACATCATGGCTAATGCTCAGTTACACACACCTCTTGCTTCCTATTTAAACATTAGTTTCATTTCAGGACCTCAATAATGAGTGTGGAGTAGGAGTTGCCTCGATCTCTCTGTTTCTTTTCATTGTTACCAAATTAAATAAATTTGGTATTTTCCACATTTTACTCTTCCCATTATTGCTATTATTTATGTTTGCCTGCTTTTTGTTTTATGGACATGTTTTCTCTGTGTGCTAGCTTTGACTGTTCTGGAACTCACTTTTTGATCAGGCAGGCCTTGAATTCACAAAGATCCACCTACCTCTGATTCTCAAGTGCTGGATAAAGGCATGTGACACCACATGGCTTGTTTTTTATTATTAATTGGTTTGTTTAACTGGCTTATGCAGGACATGTAGTCAACTGTAGCATCGGGGCACATGCCGTTATTTACCTGTGGATTTATTTTTGTGTATTCTCTTCTGTTCTCTTCTATTATATTGTCCCAAGTAATGTTTATTTTGCTACTATGGCTAGGTAGTATAATTGTACTATGATAGCTTCATGAAGTGCTCTTCTATTCAGGATTGGTTTGACTTACTGGAGCCACTTGTACTTCCATAGGATTTTGTGATTTTTCCCTATATCCATATGGGTATTATTGGAATTTATTAGAAGATCATATAGATTGATTTTGGTAATATAATAAGTTTCAAAATACTTATTATTCTAGCTCATGATCTTTTCACTGTCTAGTATGTTTTTTAATTTTTTCTTCCTGGCTTTGCAGCTTCTCCCATCCATTCCGTGACTGTTTTATTCCTATTGCTTGTCTGATTGCTTCTGGTGTTAGTGTGGTTGGAATTATCTTCCAGCACCAGCCTTTCTATGTTAAACAATTGCCTTTTGGAGACAAGCAGCCCCTTAGTCTTTCTCCTTATTCAGGTTGACTAGGTAGGCTATTGCTCTTCAACAGACTTCCTGTTGTTATGCAGAGAGCAACAAGCCTCTCTTTAAGAGTGCTAACTATTATAACTATAGAGTTATATCATAACTATTATAGCCTCTCTTTCAGCACATGCCTTGACCCTAACATTCAGCTTCCTAATGTTCTTTTGCTCTTTAAACTACATTTTATATTTATTTCTGGGCTACTTCATCCAACACAAAATGAGCTCAATGGTGTTTTCTTATAATGTTTTTTCTCATAATGCTTTTTGAGGCATTTTTTGTGTTACTTGTGTTTTGCTTCTATATTGGGTTCTGATTTTGTGTTTCATGGACTGTGGGTGTTGGCATGTGTGTGTGTTTGTGTGTCTGTAGTAGTAGTAGTAATGGTAGTGGTGGTGGTGGTGGTGAGAGGATGCATTCCTGCAATACTCCTACAATTTTCTTAAACTAATCACTTAGTTCTCAACAGACTTTGACTGATTTGATGGATTTGGCAAATCAATAACTTGCATTTCGCCGATTATACATCACTACTGGCTGAAAGTCTCAATGAGCTGCAGGCCGTGGTAAATGAGTGGTGGAAGTCAGTGAAAATCTCAGTATGAAAGTAAACATCGAGAAGATGGGGATAAAACACATGGGAAGGGTAGACAAGGATTTCAACATTGTAATAAAGAATCAGAACCTCAAGCAAACAGTCGCCTTTGTTTACTTGAGTGAAAACCTAAGCTCCAAGGAGGGAACTATTTCAGACATCAAGAGGAAGATAGGGATAGTGAGGGCTGCATTCTAGGCACTAGGAAAGGTTTGGTCAGGAAGAGACATAACAACCACAAAATCACAAGTATATGAAACACCTGTCTTGAGCTGCCTTCTTTACAACCCCGAAACCCAGACAATAAAACACGCCTAAGAACAGCGGCTGAATGTGTTTGAGATGGCATGACTCAGGAGGATTCTAGGTGTCACACGAAGAGACAGGCTGTGAAATGATGACGTTAAGAAACATCTCCATCTACAAAAGGAAGTAAACTACAGGATACAGCAAGGGTACTTTGACCTTGTTATGAGAATGACTGATGGCAAATACCCAAAGACAGCAGTGCTTGGAGGAGTACATGGGGTAAAGTCAGAGAAAGGAAAGCAATTTATAAAGCAAACAAAAGTGAAACAATCTGACACGGCTATTCTGATTTCAGGTAAAACAGATATTAAATCCAATAGTCAGAAGTGATAATGTCATTGCATGAGGGCAACAGTTAATAAATCACAACACGTGTAAAAAAAGTTATACACAAGCACACTCTTTTACATTTCTGATACACACATAATGGAAGGAGAGAACCTATTCCTGAAAGTTGTTCTCTGACTTGTGTGCATGCACACACACTACATACAATGCCGTGACAATGTTTTAAACACACACAAGCATTCTCCAATATGTAAACACACATTCTCTAATATGTACACACCACAGTAGTATGGGACTACTGTATCAGGCTTAGCAGAAAAAAAAACTTAGAAAAAAACCCTGCTGAATAGACAGCTTAAAGGAAGCCTGTAGAAACTTGTATGTCAATAACACAAGCATCCAGGACTGCACAGGATAGGAACAATAGTAGAACTGCCATAAATAAGCTGCCCATGAATGCTTAAGTATTGCCGGGACACAAATGATGCTGATGTTGAGTGTATTTCTTGAGATTTAAAAAAAAATTAAAAAATTTTGTTTTGTTTTCTTTTTATATTTGTCTGTTTGTTTCCTAAAGATAGAAAAGGCATTGAGTCAGATGGGTGGGAGTTGAGGAGGTCCTGGATGGAGACAGAGAAGGAAAACTAACAATATAAATTTTCAAAATTAAAAGTGTAAATGCTTTTAAAAATACTGAACTATATTGTCTGAAGTGCTTAAGTTGGTTTACTTTATGCTTCGTATATTTCATTAGGCAACTAAAAAAGTGGTCATTTACAATTTTTAAACACAAGCTAATACTTAAATAAGCCTTGACTTTGCCCAATGTCTGATAAAATTAGAGGTACACAGAGTATGAAATGCATTTTACTTTTGATTTGTTGAATGGTATGTGTGTATCTCTGTTTCTTTGTGTATCTCTCTCTTTCTCTCTCACTCTGGTTGTGTGTGTGTGTGTGTGTGTGTGTGTGTGTGTGAGTGTGTGTGTCCATGTATGTGAATAATTTCTAACACTTAGGTCTCAGAGATCCAGTTCAAGTTGTCAAACCTGGAAGCAAGTGCCTTTACCACTGAGCCAACTTCCTAGTCTCTAAATTCTCTTTTAAAGTTAGTTTTTTAAAACTATTTAATTAAAGAAAACAAATATTTCAAGTCTAATTGCTTTAAATATAAAGCAGAGAATATTCCTTATAAATAGCAATTTTGGTGTGGTCAACCTATTTACATATAATTCTATTCTTTCAAGATCTATTTTTCTGTAAGCCTCATCAATTTCTTTTTGTGTAACAGACAGATAGTGAATGGCATTTATAGGTATAGCCATTGTGTATTTGGTAGAATATCTGAAAACATAAGGTAAAAGGCTTACTACATTTTGTCATGCTACATCTGTCATCATAACACAGATTATTCTGTATGTTATTTTATATGTATATATACATATAAAGTACTAGAGATTTCACAAGGAAATTTTCAGTTGCAAACACAATATTCTTTTTAATGATGCAATGAAACAGAGAACCTAACACTGCTTTTTTGTGATACTAGTTTTATCTTGATAATATTACAAATTGTACACCAAGTTAGATGTTAAAATATCGACTCATAACTTTATTTACAATGAAAACAACATTCCCAATTAATAATTGTCTCATGTAATACATACAAAATATGCATTAATACAGACAAGATATATATCCAGCTCATCTAGACAAGAGCCCAGAAATCATATGAAAGTAGCTCTACACACAGGCTGATTCTAAAATTTCTCTTTAAAATTTACATATTAAGTTTATCAAGCAGTAAACATTTTAGAAATGATATTTCTTCCATTTCTTTTGCTGAGACAGAATACTCTGACCCTCTAAAACATTGATTTAGAAAAGGATTTGTTTTGCCTTATGCGTCCATGGATAGAGTTTGTTATAAGAAGGCATTGCACTGGGAGTGTGAGACTCAACCCCTCTGCAACAGGGAGGCAGCCAGATCATATTTCATCTTCACACAAGAAGCTGAGAGAAAAAGCAGGAAGTGAGGTCAAGCTAAATTAACTCAAAACCACCTAGAGTGACTTACTTATTCTAGCAAGGGTTTACCTCTTAAATGACTCTAGAAGTACTCCAAAGCATTCACACACACACACACACACACACACACACACACACACACACAAACACATACACACACAATTTTAGTTTCAGTCAGGTATGCCCAAAATAGCAATTTTAACAATATTTTCAAAAATAAAAAAAAAAATAAATAAATGCAGCAATGAGTTGCTAGCGTGTTGTTTGTTGTTGCAGGAACTCTAGGGGAGGATTCTTTTCACCTAAACTATCTTAGGAATCATCCCAAATTTACAAAATAGAATCTGCTATAATTTATGGGTACCAAGACAATGAAAAAAGCAATATTTTCTATGATTGCACAAATGTCAGGAGAGAGTTCCTCAATGTACTGGTGAATGGGTATTCCTGTAAGGAACTTTCCTCTCTGCCTCTTCTGCAAGGCTGATTAACTGATTAAAACTGCAAAAATCATGGAGAGGTTAAAGTGCTGCAAGCCAGGGCCAGATACAGATGAACTTTAGTGCCCTTCATGGTCACTAATAACCTACCTTTATATATGACCTAAAGTGCAAACTTTGGGATATATTAATTGAACAGACTAGTGACTTAAACCAACCTGAAGGCTAAGATTATCATCACATAGCAAAAACCTCTGGACCTCTACCAGGTATTTCTGTCGTTGAACATCAACATATTTGAAGAGTCCAATGATTTATGACTTCCTTTGTTCTTTTACAATAACACTTCGTGAAATTGTTAGAACATTGGAACATGGAGTTTATGGTTAGTTAAATCTGTGTTCCTGGGCTATGGTAACTCATACTTATGTCCGGAATAAATTGGATCTTACTCTTAGAGGTAAAATTTTGTTTTGTATCAACAGTTACGGTGACCTAATAAGCCATTTTACACTGGATGAGAAAGATACTATTATCGGTCCCCTCTATCCAAACTGCCAGTATCATCCCCATAGGTGGATTTTGGTGAATGCTTTGTGTGGCTCCTACCTCTCTTGATTTGGTCAACAATCAAAGACATGTAACTATTTTCAGACTCATGCCTTGTCTACCGTCCTCTGACCGTGCCTCATCATTCTTTATCTCCAAGAGGAGCAAAGTCACTGTTCCAAAGAGGAGTTGTTCATGCCCTAATTTAAGATAAAAACAAAATAGAGATCATCCCTTGCTATTCTTAAAAATCATGAATGCCACGGCCTCCTGGTAAGCTCTCTCTCTCACCTCCATTTGGATATCTTGGACCCCCTTTCAGGAGCTCTCTTTCTCTTAACCCTCATGCTTACTTTCGTGAAAAGATTTTTAAACTATACTGCAAGTCAAAAATCTTTACTTGGCATAAATTGGGTCCTGGAAAGTCTAGGGGAACTCACCAGGCTGCTGTAGATGACAATGAACAGCTGTGTCTCTGTCCCAACTAAGGTTTGTAGATGCTCATGACAGACTGCATCTTGAAGCATTGTTAGTGAGTTTGCCTAACTACCACTCAGCTTTTCTTCCTTGCTAATCATGGCTTGAAAGTTACCTTAGGTTCCCACTTAGGATTGAAAGGTACCACTGGCAGCAAGGATAGAAGTCTAGACTCATCTAAACCCCATTCTTGAGTAGATGAAATAATATGTGACTTATCTAGGGGACATCTTCAGAAAGGTTATGCTCTCAAATGTCCTAAGCCAGTATCTGCCCTACAGGAGAGCATCCAGAGACACAATTGCGAAAGCAGTACATTCTGAATTCAAATCACGTGAGGATGGTTATGTCTCCCCTAAATTATTCAACGGCCTTTTTGCTCCATCTCTTCCCTTCATGTCTTCTCTGTTTGTAGAAAGTTAATTATTAGACAAGGGAGACTCTCTCTGCTTCCCCACCCCATGACTTCTGAGAAGGGGCTGACTCAGAATGTTTAAGGCTAACATAGGAGAAATCAGACTCAAGTCATTTTGATTTCTTAAGAGGCTGAAACTTCAGCTGTCTTTAGACTTTGTACTAGATGGGCAGTAGGATCTTATCATGGTGGGGAACTTAGCCTATGTTCCCTAGATTATCAATAGATGGAATCTTTTCTGATCTGTGGGGACACTCAGGATATCTCGAGGAAAAAGTAACCACCTAAGCATTTGTAATGATTAAATGCCAGTTAAATGTGGGACAGATCATCTTTAAGTAGACCATGATAAAATACAGGTGAGAGTCGTAGTAAGCAGGTAGCCAATCCATGATGCTGTTCTTAGAGTTAGTTTTCCTTCTTTCATGTAGATATGGAGGCAGGCATGGGAAATGGACTTCAGCCCTACTACAAATCAAATGGAGATTTTTTTTTAACCTAAAGTAACATTGAGGGTTGTAGTTTGATCTGTAATGACGTTTGTTCTAAAAATAGAAAAGGATGTTGCCTTAAGTCCACATAATAAACTTAACCTTTTGTTCATTTTACTCAGCCTTCCCCATGCCATAAAGAGATAAGGATATCTGAGCTTTCTGCTTGGTTATTATATTGTGCACACTTGCAGTGCATGTAATTGTGTCTAGTCTGTCTATGGCATTTATTTCCCCATGTTGTTTTGTGTCCCCCACAAAAACTAAGTGACAAATGCAGTGACCACTTCAATTTTTATTTGCATTGAGTACTGATATGTCTGTGCTCTCTGGCTCCTCGAGTCTCTTAGGGAAATGAAGGGGTGTGATAGGATGTGAAGAGGAATAGATTATCTGAGAGCCCTATAAGATTAGCAGCCCTGAGCCTCAGCTCAGACTCTCATTCCTCTGAAGAGTCAACTAGGATACCAACCATGCTCTCAGCCATGGGCTCCCTAGTGGCCAGCCTCTGGGCAGGGCTCCATCTCTGGACTCTGCTGCTGGCTGCTGTCACCTTCTTTTTCCTGGCTGACTACCTCAAAAACCGACGCCCCAAGAACTTTCCACCAGGGCCATGATGTCTGCCCTTTGTGGGCAACATATTCCAGTTGGACATGGGGCAACCACACATAGCAATCCAGCAGGTAGGAATGGAGAATGGTGCCTGATTTTGTCCTGACCTAATCCTGAGATTCTGAATCTGGGACTTCTGAGAACAGGCCACGGGGGCAGGGATGGCTCCAAGGCTCCTGCTCACAATTTCTAATCCCAGGCCAAAGAGGTAACTTCTAAACTTGTGCTTTTAAGAAATATGAAGCTCAGTAGGGCAATAGTGGTAGATCTCTGTGAGTTTGATGCCAGCCTAGTCTACAGTTCCAGGGCAGCCATGGCTGTACCGAGAAATCCTGTTTGTAAGCAAAAAGAGGGGGAGAGGGAAAGAGATGGAAGGAGGGAGGGAGGGAGAGACAGAGGTAGGGAGTGAGCGAGAAAGAGAGGAAGGGAGAGAGAGGAGAAGGGATGAAGAGAGAGAAAGGGGGAAGAAGGAAGGGAAAATAGAAGAGAAAGATACATAAATTGGAGAATTTCTTATCTTTCTATGACATACTTTCAGGGTGATTCCGTTGTGGTTAGAGAACACACTGTATGATTTGGATTCTTTAAATATGTCCAGGTCTGTTTGATGACCTAATAGTAAATTATGATAGAGACAGATATTTCCTGCTGCTTTAAGAAGTGTGTGTAAATCCCTGTCCTCAGCTTAGTTTGTTAACTTGCTTCTCCAAGAAAAATTAAAACGTGGTGTGTGTGTGTGTGTGTGTGTGTGTGTTGTACTTCTCTAGATTGGAATTTTTAATAGGTGTTATCTCTCTCATACTGAGCTGTAACAGGAGGAGCTATCTTACACCTGAAATAATCACACAGAAACTGTATTCATTAATACACTGTTTTGTAGCGGCTTAAATAAATGCAGACAGATTGTAAAGAAATATATACAGCTTTAATGAAGAAACAAACTCACAGAACCGAGATTCCTGTGCAGCACAGGAAGCAGGAAAAGGGGGCGCATAGGCTCTGCGTGCCCTGTTTATCAGTCAACATTCGCCAGAGGCAAACCCGCCCCTAAGGGGCTGGCTTAACCCTACACTGTTTGAGCCATGTTTTAAAATATCTCTTATTGGCTAATTCTCACATCTTGATTTAACACATCTCTAATTATCTGTATATAACCATGAGGTCATGGCTTACCGGGAAAGATTTAGCATGTTTGACCTGGTGGCTCTGCTTTCTTCCTCCCAGAATTTAGTTCTGTCTTCTCCTCCTACTTAAGTTCTGCCCTATCAGGCCAAGGCAGTTTCTTTATTGACTAACTAATGAAACAACACATAAACAGAAGGAACTTCTACATCACTGAGTCTTAGTTTGTCTACATCCTTGCTGACTGCTCACCTACTGATGTTATCAGTTACTAAGAAAGACTCCTAATTTATAAATTGTTATAATTACTTTGTTATTTGTTTTGTTGACATGTTTATTTATGACAATAAACCTAAGGTTCAAAGATTTGGAAATAGATACAGAAAATATCACCAATTTTCTCCCAAATAACACGTATGGTAAGAATCAGAATTCAGATTAAAGCAGGTCAGATACCTCCCAATCCAATGTCTTGAGCCCCAATGAGTCATCTTAGAAAAACTCTTTCAAATTTCTTGGCTGAAATCAAGGGAGTTCACTTCATACACACTATACATGTTGTACTGATAACCTAGTTAGGATATATTTAAGCTATACTTTTTTAGTTGTTCCAAAAACTTAATGGTTGATATTGAAAGTTAGTTACATAAATTTAGTCAATAAATTCTCATACAGCTTTAAAACTCACCCTACACTGATCAAAATGAATTTAGCTTTTTTTCATTTGTACACATCTATTACCGACAACTATTAAAGGAAAAGGCATACACTTGTTGTCTTTTCTGGTTTTCTGCCTTACGAACGAGAAAAGACAGATTGTGCTACAACCAAATGAAGTTAGCAAGGACTCTTGATAAAGGACTAAAGAAGTACAGAGTTTATGGCTCAATCTGTAATGCGGGTACAAGATACTGGAATTAGATCAAATCAAACCGTTTGTTTGGACAGGCTCCACAAAGGTCCAAGGTTTTGTGATTGATAAGATACGGCACAGGTCAGTGAAGGTAAGAGTAGGGAAGGAGTCCACGGATACCTGGGGGAATTTTACCCTCTTTTTTGGTACTACTGGCAAGACTCAGGATAACAAAAGCAGAGCTGGGTCAACATGGGACAGATTTGTGAACACACAGATGGAAGGATATTTGAAAATGATCACATACTCTCATCCACCTTTACAACACCTTGTGTTTTATGCATTTCTCTCATTTTTTCCAAGTCCCTCTTCTTGACCTCCTAAACTCTGTCACTCACTCGCTCATGCATAGTCCCCACTATACCGGCCACTAAACTCCAAGTATCATAGAGATCTAAAGGTCATATTTCTCTGTACATAACATCTGGAAGAGTCCCTCCACAAGGCAAGAGACATTTGCTAGGCTACATTCCTTCATTAGAAATTGATTTCCTCAATTCGGGCTCAACTTACCCCTGGACCCAGCAATACCACTCTTGGGAATATACCCAAGAGAGGCCTTATCATACAACAAAAGTATATGCTCTACGATGTTCATAGCAGCATTGTTTGTGATAGCCAGAACCTGGAAACAACCTAGATGCCCTTCAATGGAAGAATGGATGAAGAAAGTATGGAATATATACATATTAGAGTACTATTCAGCAGTAAGAAACAAGGACTTCTTGAATTTTGCATACAAATGGATGGAAATAGAAAACACTATCCTGAGTGAGGTAAGCCAGACCCAAAAAGAGGAACATGGGATGTACTCACTCATATTTGGTTTCTAGCCATAAACCAAGGACATTGAGCCTATAATTAGTGATCCTAGAGAAGCTAAATAAGGAGAACCCAAAGAAAAACATATAGGCATCCTCCTGAATATTAACCTTCAGCAAGCAATGAAAGGAGACAGAGACAGAGACCCACATTGGAGCACAGGACTGAAATCTCAAGGTCCAAATCAGGAGCAGAAGGAGAGAGAGCACGAGCAAGGAACTCAAGACCGCGAGGGGTGCACCCACACACTGAGACAATGGGGATGTTCTACTGGGAACTCACCAAGACCAGCTGGCCTGGGTCTGGAAAAGCCTGGGATAAAACCGGACTCTCTGAACATAGCGGACAATGAGGACTACTGAGAACACAAGAACAATGGCAATGGATTTTTGATCCTACTGCACGCACTGGCTTTGTGGGAGCCTAGGCAGTTTGGATGCTCAACTTACTAGACCTGGATGGAGGTGGGGGTTCCTTGGACTTCCCACAGGACAGGGAACCCTGATTGCTTTTCGGGCTGAGGGGGGGGGGGACTTAATTGGGGGAAGGGGAGGGAAATGGGAGGCGGTGGCGGGGAAGAGACAGAAATCTTTAATAATTAAATAAATTTAAAAAAAATAAATAAATAAAATAAAATAAAAATATTTGAAAAAAAAAGAAATTGATTTCCTCTTTACAAAGATCATGAAAATTCTACCTATGGTAGAACAGTTATAAGGAAGGAAGTAAATCATAAAGCATACTGAGTACCCATTCAGTGAGTGCAGCTATCTGGGACTGGTGAGTTATTTTCCTGACTCTCACCATGCATTTGTATCCCCATGCTTTGAACACAGAGTTCATTCATTTATCAGAGACGCAGTCAATGGCTTGGTACTGGAACTAAACAGAGTGTTTCTCACAGTACCACTTTCATCCTTCCCCACAGAACTCATTGAGGGGGGAATAATTTTCACTCTATCATAGCTGGGAGTCTGAGATTTGGAAGACAGCACCTCTTTCAAGAGCCCAGGTAGTGAATCATAGACCCTACATGATTACATCACTCCAGATATACAGAGATGTATCCATTGCTATCCTCAAACCTTTATTGTACAGTTCATATCCAGCAAGGTTTTGTGAAGACATTCTCCTTTGCCTAAATTGAGGCTGGATATTGTGATTACCTAAGGATTCCATGGTTGCTATAGCAGCCTCATACACATACATCTTAATCTTTTTCTGTACTGATGTCTTATTTTTCTGTCTCACTGGATATCAAAATCTTTCAGAAGATGATTCTTATCACACTAAGGAACCTCTTCCATATACAGATTCACAGAGTTCCCTTAGTGTTTGTCCAATTCATCACACATGTACATCCCATGTCTAACATGTGTTGAGTATGGCTATTTTTTTTTCTGATAAATCACTTTGATCTCCTAGGAAGCCCATACAATCTGCACCAACATCAAACCTATACGCACACTCCTTGATCTTTGTCAGGTCAAATGTGTCACATGTTCTCCTTTTACTAGATTCCGGGATGCTTCAAATCAGCGATTTTGTTTCTTTGAAACTTATATACTCATACCTTCCTTTGGTTGACATGTGGTAGATGCAGAGTCAATTCAAACAAGCATATTAATTAACTTTTACACAGTAAATTTTTTTTCTGATGTGGAATTTAGTTTAGTGCTGTAGAGGAAACCACAACTTTGAAATATTTCCACAGACAATGATACATCTCCTCACTCACAGAAATCTCTCAACGTGAGTCCCATTAGCTATACACATACCTGCCAACCCAGGATACATAGAAATAGTCACACTAAACAATAATTCTTGCTATATTTTTCAGTTTGTGAAGAAATATGGGAACGTTCTTAGCCTGAATTTTGGTAACGTAACTTCTGTGGTCATAACTGGACTCCCCTTAATCAAAAAAGTCTTTACTCACATGGAACAAGACATTTTGAAATGCCCTGTCACTCCTATCCAAGAATGTATCTCTAAGAACAATGGTCAGTTTAATGAACAACATGGAGTGTGTATTATAGTGTTTATGTAGTGTTAAATGTACCTGTATCTAACTTTCTAACACTCCCATAATCAGTCCCATCACTAATTGCCATGTTTAAAGGAAGAGGGATGCCATATTTTCTAAATGAAAGCACCCATCATGGTGTCATCCCTAATAGACGTTTAAAAAAAAGCACATGTCTTGAAAAAAACTAATCCTAAATGTGTGGTGAGAAGAAACTACAGCATCCAGCCACAACTAGAAACACTGTGTTCTTCCTTCCCTTTTTATATGCCCATGCTCTGTCCTAGGAAAACAGGTGTAAGTCAGCTTTTTCCTGCTGCTGCTCTGCTTGTTTATTCCTTCTTATACTCCATTACTAATGTCATGCACCACAGGCACCTCCGGCCTCCTAGACAGGGTTAGACTAGAATAACATGAATACTCAGTATTGCCATTATATCAGGTTGCCTGTTTCAAAGTTGAAAGCAGAGCTTCAAGTGTATTGTCATATCAAAGTGTAAGTTTAGACATTTCCTAATTACTCCTTGAGGCAACCGATCATTAATTGTACATAATGAGCTATGTTGTTCACTATAGGGAGCACATTGCTAGGCATAAGTGATTTGTGATGCATATAATAGACAAAATCTCCATGTTTACATAACATACACTCCATTAAATGAAAAATGCTAAGTCAATTTGCTAATCTAATTAAAATCACACAGGACTACAATGTTAAGGGGACAAGGAATTTTTCAGTAGTATCAATGTTCTACTGTTATTCACGGGAAAATTCTGTAAGTAAGGACACTAATTTATTAACATTGAAATACAGTCAACAGGAACAGAATACCCATGAAATAAGAAAGAAAACCAAGACCTCATGAAACAGAAAGATGTCCAGTATGGCAAGCATAGTAAGGAAAGGATAACTAAGTAGGTACAAACTGATCACCTTGCCTAGGAAGAGCCGAGGTCTTGATTTGCATCCTAACAGCAAGAGTGATTCTGAGTAGAGATGATCACACACTGCACATTCTGAGGCTCATCTATGCTCAGGGATAGAAATCAGCTTGAAAATATCTTTGTGGGTTAAAGAAGGTGGGGCTTTGAAAATGCAGTAAAAAAAAAATGACAGCTGATTAGACTGTGAGAGTGACATTGAAGACACATAGACTGAAGTCATTCAAGAGCAAAACCATATGACATAATAACCTAGAGGGCAGGCCAGAGAATGAGTCTCACATGGGACTTCCATAGGAATGGGTGATGCAAAGAGGACAGTGACAGGTGACAAGGCATTTTAATGGTGCTAGCTCCTTTTGGGAGTTTCAGAAATACCAATAATATTAACTGTCCCAGGTGTGCTGAGTTTCAATGCTGGTAACTTGCAAAGGCAAGTAGTCATATACATGGTTCTGGTGTGTACATCTGTAACATCAGGAGATATTCAAATTATAGAAATGATAAGATTTCCTAAATATGCAGCAGGCAGAGAGGTAGACTAGATTTGAATAATTCCAGTTTCAAAAGTTGGCAGAAACAAGCTGGCAAAAGTTGTGGGAAATTTCTGACAAACCATTAGGTTGGAACACTGAAATGACAGGATCCCACGGGCTACTGGCAAAATGTTTCAGGAAGGAAGTATCTCAGTTGCTGAACCAAGAGGCTGATGATGTGGAAAGGGCCACCTGATGTGTGGGAACTAGAGAGATGAGGGCTTATGTGTAAAGAGCTGACGATTTCTCCAAAAGTTAAGAAATTGACTTGCACACAACATTACATGTGCCATGAAATGGTAGATGCTGAACAGACTGGAATGTTTGTCTCTTGTTTTTTCTCTGTGGAACACTGATACTTCTTACCATATTGATTAATTTTTTTCATCTTTTAAAGCTTGTGTTGACAAGGAATTCTCTTATAGAGCCTTTCATACCTCTTTAACTTCTGTGCCTTGTATTATCCTTTAGTCCATTCCTGTTATTCAACTTAAGACAATTAAGTAGACTTTTGGGTCAGCCTTGGAAACAAGGTCATTTGAATTTGAACACCAAAGGATCAAAAAACTGTGCTCCCTTAAAAAGTTTGTTTTTTATATATTCCTCCTTTTTTTTGCAGCAGTGGGAATGGACCTGTTGCTGCTTGTTAATAAACATGCAGTGTTCCTTAAAGAGTAGATTACAAAATACATAAGAAATACTAGTGTGTGATGCTGCTGATCACCAGGACGTAAGCCATCTTGTTTCTTGCTTTGGTGTATTCTCTCTAGACAGTTACAAAAAGCCCTTATTGCCCCACCTTTTCCATTGCACATGACATCGAGTTCATGAGGACTTTTAGACCAGAATTTCAGTGTCATAATGTTGAATGTCTTCTTTCCAGGAGTGATCTTCTCCAGTGGCCAGACATGGAAGGAGCAAAGAAGGTTTACTCTGATGACACTGATGAATTTTACTAGAATACTTTTGCAGGTTTGATGTAGTATTGTACTTGTTTCAGTACCTATCAATTCCTTGATTCAGGAGTTCATGATTTTTAGTGGAATTCACCTGGCTCGTATTTCCATATTTCTGTGTTTATGTGTCACACTCTGTGTTCTCTTGGACACTCTTCTGGAATGTGTGCAGATAGCAGTTGTGGATGTTCTGACTTTACCATACTGTGAGTACATAATGCTTCCAGAGAGAATGAATCTGAAGCATAGATAATGGTGCCCTCTTCTGGCCTGCAGGCATACACACAGACAGAATATTGTATACATAATAAATAAATAAATAAATAAATAAATAAATAAATTAGTAGTAATATTAAATCTGGTTCATTATTAGAAATAAAGGGTCCCCTGCCTGTAAATGAGAGATACTTCCCTTTCATGCCCCTCCTTGTCTTTTATCCTTTATTTTCTCTTTATTTATGAAGAAATTGAATACAAAGAGAAAATAATGTTTTTAATGTGTTTGTCTAAGGCCAATTTTTCACTCCCTCTCAGTCCCAACTACAAGACACAGGCAAAGTTCAACTGAAAGTTAGAGATAACTTATAAGGTCTGGGTGTAGCGTCAGCCTTCACGTGATGTCTTATAAACACTGTCTAGCCATACTCAAGCAGACAGAAAGCAGCTGGATGAATGTATTTAATACTTCTTTATTTTGTTTCAATAACAAGCAGAAACAATTTAAGAGGCTGGAGGTTTATTTTGTCACATATTTTCAACGGGTGTTGGTCCGTCATGGAAGAGTAAAAGTGAGAAAAAGAGATGGTGGAGCCTGTTTGTGTAATGGAAGAGCAAAGAGCAGAAAATAGCCCAGACCCAGGGCTTTGATACCACCACAGGAATCCCACTTCCTATGACTGACTTCCTCCAGCTGAGCAGCAGCTGCCAATGTTCCAGAACATCTTAAAATTGTCCTAGCAGCTAGGAAACAAATATTTAAAACTTGAGCCTGTTTAAAATCAGTTTAAAATCAAACTATAACACTATTTTTAATGCTCTCACCTCAATAGACTCCTGGCAAATACACATCGCTGGATCCTTCTTATAAGATTTGACTCATTAGATTATGGATTCCGTCTTTGCTCACGGGCCCAATAGTAAAAAGTTTTCCTATTTCCTATAGCACATTTCATCCTCCTGGTATAGTATCAATAAAATCAACATTTTATTCCCAGAAAAAAAGGCAAATTATTGACTTTATATTGCAGGTGGGAGACTACAACATTATGAGCAGCATAAAGAATGACGATTCTACAGGAAGTTAGTAAAAATAGAATTATATCCCAAAGAATAATTAATGGAATCAGCAAGATTTTTCCTGTTAAAGATTAAAGGGAAGACCAAAGAATCAACAAACAGAGAATTCACTTGATTCCTTCTGAGATCAGCAAAAACGTTTGCACAGTATTTGATATGTGCCTGCGGTATCTCCTACTGATGATATGGCTTGTTAACATATGTATATTGTTATTTTTTTTATAAGCAGATAAATGCGATGTGAACCTCTTAGGTCAGAGAGTGATTTAGAGATGTGGCTGATGCTGAAAGCCAAGTGTGTGTGTGTGTGTGTGTGTGTGTGTGTGTGTGTGTTTATCCTGTTCTGTGACCGTCCTACTAAATCTTTCCCAAAAACATAGTCAGAAGAAAATAGTTGTCTTGCTATTCATCCACCTGAGTACTAGAAGCTTTTGATCAGCCTCCAGCACTTGGAACAGGAAATGTTTTCTGAGGAGATCACAGTAATATCTTTTCTAATGAGTCCTATTGAACTCATACTCCACGGTGACGAAGACCTTGTGTGCCAGTGTGAGTCCCTAGAGACACAATATTGCTCTTGATGAAGCTGTTTGCTCAGGAGGTAAAGGGGAAATCACTTTAAATGCCTACTTCAAATGTGTTCCCTAGCATCAGAAAGCAAGCATTGGTATACTCACAAATCTTCTGATTAAACAAATGCACAACATCCACGACCCTGCGCTGGGCTCTGCTCTACATGGCTCTCTACCCAGAAGTCCAAGGTGAGATGTGGTGACCTCACTGGACAGAGCAGAATTCTGGAAGCCATGTCTTAAATGGCACCAGAAGAGAACAAGTTAAAGTGAGAAGAAGGGCCATTGCTGTGAGGCAATATGCCCTGGGTAACAGGCATATGCTCTCCATGTTCTCTCAGGACTGAGACATTTACAAAGTGCATCCATGCATGTTCCTCTTCCATTGTCAGTAGGCCTTCCCATTTTCCCTGAATTCTGTTCAAACTCTGTTCTGGTGTTGAATGCACTGTGATGTCACCTTTCTGCCTTTTCACTTCAACCCCACCCACCCTGGGTGCTGCCCTTCTTACACTCTATATCCTCTGCTGGCCCTGTCCTTATTCTTCTAATTCTTGCCTCGAAGCCATGATATCAAGAGTGTTCTATCACAGTCTTTACCCATTCTAGAAGAATCTTCTCAGGTACCACCTCCTGAAGTCATTTCAAATCCCTTCATGAATTTGATAATTGAAGAATTACTGTTGTTTTCCACCATAGATTACCAGATACTCTTCCATGTCTCTGCTCGATGCATTGTTCCTTTCTCCAGTGAATGGCATTCATAAGGGAGAGTGGTCCATGCTATTATGTGTATTCTTTCAGATTCTAGAAAAGTTTAATTATTAGAGGATAGGTACATTTTTCCTGTCATAGAACAAAGTTTTTTCATGTTTGTTTTGTTTTTTCAAATTGTGGGTAACAGTTTATTCATTAGGTATAAAATCAATTTAGTAGATATGGGCCAACTATTTTGCCTTAAAAAGAAATGGAGATGGAGAAAATCAGAGTGCTTCCCATAAGGTAAAGAAATATTTGTTTAAAGAACTTCCCGTGTTTGTGTGTGTGTGTGTGTGTGTGTGTGTGTGTGTGTGCATGCACACACATGTGGAAGCCATAGCATAGCTGCAAACATCTGCTACCATTACTCATCAGAAACCATCCACTTTTTGGACAGAATCTCTCATGCACCTGGAACTATTCAATCAGTCTACACTGCCTGGACACTAACTCACAGGGATCTGTCTGCCACCACCTCCCTAGTTGTGTCCTGGTATTAGATGCTCATGTCACCATACCTAGTTTTTTTTTTTACATTAATTATAAGTCTTAGGTCCTTTTGCTTACATGGCAATCACTTTACTACTTGAAATATCCTCCATCCCCAAATATTTTTAAAAACATTGAGTCAAATTTCTGAACCGTTGAAACCTAATTTGGTGGTAGGAAAATCATTTATGAGCTCAGTGGTGTACCTTTTCATCTAAAAGTTGCAAGGGGGATGATGATTCCTCCTATAAGTAAAATGCACTTAAAACAAATTGCTGAATTAAAAATGCTAAGTGCGTCATGAGTCACGTCTCAAGAGTTGTGCCTTCAATTTGTCTCCTTCCTCCTTTCATAGACATGCATTTGTTTCTGGCACATTGAGATGTTGGTCTAAAGTGGTACAAGGAGACAATAAGTATTAGAACTGAGTATCTGGTTGCACCCACAGGAGGCCATGAAGATTCTCCCAAATAACAGATGTGTCTCTAATTATGTAACTTTACTTCCAACTAGTCCTGGAAACCAACTGTTTGAATTTCCTGTATTGACACTTCTTTGTTTAGGTCTGTACCCCTTTTGTTAATTAGGTTTTTAAATTTTTTTGACATTGAGTTTCTAGAGTTCTTTATACATCTTGGATATTGGTCTTCTATTAAATGTGGAGTTTGTAAAATCTTTTCCCATTCTGTATGCTGCAGCTTGTTGTTTCTTACTTGGTAATACTTACAATACTCATGGTGCCTCTGTAAATGTGGAAGCCAAATGATAGGAATCAATTCCTCTACTTGGTAAGAACAGATGCAACTGGATTTTAAAATCAAGGATCATGATAATATACTCAATATTTATTACTGTTTATCAGTAGAATATTATTCATCATATATCAGTGGTGAATATGAGAAGCTGCAGGCCTTACCATTTAAGAGGAGATATTCTATTCTTGATAAAATTGGGAAAAAGGAATTAGAAACCCACAAATAAATCGGCATAAGTATGCATTTACTGTATAAAAAGCAGATATTAAATTCATGGGTAACTCAGAAGAGAATCACCCCAAAGATTGGAAAGATTTGGTAACAGCATTATTAGAAGTTGGTTCTCAGTTACAATGTCAAACGTGGTAGAAAGAGGAAGTTAATGCCACAGTACAATAAAATAGGTATACAGGTATTTATATTTCCCAAGATCAGTTCCTAGATGAAGGTTTACTGATTTACAAAGGCTGCTTGAAGTTGATGAACATGACATGATGCTATGTCATTTAGAAGCTTTAAATACTTGGGATAAGGTTGAAGAATCAGAAAAGAGATTTGAGTCATTTACTAAAATTACACAAGGTCCAAAAGAAGTCCTCGCTGATTGTTTTTTCTTTTGCAAAGACTGACTATAATTGTAAACAGAATAGTATCAGAACCAGAAGTTAGATAACTACCAATCAAATCTTTGACTTTTGAAAATGCTAATTCACAATACAAAAGGATTATTGGCCTTTAAAGGCAAGATCAGTATCAATAAATGAATGGATTAGAAATACAGCTAATTTTGGATCTTACATTTATGATGCTACTCTGATAGGAAAAGGAATATCTAAAAGTTTTAGGTAAATTAAAAGTGTCAGATGTTTTAATTGTAGTAATCGAGGTCATTTTAAAAAGGGTTGTAGCCGGCGGTGGTGGCGCACGCCTTTAATCCCAGCACTTGGGAGGCAGAGGCAGGCGGATCTCTGTGAGTTCGAAACCAGCCTGGTCTACAAGAGCTAGTTCCAGGACAGGCTCCAAAACCACAGAGAAACCCTGTCTCGAAAAACCAAAAAAAAAAAAAAAAAAAAAAAAATAAAAAAAAATAAAAAATAAAAAGGGTTGTAGGCAAGGCATTCCTAGAAACCGTATTTTTTCCAAGAGAAATTACATACTGGAGTATACAACCTTCTGGCGTATGCAGAAGGTGTGGCAAATGTTGGTAATGTACTAATGAAATGCAGATCAACCCTGGGTCTGGAAAAGCCTGAGATAAAACCGGACTCTCTGAACATAGCGGACAATGAGGACTACTGAGAACTCAAGAACAATGGCAATGGGTTTCTGATCCTACTGCACGCACTGGCTTTGTGGGAGCCTAGGCAGTTTGGATGCTCAACTTACTAGATCTGGATGCAGGTGGGGGTTCCTTGGACTTCCCACAGGACAGGGAACCCTGATTGCTTTTCGGGCTGGGGGGGGGGACTTAATTGGGGAGGGGGAGGGAAATGGTAGGCGGTGGCGGGGAAGAGACAGAAATATTTAATAAATAAATTAATTAAAATAAAAAAAAGAAACCCTTTGCCATAAGGAAACACCCTAGGGGGCCTCCTTAAGGCTCTGATATCAAATTTGATTCAGTTATTCCCTGTCAGTATTAGAGAGAGTCATTCACAGAGTAATTAAAAGATTAATTGCCTGTTTTTAAAAACCATACTGCTCCGGATGACAGAACAACTTCAGTAGATTGAAAAACACTTAGGAGCAACCAGAAAGCATCTGAAAATAATGAAATGGTGGGCAAATTGGCATCACGTTTAATTAAGACTAGAATATTAAAAATTTCCAGGGAACAAATTCAGAATAAATCAAAAACAGTGATAGATAACATATTTGAAAAGCTTGAAATTTTATACATAACACTAAAAATTAAGGAGAATTGGAGACCCAAACAAAACCAGGACAACTCTATGGGAATAGCTATTATAGGGAATCTCCATAGCTACGTGATGGTTCACAACTTTAAACTCAGCACTTGGGAGACACACACCTTTAAGGGCAACACTGAGGAGGCAGAGGCAAGCACATAAAAATTACAGTAATTTAAATTCATAAAACATTTGCAAAAGGCAGGCTAACAATTGAAGTGCATGTCCTTTGTGATCTTAAAATAAAAACACTTAAACCTTAAATTTATATATAAAGAGAAAGGGGAATATAAGTATATTTATCCACACATGCTAAAGTATATTTCATTTCAAAATCTTTTTTATTGAGGTATACATTTTTCTCCGTTCCTCTCCCTCCCTGCCTCTCCCCTCCCCTTTAACCCTCTACCATGGTCCCCATGCTCCCAATTTACTCGAGATTTGTCTTTTTTTACTTTGCATGTAGAATAGACTCATGTATGTCTCTCTTAGGGTCCTCAATGTTATCTAGGTTCTCTGGGATTGTGATTTGTAGGCTGGTTTTCTTTGCTTTATGTTTAAAAACCACTTACAAGTGAGTACATATATTTGTCTTTATGGGTCTGTGTTACCTCATTCAATATGATGTTTTCTAGATCCATTCATTTGTCTGTAAATTTCAAGATGTCATAATTTTTTATGCTGTGTAGTACTCCATTGTATAAATGTACCACATTTTTCTTATCCATTCTTCGGTTGAGGGGCATTTAGGTTGTTTTCAGGTTCTGGCTATGACAAACAATGCTGCTATGAACATAGTTGAGCACATGTCCTTGTGGCACGATTGAACATCCTTTGTCTATATACCCAAAAGTGGTATTGCTGAGTCTTGAGAAAGAGTTCTTATCTCCAAAATATACAAAGAACTCAAGAAATTGGTCATCAAAAGAACAAATATTCCAATAAAAAAAATGGAGTACAGACCTAAAGAGAGAACTCTCAACAGAGGAATCTAAAATGACTGAAAGACACTTAAAAAAAATGCTCAACATCCTTAGACATCAGAGAAAGCAAAAACCAAAACAACTCTGAGATTCAATCTTACACCTGTCAGAATGGCCAAGATCAAAAACTCTGATAATAACTTATGTTGGAGAGGTTGTGTGGTAAAGGGAAGACTCCTCCATTGCTGGTGGGAGTACAAATTGATACAGCCCCTTTGGATATCTGTATGACAATTTATCAGAAAATTAGGAAACAACCTTCCTCCTTTCAAAATTTAAAGAAAAACAATTAATTGAAAGAGACTACCTTTCTGTTGTCAAAATAAAATTGCCCCAGGAAAGATATAACCTGCCAAAAAGGAAACCCCACTATATGCCCCCAGAGTTAGGATCATGACAAGGTTTTGATTTTATCTTTCCAGAGGAATAAAGGCATTCAACTAAGGAATACAAAAAACATTTGATGAGTGAAACATCTGAAAAAATAAAGTATGAACCATCAAGAGAAACTGTTCCAAGAAAAAAAGCAAATTGGCCAATGGTATTGCCTGTCTCCAGCTGACCTGCCTGAAAGCCCCACTCGGATTCCCAGAACATTCATCCTACTTCTGCCACCAGGTTCTGTGCAAAAAGTGGACACCTTTGGGTTGACTGCTGTTTTCTACCTAGCCATGATTGCAATTAAGTTGACAATACCACCCAAAGATCAGCTTCAGAGTACAAACCACTCAGGATATTCAAATTGCTGAGTTCATATGAGACTGATACAAATATTTTACAGAAATTTGAATTCATAAATACTTATTTGTAACTCTAACAAATACAACAAAGTTGGACATTGTGGAAAGGTTGACAGAAATACCTTCATTATTGTAAAAAGTTTTACTGCATTGGAGTTAAAACTTTCCCTTTTTATGTAAACGGGGGGAAATTTTGCAGGATATTTGATCATACTGTGAAAGCAAAAATTATGTTATTACTGGCAATGCCTGTTTCTAGTTATGTTGTGGTTCACCCCTGGCATGACACTTTAACCCAAGAGTTTTCTGCTTATTGTAAACAGAATTAAATAAAAACAGCATTCCATAGGTCAATAGGTGGAGCAAGCAACCAGCTGATGATAGGAAGTAACTATGGACAGTAAGAGGGCGTCAGAAAGATGGTTAGAGAGATGTAGAGGAAAGAGCAGAGAGGGACGATCAGTTTGGTGGTCTTTTTGATTTGAGACAGCATAGGAGAATGTGCTTTTTCTCAGGTATCAACTGAGAAGGAAGCAGCTGGATGCATTCTCTGCCTCTCTGAGCTACCAGGCTTTTACCCCAGAATTTGACTCTCTAGTCTTTATTGATAAAATAAATAGAGACTTAGTTTTAAAAAAAAAACCACACACACACACACACACAAGACTGAACGTTTTATACAGTTTTGGGTCCCTTGTCCTGTATCTTGCTTTATACACTGTGATAGAATATTTTAAACTATAAGACATTGGCAGCTATAATAAGCAAGGAGTCAAAATCTGCTTGTGAAATGCAGTCTCTCAAGTCAAAGTGTATTCTAAAATAGCATGTTTTACATGGCACAGAGTAACTTAGAAGGGTTCCACTTGACCTGAACACACAAAGTACAGTAATATTTAATGAAACACAGAAATATTGGTATCTCAATCTGAGCTCTGAAGGCACAGGGTCTCAGGACCAAGTTCTATGTTACCATAATGAACTAGAAATTTTGGGAGTGACTGTGGTATCTACTGAAAATTTTTATCTATAAAGCATGTTCCTTATTTTCTGAAAGTTTGCTGAAAATGCAGAAGAAAGAAAGGAAGAAAGAAAGGAAGGAAGGAAGGAAGGAAGAACAGGTTCATTCCCCTTCAAGAATGACACCACAGACTCGTTAATGAACTTTTTAAGGATAATTTCTCTCTTGCTTTTGCAGTTCCAATACCCTTCACCTCCTCATTTCTTCCCGGCATTTGTTCTACAAGGCCTGTGATAATAAAGCTGGGTGTTTTCCAAATGGGATCTCCAGCTATGGATCCTCTTCCTTTTTCCTCCAAAGAAACTTAGACACAGGCATGCTGCAACAAAAATTTAAAATAAATAAGGAGCTATGACATCTCCAGAGACAGAGAAAGGCACGTGCAATGCCCTGAGTTTGAAAAAAGTATGTCTGATTACATAGCTGGACTACATGAACCATTGGGATGTCCCGGATATGACAGACCTGAGGTGAGGTCTAGCCTGGTAAAGACTGATTCCTCTGAAAAGAGGCATCTCAGTCACAACAGAAAACTCCAGAGCTCTACTCCTACGGTCCATCCTTTGTCCTCTTGTGTTCACTTAAACTGAATGATCCAAATTTTGTGTGAAGAATCAAAGAAGAAACATGAGGAACATTTGTGTGAAGCACCGCGTGGGTTATGTGAATTCAAGAAGATGTTTAAATTTGCAAGCTTCTGTTTCTCTCCTCTAAAATGTGGTGTGTGAGCAGAAATTTCACAATCTCATGAATGAAGAAGATTCGGATGTATGAAATGTTGCCCCTGTAATACATTTGAGGACACAGGACTCAATAAGGAGTGAAACAAAGGTTGATGCATTCCTACTATACCTGTCTCCTGAAGTTTATGAGGAACCATAAGAAACTATGTCTATTCAGCTCAGACTCGGAGGGTACCAATAGGTCACAGAAAATGGATACAGGTTGATGAACCAATAAATTTCTTGGTGGTACTTACAAGACCATGTATGTTCCAAGGACAGCTTCTCAGCAACAAATTTCCTACTGATTCTCAGGCAGCTGAACAAATGAACAGTCTCCTTCCCTTCCCACCACCTAGTAATTGTCTACCATCCATGTAACCTTTGCAAGGGGCCTTATCAACATCATGAACCTTTCTTATCTCTCCATGAGGCAATGTCAGTAGGTTCCATGCTTCAAAGATATCAAGCAGGTGATCACAGCTGCTCTGTCTTGTCACTGAAATGGTTTTGTCATTTTGGAAGAAAATGCTACACAGCATCACCACCTCACTCCAAATAATGTAGTTACTCTCTACATTATTTAGATTCCTTGAGATAAAATGTTTAATAAAACTTTTGTTCTCAATATTGTTTGTTATATTTATTATTTGTTATTATTGTATATAATTGTATTTGGTTTAATTCTGTCTTATTTAGACAAAAGGGGGAGATGTAGGGATAAGCCCAGCCCATTAGGGGGCATGTTCGCCTCAGGCTAATATTTACATATAAATCTGGTGAGCATAAGCCCCACCTGGTCTCTTTTTTTGTATTTCCTGCTCTTCGCTGGATCGCTGGTGTTGTAAGATATCCCTTCATTAAAATTTACTGTTTCATATTAAACTAGCCTGGTTATTACGCCGCCGAAGCTTGGCATTCTGAAGTCTGAATAGTACATGGAACCATTTTACCCAATGAAGGAGATTCACATCCCTGTTCTAAAGAGATTGGAGGGGCACCTGAAGAAATGGCTGTACTTGGAGAGATGGCTCAGCATTTAAGGGCACCTGTTCTTGACAACCTGGGTTCAATTCCCAGCACCCATACAGCAGCTCACAAGTGTTCTTAACTCCAATTTGAGCAGACCTCTTCTGAACTCAGAGGGCATCAGATACACATATGGTACACAGATATGTGTGCCAGAAAGACACTCATATACATAAAAAATCTAATAGAATTTTAAAAGAGAGAGAGAGATGTAAATGAGCTGTCATTTGTTGTATTGATCTTAACTATCCTGAAAGGTATAAGAAGGAATCTCAAAGTAGTTCTGATTTGCATTTCACTGATGGCTAAAGTTGCTGAACAATTCTTTAGGCCTTTCTTAGCCATTTGAGTGCTCTCCATTGAGACATCTGTTTAGATATGCACCTCATTTTTTAATTGAGTTATTTGGTTTGGGGGATTTTTTAAATTATTTTTTTCATTTTGCATACCAACCCTAGTTTCCTCTTCCTCTCCTCCTTCCTTCTCATCCCACTGCCCCCATCCACTCCTCAGATGGTGTAAGGTCTCCCTTGGGGAATCAACAAAGTCTAGCATACCAAGATGAGGCAGGACCAAGCCTGTCTCTCTGCATCAAGGCTCAGCAAAGTATCTATCAGGTTTCTTGAGTTATTTATGTATTTTGGATATTAGCCCTCTTTCAGATGGCAGTTGGTAAAAATGTCTTCCCCTCCTGTGAACTGAAATTCATAGTAGTTTCTTATTTGGTAAAATTATATTGCTTTCCTAACACCCATATATACTCACACAGAAGCCAAATAATAAGAATCATTTCCTCTACTTGGTAAGGGTAGATGGAACTGGACCTTGAAATCAACAATCATGACATTATATTCAATTTTTGTTATTATTTATCAATAATTTATTATATATAGATACAGTGGTGAATATGAGAAGTTGCAGGGTCTTTCCTTTCAGAATATATATTTGAGTCTTCATGGTATTGGGAAAAAGGACTACAAACACACAAATTAACATTAATGCTCTCAACTTGAGAACGATTATGAAAACAAGATTTTAAAAACCCGTACAGCTCTAAATAAACACCTTTCCTCACCTTCATAACTGTACAGTACAGTTCATGGGGAGGGGATTGCTTGAGAATCTTCCCAGTAGTGACCTCTCTCTGCTATGTGACAGCTGCTGCAGTCTGAGAAATCTGGCCATCCCTCCCCCCCACACACACACACAATCTCTCTCCTCTGATAAGATGCTGCTTAAAGGTGAGACCAGCAGCCTGACGTGTGGTGCACACCTTTAATTCCAGCACTGGGAAGGCAAAAGGCAGGTGGATCTCTGTGAGTTTGAGGGGAAGCTGGCCAACATTGTAGTTTCAGGGCAACCATCACCAGTTAGTGAAGCCCTGTCTCAAAATAATAAGTAAGTAAGTAAGTAAATAGAAATGTTGGATCCCTTGCTGAAACAGCCTTTCTCTCCTCATAGCTCTCATGAATGACCAAATTGCTCTTCTTTCTCTGTGTAAGGGGCCAGAGGCATGGAACATCCACCACTTTTTAATTATTTTGCCTCCTGACGTAGAACCTCCAAGCTTATCAGAACCTTTAAGAATGGACTGCTCTTTGTTGGAGGGTACTGACTGCTCTCTTAAGACCCAGGCCCAGAAAGACTATTATCACATGTACTCACTCATAATTGGCTTTTAGACATAAAGCAAAGAAAAGTCAGTCTAAATTCACAATCCCAGAGAACCTAGACAACAGTGAGGACCCTAAGGGAGACAGACATACATGGATCTGATCTACATGGGAAAAAGACAAGATCTCCTGAGTAAACTGGGAGCATGGGGACCATGGGAGAGGGTTGAAGGGAAGGGGTGAGGAAGGGAGGGGAGCAGGAAAAAAAATGTAGAGCTCAATAAAACTAATAATAATCATCATAATAAAAAGAATGGACTCTCTTTGCTGGTGGGTACTGACTGCTCTCTTCAGAACCTTGCCAGGCTGTCGGTGACACAGATAATTCTACAAAACTCTCACAGGCTGAACAGTTAGTGTCAGGGACTCTCCCAAAGCTGCCACCTTTCCTCTAGGTGCCTAACATCTAACACACACACACACACACACACACACACACACACACCATTTTGTTTTAAAATTTATGTTTTGTTTTAAAGAGAAAGCCCATGAAGTTCAGGTGGGGAGGTAGGTGAAATCAGGAAGGAGTTGGGGGAGGAAAAAGCATATGATTAAAATATATTGTCTGGAATTCTCAAATAAGCTAAAATAGTTTAAATGTGTGAAAAGTATGTATAAAAAAGACCGAAGGAAGAAAAGAGGGGGCGGAGAGCTCAGTGATAGAGGCCCCGGGCATACTGTCAGGGGTGCTGTCTATAGGAGTCTTCCTCTCAGGAAGGTTGCCAGCTCTGGGGAAAGCTCCTTTATAAACCAGGAGTCTGCTGGGATGTAAATCACTATTCCCAGAGCCACACAAAGGCTTCAGAAAAACAAATTTCTGAAATAGCAACCACTCTTAGGCAACCCTTTTAAATTCCATTGGGGACCAGTGCTGGGAATACAGTGCCTGGCACCTAGGGGTGGAGGTTGAGTACCTGCAGGTAAGCAGGACTTGGGAGATGGGGCAAAGGAAAGAGAGCCAAGGCAAGGATTAGGAGGGCGTGGACTGCGTAAAAGCGCAGAGTGTCAGAGGCCTCTGTGGAAGCCTGCAGCATTAACCAGGACTGATGAACAGGGTACTGGCTCCCAGGCAAAACAGAGAGATGGGGCGGGGCCAGTGGAGAGGGCAGGAACAACGCACAGGGCAGGGTTCTGGTAGGACTGAGAGGGCGTGGTTTGCAAGAAGCAGGGTGGAACTTAGCAGAGGGACTGTCTCTGCCTTCAGCACCAGGCAGAGACCCAGGGAACCGGCCCCAGCTCTTGTCATGTTTGTCACTGAGGGCTCCCTGGTGGCCGCCATCTGGGCAGCGCTCCATCCTAGGACTCTGCTGCTGGCTGCTGTCACTTTCCTGCTCCTGACCAACTTCCTAATAAACAGGCGCCCCAAGAACTGCCCTCCAGGGCCCTGGCGCCTGCCCTTTGAGGGAAACTTGCTCCAGTTGGATTTGGAACAGTCGCATCTGGCAGTTCAGCAGGTGAGAAAGAGTGAGGGTGTCTGGCTGTGCCAAGACCCAATCCGGAGCTGCAGGAACAGGGATCCGGGCACTGGGGGCGGGAGGATCTGGCTGTAGGCTGATATTGGTTGCAGACTAACCCAGCCAGTAGAACTAGTTTCTAATCTGTGCCCTCACTTATGACACATGATGCTTTGTTGCCAAAATTTTGCTTTTAATATCTTTCTATAAAAGATCTCCGTTGTTACCCCATTATGATCTGACAAACACACTATGTATAATTTCATTTCTCTTAAGTATGTTAAAGTAGATGGATG
Source organism: Microtus oregoni (assembly GCF_018167655.1). NCBI lineage: Eukaryota > Metazoa > Chordata > Mammalia > Rodentia > Cricetidae > Microtus > Microtus oregoni. Next base: position 52,008,238 of record NW_024543064.1, read on the forward strand.
ATAGAATAGCTCACCTTGATAAATAAACAGATTAAGGGTTTCTTGTGCCCATTAGGAACACACACACACACACACACACACACACACACACAAAATCTCACTGCCCAATCTTTTAAGAATTCAGGCTAATAACCTTCTTATTTACTCCTTATGGGAAAGTTAATTCATTTTCTCTCTGAGTGACACTGTTTTGTTCTTTCTTAAATCTAAGAACTTTGATATAGTGGAATCTTTCCCAGGCTGCTCTTCATTGCTCGGTGTCTAGTCTCACTAACCCTTGGAATGAAATTTCTTTTTCTTCTAAACATTCCCTCTCCTGATCTTTCTTTCTTTATACTACATTTACAGATCTCATTACTACTATTGATGTCCTGTCCTATTGCTTTCCTTAAATATTTTATCTCGTATTTTAATCCATTGTTCTAGTTTTTTCTATTATTAGTCCCAGTTTTAATCCTGTTTTAGCCTTTGGGACTAGCTTATATTTAAAAATTATGTATATGAATAATTTACTCTCATGTATGTCTGTACATTGCATATGTGCCTGGTGCCCACGGAGGCCAGAAGAGGTGTTTGATCCCCTGGAATGGGAGCCACAGGCCATTGTAAGCAGTCATGTAGGTGCTGGGAATAGAACCCAGATCATCTGGAAGAGCAACGTTCCTCCCCACTGATCCATCACTCCAGCCATGCTCTATCTTTCTATACTCTTTTAAAATTATTTTTTATTGACTTAATGTTCCATAATGAAAAACATGCCCTGTCTTATGACTTATCCTAAAACATCACTTCAGTCATGTAATCCACATGAAATAATTGAAGACAGAACTGACACATTTGAGAATCATAAGGCTAGAAATTCAGAGGCCGATTGACTTGCTGATCTTCACTTGGTTGATACCAATATAAAACTTATTACTATAATTCTACTAAAATTATACATAATCAAAGAGCTGATAAAAATGGATAAAGGCACCAGGCAGTGGTGGCACACACCTTTAAACCCAGCACTCAGAAGGCAGATCTCTGTGAGTTTGAGGCCGGTCTAATCTACAGAACCAGAACTAGTTCCAGGATAACTAGAGCTGTTACACAGAGAAACCCTGTCTCAAAAATCCAAAAAAGAAAGAAAAAAGAAAGGAAAAGAAAAATGGAAAAAGTTATTTACCTCAGAACGTAGCCTCTGGATCCTTCTCAAGTTCAAGTTCAGCTACAAAATTTAGGTGGTACACACTGCCAGAGAGAAGTAATTTAGCTTAAACCAAATTTTCAGTTGTTTCCAGAACTCCTTTATTGGGAATTCAAAATGAAATTAGAAATTTACTGGATAGCCATGCATCCAATACTGATAGCTCTTAAAGTAAAATACATTCACTTATTGGTTCTGCGCTTATGACCAAGATAGGGCAGACTAATTGAGGCTGAATGAAATCATTAAGGCTTGTGGATAAATAACAAAGGGATGACAGAGTCTAGGCTGTCTTCAATGTGGGTGCAAGATTCTCAGATGAGCCCAAATCATGACATATGTTTTGACACTGTTTCCACGGGTTCAGCTCTTGCTCTCAAAGTTAAGGTTAGGGTGACAGTGCATAGAGATGGAGCAGAAGACCACAGATAACCTGAAGGAATTGAACCCTTCTGTTTGACACTACTGTTGCAGCTAGACAAGAGTTAGAGCTTGGCTCTACATAATTTGAACTCTTGAGAACACAGGTGGAAGGAGCTTTGATATTGATCTCATAGCATCATCCAAAACGATGTTTTCTACATTAGGCCTGTGATAGGAACTCTCCTTCTCTCCTAAACAACCTCCTTGTTATCGTGGCTGCTCCTTAAGCTACCTTCCACTAAACTCTAAGGCTCTACATTAACGTGTTTGCCTACAATCCGATATATGAGATTACTCCACCTACAATTTATTTGCCTTTTCAGAGTGGTGAAGAAAATCCTAGCTACAGTCGAACAGTTATCCATAACTAAGTAAAGCACAAAGCATACTGAATCCCCACTCAGTTTGTGTGGCTGTCTGGGATCAGTAGGCTCTTGTCCTGACTCTCACCATGCATTTGTGTCTGCAAACCTTTGAACACAAAGCTCATTCATTTGTCGGAGATGCAGTGGGTGGCTGGGTGCCTGGAACTAAACAATGCTTCTCGTAGTGGAACTCTCACTATACCCCACAGAACTCTTTGAATAGGGAATTTTTTTACTCTTTCATAACTGGGAGGTCTGAGACTTGGAAGAGAGCACTTGTCCCAGGAACCCAGTCAATTAACCATAAAACCTACATGCTTCCATCACTCCAGATTTGCAGAGATGCCTCCACTCCTTTATTGCATTTTTCATATCTACTAATGATTAAACCGAGAATATTCCCTTTCCTACACTGATACTGTAATTTTCATTCAGACTTCCATGCTTCCTACAACAGACTTTTACATAGACAACTTGAACTCTCTGAGGAGCAAAGACTTGAATTTCCTGCCTTCACTAGATTCCGGGTTAGAGCCCTTGCTTTTTAAAAACACTTCCAGAGAAAAAATGATGCTCACTCAGTGCATATTGGTGAATGCATGAATGAAAGTATAAGAAGACATTTCAGACTCTGAAGTGAATTGGAGTTTGGTGAAGTGAAGATAAAGAAAAAAGTGCTAAACATTCCTTTTATATCAAGGTACCTTTTCCACACACAGGTGCATGGGCTGCCCTCAGTGTTAGTCTCATTATTTTACACACGTACATCTCGTGTCTAGTAGCTGTGTGAAGATGGCATTATCCTCTAATTAAAAGACATTTGGTTTTCTAAAAAGTCCAAGCAAGCTGTAAAAAAACATGGACAGACCTTTCTCAGGCCTTGTCAGGTCACAAGAGTCTTTTACTTTTTTAAAAATAAATTCTGTTTTTATTTTTTTAAAAAAAGAAAACAAACCATCTTTTTCCATTATACATACAAATTTAGGTTCCCAATCCCTCCCTCCTCCCATTCCCTCCACTAGCCTCCCAACCCACCGCCCACTCCTCAGAGAGGGTAGGGCACATTGCTTTGGGGAAGATCCAAGATCCTTCCTACTATATCAAGGTTGAGCAAGGTATCCATCCCAAAGAGAATAGGTTCCCAGTCAGTGTACACGTAGTAGGAATAAATCCTGGTGCCACTGCCAGTGGCCCCTCAGTCTGCCCCAGTCATGCAACTGTCAATCCCATTTAGAGGGACTAATTTAGTCCTATGATTCTGCCATCCCTGTCCAGCTGGTGTTCCTGGTAGCTATCTGGTTAGCTCAGGTAGACTGTTTCAGTGGGTGTATCCACTATGATCTTGGCCTCTTTGCTCATATTCTTATTCCTCCCACTCTTCAACTGGACTTTGGCAGCTCAGCCCAGTGCCCTACTGTGGGTCTCTGCTTCTGTTTATATCAGTTTATGGATTAAGGTTCTATAGTGATATTTAAGATATTCACCAGTCTGATTACAGGGCAAGGCCAGTTAGGGAGCCCTCTCATCTGTGGCTTAGGGTCTTGGCTGGGGTCATTATTGTGGATTCCTGGGAACTTCTCTAGGGTTAGGTTTCTTGCTAACTCCATAATGGATCCTTCAGTATTACATATCTCTTTCCTTGCTCTCATCTCTGTCTTTCCTCCGACTCAACTATCCCATTCCCTCAAGTTCCTCTTGTCCCTCCCCTTCTCCCACCCTTTTCCCTTTCCACCCTCCCTTCTTCCCATCACACCTATGTTCCCAGTTTTGTCAGGTGATCTTGTCTATTTTGACTTTCCAGGTGGATAAAATATATATTAGAGTTCACCTTGTTACTTAGCTTCTCTAGGATCATGAACTATAGGCTCAGCATCCTTTGTTTATAGCTAGCATTCACTTATGAGTGAGTACATACCATATTCACCTTTTTGAGTATTCATCACTCAGGATGGTATTTTCTAGTTCCATCCAATTGCATGCAAAATTCAAGATGTCCTCCAGTTATATCTAGGCTGATCAAAGTATACATCCAAGGAGAATGGGTTCCCAAAATATCCTGTAGAAGCAATAGGGATAAATCCTGGTGCCACTGCCAGTGTCCCCTCAGTTTGCCCCAGCCATACAACTGTCACCCACATTCAGAAGGTCTAGTTTGGTGCTGTGCTGGTTCCGTCCTGTCCAGCTGGAGTTGGTAAGCTTCCATTGTCTCGGGTAAACTGTTTCAGTGGGTGTCTACATCATGGACTTGACTTCTTTACTCATATTCTTTCTTTTTCCACTCTTCAACTGAACATTTGAAACTCAGCCCAGTGCTCTGCTGTGGGTCTCTGCCTCTGCTTCCATCAGGTGCTGGATGAAGGTTCTATGGTGACATTTAAGATATTCATCGATTTGACTACAGGACAAGGCCAGTTCAGGAACTCTCTCCTTCATTGCTTAGGATCTTAGCTGTGGTCATTTCTGGGAATTTCTCTAGCGTCAGGTTTCTTGCTAGTCAATCAAAAATATCTCTTTCCTTGTTCTCATCTCTGTCCTTCCTTCATTTCAACTATCCCATTCTCTCTAGTTCTCTTCCTCCCTTTCCCTTTCCCCTTCTTTCCCCTTTCTGCCCTCCCTTTCCCCCTACCCCCATGCTCCCAATTTTGTCAGGTGATTTTGTCTATTTCAAATTTCCAGGGGGCTCTATATATGTTTTTCTTGTGGTTCATCTTGTTACTTAGCTTCTCTAGGGTAGTGGACTATAGGCTCATTATCCTTTGCTTTATAGATAGTATCCACTTATGAGTGAGTACATACCATGCTCATCTTTCTGGGTCTGGCTTACCTCACTCTGGAATTTTTTCTAGTTCCATTTACTTGCAAATTTCAAGATGTCGTTGTTTTATTACCTCTGAGTAGTACTCCATTTTGTAAATATACCATAATTTTTTTTATCTATTCTTCAGTTGAGGGGCATCTAGGTTGTTTCTAGGTTCTAGCTATTCCAGATAATGCTGCTGTGAACATGGTTAAATTTTCTTTGGTATGATATCAGCTTTAGGAGATCCCTGGTAGAGTTTTGGGGGTCACTTATGTATACTATCATATCATTGGCAAATAATGAAAATTTGACTTGTTCCTTTCCAATTTGAACCCCCTCATCTCCTTTTGTTGTGTTATTGCTGTACCCAGAATGTCAAGAACTAGGTTGAATAGATATGGAGAGAGTAAACAGCCTTATCTTGTTTCTGATTATAGTGGAATCGCTTTGCATTTTTCCCATTTAATTTGGTGTTGGCTGTTGGCTTGCTGTATGTTGTTTTTATTATTTTTAGATATATTCCCTGTATCACTGAAGTCTCAAATTCCTTTATCATAAATGGGTGCTGTTATTTTGTCAAATGCTTGTTCAGCATCTAATGAGATGATTATGTGCTTTTTCCTTTCAGTTTATTTATATGGTGGGTTACAACGATACATTTTCATATGGTGAACCATCCCTGCATCTCTGGGATGAAGCCAAATCGATCATGGGTGATGATTTATTTTTGCATTTTTGTTTATGAGTTGGATTGTTCTGTAGTTCTCTTTCTTGGTTGAGTCTTTGTGTGGTTTTGATATCAGGGTAACTGCAGCCTCATGAAAAGAGTTTGGCAATGTCCCTTCTCTTTATATTATAAGGAACTCTTTGAGGAGTATAGATATTAGGTCTCCTTTGATGTTCTAGTAGAATTATGCACTGAAACCATCTTGGTCCTGGGCTTTTGTTTATGAGGCTTTTGATGACAACTTCTATTTCCTTGCAATTTATAGGTCTATTTAAATTATTCACCTGACCTTGATTTAATTTTGGTATGTGGTACCTCTCCATAAAATTGTCTATTTCTTTTACATTTTCTAATTTTGTGAAGGTATTTATAGTATAACCTAATGATTCTCTGGATCTCCTCAGTGTCTGTTGATACATCCCCCCTTTCATATCTGATTTTGTTAATTTGGATGTTCTCTCTCTGCCTTTTGAATAGTTTGGATAAGTGTTTGTCTATCTTGTTGATTTTAACAAAGAACCAGCTCTTTTTTTCATTGATTCTTTGTATTGTTTTCTTTGTTTCTATCTTATTGATTTCAGCCCTCAATTTGATTATTTCCTGTTGTTTACTCCTCCCTGGTGAGTCTGCTTCTTTTTGTTCCAGAGCTTTCAGATGTGCTGTTGAGTCACTACTGTGAGATTTCTCCACTTTCTTTATGTAGGAACTTCATGCTTTGATCTTTCCTTTTAGGACTGCATTCATAATGTTCCATTCTCCTTCATTTTGTTCAATTCTAGGAAGTCTTTAAATTCTTCCTTTATTTCTTCTTTGACCCAAGGATGGTTCAGCTGAACACTGTTCAATTTCCATGAGTTTGTAGGCTTTCTGTAATTAGTGTTATTGTTAAATATTAAATTTAAACCGTGATGATTCAATAACAAGGTGTTATTCCTACTTTTTTGTATCTGTTGAGGTTTGCTTTGTTACTGAATATGTGGGAAATTTTAGAGAAGGTTCCATGAAGTTCTGAGAAGAAAGTATATTACTTGTGTTTGGGCAGAATATTCTGTAGATGTCTATTAAGTTCATTTGAGTCATGACATCTGTTAGTTCTTTCTCTGTTAAGTTTCTGTCCAGTTGACCTGTCCATTGTGGAGAGTGGAGTGTTGAAATCTCCTACTATTAGTGTGTGAGGTTTGACATGTGATTTAAGCTTTAGTAATGTTTGTTTTACATATGTGGGTGCTCTTGTATTTGGATCACAGATGTTCAGGATTGAGACTTCATCTTGATGGATTATTTCTGTTATGAGAGTAAAGTGTCCTTCTCCATCTCTTCTGATTGATTTTAGTTTGAAGTCTATTTTGTTAGATATTAGGATAGCTACACCTGCTTGTTTTTTAGGTCCATTAGATTGGAAAAATCATTTCCCAACCATTTATTCTGAGGTAATGTCTGTCTTTGTGGTTGAGGTGTGATTCCTGTACACAGCAGAATAACGAATCATGCTTTTATATCCATTCTCTTAGCTTGTATTTTGTATAGATGAATTGAGTCCATTGATATTAAGAGATATTAATTACCAGTGATTGTTACTTCCTGTTGTTTTTTGATGGTAGTATTTCTGCGTTTCCCTTTTGGGGTTTGCTGGTATGATGGTATGTGTTGCCTGTGTTTTTTGTGTGCAATTAGCTTCCTTGAGTTGGAGTTTTCCTTCTAGTACTTTCTGTAAGGCTGGATTTGTGAGTAGGTATTGTTTAAATCTGGTTTTGTCATGGAATATCTTGTTTTCTCTGTCAATGTTAATTGAAAGCTTTGCTGGGTATAGTAATCTGTGCTGGCATCCATGGTCTCTTAGTGTCTGCAGCACATCTGTCCAGGACCTTCTGACTTACATGGTTTCCTTTGAGAAGTCAGGTGTAATTCTGATAGGCCTGACTTTATATGTTATTTAAGATTTTTCCATTGCAGATCTTTTTTTTTTTTTTGGTTTTTCGAGACAGGGTTTCTCTGTGGCTTTGGAGCCTGTCCTGGAACTAGCTCTTGTAGACCAGGCTGGTCTCGAACTCACAGAGATCCGCCTGCCTCTGTCTCCCAAGTGCTGGGATTAAAGGTGTGCGCCACCACCGCCCGGCTCCTTTGCAGATCTTAATATTCTTTCTTTATTCTGTATGTTTTTCATTTTGATTATTATATGGTGAAGGGACTAGGTTTTTTTTTTTGTCTAGTCTATTTGGTGTTCTGTAAGCATCTTGTACCTTCATAGGGATATCCTTCTTTAGGTTAGGAACGATTTTTTTCTGTGATTTTGTTGAATATATTTTCTGTACCTTGAGTTGGAGTTATTCTCCTTCTTCTATCCCCATTATTCTAAGGGTTGTTTTTTCATGGTGTCCAAGATTTCCTGGATGTTTTGTATTAAGAATTTGTTGGATTTAATGTTTTCTTTGACTAATGAATCTATTTCCACTAGAGTATCTTCAACACCCACTATCTCTTGTATTCTGTTTATTATGCTTGCCTCTATAGTTGCTTTTTGTTTACCCAGCTTTTCCATATCCCAAATTCCCTCAGTTTGTGTTTTCTTTATTGCCTCTATATCAGTCTTCAAGTGTTGAATTGTTTGCCTCATCTTTGAGATATATTTTTTTTTGCCTTTTCCTTCATTTCTTTAAGGGAATATTTCATTTCCTCTTTAAAGGTCTCCTTCATCCTCATAAAGTGATTTTTAAAATCTTTTTTTTCTGCTGCTTTTGGGTTAGGATCATCAAGTCTTCCTGTCCTATGACCACTGGGTACCATGTTGCTTTTTAGGTTGTTGAATGAACTCTAGCATTAGTGCCTACTTATCTCTTCCTCCAATTGGTGCAGGCAGTGTCTTTGCCTCTTGATCCAATCCTTGTAGTGGCTGTCTGTGTCTTTAGGAACTGTTATTGATCTGCCCTGCACTGTTGTTCCTTGTGTCTCAGGGAACCACTGAGGTCTCTCTTGGCCTACTCTCTTGACCCGCTCTCTTTGTCTGCTCTCTTGGTTTACTCTCTTGGTCCTCTATGATAATTGCAGCTTGTGTTTCTGGGTTCCACTGGGATAGGGAGGTGGGGGGTGGAGTAGAATTTGTAGCTTACAGGGTCCCATCAATGAGATGGGGATGTTGGTGCAATGTACCTGAAAAAAGCGTGCCTACTGGCTGGCTCGAGAAGCTGAAGCAAGTGATGAAGGGCTCTGGAGTTTTGCCATGGTATAGAGGACCTAGAAAGTGAGGTGTCCCACCAGGTGGGTGGTCTCTCACCTTTTGGTCCTTTCTGTGAATTTGCAGCCTATGTTTCAGAGTTCTACTGAGGTTACAGTGGGAGGGGGAATAGGAGGTTTGGAGACAGAGTCAAGACCTTGCATATTATTTGACACATCCATACTTTTACATTCCTTTTAGTAGTACATTATAAATGCTCATTTAGTTCATAATGTCCTTTATCAATGATTTTAATAGAGTAAATCCCAGTTATAATTGAATTTGAATTTAGTTCAGAGGAGGAGAAAACCTTCTCAGAAACCAAAGAACAGTGCGTCCTTCAATTCACAGTCACATAGAGACCTCTCAACATGAGTCCCATTAGACACACACGTCTGCCATCCCTGACACAGACACACTTGACCATGACTATTGAAATGTTTTTCAGTTTGTGAAGAAGTACGGAGACCTAATTAGCCTGGATTTTGGTAACATCCCTTCAGTGGTCATAACTGGACTACCCTTAATCAAAGAAGCTTTCACTCACATGGAACAAAACTTTTTGAAACGCCCCATTACACCTCTCAGAAAACGTGTCTTTAATGACAATGGTAAGTTTAACTGGCAACACTATTAACTGTAGAGGGTATTTAAAAAAAAACACACATATGAATTTTGATAGAGGATGGGACACATATTAAGAGAGATTCCTGAAAGAGTTTTAGAAAGAGTGGAAAAGGAATATGATCAACCGGTATTGCACATGTATAAATTTTTTTAAAAAGTGCATATAACATTGTTTCTAGTGCAGTATAAGGTGTTTTATGATGTGATGAAGGTGCCTCTATATCTATAATTTTACAACATTCCTATAAACCAAACCCTTCATGAAATGTTATCTTCAAAGTCAGCTAGATGTAGTATATCCTAGATGAAAGCAACCATCAGAGGACTTGGAGAACCCACGTGTCCTGCAGACTAACTCTGGATGCATGGATAGGTAAAGACAGCTCCTTCCACAGCCAGACAGGCTGAGCCCTCACTTCCGTTTTTCCACTCCAGTCCTCTGCCCTAGGAAAATGTGTGTGAGTGAGCTTCCTCCTGCTACTGCTCTTTTTGCTTAAGACTCCTTAAACTACATCACTGAAGCCATGCCACACAGGAATCTCTAGTGTTCCAGACAGTGTGAGAATAGTCTAGCGTGAGTATGCAAAGTGATCATTAAATCAAGTCGTGTGTTGGAAAGTTGAAAACAGACTTCCTCTCTATTAACCTGTAAAAGTTCTGTTTTAGCCATTTCAAATTGCTCCTGGAAAAGACAACCACTAATGGCATGACTTTGGCTACATTGTCTGCTAGGAGAAGCAGAGTCATCGGCCTAATTGATTAATACTGATCAGAAGAGATAAAATCATTCTTCTATAACACATAATTCATCTAACAAGAAAGTCTGAATCACCTAACTATACTGATTAAAATCTTATCATGCTACGATAATAAAGCATTTATCAAAGACATCCAAGTTGTCCTAGGATTCAGGAAAAGCTTTCGAAATAATGGTATTCATCTAATAGTGTAAAAAAAAGTACTCAAAGAGATGGAATATCCTTGAAGGCACAATACAGCGGAGATCTTGAAAAACTGCAAGGATCCAGTGTGGCAAGTATAGTATTTGAAGGATCTATTTAAGTGGACATAAAACTATTGAGGTTGATAAGAAAGAGCCTAGCTCTTGGTTTTCATCATAACAGCAGGAGAAGCTCTTAAATGGTTTTGGTTAGGAGGAAAAGATCAAATACTGCACATTTTGAGGCATATTTAGAATGCCAGGTAGAGAAGAGAAGAATGATAGCAAAGAAATCATCACTGTAATTATAAAAGGAGTTAGAACAGTCGATATGACAAAAATGACAGCAGGTTAGACTGGGATGGTGGCATTAAAGCCATTCGGACTGAAGTCATTCAAGAGAGAAACCATCATGGCATATGTCTTAGCTGCAGGGAAATGGGTTCTCAGGAGACTGCAGGAGCTGTGAGTGATGCATGGAGAACAATGGCAAAAGACAAGGTGACTTGTGGTAGTGACTTCTATTTGGGAACTTCAGACATGGAATAATGACTTCTGTCATACATGTACTGAGTGTAAATTTCTGTAGCTGGCAACATTTATAGTAACATGCATGATTCAGGAGTATTTTTCTCCTGGGACATGTAAAACTACAGTCTGACTGTCAGAAGAAGTTATTTAAATGATAGGGAGTCAGTGGATATTCTGAGACAAACTTTGCTGTAAGAGGGTGTTATTAGAACTTGTCTTTAAAAAACTTCAATGTTTTGAGATTTGATAGTTAAAATAAAACAACAAAAGTCATAGGAAATTTCTGTCAAAGAATTGGGAAGGAAATCTGGAGCTGAATGATCCAGCATAGAAGGGGAAGTTTCAGAAAATAAATGACTGAGTTAATGAAAGAACACACGGAGAAGAAAAACAAAACTTTAAATGTTAAAGAGTTGAACGTTGTTCTGAAAGGTAAGATATAGACAGGAGTGTGGCCTTGTATGTGCGCTGAGACATGGTGGATGCTAACCCCAGCAGCATGTTTCTCCTCTCCCACACCCGTGTGTGTGTGTGTGTGTGTGTGTGTGTGTGTGTGTGTGTGTGTGTGTGAGAGAGAGAGAGAGAGAGAGAGAGAGAGAGAGAAAATACTCATCCTTAACTTCTTGAGTCATTTTGTCATCTTTCAAGTCTGTCTTTGATAGAACCTCTCCTATAGTGTCTTTATTGTTCTATAAGTAATGTGTGCCTTGTCTTATCCATGAGTGCATTCCTGGTATGCACTGTGACATAAATAGACATATTTCTACTAATCAATTTGGGGCTTTAGAACCAGGGAAATTTGAATACCTGGATGTCCATCTACTTGTTCTTGATCAAAGATTACTTTAGAATTTATTATCACCAACTGAAACAGACATTTGCTAGTTGGTAATAAACCTGCAGAGTTTCTATCAATACAAAATTATATACGACAGAAGAAGTACTTACTAAATTATGTGCTGTTGCAAATCACCAGAACATGTTAGTCACTTGCACAGAGATTGTCTCTAGACAGCTATCAGTTCCCATATTGGGCTTTCTTTTCCTCTGTATACATGTCTAATACAGTTTTTCTGGTACTTTTAAGTTCAAATAGCAATGCCATATTGCTGATTGTATTTTTTCCAGGATTGATCATGTCCAATGGTCAGACATGGAAGGAGCAAAGGAGGTTTGCACTAATGACACTCAAGAACTTTGGATTGGGAAAGAAGAGCTTAGAGCAGCGCATACAGGAGGAGGCCCTCCATCTTGTGGAAGCCATAGGAGAAGAGGAAGGTGGGCCTGTCACAGGGAAGTGCAGTTGGCTGTGGCCCTTTCGTTCATTGAATAGATTCTTATTGCATAAATTTTAGTCTTTTCTCTGCAGTGTGCTAGGCACTGAGAACCGAGCAATGAACATTTAGTAATTCCCTTGCCCAAGGAGTTCTACAGCGAAGCACACAAATGGGTCATTAAGCAAATTGTAGCACTTAAAGTCTGGTTCTCTATGTGACTTCACAGATGTTGACAAAGTCCTTAAATTGTTCTAGGCTTCTTGTAGAGCGCTAGAGCTGAACCTTTTCATATCCTGCTCTACTATGCATATTTTATGTCATATACTGTGGAATCTTTGTAAAGAAAAAATAAAGAAAGAAGGAAAAGAAAGAACAAAGGGAGGGAGGGAAGGAAGGAAGGAAGGAAGGAAGGAAGGAAGGAAGGAAGACAGAGGGGGTAGGAGGAACAGACATTACCCAATATCTTTTAAAGACATATGCCCTCTCCCCACCCCCAGGACAGCCTTTTGACCCTCACTTCAGTATCAACAATGCAGTTTCCAATATCATTTGCTCTGTCACCTTTGGGGAGCGTTTTGAGTACCATGACAGTCAGTTTCAGGAGATGCTGAAGCTACTGGATGAGGCCACGTGTTTGGAGGCATCGATGATGTGCCTGGTAAGTTTTTTGACTTCCCATATTTTGGAAACAATATTGGATTGTGACTGACTCAAAAACAGATAAATTTTTTTATTTTAGTTTTAGAGATTTTTGGAAACTAATATATTGAATTTGATACAAAACTATTTGTAATATAAGAGCTTAACATATAAAAACATTTCTAACATTTACATTGGCACATATACAAGTATTTGGAAATTCCCTTTTTTAAAAACATAGCAGTCTTATCATTGACTATGATTGTCTCCTTCTGTGCCTCTCTCTTCCTACCTCAGAGTCACTTTCTAGCCCATCAGGTTGTTTTAAGATTCCTCTTTGTAGGCAGTGTAGTGTCTGAATGTGTTGTCATTTTTTCTGTGGTTAGGTATTTGAGCTGTCCCTAGGTTCGGGATATTAGGAATAATATATTCATGAATATTATGGTGCCAGTGTTCAAGTGAACACATCCACTCATTTGGATCATTTTTAGTGTGAATCTTTAAAAAGTTATTTATTATATTTTTAAGATTATTACATAATTATATGATTTTTTCCTTCCCTTTCCTTTCTCCAAATAATTTATTTTTTTCCCAAATACTTTAAAGTAACCCTCTTTGCCCACTTTCACATTCACAGCCTCAATTTTTCATGAATTATTGATTCATATGCATATGTTCTAGAATATATATCCCTAAATACATAATACAACGGACTTAGCCTTTATAAACTTGCTTATATGTATGTTTTTAAGAATGATCATCTGGTGTTGGATAGCCAATTGTTGGGATCTTCTCTGGGAAGATGTTTTCTCTTATTCTCAGTAGCCCTTAGTTGCCTATAGTTCCTTGCGTTGGGTTGGTATCTCTTCAGTATGTCTATTGCTATTGTCTTTTTTTCAGCTCAGAAATAACTTTTATTTCTTTTGTATCTGGTAAGAGTTCATTTGTGGTATAGAATGTATTCCATTTTACTTCTGTTGGAAGAATTACCCTCTAGCTATTTCTTAAGGACAGTTTTATCTACAGTGTAATTTGATTCTTTCTTTACTTTTAATTTTCACTGTGGAGGAGCTATCTAGAGATGACAGCAGGTTACTTAAATCACTCTGTATTACCTCAGGACTCCTTTGACAATTTATTTTTATTATTATTGATTGCATGAAATTAGAAGGCCTGAATTTGGTCTGAGTCATATTTAGATACAATTGTCCTGACTGAATGGTTGTTCTCTTTATTAATTTATAGTGACGTTTTATAAGTCACTTTCAGCTATTTTGGACTTGAAATCTATTTCTCAGATACCAGGATAGCAAGAATTGTATGTTTTAAATTTTCTTTTGCTTAATAGTTGCTTATTTTCTCTCTTATTACTCTCAGTCTGTGGGTGCTCTTGCCTGTACAGTATATCTCTTAGAAACAACTCTTCAGTCTTTGTTTATTCCTCTAGTCTATGTCCTTCCTCTCTCTCTCTCTCTCTCTCTCTCTCTCTCTCTCTCTCGCTCTCTCTATTGTGTGTGTGTGTATGTGTAAGTTTGTATGTTGGCCATTGACATTAAAAATTGCTACTAAACAATCCACACCAATTCCCGTAATTTTGATGTGGTTTTCTGGTTGGTTAAATTCACATTTAGTCTTTGTTTTCTTCTCTATTACTGTTACAGGTTGACTTGTTAATTCTCTTAATCAAAACAGATTCCTGCATAGCTCTCACTAGTTCAGCCACTCTATGTACTTCTGTCTGTCCTTTGTCCGCATGATTTACATTGCTTTTGATCCTCTTCTGTGTATAATACTGCTGCAGTGACCTTCTCCTTGCTGGTTTAGTGTACTTGGGTACACAAGGGTTCCAGAGAGAATGGATCTGAAGCACAATTACTAGTCCTTCAAAAGTTCTCTTTCCCTTTGCAACCTTTTGCTTCTATACATCCACATCTCTGTAGTGTATTTATTCTCACTTATCCTCTTCCCACAGCACTTTCTCTTCAAGTTCAGGGATGCTCTCATTAAAATTTGATGAATTGATTAGCATATCTTATAGACAAATGGAGCACAAAGAAATTGATCTGTTGTACTTGATTGTATTCTATGTTCCTTGTTTTAACTCTTAATTGTGGTAGTTACAAGTTCAGCAGCTCCTTTGCTTTCCACCTAGTAAGCAGAACCTAGGAAATCAATAAAGTTCAGCGAGTGCCCAGTCAACTTATAGATTATGTACCAGGGAGGGGAAATATTAGAAAGAACAGAGAGATAGGAAAGAGTGATAATAAACATTCTTGACATAAAACATTAAATGAAACACTTTGATAGACACTATAAAAGCACATGTCCATTAATTTTCACAATGGCTCTCTACATATAAAATAATGAAACATATGTCTGAAACCTGGTACAAAAGTATTCAAGCAAATGTAGACAGTAATTCACCACACCTCTGTGGAATACTTTTTGTGTCATACCATTTGGTATGCAGAGAGAGTGACATTTCACTGCTAAAGAATACAAAGTTAATATTACTTAATAATATTAAACACTGACATAATTTAACAATATAAATGATATTGAATATGTACATGCTTTAGTGTTATCAATAATATTGCTGGTAGCAATAAATATTAGAATACTTTAATATTATTAAGAATATTAAAATTATTCATATTATTAAAACTATTATCAAACCTAAAGGTAGCAGAAGTAACAACTAGACATTTGCCTCATTTTATGTATTGTTGATTTTACACTGTGCTATGCTATCTGTTTCCCACTAAATATTATTGAAACTTTATTCATCATCCACTTTACTTCAGTCAAGATTTCTATCTCACCATATGGAAGTTACTTTAGAGACACCCGCATACACAGCAACCCACACAGTACATGTTAGCAGTAATTTTCCTGAGAAAAATAAATCCTGAAAAAGGATTAGAAAAAGCCTATGTCTATAATCAAGTATCAGAGCTCCAAGGATGTGACTTTTGAGTATTACTTTCATGAAATGAAGGACAGGGGTCATGTTCGATTCAGAGATATTTTCTAGTCACCATGAATACTAACTGCTTAGACCTGAAAAAGAAATGCCATCAGTGTGATCATAGCTGTGGACATGACTGGAGGGTGGAGAGAAACATGGATAATGATGAAGGCTTGAAGGCTTCCATCTCTGTAGGGCTTACAGGTGCAACACACCATACCCAATTATGAGTGCAGTGGATGGTTTCACAAGTCATGTGATGAAATTGGTAAATGTTCTCTCTGGGATCTATTTGCAAACTGATCTGAGAAAGCATGAATAGTAGAATAAAAAACAATTGAATAGCATGCAAAAATTCAGATAGGAGAGATGATAGTGTAGACCAGGGAGCAAGAAGCTGGGCTGATGAAAAGTAGCCTGGTTCTTCATATATTTTACATGTCACAGATAAACACCTGTATATGCAGTGGTGACAAGGAAGCCAGAAACTAAAATGACCCTAAAGTTTCACTAAATGAAACAGAGGGAAGGACAAGATTCTTCAGAAATATAGAAAAATGACTCTACTCTGTCTCTAAGATATTCTTATTTTTCTTTATAAGCTCTACAATGTCTTTCCATCCATAATGAAATATCTTCCTGGATCACACCAAACAGTTTTCAGAAACTGGGAAAAACTGAAACTGTTTGTGGCTCACATGATGCACAGTCACCAGAAAGATTGGAATCCCGCTGAACCGAGAGACTTCATTGATGCTTTCCTCACAGAAATGTCAAAGGTGAGGAAGATACTGCCTGGGTCTTCTTAAAAACTATATGGTGATTTAGTAGTTTCTATTTGATCTTGTATCACGTTGCCATGTGTTTAAGGGTGTAGTATTGCACTGATTCAGTACTAGATGAATCCCTATTCCTACTGGCCAGGTGAACTTCTTCTGAGGATTATAGAGACTCCAACACCATAGAGACTCCAGGATCAAGGTCTCAAAGGGCACTGATATCCTTTGCATGGCTCACTCTTTCCTCCACCTTCAGTATCAATCTTGTAGCATCTTTCCTCTCTCATTATCTGCTTCTATCTTTACATCTTCTCTCTCTGGTTCTTATGCTCAACCCTTTTCTCATAAGGATAATTCAGTCTAATATTCCTCTCTCAAATTAATCACTTCTGCAAAGCCTATCTTAGCTGATCAAGTACCATACACACGTTATAAAATGAAGATCTGGGCATCTTTGTAGGTAAATAATTAACATGCCATGTAAATATAAATTATGAATAGTATTTTAGAAATGCATGAGAGCATTATGCCAGGAATATTATTAGAAGTAAAGACTTCAAAGTCCAGAGTGTTAACCATTACAGCAGGGAAGTAGCACAGTTTCGCAAATCCTACTTGGAAACTCATACAGATGTTAAACACCTACAGTGAAGTGGATGGATACAAAATAACCCAAAAGAATCAGTAGCCCTTTGATATACAAATTAAAAGTAGTCTGAGAAAGAAGTCATGGAAAAAATATCCTTCACAATAGCTACAAATAATACAAAATATTTGGGATAACTCTAACAAAGTAAGTGTAAAAAAAACTGTATGACAAGAACTTCAAGTCTCTGAGATGGAAATTAAAGAAGATATCAGAGGATGGAAAGATCTTCCATGTTCACGGATTGGTAGGATTAACATAGTAAAAATTACTGTCCTACTAACAATCTACAGATTCAATGCAATCCCCATCAAAATCCCAACACAATTCTTTACAGACTTTTAAAGAACCATACTCAGCTTTATATGGAAAAACAAAAAATTCAGGAGAGCTAAAACAATTGTGCAGAATCAAAGAACATCTGGAGGTATCACTATTTCTGATTTCAAGCTCTCCTATAGAGCTATCGTAATAAAAATTACATGATATTGATATAAAAAGACAGGTTAATCAATGAAGTCAAATTAAAGACCCAGGCATAAATCCACACACCCATGGACATGTGAATTTTTACAAAGAAGCCAGAATAATAAAATGGAAAGAAAGAAAGCATGATCCATAAATGGTGCTGGTCTAAGTGAATATCAGCATGTAGAAGAATGCAAATAGATCCATATCATTCACCCTGCATAAAATTCAAGTTCACATGGGTCAAAGACCTCAACATAAAACCACTGGACCTAATAGAAGAAAAAGTAGGGAATAAGCTTGAACCCACTGACAACTGTTCTGAACCAAAAGTACAAACACTAATATCAACAATTATTAAATGGGAGCTCATGAAACTGAAAAGTTTATGTAAAGCAAATGACACTGTAAAAAGGACAGAATGACAGCCTACAGAATGGGAAAAGATTTTCATCAATTCTTCATATGACAAAAGGTTAGTTTCCAAAAATCTATAAAGAAGCTAAAAAAAAACTAAATGTCAACAAATCCAATAGTAAATTTTTAAATGGGATGCAAATCAAAATAGAAATTCCTCAACATAATAATCTCAAATGGCCAAGAAGCACTTAAAGGAATGTTCAATATCCTTAGTCATCAGAGAAATGTTAATCAAAATGACTCTAAGATTTCATCTTATACCTGACAGAATGTCTAGGATCAAAAGCACAAGTGACAGTCCATGCAGGAGAGGACATGGAAAAAGAGAAATAATCCTCCCTTACTGGTGGGGGTACAAACTTGAACAGTCACTTTGGAAATCAATATGGTAGTTTCTCAGAAATATAGGAATCACCTTACCTCAAGAACCAACTATACTACTCTCTGGTATATACCAAAAGGATGTTTAATTCTATCACAAGGATACTTGTTCAACTATGTTCATAGAATAGCAGTTTTATTTGTAAAAGCCAGAAACTAGAAACAAGATGCCCCTCAACCAAAGAATGGAGAAAGAAAAGACTTCATTTACACAATGAATTATTACTCAGTTGTTAAAATAACATCATGAAATCTGAAGATAGATGGAACTAGAAAAAATCATCCCAAGTGAGGAAACCCAGACCCAGAAAGACAAACATTGTATGTATTCACTCATAAGTGGATATTAACTGTAAAGTAACGAATTTTGCAATCCACAGTCCCTGAGAGGGTAAGCAACAAGGAGGGCTCAAGGAGAAGTATGAATCTTCCTGGGGAGGGGAAATAGAATACACGTTACAGGTAGACTGGGGGAAGGTAGGGATGGGAAAAAGAGTGGTGGGGTGGGGAGGATGGAGAGAGAAAGTACTGGGAGAGACAACTGAAACTGGGAGGCATCTCAGGGATGAGACAGAAACCTACTGCAATGAAAACTCCCAGGAATATTTGAGGGTAACCATACCTAAGATTCCTAGCAATGGAAGATAAGTAACCAGGCAAGACTGCCAGTGGGTGCATTGAGACACCAACCCTCAACACAATAATATCCTAAACCTACCTGCAATATGAGCTGAATAAAAGTGGTACAGAAATTGTGGGCGTGGCTAACCAGTGAGTAGTCTAGCTTAAGACCAATGCCCAGAGAAGGAGCCCACCCCTGGCCCTGCATCGAGGGCTAGGGACAAGAGGCTGGATAAATCAGAGACAGAGAATATAATCAAAAACAACCAGATAAAAGTCAATGAAATGATTCCTAATGCTCTTCTGATGTACTCGTAAATAAGGGCCTAACAAAATCATAATCAGAGAGGCTTTATCCAGCAATTGATAGAAATAGATACAAGACCCACAGGTGAAGATTAGGCAGAACCCAGTGAATCCTGTTGGAGAGGTAGAGGAAGCTTCCAAAGGACGTAATGACACCATAAGAAAACCAACATAATCAACTAATGGACTTATAAGACCTCAGAGAGACCAAATTACAGGGATCCTGTAGGGGTGTGACCTAGGCCTTCTGCATAAAGTAGCTCAGTCTTCTTGTGGGACACCTAACAGTGGGAGTAGGAACTGTCTCTGACTTTTTGCCTACTTGTTGAACCCTTTCCTCTTAATGGATTGCCTTGTGCAATCTTAATATGAAGAGAGGTGCCTAGCCTTATAACAACTTGACATGTCATGTTTGGCTGATATCCCTTTGAGGCCTGCCCTTTCCTTTGGGGAAAGGAAAAGGAGTGAATAGGGTAGGATGTGTCTAGAAAGGAAACGGAGTAGAAACTTCAGTCAAGGTATAATATATGAAAAAATAAATAAAATTTTAATAAAAATCAAATAAGGGATCCACTGCTGTTTGACATGAAGCCCTGAAAATGGAAGATATTGGCCCTTTATGCACCTCCTGGGCCTTTACCCTTAGGTAATAAATAATAAAAGTTTCAATTAAACTTCTTAGCTCTAGTTTTTAATGAGCTGATCTACAAGCCAGTCATCCACTCCATCTCAATCCCCACTGCAGAACACAGGCAAAGTTTAATTCAATGCCAGAGTTTAACTTCAAAGTCTGAATGGGGCCTCTGTCTCCCTCTGACCTCATTTCAAGACTCCAATTACTCAGAAATCTAGAAAGCAGCTGCTTGCTTGTAGGAGTTGCTTCTTCTGCATCATTGTAAAAATACTCTCAGAAACAACTTAAGAGAGTGAAAACGTATTTTGTTTCACAATTTCAAAGAACTTAGACCCATTATTACAGGAAAAGAATGGCAGAGATGCTTAGCTCATGGTGGCAAAGGAGTGTGGTGGAGTCTGCCCATTATTATCTACCAGGAAGGAGAACCAAGGGCAGAGTGCAGGGCCTTGTTATAACCTTGATTCTGTTCCCAGTAATGGGCCCTACCTCCTAATTCTCTTGAAGCTCTAAATTAGTCACAGAAACTAGGAGCCAAGCATTCAAAACCTGAGCCTTTAGGGGATGATTTGCATTCAGACCATAGCATTAACTGTACTTCTGTAATCTCGGTAAGCCTCTGGCTAGTACACATCATTGCATCAGTCATAGAATCTTTGACTCACAGGATTCCAGGTTCCTCCCCTGACCAAGTGTACAATGGTAAATGGCTTCCCACCGTCTCTTTTAATTCATCTTCCTGGTATAATATCAGTAGATGCAACATTATATCCCTGGAGAAGGAGGCAAATTTTTTACCATATGGAGTTCAGGTTTGAGACCATCAACATTAAGAACCATATTAACAAACTTCTAGAGGAAGTTAGTAAAGAAAATATGGCATTCTAAAGGACAACTGTTAGGACCTGAGAGATTTTGGCATGATTTTGAAATGAAAGATTAAATGAGAAAAAGGACAACCAGCAAACATGGAGATTTCACTTTATTATTTCTGTAGGGAATAAAAATATTTGTTCAGTGTTTGCTATATTCCCATTTCATTTCTCACAATTTATCATGATTAAGATGTATTTTGTATTATTCAGGATTTTCTAGAGTAAAAAGTTGATGGCTGTTTTCTCTTAGATAGACAGACATTGTTGAAGTCGGTGAACTACAGCCTGTAAGATATTCTAATGTGTGTGTGAGCTTGCATGCATGCACACACACACACACACACACACACATCTGTGTATATAGATATGTTTATGTGTGTATATGTATATGTGGGGGGGGATTTATTAGAGTGTGTGGTTCAGCAAGTTCAACAGTGACTGTCGACCAACAGAAAATATGAGAATCCAGTAGTTCTGTTCACAAGGCTGGATTCTCAGCTGATCTTCAGGATATGCCAGAATCCAAAAGAAGTAGGCTCTAAATCCAGTGAAAGCATTGACTTCCAATGATTTTAAGGACAACCAGGTGAAGGGAAAACACTTCCTTTTTCTATGCCCTCTATATAGACTGCCACCAGAAGGTGTGGCTGATATAAGGTGGACCTTCCCACCTCAAAATATCTGGTTAAATGGAGCCTTTCCACCTTAAAAGATTGAATTATATATTCCTCACAGGGGCACCCAGTCACTTGGGTTTTAGATAATTCCAGATATATCAGGCTGACCCCAAGAATAACCATCACAAGTATTATTCTTTTTGTTGTTGTTGTTGTTGTTGGTTTGTTTTTTTTTTTTTGATTTTTCGAGACAGGGTTTCTCCATAGATTTTTTGGTTCCTGTCCTGGAACTAGCTCTTGTAGACCAGGCTGGCCTCGAACTCACAGAGATCTGCCTGCCTCTGCCTCCCGAGTGCTGGGATTAAAGGCGTGCACAACCACCGCCCAGCTACAAGTGTTATTCTTTTGTCATGAAACTGAAGCAGAGAAATGTAACGTAAGGTAAAGAACACTCTAGGCCATGTCATGACTTAGTCATATAATTGATACATGAATCCAAGTGCTCCTTTGTTTCCAAAACTCTTACATTTTACTAAAAGCTTTTTCAAAAGAGTAATCATAAAAAGCTATTGTCTCGGTTTTTATCCACTTAAATGTTTTTGATCAACCTCTCTCACTTGAAGAACAACAATACAAACCAATGAGGTCAAAGGGAATATCATTCTGAAAGATTCTTTCCAAATTTGTTTGTTTCATGACTCTGTTCTTCAGATAATCACAAATCCTCTAACTAAAAAAAAATATACACACTGACTTTTCTAGCACCCAGACAAGACTACAAGTTTCAGTGAAGAAAACCTCATCTGCAGCACTCTGGACCTCTTCTTTGCTGGGACAGAGACAACATCCACGACCCTGCGCTGGGCTCTGCTCTACATGGCTATAGACTCAGTAGTGCAAGGTGAGCTTACACTCAGTACACACAAATACACATACACATTGGGCAAGGCACAATGGTAATTCTGGAAGCTGTTGCTTAGCTAGGCCAGAGGCTAGAATAATGAAATGGAACCCACGGAGCAGCTATGAGGAGAATCTTTAGGTCTAGGGGAAAATAGAGAAGCCAGCTTTCAATGAGGTAGGTTTCAGTAAAAAGTGACACTGTCTGATTAAAGCCCATGCAGTCCCTCCTTCCTTTTCAGCAATGCCTTCCTATTTCATCCTGAATACCATCTGGATGCCTCAGTAAGATACCTGACATCCTGTTGATGTTATCTCTGTCTGTCCAGACTGAACCACACACACTCTGCATGGTGTCTCCCTGCATTACATTTTCTCCATTGGCATTGTTCTTATTCTTGCCTATAAGCAGAATGTTGGACTTCCTCCCTAACAAAAGTGAGCTATTTCAGTTTTTGAGCTTTCAGAAGAATGTGCTCAGACACTACCTCTTAAAATTGTTTAAATTTTACCAAGAATTGACTGCCTGGTAAGGATCAGGTATCTTTCTCCTTTGGCAGTTACATGGCATTTCCATGACTCTACTTTCCTTCTCCCTGCATTCAGTTTAGTTTTAGCACCTAGCTCTATTCTCCCCTTCCATAGGCCAGAGCAGCTTCTTTGTTAACCAATGGTAATAAAACTATCCACAGCATTTGGAGGGGAATCCCACATCATCTCTTCTTTTCTGTCTAAATAAAAGGAAGGTTTTAACTTTAACATAGTAAGATTACATATAACAAAACCAGTATCAAGCAATAATTATTGTTACAATATTTAATCTATTTGTATCTGCCAAAATTTAAAAAATATTCTATCATCTAATTTATCTTTCTGAGTCTAAAATTTCATATCTAATTTATTTTTTATCACAACTAAAGAAAACTATAACTGTACCTATCTGTCTTCAACTCCATCAAAGACCCCAAAAGAACATAATATTACCCAAGTAAACAAGAAGTGCATTGTAAGCAACTTCCAAAGTTCTAGAAATGACAGAGACCTAGACAGTCACTCAAAGTTCTTTTGTAACTCTGGTGCATCCATATTCAGCCTACAGGCTTATAGTATCTGGTAGACTTTTCCATGAAGCAGGATTTAAAAGACTGTTTTACCTATTTTGGCAGTTTGTCAAACACTTTCTTCTGTGTCCTGAAGAATGTCTGGCAGTTTCCTCTGTGAATCAAGAACCCTAAGAACCACCCCATCTTTTGGAAAGCTCAGCAGACACTTTTCTATGGGTCCTGCATATCCAGTTCATATAGCATAATATTAGGCAGTCCAAGCAAGAGCATTTTCTTGCCCAAATGGCTAGCTTTGTCACCTTGAAGGCAAATTCCATAGTGTGTTTCTTCAATGTCCATCAACCTCTCTGAAGTAATTGGTGGTACCGGAATCAGACATGTCTTACTGTCATAAGAAAGTCTAAATTCTTAAAACATTGTAAATACCATATTCTGTAGGTCTTAGAAAGATTAGAAGAATACCTATCCATCTGAAATATATCTCTATAAATCTGAGAAATCTAACATGAATACAGTTTAATTATTAATTTTTGATTATACATTACATTTTCTAATGAGCTACATAGACACAATACCTTAAATAAGAACAGAAATATATATATATATATATATATATATATATATATATACAGTGTAACAATATCAACCTTAATTTTGTAAGAATAGACCAAGATCCATACCAATGCAAGTATTCACCTTTATATTATATACCCCTATAAATTAAAACAAACATTTATAAACAATCATTTTGGGAATTTGGGCATTGTTTTCTCCAAACTGTTTTCTGCTCTTGGTTGAGCGAACTATCTATAAGGTTCATGGAGACCTTTTACATGATCTTCATCCATCAAACCACATTAGCCTAGAAGGATCCACAGTTTCTCATCTTCTGTGAAAACAGAAGCAGAATCTCTTTTTCAAATTAGCATATCTTTAGACTCAAATTTTGAAGTCAAGATACCTTTAAAATATGCATATGGGTTTAGCTTAGCAGCCCATGCAGTGATATGTCTCTCTGTACTTAGCTCATTCCAGTCAAAAAACTAAAAGAAATCCAGGAAATTAAGATTTTAGCTGGATAGCAGTGCAACCACTATTACTACAGAAAATCGGAAGCTATATGGGGACAGCAAGAAGGTTCAATTATTTCTTATGTTAATACAATTTCAAGTAATTATTAAAACATTCTTAAACTAAGGTCTACTTATTCTTAGTGGACAGATAAGGAAAGCTAAACTGGAAGAATGTGTGCAGCTTCAGCAGCAACAAAGGTCACAATAGCTTACAATGTACCTTCCACTCTGGCACATTTCCTTAAGAAGACACAGTCTACAGTATTCAGTGAGTGAAAGCTTGTATCACTTATAAAGTTTTTCTTGAAACCTAATTACTAGTGGAGTGGGGTTAGGAAGTGTTTATCCTTGTGAACTGCATTAGTGCCTTTAAAAGAGATACCAGACTGGCCGGAGAGATGGTCCATCTGCTAAAGGTACTTTCCACAAGCCTGACTATCTGAGTTTAATCCCCAGCAGGCAGAGAGCACAGAAGAGAACCGACTCCTGCAAGCTGTGCTATGGACTTCACTCTGCACTTGGAAACATGTGCAAGCACACACAAATAAAAGTCATGGAATATTTTCTAATTTTACTTTTAAAAATGGAAATCAAAGAGATTCCCTTTTTCTTATGACACTAGAATACAGCAAAGCTTTGCTGTCCATGAGACAGAAAACTTCATCCGTTTTAGACAGGAAATGTCCTGATGTCTTAACTGTAGGTTTTCCAGACCATCAAACTCTGAAAATTAATCTTTTATTTTTTACAAACCACTAGGTGAAAGAAAACAATTTGCAGAAACCCGCCCACATGGTTATCACTGTGAGCTTAGCCAAGTTGATGAGAGCTATTCAGTTCAAGGTCAGTGGAAAGCTATGGCTATGTTGTAAGAACAAGGAAAGTTACAGAATTGACAATTTTCCAACTCTGGTTTCTGAGGAGTTGAGGAACATAGTGTCTCTTTGTAGACAAAACAATAGGTGAAATGTCAGGAGATAACAGCTTAGAGACAACTTCTCTGTCTTCAGAAGAAAGCACTAAACTTTGAAACCAGCTGAGTTCCCCCCACTACCCTGTTTTTTGCAGAAAAAGTACACACTGAGATTGACAGAGTGATTGGCCATGGGAGGCAGCCAAGCACAGCTGACCGAGAGTCCATGCCCTACACCAATGCTGTCATCCATGAGGTGCAGAGGATGAGCAACATCATCCCCTTGAATGTTCCCAGGGAAGTGACAGCTGATAGCACACTGGCTGGATTCCATCTGCGTAAGGTAACTTTGCACTCCTGGCTTCCAATGCTCCAGTCCATTCTTGGCATTATCTGAGTAATCTAAATCTAAAACATAACATGCATTTCTGCCTTCAAAAAACAATTAAACAGAGATAGATAGTATTCCTTAAAAAAAAAAAAAGAAGAGCTTTCCTCCAATGTGTCTAAATGCTGTTTATGTGCATAAAGAGTAGAGAAAGGAAGGTTTCTTGGTGGAATCTACTTTGATTTTAGCAAATAATGTAAATCTGGCTTTAGCAGCTGAAGGCTATCCTAACATATTCCAATGCTAATGTGACCTCACAGGAGTCAGTTGTTCTTGCCACAGCTTTGCTCCCAGGTGTTTTCCAGCTTTGCATACTCTCCCGTTGTTGAGAACTACGTATCTCACCAAGAAACCAGTCAAAAAAGAAGCATTAGTTGTAAGAAAAAAAGAGATAAGAACAGATGTTTGCCAAACATACATGTGCTGAGGGTGCTTATTATCCCCTTTTCATAGCGATTTGGTCCCTACTCTAAACACTAGACCATTGAGACTTTGGGAATTAATTTTACCTAAGATCTCTCCACTATAATTTCCAGCCTAAGGAGAGTTTAGATCCAGAACTACTTAGGTTATTAGTACTGCCCAGGACTTGCTACCTTAGACATTAAAAGATCTCTCTTATACTTTTCTCCATGGAACCCTCTTGCGTTCCCTCTGTTCACAGACCAAGTGCATAGCCCAGCTTAGAATCTCAGGATTTCTGCAGAGCATGCTCCTCACCACATCACACTCCTTCTGTTCAAGGCACAATTTTTTCTGTTCTTTCTGTTTGCTGTACACTGAAAAAAGGTCAGACACTTCTTGGCAGCGACAAAATAAATACCCAAGGTTTCAGTTCAACATGACAACAAGGAAGTGACTCAGAAGATCAGTCCTCATGATGGTAGTCAGGAAAAGAAAAAAAAAAACCTGCAGGAGGCTAACCCCCACCCCATTTATTCCACGCAATACTTGAGCATGGGGAATGGTGACACATAGTCATGGAAAGTCCATCTGCCATTACTTAATGATCTTTAGAAATGTCCTCATGGCCAGTCTCAGTGATGATTTTTGTAATCACCTAGACAATTATTAATTGCCAGGATCCAGAATCAAGAGTGTCTGCCAGAGGAGGCCTCTGTGGATCTATAACACTTTGTCTTAGTGCCTCAGAATGTATTGCTCCCCTGGAAAGTTTAAGTCTACTCTGTAAACACAGATACAATTCATTCATTTAACCTCAGAGACAGGTTACTTCTTTACATGTCCCTGTAGGAAGGAGCTAGGCTCATGATTGTTAAGCCCATGTCCAGTTATCTTCCCATGGATGGTACATGTTGTCTCCCTAGACATATGCTGGCCTGTTCTCACAGCCCTGTATTCTGTAATAAAGAGCAGATTGATAGGCTTGGAACAGCCTAAGGACACACAATCCATCATGGATCTGGACTAAGGACAGGATTTTTCATGGAACTGTCTGTGTGAAAAGTAATGGGAGTTTGGGAACCCCATCCCTTGTCTGGGTTTCTTCCACGTATCCAGCTTTGACTGTTTGTTGTCTTCTTTAGGGGACCATGGTCCTCACCAATTTGACTGCACTGCACAGGGATCCCAAAGAGTGGGCCACCCCAGACACCTTCAATCCAGAGCATTTTTTGGAGAATGGACAGTTTAAGAAGAGAGAATCCTTTCTGCCTTTCTCAATGGGTGAGTGGTAATGGGGAGGAAACAGGTCAGAATCCTGCCTCACCCCTTCCCTCCTCTTCTCCCTAGAGAACTCTACTCCCATTTGAATATCTCCATTTGGCCACACTCAGTGCAGCTGTAAGGAGCTGTTGCTTGCAGGCCAGTGTTCTCAGACAGAACACAGCTGCAGGCCACTCCTGTCACTCAAACTCACCCTTGCCTCTGACTGAAATTTTCGCTTCCCTTTTTTGGTTTTCACAGCACTAGAGATCCAAACCCTGCCTTCTCTTCAAAAAGAAAACTGAATACATGATGTCTTTTCAAAGTGTAATGTCCATATTACTTTTAAGTGATAGGCTCTCAAAGGTTAATATATCAGACTCGTAATGAGACGGGGAGGAGGCATGGAGGGTGGCTACCTATTCACTACGATGAAAAGAGCAAACAATAATTTTAACTGTCATTTACATAACTGGATTAGGTTCTACTCAAAAGAAGAACTCCTTAAACAAGTAAATCTTTAGTCTTTTAAGATATTAAGCATACTTAAAAATTCTAGTTTGATGTATTTCTGTTGTTCCACATGATCAGGGAAACGATGTAGTGATGATCCTCTCCTGTATTTTCTACCCAGCCAATTGTGAATGAATATTGTAGCCTTACAGTTGTTGAATCCATAACAAAATGCCCTAGTATATTACAGTTGTTGGTTTCTATGAATTGTACATGCGTTTTCAAATAATTCTGCAGTTCCTTAGTTTGATAAATATGTACCAAGTATGTAGTATGTGTCCAACACACACCTAAAATCATGAAAGTAGAAGGACAGGAGATGAAGCAGAGCTGCCCCTTGGAGCATGTGCCTCACTGCAGCCTTCCAAGCAGGAATCAGCGAGCCCTGCAGAGAAAAGGACACAGACGTAGACAAATGTGCTGCAGCTAGAGCTCGGTGTCCACCGGGTTTCCTCACACTGAAGCTTGTGTTTCCTAACGTGTCTGCAGGAGACAAATGCCACACAGAAGTCGCACTACAGAAATGTGGACTTCACTGATGGCGTCCAGCTCGTTCTCTTTCCCTTTCCCTGTGCTTCGGGGTCAGCTTTGCTGATCCTTCACATTTTACTGTAGTAGGAAAGCTGACAAAACAGCGGACATCTCTCCTGTCTTCCTGATCACCAAATATTGCAAAGCTCTGATTTATGACTCAAAATCTCAACTATGTGTTTATATACAGCAATTATTCTTAGTTATTAAATCAGATCCTGAAAGCCTGGAAGAGACTCTTTATACAGTCCACATGAGTGCGTTATGTGCTGATTCCTAGAGCTGCGGTGAAAAGCCTGTTGGTCGATCTCCACGGCTTTCATAGGGAGATGATGCTTTAGGCCAAATGAAGGCTGTATATAGGCATTCTCTTCATATTGCAAAATCTTTCCCCATAGGTGATTTATGTCTCATTCAGTTTAAAATGTTGGTGGCACATGCCTTTAATCCCAGCACTTGGGAGGCAGAGGCAGGAAGATCTCTGTGAGGTTGAGGCCATCCTGATCTAAAAGAGCTAGTTCTAAAACAGGCTACAAAGCTACAGAGAAACCTTGTCTCCAAAAACAAAAACCGAAACAACAACAACAAAAAATGTTCTCCTATCCACACTAGTTCTGAAATGAAAAGAGAAACACACAGAGACTCATTGGTACTCTGGTACTAAGAATTGTATTACTTAATTAGAGGGTTCATTAGCAGATAAATTATCTCAGAAAATCACCAAGGTAGCATAGTTGTTAGTAATCCAATACGAAAAGGCCTTTCCACTTTAGGATTCCCTGAGTTCATCGCCTATCCTATGTATTAGTGAGAATCTTGCTGTAAAACATCCAAAACTATATTATTTACAAGAAACATATATCCTCACAAGTTTCCAGGTCAGATCACTGGCTTTAGCAAATCTGGTTTGTTCTGCCATACACCTTAACCTGGGCTTTCATATGGTGTTGCTTAAGATCCCAAGAAACAGAATTGAAGCACATGAAACTGGTAAAGTGTGCTGGGACTGTCACCTCATGACTCTAGTGAACTCTAAAACTACCAGACAAGTCCCAGTTACAGTAGTGGTAAAAGACCTGCAGTCTTTGGAATAGCTGTGAAATCCCAGTAAAAATAGCAAGGATCCAAAGGAAGAGGAAACCCAAATGTTTTGCTTTCAATTTTTCTGATAGAAGTGAATGAAATTCAGTTACCTGGAGATGCCATGAGGATCGAAAGAGGCAGATCTGAAATACCCTAGAAGTTGACAAAACAACAGTCTGGATTGTCTACCACAATCCTATCTTTGGCATGTAACTGATTTCCTTCAGCATCTCTAGAAATCAAAGACAACACCCCTGTAGATATTAGCTTTTCTTGTTTTGGAAAACATAACCAACTATATAATTATTATTGTTATCACAGAAGATAGAAAATTAATTCACACATTCCCATGGTCTCCTGATTTATGCTCTCCTCTTTTAGAGTCAACAAATTAATAGATATCTTCTAATCATTAATATAATTAATGCCAATTTATATAATTATATTGATATAAGTAATATTAATATAGTATTTACAAGTTTATAATATTAAATTAGTAATTTCCAAGGGATGTCATAGACCATAAAGGCAGGGTTAATGACGTCCACTTTTGATACTCTAGGTCAACCCTCTTATTTCACTTCATAGGTCATATTTCTGTTTGGCTTTTTCTTTTTTTATTTGGTGAAAGAGAAAGTGTATCAGTAGCCTTTAGCACAGACTGTCCATTTTCCCTCCCTGAAGCAGTATCTGAGATGAACAACTTCATAAGAGGAAGCTTTGTTTGACTCACAGTTTCAGAGGTCTCAGTCGGTAGTCAATTGACCTGCACCCAAGATATGACTGAGCATCTTTTGGAAGTACGTGTATAAAGAAATTGACTGCCTCATGGTGGCCAAGAAGCAGGGAAAGGAAGCAACCAAATTTCAAAAATCCAATCAGGGCATGGCTCAGATAGCCAACATTAGGCAGACACCTACTTAATTATCCATCATTTCCCAATAGTGTCACGGGTGGCAACCAAGCCTGCTGATGAAGTCCTTGCCAACAAATGAACAAAAGCTAAATTCCATACATTCAAGTTACACGGCCTAGGTGAACGCTGTCATACCATTCACATTTTTCACCTGGGTGACTGTCATCTCCAGGTTAAGAGCAGATATGAGCACAGACAGTGCATCTTTGAAGACATGTTCCCTTTGCTGACACTATGAGAGACCTGGTAGTGATGGCTTCAGCTTATGCACCCCCTCCCAGGTTGGGGTGATGACTGTAAAGGAGTAGGTTTTCCCCTACCGATTATTCCAAAATTCCAATATACCTCAGTCATCAAAATCCCCTGTCTTAGTTTGTTGTCTATTGCAGCAATGAAAATCATAACCAAAAGTAACTTGTGGAGAAAAGGGATTATTTCACTTGGGTTCCTTATCACAGTACACCACTGAAGGAAAGCAAAATAGGCACTCAAGGCAGAAACCTAGAGGCAGAAACTGAAGCAAGGCCATGTAGGGGTTAGGTTTATTGTTGTGCTTCCATGGCTTCCTCAGTGTGCTTTATTATAGCACCCATGATGATGTACTCAGGGGTAGAACTTCACATAGTTAACAGACCCTTAGTAGAGATAAATAAGAATTGAGAGAGAGCAGTAAAGGGAAAAAATGGAAAAAGAATGTTTTTCTTCGGTATCATGAGCTCTGATATCAACATGGAACAACTCTGCCAACAGTGTATTAATATTACTAGTTTTATTTACAAAGTCACAGGTCACGATGACAAAATGCCCTTGGCAACTTGGAGAGGAAGAGAAATAGGTAACTAGTGGCTTCCAAGTCCAAAAAACCTGAAAGTCTAGCAATAAAAAAGGACTTAGGAAGCATCCTGTGCCTGAATATCTGGAAGTCTCCTGCAGGGATGGAGAGAGGTAGACTGTGAAGGTCATGAGCAGACACAACAACACAGTCACAGGGGCTCAGGAAGAGTCAGGCTTACCAAGAGCCAAAGGCCGACCAACTGGATGCTATCAGCCCTGCTCAGGACAGGTCTTTCTTCTCACTTCAATGATCCTCATGACAGGCATCTCTGAAATGACCTCACAACAAACTTGGATTTTCTAGGCATCTCTCAATCAAGATGGTCACTGGCTTTACTACTGTACTGTTGTTGTGAAGACACACCATGATCAAGGCAACACTTACTTACTTATTAATTATTCATTTTACATTCCAACCACAGTTCTCCCTCCCACCCCACTTTTCCCACCTTCCCACCCCTATCAACACCCCCCCCAACTGCCCACTCCTCATCCACTCCTCCCTAAGGGCAAGGCACCCATGGACAGTCAACAAAGCCTGGCACATTAAATTAAGGCAGGACCAAGCTCCTTCCCATTGCATCAAGGCAGAGCAGGACGTCCCACCATAGCAAATGGGCTCCAAGAGGCTAGGTTATGTACCAGGAATAGAACCTGCTCTACCTGCCAGGATCCCCTCAAATAGACCAAGCTACAAACTGTGTGCCACATGCAGAGAACCTTGTTTGGTCCCATGGATGCTCCACAGCTATTGGTGTAGAGTTCATGATTTTCCATGAGCTAATCTACAGAAAAAGGCAGTTCTTACAAAAGAAAGCACTTGATTACAGAATCAGTCCATGTTCAGCATGGCAAAAAGCACACAGGAATGGCCTTGCTGGAGTGCCTGAGAGCTTTACATCCTGATCCACAGGGAGACAGAGAGAGAGAGAAAGAGAGAGAGAGAGAGAGAGAGAGAGAGAGAGAGAGACAGAGACAGAGACAGAGAGACAGAAAGAGACAGAGAGAGACAGAGACAGAGAGGTTGGACTGATGAAGTTTTTGAAACCTCTAGGCCCATCCCAGTGACACACCTCCTCCATCAAGACCACACCTTCTAATTCTTCCCAAAAGACTTTCATTCCCTGGTGACTAAGCATTCAAATGCGTGGGTCTATCGAGGACATTATCAATCCAGCCATCACAGTAATCAAGATTATCCATCACATAAGCCAAGCTTTAAATCACATGCTCAATGCTGAACAACTAATTCACACCTGCCAAGCCTTACAGATGGAAGAAAGAGACTGTTTCACAAAGCTGCCACATGAGGAAGGCTTAGCTTCTTGATAAAGAGTGCTTTAGTCACGGTCACATAGGAGAGCGCAGACAGGTTAGGTTAGTAACCCTGGGTCCAAAGTTTGCATGTCACTATATGTGGATTCTTACAGGAGAGTCTTGAGGATTTATGAGCTGTTGTCCATAATATTCATGGTAGGCAACAGGAGGAGCATGTGGAGGACATAGATAAATGAAACGTGTTGGCAAAAAAAAAACACAGATGTTGCATAAGATACAGACATCATCATAACACATTTATGCTTGCTAGGCAACTTTTGAGGTCTGCTTTTGTTTGATTTCCTCAACACCCGGTATTAGGCAGGTAACAAAGTAGAAACAAATGACCATCAGAAATTTATCAAATATTAATATCAGTAAAAGCAATGCAGTTTCTTACACATTATCCTGCAGAGAGTGTCATATGTTATCATTCCTGTGACGATGTCCTTGTTGGAAACCCCATGAGGACAGTGGAAAATGTGTCCAAATAATAATAGTAGTTTTGTCTGAATGCTAGTCTAAGAATTTTTTTGGTATGAGTGGTTTGTCCTGGATCATCAGAGATCATCCACAGAGATTACACATGTGAAGATATTCAAGAGAGATACAGATTGTAGATAAGTAGACAAAAACGTATATATCTGTACATACACACAGACACACACAGACACACACACACACACACACACACACATATATATATATATATATATATATATATATATATATATATACCATGTGACATGTGTGTGATGTGAGGTGACGTAAAGCAATGGCTTACAGAATTATTAGAATGCCGCCTACTCAGGACTTACCATCTACAAATTATTCAATGCAAGGGACCAGGACACCTGAGAAAATAACAATATCCTGGGCTGGGGAAAGTGTGGGACATTGTTGGGCCAAGGTCAGGAAATGCCACTTTGAATGGGGCTCTAGTGGGCAAATCAGGAAGATGTTCGACATAATCAGATGGACACAAAACTCATGGTCAGCTCAGTATTTACAGTAGGAGGCTGGGGACACCAGTCCCTAGGTGCACCAAAGTCATATGACTTATGTTTTTGTCTCACAGGAAAGAGAGCCTGCCTGGGAGAACAATTGGCCAGGTCTGAGCTGTTCATTTTCTTCACTGCTCTTTTGCAAAACTTTACCTTCAAGCCCCCAGTCAGTGAGAAGCTGAGCCTGAAATTCAGAATGGGCCTCACCCTTTCCCCAGTCAGCCACCGCCTCTGTGCTGTCCCCAGACTGTGATGCTGGAGAAGGAAAGTGTAAAGAAAAGAAGAAGGGGTGAAATGCACCTCAAACTTACTCCACACACAAGAGGAGAAATGCTGAAGGCAACTGAGAAAAGATGGGAGGAGTTGGAGTAAGGAAACTAAATCAATTTCCTAGACTGCTTGACCCACAAATTGATGTTGATCATGGAACTTATGAGTTCAGAAAGGTTTCTGAAGGAATAATGACTATTTTTATTATATGTAAAATGAAATAATTTATTACATGCTATTTAAATCATAATTCACATCATACGGGAGTGCCTTCAAGATTTTTCCTTCCTCCTGTTGTAGACATGTATGTGCTTCTGGACTGTTGAAATGGGTCATTTGAAATTAGTAACAAGAGAGCATAAGAGTTAGAACTGGGCTTCTGGGGAAGCCACAGAAATAGGACTTGAAGACTATCCTGTTTAGAAGGTCTATAGCCACTTTATCTTTCTCTGCCTCTAAGTGGTCCTCCTGGAAGTCGGGTGGAAAAGGATGGCTCAGTAGACACACAAACAAGATAAGCAAGGTAGAGGCAATTTCTATGACATATATTATTGATGAATCTTGACCTCTGACCCAACACCAGGTAATACATAGTTATCAAAAAGCAAACCCTAGAAGCAAGTTTGGATGGAAAATTGTAAATATTTTCCATCTTCAGATACATAAGGAAATCTGAGACCCTTGGGATTGTTGGGAGTTCTCTGTCTGTTCCTTGATGCTGTTGATCTAGGTGAAGAAAGTACCACTTTCATCATAAAGGGAATAAGAATTAGTTTATTCTAGATCCATTTTGAGTGATCATGGCCCAGGAACACAGGTTATCACAAGTTTCATGTTCCAACACAGAAGTAGTTTCATTAACTTTTACAGTTTTTTTTAATTTATTTATTTATTAAGGATTTCTGCCTCGTCCCCACAACCGCTTCCCATTTCCCTCCCCCTCCCCCGATCAAGTCCCCCCCCCTCATCTGCTCGAAGAGCAATCAGGGTTCCCTGACCTGTGGGAAGCCCAAGGACTGCCCACCTCTATCCAGGTCTCGTAAGGTGAGCATTCAAACTGCCTAGGCTCCCACAAAGCCAGTACGTGCAGTAGGATCAAAAACCCACTGCAATTGTTCTTGAATTCTCAGTATTCCTCATTGTCCGCTATGTTCAGCTAGTCCGGATTTATCCCATGCTTTTTCAGACCTAGGCCAGCTGGCCTTGGTGAGATCCCAATAGAACATCCCCATTGTCTTAGTGTGTGGGTGCACCCCTCGTGGTCCTGAGTTCCTTGCTCGTGCTCCGTCTCCTTCTATGGATGGAAATAGAAAACACTATCCTGAGTGAGGTAAGCCAGACCCAAAAAGAGGAACATGGGATGTACTCACTCATATTTGGTTTCTAGCCATAAATAAAGGACATTGAGCCTATAATTCATGTTCCTAGAGAAGCTAAATAAGGTGAATCCAAAGACAAACACATAGGCATCCTCAGGAATATTAACCTTCATCAGGCGATGAAAGGAGACAGAGACAGAGACCCACACGGGAGCACCGGACAGAAATCTCAAGGTCCTAACTTTTACAGTTTTATAAAACAAAAATGTCAAAAGAGGTCTAAAATATTATGTAGTACATCACAGAAGTGATTACAGCAAGATGGGGGAGGTTTCTCTGACGACCATCAATGCTAACTGATGACATTCTTCACTTTTAAGTTGGTTGGAAGCCAGTGGGTCTGGAAAGTCCATAAATTATAAACATTATCCATTCATTTCAGGATGTGAACAATACGCAGAGCTTAGCAAGGAATGGCTGGATGTTGCTGGAGCTTAAAGCTGGTTCAAGATAAAGTAATTAGTCTTGGACCTGTAACATTCCAACATCTCTCAAAATACTGAACTTGGAATCAATCAGTCTCTGCAGATACAGCTTATTGTAGGAGGTTTTGTTCACAGTGTAAATACTATGAAGTTAAATGACAGGCCAGTGGGGTTCTCACCGTCATATTGGTGGAGTCTGTCTTGATATGGTGTCCAGATGAGGTAGTTATACCTCTCCCTTGGTCTCATTTGTCCAGTAGATTTGGGGCTTGCTTTTCTGATATGATTTCAACATGCCCACGTACCCCGACACTACTAATTCAGCCCAATAAGTTAACAGGGTGACATCCTTTCTACAAGCAGTAAATTACTCATCATTCTGTCCTGTTAGGGTAGTGACAGACACATGGTGCTGTTCATGTGTCCACCCAAGTCCACAGTCATCCTCCATCTTCAAAATAGAATGAAAACTTGCTTGTGAAATGAAGTCTTTCTAGGCAACAAAACCTACAACAAAACCATTGTTTTTTACAAGGTATGAAGTATGAGATCAGAACACAACCTAATCACAACACACTAAATATGATAAATATAAAAATGTTGGTCAAGAACAATGGCAATTGGTTTCTGATCCTACTGCATGCACTGGCTTTGTGGGAGCCTAGGCAGTTTGGATGCTCAACTTACTAGACCTGGATGGAGGTGGGGGTTCCTTGGACTTCCCACAGGACAGGGAACCCTGATTATTTTTCGGGCTGAGGGGGGGGGACTTAAT
The DNA here is from genome assembly GCF_018167655.1 of Microtus oregoni. Lineage (NCBI taxonomy): Eukaryota > Metazoa > Chordata > Mammalia > Rodentia > Cricetidae > Microtus > Microtus oregoni. Next base: position 52,044,732 of record NW_024543064.1, read on the forward strand.
TGGGGGAGGGGGAGGGAAACGGGAGGCGGTGGCGGGGAAGAGACAGAAATCTTTAATAAATAAATGAATTAAAAAAAAAATGTTGGGGCCTCTGCCTGACTCCAGAAAGCAGTGAAACTCAAGATGAAGTTTCATGTCATGGAATTAATCAGAACCTTTGGGAAGACATTCACTGTGACTCGTGATGAAAATTTCCACCCATAAAATATTACTCCTTTTTTCTAAGTCCATTGGCTGTTATAAAGAATAAATCTCTTTCCCATTCAACAATTACACAAACATTTTGTGAACACAATATATAACCATCATCCTTCATTTATTTTTGGACAATGGTGTACCTCTCTGCTCTTCTCTTCCACCTGATCTCTAGTGTACAAAGTTGTCTCAAAAGTAAATCTTCTCACCATCAACTTCCTACAAGGTGCCATAGACCAACCATGCTACAGTGAACATTTAAATAAAGTGAGATCTTAAAGTCTTAAAATAAAGAAGGCAATATGTCTGCCTGGATATGGATGGATGGGTTGCTTGTACAAGGCAGAGGGCTAGGATATCACAGGTTTGAGGCAAAGCTGACTCGGTAACTCTGAAACAAAGAAGGTGAGAGGTCTTTTTCTGGGAGCCAACCTTTGTCTCCTTGAGATCATTCATGTCTGAAGGGTCAACCTATGAACTGTGCACCGAAATAGAAAGATCTTACGATGTGGGATTTCCCTCTGTTTTCTGTGATTATCACTGATTATCCATCAACAATTTTATCATGGTATGCTCAAAGAATCTCACACCTTTTGTCAAACAATCAAAAACAGTGCAGTACTTTCTGGAAACAGTACTGTAGCCACTACTCCCAGACTTTCACGGGCTTCTTCCAACATGCAGCTTTAATTCTCTATGTGCTCCTAATCTGGCATCCAGGAGACATGGAAAAGCACATGGACGGCTGTCACCTGGTGAGTAGGTCCATGCACCTACTCTGTACCTACCCTACTCTACACATAAATTGGAAGATGAAAATTTCTCTCCTGACATTTAAAGGAGTTATCAAAAGCATAACCCCCGAGGGATCTAGGATCATCCCAGACTCATGTCATCATTAGAAGCTGACTGGTTTCCATGATGTGTGAGGGTCAATATTTACTCCAGAGGTGTTTTTTTGTTGTTGTTTTGTTTTGTTTTGATGGTTGTTCCTGAACAGATAGGCTAAAATTATCCACACAAAATTTAGGAAGGTTTGTCTGGTTAGAGGATATTAAAGTCTTTGTCACTACTGAGGGAGGTCAAGAAATAAGAAGGAATTCAGGGAATAAGAGGGATTAGACCAAAAGCTTTCTTTCCATTTTTCATGAGGGTAGGATGGATGATGAAAAATCTTCAAAGGTTGCTCTGGAGTGGAAGACATTGTGTTATTAAGCTTGTGGGTGACCACTTATGCTCCAAGTCAGGTTTGACCACCCTACCTATAAAAACCAATAAAGAGTATTAAATGAAATGCGCAAAAGATAATAAAGGGTATATACTCAATGTGACCATATTGGAAAGAGGGACAAAGAGATCCAGAAAAATCCCTGAGTCATCCTCAGAGACCGGTAGAGAGATTAATGTTTAGCTAGAGAGCCAAGTATGTGCAAATGCAAGCAATCCAAATCAAAGGGTGGTGAAACCCTCTATCTTCATTTTTGCCAGGTCTATTATAGAAGGAGATTTGGAAAATGTTCCAATATATTTTCCTTTAGTCATAAAGTCAGGAAGGAAAATACCTCTAGACTGTTTCATCTTGACCCAAACCTTAAAATAGAAATGCATGCTGTTTTTCTGCACTGAAATCTAGTCTAATCTCAGACTTGGGGATAAACAGTGTCCTGTAATAAAAAATACCAGGGAAGACATTCACTCATTAAGGTTTCAGATTGTGTGCCTCTACTTGCAGATAGGCTGACTGTGGGTTTAGACTTTCAAAAGTTGGTCCTCAGACCCACACTAGTCAGAGATGATCTTGGGTTAGATCTGGATAAAAGCAACTACTTCTATCATTTTGTTCCTCCTTGATTGTGAGTGCCAACTGTTACATACTCTTGACCTTACAATGTTTAAAGCCCAATAAACACACTGATTTGACAAGTTGGGCATCATTAGAGCAGTACGTTGTTCATCCTTTGCTGTCCTACATCTTCTCAGGAAAAAAAATGTAATGTCTTTGTCTTCATTTTCTTCACAAAATATAGTATAATATCTTTATTAAACCTTGGCCAAGCCTGTTTAGTAGTGAGCACTTCTTGTCTTCTACTTAAAACTTAATCTGATGTTAGGAACAAAGATGATCATTACACCTCTTTACCATTCTTCCAAGCATACCCACATTGAATGAATCTCCTTTTTCTGCATGTCTGCTTAATTGTCCTATTGAAGACAGGTGACCAAGGTTAGAGTCTTAACGTCACCAGAGCCTGAGCCTCCAATGCTCACAAATCTAATAACAGTTCATCACCAGCATTGGTTGTTTTTGCCTCAAAATTGACAGAATTCCAGTGCTAAGAAATCAACTGACAGCTCATCACCAGCATAGGCTGCTTTTGTTTTAGAGATGGCAGACTTTCTGACTTGGGCAGGATGGAGTCTCAGTGCCGCTGTCATTTGTATTTCCTATGGTTAAACATGTTGAAACTTTTTCCATATATTTATTAATCATTTGTATTTCTTTTTTAGAGACACATCTGCTCAGTTTATTTCCCCAATTTATTGGGTTATTTTTTGGTTTATTAATACTTTATATAGTCTGTTAATTAACCCACTGTTAAATGAATAGCAGACAAAGGTTTTTTCCCGCACAGTCCCTTCATAGGTTACTTATCTCTTTGTTGCACATTCCACAAATATGTCTTCCATACACTTATGCCTCTGCCATTGAATATCAAAGTATTGAAACCAAGAACCCCAAGACATTAGAATTAGCCGAAGAATGGCCTACTAGAAAAGACAAATCTGAAAACTTAAGAGTCTGTCCAGGGGAGAAATTTAGCTTCCAGAAAATGATCTCATCTCCTGGAGAAAGATTTACTACTTGTCAGTTGAACTTACTGAGGAACTTCAACCTGAGACAATGATGGGTGGAGCCACATCTTGGCTAGATACTTAGCCAGCCACATCTCTTGCCTTGTATTTAAACATTAGCTTCTGTTTAGTACCTCAATAATGGATGAAGAGTGGGAGTTACAAAGATCTCTCTGTCTCTCTTTCATTTGTGACCAAATTAAATAAATCTATTTTCTGCTTTTTACTGTTTTCTGATTGCTTTTTTACTCTTTATTTGCTTTTGATTTTAATTTTTACAGACATAGTTTCTCTGTTTGACAGCCCTAACTGTCCTAGAACTCGCTTTTAAGACCAGGTTGGCCTCGAACACACAGAGATCCACCTACCTCTGCCTCCCATGTGCTAAAACTAAAAGCACAAGCCACTACTCCCACCTTGCTTTCTACTGTCAATTGCTTTGTTTAACTGATTTATCCAGGACATGAAGCCAGCCCTAGCATGTTGGTGCCCATGTTATCATTTGTCTATAGCAGTGTGGATTTAGTTCTGTGTCCTCTATTCTGTTCTATGTTCTACATGTAGATTTTTGGGCAATACCATGTTTATTTTGCTGCTGTGACTCAGTAGTATAATTGTACTATGATACCTTTATCAAGTGCTCTTATATTCAACATTGGTTTGATTTACTGGAGCTTTTTTGCTTCCACAGAATTTTATAATTTTTCCCCATATATCCATATGGGTATTGGAATTTTCAAGGAGATCACACAGATTAATTTTGATAATATACCCAATTTCAAAACACTTATTTTTCTAGATCATGAACTGTCTTTCCACTGCGTAGTAACCTCTTTAATTTCTTTCTTCTTGGCTTTTCAACTTTTTCCCTCCATTCTGTGACTGTGTTATTCCGAGGGGCACGTCTGATTGCTTCTGGTGTTAGTGTGGTGGGAATTATCTTCCTAAATTAGCTCCACCTTTCCTTGTTAAGAAATTGCCTTTGGGAGACAATCAACGTCTTAGGCTTTCTACTTACATAGGTTGACCACTTACTAGATGGTCTATTGTTCTCCAACACCCTTCCCATTATTTAAGTGTAGAGCAACAAGCCTCTCTGTTAGTGTACTAACCTTATCTATTACAGCCTCTCTCTCTCTCTCTCTCTCTCTCTCTCTCTCTCTCTCTCTCTCAGCAAATATCTTGAATCTACCATTAAGCATCCTAATGTTCTTTTACTCTCGAAAATATTTTTTTTTACTTATTTCTGGGCTAGTTAATTCTTTTCATGATATATAAATGTAAGAGTTATCAGTAATACAGTAATATCCACAGACTCAAAATTGTGCTGTTGGGAAATCTTTTCTTTCAGAAAAATAAATCCATTGATTTTAAATTTAGCTTCACATAAGTTCTTGTGACAAGGGCAGATGGCAGCCAAACTCTCACAAAATATACAAATGGCCTATAACTCAGTAGTAGTTACATACTCTGCTTCCCTTTGGAACTCATGAGCTAAACCACCACTGTATATTATACTCAGGACTACAGTCCTCTAGGATCGTACAAGAATGGTTTCTTGCCGGGCGTTGGTGGTGCACACCTTTAATCCCAGCACTTGGGAGGCAGAGGCAGGCAGATCTCTGTGAGTTCGAGGCCAGCCTGGCCTACAAAAGTAATTCCAGGACAGGCGAGCTGTAAAGCTACAGATAAACCCTGTCTCAACAAACCAAAAAAAAATGGTTTCTCAAGCTCTAATTATAGTAATAAATCATTTTCCTTTTTACAAGGTCCAATATTTTCCACAAATCTCCAAAAAGAAATGAATGTACTTCTTATCAAAAGTCCAAATCCAGTATCAATATTAGTTACTTTCCCATGTTGTAACAGAACTCTGTGGCCAAAGATAAATTACTCATTAAATAGTCTATTTTGGCTATATTTCTAGAGGGAGTCTCCAATATTATAGGGAAGACCTGGCAGCTGGAACCAGGGCAAGAAATGGAGAAATCATAGTTTCAACAACATGAAGGAAACAAAGAGAACAAACTGGAGTGGACCAAGGCTATAACTTACTCAAAGTCCATGCCCAGAGACATTCTTCACTCAGCAAGTCTCTACCTTCTAAAGGTTTCATTACTTTCCCAGTCACCACCATCAACCAGTATTCAAATATGTAAGCCTAAGAGGGCTAGTTCCCATCTAAAGCACCACAGATACCAGTAGTGCCCAAGTATTCTCAGCCTGCCATTCTCTGATAATATTTCTGCCCTGCATGTTTCTTCAGATATTAGATGACACAGAGTATCCTAGGGGACTCCTGAACTGCATGTAGTCCAAGAAATGACCTGCATTTGGATATCTTGGTCTCCCTTTGAGGCAGTGGCGGGGAGGAGGCAGAAATCTTTAATAAATAAATAAGCTACAAAAATCAGATTTTACAACAAAGAATCCACCTTCAGTGACAGCTTTGAGAATCTATGAACTCTCCAGAAGCTACTTGGATTTTTAAACCCTGTACATAGTACCAAAGTAGTTTATTAGTAAGTACAAATTGTAATTACCAAATTAAACCCAAATTCTTCTCAGCGCGTAGTGTAACTGTTATTTGAAGGGAAAAGCCACAACTCCAAAGGTCTATCTAGTTAAGCTTGCAACAGAGCAGGGCAAAGAGCTCTGACCATTAGGAGTAGGACCTTATCCAACTGGAGGGAGTGGCTAAGCCCTCTAATTACAGAGGGAGGCTTGGGCCTATAAAGGCGAGGTGTCTGTGCTCTCTGCGTCTTAGGGCCTCCAAGGGATATGATGGGGTGTCATTAGAAGAGGACTGGAGTAGATTATTTGAAAGCGCTATAAGATTAGGAGCCCTGAGCCTCAGCTCAAACCCTCATTTCTCTGAAGAACCCACTTGGATACCAACCATGCTTGCTGCCGTGGGCTCCCTGGTGACAGTCATCTGGAGAGGGCTCCATCTCCGGACTCTCTTGCTGGCAGTTGTCACCTTTCTGTTCCTGGCTGACTACCTCAAAAGACAGCACCCCAAGAACTTTCCGCCTGGGCCACGACGCGTGCCCTTCATAGGCAACTTACTGCAGTTGGACATGGAGCAGCCACACACGGGGATCCAGCAGGTAGGAAGGTACAAGATTGTTTGGCTCTGAGCTTACCTAATCCTGAGCTGGTGGATCTGCAACTTCTGGGAACTGGGGGCTGTGGGCGGGCAGGCAGGGCTCCAAGGCTCATGGTTCTGGTCTCTAAGCCCAGGACAAATACCTTCTAAACATGCACTTTTAAGAAATATGCAGCTCAGCCGGGCAGTTGTGGTGGATCTCTGTGAGTGTGAAGCCAGCCTAGTCTACAGCAAGAGTTCCAGGACATCCTTGGCTACACAGAAAATCCCTGTCTTACAGAGAGGGGGGTATGAGGGAGGGAGAGTAGGAGGGAGGGAGGGAGGGAGGGAGGGAGAGAGAGAAATAATTGGAGAATTTCTTCTCTTTCAATGACATACTTCCTAGATGATGATTCTGTTTAGATTAGAGAACACACTGTGTGATTTGAATTCTTTAAATATATCCACGTCTGTGTGATGATTTAACAGTAAATGATGATAGAGACAGATAGGCCCTGCTGCTTTAAGAAGTGTGGGAAAGTCTAGGTCTCATCTTAGTTGATTAAAATGTTTCTCAGAGCTGGACGGTGGTGGCGCACGCCTTTAATCCCAGCACTCGGGAGGCAGAGGCAGGCGGATCTCTGTGAGTTCGAGACCAGCCTGGTCTACAAGAGCTAGTTCCAGGACAGGCTCCAAAACCACAGAGAAACCCTGTCTCGAAAAACCAAAAAAAAAAAAAAAAAACATAAAATGTTTCTCAGGAAAAAAAATGGAGTGGGGGGAGGGGCGTGTCCTACTCCTCTTTACTGAAGTTTGGTTTAGGTGTTGCTCTCTCTTACTGAGCCTTAGTTTTTATGCATATTTGCTGACTGCTCACTTACTGATGTTATCACTAAGAAAGCCACAAGCAAGTGTCGAATTCCCCTGGAAGAGTGACCATTTCTCCACTCAGTTCTGGAAGCTCTCCCTGATTAAATTGGGTAGTTTGTTCTGTGTAAACAGTGACATTTTGTAGTAATAAGGGCGGCGGGGCTGCGTCCCCAGCACCTGGCCGCCCCCATGGCTAGCTTTACCCAAAATAATTACACAGACACTGTATTCTTTTAATCACTGCTTGGCCCATTCTCTTCTAGGCTAATTCTCACATATTAATTTAGCCCATTTCTAATCATCTGTGTGTAGCACCCCAAGGTGCGCTTACTGGGGAGATTCTAGCCTAGTCCATCCTGGGTCGGAGCTTCATCCCGGGAGCGGGGCATGGCGTCTCTCTCAGGCGTCTGCTCCCGAGAGCAGAGCGGTCGAGACTCTGAGCTCACTTCTTCTTCTTCCCGGCATTCTGTTCGGTTTATTCCACCTACCTACGTCCTAACCAATAAAATGGGCCAAGGCAGTTCCTTTAATAGCCAATGACCTTCCTCCATCATTTCCCCTTTTTCGGTTTAAACAAAAAAAAAAAAAAGGCTTTAACTTTAACATAGCAAAATTACATATAACAAAACAGTTATCAAGTAAAAGTTACAATAATCTTTATCATAACTAAGGAAAACTATAACTATAACTAACTATTCTTAACTCCATCAAAGACTCCAGAAAGATATAATATTACTTAAGTAAACAAGAACTAAGAAACTACAAACGCTAGAAATGACAAAGACATCTCACTGCCTGGACAGTCACCCAAAGTTCTTTTGTACCGTTGGGGCATCCATCTTCAGCCTTCAGGCCCATGGTATCCAGCAGACATTTCCATAAAGCAGGAAAATTCAAAGTCAGTTCAGTCACTATCTGTTGTGTCCTGCAGAATGTCTCGCAGACTCTTTCAAAATGAATCAGGAACCCCGAAAGATCATCTCACCTTAGGCAAGTTCAGTAGTCCTCTTTCTGTGGGTTCTCTGTGTCCAGTTTATGCAATAGTCCAGGCAAGAGCAGTTTCTTGCCCAAATGGCTATCAAACTCCATAAGGTGCCTCTTCGATGCCCATCTTCCTCTTGAAGTAGATTGGTGCTGCCAGGAGCAGAGTGTCTCATTGTCATGAAAAGTCCTAAGTTATTAAAACATTAAATGTCCTATTCTGTAATCTCTGAAAGACATGAAGAATGTCTATCTAAAATATATCTCTATATATCTAGAAAATCTAACATGACTACAAGCTTTACTATTATTGATGATTATCCATTAACAACCTATATTTCTTAATTATAAAGTACATATTTAAATGAACTACACAATCACAATACCTTAATCAAAATCAGAAACACTTATACATATAACAAAATGTTCACCTTCCTAGAAATGGACAGAGAGGGGAGGACCTAGGACTTACCACAGGGCAGGGAACCCTGACTGCTCTTTGGACTGGAGAGGGAGAGGGAGAAGGGTGGTAGGAGGGGGAGAAGGGTGGGAGGAGGGGGGGGGGAAATGGGAGGCTGGGAGGAGGTGGAAACTTGTTTTTTTTCTCCTTTTCTCAATAAAAAAATGAAAAAAAGATCCTACACTGAAAAAAAAAACAACAAAAAACAAAATTGACCTTAAATTTCTATCAATAAAGCAAAATCTATACTAATGCAAATTATTCATACCTATATCATATCCCCCTTTAAATGTAAAAGAACATTTATAAACATTTTTTGGGAATATGGGCACAGTTATTTCTCTCCAAACTGCTTCCTGCTGAATGGGGGCGTCGTTAATTAGGTCTTTCATGGTATAACCTGTGTGCTAGTTTCATCTCAGTTGGCAGTTGAGCAAAGCAATTTTCTGAAGATGTTCACTGCAACCCTTCAGGAGGGCATGGTCCATCATACCAAATCGGAATAGAAGAAATGAACAGCGTCTCATCCTCTGTGAAAACAAAATAAGAAACTCCTTTCCAAAGCATCATGTCCTTAGATCCAAATTCAAAATATCTATGTTGGATTAGTTCAGCAGTATTTATAAAAATATCTTTTAGCAGCTGTTGCTCCTTCCTCAGCATTCAAATAATTCAAAGAGAGCATAATAGCATACAGTATCAAGATTCTCTGTGTATTTTCCATCTTTGTACAGCTTTGTTTTAAACTCTATTTCATTTATTTTTACTTTTAACTTTTTGCTTTTTGAGACAGGTTCTCTGTATCTTTGACCTGAAGTAACTCTGTAGACCAGGCTGTCTTTGAACTCTCAGAGAACCGCCTGTCTCTGCCTCCCAGGCATTGGGATTAAAGGCGTGTGCTACCACACCTTGAAGTCACAGAGGTCTATCTCCCTCTGCCTACCAAGTGTTGGGATTAAAGGTGTGTACCACACACAACAACTCTCTTACTTTTTTTTTTGTTACTTTAAGAACTTTAAATTTTAGTCTGCATATATTTTTAACACACTTCAAACCATTTAGAAATTTTCTTTGTCTTTGAATCTCTCTTTACTGTATATCTCTCTTTTTCTGACCACATGAGTCTTTAATTTACCAAGCAATATCAGTAGGATTAAAGGCGTGGCTTTGCCGGCTGGATCCAGCCCATTCCTTAGCTTTACAGCCTCATGGCTGAGGTACTGGCTGTAGCCAGCAAGCGAGCTTCAGCAGCCTGTGCTTGCAAACCACACAAACCGCCTGCGTAAAAGAGTCAGAGTTTGTCCTGGCAGGACAGCCCAGAAAGCCGGCATTTTTAAACGACGCAGCTTTTTTCCTGCTACGGCTGAAAACCGAAAAGCATGCGTTCAGCTTTTCGTCAACACCATTTAAGTGTTTCATGGCAGGACCTCTTAATGAGCTGCAGGGTTTGCAGCTAAAGCTGAGTCAGGAAGCCTCTCTTAGATGAAAGCACATGCTTGCCTCTAGCAAGCAGAGCAGACCCGAGAACACAGTGAGTCTAGTTGCCATCAAACAAATCGTAGCACTTTACTCCAAATGCTCTATTCAAAAGCTCTGTCTCCTGCAGGAGCCAGACAGAGATCACAATGGTGGCACAGCCCCAGGAAGTCGCGCTTTAAAATGACACAGCGTTTTTTCTGCTACCGTTGCCAAATCACGGAATCTCTCTACAGCACACCACCAACAAACAGCAAAAATCTGTGTTAAACTCTCTCTCCCTTATTTTTAAGCCTTCTCAGGTTTTTTAAGTGGGTTTAGTCCATCACGTGGGGCGCCAACTGTAGTAATAAGGGCGGAGGGGCTTCGTCCCCAGCACCCCAGCCGCCTGCTCGGCTAGCTTATGCCCCGAAATAATTACACAGACACTGTATTCTTTTAAACACTGCTTGGCCCTTTAGCCCTAGCCCTTACTGGCTAATTCTGTTATCCCATCTCTAATAATCGGTGAGCACCGGTCTTACTGGGAAAGGTTAAGCATTTCTAACCTGGTGGCTTGCTTCATGGCGTGTGTCTGCCCAGGAGCGGGGCATGGCGTCTCAGCTGAGGTGTCTGTTCTGGAGAGCAGAGCTGTGGAGTCTGACCTCACTTCCTCTTCCTCCCAGCGTTCTGTTCTGTTTACTCCTCCCACCTATCCTCTAACCAATAAAATGGGCCAAGGCAGTACCTTTATTAGCCAATGACTTTCCTCCATCATCATTGGAGATTGGCAGGCATTATTTGATGACTTAACCGTGGCTTTGTAATTTCCCTCCTTATCCAGGGTAAATTTGTTTTTCCTGAATTTTCTATGATCTTTTACACCCTGCAACCTCCCCTTTGGTCAGTATGTGAAAGGCTTTTTCTTCTCAGTTCTTTTATTTTGCAATACATATAATACTACAATTGCATTCATCTGGACTGCATATATTGAGCAATTAATTTATTATTCAAGTATCATCTAATGGTAGAGATAGAACATATCTCTTTACAATTTACATGTAAGCATTGAAACTCAATGTTTTATTGTTTTGTGGTTTGTCTATTTGCTATGCTTTCATTTTTTCATTTTTGGTTTCCCATCCTGCCACACGGGTTTCTTGAACACTCTCTGAGTAGATGCCTTTTTATTCATCTTCTCTCTTTACATCTCTTCTTTTGTCCTCCCAGCATCTATTCTGCATTATTCAATACACACACGCAGCTCATGAGAGTTTGCTAACAGCATTTTCCATGTGTAGTGCAGCAACTACAAACATGGGGGAGCCCTCTGCCCTGCATGATGCACTGCCCCAGATGCTGTACACACTCACTGAGACCCACATCCCACACTGCCATGCTCTTCAGTGTCAGTGCAGCTGGAACTCAAAGGCACAGGAGTCGGTTGTCTTTGCCCCTTACTCATCCTCCCATAGCTGTCTTTTTTCTGACCTTTCAAGTTCATCATTTCCTTTCTGACCTCAAGCACATTCTTCTTCCAACCTTCAGAGGAGACTGTAGCAGAAGGAAACCTCTTAGCTGTGCCCCTTCTCAGAATGCCTTTCCCCTCCCTCCCACACTGTCTTTCCCCTGATTGTAGACAACTAGGTTGATGATCAGAGGGACTCACATTTTCAGATGTTCTCCTACTCCTTGCTGGCCTTTGTGGTTTACCTATAAGTATTAAAGATTTTTCGTTCCCTTTTGTTTGTTGTTTGTTTGTTGTTGTTGTTTTGTCTGACTACTTTAAAGAGATTCAATTTCCATATTGATTGTGGTGGTTTTGCACTATTTGGGGCTTTATGCTGTTGGAATCTACATGACATGCATTTTTCCAGACTAGGAAGTTTCCTTCATTTTCCAAGTGTTTTCTCATCTACACATTCCTGTTTTCAGGACATTGGTGCACAGCCATGACATCTATGGTGCTGGGTCTTGTTGTTTGCCATCAGCTTTCTCTGTGCTGTGCATGGGAGAGCTGCCTCTCCCCTCTGCACTGCTTCTCTGCCAAGCTCTGCTGTGCAGATCTCCACAGAGGCCATGGCAGCTTTCTCTCCTCAAATCGATGCCTATTCTGCTTATCTTTCTTTTCTCTGTTAAGATTTCCCACTATTTGGAATAATTTTATAATAGCCACTTTGAAATATTTATTTCTTCCCCTCTTTCCAACATCTGTGCCATCTCAACAAAGTTGAGGTTCTCTTGGGTCTTAGTGAATGAACTAAGCAATGTCAGACTGGACATTGTGTGTCATGTGCTGTAAACTGATGTACACACTAGGGCCATGCTCTACTTGTCCAGGTAGCTTTAAGGCTCCAGGGCCTCACTTTTGTGAGTGGCAACTCAAATGGAAATTTCAGAGTTTTCATTGTGAATCAGAATAACCACAGTGTGTGCTTGGCACATTTGCCTCCTTAATGTTAGCAACATGAGCAAGAAGGAAGATGGCTCTAAACTGAAGGGCCTTATCAGTATAGTGCAGCTGCAAATCACTACAGGAGGCTAAATGCCAGCGATCTTCCAGTAATTGTCCCATAGGGAAGGAATGTCCTTATTGCTGCAAAAGAAGGGTGGGAAGCAGAATTCTCTCCCAGGCTTCTTTGGAGAGTCTTTTCACAGCAATTCTGCTGTAGAAGTCACAGTTTACCTCACAGGCTCAGCCCAGGAGAGGCACATAGCAAGTGACAGAATGACATCCATGAACCTCACCACTGTAACAACTTGATTGCCCCATTTGATGGTGTTCGACAATGGGACTTAGAAGCAAACAGTTAAAACAATCTCTGGCCTTTTGAGAATTACTTTTCTTGTATTTGGCCAAAACAAAGTAAATTTTGGTGTAGGTTTGCTTCTGGCAAATGCTATCATAAGTTACAAAAATAAAAAGACATGCTTTTATTTTATCTTTTCAGGGTAAAAATATTAGATCTATATCTTGCTACACAGTCATGTGAGGTTGGGTGATATGTCTGGTGTCAAAGAATTAGGTCATGGTGATACTGAGGCTGGAAACATCATGCCAATTCAATAATTTTTCATTAATTTATTTTGTATTACCTATGGGTTTACCATTTGATATAGATGTATAATCAAATGAGGTTAAATGATACAACTTAGGCATAATTAAATTTTAATTCTTGCCATGAGGAAAAAACCCCACAAACTGATGCATGGCTTTCCCTTTTGTGTTTAGGCTCCCTTCATTCAGCCACCATGAAATGCAAACATGAATTCACATTAGCAATCATCTCTTAACATTCCATTTTCCACTGTTGAAGAAAGTGGTAATCTGAATTCACATTAGCAATCATCTCTTAACATTCCATTTTCCACTGTTGAAGAAAGTGGTAATCTGATTTCCCCAGGTTGTTCAGTAGGGTAATGGCAAAATAAGTTCTTGAACCATACATGATTTGACTCAATACAAAAACTCAGCATACATACATATATATATATATATATATGTATATATATTCCTATAGAATAAAATTACCTTTAATAACTAGATATATTTCTTCACTGACTCATTCACTCAAGAGACACTAAACAAATACTTAGCATGACATCCACAACACAGGACAATCTATGGTCCATTAAGTCTTATGTTCTGTCAATCATGTGATATCATATGAAATCTAGACGGATGGGCAGTTCTGGGGCTAGCCTTTAAAAGAATGATGCCACCAGTTGTGCTGTGCCTAGAAGGAATGTTTAACAAACATCTAGTGAAGATGGGATATTTTATATCCATTAAAGTGACATCATTTAAAACAGGTTGAGGACAGTGAAGAAGGTGGCTCCTGTTGAGCATGTAGGGACTCTACTTCCGTCCATCTCATAGACTCTACTTCCGTCCATCTCATAGAAAGTCTTGTCAGGCTGAAGTGGGCTGTGTTATACAACATAGATATTAGCATGTAATTCAAGCTAGCTGTAACAATGGGACCCCAACATACAATGATCCTGAATATGCCTCTTATGATCGTTGTATGTATAAAATTACTCAGTAAATTCCAAGTCACTGTTAAGATGTCTTCTATGAGTTGAAGCTCATTCCATTTTCTTTCTTTTCCTTCTATTCATCTTTTACATATTATCAGAGCAGACTCCTGAGAACCCAGGTCGATCTTTGCACATCAGCCAGGATTCTGTGACATGAATGCTGCATGAGCCCATCAGCACTGTCTCTGGGTTCTGCCCCTCCATCTTTTTGTTGCTTCTATTGTCAGAGCCCTCTTCTAAATCACATTCTAATATTTAAATAAACAGTTATTTTGCTATTGCTTCTGTTATCATAGCTATTTATACAAAAAAGCCATCAACAGATATTTTCATTTACTGTGAATTCCATACTTGCAGGCCATCGAGGTTGTTCAGTGGGTTAGGGCACTTGCTAAAAAACTTGGTAATCTGAATTTGATCACCTCACCCACATGGTGAGAGGCGAGAACAGACTCCCCAAAGATGTCCACTGACATACTCTTGTGCAACACCACCCTTCACGTACAAAATACACAAACACACAGACACACAAACACAGACACACACACACAATGAATGCAAAAATATGTTTTCCTTATTTTGTCTTACCTCCAGCAAACCCACACAGACACACCTTGGTCTTTACCCAGTGGCATACACATGTTCTGCCTGTCCTAGACTGCAGAATGAGGAGTTAGAAAATTTGCTTATTTACTGAAATATTTGTACTAAATTCTTCATACAGAGATACACACTATAATATCATCCACTCATTGATCCCTGTTAATGAATTTGTATTGGTGAATCCTATTCTTGAAGTTGAATAGCGTTTAGCACATTTCAAAGAAAAGAATATCAAATTCATTTCAACATACAAACATGTATCATTCACAGGGAAATAAAGACTTATCAATATGATTACCATTTGCTACACACATGTCTGAGCACACTCACCACTAACTGTTGAAATATGTTTCAGCTTGTGAAGAAGTATGGGAATGTTATCAGTCTGGATTTTGGAATCATGTCTTCAGTGATTGTAACCAGTCTGCCTTTAATCAAAGAAGCCTTTACTCACCTGGAAGAAAATTTTATGAGTCGCCCTCAATTTCCATTGCAAAATCTTGTCTTTAATGAAAATGGTAAGACTTTTATGTGTTGTCAGATATGCGGTGTAATTTTTAAGATACATAAAAGGCTCCCATGTGCCTTATGTATCCATAAGCCAATGCCTTCATGAAATGCCATCATTAATGGGTGCTGGGTACCACATTGCTTGAATGAAAGCACCCATAAGATGGTTTATAGTGTGTCCTAGTAGAGACCAGGTAAATCACATATTTGGAAAAACTAATTCTATATACTTTAATAGGAAGTAACCACAGCACCCAAACACAGCCAGAAACTGTGCTCACTTTCATTTTCCCATGTCACCCATAGGAAAATGGATGTGAGTCAGCTTTTTCTTTCTACCTCATCTTGCTTAGAGCTGCTTATGCTGTATCATTAAAGTAATGCAGATGTCTAGGCTCCTCGCCAACATTATAATTTGTTAGTATGAATATGCTATATTATTGTGAAATAAAGTCATCAGTTGAACACAGAATTTGAAATCTATTAATCCAACCAAACAGCATCTTAGGCCCTTTCTAATTACTCTTCAGGATAATTCTAGGTCAATTTACTTTGCTGTCTGTTGTAAGAACCAGAGTGCTAAACATCTGTCTTAGAGTTACTTTACTGTGATGAAATACCATGATCAAAGACACTTGGGGAGGAGAAGGTTTATTCGGCTATGCTCTCATATACACTGTTCATCCAAAATGACGTCAGGACAGAAAATCGGGGCAAAAACCCCAAAGCAGGAGCTGGCACAGAGGCCGTGGAGGAATACTGCTTTCTGTCTTGCTCCTCGTGCTTTATTCAGCCTGCTTTCTTATAGAAACCAGGAGCACCACCCAGGGTTAACAGCAACCACATGGGATGAACCCTCCCACACCAAACATACATTAACAAAATGCCCTACAGCCTTGCCTGTAGCCCTATCTTCTTATGTAGGCATTTTCTCAATTGAGGCTCCCCCCTGTAGAACAATTTTAACTTATGTGACATTGATACAAAACCAGTCAGCACAGTAAAAGTTAATGCCAGGGATTAAATAGTAAAGCAGTATCAATGCAGAAGGTGTTTAGTCAAAGATGTCTAACATTGTATGAAGATTCTGGAAAGTCTTCTCTGAGTAAATGATACTCATTTAATGACCTGAAAGAATAATTAGTCAAGGGGATATAATATCCTTGGAAGGACGAAAAGGAGAGATGTCTTGAGGAATGGAAAGACATCCAGTGTTGCAAGCATGGTATTCAAAGGACATAATTAAGTGCTCTTGGTACTTCTGACCTCCATCAGAAAGAGCACAATGCTGATTTTTATTCTAACAGCCAGGAAGACTTCTCAGTGGTTTCAAACAGAGGAGATCTTAGGATATCATATTGAGAGTGGAGCAAAGACATAAAGAAACTTGTTTTAGATATGAAGGGTGGAAGATTACACACTCCAGTTGCTAAACTAGATTATGAATTAGACCAGGGTGATGGCATTAAAGCCTTACAAACACAAGTCCAGGCATGCCAAAAGGATATCAAAATGACCCCATGATCTAGATACCAGAAGATAAGGATGCTGAGAAAACTTCACTAGCAGTTTGATGGGTAACCTTGGTTGTCAACTTATCTGCATTTGAAATCAACCAAAATCTTCCAAATTGGGCAAACAAATGAGGAGTCTTGCTTCTTTGGAATTCTGAAGTGAGAAGACCTACCCTAAATCTGCATCACTGGAGATCAGAACACCCCCTGTAAATTTGGGCCACACCTTCTGCTGGTAGCCCACATAAAAGGACATGGAAAAAGGAAGCTTTTGCCGTTTGCTTTTCTTGCCCTTCCTTTCACTGGTAAGTTCAGCTATCCTGCTGATGAAGAATTCCTTCACTGGTATGAGAATATACTTTTTTAGGATTCCATTGTATGCAGAAGACTAGCTGAGATATTCAGACTCATAGATTGAACAATCATCGCATTATTGGCCTTTCCATTGACTACCTTATACAACAGTCTAATATATACTGCTTTAATATCTCTAGATCCATTCTATCACTTCTAGTCCTTAAGAGCAGTGGTGCTCAACCTTGGGGCACCACGCCCCTGGCCATTGAACAACCCATTCAGATGGTCACTACGTTGTTGGCTATATCAAATATTTACAATATGATTCAAAGCCGTAACCAAACTACAGTTGTAAACTAGCAACAAAAATAATTGTATGTTTGGGGGTCAGGACAACATGAGGAACTATATTAAAGGGTTGCAGCATCAGAAAGTTGAGATTCACTGCTTTAGAGAACCACAACTTGTACAGATTGTGATAACGGGACTGGTTCCTGGCATTTTGCTTGGTATAGATAATAAGACACAGAAACATATATGTGTGTGTATATATGTATGGGTGTGATATATACACACACACACACACACACACACACATACATATTAAACCCAATGTGTAGATGCTTTGGTTCTGAGGAGAATTGGATTTCATGACCTCATTAATACCTAGTTACCTTGGTCATTAAAATTTTTACTTTGCCCATGCATCTCTTTTTTCTGCATATTGTAAGAGATCTGGCAATAACTTTTGTGTTTTTCTAAAATTATTAAAATTGACGAATATATTAAAAATACTGACAAAACAGTGATGCTGTAAGCCACCAGGAGATGCTAGCCATTATGCTCCTGCTTTCTGCTATTGTCTCTCTCTAGACAGCTGTCAAGTCCATTTTTGGCCCTTCTTCTTTGCATCATACGTGTGACCATCCGTTTATCAGATAGTTTTAAATCAGAATCACAATGCCATAACACTGTATTGCTTCTTTCCAGGACTGATCTTCTCCAGTGGGCAGACATGGAAGGAGCAAAGAAGGTTCGCTCTGATGACTCTGAGAAACTTTGGGTTGGGAAAGAAGAGCTTAGAGCAGCGCATGCAGGAGGAAGCTCAGCACCTTGTAGGGGTCATAAAAGAGGAGGAAGGTGGGCATTCCACAGGGCAGGAGTGGGAGGCTGTGGCCCTTTTATTCATTGAACAGAATCCACCTAAGTATCTAAGTGCTTGTCCTGGACTGTGCACTGTGCTGAGAACTGAGCATTGAACAGTGAACATGTAGCCATGACCTTGCCCCAGAGTTTGCAGCTAATCACACAAATGGTCATTAGATTCGCTGCTGTCTAAAGGCCTGGTCACCCGTCTGGCTTCCCAGATATGAACAGATTCTTTAGTGCATGTTAAACCTCATATCAAGCTGATCCAGAGCCTCTTACATAGCTCTCTATTATGTATGTTTCTCTGTCATGTGGAATTAACAAACCAATATCTTCAAAAGATGCATCTTTTTCTTGATCTACCTCCAGGACAGCCTTTCAACCCTCACTTCAAGATCAACAATGCTGTTTCCAATATCATTTGCTCCATCACCTTTGGTGAGCGTTATGAGTACAATGACAGTCAGTTTCAGGAGCTGCTGAGGTTACTGGATGAGGCCATGTATTTGAATTCCTCAAAGATGGTCCGGGTAGGCATTCTAGTTTCTTTTATATTGGGAGAAAATTGCACTGGGGCTAATTCAAGTACAAATATGTTTTATCTTTTTCATTTTAGAAGTGGAAGCAAACTTTTCTGGCAAAAATATTAAATTATACATATATATATATATATACATACACACACATATATACATATAACATAATTAAAACCATTGATAGTTCACTAATACATCTCTGTTGAAATGAAAATGTGAAGGCTACTATGTAATTTGCTATGATGACAAAATTATTTAAGATAAGCCAGAAACAGTAAATAAGTGAGATAAAAGGAGGAGAGCAGAAAACGGAGAAAAAGATGAGAAGCAAGGTTCAAAAATGAGGAAGTGTAAAGAAATGTTATGAAGGAGAAGAGAAAAATATAAGCAGCTTAAGGGAGGCATCAAATATATTGCTCAGTAGTGAAAAAGTTGAGAAATAAAATTTAATAAATATAAGAAAAGATTCACAACTTTTGCAAAACTATAACACCTGCCTTCAGAAATTCAGGGCTTCCTGAGTAACAATCCCCATGCTGCAGGAATACCCTACTGCATGTCACATACATACCTGGAAAATCAGAGTTTCTAAGTTCTAGAGCAATGAAACACAGAGGTTAGCGCCATGATCCATCCCATAATCTTAGACTCAGAAATATCAAATTCCGGGGTTAATTTCTAGTTGATAAGCTCAATTTGTAGCCACTGCAGGCGGCGTATCTATGATTCCCAGCTTGTTCTCAGTTCCTGCCGCCTTCATCTTTTGACCCTTCAGTGTCTTTAATGACATTAGAATCAGAATTAGGACAGCTACTGAATGTTATATCAGTGTATGTCTTAGAGTGAAATGAATTTGACCAGTGAGAAGTGGTCAGAGACTACCGTATGTCCACCAATGGGTCTGAAGAAAAATAACAGTCCAGATTTTCCCACAGTTCCAGTAGAAGATCAAGAGGAAAAGTCTACACTATCTTGAAACAGAAAGTGACTTTATATTGTCTCCATGATCATGTTCTTCTCCCTAATTAGTTGTATAATATTTTCCCATGGATGATGAAACATCTTCCTGGATCACACCAAACAACACTGGCTACCTGGAGACAACTGAAATCATATATTTCTGATATAGTTGAAAATCACCGCAGAGACTGGAACCCTGATGAGCCGAGAGACTTCATTGATGCTTTCCTCACGGAAATGACAAAGGTGGGGAAGACAATGCCTGTGTCTTCTTACAGAAATGGTGGTGTTGAATAGCTTCCAATTGATTGAGAAGCAGGCTAGCCCAAAGGTAGGGATTTAGCATAGCAGAGATTTATTCTCTCATAGTTCTGTAATCCTGCCAACCAGGCAGCCAACTTTGGGAAACAATAGAAACATCATTGCCTTGTGTCTCCCATCTCCTAGGGGACACTGATGTTTGTTGCTGTGGTTCCCTGATCCATCTTCAGTGCCGATATTATATCACCATTTCCTTTCTGATCTTTTTACATCTCATTTCTCCTGTTCTAACCCTGGAGGCCCCTCTCATAAAGATAACTCAAGATAACCTTTCCTCCTGAAATGGATCATATTTTGAAGATCTATTTTTGTGCATTGAGTAGCATGCCATGGTGGCAAAGAACAAGATGAACATCTCTGTAGATCCTTCCTTAATCTAACTTTTTAAGGAAAACACAGGAGTGTAGTGATGAGGCAAGCAGGCCTGCTTTTATTCCCACCCGGCTCCCACATGACTAGCTTAGCCCCAGAATAATTACACAGAAACTGTATTCATTTAAACATTGCCTGGCCCATTAGTTGCAGCCTCTTACTGGCTAATTCTCACATCATGCTGTAACTCATATTTAGTAATTTGTGTAGCACCACGAGGTGGTGGCTTACTGGGAAAGATCCTAACTAACCTGCGTCCATCTCGGGTCAGAAACTCATGGTATCTGCCTCATTGCCTTCTTCCCAGCATTTTGTTCTGTCTACTCGGCCCACTGAATTTTCTGCCCTATTTCTTCCCCTATTAAAGAAAGGCCAAGGCAGTTTCTTTATTAACCAATGAAAGTAACACATAGAAAGAAAACACTCCTACATCACAGGAGTAATCTTTTATAAATGTATGGTAATTAACTTTGGTTTGTTGGGGGTTTTTAGAAATTAAGGGTTTGCTACCGTTAATTTGGCTAGAGGTTCTGGAAATGCCCAGATTCTTCCTTATAATTTCCTTCCTTGGTCCTTCTCCCATATCTGAAAAAGATAGATGTGAAATATAAGTAGCAGTTAAATTTCAGAGCTTTATTTCATTATACATTGGTCCAGGACTGGTTACCCTCCCCAACTCAAACCACATTGCAACATACAAACTTCAGCTAAGTAAGTGGTAGAGTTTATAATTCATATAGACACACTGGACTCTATATGAACACTATTCCATAATAGACCAAGGCAAGAAGAAACTGTGAAAACATATTAGTGAACTTTGGATCCGTGTGATAACATTATATTTCAGCACAAAGTGAATAAAGCAAAAATGTTGTCGGGCCAAGTTTCAAAACATTTCAATTCATCAAAGTGAGCGGGAAAGCAGCTCAGCTCCTGGGGCAGAAAGCTATGGTGGAGACATCACAGTGCATTAGGAAACTGCAAGCAAGGAAGGAACCATGGGTTGGGTGGAACTCTAGGAGCTACCATCCTTCCCATCAGCTGGATGCTGTCTTACTATTTCTAAGAACTTCCCCAAATACTACCAGTGCAAGGTACCAGTATTTAAAACATGAACCTGTGGGGGAACATCTTGAATTCAAATCACACTGTAAAATGTAGAATCCTATTAATCCGAGTAGGCCTCTGGCAAATACATACCACTGAATCTGTCATAGAAGCATCAATTCACTGGGTTATGGGCTCCTCTTCTGCCTGGGTCACAGTGTGTTTGTGTGTGTGTGTGTGTGTGTGTGTGTGTGTGTGTGTGTGTATTATCTTTTCTCTTATTTCATCTTCCTGGTATAATATTGATTTAAACAAATTTATGCCTGGAGGAGGAGGTAAATCCTTTACCATATGAATGAAGTACAGGTACCAGAACAACATTATTAAGAGCAATATTAACAAACTGATGTTTCTAGAGGAAGTGAGAAAGGTGATGTTTGTGATAAAGTACTAGTGATGGAATCAGTGCGGTTTTGACCTTGCAAGATGATGCAGATTGGAGAATCATGAACACAGAAAATTGATAGTCATCTTTCTGGTATCAGCAAAGTCAGCTGTTGAATATCAAAGACAGCCTCATTCTGAATGACTTATTGTAATTCATTCTCAGTGGATCAGTGTTACAAGACAGTCAAAAATCTTATTATTGAACCAATACACACTGTCTTTGCTAGCACCCCGACAAAACTACTACAAGTTTCAATGAAGAAAACCTCATCTGCAGCACTCTAGACCTCTTCCTTGCTGGAACAGAGACAACATCCACGACCCTGCGCTGGGCTCTGCTTTACATGGCTCTCTACCCAGAAATCCAAGGTGAGATGTGGTGACAGCATCTAACCAAGGCAGAACAGGTTCAGAAGACAGGATGGGGGAGTGGGAGGAGGAGGAGCATATGTGAGGTGATGTGCACTTGGGAAACAGCACATCCATCACATGTTCTATGAGGACTATGATTGTTTCAAGAGTGCAGATATTACAGTCTGTACCTTCAACAAGCTTGGAGTTCAGGAGAAAAGAGAGATGTCAGTTTACATTGTGGTATGTATTAGCAAAGAGTGGATTACCATACAACATTGATTCACACCCTTCTTCCATTTTTTCTTTTTTTCTTGATTTTTATTGAACTCTACATGGTTTTCTGCTCCCCTCCCTGCCTCTCCCTGCCCCTTCAATGCTCCCCCAAGTTCCCCATGGTCCCAATTTACTCAGGAGATTCTACTTCCCATGTAGATTAGATCTACATAAATCTCTTTCAATGTCTTCATTGTTGTCTAAGTTCTCTGGGATTGTGGTTTTCTTTGTTTATGCCACTTGACCAAATGGATAAGGAAAATGTGGTACATTTACACAATGGACAGCAAAAAAAAAATAACAACATCTTGAATTTTGCAAAAAAATGGATGGAGCTAGAAAGCATTATTTTGAGTAAGGTAACCCATACACAGAAAGACAATTGTCACATGTACTCACTCATAGGAGGTTTTTAAACATAAAGCAAAGAAAACCATCCTTCCTTTTTTTATTATCTAAAATGCCTTTCTGAATGAAAGGTGAATTTTAAAGAAATCTTACAGCCTACTGAATCACTGTTCAGGCTCATCTCTAAACCAATATTCCAGAATATCAGTATAGTTTCTAAAATCATTTTGAATTATATTTTTAATTTGGTCTGTGTATGTGTACACTTGCATGCTCTCTTCTCCTGTGTACATGATGAGATCAAAAATCAATTTACAGAAGTTGGCCATTCCCATAATGTGGGTTCCTAAGGTAATTGCATTATCATCAGATTTCGTTATAAGTGCTAAATCAGCTCATCATCAAATATATTAATTAATAGTCATTTAATTCATGTTCATTTTGAAGTATTAACAGCATTGAACAGTTGGAAGCATCCAGGATACCAATGGGCCATGAGTAACGTTTAGTACAGAAGTTCAGCCCTCAAGGAAAACATCTTGATGCATGAATATGGAAGCCAAAGGTTCTAGAGACTTAACGATACAAATTCTCTAGAGTAGTTCAATTTGTAGACATAGAAGGGAGAATACAAGAGGAATAAACAAAGAATTATGAAGACGTAATTTTTTTTTTGCAAGATCCACTGGTCCTGCCATTACTTACACAACAACGTAGATAAATGTGTTGTTTCAACTTTGGCACAGTAGCTGCTCCTCAATCTACTGCCTTTACAGCCAGCAGCTGCAATTCAGTTACCTTCTTGCTTCTATGTCGGTAGCCCAGCCACTCAGGGCACAGCCTACAGAAATTCTGTTCCCACCGTCACAGGCTAGGCCACTGCTGCTAAAGGTAGCTTTAACTACATCTCTATCATTCTATTTAGAAGTAAAACTCGAGCATATTGATATGCATAATATAGATACAGATTATATATATATATAGTATGTATTAATATAATTGTGATATCCTGTTAGCTCAGAGAGGGTGAATAGTAATTAGCTTACCTTCCCTCATAGCTAGTGTCTCCCAAAAGCTCATCCTTCTACTTCACGAAAATAAAAATGCCACACAAAACCCCTCCCAAATACTTCTGGTGCATGTCTCTATCTCTTTGAGATGCCCGCTGATGATCTACTATTACATTCCTGTTAACTAGTTGTTAACTCAGCCTCCTGACCTCAGGTTTATTTTATTTAATTAACACTAATGCAAACTCTGGATTCACAGTATCTCAAATAGCCCTCAACATATGTTTAGAATTTTATCAATGCACAATTAAATATTGGCTGATGAGCTATGATTATCAGTCCACATCATTGATCAAAATGCTTAAGAGAGTGTTGAAAATTCAAGATGATCATGGACTCAAATTTGCCCTAACTCAAAATCATCATAGTTATGGAGATCTGATTTACATTATATGAAATTTATTTCCATTTAATTCTTTTATATATACAGTAGTGCCAATGTTAGACTTTATATCTCTCAGGAGAAAGAACCATGCTGGACCTAGTAAAGGACCTAGACTTCCAAATTCATTTCACCTTGTGGCAGTGGTTAGCTCAGATGAGGCTTGCAGACTCTGCAGTGGCTCCCATGAGAACCTCCTTTGCACCCCAGGGAGGGAACTGGAGAAAGAAGGGGACATTGTCTCTACAAGCTTTGTCCCAAAGATGAAACACCATGTCTGCTTATGTTTTAGTTCTGTCACATTTGCTCTTTTAGGAATCTTGGAAATGACTTCTTTAGCTAAGAAGCAGGTAAACAGCTGAGTCTCTTCTGCTCTAAGATAGTGATGATATTGAGAGGAAGCATTTACCAATTATTTTAATTATTATAGCGATGTAAACCTCAAAATGCACTTTTGATAAGGTTTATTTCCTCTCAATTATTATATGAAGAAACCAACGCTCATAAAATATTGCTAGTTTGACCATCAAAGCTGCCCAGAAACGCATTGCAATTCACTGCCCATGACAGCAAATATTCTTGAGAAATTAGTCTGCAGATACGCAGTGGTCTCAGTGCTTGTGTCCTCCCTATGGACTCATTGAAACTTAGTTACCAGTGTGATGGTGTGAGGAGGTGATTACTTGTTAGGAAGGGAATTTGTGCTTAAGAAAGAAGAGCAAGATGGCTTTTCTTCACATTATGGCATGATGATACAACAAAGATTCTCCAACTATGACAGAGGAAATTGATTCTTACAAGACAAGAAATCTGTTGATGACCTGATCTTAGTATTTCTTTTTTTAAAATATTTATTTATTTATTATGTATACAATATTCTGTTTTTGTGTATGCCAGAAGAGGGCACCAGACCCCACTACAGATGGTTGTGAGCCACCATGTGGTTGCTGGGAATTGAACTCAGGACCTTTGGAAGAGCAGGCAATGCTCTTAACCTCTGAGCCATCTCTCCAGCCCCAGATCTTAGTATTTCTAGACTCTTCATGTAGATAAAACCAAAGTGTATTGGTGAGAATCTATTCAGTAAAAAGTATTTATTTATAAAAGTCTGAATAGACACTGATAGGAGTTCAGCCATAGCCATCCTGATTAGTCACTTCAGGATATATAGAAATTCATACTTATGCTGTAGGCTTTAAGAAAGTTATAGAGTTTACACTTTTCTAAATCGGGTTTTCTAAGGGGTAGAGAACTTTTATTTCCTCACAATCAGGACACTAGATGAAATAAAAGCATATTTGTTTTGAAAAACATCTTTCTCTATCTTTAGAAGAAAACAAAAAAGTTTAAAGCTTAATGGTGCCTCCTGTTTCCTTGAAGCAAAAGTCCAGGCTGAAATTGACAGAGTGATTGGCCAGGAGAAGCAGCCCAGCCTGGCTGACCGAGACTCCATGCCCTACACCAATGCTGTTGTCCATGAAGTGCAGAGGATGGGAAATATCATCCCTCTAAATGTTCCCAGGAAAGTGACAGTGAACACTAAGCTGGCGGGATTCCATCTGCCCAAGGTAAGTAGGCTAAGGAATAGAAGTTTGTTAACCACCAACCCTCTGTGTGTCTAGTCCATACGTTATTTGAGTCTTTGCTGCCTTCCCTAGGGCTCCATACTTCATACCAATTTGAGTGCACTGCACAAGGACCCCAACAAATGGGCCACCCCAGATGTCTTCAATCCGGAGCACTTTTTGGAGAATGGAGAATTTAAGAAGAGAGAATCCTTTCTGCCATTCTCAATGGGTGAGTTGTGATGAGCAGGAGGGGTTTCAGAGCTCTACTTTATCCCTTCTCTTCTTTCTGGAATCCGTACAGTTGGACCTTCCCATATATCTCCATTTTGCAGCTGGTTTCAGTCAGTACCCACATACACACACAGGTACAGTGTCAATCCCCCCTTGCTTCTCATGGAAATTTTAACTTTCTTTGTTTTGTTTTCTACCTCACTGACAACAGAGACCTAAAGCCTGCCTATTGCTCAGAGCAACCAAGCTGAATTCCTGCCATTGTGTACACACTTTGTGTGCCACAAGATCTTTTTAAGGGATGGCTCCTGACAATGAAGAGGGATGAATTTTGGGGTTTTTAATTGTTAGATAGCTTTAACTGGCGTTTGCTTAGGTGAATAGGCTTCTATCCCATGAAAAATCCCTGAATAGGTCTTATCTTTCTAAATTCAACCCCCTTTGTTAAATGTCCTTAGTACATGCATCTGCTACACCACCTAACACGCAGGAAAGGAAATGCAGTAATGACTTTTTCCCTTGTGCGTGCTGCCAGGCAAGTTATTAAAGACTTCAGTGGCAGTGGTGTGGAATCAATAACCAAATGTTCTGATACATTCTAGACATTGGTTTTTATATGTAATTTGGCAGTTCTTTAATTTCACAATTGTGTTTTAAGCTTTAACCTAAAATAAAAAAGAACCTGAGAACAGGAAAGTGTGGGACAGGAGATGAAGCAGAGCTGCCCCTTGGAGCATGCGTCCAACTGCAGCCTTCCAAGCTGCAATCAGTGAGCACTGCAGAGAAAAGGACACAGACCTAGACAAATGTGCTTCTCCCAGAGCACAGTGTCCACCAGGTTTTCTCACACAGAAGCTTGTGTTTCCTAACACTGTCTGCAGACGGTGCCTAAATGCTGCAATAAGGCACACTGAAATGCTTAATATGATCATTAAATTTTGCCTGATTATCTAATGCAGTGTCACATCTCATGATGCAGAGGCTCAGAACAGGAGGAGACTGCGTTGGCCTGTGCAGCTACTGTTGATCCAGAGCTGGTGTTTCTTGGGGCTGGGCTGCCCTGGGTTTGTTCTGACCTCTTTGTCTTTCCATCTGGGAATGTCTATCCCTTTGCTCACTGTTCACAACTCACTTTAATAAGAAAGCTGATGAGATACAGAGACTTTGTCCATTATTCCTGTTTATAAAAATTGTAATATAATATATAATATAAAATTATAAAAACAAAACCTCAGACACATATTTCACTTATTCTACTTCTCTAACTCAATGAGTCAGGTCAATGAAATACTGAAAGGCTAGGAATTTTTTTCTTTTTGTATTGAAAATAAATGCCTTGTGTGATAATTCTTAGGACTATGGTGAGAAGAGTGAGAATAGACAACATGCCTTCCCCAGGAAGATGTTCCTCCAGGCCCATTGCTTCCCATGAACATGCCTTCCCCTCACTATAGGGCAAAATCCTCTTCCCATAGAGGCCTCTTGCCTCACTCAGTTTAAAGAATTCTCCCATTTATACCAGTTGTAAAATAAAGTAGCAACACAGAGAGACCCACCGGGGCTGTTATTAAGAATGTTATCACTTACTCTAAACTACACACGTCATTTAGCAGTCCAATTGTGTCAGATAATCACCACAGCAATACAGTTATTGATACTCAGGAAAAAAAGGAATAAATGTTTACTTTCACCCCATAAACAGATTCCATAAAGGAGAGAAGAGTGTCCTTTCTTTTTCAAGATCACATTTCCCAAGAACTGACAGAACAGGGTCTTATGCTCTTATTTGTAGTTTAGTTCTCTTTGTGATACATCCAGACCGTGACTTGTCCCCAGAGTTATGGGCCCATCCATTTGAAGATTTCCCACATTCTTGTCCTTTCTATCAGTTAGCATCACAAACTGCATCATTTAATAAGAACCTGTTACTACTCATGGGTTTCCACGTGAGGTCAGTGGCTTAGAGAATCTTTGCTCCCCTGCTTTCCATCTCATCCTGTGCTCTGATTGGTGGTGATCAAGATCTCTAGAGACAGAATAGAGGACAGATCAGTGATTAGTCCAACCTGGGAATTGTCACTCCATAAGTGACACTGTAAGCATCATGACCAGGGGTTTCGTATTGCATTCTACATTATTATTTGATAAAAAGAACCGGAACTTATGGAAAATGACAAAATTTAGTCTTGGAGAAGGAAAACCCATATGTTTGGAATACCCTGTTATTCAAATTCAGGAAACATCAGCTTGAGTGAGGAAGTCTGAAATGTTTGGGGTTTTTAAAACAAGTGCTGGTTAGCAATGGGCTGTAACACTTACTGGTAAACCTGAGTGATTATATATAGAGGGGGCGCGTAGCACTGGAATGTCAACACAGGGCGTGGGATAAGAGCACTGGTTGCTCTTCCAGAGGACCAAGGTTTAATTCCCAGTACCCACATGGCAGCTCACAACCATCGAAGGGATCTGTCCCCTTCTTCTTGGTACAATGGGTGCTACACACATGTGGTGAAGAGACAAACGTGCAGACAAAACATTCACATACATAAAATAAAAATAAAGGTTAGTTTTTTTAAGAACTGAAATGTATATACATGAGAGATGTGATAGATTTTCTAATGTCAAAATCGGGAGCCAGATGCAAAATTTCGAAGCAATACCAATAGGAACAAGCAGATGAAGATTAATTTATTAACATTGTCAAAATAAGTTTGCATACAAAAATTAAAGCACTGATTAATGAAGAATGTGGTAGACTCTACCATCATCAAATGTTCCGCAACAATAAAATCTCAAAATCACTCGCCAGCAGAGGTTAGAAGAGAACCCCATGCAACGTAAGTGACATCTGAACAACATGGCAGATGCTCATGGCCCCAGTCTTCCCATTAGGAAAGCAAGGAGCTACTTAGAAAACCATATTCTACCTCTTTAAAAAACTAAAACAAAAACACTTGAAAGATATGAAAAAGTTGGGGAATCAGGCCCAAGTGAAGAGGACAAAAGAGACAGCACAGCTATGCCTAGCCTGTGACATCAATGTTTCCTATGATGCTTCAGGGGAGTAAAGGGACAGACAGCTGCCTGACACACGTTCCGGTTTGTAGACATGAGTCCTGAGCTTATATAAGAAAGGCAGGAAGAAGCATGTGCACTCTGGGCCACCACAGTTTGTCACACTGAATCTTGCTGGTCATTATCTCAGTTCTGGTCACACGGGACATTAGCATTCAGAAAACGACCACCTCTAGGGATGGAGCAATTTGCACTTGGTGCTGAGCAAATCTCGATTGTTCCTGGAGACATTTTCTTTACAGGATGGGGACCTCTGAGAGCAGAGATTCTAGAATGGACGCTAAGCTGTTGTCCTCTATGAGATCAAAGGTCCTGCACCTGTCATTCAATAGAACATACAATGCTCTGCTGCTCTTGGATGCTCTAATAGAATGACTGAAGACTTCTGGGCACAACTTCAGGGCTTTGCAGGAGAATCGCGAGCTGTTCTTAATTTAATAGCTGTACCTTAAATCCTCCTGTCTCAGCATCTTTATCCTTGAGAGGGATGATGATGGTGAGGGGTAGATGTGTACTCAGTAAATGATGGACATGCCTGTCTGTAGGGTTCAGCAGGAATCTGATTCAATGTTTGAGACAGGAGACAGGTACAAAATGAATAAAGAGATGTCTTCTACTTGTCCATCATGGATGAGCACACTTCATTAACAGCTAGAACCTTTGCAAGGGAAGCCTGTATGTCTCTGACTTTCATGTTACAGACTCAGTTGTGACACCTTCTTATATTGTGGAATTTTTTTTATTCCCTATGTTTTATTTTATTTACATATGTGTAAATGTGTTCTGTGTGTACATAACATGTACGTGTGTGATGGAGCCTGTGGAGGCCTGATAGGGGCATTGAATCTTGAGTTTCAGGTGCTTGTTCACCTCCTGATGTGGATACTGAGATCTGAACTCCAGTGCTCTGATAGAGTAATAAATAATATTAATCATTAAGCTATCTCTTCGTCAAAAGGGTTGTATAGCAGTCCATGATTTGGTTACTAAGCCATTGTGTGGTACATCCAATTCAGGTGTCTCGTTCACAGTACAGGATGCCAGCTTCCAGAACTGCACTAGGGTTGCAGAAAGGATGCATTTTTTTTTACTTTATCAATAATACCAATAAAAATTCCCACTTTCTCCCCTCCTCCAGCTTCTCCTCTGCCACCCCAATCCCTTTGATCCTGGAGTTCCAATTTCACTGGAACATTCCACATTCAGACACATATGAGACATAAACAGCTGGACACAAAGCCCAGTGACAGTTCAAAATTTACAAAGGAAAATGAAATGCCAGTCCCTGTGGTCACTAGTGCCAACTAAGAAAGTTTCTCGTCTTCTGTTTCATTTCCTGCAGGAAAGCGAGCTTGCCTCGGAGAACAATTGGCCAGGTCTGAACTCTTTATCTTCTTCACTGCTCTCGTACAAAACTTTACTTTCAAGCCACCAGTCAATGAGAAGCTGAGCCTAAAGTCTAGAATTGGCATTCCCATTTCCCCAGTCAGCTACCATCTCTGCGCTGTCCCTAGACTGTGAAGTCAGAGACAGAACGAGAAAGAAGAAGAAAAACCGAGTAATCCTCTGAGCCACTGGGGCCAATCATATGTGAAGGAAGAGAAGAAAGGTGACCAGGGAAGCATGGGAAGATTAGGCTACAGTTATTGGATCCACGTCCTGAACTGCTGTGTTCTCTAAATTGGTGGTGGATACGTCACTTATAAAATTTTTAAATAAGAGTTGCAAAGAGAATAATAGCTCCTCCTATAAAGAAAGTGTCATAAATATGAAAGGTGGGTTAGAAACAGCATGGAAATCATTAAAGTCATATCATAAATTGTACCTTCAGTTCGCTTCCTGCCTCCTTCATAAATGTGCACTTGCTTCTAGATGTTAAATTGTTTCTTGTGAAACTGGTGCAGAGATCTTTTCCCCATCTCATAGCCTGTGGAGGCTTGCTGAGAACAGAACTAATAGACACCTAGTTGTGGAAGGATGTGGTAAGAGGTCATTTTCTTAGCTGTCAGTGGACTCTCCAAAACTAAAGAGAGCACAGGGCTGTCCTAAAACTTTAAGATGTCCGTGCTCAAGATGAGACCAAATTTTACTTGGGCAAAAGACCTGCTTCTGTGCACAAAGTGAAAACATTTCCCAAAATGATTCTTATATACTCAAGTGCCCCCACAGTACCAGTTAATGCTAATAAATTTATAGGCTGGCTTCGGTCTACAATCTGGAATAAGTAACTTATCAGATATTGCTCCATGGAGTGGTGAGAGACATGTGGTCTTGTTCATATGTTCACCCAGGCACACAGTTAATTTTTTTAATCAAAATAGAGCTGAAACTTACTTGTAAAATGAAGGGTTTCAAGGAAAGGCACACATTGACAAACCTCTGTTCTGCACTCTATGGAGAAACTTAGAGCAGGGCACTGCACAGAATGGTCTCAATGCAGAAAGTATTTTATTGACAGGACCAAGTACCATGTTACCACATGAGCCACAAATGTTATAAGTAGTTGACCATGACTCCTCATGGAAATGTCTAACCATACATAAGTAGCTTTTTTAATGTTCATAGAAAATTATACATATTTAGTCTCCCTCACATTCAAGAATTATACAAAGAGCTTGTGGTTACCCCTTACAACTGTCATTCCTCCCTGATTCCAAATTCTCCAGTTCTCCTTCCCTTTTCATGATGCTCTAACATGACAAGAACGTTAAATCTTTGAAGAAAGAAATTGAAGAAGATACTAGAAAGTGGAAAGATCTCCCCTGCTCTTGGGTAGGTAGAATTAACATAGCAAAAATGGTAATCTTTCCCCCATTCTGTAGGCTGTCATTTTGTCTTGTTGACCATGTTCTTTGCTTTACGGAAGCTTTTCAGTTTCAGAAAGTCCTGTTTATTGTTTCTTTCAGTGTCTGTGCTGCTGGGGTTATATTTAGGAAATGGTCTCCTGTGCCAATGTGTTCAAGTGTACTTCTCACTTTCTCTCTCTCTCTTTTTTTTTAATTTAAATTTATTTATTTATTAAGGATTTCTGCCTCGTCCCCGCAACCGCTTCCCATTTCCCTCCCCCTACCCCGATCAAGTCCCCCTTCCTCATCTGCTCGAAGAGCAATCAGGGTTCCCTGACCTGTGGGAAGCCCAAGTACTGCCCACCTCTATCCAGGTCTAGTAAGGTGAGCATCCAAACTGCCTAGGCTCCCACAAAGCCAGTACGTGCAGTAGGATCAAAAACCCACTGCAATTGTTCTTGAATTCTCAGTATTCCTCATTGTCCGCTATGTTCAGCTAGTCCGGATTTATCCCATGCTTTTTCAGACCTAGGCCAGCTGGCCTTGGTGAGATCCCACCAACCCCACATCAGACAGAGGGCTGATCTCCAAAATATGCAAAGAACTCAAGAAATTGGTCATCAAAAGAACAGATAATCCAAAAAATGGGGTACAGACCTTAAACAGAGAACTTTCAACAGAGGAATCTAAAATGACTGAAAGACACTTAAGAAGATGTTCAACATCCTTAGCCATCAGAGAAATGCAAATCAAAACAACTTTGTGGTTCCATCTTACACCTGTAAGAATGGCCAAGATCAAAAACACTGTTGACAACTTATGCTGGGGAGGATGTGGGGTAGAGAGAACACTCTCCATTGCTGGTGAAAGTGCAAACTAGTACAGCCCCTTTGGATATCAGTATGGCTATTTCTCAGAAAATTAGGTAACAACCTACCTCAAGACCCAGCAATACCACTTTTGGGTATATACCCAAAGGATGCTCAATCATACCACAAGGACATGTGCTCAACTATGTTCATAGTAGCATTGCCAGAATGACCTAAATGCCCCTCAACTGAAGAACGAATAAGAAAAATGTAGAGTACATTTACACAATGGAGTACTACACAGCAGAAAAATATAATGACATCTTGAAATTTGCAGACAAATGGATAGATCTAGGAAACATCATGTTGAGTGAGGTAACCCAGACCCAGAAAGGCAAATATCATATGTACTCACTCATAAGTTGCTTTTAGACATAAAGCAAAAAAAAAAAAAGCCTACAATTCACAGTCCCAGAAAACCTAGACAACAATGACAACCCTAAAAGAAACAAACATGGATCTAAACCACATGGGAAGTAGAAAAAGACAACATCTCCTGAGTAAATTTGAAGCATGGGAGAAGGTAGAAGGGGAGGTGAGAGGAAGGGCGGGGAGAAGAGAGAATATATACCTCAATAAAAACAATAAAAAAAATGGTAATCTTACCAAAAGTAATATACAATGCAATGACCATCAAAATCCTAGCAAAATACTTCACAGACCTTGAAAGAATGGTACTCAACTACATACGGAAAAGCAAAAATCCCAGGATACCCAAAACAATCCTACACAATAAAGGAACCTCTGGAGGCATCACAATCTCTGACTTGAAACTCTACTACAGAGCTACAGTACTGACAACAGCCAGGTATTGCCATAAAGACAGATATGGGAACCAATGGAACTGAATCGAATTATTAATCCACACACCTTCGAATTTACCTGATTTTTGACTAAGAAGCAAAAATTATCAAATGTAAAAAAAGCATATTTAACAAATGGTGCTGGCATAACTAGATAGCAACACAGAGAAAAATGAAAATACATCCATATCTATCACCATGTACAAAACCCAAGTTCAGTGGATCAAAGACCTCAACAAAAAGCCAGCCACACTGAACTTTGTAGAAGAGAAAGTGGAAGGTACACTTGAACACATTGGCACAGGAAAGCAGTTCCTAAATATAACCCCAGTAGCACAGACACTAAGAGAAACAATTAATAAATTGAACTTCCAGAAACAGTAAAGCTTCTGTAAATCAAAGGACGCAGTCAACAAGAGAAAATGACAGCCTACAGAATGGGGAAAGATCTTCAATACCCCCACATTAGATAGAGGTCTGATCTCCAATATGTACAAAGGACTCAAGAAATTGATCATCAAAAGAACACACAATCCAATTTAAAAAAAAGTGGAATACAAACCTAAACAGAGAACTCTCAACAGAGAAATCTAAAATAGCTGAAAGACCCTTAAGGAAATGTTCAACATCCTTAGTCATCAGAGAGATACAAATCAAAACAACTCTGAGAATGCATCTTACACCTGTAAGAATGGCCAAGATCAAAAACACTGATGACAACTTATGCTGGAGAGGTTGTGAGGTAAAGGGAACACTTCTGCATTGCTGGTGGAAATGCGAGCTGGTACAACCCCTTTTGATGTCAGTTTGGTGATTTCTCAGAAAATTAGGAAACAACTTCCTCAAGACCCAGTAATACCACTTTGGGGCCTATATTCAAAGAATGCTCAATCATGCAACAAGGGCATGTGCCCAAATATGTTCATAGCAGCATTGTTTGCCATAGCCAAAACCTGGAAACAACCTAAATGCCCCTAGAGCAAAGGATGTAGAAGAAAAATGTGGTACATTTACACAATGGAGTACTATACAGCAGAAGAAAATAACATCTTGAATTTTTACAGACAAATGGATGGAGCTAGAAAACATCATTTTGAGTGAGGTAACCCAGACCCAGAAAGACAATGATCACATGTACTTACTCATGAGTTGTTTGTAAACGTAAAGCAAAGAAATCCAGCCCACAAAAGACAATCACAGAGAACCTAGACAACAACGAGGACCCTAAGAGAGACATACATAGATCTAATCTACATGGGTAGTAGAAAAAGACAAGATCTCCTGAGTAAATTGGAAGCATGGGACCTTGGGGAGGGTTGATGAGGAAGGGAGAGGCAGGGAGGGCAGCAGAGAAAAATGTAGATCTCAATAAAAATTAATAAAAATAGAAGTAAACAAAAAAGAATATTTTCTATTGCAAACAAAAATAATCTTTTGAATGATACAATGAAACAGAAACCCTAAAACCTAACACTGCACTTTAGTGATACTAGTTTTAGCTTGGTAATATTATGATAGGTACACCAAGCTAGATGTTAAAATATCGACTCATAACTTTATTTACAATAAAAATATTTTATTAATTTAAAAATTACCTCATGTAATACAGACACAATACATATCAATACAGACAACATATATGACTTTATACAGACAAAAGCCCAGAAATCATAGAAAGTGAGCTCTACCCACAGGCTGATTCTAAAATTAATCTTTGAAATTCACCTCTTAAGTTTGCAAAGCAGAAAGCACTTAATAATTACATTCCTTCCATTTATTTTCCTGAGATAGAATATTTTGGTCCTCTGAAACACTGACGTAGAAAAGAAAATGATTTGTTTTGCCTGATACTTCCAAGGGATAGAATTTGTTATAATGGTGAAGGCATTGCACCAGGAGAATGAGACTCATCCACTGGGCAATGGAAAGGCACTCAGACCATACATCATCTTCACACAGGAAGCTGAGAAAGAAAATGGGAAGTGGGGTCACGTTGAATTTATACAAATCCATCTACAGTAACTTACTTGTTCTAGCAAGGGGCTGTCACTTGGAGTACTCCAGAAGGAGTCAAAGCATGTATACAGACACACTCACACACACATACATACAGGGTGGGGCGTTCGATCATGTATGCCAAGAATAGCAATTTTAACAATATTTTCAAAAACAAATGCATAAATGAAGTAACTAGAGCGTTGCTGTAACTCAGGAGTGCCAAGGCAGGGGAAACAATACTTTCTATGGTTACACAAATGTCAGTAGAGATTTCTTCAATGTGCTGGTGAATGGGTATTCCTGTAAACAACTTTCCTCTCTGCCTCTTCTGCAAGGCTGATTAATGATGAGAACTGCAATGATTGTGAAGAGGTTAAAGTGCTGCAAGCCCAGGGCAAGATACAAATGAACTTTAGTGCCCTTCATAGTCACCAATGAATATGACCAAGAGTCAAAATTTCAGGATATATTAATTGAACAGACTAGTGACTTATGCCAACCAGAAGGCTGAGATTATTAGCACATGGCAACAGCCTCTGGATCTCTACCAGATGTTTCTGAGTGGCTCCATCAATGTATTTGAAGAGTCCCATGGTTTATGATTTCCTTTGTTACTATAAAGCATCGTGAAATTGTTACCACATGGGAACATGGAATTTAGTGTTAATTGTGCCATGGTAACTCATACTTATATCCAGAATAAACTGTTTCCTACCCTTTGAGGTGAGATTCCTGTTTTGTTCTAATGGTTATGGTGCCTAGATGTGGAAGCCTCCTCCCTGGCTGAGACGGGCACCAATATGGATCCCCTCTATCCAAACTGCCAGTATTATCTCCTAATGTCAATTTTGGTGACTCCTTTCCTTGGCTCTAAATTTCCTTGATTTGGTCAACAGTAAAAGAAATGTGGTTATTTTCAGATCTGTATTTCGCCTATCATCCTCTGACTGTGACTCTTCATTCTTTATCTCCAAGAGGAGCAAAATCACTGAGTAAAAGAGGAGATGTTTATGGCCTAGATTAAGATAAAAAACAAAATAGAGGACATTCCATGCTATGATTTAACATCATCAAGGCTTCTTCCCACTGGGAAGCTCAATCGACTCAATTTGGTTATCTTACTGTCCCTTTGAGGAGCTCTATTTCTCTTAACCCTTAAGCTTAAGTTTTCATTAAAAGACTTTTTACTATACAACAAGCCAAAAATCCTGATTTAGCAAAAGTTGAGTTTTGGAAAGTCTAGGGGAAATCTCCAGGGGTCATCACACCTGTAGATGACAATGTACAGCCATGTCTCTGTCCCAAATAAGGATTGTAGGGGTTCATGACAGACTCCATCTTGAAGAATTGTTGATGAGTTTGCCTGACCATCACTCAGCTTATGTGCATTGCTAAGCATGGCTTACAAGTTACCTGAGGTTTCCACACTGAAAAAATACCACTGGAACCAAAGATAGAAATCTAGACTCATCCCTACCCTATTTCTGAGTTGATAAAATAATATGTGGCTTTTCTAGGGGATATCTTCAGAAAGGTTATGTTCAAAAATGACTCAAGCAACTCTCTTCCCTACAAGAGAGCATCCTGAGAAACAAAGGAGGCTGCTTGACAAAGCAGTACATTCAGACATTCTGAATTTATATCACATTAGGAAGGTTATATTTTCCCTAAATTATTCAAGGGCATTTCTGCTCGTGTGCTTCCTTTAATGTCTTCTCTGTTTTGTGGAAAGTTAATTGCTTAGACAAGGGAGACTCTGCCTGCTTCCCCACCCCCATGATTCTCTGAGAAGGGGCTGACTCAAAAAGTTTAAGGTCAACATAGGAGAAATCAGACTCAATGCATTTTGATTACTTAGAGGCTAAAACTTTGGCTACTTTAGACTTTGTACTATGTGAAGATTAGGATCTTATCATGGTGGGGAACTTAGCATATGTTCCTCAGAATATCAGTAGATGGGATCATTTCTGATCTATGGGAACACTCAGATGTCTTGACAGAAAAGCAGTCACCTAAGCATTGGTGATGACCCAAAACCAGGTAAATATGGGACAGATCATCTTTATGTAGACCAGGACAAATTACAGATGAGCTTAGTACTAAACATGTAGCTGATAGCTGGTCTATGATGTATTCTTCTGTTTAGTTCCTCTTCTTTCATAGTAATGTTAGCAGCCATGGGAAATGGAGTTCAGCCGACTACAAATTAAAAGAGTAAATGTTGTTTGTTTCTTCATTTTAACTAAAGAAACATTGAGGGTGGTAGTTTTTCTGTAATGACACTTCATTCTTAGATGGCTAGCTCTAAAAATAGAAAAGGATATTGCCTTAAGTCCACATTATAAACATGAACTTTCGATCATTTTGATCAGCCTTCCACATATTATAAAGAGATAGGGCTCTTTCTTCCTAGCCAGAACCCTCCCCACTTCGGCTCCACTGCCCTCTTTCGGCACATAACATCACCCAGCCCAGACACTACTGTCTGGGCACTGGGTCCGAATCCTCGGGGCACCCAAGCGGGTGGGATTTCCTTTGCTTCCATGGCCTGCCTGCACCAAGCAGGGTAGGCGCTTTGTTTGCAAGCTGCCCCATCAGCACAGAGGCCTGATCTCTCGGTGCCAGGAGATCCAGCTTTGGGGTGAGTTTCTGGCCCCGCCCGGCGCCAGCCTGCAACAGGGAGCTCAGAGGTTCCTTGGCCCCCTGTCCTTCTTGGGCTCTCTGCAGGGCCTCTCCTCCCTACATACCACCTCTTTCTTCCTAGCCCACCCAGCTTCCATCCAGAACCCTCCCCACTTCGGCCCCACCGCCCACTTTCAGCACATAACATCAAACAGCCCATCCTGTCTGGGCACTGAGTCCGAATCCTCGGGGCACCCAATCGGGTGGGAGTTCATTTGCTTCCATGGCCTGCCTGCACCAAGCAGGGTAGGCGCTTTGTTTGCAAGCTGCCCCATCAGCACGGAGGCCTGATCTCTCAGCGCCAGGAGAGCAAGCGTTGGGGAGAGCCAGCGTTGGGGCACCAGGAGAGCCAGCATTGTGGAGAGCCATCATTGGGGAGAGCCAGCGTTGGGTAGGCAAGGAGACCTGATCCAGTAAAAGAAGATCCATAAGGGAGCATTTGGAAGAAGAGATGGGCAGACGCCAAGGCAAGAATTCACCCAACAAGCTAAAGAGCAACATGAAGCCACCAGAAACCAGCGACCTCACAATGGGAGGACATGATCACCTTAATCAAGAACAGTAGAAAAGATTGACTTCATGAAAGTGATTGATGCCCTTAAACAGCATGTAAAAAAACGCCCTTATAGAAATGGATGAGAAATATAACAGAAAGTTTGAAGAATGGAATAAATCAGTGAATGATACCCTAGAAAACCAAGGAAAAACAATTAAACAGATAATGGAAACAGTTCATGACTTGAAAACTGAAATGGAGGCAAAGAAGAAAACACAAACAGAGGGCCAGCTGGACATGGAAAATTTAAGTAAACAAACAGAGTCTACAGAAACAAGCATAACCAACAGAATACAAGAGTTAGAAGAAAGAATCTCAGATTCTGAAGATACAATAGAGAAAATAAACACACTGATCAAAGAAAACAGCAAGTTCAACAAACTCTCATCACAAAATATTCAGGAAATATGGAACACATTAAAAAGACCAAACCTAAGAATAATAGAAGAAGAAGAAGGAGAAGGAGTGCAGCTCAATGGTCCAGAAAATATATTTAATAAAATTATAGAAGAAAACTTTCCCAACCTAAAGAAAGATATACCTATGAAGGTTCAAGAAGCATACAGAACACCGAATAGGCTGGATCAAAAAGACACATCCCCTCGCCATATAATTATCAAAACACAACGCATACAGAATAAGGAAAGAATATTAAGAGCTGCAGAGGAAAAAGGCCAAATTACTTATAAAGGTAAACCTATCAGACTTACACCTGACTTCTCCATGGAAACCATGAAAACCAGAAGGTCCTGGATATATGTACTCCAAAAACTAAGAGACCATGGAAGCAAGCCCAGATTACTATACCCAGCCAAGCTTTCGTTCACTATAAATGGAGAAAATAAAATTTTCCAGGATAAAAACAAATTTAAACAATACACAGTCACAAATACAGCTTTACAGAAATAATAGAAGGAAAATCACTAACCAAGGAGTCCAACAATGACCACAATAACTCAGACATCTAGAGACCCTTCACCAACACAAATCAAAGATGGGAAACACAAAAACTCTACGACTAAAAAAGTGACCGGAGTTAACAACCACTGGTCATTAATATCACTTAATGTCAATGGGCTCAACTCACCTATAAAAAGGCACAGGCTAAGAGATTGGATACGAAAACAGGATCCAACATTCTGCTGTTTACAAGAAACACACCTCAACCACAAAGACAGGCACCTACTCGGAGTAAAGGGCTGGGAAAAGGCTTATCAAGCAAATGGACCTAAGAAACAAACAGGTGTGGCCATACTAATCTCTAACAAAGTTGACTTCAAACTTAAATCAATCAGAAGAGATGGAGAGGGGCATTTTATACTCATAACAGGAACAGTTCATCAGGATGAAGTCTCAATCATGAATATCTATGCCCCTAATATAAAAGCACCCACGTACATAAAAGAAACATTGCTAAAACTCAAGGCAGCCATCAAACCGCACACACTAATAGTAGGAGACTTCAACACTCCTCTCTCACCAATGGACAGGTCAATCAGACACAAACCTAACAGAGAAATAAGAGAATTAATGGAGGTAATGAAGCAAATGGACTTAACAGACATCTATAGAACATTCCACCCAAATAGGAAAGAATATACCTTCTTCTCTGCAGCTCATGGAACTTTCTCAAAAATCGACCACATAGTCGGTAACAAAGCAAACATCCACAGTTACAAAAAAATATTAGTAACCACCTGTGTCTTATCAGATCACCATGGATTAAAGTTAGAATTCAACAACAATGCTACCCCCAGAAAGCCTACAAATTCATGGAAACTGAACAGTCAACTACTGAACCATACCTGGATTAAGGAAGAAATAAAGAAAGAAATTAAAGTCTTCCTGGAAGTCAATGAAAATAAAGAAACAACATACTTAAACTTATGGGACACTATGAAAGCAGTCCTAAGAGGAAAGTTCATAGCACTAAGTGCCCACTTAAAGAAAACAGAGAAGGCTCACATTGGAGACTTAACAGCCCACCTGAAAGCTCTAGAAAAAAAAGAAGCAGACTCACCTAGGAGGAGTAGAAGACTGGAAATAATCAAACTGAGGGCTGAAATCAACAAAATAGAAACACAGAAAACAATACAAAGAATCAATGAAACAAAAAGCTGGTTCCTGGAGAAAATCAACAAGATTGACAAACCCCTATCCAAACTAATCAAATGGCAGAGAGCGAATTTGCAAATTAATAAAATCAGAAATGAAAAGGGGGACATAACCACAGACACAGGGGAAATTCAGAGAATCATTAGATCTTACTACAAAAGCCTGTATGCCACAAAACTGGAAAATGTAAAGGAAATGGACACTTTTTTAGATAAATACCATATACCAAAGTTAAACCAGGACCAGGTGAACAATCTAAATAGACCTGTTAGTCACAAAGAATTAGAAGAGGTTATCAAAAACCTCCCTACCAAAAAAAGCCCAGGACCAGATGGTTTCAATGCGGAATTCTACCAGAACTTCCAAGAAGACCTAATACCTATACTCCTTAATGTATTTCACAATATAGAAACAGAAGAGGCATTGCCAAATTCCTTTTATGAAGCTACAGTTACTCTGATACCAAAACCGCACAAAGACTCAACAAAGAAAGAGAATTATAAACCAATCTCACTCTTGAACATCGATGCAAAAATCCTCAACAAAATACTGGCAAACCGAATCCAAGAACACATCAGAAAAATTATCCATTATGAACAAGTAGGCTTCATCCCAGGGATGCAGGGCTGGTTCAACATACGAAAATCTATCAATGTAATCCATCATATAAATAAACTGAAAGAAAAAATCATATGATCATTTCATTAGATGCTGAAAAAGCATTTGACAAAATTCAGCATCCCTTTATGATAAAAAGTCTTGGAGAGATTAGGGATACAAGGGTCATACCTAAATATAATAAAAGCTATATACAGCAAGCTGACAGCTAACATCAAATTAAATGGAGAGAAACTCAAAGCCATCCCACTAAACTCAGGAACACGACAAGGCTGTCCACTCTCGCCATACCTCTTCAATATAGTGCTTGAAGTTCTAGCAATAACAATAAGACAACATAAGGGGATCAAGCGGATTCGAATTGGAAAGAAAGAAGTGAAACTGTCATTATTTGCAGATGATATGATAGTGTACATAAGCGACCTTCAAAACTCCACCAAAGAACTTTTACAGCTGATAAACACCTTTAGTAATGTGGCAGGATACAAGATCAACTCCAAAAAATCAGTCGCCCTCTTATACACAAAGGATATGGAAGCAGAGAGGGAATCAGAGAAGCTTCACCTTTCACGATAACCACAAACAGCATAAAATATCTTGGGGTAACTCGAACCAAGGAAGTGAAAGATCTATTTGACAAGAACTTTAAAGCATTGAAGAAAGAAACTGAGGAGTATACCAAAAAATGGAAAGACCTCCCTTGCATTGGGAGGATCAACATAGTAAAAATGGCAATGCTACCAAAGGCAATTTATAGATTCAATGCAATCCCCATCAAGGGCACATCAAAATTCTTCACAGATCTTGAGAGGACAATAATCAACTTTATATGGAAAAACAAAAAACCCAGGATAGCCAAAACAATCCTATACAATAAAGGATCTTCTGGAGGCATTACCGTCCCTGACTTCAAACTCTATTACAGAGCTACAGTGATGAAAACAGTGTGGTACTGGCATAAAAACAGAGAAGTCGACCAATGGAATCGTATAGAAGACCCGAATTTTAACCCACAAACCTATGAACACCTCATTTTTGATAAAAGAGCCAAAAGTATATAATGGAAGAAAGAAAGCATCTTCAACAAATGGTGCTGGCATAACTGGATGTCAACCTGTAGAAGAATGAAAATAGACCCATATCTATCACCATGCACAAAACTCAAGTCCAGATGGATTAAAGACCTCACTATCAGTCAGAACACATTGAACCTAATAGAAGAGAAAGTGGGAAGTACCCTACAACAGATGGGCACAGGCGATCGCTTCCTATGTGTAACCCCAAAAGCACAGACATTAAGGGCAACATTGAATAAATGGGACCTACTAAAACTGAGAAGCTTCTGTAAAGCAAAGGACACTGTCAGCAAGACAAAAAAAGCAACCTACTGACTGGGAGAAGATCTTCACCAACCCTGCAACAGACAAAGGTCTGATCTCCAAAATATAAAGAGAACACAGGAAACAAGACTTTAAAATGCTAATTAACCCAATTAAAAAATGGGGCACTGAACTGATCAGAGAATTCTCAGCAGTGGAAGTTCAAATGGCCAAAAGACACTTAAGGTCATGCTCAACTTCCTTAGCGATCAGGGAAATGCAAATCAAAACAACTTTGAGATATCATCTTACACCTGTCAGAATGGCTAAAATAAAAAACTCCAATGATAGCATTTGCTGGAGAGGCTGTGGAGGAAGGGGCACCCTCATCCATTGCTGGCGGGAATGCAATCTTGTGCAACCACTTTGGAAATCTGTGTTTCGGTTTCTCAGGAAATTCGGGACCAACCTACCCCTGGACCCAGCAATACCACTCCTGGGAATATTCCCAAGAGATGCCCTATCATATGACAAAAGCATTTGTTCAACCATGTTCATAGCAGTATTATTTGTAATAGCCAGAACCTGGAAACAACCTAGATGCCCTTCAATGGAAGAATGGATGAAGAAAGTGTGGAATATCTACACATTAGAGTACTACGCTGCGGTAAAAAACAATGACTTCTCGAATTTTGCATGCAAATGGATGGAAATAGAAAACATTATTCTGAGTGAGGTAACCCAGACCCAAAAAGATGAATATGGGATGTACTCACTCATAATTGGTTTCTAGCCATAAATAAGGGTCACGGAGTCTACAATTGGTGATCCTAAAGAAGCTAAGTAAGAAGTTGAACCAAAGGAAAAACATATAGTTATCC
This sequence comes from Microtus oregoni, assembly GCF_018167655.1. Taxonomy (NCBI): domain Eukaryota; kingdom Metazoa; phylum Chordata; class Mammalia; order Rodentia; family Cricetidae; genus Microtus; species Microtus oregoni. The sequence goes on from NW_024543064.1 coordinate 52,088,359, forward strand.
TCTTGGCTATGGGAAGCAGACAAAATTGCTGGGGAGAAAATTGGGATCTTGGGGGTGGGGTGGGATGGGGGTAAGGGGAGATGGGGAGAGAAAAGGGAGAAGGGGAGGATGGGGGGAACTTGGGGAAAAAGGAAGATTGGGATAAAGGAAGGTAGGATAGGGGAGCACGGAAGCACAATTCTTAGTTAAGGGAACCACCTTAGAGTTGGCAAGAGACTTGAACCTAGAGTGGCTCCCAGGAGTACAAGCCGAGGTCCCCAGTTAGTTCCTTGGGCAGCTGAGGAGAGGGAACCGGAAATGACCCTAGCCTATAACAATACTGACGAATATCTTGGATATCATCATAGAACCTTCATCTGGTGATGGATGGAGATAGAGACAGAGACCCACACTGGAGCACTGGACTGAGCTCCCAAGGTCCCAATGAGGAGCAGAAGGAGGGAGAACATGAGCAAAGAAGTCGGGACCACGAGGGGTGAATCCACCCATTGAGACATTGGAGCTGATCTACTGGGAGCTCACCAAGGCCAGCTGGACTGTGACTGAAAAAGCATGGGTTAAAACTGGACTCTCTGAACATGGCGAACAATGAGGGCTGATGAGAAGCCAAGGACAAAGGCACGGGGTTTTGATCCTACTTAATGTGCTGGCTTTGTGGGAGCCTAGCCAGTTTGGATGTTCACCTTCCTAGATATGGACAGAGGGGGGAGGACCTAGGACTTACCACAGGTCAGGGAACCCTGACTGCTCTTTGGACTGTTGAGGGAGGGGGAGAGGAGTGAGAGGAGGGGGAGAACGATGGGAGGAGGGGGAGAAGGATGGGAGGAGGGGGAGGGAAATGGGAGGCTGGGAGGAGGTGGAAACTTGTTTTTTTTCTTCCTTTCCTCAATAAAAAAAAAAAAAGAGATAGTGATATATGAGCTTTCTACTTGGTTAATATAGTAGGCACTTGCATTTCATGTAATTGTGTCTAGTCTAAGATACATACTTCCACATGTGGCTTTTGTCCCACATAAAAACTGATAAATCCTGTGTCATTTCAATTTTACTTATTTGCATTGAGTACTGATATATGCATATATACTTATATACTGGTATATATGGATATGCATAGGATGCTCAATTAAACTGCACAAATGCATATTTATAGATGTGAGCGCTTGAATTATTTTTAAAAGACTTGATGAATGTGTGCTGCCTTATATGGGTAGGCTAAAGATCTTCAAACTTATTAAAATGGTATTTGTGGTCTATTAAGTGTTTTTAAAATTTTTTAATGTTATTTGTTTATTTAAAAACCATTCGTTGAAATTGAAGGACTAATGTTTCACAAAACTAAAATTTAATGTTTATACACATAGATTTTGATAAGAATTTTCTTCCAGAACACGATATAATGAAAAACACTGATTAGAATTTATTTCAATTAAGTAATGGTCATGGGAAAAATAAAAATTACATGGCATACAATACTTTATGTTAATCAAAATTCCTCTTAGCAATATATCTTAAAAATACTTATTAAAGTAAATCATCTCCAAAAGTATTCTTAACATATAAATAAAAATTCTAATAAATGCTCTTACTGAGCTGTAATACACGTAAAAGAGACAGATTTCGTTTCAAAGATCTTACTTTTAAATTTTCCTTTTCATGATTAGGATTTTGGGAGGGAGATAGAATCACAGCAGTCAGTCACATTGTAAACCTAAATATTTCTAAGTTCTTACCTCTTCCAATGAAAACTGTAGGAAAAACATTATTTTAAAACCAGCTGTCAGTAACTTCTCACCCTGCCGAAAGTCTCATCCCTGCTCAGGCAAAGTTCTGTGTCTTTAAAAATAAAGATTTCTGTTTAATATTGGCTCATACTTTTAAGAGGAAAAATTTGCAATTAGCAGTTGCTTAGAGTTACGAAAATATAACCAAATGGTGTAACTGTAAAACTAGCAGGTTACAGATCTAAATCAAAGCTACAAAAATATTTTACAACGACTAATCCACCTTCAGTTACAGCTATGTGCATCTATGGACTGTCTACAGCTACTTGGGCTTTTATATCCTGTACATAGTACCAAAGTAGTTTACAAGAAAGTGCAAGTTATAATTACCAAATTAAACCCAAATTCTTTTCTGCGCTTAGTGTAACTTTCATTTGAAGGGAAAAGCAACAACTCCAAAGGTCTATCTAGCTAAGCTTGCAACAGGGCAGGGCTGAGAGCTCTTACCTTTAGGGGTAGGTAACTTTAGCCAACTGGAAGGAGTGGCTAAGCCTCTGATTACATAGAGAGGATTGGACCTATAAGGGCGGGGTGTCTGTGCTCTCTGGCTTTCGGGACTCCAAAGAACGTGGAGGGGAGTGATCTGAAGTGGACTGAGAGCACTTTAAGATTAGGAGCCCAGAGCCTCAGCTCAGACCCTGATTCCTGTGAATTTCACTTAGATACCAACCATGTTCGCTGCCGCGGGCTCCCTGGTGGCCGCCATCTGGGCAGCGCTCCATCTCCGGACTCTCTTGCTGGCTGTTGTCACCTTTCTGTTCCTGGCTGACTACTTCAAAAGCCGGCGCCCCAAGAACTACCCGCCCGGTCCGCAACGCCTGCCCTTCATAGGCAACTTACTGCAGTTGGTCATGGAAAAGCCATACCTGGGGATGCAGCAGGTAGGAAGGTACAAGATTGTCTGGCTGTGAGCTGACCTAATCCTGAGCTAGTGGATCTGGCACTTCCTGGAACTAGGAGAGCAGGGGCAGGCAGGCAGGGTTCCAAGGTTCCTGTTCCTCATGGCTAAGCTCAGGACGCATAGTTAGATTCTAAACATGCACGTTTAAGAAATATGCAGCTAAGCAGCGCAGTTGCAGCGGATCTCTGTGAGTTTGAGGCCAGCCTGGTATACAGCACAGAGTTCCAGCACAGCCATGGCTACACAGAGAAGCCCTGTCTTAGGGTGAGGTATGGAGGGAAGGACTGAGGGACAAAGGGACAGATGGACAGAAGGGGGGGGGGGAGAGACGGGGGGGGGTAGAGAGAGAGAATATTTGGAGAATTTATTATCCTTCTATGACATACTTCTTAGGTTATGGTTCCATTTAGGTTAGAGAAAACAAAACACTGTGTGATTTGAATTCATTAGATAGTCCAGGTCTGTATTTAATAGTAAATGATAATAGAGACAGATATGTCCTCTGCTTTAAGAATTGAGTGTAAAGTCCAGGTCTCAGCTTTGTTGATTAAAGTGCTTCTCAAGAAGAAAAGAAATGAGGTGGAGGGGGTGGAGGGACATCTTCTACTCCTCTTGACTGAAGTTTGGTTTAGCTGTTAGATCTCTCTTACTGAGCCTTAGTTTTTACACATTCTTACTGACTGCTCACCTACTGATGTTATCAGTTACTAAGAAAGCCACAAGCAAGTGTCCAGGTCTCCTGGGAGAGTTTCTCCACTGTCCCTGCAGTTCTGGAAGCTCTCCCCCATTAAACTGGGAAGTTTGTTTTGTGTAAGCAGTAACATTTAAGATTGGCAGGTGCCATTTGATGACTTAACCATGTGGTTTTGTAATGTCCCTCCTTATCCAGAGTAAATTTGTTTTTCCTGAATTTTCTCTAATCTCTTACATGCTGCAACCTCCCCTTCGGTAAGTATGTGAAGGGCGTTTGCTTTTTAGTTCTTTTATTTTTATCTACACATAATACTAAAATTGCATCCATCTGGACTGCATATACTTGGGAAATTTATTATTCAAGTCTCATCGTTAATTGGGAGAGATAGAACATGTCTGTTTACAATTGACATGTAAGCATTGAAACTCAATGTTTTATTGTTTTGTGGTTTGTCTATTTGCTCTGTTTTCATTCTTTCATTTTTGGTTTCCTATCCTGCCACACGGGTTTCTTGGACACTCTCTGAGTAGATGCCTTTTTATTCATCTTCTCTCTTTACATCTCTACTTTTGTCCTCCCAGCATCTATTCTGCATTATTCAATGCACACATGCAGCTCATGAGAGTTTGCTAACAGCATTTTCCATGTGTAGTGCAGCAACTACAAACATGGGGGAGCCCTCTCCCCTGCATGATGCACTGCCCCAGGTGCTGTCCACACTCACTGAGACCCAAATCCCACACTTCCCTGCTCTTCAGTGTCAGTGCAGCTGGAACTCAAAGGCACAGGAGTCTGTTGTCTTTGCCCCTTACTCATCCTCCCATTGCTGTCTTTTTTCTGACCTTTCAAGTTCATCACTTCCTTTCTGACCTCAAGCACATTCTTCTTCCAACCTTCAGAGGAGACTGTAGCAGAAGGAAACCTCTTAGCTGTGCCCCTTCTCAGAATGCCTTTCCCCTCCCTCCCACACTGTCTTTCCCCTGATTGTAGACAACTAGGTTGAAGATCGGAGGGACTCACATTTTCAGATGTTCTCCTACTTCTTGCTGGCCTTTGTGGTTTACCTATAAGTATTAAAGATTTTTTGTTTTGTTTTGTTTGTTGTTTGTTTGTTGTTGTTGTTGTTTTGTTTGTCTACTTTCAAGAGATTCAATTTCCATATTGATTGTGGTGGTTTTGTATTTTTTCGGGCTTTATGCTGTTGGAATCTACATGACTTGCATTTTTCCAGACTAGGAAGTTTCCATCATTTTCCAAGTGTTTTCTCATCTACACATTCCTGTTTTCAGGACATAGGTGCACAGCCATGACATCTATGGTGCTGGATCTTGTTGTTTGCCATCGGCTTTCTCCGTGCTGTGCATGGGAGAGCTGCCTCTCCCCTCTGCACTGCTTCTCTGCCAAGCTCTGCTGTGCAGATCTCCACAGAGGCCATGGCAGCTTTCTCTCCTCAAATCGATGCCTATTCTGCTTATCTTTCTTTTCTCTGTTAAGATTTCCCACTATTTGGAATAATTTGATAATAGCCACTTTGAAATATTTATTTCTTCCCCTCTTTCCAACATCTGTGCCATCTCAACAAAGTTGAGGTTCTCTTGGGTCTTAGTGAATGAACTAAGCAATGTCAGACTGGACATTGTGTGTCATGTGCTGTAAACTGATGTACACACTAGGGCCATGCTCTACTTGTCCAGGTAGCTTTAAGGCTCCAGGGCCTCACTTTTGTGAGTGGCAACTCAAATGGAAATTTCAGAGTGTTCATTGTGAATCAGAATAACCCCAGTGTGTGCTTGGCACATTTGCCTCCTTAATGTTAGCAACATGAGCAAGAAGGAAGATGGCTCTAAACTGAAGGGCCTTATCAGTATAGTGCAGCTGCAACTCACTACAGGAGGCTAAATGCCAGCGATCTTCCAGTAATTGTCCCATAGGGAAGGAATGTCCTTATTGCTGCAAAAGAAGGGTGGGAAGCAGAATTCTCTCCCAGGCTTCTTTGGAGAGTCTTTTCACAGCAATTCTGCTGTAGAAGTCACAGTTTACCTCACAGGCTCAGCCCAGGAGAGGCACATAGCAAGTGACAGAATGACATCCATGAATCTCACCACTGTAACAACTTGATTGCCCCATTTGATGGTGTTCGACAATGGGACTTAGAAGCAAACAGTTAAAACAATCTCTGGCCTTTTGAGAATTACTTTTCTTGTATTTGGCCAAAACAAAGTAAATTTTGGTGTAGGTTTGCTTCTGGCAAATGCTATCATAAGTTACAAAAATAAAAAGACATGCTTTTATTTTATCTTTTCAGGGTAAAAATATTAGATCTATATCTTGCTACACAGTCATGTGAGGTTGGGTGATATGTCTGGTGTCAAAGAATTAGGTCATGGTGATACTGAGGCTGGAAACATCATGCCAATTCAATAATTTTTCATTAATTTATTTTGTAATACCTATGGGTTTACCATTTGATATCTATGTATAATCAAATGAGGTTAAATGATACAACTTAGGCATAATTAAATTTTAATTCTTGCCATGAGGAAAAATCCCCACAAACTGATGCATGGCTTTCCCTTTTGTGTTTATGCTCCCTTCATTCAGCCACCATGAAACGCAAACATGAATTCACATTAGCAATCATCTCTTAACATTCCATTTTCCACTGTTGAAGAAAGTGGTAATCTGATTTCCCCAGGTTGTTCAGTAGGGTAATGGCAAAATAAGTTCTTGAACCATACATGATTTGACTCAATACAAAAACTCAGTATGTATGTATATATATATATATATATATATATATATATATATATATATTCCTATAGAATAAAATTACCTTTAATAACTAGATATATTTCTTCACTGACTCATTCACTCAAGAGACACTAAACAAATGCTTAGCATGACATGCACAACACAGGACAATCTATGGTCCATTAAGTCTTATGTTCTGTCAATCATGTGATATCATATGAAATCTAGACGGATGGGCAGTTCTGGGGCTAGCCTTTAAAAGAATGATGCCACCAGTTGTGCTGTGCCTAGAAGGAATGTTTAACAAACATCTAGTGAAGATGGGATATTTTATATCCATTAAAGTGACATCATTTAAAACAGGATGAGGACAGTGAAGAAGGTGGCTCCTGTTGAGCACGTAGGGACTCTACTTCCGTCCATCTCATAGACTCTTAGCTTTCTCTGTAGTAGTTCACAGAACTATTACAAGAATATTACAGAAGTAAGAGAAAGTCTTGTCAGGCTGAAGTGGGCTGTGTTATACAACATAGATATTAGCATGTAATTCAAGCTAGCTGTAACAATGGGACCCCAACATACAATGGTCCTGAATATGCCTCTTATGATCGTTGTATGTATAAAATTACTCAGTAAATTCCAAGTCACTGTTAAGATGTCTTCTATGAGTTGAAGCTCATTCCATTTTCTTTCTTTTCCTTCTATTCATTTTTACATATTATCAGAGCAGACTCCTGAGAACCCAGGTCGATCTTTGCACATCAGCCAGGATTCTGTGACATGAATGCTGCATGAGCCCATCAGCACTGTCTCTGGGTTCTGCCCCTCCATCTTTTTGTTGCTTCTATTGTCAGAGCCCTCTTCTAAATCACATTCTAATATTTAAATAAACAGTTATTTTGCTATTGCTTCTGTTATCATAGCTATTTATACAAAAAAGCCATCAACAGATATTTTCATTTACTGTGAATTCCATACTTGCAGGCCATCGAGGTTGTTCAGTGGGTTAGGGCACTTGCTAAAAAACTTGGTAATCTGAATTTGATCACCTCACCCACATGGTGAGAGGCGAGAACAGACTCCCCAAAGATGTCCACTGACATACTCTTGTGCAACACCACCCTTCACGTACAAAATACACAAACACACAGACACACAAACACAGACACACACACACAATGAATGCAAAAATATGTTTTCCTTATTTTGTCTTACCTCCAGCAAACCCACACAGACACACCTTGGTCTTTACCCAGTGGCATACACATGTTCTGCCTGTCCTAGACTGCAGAATGAGGAGTTAGAAAATTTGCTTATTTACTGAAATATTTGTACTAAATTCTTCATACAGAGATACACACTATAATATCATCCACTCATTGATCCCTGTTAATGAATTTGTATTGGTGAATCCTATTCTTGAAGTTGAATAGCGTTTAGCACATTTCAAAGAAAAGAATATCAAATTCATTTCAACATACAAACATGTATCATTCACAGGGAAATAAAGACTTATCAATATGATTACCATTTGCTACACACATGTCTGAGCACACTCACCACTAACTGTTGAAATATGTTTCAGCTTGTGAAGAAGTATGGGAATGTTATCAGTCTGGATTTTGGAATCATGTCTTCAGTGATTGTAACCAGTCTGCCTTTAATCAAAGAAGCCTTTACTCACCTGGAAGAAAATTTTATGAGTCGCCCTCAATTTCCATTGCAAAATCTTGTCTTTAATGAAAATGGTAAGACTTTTATGTGTTGTCAGATATGCGTTGTAATTTTTAAGATACATAAAAGGCTCCCATGTGCCTTATGTATCCATAAGCCAATGCCTTCATGAAATGCCATCATTAATGGGTGCTGGGTACCACATTGCTTGAATGAAAGCACCCATAAGATGGTTTATAGTGTGTCCTAGTAGAGACCAGGTAAATCACATATTTGGAAAAACTAATTCTATATACTTTAATAGGAAGTAACCACAGCACCCAAACACAGCCAGAAACTGTGCTCACTTTCATTTTCCCATGTCACCCATAGGAAAATGGATGTGAGTCAGCTTTTTCTTTCTACCTCATCTTGCTTATAGCTGCTTATGCTATATCATTAAAGTAATGCAGATGTCTAGGCTCCTCGCCAACATTATAATTTGTTAGTATGAATATGCTATATTATTGTGAAATAAAGTCATCAGTTGAACACAGAATTTGAAATCTATTAATCCAACCAAACAGCATCTTAGGCCCTTTCCAATTACTCTTCAGGATAATTCTAGGTCAATTCACTTTGCTGTCTGTTGTAAGAACCAGAGTGCTAAACATCTGTCTTAGAGTTACTTTACTGTGATGAAATACCATGATCAAAGACACTTGGGGAGGAGAAGGTTTATTCGGCTATGCTCTCGTATACACTGTTCAGCCAAAATGATGTCAGGACAGAAAATCGGGGCAAAGACCCCGAAGCAGGAGCTGGCACAGAGGCCGTGGAGGAATACTGCTTTCTGTCTTGCTCCTCGTGCTTTATTCAGCCTGCTTTCTTATAGAAACCAGGAGCACCACCCAGGGTTAACAGCAACCACATGGGATGAACCCTCCCACACCAAACATACATTAACAAAATGCCCTACAGCCTTGCCTGTAGCCCTATCTTCTTATGTAGGCATTTTCTCAATTGAGGCTCCCCCCTGTAGAACAATTTTAACTTATGTGACATTGATACAAAACCAGTCAGCACAGTAAAAGTTAATGCCAGGGATTAAATAGTAAAGCAGTATCAATGCAGAAGGTGTTTAGTCAAAGATGTCTAACATTGTATGAAGATTCTGGAAAGTCTTCTCTGAGTAAATGATACTCATTTAATGACCTGAAAGAATAATAATTAGTCAAGGTGATATAATATCCTTGGAAAGACGAAAAGGAGAGATGTCTTGAGGAATGGAAAGACATCCAGTGTTGCAAGCATGGTATTCAAAGGACATAATTAAGCGCTCTTGGTACTTCTGACCTCCATCAGAAAGAGCACAATGCTGATTTTTATTCTAACAGCCAGGAAGACTTCTCAGTGGTTTCAAACAGAGGAGATCTTAGGATATCATATTGAGAGTGGAGCAAAGACATAAAGAAACTTGTTTTAGATATGAAGGGTGGAAGATTACACACTCCAGTTGCTAAACTAGATTATGAATTAGACCAGGGTGATGGCATTAAAGCCTTACAAATGCAAGTCCAGGCATGCCAAAAGGATATCAAAATGACCCCATGATCTAGATACCAGAAGATAAGGATGCTGAGAAAACTTCACTAGCAGTTTGATGGGTAACCTTGGTTGTCAACTTATCTGCATTTGAAATCAACCAAAATCTTCCAAATTGGGCAAACAAATGAGGAGTCTTGCTTCTTTGGAATTCTGAAGTGAGAAGACCTACCCTAAATCTGCATCACTGGAGATCAGAACAACCCCTCTAAATTTGGGCCACACCTTCTGCTGGTAGCCCACATAAAAGGACATGGAAAAAGGAAGCTTTTGCCGTTTGCTTTTCTTGCCCTCCCTTTCACTGGTAAGTTCAGCTATCCTGCTGATGAAGAATTCCTTCACTGGTATGAGAATATACTTTTTTAGGATTCCATTGTATGCAGAAGACTAGCTGAGATATTCAGACTCATAGATTGAACAATCATAGCATTATTGGCCTTTCCATTGACTACCTTATACAACAGTCTAATAAATACTGCTTTAATATCTCTAGATCCATTCTATCACTTCTAGTCCTTAAGAGCAGTGGTGCTCAACCTTGGGGCACCATGCCCTTGGCCATTGAACAACCCATTCAGATGGTCACTAGGTTGTTGGCTATATCAAATATTTACAATATGATTCAAAGCAGTAACCAAACTACAGTTGAAAACTAGCAACAAAAATAATTGTATGTTTGGGGGTCAGGACAACATGAGGAACTGTATTAAAGGGTTGCAGCATCAGAAAGTTGAGATTCACTGCTTAAGAGAACCACAACTTGTACAGATTGTGATAACGGGACTGGTTCCTGGCATTTTGCTTGGTATAGGTAATAAGACACAGAAACATATATGTGTGTGTATATATGTATGGATGTGATATATATATATATATATGTATGTATACACACACACATACATATTAAACCCAATGTGTAGATGCTTTGGTTTTGAGGAGAATTGGATTTCATCACCTCATTAATACCTAGTTACCTTGGTCATTAAAATTTTTACTTTGCCCATGCATCTCTTTTTTCTGCATATTGTAAGAGATCTGGCAATAAAATTTGTGTTTTTTTAAAATTATTAAAATTGATGAATATATTAAAAATACTGACAAAACAGTGATGCTGTAAGCCACCACCAGATGCTAGCCATTATGCTCCTTGCTTTCTGCTATTGTCTCTCTCTAGACAGCTGTCAAGTCCCTTATTGGCCCTTCTTCTTTACATCATACGTGTGACCATCCGTTTATCAGATAGTTTTAAATCAGAATCACAATGCCATAACACTGTATTGCTTCTTTCCAGGACTGATCTTCTCCAGTGGGCAGACATGGAAGGAGCAAAGAAGGTTCGCTCTGATGACTCTGAGGAACTTTGGGTTGGGAAAGAAGAGCTTAGAGCAGCGCATGCAGGAGGAAGCTCAGCACCTTGTAGGGGTCATAAAAGAGGAGGAAGGTGGGCATTCCACAGGGCAGGAGTGGGAGGCTTGGCCCTTTTACTCATTGAACAGAATCCACCTAAGTATCAAAGTGCTTGTCCTGGACTGTGCACTGTGCTGAGCACTGAGCATTGAACAGTGAACATGTAGCCATGACCTTGCCCCAGAGTTTGCAGCTAATCACACAAATGGTCATTAGATTCGCTGCTGTCTTAAGGCCTGGTCACCTGTCTGGCTTCCCAGATATGAACAGATTCTTTAGTGCATGTTAAACCTCAGATCAAGTTAATCCAGAGCCTCTTACATAGCTCTCTATTATGTATGTTTCTCTGTCATGTGGAATTAACAAACCAATATCTTCAAAAGATGCATCTTTTTCTTGATCTACCTCCAGGACAGCCTTTCAACCCTCACTTCAAGATCAACAATGCTGTTTCCAATATCATTTGCTCCATCACCTTTGGTGAGCGTTATGAGTACAATGACAGTCAGTTTCAGGAGCTGCTGAGGTTACTGGATGAGGCCATGTATTTGAATTTCACAAAGATGGTCCGGGTAGGTATTCTAGTTTCTTTTATATTGGGAGAAAATTGCACTGGGGCTAATTCAAGCACAAATAGGTTTTATCTTTTTCATTTTAGAAGTGGAAGCAAACTTTTCTGGCAAAAATATTAAATTATACATATATATATACACACACACACATACACACGCACACACACACACACATATATATATATATATATAACATAATTAAAACCATTGATAGTTCACTAACACATCTCTGTTGAAATGAAAATGTGAAGGCTACTATGTAATTTGCTATGATGACAAAATTATTTAAGATGAGCCAGAAAAAGCAAATAAGTGAGATAAAAGGAGGAGAGCAGAAAACGGAGAAAAAGATGAGAAGCAAGGTTCAAAAATGAGGAAGTGTAAAGAAATGTTATGAAGGAGAAGAGAAAAATATAAGCAGCTTAAGGGAGGCATCAAATATATTGCTCAGTAGTGAAAAAGTTGAGAAATAAAATTTAATAAATATAAGAAAAGATTCACAACTTTTGCAAAACTATAACTCCTGCCTTCAGAAATTCAGGGCTTCCTGAGTATCAATCCCCATGCTCCAGGAATACCCTACTGCATGTCACATACATACCTGGAAAATCAGAGTTTCTAAGTTCTAGAGCAATGAAACACAGAAGGTTAGCGCCATGATCCATCCCATAATCTTAGACTCAGAAATATCAAATTCCGGGGTTAATTTCTAGTTGATAAGCTCAATTTGTAGCCACTGCAGGCGGCTTATCTATGATTCCCAGCTTGTTCTCAGTTCCTGCCGCCTTCATCTTTTGACCCTTCAGTGTCTTTAATGACATTAGAATCAGAATTAGGACAGCTACTGAATGTTATATCAGTGTATGTCTTAGAGTGAAATGAATTTGACCAGTGAGAAGTGGTCAGAGACTACCGTATGTCCACCAATGGGTCTGAAGAAAAATAACAGTCCAGATTTTCCCACAGTTCCAGTAGAAGATCAAGAGGAAAAGTCTACACTATCTTGAAACAGAAAGTGACTTTATATTGTCTCCATGATCATGTTCTTCTCCCTAATTAGTTGTATAATATTTTCCCATGGATGATGAAACATCTTCCTGGATCACACCAAACAACACTGGCTACCTGGAGACAACTGAAATCATATATTTCTGATATAGTTGAAAATCACCGCAGAGACTGGAACCCTGATGAGCCGAGAGACTTCATTGATGCTTTCCTCACGGAAATGACAAAGGTGGGGAAGACAATGCCTGTGTCTTCTTACAGAAATGGTGGTGTTGAATAGCTTCCAATTGATTGAGAAGCAGGCTAGCCCAAAGGTAGGGATTTAGCATAGCAGAGATTTATTCTCTCATAGTTCTGTAATCCTGCCAACCAGGCAGCCAACTTTGGGAAACAATAGAAACATCATTGCCTTGTGTCTCCCATCTCCTAGGGGACACTGATGTTTGTTGCTGTGGTTCCCTGATCCATCTTCAGTGCCGATATTATATCACCATTTCCTTTCTGATCTTTTTACATCTCATTTCTCCTGTTCTAACCCTGGAGGCCCCTCTCATAAAGATAACTCAGGATAACCTTTCCTCCTGAAATGGATCATATTTTGAAGATCTATTTTTGTGCATTGAGTAGCATGCCATGGTGGCAAAGATGACAAGATGAAAATCTCTGTAGATCCTTCCTTAATCTAACTTTTTAAGGAAAACACAGGAGTGTAGTGATGAGGCAAGCAGGCCTGCTTTTATTCCCACCCGGCTCCCACATGACTAGCTTAGCCCCAGAATAATTACACAGAAACTGTATTCATTTAAACATTGCCTGGCCCATTAGTTGCAGCCTCTTACTGGCTAATTCTCACATCATGCTGTAACTCATATTTAGTAATTTGTGTAGCACCACGAGGTGGTGGCTTACTGGGAAAGATCCTAACTAACCTGCGTCCATCTCGGGTCAGAAACTCATGGTATCTGCCTCATTGCCTTCTTCCCAGCATTTTGTTCTGTCTACTCGGCCCACTGAATTTTCTGCCCTATTTCTTCCCCTATTAAAGAAAGGCCAAGGCAGTTTCTTTATTAACCAATGAAAGTAACACATAGAAAGAAAACACTCCTACATCACAGGAGTAATCTTTTATAAATGTATGGTAATTTAACATTGGTTTGTTGGGGGTTTTTAGAAATTAAGGGTTCGCTACCGTTAATTTGGCTAGAGGTTCTGGAAATGCCCAGATTCTTCCTTATAATTTCCTTCCTTGGTCCTTCTCCCATATCTGAAAAAGATAGATGTGAAATATAAGTAGCAGTTAAATTTCAGAGCTTTATTTCATTATACATTGGTCCAGGACTGGTTACCCTCCCCAACTCAAACCACATTGCAACATACAAACTTCAGCTAAGTAAGTGGTAGAGTTTATAATTCATATAGACACACTGGACTCCATATGAACACTATTCCATAATAGACCAAGGCAAGAAGAAACTGTGAAAACATATTAGTGAACTTTGGATCCGTGTGATAACATTATATTTCAGCACAAAGAGAATAAAGCAAAAATGTTGTCGGGTCAAGTTTCAAAACATTTCAATTCATCAAAGTGAGCGGGAAAGCAGCTCAGCTCCTGGGGCAGAAAGCTATGGTGGAGACATCACAGTGCATTAGGAAACTGCAAGCAAGGAAGGAACCATGGGTTGGGTGTAACTCTAGGAGCTACCATCCTTCCCATCAGCTGGATGCTGTCTTACTATTTCTAAGAACTTCCCCAAATACTACCAGTGCAAGGAACCAGTATTTAAAACATGAACCTGTGGGGGAACATCTTGAATTCAAATCACACTGTAAAATGTAGAATCCTATTAATCCGAGTAGGCCTCTGGCAAATACATACCACTGAATCTGTCATAGAAGCATCAATTCACTGGGTTATGGGCTCCTCTTCTGCCTGGGTCACAGTGTGTTTGTGTGTGTGTGTGTGTGTGTGTGTGTGTGTGTGTGTGTGTGTGTGTATTATCTTTTCTCTTATTTCATCTTCCTGGTATAATATTGATTTAAACAAATTTATGCCTGGAGGAGGAGGTAAATCCTTTACCATTTGAATGAAGTACAGGTACTAGAACAACATTATTAAGAGCAATATTAACAAACTGATGTTTCTAGAGGAAGTGAGAAAGGTGATGTTTGTGATAAAGTACTAGTGATGGAATCAGTGCGGTTTTGACCTTGCAAGATGATGCAGATTGGAGAATCATGAACACAGAAAATTGATAGTCATCTTTCTGGTATCAGCAAAGTCGGCTGTTGAATATCAAAGACAGCCTCATTCTGAATGACTTATTGTAATTCATTCTCAGTGTATCAGTGTTACAAGACAGTCAAAAATCTTATTATTGAACCAATACACACTGTCTTTGCTAGCACCCCGACAAAACTACTACAAGTTTCAATGAAGAAAACCTCATCTGCAGCACTCTAGACCTCTTCCTTGCTGGAACAGAGACAACATCCACGACCCTGCGCTGGGCTCTGCTTTACATGGCTCTCTACCCAGAAATCCAAGGTGAGATGTGATGACAGCATCTAACCAAGGCAGAATAGGTTCAGAAGACAGGATGGGGGAGTGGGAGGAGGAGGAGCATATGTGAGGTGATGTGCACTTGGGAAACAGCACATCCATCACATGTTCTATGAGGACTATGATTGTTTCAAGAGTGCAGATATTACAGTCTGTACCTTCAACAAGCTTGGAGTTCAGGAGAAAAGAGAGATGTCAGTTTACATTGTGGTATGTATTAGCAAAGAGTGGATTACCATACAACATTGATTCACACCCTTCTTCCATTTTTTCTTTTTTTCTTGATTTTTATTGAACTCTACATTTTTTTCTGCTCCCCTCCCTGCCTCTCCCTTCCCCCTTCAATGCTCCCCCAAGTTCCCCATGCTCCCAATTTACTCAGGAGATTCTACTTCCCATGTAGATTAGATCTACATAAATCTCTTTCAATGTCTTCATTGTTGTCTAAGTTCTCTGGGATTGTGGTTTTCTTTGTTTATGCCACTTGACCAAATGGATAAGGAAAATGTGGTACATTTTCACAATGGACAGAAAAAAAAATAACAACATCTTGAATTTTGCAAAAAAAAATGGATGGAGCTAGAAAGCATTATTTTGAGTAAGGTAACCCATACACAGAAAGACAATTGTCACATGTACTCACTCATAGGAGGTTTTTAAACATAAAGCAAAGAAAACCATCCTTCCTTTTTTTATTATCTAAAATGCCTTTCTGAATGAAAGGTGAATTTTAAAGAAATCTTACAGCCTACTGAATCACTGTTCAGGCTCATCTCTAAACCAATATTCCAGAATATCAGTATAGTTTCTAAAATCATTTTGAATTATATTTTTAATTTGGTCTGTGTATGTGTACACTTGCATGCTCTCTTCTCCTGTGTACATGATGAGATCAAAAATCAATTTACAGAAGTTGGCCATTCCCATAATGTGGGTTCCTAAGGTAATTGCATTATCATCAGATTTCGTTATAAGTGCTAAATCAGCTCATCATCAAATATATTAATTAATAGTCATTTAATTCATGTTCATTTTGAAGTATTAACAGCATTGAACAGTTGGAAGCATCCAGGATACCAATGGGCCATGAGTAACGTTTAGTACAGAAGTTCAGCCCTCAAGGAAAACATCTTGATGCATGAATATGGAAGCCAAAGGTTCTAGAGACTTAACGATACAAATTCTCTAGAGTAGTTCAATTTGTAGACATAGAAGGGAGAATACAAGAGGAATAAACAAAGAATTATGAAGACGTAATTTTTTTTTTGCAAGATCCACTGGTCCTGCCATTACTTACACAACAACGTAGATAAATGTGTTGTTTCAACTTTGGCACAGTAGCTGCTCCTCAATCTACTGCCTTTACAGCCAGCAGCTGCAATTCAGTTACCTTCTTGCTTCTATGTCGGTAGCCCAGCCACTCAGGGCACAGCCTACAGAAATTCTGTTCCCACCGTCACAAGCTAGGCCACTGCTGCTAAAGGTAGCTTTAACTACATCTCTATCATTCTATTTAGAAGTAAAACTCGAGCATATTGATATGCATAATATAGATACAGATTATATATATATATAGTATGTATTAATATAATTGTGATATCCTGTTAGCTCAGAGAGGGTGAATAGTAATTAGCTTACCTTCCCTCATAGCTAGTGTCTCCCAAAAGCTCATCCTTCTACTTCACGAAAATAAAAATGCCACACAAAACCCCTCCCAAATACTTCTGGTGCATGTCTCTATCTCTTTGAGATGCCCGCTGATGATCTACTATTACATTCCTGTTAACTAGTTGTTAACTCAGCCTCCTGACCTCAGGTTTATTTTATTTAATTAACACTAATGCAAACTCTGGATTCACAGTATCTCAAATAGCCCTCAACATATGTTTAGAATTTTATCAATGCACAATTAAATATTGGTTGATGAGCTATGATTATCAGTCCACATCATTGATCAAAATGCTTAAGAGAGTGTTGAAAATTCAAGATGATCATGGACTCAAATTTGCCCTAACTCAAAATCATCATAGTTATGGAGATCTGATTTACATTATATGAAATTTATTTCCATTTAATTCTTTTATATATACAGTAGTGCCAATGTTAGACTTTATATCTCTCAGGAGAAAGAACCATGCTGGACCTAGTAAAGGACCTAGACTTCCAAATTCATTTCACCTTGTGGCAGTGGTTAGCTCAGATGAGGCTTGCAGACTCTGCAGTGGCTCCCATGAGAACCTCCTTTGCACCCCAGGGAGGGAACTGGAGAAAGAAGGGGACATTGTCTCTACAAGCTTTGTCCCAAAGATGAAACACCATGTCTGCTTATGTTTTAGTTCTGTCACATTTGCTCTTTTAGGAATCTTGGAAATGACTTCTTTAGCTAAGAAGCAGGTAAACAGCTGAGTCTCTTCTGCTCTAAGATAGTGATGATATTGAGAGGAAGCATTTACCAATTATTTTAATTATTATAGCGATGTAAACCTCAAAATGCACTTTTGATAAGGTTTATTTCCTCTCAATTATTATATGAAGAAACCAACGCTCATAAAATATTGCTAGTTTGACCATCAAAGCTGCCCAGAAACGCATTGCAATTCACTGCCCATGACAGCAAATATTCTTGAGAAATTAGTCTGCAGATACGCAGTGGTCTCAGTGCTTGTGTCCTCCCTATGGACTCATTGAAACTTAGTTACCAGTGTGATGGTGTGAGGAGGTGATTACTTGTTAGGAAGGGAATTTGTGCTTAAGAAAGAAGAGCAAGATGGCTTTTCTTCACATTATGGCATGATGATACAACAAAGATTCTCCAACTATGACAGAGGAAATTGATTCTTACAAGACAAGAAATCTGTTGATGACCTGATCTTAGTATTTCTTTTTTTAAAATATTTATTTATTTATTATGTATACAATATTCTGTTTTTGTGTATGCCAGAAGAGGGCACCAGACCCCACTACAGATGGTTGTGAGCCACCATGTGGTTGCTGGGAATTGAACTCAGGACCTTTGGAAGAGCAGGCAATGCTCTTAACCTCTGAGCCATCTCTCCAGCCCCAGATCTTAGTATTTCTAGACTCTTCATGTAGATAAAACCAAAGTGTATTGGTGAGAATCTATTCAGTAAAAAGTATTTATTTATAAAAGTCTGAATAGACACTGATAGGAGTTCAGCCATAGCCATCCTGATTAGTCACTTCAGGATATATAGAAATTCATACTTATGCTGTAGGCTTTAAGAAAGTTATAGAGTTTACACTTTTCTAAATCAGGTTTTCTAAGGGGTAGAGAACTTTTATTTCCTCACAATCAGGACACTAGATGAAATAAAAGCATATTTGTTTTGAAAAACATCTTTCTCTATCTTTAGAAGAAAACAAAAAAGTTTAAAGCTTAATGGTGCCTCCTGTTTCCTTGAAGCAAAAGTCCAGGCTGAAATTGACAGAGTGATTGGCCAGGAGAAGCAGCCCAGCCTGGCTGACCGAGACTCCATGCCCTACACCAATGCTGTTGTCCATGAAGTGCAGAGGATGGGAAATATCATCCCTCTAAATGTTCCCAGGAAAGTGACAGTGGACACTAAGCTGGCGGGATTCCATCTGCCCAAGGTAAGTAGGCTAAGGAATAGAAGTTTGTTAACCACCAACCCTCTGTGTGTCTAGTCCATACGTTATTTGAGTCTTTGCTGCCTTCCCTAGGGCTCCATACTTCATACCAATTTGAGTGCACTGCACAAGGACCCCAACAAATGGGCCACCCCAGATGTCTTCAATCCGGAGCACTTTTTGGAGAATGGAGAATTTAAGAAGAGAGAATCCTTTCTGCCATTCTCAATGGGTGAGTTGTGATGAGCAGGAGGGGTTTCAGAGCTCTACTTTATCCCTTCTCTTCTTTCTGGAATCCGTACAGTTGGACCTTCCCATATATCTCCATTTTGCAGCTGGTTTCAGTCAGTACCCACATACACACACAGGTACAGTGTCAATCCCCCCTTGCTTCTCATGGAAATTTTAACTTTCTTTGTTTTGTTTTCTACCTCACTGACAACAGAGACCTAAAGCCTGCCTATTGCTCAGAGCAACCAAGCTGAATTCCTGCCATTGTGTACACACTTTGTGTGCCACAAGATCTTTTTAAGGGATGGCTCCTGACAATGAAGAGGGATGAATTTTGGGGTTTTTAATTGTTAGATAGCTTTAACTGGCGTTTGCTTAGGTGAATAGGCTTCTATCCCATGAAAAATCCCTGAATAGGTCTTATCTTTCTAAATTCAACCCCCTTTGTTAAATGTCCTTAGTACATGCATCTGCTACACCACCTAACACGCAGGAAAGGAAATGCAGTAATGACTTTTTCCCTTGTGCGTGCTGCCAGGCAAGTTATTAAAGACTTCAGTGGCAGTGGTGTGGAATCAATAACCAAATGTTCTGATACATTCTAGACATTGGTTTTTATATGTAATTTGGCAGTTCTTTAATTTCACAATTGTGTTTTAAGCTTTAACCTAAAATAAAAAAGAACCTGAGAACAGGAAAGTGTGGGACAGGAGATGAAGCAGAGCTGCCCCTTGGAGCATGCGTCCAACTGCAGCCTTCCAAGCTGCAATCAGTGAGCACTGCAGAGAAAAGGACACAGACCTAGACAAATGTGCTTCTCCCAGAGCACAGTGTCCACCAGGTTTTCTCACACAGAAGCTTGTGTTTCCTAACACTGTCTGCAGACGGTGCCTAAATGCTGCAATAAGGCACACTGAAATGCTTAATATGATCATTAAATTTTGCCTGATTATCTAATGCAGTGTCACATCTCATGATGCAGAGGCTCAGAACAGGAGGAGACTGCGTTGGCCTGTGCAGCTACTGTTGATCCAGAGCTGGTGTTTCTTGGGGCTGGGCTGCCCTGGGTTTGTTCTGACCTCTTTGTCTTTCCATCTGGGAATGTCTATCCCTTTGCTCACTGTTCACAACTCACTTTAATAAGAAAGCTGATGAGATACAGAGACTTTGTCCATTATTCCTGTTTATAAAAATTGTAATATAATATATAATATAAAATTATAAAAACAAAACCTCAGACACATATTTCACTTATTCTACTTCTCTAACTCAATGAGTCAGGTCAATGAAATACTGAAAGGCTAGGAATTTTTTTCTTTTTGTATTGAAAATAAATGCCTTGTGTGATAATTCTTAGGACTATGGTGAGAAGAGTGAGAATAGACAACATGCCTTCCCCAGGAAGATGTTCCTCCAGGCCCATTGCTTCCCATGAACATGCCTTCCCCTCACTATAGGGCAAAATCCTCTTCCCATAGAGGCCTCTTGCCTCACTCAGTTTAAAGAATTCTCCCATCTATACCAGTTGTAAAATAAAGTAGCAACACAGAGAGACCCACCGGGGCTGTTATTAAGAATGTTATCACTTACTCTAAACTACACACGTCATTTAGCAGTCCAATTGTGTCAGATAATCACCACAGCAATACAGTTATTGATACTCAGGAAAAAAAGGAATAAATGTTTACTTTCACCCCATAAACAGATTCCATAAAGGAGAGAAGAGTGTCCTTTCTTTTTCAAGATCACATTTCCCAAGAACTGACAGAACAGGGTCTTATGCTCTTATTTGTAGTTTAGTTCTCTTTGTGATACATCCAGACCGTGACTTGTCCCCAGAGTTATGGGCCCATCCATTTGAAGATTTCCCACATTCTTGTCCTTTCTATCAGTTAGCATCACAAACTGCATCATTTAATAAGAACCTGTTACTACTCATGGGTTTCCACGTGAGGTCAGTGGCTTAGAGAATCTTTGCTCCCCTGCTTTCCATCTCATCCTGTGCTCTGATTGGTGGTGATCAAGATCTCTAGAGACAGAATAGAGGACAGATCAGTGATTAGTCCAACCTGGGAATTGTCACTCCATAAGTGACACTGTAAGCATCATGACCAGGGGTTTCGTATTGCATTCTACATTATTATTTGATAAAAAGAACCGGAACTTATGGAAAATGACAAAATTTAGTCTTGGAGAAGGAAAACCCATATGTTTGGAATACCCTGTTATTCAAATTCAGGAAACATCAGCTTGAGTGAGGAAGTCTGAAATGTTTGGGGTTTTTAAAACAAGTGCTGGTTAGCAATGGGCTGTAACACTTACTGGTAAACCTGAGTGATTATATATAGAGGGGGCGCGTAGCACTGGAATGTCAACACAGGGCGTGGGATAAGAGCACTGGTTGCTCTTCCAGAGGACCAAGGTTTAATTCCCAGTACCCACATGGCAGCTCACAACCATCGAAGGGATCTGTCCCCTTCTTCTTGGTACAATGGGTGCTACACACATGTGGTGAAGAGACAAACGTGCAGACAAAACATTCACATACATAAAATAAAAATAAAGGTTAGTTTTTTTAAGAACTGAAATGTATATACATGAGAGATGTGATAGATTTTCTAATGTCAAAATCGGGAGCCAGATGCAAAATTTCGAAGCAATACCAATAGGAACAAGCAGATGAAGATTAATTTATTAACATTGTCAAAATAAGTTTGCATACAAAAATTAAAGCACTGATTAGTGAAGAATGTGGTAGACTCTACCATCATCAAATGTTCCGCAACAATAAAATCTCAAAATCACTCGCCAGCAGAGGTTAGAAGAGAACCCCATGCAACGTAAGTGACATCTGAACAACATGGCAGATGCTCATGGCCCCAGTCTTCCCATTAGGAAAGCAAGGAGCTACTTAGAAAACCATATTCTACCTCTTTAAAAAACTAAAACAAAAACACTTGAAAGATATGAAAAAGTTGGGGAATCAGGCCCAAGTGAAGAGGACAAAAGAGACAGCACAGCTATGCCTAGCCTGTGACATCAATGTTTCCTATGATGCTTCAGGGGAGTAAAGGGACAGACAGCTGCCTGACACACGTTCCGGTTTGTAGACATGAGTCCTGAGCTTATATAAGAAAGGCAGGAAGAAGCATGTGCACTCTGGGCCACCACAGTTTGTCACACTGAATCTTGCTGGTCATTATCTCAGTTCTGGTCACACGGGACATTAGCATTCAGAAAACGACCACCTCTAGGGATGGAGCAATTTGCACTTGGTGCTGAGCAAATCTCGATTGTTCCTGGAGACATTTTCTTTACAGGATGGGGACCTCTGAGAGCAGAGATTCTAGAATGGACGCTAAGCTGTTGTCCTCTATGAGATCAAAGGTCCTGCACCTGTCATTCAATAGAACATACAATGCTCTGCTGCTCTTGGATGCTCTAATAGAATGACTGAAGACTTCTGGGCACAACTTCAGGGCTTTGCAGGAGAATCGCGAGCTGTTCTTAATTTAATAGCTGTACCTTAAATCCTCCTGTCTCAGCATCTTCATCCTTGAGAGGGATGATGATGGTGAGGGGTAGATGTGTACTCAGTAAATGATGGACATGCCTGTCTGTAGGGTTCAGCAGGAATCTGATTCAATGTTTGAGACAGGAGACAGGTACAAAATGAATAAAGAGATGTCTTCTACTTGTCCATCATGGATGAGCACACTTCATTAACAGCTAGAACCTTTGCAAGGGAAGCCTGTATGTCTCTGACTTTCATGTTACAGACTCAGTTGTGACACCTTCTTATATTGTGGAATTTTTTTTATTCCCTATGTTTTATTTTATTTACATATGTGTAAATGTGTTCTGTGTGTACATAACATGTACGTGTGTGATGGAGCCTGTGGAGGCCTGATAGGGGCATTGAATCTTGAGTTTCAGGTGCTTGTTCACCTCCTGATGTGGATACTGAGATCTGAACTCCAGTGCTCTGATAGAGTAATAAATAATATTAATCATTAAGCTATCTCTTCGTCAAAAGGGTTGTATAGCAGTCCATGATTTGGTTACTAAGCCATTGTGTGGTACATCCAATTCAGGTGTCTCGTTCACAGTACAGGATGCCAGCTTCCAGAACTGCACTAGGGTTGCAGAAAGGATGCATTTTTTTTTACTTTATCAATAATACCAATAAAAATTCCCACTTTCTCCCCTCCTCCAGCTTCTCCTCTGCCACCCCAATCCCTTTGATCCTGGAGTTCCAATTTCACTGGAACATTCCACATTCAGACACATATGAGACATAAACAGCTGGACACAAAGCCCAGTGACAGTTCAAAATTTACAAAGGAAAATGAAATGCCAGTCCCTGTGGTCACTAGTGCCAACTAAGAAAGTTTCTCGTCTTCTGTTTCATTTCCTGCAGGAAAGCGAGCTTGCCTCGGAGAACAATTGGCCAGGTCTGAACTCTTTATCTTCTTCACTGCTCTCGTACAAAACTTTACTTTCAAGCCACCAGTCAATGAGAAGCTGAGCCTAAAGTCTAGAATTGGCATTCCCATTTCCCCAGTCAGCTACCATCTCTGCGCTGTCCCTAGACTGTGAAGTCAGAGACAGAACGAGAAAGAAGAAGAAAAACCGAGTAATCCTCTGAGCCACTGGGGCCAATCATATGTGAAGGAAGAGAAGAAAGGTGACCAGGGAAGCATGGGAAGATTAGGCCACAGTTATTGGATCCACGTCCTGAACTGCTGTGTTCTCTAAATTGGTGGTGGATACGTCACTTATAAAATTTTTAAATAAGAGTTGCAAAGAGAATAATAGCTCCTCCTATAAAGAAAGTGTCATAAATATGAAAGGTGGGTTAGAAACAGCATGGAAATCATTAAAGTCATATCATAAATTGTACCTTCAGTTCGCTTCCTGCCTCCTTCATAAATGTGCACTTGCTTCTAGATGTTAAATTGTTTCTTGTGAAACTGGTGCAGAGATCTTTTCCCCATCTCATAGCCTGTGGAGGCTTGCTGAGAACAGAACTAATAGACACCTAGTTGTGGAAGGATGTGGTAAGAGGTCATTTTCTTAGCTGTCAGTGGACTCTCCAAAACTAAAGAGAGCACAGGGCTGTCCTAAAACTTTAAGATGTCCGTGCTCAAGATGAGACCAAATTTTACTTGGGCAAAAGACCTGCTTCTGTGCACAAAGTGAAAACATTTCCCAAAATGATTCTTATATACTCAAGTGCCCCCACAGTACCAGTTAATGCTAATAAATTTATAGGCTGGCTTCGGTCTACAATCTGGAATAAGTAACTTATCAGATATTGCTCCATGGAGTGGTGAGAGACATGTGGTCTTGTTCATATGTTCACCCAGGCACACAGTTAATTTTTTTAATCAAAATAGAGCTGAAACTTACTTGTAAAATGAAGGGTTTCAAGGAAAGGCACACATTGACAAACCTCTGTTCTGCACTCTATGGAGAAACTTAGAGCAGGGCACTGCACAGAATGGTCTCAATGCAGAAAGTATTTTATTGACAGGACCAAGTACCATGTTACCACATGAGCCACAAATGTTATAAGTAGTTGACCATGACTCCTCATGGAAATGTCTAACCATACATAAGTAGCTTTTTTAATGTTCATAGAAAATTATACATATTTAGTCTCCCTCACATTCAAGAATTATACAAAGAGCTTGTGGTTACCCCTTACAACTGTCATTCCTCCCTGATTCCAAATTCTCCAGTTCTCCTTCCCTTTTCATGATGCTCTAACATGACAAGAACGTTAAATCTTTGAAGAAAGAAATTGAAGAAGATACTAGAAAGTGGAAAGATCTCCCCTGCTCTTGGGTAGGTAGAATTAACATAGCAAAAATGGTAATCTTTCCCCCATTCTGTAGGCTGTCATTTTGTCTTGTTGACCATGTTCTTTGCTTTACGGAAGCTTTTCAGTTTCAGAAAGTCCTGTTTATTGTTTCTTTCAGTGTCTGTGCTGCTGGGGTTATATTTAGGAAATGGTCTCCTGTGCCAATGTGTTCAAGTGTACTTCTCACTTTCTCTCTCTCTCTTTTTTTTTAATTTAAATTTATTTATTTATTAAGGATTTCTGCCTCGTCCCCGCAACCGCTTCCCATTTCCCTCCCCCTCCCCCGATCAAGTCCCCCTTCCTCATCTGCTCGAAGAGCAATCAGGGTTCCCTGACCTGTGGGAAGCCCAAGTACTGCCCACCTCTATCCAGGTCTAGTAAGGTGAGCATCCAACCTGCCTAGGCTCCCACAAAGCCAGTACGTGCAGTAGGATCAAAAACCCACTGCAATTGTTCTTGAATTCTCAGTATTCCTCATTGTCCGCTATGTTCAGCTAGTCCGGATTTATCCCATGCTTTTTCAGACCTAGGCCAGCTGGCCTTGGTGAGATCCCACCAACCCCACATCAGACAGAGGGCTGATCTCCAAAATATGCAAAGAACTCAAGAAATTGGTCATCAAAAGAACAGATAATCCAAAAAATGGGGTACAGACCTTAAACAGAGAACTTTCAACAGAGGAATCTAAAATGACTGAAAGACACTTAAGAAGATGTTCAACATCCTTAGCCATCAGAGAAATGCAAATCAAAACAACTTTGTGGTTCCATCTTACACCTGTAAGAATGGCCAAGATCAAAAACACTGTTGACAACTTATGCTGGAGAGGATGTGGGGTAGAGAGAACACTCTCCATTGCTGGTGAAAGTGCAAACTAGTACAGCCCCTTTGGATATCAGTATGGCTATTTCTCAGAAAATTAGGTAACAACCTACCTCAAGACCCAGCAATACCACTTTTGGGTATATACCCAAAGGATGCTCAATCATACCACAAGGACATGTGCTCAACTATGTTCATAGTAGCATTGCCAGAATGACCTAAATGCCCCTCAACTGAAGAACGAATAAGAAAAATGTAGAGTACATTTACACAATGGAGTACTACACAGCAGAAAAATATAATGACATCTTGAAATTTGCAGACAAATGGATAGATCTAGGAAACATCATGTTGAGTGAGGTAACCCAGACCCAGAAAGGCAAATATCATATGTACTCACTCATAAGTTGCTTTTAGACATAAAGCAAAAAAAAAAAAAAGCCTACAATTCACAGTCCCAGAAAACCTAGACAACAATGACAACCCTAAAAGAAACAAACATGGATCTAAACCACATGGGAAGTAGAAAAAGACAACATCTCCTGAGTAAATTTGAAGCATGGGAGAAGGTAGAAGGGGAGGTGAGAGGAAGGGCGGGGAGAAGAGAGAATATATACCTCAATAAAAACAATAAAAAAAATGGTAATCTTACCAAAAGTAATATACAATGCAATGACCATCAAAATCCTAGCAAAATACTTCACAGACCTTGAAAGAATGGTACTCAACTACATACGGAAAAGCAAAAATCCCAGGATACCCAAAACAATCCTACACAATAAAGGAACCTCTGGAGGCATCACAATCTCTGACTTGAAACTCTACTACAGAGCTACAGTACTGACAACAGCCAGGTATTGCCATAAAGACAGATATGGGAACCAATGGAACTGAATCGAATTATTAATCCACACACCTTCGAATTTACCTGATTTTTGACTAAGAAGCAAAAATTATCAAATGTAAAAAAAGCATATTTAACAAATGGTGCTGGCATAACTAGATAGCAACACAGAGAAAAATGAAAATACATCCATATCTATCACCATGTACAAAACCCAAGTTCAGTGGATCAAAGACCTCAACAAAAAGCCAGCCACACTGAACTTTGTAGAAGAGAAAGTGGAAGGTACACTTGAACACATTGGCACAGGAAAGCAGTTCCTAAATATAACCCCAGTAGCACAGACACTAAGAGAAACAATTAATAAATTGAACTTCCAGAAACAGTAAAGCTTCTGTAAATCAAAGGACGCAGTCAACAAGAGAAAATGACAGCCTACAGAATGGGGAAAGATCTTCAATACCCCCACATTAGATAGAGGTCTGATCTCCAATATGTACAAAGGACTCAAGAAATTGATCGTCAAAAGAACACACAATCCAATTTAAAAAAAAGTGGAATACAAACCTAAACAGAGAACTCTCAACAGAGAAATCTAAAATAGCTGAAAGACCCTTAAGGAAATGTTCAACATCCTTAGTCATCAGAGAGATACAAATCAAAACAACTCTGAGAATGCATCTTACACCTGTAAGAATGGCCAAGATCAAAAACACTGATGACAACTTATGCTGGAGAGGTTGTGAGGTAAAGGGAACACTTCTGCATTGCTGGTGGAAATGCGAGCTGGTACAACCCCTTTTGATGTCAGTTTGGTGATTTCTCAGAAAATTAGGAAACAACTTCCTCAAGACCCAGTAATACCACTTTGGGGCCTATATTCAAAGAATGCTCAATCATGCAACAAGGGCATGTGCCCAAATATGTTCATAGCAGCATTGTTTGCCATAGCCAAAACCTGGAAACAACCTAAATGCCCCTAGAGCAAAGGATGTAGAAGAAAAATGTGGTACATTTACACAATGGAGTACTATACAGCAGAAGAAAATAACATCTTGAATTTTTACAGACAAATGGATGGAGCTAGAAAACATCATTTTGAGTGAGGTAACCCAGACCCAGAAAGACAATGATCACATGTACTTACTCATGAGTTGTTTGTAAACGTAAAGCAAAGAAATCCAGCCCACAAAAGACAATCACAGAGAACCTAGACAACAACGAGGACCCTAAGAGAGACATACATAGATCTAATCTACATGGGTAGTAGAAAAAGACAAGATCTCCTGAGTAAATTGGAAGCATGGGACCTTGGGGAGGGTTGATGAGGAAGGGAGAGGCAGGGAGGGCAGCAGAGAAAAATGTAGATCTCAATAAAAATTAATAAAAATAGAAGTAAACAAAAAAGAATATTTTCTATTGCAAACAAAAATAATCTTTTGAATGATACAATGAAACAGAAACCCTAAAACCTAACACTGCACTTTAGTGATACTAGTTTTAGCTTGGTAATATTATGATAGGTACACCAAGCTAGATGTTAAAATATCGACTCATAACTTTATTTACAATAAAAATATTTTATTAATTTAAAAATTACCTCATGTAATACAGACACAATACATATCAATACAGACAACATATATGACTTTATACAGACAAAAGCCCAGAAATCATAGAAAGTGAGCTCTACCCACAGGCTGATTCTAAAATTAATCTTTGAAATTCACCTCTTAAGTTTGCAAAGCAGAAAGCACTTAATAATTACATTCCTTCCATTTATTTTCCTGAGATAGAATATTTTGGTCCTCTGAAACACTGACGTAGAAAAGAAAATGATTTGTTTTGCCTGATACTTCCAAGGGATAGAATTTGTTATAATGGTGAAGGCATTGCACCAGGAGAATGAGACTCATCCACTGGGCAATGGAAAGGCACTCAGACCATACATCATCTTCACACAGGAAGCTGAGAAAGAAAATGGGAAGTGGGGTCACGTTGAATTTATACAAATCCATCTACAGTAACTTACTTGTTCTAGCAAGGGGCTGTCACTTGGAGTACTCCAGAAGGAGTCAAAGCATGTATACAGACACACTCACACACACATACATACAGGGTGGGGCGTTCGATCATGTATGCCAAGAATAGCAATTTTAACAATATTTTCAAAAACAAATGCATAAATGAAGTAACTAGAGCGTTGCTGTAACTCAGGAGTGCCAAGGCAGGGGAAACAATACTTTCTATGGTTACACAAATGTCAGTAGAGATTTCTTCAATGTGCTGGTGAATGGGTATTCCTGTAAACAACTTTCCTCTCTGCCTCTTCTGCAAGGCTGATTAATGATGAGAACTGCAATGATTGTGAAGAGGTTAAAGTGCTGCAAGCCCAGGGCAAGATACAAATGAACTTTAGTGCCCTTCATAGTCACCAATGAATATGACCAAGAGTCAAAATTTCAGGATATATTAATTGAACAGACTAGTGACTTATGCCAACCAGAAGGCTGAGATTATTAGCACATGGCAACAGCCTCTGGATCTCTACCAGATGTTTCTGAGTGGCTCCATCAATGTATTTGAAGAGTCCCATGGTTTATGATTTCCTTTGTTACTATAAAGCATCGTGAAATTGTTACCACATGGGAACATGGAATTTAGTGTTAATTGTGCCATGGTAACTCATACTTATATCCAGAATAAACTGTTTCCTACCCTTTGAGGTGAGATTCCTGTTTTGTTCTAATGGTTATGGTGCCTAGATGTGGAAGCCTCCTCCCTGGCTGAGACGGGCACCAATATGGATCCCCTCTATCCAAACTGCCAGTATTATCTCCTAATGTCAATTTTGGTGACTCCTTTCCTTGGCTCTAAATTTCCTTGATTTGGTCAACAGTAAAAGAAATGTGGTTATTTTCAGATCTGTATTTCGCCTATCATCCTCTGACTGTGACTCTTCATTCTTTATCTCCAAGAGGAGCAAAATCACTGAGTAAAAGAGGAGATGTTTATGGCCTAGATTAAGATAAAAAACAAAATAGAGGACATTCCATGCTATGATTTAACATCATCAAGGCTTCTTCCCACTGGGAAGCTCAATCGACTCAATTTGGTTATCTTACTGTCCCTTTGAGGAGCTCTATTTCTCTTAACCCTTAAGCTTAAGTTTTCATTAAAAGACTTTTTACTATACAACAAGCCAAAAATCCTGATTTAGCAAAAGTTGAGTTTTGGAAAGTCTAGGGGAAATCTCCAGGGGTCATCACACCTGTAGATGACAATGTACAGCCATGTCTCTGTCCCAAATAAGGATTGTAGGGGTTCATGACAGACTCCATCTTGAAGAATTGTTGATGAGTTTGCCTGACCATCACTCAGCTTATGTGCATTGCTAAGCATGGCTTACAAGTTACCTGAGGTTTCCACACTGAAAAAATACCACTGGAACCAAAGATAGAAATCTAGACTCATCCCTACCCTATTTCTGAGTTGATAAAATAATATGTGGCTTTTCTAGGGGATATCTTCAGAAAGGTTATGTTCAAAAATGACTCAAGCAACTCTCTTCCCTACAAGAGAGCATCCTGAGAAACAAAGGAGGCTGCTTGACAAAGCAGTACATTCAGACATTCTGAATTTATATCACATTAGGAAGGTTATATTTTCCCTAAATTATTCAAGGGCATTTCTGCTCGTGTGCTTCCTTTAATGTCTTCTCTGTTTTGTGGAAAGTTAATTGCTTAGACAAGGGAGACTCTGCCTGCTTCCCCACCCCCATGATTCTCTGAGAAGGGGCTGACTCAAAAAGTTTAAGGTCAACATAGGAGAAATCAGACTCAATGCATTTTGATTACTTAGAGGCTAAAACTTTGGCTACTTTAGACTTTGTACTATGTGAAGATTAGGATCTTATCATGGTGGGGAACTTAGCATATGTTCCTCAGAATATCAGTAGATGGGATCATTTCTGATCTATGGGAACACTCAGATGTCTTGACAGAAAAGCAGTCACCTAAGCATTGGTGATGACCCAAAACCAGGTAAATATGGGACAGATCATCTTTATGTAGACCAGGACAAATTACAGATGAGCTTAGTACTAAACATGTAGCTGATAGCTGGTCTATGATGTATTCTTCTGTTTAGTTCCTCTTCTTTCATAGTAATGTTAGCAGCCATGGGAAATGGAGTTCAGCCGACTACAAATTAAAAGAGTAAATGTTGTTTGTTTCTTCATTTTAACTAAAGAAACATTGAGGGTGGTAGTTTTTCTGTAATGACACTTCATTCTTAGATGGCTAGCTCTAAAAATAGAAAAGGATATTGCCTTAAGTCCACATTATAAACATGAACTTTCGATCATTTTGATCAGCCTTCCACATATTATAAAGAGATAGGGCTCTTTCTTCCTAGCCAGAACCCTCCCCACTTCGGCTCCACTGCCCTCTTTCGGCACATAACATCACCCAGCCCAGACACTACTGTCTGGGCACTGGGTCCGAATCCTCGGGGCACCCAAGCGGGTGGGATTTCCTTTGCTTCCATGGCCTGCCTGCACCAAGCAGGGTAGGCGCTTTGTTTGCAAGCTGCCCCATCAGCACAGAGGCCTGATCTCCCGGTGCCAGGAGATCCAGCTTTGGGGTGAGTTTCTGGCCCCGCCCGGCGCCAGCCTGCAACAGGGAGCTCAGAGGTTCCTTGGCCCCCTGTCCTTCTTGGGCTCTCTGCAGGGCCTCTCCTCCCTACATACCACCTCTTTCTTCCTAGCCCACCCAGCTTCCATCCAGAACCCTCCCCACTTCGGCCCCACCGCCCACTTTCAGCACATAACATCAAACAGCCCATCCTGTCTGGGCACTGAGTCCGAATCCTCGGGGCACCCAATCGGGTGGGAGTTCCTTTGCTTCCATGGCCTGCCTGCACCAAGCAGGGTAGGCGCTTTGTTTGCAAGCTGCCCCATCAGCACGGAGGCCTGATCTCTCAGCGCCAGGAGAGCAAGCGTTGGGGAGAGCCAGCGTTGGGTCACCAGGAGAGCCAGCATTGTGGAGAGCCATCATTGGGGAGAGCCAGCGTTGGGTAGGCAAGGAGACCTGATCCAGTAAAAGAAGATCCATAAGGGAGCATTTGGAAGAAGAGATGGGCAGACGCCAAGGCAAGAATTCACCCAACAAGCTAAAGAGCAACATGAAGCCACCAGAAACCAGCGACCTCACAATGGGAGGACATGATCACCTTAATCAAGAACAGTAGAAAAGATTGACTTCATGAAAGTGATTGATGCCCTTAAACAGCATGTAAAAAAACGCCCTTATAGAAATGGATGAGAAATATAACAGAAAGTTTGAAGAATGGAATAAATCAGTGAATGATACCCTAGAAAACCAAGGAAAAACAATTAAACAGATAATGGAAACAGTTCATGACTTGAAAACTGAAATGGAGGCAAAGAAGAAAACACAAACAGAGGGCCAGCTGGACATGGAAAATTTAAGTAAACAAACAGAGTCTACAGAAACAAGCATAACCAACAGAATACAAGAGTTAGAAGAAAGAATCTCAGATTCTGAAGATACAATAGAGAAAATAAACACACTGATCAAAGAAAACAGCAAGTTCAACAAACTCTCATCACAAAATATTCAGGAAATATGGAACACAATAAAAAGACCAAACCTAAGAATAATAGAAGAAGAAGAAGGAGAAGGAGTGCAGCTCAATGGTCCAGAAAATATATTTAATAAAATTATAGAAGAAAACTTTCCCAACCTAAAGAAAGATATA
This sequence comes from Microtus oregoni, assembly GCF_018167655.1. NCBI lineage: Eukaryota > Metazoa > Chordata > Mammalia > Rodentia > Cricetidae > Microtus > Microtus oregoni. The sequence goes on from NW_024543064.1 coordinate 52,120,447, forward strand.
CCTATGAAGGTTCAAGAAGCATACAGAACACCGAATAGGCTGGATCAAAAAGACACATCCCCTCGCCATATAATTATCAAAACACAACGCATACAGAATAAGGAAAGAATATTAAGAGCTGCAGAGGAAAAAGGCCAAATTACTTATAAAGGTAAACCTATCAGACTTACACCTGACTTCTCCATGGAAACCATGAAAACCAGAAGGTCCTGGATATATGTACTCCAAAAACTAAGAGACCATGGAAGCAAGCCCAGATTACTATACCCAGCCAAGCTTTCGTTCACTATAAATGGAGAAAATAAAATTTTCCAGGATAAAAACAAATTTAAACAATACACAGTCACAAATACAGCTTTACAGAAATAATAGAAGGAAAATCACTAACCAAGGAGTCCAACAATGACCACAATAACTCAGACATCTAGAGACCCTTCACCAACACAAATCAAAGATGGGAAACACAAAAACTCTACGACTAAAAAAGTGACCGGAGTTAACAACCACTGGTCATTAATATCACTTAATGTCAATGGGCTCAACTCACCTATAAAAAGGCACAGGCTAAGAGATTGGATACGAAAACAGGATCCAACATTCTGCTGTTTACAAGAAACACACCTCAACCACAAAGACAGGCACCTACTCGGAGTAAAGGGCTGGGAAAAGGCTTATCAAGCAAATGGACCTAAGAAACAAACAGGTGTGGCCATACTAATCTCTAACAAAGTTGACTTCAAACTTAAATCAATCAGAAGAGATGGAGAGGGGCATTTTATACTCATAACAGGAACAGTTCATCAGGATGAAGTCTCAATCATGAATATCTATGCCCCTAATATAAAAGCACCCACGTACATAAAAGAAACATTGCTAAAACTCAAGGCAGCCATCAAACCGCACACACTAATAGTAGGAGACTTCAACACTCCTCTCTCACCAATGGACAGGTCAATCAGACACAAACCTAACAGAGAAATAAGAGAATTAATGGAGGTAATGAAGCAAATGGACTTAACAGACATCTATAGAACATTCCACCCAAATAGGAAAGAATATACCTTCTTCTCTGCAGCTCATGGAACTTTCTCAAAAATCGACCACAAAGTCGGTAACAAAGCAAACATCCACAGTTACAAAAAAATATTAGTAACCACCTGTGTCTTATCAGATCACCATGGATTAAAGTTAGAATTCAACAACAATGCTACCCCCAGAAAGCCTACAAATTCATGGAAACTGAACAGTCAACTACTGAACCATACCTGGATTAAGGAAGAAATAAAGAAAGAAATTAAAGTCTTCCTGGAAGTCAATGAAAATAAAGAAACAACATACTTAAACTTATGGGACACTATGAAAGCAGTCCTAAGAGGAAAGTTCATAGCACTAAGTGCCCACTTAAAGAAAACAGAGAAGGCTCACATTGGAGACTTAACAGCCCACCTGAAAGCTCTAGAAAAAAAAGAAGCAGACTCACCTAGGAGGAGTAGAAGACTGGAAATAATCAAACTGAGGGCTGAAATCAACAAAATAGAAACACAGAAAACAATACAAAGAATCAATGGAACAAAAAGCTGGTTCCTGGAGAAAATCAACAAGATTGACAAACCCCTATCCAAACTAATCAAATGGCAGAGAGCGAATTTGCAAATTAATAAAATCAGAAATGAAAAGGGGGACATAACCACAGACACAGGGGAAATTCAGAGAATCATTAGATCTTACTACAAAAGCCTGTATGCCACAAAACTGGAAAATGTAAAGGAAATGGACACTTTTTTAGATAAATACCATATACCAAAGTTAAACCAGGACCAGGTGAACAATCTAAATAGACCTGTTAGTCACGAAGAATTAGAAGAGGTTATCAAAAACCTCCCTACCAAAAAAAGCCCAGGACCAGATGGTTTCAATGCGGAATTCTACCAGAACTTCCAAGAAGACCTAATACCTATACTCCTTAATGTATTTCACAATATAGAAACAGAAGAGGCATTGCCAAATTCCTTTTATGAAGCTACAGTTACTCTGATACCAAAACCGCACAAAGACTCAACAAAGAAAGAGAATTATAAACCAATCTCACTCTTGAACATCGATGCAAAAATCCTCAACAAAATACTGGCAAACCGAATCCAAGAACACATCAGAAAAATTATCCATTATGAACAAGTAGGCTTCATCCCAGGGATGCAGGGCTGGTTCAACATACGAAAATCTATCAATGTAATCCATCATATAAATAAACTGAAAGAAAAAATCATATGATCATTTCATTAGATGCTGAAAAAGCATTTGACAAAATTCAGCATCCCTTTATGATAAAAAGTCTTGGAGAGATTAGGGATACAAGGGTCATACCTAAATATAATAAAAGCTATATACAGCAAGCTGACAGCTAACATCAAATTAAATGGAGAGAAACTCAAAGCCATCCCACTAAACTCAGGAACACGACAAGGCTGTCCACTCTCGCCATACCTCTTCAATATAGTGCTTGAAGTTCTAGCAATAACAATAAGACAACATAAGGGGATCAAGCGGATTCGAATTGGAAAGAAAGAAGTGAAACTGTCATTATTTGCAGATGATATGATAGTGTACATAAGCGACCTTCAAAACTCCACCAAAGAACTTTTACAGCTGATAAACACCTTTAGTAATGTGGCAGGATACAAGATCAACTCCAAAAAATCAGTCGCCCTCTTATACACAAAGGATATGGAAGCAGAGAGGGAAATCAGAGAAGCTTCACCTTTCACGATAACCACAAACAGCATAAAATATCTTGGGGTAACTCGAACCAAGGAAGTGAAAGATCTATTTGACAAGAACTTTAAAGCATTGAAGAAAGAAACTGAGGAGTATACCAAAAAATGGAAAGACCTCCCTTGCATTGGGAGGATCAACATAGTAAAAATGGCAATGCTACCAAAGGCAATTTATAGATTCAATGCAATCCCCATCAAGGGCACATCAAAATTCTTCACAGATCTTGAGAGGACAATAATCAACTTTATATGGAAAAACAAAAAACCCAGGATAGCCAAAACAATCCTATACAATAAAGGATCTTCTGGAGGCATTACCGTCCCTGACTTCAAACTCTATTACAGAGCTACAGTGATGAAAACAGTGTGGTACTGGCATAAAAACAGAGAAGTCGACCAATGGAATCGTATAGAAGACCCGAATTTTAACCCACAAACCTATGAACACCTCATTTTTGATAAAAGAGCCAAAAGTATATAATGGAAGAAAGAAAGCATCTTCAACAAATGGTGCTGGCATAACTGGATGTCAACCTGTAGAAGAATGAAAATAGACCCATATCTATCACCATGCACAAAACTCAAGTCCAGATGGATTAAAGACCTCACTATCAGTCAGAACACATTGAACCTAATAGAAGAGAAAGTGGGAAGTACCCTACAACAGATGGGCACAGGCGATCGCTTCCTATGTGTAACCCCAAAAGCACAGACATTAAGGGCAACATTGAATAAATGGGACCTACTAAAACTGAGAAGCTTCTGTAAAGCAAAGGACACTGTCAGCAAGACAAAAAAAGCAACCTACTGACTGGGAGAAGATCTTCACCAACCCTGCAACAGACAAAGGTCTGATCTCCAAAATATAAAGAGAACACAGGAAACAAGACTTTAAAATGCTAATTAACCCAATTAAAAAATGGGGCACTGAACTGATCAGAGAATTCTCAGCAGTGGAAGTTCAAATGGCCAAAAGACACTTAAGGTCATGCTCAACTTCCTTAGCGATCAGGGAAATGCAAATCAAAACAACTTTGAGATATCATCTTACACCTGTCAGAATGGCTAAAATAAAAAACTCCAATGATAGCATTTGCTGGAGAGGCTGTGGAGGAAGGGGCACCCTCATCCATTGCTGGCGGGAATGCAATCTTGTGCAACCACTTTGGAAATCTGTGTTTCGGTTTCTCAGGAAATTCGGGACCAACCTACCCCTGGACCCAGCAATACCACTCCTGGGAATATTCCCAAGAGATGCCCTATCATATGACAAAAGCATTTGTTCAACCATGTTCATAGCAGTATTATTTGTAATAGCCAGAACCTGGAAACAACCTAGATGCCCTTCAATGGAAGAATGGATGAAGAAAGTGTGGAATATCTACACATTAGAGTACTACGCTGCGGTAAAAAACAATGACTTCTCGAATTTTGCATGCAAATGGATGGAAATAGAAAACATTATTCTGAGTGAGGTAACCCAGACCCAAAAAGATGAATATGGGATGTACTCACTCATAATTGGTTTCTAGCCATAAATAAGGGTCACGGAGTCTACAATTGGTGATCCTAAAGAAGCTAAGTAAGAAGTTGAACCAAAGGAAAAACATATAGTTATCCTCTTGGCTATGGGAAGCAGACAAAATTGCTGGGGAGAAAATTGGGATCTTGGGGGTGGGGTGGGATGGGGGTAAGGGGAGATGGGGAGAGAAAAGGGAGAAGGGGAGGATGGGGGGAACTTGGGGAAAAAGGAAGATTGGGATAAAGGAAGGTAGGATAGGGGAGCACGGAAGCACAATTCTTAGTTAAGGGAACCACCTTAGAGTTGGCAAGAGACTTGAACCTAGAGTGGCTCCCAGGAGTACAAGCCGAGGTCCCCAGTTAGTTCCTTGGGCAGCTGAGGAGAGGGAACCGGAAATGACCCTAGCCTATAACAATACTGACGAATATCTTGGATATCATCATAGAACCTTCATCTGGTGATGGATGGAGATAGAGACAGAGACCCACACTGGAGCACTGGACTGAGCTCCCAAGGTCCCAATGAGGAGCAGAAGGAGGGAGAACATGAGCAAAGAAGTCGGGACCACGAGGGGTGAATCCACCCATTGAGACATTGGAGCTGATCTACTGGGAGCTCACCAAGGCCAGCTGGACTGTGACTGAAAAAGCATGGGTTAAAACTGGACTCTCTGAACATGGCGAACAATGAGGGCTGATGAGAAGCCAAGGACAAAGGCACGGGGTTTTGATCCTACTTAATGTGCTGGCTTTGTGGGAGCCTAGCCAGTTTGGATGTTCACCTTCCTAGATATGGACAGAGGGGGGAGGACCTAGGACTTACCACAGGTCAGGGAACCCTGACTGCTCTTTGGACTGTTGAGGGAGGGGGAGAGGAGTGAGAGGAGGGGGAGAAGGATGGGAGGAGGGGGAGAAGGATGGGAGGAGGGGGAGGGAAATGGGAGGCTGGGAGGAGGTGGAAACTTGTTTTTTTTTCTTCCTTTCCTCAATAAAAAAAAAAAGAGATAGTGATATATGAGCTTTCTACTTGGTTAATATAGTAGGCACTTGCATTTCATGTAATTGTGTCTAGTCTAAGATACATACTTCCACATGTGGCTTTTGTCCCACATAAAAACTGATAAATCCTGTGTCATTTCAATTTTACTTATTTGCATTGAGTACTGATATATGCATATATACTTATATACTGGTATATATGGATATGCATAGGATGCTCAATTAAACTGCACAAATGCATATTTATAGATGTGAGCGCTTGAATTATTTTTAAAAGACTTGATGAATGTGTGCTGCCTTATATGGGTAGGCTAAAGATCTTCAAACTTATTAAAATGGTATTTGTGGTCTATTAAGTGTTTTTAAAATTTTTTAATGTTATTTGTTTATTTAAAAACCATTCGTTGAAATTGAAGGACTAATGTTTCACAAAACTAAAATTTAATGTTTATACACATAGATTTTGATAAGAATTTTCTTCCAGAACACGATATAATGAAAAACACTGATTAGAATTTATTTCAATTAAGTAATGGTCATGGGAAAAATAAAAATTACATGGCATACAATACTTTATGTTAATCAAAATTCCTCTTAGCAATATATCTTAAAAATACTTATTAAAGTAAATCATCTCCAAAAGTATTCTTAACATATAAATAAAAATTCTAATAAATGCTCTTACTGAGCTGTAATACACGTAAAAGAGACAGATTTCGTTTCAAAGATCTTACTTTTAAATTTTCCTTTTCATGATTAGGATTTTGGGAGGGAGATAGAATCACAGCAGTCAGTCACATTGTAAACCTAAATATTTCTAAGTTCTTACCTCTTCCAATGAAAACTGTAGGAAAAACATTATTTTAAAACCAGCTGTCAGTAACTTCTCACCCTGCCGAAAGTCTCATCCCTGCTCAGGCAAAGTTCTGTGTCTTTAAAAATAAAGATTTCTGTTTAATATTGGCTCATACTTTTAAGAGGAAAAATTTGCAATTAGCAGTTGCTTAGAGTTACGAAAATATAACCAAATGGTGTAACTGTAAAACTAGCAGGTTACAGATCTAAATCAAAGCTACAAAAATATTTTACAACGACTAATCCACCTTCAGTTACAGCTATGTGCATCTATGGACTGTCTACAGCTACTTGGGCTTTTATATCCTGTACATAGTACCAAAGTAGTTTACAAGAAAGTGCAAGTTATAATTACCAAATTAAACCCAAATTCTTTTCTGCGCTTAGTGTAACTTTCATTTGAAGGGAAAAGCAACAACTCCAAAGGTCTATCTAGCTAAGCTTGCAACAGGGCAGGGCTGAGAGCTCTTACCTTTAGGGGTAGGTAACTTTAGCCAACTGGAAGGAGTGGCTAAGCCTCTGATTACATAGAGAGGATTGGACCTATAAGGGCGGGGTGTCTGTGCTCTCTGGCTTTCGGGACTCCAAAGAACGTGGAGGGGAGTGATCTGAAGTGGACTGAGAGCACTTTAAGATTAGGGGCCCAGAGCCTCAGCTCAGACCCTGATTCCTGTGAATTTCACTTAGATACCAACCATGTTCGCTGCCGCGGGCTCCCTGGTGGCCGCCATCTGGGCAGCGCTCCATCTCCGGACTCTCTTGCTGGCTGTTGTCACCTTTCTGTTCCTGGCTGACTACTTCAAAAGCCGGCGCCCCAAGAACTACCCGCCCGGTCCGCAACGCCTGCCCTTCATAGGCAACTTACTGCAGTTGGTCATGGAAAAGCCATACCTGGGGATGCAGCAGGTAGGAAGGTACAAGATTGTCTGGCTGTGAGCTGACCTAATCCTGAGCTAGTGGATCTGGCACTTCCTGGAACTAGGAGAGCAGGGGCAGGCAGGCAGGGTTCCAAGGTTCCTGTTCCTCATGGCTAAGCTCAGGACGCATAGTTAGATTCTAAACATGCACGTTTAAGAAATATGCAGCTAAGCAGCGCAGTTGCAGCGGATCTCTGTGAGTTTGAGGCCAGCCTGGTATACAGCACAGAGTTCCAGCACAGCCATGGCTACACAGAGAAGCCCTGTCTTAGGGTGAGGTATGGAGGGAAGGACTGAGGGACAAAGGGACAGATGGACAGAAGGGGGGGGGGAGAGACGGGGGGGGGGTAGAGAGAGAGAATATTTGGAGAATTTATTATCCTTCTATGACATACTTCTTAGGTTATGGTTCCATTTAGGTTAGAGAAAACAAAACACTGTGTGATTTGAATTCATTAGATAGTCCAGGTCTGTATTTAATAGTAAATGATAATAGAGACAGATATGTCCTCTGCTTTAAGAATTGAGTGTAAAGTCCAGGTCTCAGCTTTGTTGATTAAAGTGCTTCTCAAGAAGAAAAGAAATGAGGTGGAGGGGGTGGAGGGACATCTTCTACTCCTCTTGACTGAAGTTTGGTTTAGCTGTTAGATCTCTCTTACTGAGCCTTAGTTTTTACACATTCTTACTGACTGCTCACCTACTGATGTTATCAGTTACTAAGAAAGCCACAAGCAAGTGTCCAGGTCTCCTGGGAGAGTTTCTCCACTGTCCCTGCAGTTCTGGAAGCTCTCCCCCATTAAACTGGGAAGTTTGTTTTGTGTAAGCAGTAACATTTAAGATTGGCAGGTGCCATTTGATGACTTAACCATGTGGTTTTGTAATGTCCCTCCTTATCCAGAGTAAATTTGTTTTTCCTGAATTTTCTCTAATCTCTTACATGCTGCAACCTCCCCTTCGGTAAGTATGTGAAGGGCGTTTGCTTTTTAGTTCTTTTATTTTTATCTACACATAATACTAAAATTGCATCCATCTGGACTGCATATACTTGGGAAATTTATTATTCAAGTCTCATCGTTAATTGGGAGAGATAGAACATGTCTGTTTACAATTGACATGTAAGCATTGAAACTCAATGTTTTATTGTTTTGTGGTTTGTCTATTTGCTCTGTTTTCATTCTTTCATTTTTGGTTTCCTATCCTGCCACACGGGTTTCTTGGACACTCTCTGAGTAGATGCCTTTTTATTCATCTTCTCTCTTTACATCTCTACTTTTGTCCTCCCAGCATCTATTCTGCATTATTCAATGCACACATGCAGCTCATGAGAGTTTGCTAACAGCATTTTCCATGTGTAGTGCAGCAACTACAAACATGGGGGAGCCCTCTCCCCTGCATGATGCACTGCCCCAGGTGCTGTCCACACTCACTGAGACCCAAATCCCACACTTCCCTGCTCTTCAGTGTCAGTGCAGCTGGAACTCAAAGGCACAGGAGTCTGTTGTCTTTGCCCCTTACTCATCCTCCCATTGCTGTCTTTTTTCTGACCTTTCAAGTTCATCACTTCCTTTCTGACCTCAAGCACATTCTTCTTCCAACCTTCAGAGGAGACTGTAGCAGAAGGAAACCTCTTAGCTGTGCCCCTTCTCAGAATGCCTTTCCCCTCCCTCCCACACTGTCTTTCCCCTGATTGTAGACAACTAGGTTGAAGATCGGAGGGACTCACATTTTCAGATGTTCTCCTACTTCTTGCTGGCCTTTGTGGTTTACCTATAAGTATTAAAGATTTTTTGTTTTGTTTTGTTTGTTGTTTGTTTGTTGTTGTTGTTGTTTTGTTTGTCTACTTTCAAGAGATTCAATTTCCATATTGATTGTGGTGGTTTTGTATTTTTTCGGGCTTTATGCTGTTGGAATCTACATGACTTGCATTTTTCCAGACTAGGAAGTTTCCATCATTTTCCAAGTGTTTTCTCATCTACACATTCCTGTTTTCAGGACATAGGTGCACAGCCATGACATCTATGGTGCTGGGTCTTGTTGTTTGCCATCGGCTTTCTCCGTGCTGTGCATGGGAGAGCTGCCTCTCCCCTCTGCACTGCTTCTCTGCCAAGCTCTGCTGTGCAGATCTCCACAGAGGCCATGGCAGCTTTCTCTCCTCAAATCGATGCCTATTCTGCTTATCTTTCTTTTCTCTGTTAAGATTTCCCACTATTTGGAATAATTTGATAATAGCCACTTTGAAATATTTATTTCTTCCCCTCTTTCCAACATCTGTGCCATCTCAACAAAGTTGAGGTTCTCTTGGGTCTTAGTGAATGAACTAAGCAATGTCAGACTGGACATTGTGTGTCATGTGCTGTAAACTGATGTACACACTAGGGCCATGCTCTACTTGTCCAGGTAGCTTTAAGGCTCCAGGGCCTCACTTTTGTGAGTGGCAACTCAAATGGAAATTTCAGAGTGTTCATTGTGAATCAGAATAACCCCAGTGTGTGCTTGGCACATTTGCCTCCTTAATCTTAGCAACATGAGCAAGAAGGAAGATGGCTCTAAACTGAAGGGCCTTATCAGTATAGTGCAGCTGCAACTCACTACAGGAGGCTAAATGCCAGCGATCTTCCAGTAATTGTCCCATAGGGAAGGAATGTCCTTATTGCTGCAAAAGAAGGGTGGGAAGCAGAATTCTCTCCCAGGCTTCTTTGGAGAGTCTTTTCACAGCAATTCAGCCGTAGAAGTCACAGTTTACCTCACAGGCTCAGCCCAGGAGAGGCACATAGCAAGTGACAGAATGACATCCATGAATCTCACCACTGTAACAACTTGATTGCCCCATTTGATGGTGTTCGACAATGGGACTTAGAAGCAAACAGTTAAAACAATCTCTGGCCTTTTGAGAATTACTTTTCTTGTATTTGGCCAAAACAAAGTAAATTTTGGTGTAGGTTTGCTTCTGGCAAATGCTATCATAAGTTACAAAAATAAAAAGACATGCTTTTATTTTATCTTTTCAGGGTAAAAATATTAGATCTATATCTTGCTACACAGTCATGTGAGGTTGGGTGATATGTCTGGTGTCAAAGAATTAGGTCATGGTGATACTGAGGCTGGAAACATCATGCCAATTCAATAATTTTTCATTAATTTATTTTGTAATACCTATGGGTTTACCATTTGATATCTATGTATAATCAAATGAGGTTAAATGATACAACTTAGGCATAATTAAATTTTAATTCTTGCCATGAGGAAAAATCCCCACAAACTGATGCATGGCTTTCCCTTTTGTGCTTATGCTCCCTTCATTCAGCCACCATGAAACGCAAACATGAATTCACATTAGCAATCATCTCTTAACATTCCATTTTCCACTGTTGAAGAAAGTGGTAATCTGATTTCCCCAGGTTGTTCAGTAGGGTAATGGCAAAATAAGTTCTTGAACCATACATGATTTGACTCAATACAAAAACTCAGTATGTATGTATATATATATATATATATATATATATATATATATATATATATTCCTATAGAATAAAATTACCTTTAATAACTAGATATATTTCTTCACTGACTCATTCACTCAAGAGACACTAAACAAATGCTTAGCATGACATGCACAACACAGGACAATCTATGGTCCATTAAGTCTTATGTTCTGTCAATCATGTGATATCATATGAAATCTAGACGGATGGGCAGTTCTGGGGCTAGCCTTTAAAAGAATGATGCCACCAGTTGTGCTGTGCCTAGAAGGAATGTTTAACAAACATCTAGTGAAGATGGGATATTTTATATCCATTAAAGTGACATCATTTAAAACAGGATGAGGACAGTGAAGAAGGTGGCTCCTGTTGAGCACGTAGGGACTCTACTTCCGTCCATCTCATAGACTCTTAGCTTTCTCTGTAGTAGTTCACAGAACTATTACAAGAATATTACAGAAGTAAGAGAAAGTCTTGTCAGGCTGAAGTGGGCTGTGTTATACAACATAGATATTAGCATGTAATTCAAGCTAGCTGTAACAATGGGACCCCAACATACAATGGTCCTGAATATGCCTCTTATGATCGTTGTATGTATAAAATTACTCAGTAAATTCCAAGTCACTGTTAAGATGTCTTCTATGAGTTGAAGCTCATTCCATTTTCTTTCTTTTCCTTCTATTCATCTTTTACATATTATCAGAGCAGACTCCTGAGAACCCAGGTCGATCTTTGCACATCAGCCAGGATTCTGTGACATGAATGCTGCATGAGCCCATCAGCACTGTCTCTGGGTTCTGACCCTCCATCTTTTTGTTGCTTCTATTGTCAGAGCCCTCTTCTAAATCACATTCTAATATTTAAATAAACAGTTATTTTGCTATTGCTTCTGTTATCATAGCTATTTATACAAAAAAGCCATCAACAGATATTTTCATTTACTGTGAATTCCATACTTGCAGGCCATCGAGGTTGTTCAGTGGCTTAGGGCACTTGCTAAAAAACTTGGTAATCTGAATTTGATCACCTCACCCACATGGTGAGAGGCGAGAACAGACTCCCCAAAGATGTCCACTGACATACTCTTGTGCAACACCACCCTTCACGTACAAAATACACAAACACACAGACACACAAACACAGACACACACACACAATGAATGCAAAAATATGTTTTCCTTATTTTGTCTTACCTCCAGCAAACCCACACAGACACACCTTGGTCTTTACCCAGTGGCATACACATGTTCTGCCTGTCCTAGACTGCAGAATGAGGAGTTAGAAAATTTGCTTATTTACTGAAATATTTGTACTAAATTCTTCATACAGAGATACACACTATAATATCATCCACTCATTGATCCCTGTTAATGAATTTGTATTGGTGAATCCTATTCTTGAAGTTGAATAGCGTTTAGCACATTTCAAAGAAAAGAATATCAAATTCATTTCAACATACAAACATGTATCATTCACAGGGAAATAAAGACTTATCAATATGATTACCATTTGCTACACACATGTCTGAGCACACTCACCACTAACTGTTGAAATATGTTTCAGCTTGTGAAGAAGTATGGGAATGTTATCAGTCTGGATTTTGGAATCATGTCTTCAGTGATTGTAACCAGTCTGCCTTTAATCAAAGAAGCCTTTACTCACCTGGAAGAAAATTTTATGAGTCGCCCTCAATTTCCATTGCAAAATCTTGTCTTTAATGAAAATGGTAAGACTTTTATGTGTTGTCAGATATGCGTTGTAATTTTTAAGATACATAAAAGGCTCCCATGTGCCTTATGTATCCATAAGCCAATGCCTTCATGAAATGCCATCATTAATGGGTGCTGGGTACCACATTGCTTGAATGAAAGCACCCATAAGATGGTTTATAGTGTGTCCTAGTAGAGACCAGGTAAATCACATATTTGGAAAAACTAATTCTATATACTTTAATAGGAAGTAACCACAGCACCCAAACACAGCCAGAAACTGTGCTCACTTTCATTTTCCCATGTCACCCATAGGAAAATGGATGTGAGTCAGCTTTTTCTTTCTACCTCATCTTGCTTATAGCTGCTTATGCTATATCATTAAAGTAATGCAGATGTCTAGGCTCCTCGCCAACATTATAATTTGTTAGTATGAATATGCTATATTATTGTGAAATAAAGTCATCAGTTGAACACAGAATTTGAAATCTATTAATCCAACCAAACAGCATCTTAGGCCCTTTCCAATTACTCTTCAGGATAATTCTAGGTCAATTCACTTTGCTGTCTGTTGTAAGAACCAGAGTGCTAAACATCTGTCTTAGAGTTACTTTACTGTGATGAAATACCATGATCAAAGACACTTGGGGAGGAGAAGGTTTATTCGGCTATGCTCTCGTATACACTGTTCAGCCAAAATGATGTCAGGACAGAAAATCGGGGCAAAGACCCCGAAGCAGGAGCTGGCACAGAGGCCGTGGAGGAATACTGCTTTCTGTCTTGCTCCTCGTGCTTTATTCAGCCTGCTTTCTTATAGAAACCAGGAGCACCACCCAGGGTTAACAGCAACCACATGGGATGAACCCTCCCACACCAAACATACATTAACAAAATGCCCTACAGCCTTGCCTGTAGCCCTATCTTCTTATGTAGGCATTTTCTCAATTGAGGCTCCCCCCTGTAGAACAATTTTAACTTATGTGACATTGATACAAAACCAGTCAGCACAGTAAAAGTTAATGCCAGGGATTAAATAGTAAAGCAGTATCAATGCAGAAGGTGTTTAGTCAAAGATGTCTAACATTGTATGAAGATTCTGGAAAGTCTTCTCTGAGTAAATGATACTCATTTAATGACCTGAAAGAATAATAATTAGTCAAGGTGATATAATATCCTTGGAAAGACGAAAAGGAGAGATGTCTTGAGGAATGGAAAGACATCCAGTGTTGCAAGCATGGTATTCAAAGGACATAATTAAGCGCTCTTGGTACTTCTGACCTCCATCAGAAAGAGCACAATGCTGATTTTTATTCTAACAGCCAGGAAGACTTCTCAGTGGTTTCAAACAGAGGAGATCTTAGGATATCATATTGAGAGTGGAGCAAAGACATAAAGAAACTTGTTTTAGATATGAAGGGTGGAAGATTACACACTCCAGTTGCTAAACTAGATTATGAATTAGACCAGGGTGATGGCATTAAAGCCTTACAAACACAAGTCCAGGCATGCCAAAAGGATATCAAAATGACCCCATGATCTAGATACCAGAAGATAAGGATGCTGAGAAAACTTCACTAGCAGTTTGATGGGTAACCTTGGTTGTCAACTTATCTGCATTTGAAATCAACCAAAATCTTCCAAATTGGGCAAACAAATGAGGAGTCTTGCTTCTTTGGAATTCTGAAGTGAGAAGACCTACCCTAAATCTGCATCACTGGAGATCAGAACAACCCCTCTAAATTTGGGCCACACCTTCTGCTGGTAGCCCACATAAAAGGACATGGAAAAAGGAAGCTTTTGCCGTTTGCTTTTCTTGCCCTCCCTTTCACTGGTAAGTTCAGCTATCCTGCTGATGAAGAATTCCTTCACTGGTATGAGAATATACTTTTTTAGGATTCCATTGTATGCAGAAGACTAGCTGAGATATTCAGACTCATAGATTGAACAATCATAGCATTATTGGCCTTTCCATTGACTACCTTATACAACAGTCTAATAAATACTGCTTTAATATCTCTAGATCCATTCTATCACTTCTAGTCCTTAAGAGCAGTGGTGCTCAACCTTGGGGCACCATGCCCTTGGCCATTGAACAACCCATTCAGATGGTCACTAGGTTGTTGGCTATATCAAATATTTACAATATGATTCAAAGCAGTAACCAAACTACAGTTGAAAACTAGCAACAAAAATAATTGTATGTTTGGGGGTCAGGACAACATGAGGAACTGTATTAAAGGGTTGCAGCATCAGAAAGTTGAGATTCACTGCTTAAGAGAACCACAACTTGTACAGATTGTGATAACGGGACTGGTTCCTGGCATTTTGCTTGGTATAGGTAATAAGACACAGAAACATATATGTGTGTGTATATATGTATGGATGTGATATATATATATATATGTATGTATACACACACACATACATATTAAACCCAATGTGTAGATGCTTTGGTTTTGAGGAGAATTGGATTTCATCACCTCATTAATACCTAGTTACCTTGGTCATTAAAATTTTTACTTTGCCCATGCATCTCTTTTTTCTGCATATTGTAAGAGATCTGGCAATAAAATTTGTGTTTTTTTAAAATTATTAAAATTGATGAATATATTAAAAATACTGACAAAACAGTGATGCTGTAAGCCACCACCAGATGCTAGCCATTATGCTCCTTGCTTTCTGCTATTGTCTCTCTCTAGACAGCTGTCAAGTCCCTTATTGGCCCTTCTTCTTTACATCATACGTGTGACCATCCGTTTATCAGATAGTTTTAAATCAGAATCACAATGCCATAACACTGTATTGCTTCTTTCCAGGACTGATCTTCTCCAGTGGGCAGACATGGAAGGAGCAAAGAAGGTTCGCTCTGATGACTCTGAGGAACTTTGGGTTGGGAAAGAAGAGCTTAGAGCAGCGCATGCAGGAGGAAGCTCAGCACCTTGTAGGGGTCATAAAAGAGGAGGAAGGTGGGCATTCCACAGGGCAGGAGTGGGAGGCTTGGCCCTTTTACTCATTGAACAGAATCCACCTAAGTATCAAAGTGCTTGTCCTGGACTGTGCACTGTGCTGAGCACTGAGCATTGAACAGTGAACATGTAGCCATGACCTTGCCCCAGAGTTTGCAGCTAATCACACAAATGGTCATTAGATTCGCTGCTGTCTTAAGGCCTGGTCACCTGTCTGGCTTCCCAGATATGAACAGATTCTTTAGTGCATGTTAAACCTCAGATCAAGTTAATCCAGAGCCTCTTACATAGCTCTCTATTATGTATGTTTCTCTGTCATGTGGAATTAACAAACCAATATCTTCAAAAGATGCATCTTTTTCTTGATCTACCTCCAGGACAGCCTTTCAACCCTCACTTCAAGATCAACAATGCTGTTTCCAATATCATTTGCTCCATCACCTTTGGTGAGCGTTATGAGTACAATGACAGTCAGTTTCAGGAGCTGCTGAGGTTACTGGATGAGGCCATGTATTTGAATTTCACAAAGATGGTCCGGGTAGGTATTCTAGTTTCTTTTATATTGGGAGAAAATTGCACTGGGGCTAATTCAAGCACAAATAGGTTTTATCTTTTTCATTTTAGAAGTGGAAGCAAACTTTTCTGGCAAAAATATTAAATTATACATATATATATACACACACACACATACACACGCACACACACACACATATATATATATATATAACATAATTAAAACCATTGATAGTTCACTAACACATCTCTGTTGAAATGAAAATGTGAAGGCTACTATGTAATTTGCTATGATGACAAAATTATTTAAGATAAGCCAGAAACAGCAAATAAGTGAGATAAAAGGAGGAGAGCAGAAAACGGAGAAAAAGATGAGAAGCAAGGTTCAAAAATGAGGAAGTGTAAAGAAATGTTATGAAGGAGAAGAGAAAAATATAAGCAGCTTAAGGGAGGCATCAAATATATTGCTCAGTAGTGAAAAAGTTGAGAAATAAAATTTAATAAATATAAGAAAAGATTCACAACTTTTGCAAAACTATAACTCCTGCCTTCAGAAATTCAGGGCTTCCTGAGTATCAATCCCCATGCTGCAGGAATACCCTACTGCATGTCACATACATACCTGGAAAATCAGAGTTTCTAAGTTCTAGAGCAATGAAACACAGAAGGTTAGCGCCATGATCCATCCCATAATCTTAGACTCAGAAATATCAAATTCCGGGGTTAATTTCAGTTGATAAGCTCAATTTGTAGCCACTGCAGGCGGCTTATCTATGATTCCCAGCTTGTTCTCAGTTCCTGCCGCCTTCATCTTTTGACCCTTCAGTGTCTTTAATGACATTAGAATCAGAATTAGGACAGCTACTGAATGTTATATCAGTGTATGTCTTAGAGTGAAATGAATTTGACCAGTGAGAAGTGGTCAGAGACTACCGTATGTCCACCAATGGGTCTGAAGAAAAATAACAGTCCAGATTTTCCCACAGTTCCAGTAGAAGATCAAGAGGAAAAGTCTACACTATCTTGAAACAGAAAGTGACTTTATATTGTCTCCATGATCATGTTCTTCTCCCTAATTAGTTGTATAATATTTTCCCATGGATGATGAAACATCTTCCTGGATCACACCAAACAACACTGGCTACCTGGAGACAACTGAAATCATATATTTCTGATATAGTTGAAAATCACCGCAGAGACTGGAACCCTGATGAGCCGAGAGACTTCATTGATGCTTTCCTCACGGAAATGACAAAGGTGGGGAAGACAATGCCTGTGTCTTCTTACAGAAATGGTGGTGTTGAATAGCTTCCAATTGATTGAGAAGCAGGCTAGCCCAAAGGTAGGGATTTAGCATAGCAGAGATTTATTCTCTCATAGTTCTGTAATCCTGCCAACCAGGCAGCCAACTTTGGGAAACAATAGAAACATCATTGCCTTGTGTCTCCCATCTCCTAGGGGACACTGATGTTTGTTGCTGTGGTTCCCTGATCCATCTTCAGTGCCGATATTATATCACCATTTCCTTTCTGATCTTTTTACATCTCATTTCTCCTGTTCTAACCCTGGAGGCCCCTCTCATAAAGATAACTCAGGATAACCTTTCCTCCTGAAATGGATCATATTTTGAAGATCTATTTTTGTGCATTGAGTAGCATGCCATGGTGGCAAAGATGACAAGATGAAAATCTCTGTAGATCCTTCCTTAATCTAACTTTTTAAGGAAAACACAGGAGTGTAGTGATGAGGCAAGCAGGCCTGCTTTTATTCCCACCCGGCTCCCACATGACTAGCTTAGCCCCAGAATAATTACACAGAAACTGTATTCATTTAAACATTGCCTGGCCCATTAGTTGCAGCCTCTTACTGGCTAATTCTCACATCATGCTGTAACTCATATTTAGTAATTTGTGTAGCACCACGAGGTGGTGGCTTACTGGGAAAGATCCTAACTAACCTGCGTCCATCTCGGGTCAGAAACTCATGGTATCTGCCTCATTGCCTTCTTCCCAGCATTTTGTTCTGTCTACTCGGCCCACTGAATTTTCTGCCCTATTTCTTCCCCTATTAAAGAAAGGCCAAGGCAGTTTCTTTATTAACCAATGAAAGTAACACATAGAAAGAAAACACTCCTACATCACAGGAGTAATCTTTTATAAATGTATGGTAATTTAACATTGGTTTGTTGGGGGTTTTTAGAAATTAAGGGTTCGCTACCGTTAATTTGGCTAGAGGTTCTGGAAATGCCCAGATTCTTCCTTATAATTTCCTTCCTTGGTCCTTCTCCCATATCTGAAAAAGATAGATGTGAAATATAAGTAGCAGTTAAATTTCAGAGCTTTATTTCATTATACATTGGTCCAGGACTGGTTACCCTCCCCAACTCAAACCACATTGCAACATACAAACTTCAGCTAAGTAAGTGGTAGAGTTTATAATTCATATAGACACACTGGACTCCATATGAACACTATTCCATAATAGACCAAGGCAAGAAGAAACTGTGAAAACATATTAGTGAACTTTGGATCCGTGTGATAACATTATATTTCAGCACAAAGAGAATAAAGCAAAAATGTTGTCGGGTCAAGTTTCAAAACATTTCAATTCATCAAAGTGAGCGGGAAAGCAGCTCAGCTCCTGGGGCAGAAAGCTATGGTGGAGACATCACAGTGCATTAGGAAACTGCAAGCAAGGAAGGAACCATGGGTTGGGTGTAACTCTAGGAGCTACCATCCTTCCCATCAGCTGGATGCTGTCTTACTATTTCTAAGAACTTCCCCAAATACTACCAGTGCAAGGAACCAGTATTTAAAACATGAACCTGTGGGGGAACATCTTGAATTCAAATCACACTGTAAAATGTAGAATCCTATTAATCCGAGTAGGCCTCTGGCAAATACATACCACTGAATCTGTCATAGAAGCATCAATTCACTGGGTTATGGGCTCCTCTTCTGCCTGGGTCACAGTGTGTTTGTGTGTGTGTGTGTGTGTGTGTGTGTGTGTGTGTGTGTGTGTGTGTGTATTATCTTTTCTCTTATTTCATCTTCCTGGTATAATATTGATTTAAACAAATTTATGCCTGGAGGAGGAGGTAAATCCTTTACCATTTGAATGAAGTACAGGTACTAGAACAACATTATTAAGAGCAATATTAACAAACTGATGTTTCTAGAGGAAGTGA
Source organism: Microtus oregoni (assembly GCF_018167655.1). Classification (NCBI taxonomy): domain Eukaryota; kingdom Metazoa; phylum Chordata; class Mammalia; order Rodentia; family Cricetidae; genus Microtus; species Microtus oregoni. The sequence goes on from NW_024543064.1 coordinate 52,139,367, forward strand.
GAAAGGTGATGTTTGTGATAAAGTACTAGTGATGGAATCAGTGCGGTTTTGACCTTGCAAGATGATGCAGATTGGAGAATCATGAACACAGAAAATTGATAGTCATCTTTCTGGTATCAGCAAAGTCGGCTGTTGAATATCAAAGACAGCCTCATTCTGAATGACTTATTGTAATTCATTCTCAGTGTATCAGTGTTACAAGACAGTCAAAAATCTTATTATTGAACCAATACACACTGTCTTTGCTAGCACCCCGACAAAACTACTACAAGTTTCAATGAAGAAAACCTCATCTGCAGCACTCTAGACCTCTTCCTTGCTGGAACAGAGACAACATCCACGACCCTGCGCTGGGCTCTGCTTTACATGGCTCTCTACCCAGAAATCCAAGGTGAGATGTGATGACAGCATCTAACCAAGGCAGAATAGGTTCAGAAGACAGGATGGGGGAGTGGGAGGAGGAGGAGCATATGTGAGGTGATGTGCACTTGGGAAACAGCACATCCATCACATGTTCTATGAGGACTATGATTGTTTCAAGAGTGCAGATATTACAGTCTGTACCTTCAACAAGCTTGGAGTTCAGGAGAAAAGAGAGATGTCAGTTTACATTGTGGTATGTATTAGCAAAGAGTGGATTACCATACAACATTGATTCACACCCTTCTTCCATTTTTTCTTTTTTTCTTGATTTTTATTGAACTCTACATTTTTTTCTGCTCCCCTCCCTGCCTCTCCCTTCCCCCTTCAATGCTCCCCCAAGTTCCCCATGCTCCCAATTTACTCAGGAGATTCTACTTCCCATGTAGATTAGATCTACATAAATCTCTTTCAATGTCTTCATTGTTGTCTAAGTTCTCTGGGATTGTGGTTTTCTTTGTTTATGCCACTTGACCAAATGGATAAGGAAAATGTGGTACATTTTCACAATGGACAGAAAAAAAAATAACAACATCTTGAATTTTGCAAAAAAAAATGGATGGAGCTAGAAAGCATTATTTTGAGTAAGGTAACCCATACACAGAAAGACAATTGTCACATGTACTCACTCATAGGAGGTTTTTAAACATAAAGCAAAGAAAACCATCCTTCCTTTTTTTATTATCTAAAATGCCTTTCTGAATGAAAGGTGCATTTTAAAGAAATCTTACAGCCTACTGAATCACTGTTCAGGCTCATCTCTAAAACCAATATTCCAGAATATCAGTACAGTTTCTAAAATCATTTTGAATTATATTTTTAATTTGGTCTGTGTATGTGTACACTTGCATGCTCTCTTCTCCTGTGTACATGATGAGATCAAAAAGCAATTTACAGAAGTTGGCCATTCCCATAATGTGGGTTCCTAAGGTAATTGCATTATCATCAGATTTCGTTATAAGTGCTAAATCATCTCATCATCAAATATATTAATTAATAGTCATTTAATTCATGTTCATTTTGAAGTATTAACAGCATTGAACAGTTGGAAGCATCCAGGATACCAATGGGCCATGAGTAACGTTTAGTACAGAAGTTCAGCCCTCAAGGAAAACATCTTGATGCATGAATATGGAAGCCAAAGGTTCTACAGACTTAACGATACAAATTCTCTAGAGTAGTTCAATTTGTAGACATAGAAGGGAGAATACAAGAGGAATAAACAAAGAATTATGAAGACGTAATTTTTTTTTTGCAAGATCCACTGGTCCTGCCATTACTTACACAACAACGTAGATAAATGTGTTGTTTCAACTTTGGCACAGTAGCTGCTCCTCAATCTACTGCCTTTACAGCCAGCAGCTGCAATTCAGTTACCTTCTTGCTTCTATGTCAGTAGCCCAGCCACTCAGGGCACAGCCTGCAGAAATTCTGTTCCCACCGTCACAGGCTAGGCCACTGCTGCTAAAGGTAGCTTTAACTACATCTCTATCATTCTATTTAGAAGTAAAACTCGAGCATATTGATATGCATAATATAGATACAGATTATATATATATATAGTATGTATTAATATAATTGTGATATCCTGTTAGCTCAGAGAGGGTGAATAGTAATTAGCTTACCTTCCCTCATAGCTAGTGTCTCCCAAAAGCTCATCCTTCTACTTCACGAAAATAAAAATGCCAAACCACACAAAACCCCTCCCAAATACTTCTGGTGCATGTCTCTATCTCTTTGAGATGCCCGCTGATGATCTACTATTACATTCCTGTTAACTAGTTGTTAACTCAGCCTCCTGACCTCAGGTTTATTTTATTTAATTAACACTAATGCAAACTCTGGATTCACAGTATCTCAAATAGCCCTCAACATATGTTTAGAATTTTATCAATGCACAATTAAATATTGGTTGATGAGCTATGATTATCAGTCCACATCATTGATCAAAATGCTTAAGAGAGTGTTGAAAATTCAAGATGATCATGGACTCAAATTTGCCCTAACTCAAAATCATCATAGTTATGGAGATCTGATTTACATTATATGAAATTTATTTCCATTTAATTCTTTTATATATACAGTAGTGCCAATGTTAGACTTTATATCTCTCAGGAGAAAGAACCATGCTGGACCTAGTAAAGGACCTAGACTTCCAAATTCATTTCACCTTGTGGCAGTGGTTAGCTCAGATGAGGCTTGCAGACTCTGCAGTGGCTCCCATGAGAACCTCCTTTGCACCCCAGGGAGGGAACTGGAGAAAGAAGGGGACATTGTCTCTACAAGCTTTGTCCCAAAGATGAAACACCATGTCTGCTTATGTTTTAGTTCTGTCACATTTGCTCTTTTAGGAATCTTGGAAATGACTTCTTTAGCTAAGAAGCAGGTAAACAGCTGAGTCTCTTCTGCTCTAAGATAGTGATGATATTGAGAGGAAGCATTTACCAATTATTTTAATTATTATAGCGATGTAAACCTCAAAATGCACTTTTGATAAGGTTTATTTCCTCTCAATTATTATATGAAGAAACCAACGCTCATAAAATATTGCTAGTTTGACCATCAAAGCTGCCCAGAAACGCATTGCAATTCACTGCCCATGACAGCAAATATTCTTGAGAAATTAGTCTGCAGATACGCAGTGGTCTCAGTGCTTGTGTCCTCCCTATGGACTCATTGAAACTTAGTTACCAGTGTGATGGTGTGAGGAGGTGATTACTTGTTAGGAAGGGAATTTGTGCTTAAGAAAGAAGAGCAAGATGGCTTTTCTTCACATTATGGCATGATGATACAACAAAGATTCTCCAACTATGACAGAGGAAATTGATTCTTACAAGACAAGAAATCTGTTGATGACCTGATCTTAGTATTTCTTTTTTTAAAATATTTATTTATTTATTATGTATACAATATTCTGTTTTTGTGTATGCCAGAAGAGGGCACCAGACCCCACTACAGATGGTTGTGAGCCACCATGTGGTTGCTGGGAATTGAACTCAGGACCTTTGGAAGAGCAGGCAATGCTCTTAACCTCTGAGCCATCTCTCCAGCCCCAGATCTTAGTATTTCTAGACTCTTCATGTAGATAAAACCAAAGTGTATTGGTGAGAATCTATTCAGTAAAAAGTATTTATTTATAAAAGTCTGAATAGACACTGATAGGAGTTCAGCCATAGCCATCCTGATTAGTCACTTCAGGATATATAGAAATTCATACTTATGCTGTAGGCTTTAAGAAAGTTATAGAGTTTACACTTTTCTAAATCAGGTTTTCTAAGGGGTAGAGAACTTTTATTTCCTCACAATCAGGACACTAGATGAAATAAAAGCATATTTGTTTTGAAAAACATCTTTCTCTATCTTTAGAAGAAAACAAAAAAGTTTAAAGCTTAATGGTGCCTCCTGTTTCCTTGAAGCAAAAGTCCAGGCTGAAATTGACAGAGTGATTGGCCAGGAGAAGCAGCCCAGCCTGGCTGACCGAGACTCCATGCCCTACACCAATGCTGTTGTCCATGAAGTGCAGAGGATGGGAAATATCATCCCTCTAAATGTTCCCAGGAAAGTGACAGTGGACACTAAGCTGGCGGGATTCCATCTGCCCAAGGTAAGTAGGCTAAGGAATAGAAGTTTGTTAACCACCAACCCTCTGTGTGTCTAGTCCATACGTTATTTGAGTCTTTGCTGCCTTCCCTAGGGCTCCATACTTCATACCAATTTGAGTGCACTGCACAAGGACCCCAACAAATGGGCCACCCCAGATGTCTTCAATCCGGAGCACTTTTTGGAGAATGGAGAATTTAAGAAGAGAGAATCCTTTCTGCCATTCTCAATGGGTGAGTTGTGATGAGCAGGAGGGGTTTCAGAGCTCTACTTTATCCCTTCTCTTCTTTCTGGAATCCGTACAGTTGGACCTTCCCATATATCTCCATTTTGCAGCTGGTTTCAGTCAGTACCCACATACACACACAGGTACAGTGTCAATCCCCCCTTGCTTCTCATGGAAATTTTAACTTTCTTTGTTTTGTTTTCTACCTCACTGACAACAGAGACCTAAAGCCTGCCTATTGCTCAGAGCAACCAAGCTGAATTCCTGCCATTGTGTACACACTTTGTGTGCCACAAGATCTTTTTAAGGGATGGCTCCTGACAATGAAGAGGGATGAATTTTGGGGTTTTTAATTGTTAGATAGCTTTAACTGGCGTTTGCTTAGGTGAATAGGCTTCTATCCCATGAAAAATCCCTGAATAGGTCTTATCTTTCTAAATTCAACCCCCTTTGTTAAATGTCCTTAGTACATGCATCTGCTACACCACCTAACACGCAGGAAAGGAAATGCAGTAATGACTTTTTCCCTTGTGCGTGCTGCCAGGCAAGTTATTAAAGACTTCAGTGGCAGTGGTGTGGAATCAATAACCAAATGTTCTGATACATTCTAGACATTGGTTTTTATATGTAATTTGGCAGTTCTTTAATTTCACAATTGTGTTTTAAGCTTTAACCTAAAATAAAAAAGAACCTGAGAACAGGAAAGTGTGGGACAGGAGATGAAGCAGAGCTGCCCCTTGGAGCATGCGTCCAACTGCAGCCTTCCAAGCTGCAATCAGTGAGCACTGCAGAGAAAAGGACACAGACCTAGACAAATGTGCTTCTCCCAGAGCACAGTGTCCACCAGGTTTTCTCACACAGAAGCTTGTGTTTCCTAACACTGTCTGCAGACGGTGCCTAAATGCTGCAATAAGGCACACTGAAATGCTTAATATGATCATTAAATTTTGCCTGATTATCTAATGCAGTGTCACATCTCATGATGCAGAGGCTCAGAACAGGAGGAGACTGCGTTGGCCTGTGCAGCTACTGTTGATCCAGAGCTGGTGTTTCTTGGGGCTGGGCTGCCCTGGGTTTGTTCTGACCTCTTTGTCTTTCCATCTGGGAATGTCTATCCCTTTGCTCACTGTTCACAACTCACTTTAATAAGAAAGCTGATGAGATACAGAGACTTTGTCCATTATTCCTGTTTATAAAAATTGTAATATAATATATAATATAAAATTATAAAAACAAAACCTCAGACACATATTTCACTTATTCTACTTCTCTAACTCAATGAGTCAGGTCAATGAAATACTGAAAGGCTAGGAATTTTTTTCTTTTTGTATTGAAAATAAATGCCTTGTGTGATAATTCTTAGGACTATGGTGAGAAGAGTGAGAATAGACAACATGCCTTCCCCAGGAAGATGTTCCTCCAGGCCCATTGCTTCCCATGAACATGCCTTCCCCTCACTATAGGGCAAAATCCTCTTCCCATAGAGGCCTCTTGCCTCACTCAGTTTAAAGAATTCTCCCATCTATACCAGTTGTAAAATAAAGTAGCAACACAGAGAGACCCACCGGGGCTGTTATTAAGAATGTTATCACTTACTCTAAACTACACACGTCATTTAGCAGTCCAATTGTGTCAGATAATCACCACAGCAATACAGTTATTGATACTCAGGAAAAAAAGGAATAAATGTTTACTTTCACCCCATAAACAGATTCCATAAAGGAGAGAAGAGTGTCCTTTCTTTTTCAAGATCACATTTCCCAAGAACTGACAGAACAGGGTCTTATGCTCTTATTTGTAGTTTAGTTCTCTTTGTGATACATCCAGACCGTGACTTGTCCCCAGAGTTATGGGCCCATCCATTTGAAGATTTCCCACATTCTTGTCCTTTCTATCAGTTAGCATCACAAACTGCATCATTTAATAAGAACCTGTTACTACTCATGGGTTTCCACGTGAGGTCAGTGGCTTAGAGAATCTTTGCTCCCCTGCTTTCCATCTCATCCTGTGCTCTGATTGGTGGTGATCAAGATCTCTAGAGACAGAATAGAGGACAGATCAGTGATTAGTCCAACCTGGGAATTGTCACTCCATAAGTGACACTGTAAGCATCATGACCAGGGGTTTCGTATTGCATTCTACATTATTATTTGATAAAAAGAACCGGAACTTATGGAAAATGACAAAATTTAGTCTTGGAGAAGGAAAACCCATATGTTTGGAATACCCTGTTATTCAAATTCAGGAAACATCAGCTTGAGTGAGGAAGTCTGAAATGTTTGGGGTTTTTAAAACAAGTGCTGGTTAGCAATGGGCTGTAACACTTACTGGTAAACCTGAGTGATTATATATAGAGGGGGCGCGTAGCACTGGAATGTCAACACAGGGCGTGGGATAAGAGCACTGGTTGCTCTTCCAGAGGACCAAGGTTTAATTCCCAGTACCCACATGGCAGCTCACAACCATCGAAGGGATCTGTCCCCTTCTTCTTGGTACAATGGGTGCTACACACATGTGGTGAAGAGACAAACGTGCAGACAAAACATTCACATACATAAAATAAAAATAAAGGTTAGCTTTTTTAAGAACTGAAATGTATATACATGAGAGATGTGATAGATTTTCTAATGTCAAAATCGGGAGCCAGATGCAAAATTTCGAGCAATACCAATAGGAACAAGCAGATGAAGATTAATTTATTAACATTGTCAAAATAAGTTTGCATACAAAAATTAAAGCACTGATTAATGAAGAATGTGGTAGACTCTACCATCATCAAATGTTCCGCAACAATAAAATCTCAAAATCACTCGCCAGCAGAGGTTAGAAGAGAACCCCATGCAACGTAAGTGACATCTGAACAACATGGCAGATGCTCATGGCCCCAGTCTTCCCATTAGGAAAGCAAGGAGCTACTTAGAAAACCATATTCTACCTCTTTAAAAAACTAAAACAAAAACACTTGAAAGATATGAAAAAGTTGGGGAATCAGGCCCAAGTGAAGAGGACAAAAGAGACAGCACAGCTATGCCTAGCCTGTGACATCAATGTTTCCTATGATGCTTCAGGGGAGTAAAGGGACAGACAGCTGCCTGACACACGTTCCGGTTTGTAGACATGAGTCCTGAGCTTATATAAGAAAGGCAGGAAGAAGCATGTGCACTCTGGGCCACCACAGTTTGTCACACTGAATCTTGCTGGTCATTATCTCAGTTCTGGTCACACGGGACATTAGCATTCAGAAAACGACCACCTCTAGGGATGGAGCAATTTGCACTTGGTGCTGAGCAAATCTCGATTGTTCCTGGAGACATTTTCTTTACAGGATGGGGACCTCTGAGAGCAGAGATTCTAGAATGGACGCTAAGCTGTTGTCCTCTATGAGATCAAAGGTCCTGCACCTGTCATTCAATAGAACATACAATGCTCTGCTGCTCTTGGATGCTCTAATAGAATGACTGAAGACTTCTGGGCACAACTTCAGGGCTTTGCAGGAGAATCGCGAGCTGTTCTTAATTTAATAGCTGTACCTTAAATCCTCCTGTCTCAGCATCTTTATCCTTGAGAGGGATGATGATGGTGAGGGGTAGATGTGTACTCAGTAAATGATGGACATGCCTGTCTGTAGGGTTCAGCAGGAATCTGATTCAATGTTTGAGACAGGAGACAGGTACAAAATGAATAAAGAGATGTCTTCTACTTGTCCATCATGGATGAGCACACTTCATTAACAGCTAGAACCTTTGCAAGGGAAGCCTGTATGTCTCTGACTTTCATGTTACAGACTCAGTTGTGACACCTTCTTATATTGTGGAATTTTTTTTATTCCCTATGTTTTATTTTATTTACATATGTGTAAATGTGTTCTGTGTGTACATAACATGTACGTGTGTGATGGAGCCTGTGGAGGCCTGATAGGGGCATTGAATCTTGAGTTTCAGGTGCTTGTTCACCTCCTGATGTGGATACTGAGATCTGAACTCCAGTGCTCTGATAGAGTAATAAATAATATTAATCATTAAGCTATCTCTTCGTCAAAAGGGTTGTATAGCAGTCCATGATTTGGTTACTAAGCCATTGTGTGGTACATCCAATTCAGGTGTCTCGTTCACAGTACAGGATGCCAGCTTCCAGAACTGCACTAGGGTTGCAGAAAGGATGCATTTTTTTTTACTTTATCAATAATACCAATAAAAATTCCCACTTTCTCCCCTCCTCCAGCTTCTCCTCTGCCACCCCAATCCCTTTGATCCTGGAGTTCCAATTTCACTGGAACATTCCACATTCAGACACATATGAGACATAAACAGCTGGACACAAAGCCCAGTGACAGTTCAAAATTTACAAAGGAAAATGAAATGCCAGTCCCTGTGGTCACTAGTGCCAACTAAGAAAGTTTCTCGTCTTCTGTTTCATTTCCTGCAGGAAAGCGAGCTTGCCTCGGAGAACAATTGGCCAGGTCTGAACTCTTTATCTTCTTCACTGCTCTCGTACAAAACTTTACTTTCAAGCCACCAGTCAATGAGAAGCTGAGCCTAAAGTCTAGAATTGGCATTCCCATTTCCCCAGTCAGCTACCATCTCTGCGCTGTCCCTAGACTGTGAAGTCAGAGACAGAACGAGAAAGAAGAAGAAAAACCGAGTAATCCTCTGAGCCACTGGGGCCAATCATATGTGAAGGAAGAGAAGAAAGGTGACCAGGGAAGCATGGGAAGATTAGGCTACAGTTATTGGATCCACGTCCTGAACTGCTGTGTTCTCTAAATTGGTGGTGGATACGTCACTTATAAAATTTTTAAATAAGAGTTGCAAAGAGAATAATAGCTCCTCCTATAAAGAAAGTGTCATAAATATGAAAGGTGGGTTAGAAACAGCATGGAAATCATTAAAGTCATATCATAAATTGTACCTTCAGTTCGCTTCCTGCCTCCTTCATAAATGTGCACTTGCTTCTAGATGTTAAATTGTTTCTTGTGAAACTGGTGCAGAGATCTTTTCCCCATCTCATAGCCTGTGGAGGCTTGCTGAGAACAGAACTAATAGACACCTAGTTGTGGAAGGATGTGGTAAGAGGTCATTTTCTTAGCTGTCAGTGGACTCTCCAAAACTAAAGAGAGCACAGGGCTGTCCTAAAACTTTAAGATGTCCGTGCTCAAGATGAGACCAAATTTTACTTGGGCAAAAGACCTGCTTCTGTGCACAAAGTGAAAACATTTCCCAAAATGATTCTTATATACTCAAGTGCCCCCACAGTACCAGTTAATGCTAATAAATTTATAGGCTGGCTTCGGTCTACAATCTGGAATAAGTAACTTATCAGATATTGCTCCATGGAGTGGTGAGAGACATGTGGTCTTGTTCATATGTTCACCCAGGCACACAGTTAATTTTTTTAATCAAAATAGAGCTGAAACTTACTTGTAAAATGAAGGGTTTCAAGGAAAGGCACACATTGACAAACCTCTGTTCTGCACTCTATGGAGAAACTTAGAGCAGGGCACTGCACAGAATGGTCTCAATGCAGAAAGTATTTTATTGACAGGACCAAGTACCATGTTACCACATGAGCCACAAATGTTATAAGTAGTTGACCATGACTCCTCATGGAAATGTCTAACCATACATAAGTAGCTTTTTTAATGTTCATAGAAAATTATACATATTTAGTCTCCCTCACATTCAAGAATTATACAAAGAGCTTGTGGTTACCCCTTACAACTGTCATTCCTCCCTGATTCCAAATTCTCCAGTTCTCCTTCCCTTTTCATGATGCTCTAACATGACAAGAACGTTAAATCTTTGAAGAAAGAAATTGAAGAAGATACTAGAAAGTGGAAAGATCTCCCCTGCTCTTGGGTAGGTAGAATTAACATAGCAAAAATGGTAATCTTTCCCCCATTCTGTAGGCTGTCATTTTGTCTTGTTGACCATGTTCTTTGCTTTACGGAAGCTTTTCAGTTTCAGAAAGTCCTGTTTATTGTTTCTTTCAGTGTCTGTGCTGCTGGGGTTATATTTAGGAAATGGTCTCCTGTGCCAATGTGTTCAAGTGTACTTCTCACTTTCTCTCTCTCTCTCTTTTTTTAATTTAAATTTATTTATTTATTAAGGATTTCTGCCTCGTCCCCGCAACCGCTTCCCATTTCCCTCCCCCTCCCCCGATCAAGTCCCCCTTCCTCATCTGCTCGAAGAGCAATCAGGGTTCCCTGACCTGTGGGAAGCCCAAGTACTGCCCACCTCTATCCAGGTCTAGTAAGGTGAGCATCCAAACTGCCTAGGCTCCCACAAAGCCAGTACGTGCAGTAGGATCAAAAACCCACTGCAATTGTTCTTGAATTCTCAGTATTCCTCATTGTCCGCTATGTTCAGCTAGTCCGGATTTATCCCATGCTTTTTCAGACCTAGGCCAGCTGGCCTTGGTGAGATCCCACCAACCCCACATCAGACAGAGGGCTGATCTCCAAAATATGCAAAGAACTCAAGAAATTGGTCATCAAAAGAACAGATAATCCAAAAAATGGGGTACAGACCTTAAACAGAGAACTTTCAACAGAGGAATCTAAAATGACTGAAAGACACTTAAGAAGATGTTCAACATCCTTAGCCATCAGAGAAATGCAAATCAAAACAACTTTGTGGTTCCATCTTACACCTGTAAGAATGGCCAAGATCAAAAACACTGTTGACAACTTATGCTGGAGAGGATGTGGGGTAGAGAGAACATTCTCCATTGCTGGTGAAAGTGCAAACTAGTACAGCCCCTTTGGATATCAGTATGGCTATTTCTCAGAAAATTAGGTAACAACCTACCTCAAGACCCAGCAATACCACTTTTGGGTATATACCCAAAGGATGCTCAATCATACCACAAGGACATGTGCTCAACTATGTTCATAGTAGCATTGCCAGAATGACCTAAATGCCCCTCAACTGAAGAACGAATAAGAAAAATGTAGAGTACATTTACACAATGGAGTACTACACAGCAGAAAAATATAATGACATCTTGAAATTTGCAGACAAATGGATAGATCTAGGAAACATCATGTTGAGTGAGGTAACCCAGACCCAGAAAGGCAAATATCATATGTACTCACTCATAAGTTGCTTTTAGACATAAAGCAAAAAAAAAAAAGCCTACAATTCACAGTCCCAGAAAACCTAGACAACAATGACAACCCTAAAAGAAACAAACATGGATCTAAACCACATGGGAAGTAGAAAAAGACAACATCTCCTGAGTAAATTTGAAGCATGGGAGAAGGTAGAAGGGGAGGTGAGAGGAAGGGCGGGGAGAAGAGAGAATATATACCTCAATAAAAACAATAAAAAAAATGGTAATCTTACCAAAAGTAATATACAATGCAATGACCATCAAAATCCTAGCAAAATACTTCACAGACCTTGAAAGAATGGTACTCAACTACATACGGAAAAGCAAAAATCCCAGGATACCCAAAACAATCCTACACAATAAAGGAACCTCTGGAGGCATCACAATCTCTGACTTGAAACTCTACTACAGAGCTACAGTACTGACAACAGCCAGGTATTGCCATAAAGACAGATATGGGAACCAATGGAACTGAATCGAATTATTAATCCACACACCTTCGAATTTACCTGATTTTTGACTAAGAAGCAAAAATTATCAAATGTAAAAAAAGCATATTTAACAAATGGTGCTGGCATAACTAGATAGCAACACAGAGAAAAATGAAAATACATCCATATCTATCACCATGTACAAAACCCAAGTTCAGTGGATCAAAGACCTCAACAAAAAGCCAGCCACACTGAACTTTGTAGAAGAGAAAGTGGAAGGTACACTTGAACACATTGGCACAGGAAAGCAGTTCCTAAATATAACCCCAGTAGCACAGACACTAAGAGAAACAATTAATAAATTGAACTTCCAGAAACAGTAAAGCTTCTGTAAATCAAAGGACGCAGTCAACAAGAGAAAATGACAGCCTACAGAATGGGGAAAGATCTTCAATACCCCCACATTAGATAGAGGTCTGATCTCCAATATGTACAAAGGACTCAAGAAATTGATCGTCAAAAGAACACACAATCCAATTTAAAAAAAAGTGGAATACAAACCTAAACAGAGAACTCTCAACAGAGAAATCTAAAATAGCTGAAAGACCCTTAAGGAAATGTTCAACATCCTTAGTCATCAGAGAGATACAAATCAAAACAACTCTGAGAATGCATCTTACACCTGTAAGAATGGCCAAGATCAAAAACACTGATGACAACTTATGCTGGAGAGGTTGTGAGGTAAAGGGAACACTTCTGCATTGCTGGTGGAAATGCGAGCTGGTACAACCCCTTTTGATGTCAGTTTGGTGATTTCTCAGAAAATTAGGAAACAACTTCCTCAAGACCCAGTAATACCACTTTGGGGCCTATATTCAAAGAATGCTCAATCATGCAACAAGGGCATGTGCCCAAATATGTTCATAGCAGCATTGTTTGCCATAGCCAAAACCTGGAAACAACCTAAATGCCCCTAGAGCAAAGGATGTAGAAGAAAAATGTGGTACATTTACACAATGGAGTACTATACAGCAGAAGAAAATAACATCTTGAATTTTTACAGACAAATGGATGGAGCTAGAAAACATCATTTTGAGTGAGGTAACCCAGACCCAGAAAGACAATGATCACATGTACTTACTCATGAGTTGTTTGTAAACGTAAAGCAAAGAAATCCAGCCCACAAAAGACAATCACAGAGAACCTAGACAACAACGAGGACCCTAAGAGAGACATACATAGATCTAATCTACATGGGTAGTAGAAAAAGACAAGATCTCCTGAGTAAATTGGAAGCATGGGACCTTGGGGAGGGTTGATGAGGAAGGGAGAGGCAGGGAGGGCAGCAGAGAAAAATGTAGATCTCAATAAAAATTAATAAAAATAGAAGTAAACAAAAAAGAATATTTTCTATTGCAAACAAAAATAATCTTTTGAATGATACAATGAAACAGAAACCCTAAAACCTAACACTGCACTTTAGTGATACTAGTTTTAGCTTGGTAATATTATGATAGGTACACCAAGCTAGATGTTAAAATATCGACTCATAACTTTATTTACAATAAAAATATTTTATTAATTTAAAAATTACCTCATGTAATACAGACACAATACATATCAATACAGACAACATATATGACTTTATACAGACAAAAGCCCAGAAATCATAGAAAGTGAGCTCTACCCACAGGCTGATTCTAAAATTAATCTTTGAAATTCACCTCTTAAGTTTGCAAAGCAGAAAGCACTTAATAATTACATTCCTTCCATTTATTTTCCTGAGATAGAATATTTTGGTCCTCTGAAACACTGACGTAGAAAAGAAAATGATTTGTTTTGCCTGATACTTCCAAGGGATAGAATTTGTTATAATGGTGAAGGCATTGCACCAGGAGAATGAGACTCATCCACTGGGCAATGGAAAGGCACTCAGACCATACATCATCTTCACACAGGAAGCTGAGAAAGAAAATGGGAAGTGGGGTCACGTTGAATTTATACAAATCCATCTACAGTAACTTACTTGTTCTAGCAAGGGGCTGTCACTTGGAGTACTCCAGAAGGAGTCAAAGCATGTATACAGACACACTCACACACACATACATACAGGGTGGGGCGTTCGATCATGTATGCCAAGAATAGCAATTTTAACAATATTTTCAAAAACAAATGCATAAATGAAGTAACTAGAGCGTTGCTGTAACTCAGGAGTGCCAAGGCAGGGGAAACAATACTTTCTATGGTTACACAAATGTCAGTAGAGATTTCTTCAATGTGCTGGTGAATGGGTATTCCTGTAAACAACTTTCCTCTCTGCCTCTTCTGCAAGGCTGATTAATGATGAGAACTGCAATGATTGTGAAGAGGTTAAAGTGCTGCAAGCCCAGGGCAAGATACAAATGAACTTTAGTGCCCTTCATAGTCACCAATGAATATGACCAAGAGTCAAAATTTCAGGATATATTAATTGAACAGACTAGTGACTTATGCCAACCAGAAGGCTGAGATTATTAGCACATGGCAACAGCCTCTGGATCTCTACCAGATGTTTCTGAGTGGCTCCATCAATGTATTTGAAGAGTCCCATGGTTTATGATTTCCTTTGTTACTATAAAGCATCGTGAAATTGTTACCACATGGGAACATGGAATTTAGTGTTAATTGTGCCATGGTAACTCATACTTATATCCAGAATAAACTGTTTCCTACCCTTTGAGGTGAGATTCCTGTTTTGTTCTAATGGTTATGGTGCCTAGATGTGGAAGCCTCCTCCCTGGCTGAGACGGGCACCAATATGGATCCCCTCTATCCAAACTGCCAGTATTATCTCCTAATGTCAATTTTGGTGACTCCTTTCCTTGGCTCTAAATTTCCTTGATTTGGTCAACAGTAAAAGAAATGTGGTTATTTTCAGATCTGTATTTCGCCTATCATCCTCTGACTGTGACTCTTCATTCTTTATCTCCAAGAGGAGCAAAATCACTGAGTAAAAGAGGAGATGTTTATGGCCTAGATTAAGATAAAAAACAAAATAGAGGACATTCCATGCTATGATTTAACATCATCAAGGCTTCTTCCCACTGGGAAGCTCAATCGACTCAATTTGGTTATCTTACTGTCCCTTTGAGGAGCTCTATTTCTCTTAACCCTTAAGCTTAAGTTTTCATTAAAAGACTTTTTACTATACAACAAGCCAAAAATCCTGATTTAGCAAAAGTTGAGTTTTGGAAAGTCTAGGGGAAATCTCCAGGGGTCATCACACCTGTAGATGACAATGTACAGCCATGTCTCTGTCCCAAATAAGGATTGTAGGGGTTCATGACAGACTCCATCTTGAAGAATTGTTGATGAGTTTGCCTGACCATCACTCAGCTTATGTGCATTGCTAAGCATGGCTTACAAGTTACCTGAGGTTTCCACACTGAAAAAATACCACTGGAACCAAAGATAGAAATCTAGACTCATCCCTACCCTATTTCTGAGTTGATAAAATAATATGTGGCTTTTCTAGGGGATATCTTCAGAAAGGTTATGTTCAAAAATGACTCAAGCAACTCTCTTCCCTACAAGAGAGCATCCTGAGAAACAAAGGAGGCTGCTTGACAAAGCAGTACATTCAGACATTCTGAATTTATATCACATTAGGAAGGTTATATTTTCCCTAAATTATTCAAGGGCATTTCTGCTCGTGTGCTTCCTTTAATGTCTTCTCTGTTTTGTGGAAAGTTAATTGCTTAGACAAGGGAGACTCTGCCTGCTTCCCCACCCCCATGATTCTCTGAGAAGGGGCTGACTCAAAAAGTTTAAGGTCAACATAGGAGAAATCAGACTCAATGCATTTTGATTACTTAGAGGCTAAAACTTTGGCTACTTTAGACTTTGTACTATGTGAAGATTAGGATCTTATCATGGTGGGGAACTTAGCATATGTTCCTCAGAATATCAGTAGATGGGATCATTTCTGATCTATGGGAACACTCAGATGTCTTGACAGAAAAGCAGTCACCTAAGCATTGGTGATGACCCAAAACCAGGTAAATATGGGACAGATCATCTTTATGTAGACCAGGACAAATTACAGATGAGCTTAGTACTAAACATGTAGCTGATAGCTGGTCTATGATGTATTCTTCTGTTTAGTTCCTCTTCTTTCATAGTAATGTTAGCAGGCATGGGAAATGGAGTTCAGCCGACTACAAATTAAAAGAGTAAATGTTGTTTGTTTCTTCATTTTAACTAAAGAAACATTGAGGGTGGTAGTTTTTCTGTAATGACACTTCATTCTTAGATGGCTAGCTCTAAAAATAGAAAAGGATATTGCCTTAAGTCCACATTATAAACATGAACTTTCGATCATTTTGATCAGCCTTCCACATATTATAAAGAGAAAGGGCTCTTTCTTCCTAGCCAGAACCCTCCCCACTTCGGCTCCACTGCCCTCTTTCGGCACATAACATCACCCAGCCCAGACACTACTGTCTGGGCACTGGGTCCGAATCCTCGGGGCACCCAAGCGGGTGGGATTTCCTTTGCTTCCATGGCCTGCCTGCACCAAGCAGGGTAGGCGCTTTGTTTGCAAGCTGCCCCATCAGCACAGAGGCCTGATCTCCCGGTGCCAGGAGATCCAGCTTTGGGGTGAGTTTCTGGCCCCGCCCGGCGCCAGCCTGCAACAGGGAGCTCAGAGGTTCCTTGGCCCCCTGTCCTTCTTGGGCTCTCTGCAGGGCCTCTCCTCCCTACATACCACCTCTTTCTTCCTAGCCCACCCAGCTTCCATCCAGAACCCTCCCCACTTCGGCCCCACCGCCCACTTTCAGCACATAACATCAAACAGCCCATCCTGTCTGGGCACTGAGTCCGAATCCTCGGGGCACCCAATCGGGTGGGAGTTCCTTTGCTTCCATGGCCTGCCTGCACCAAGCAGGGTAGGCGCTTTGTTTGCAAGCTGCCCCATCAGCACGGAGGCCTGATCTCTCAGCGCCAGGAGAGCAAGCGTTGGGGAGAGCCAGCGTTGGGGCACCAGGAGAGCCAGCATTGTGGAGAGCCATCATTGGGGAGAGCCAGCGTTGGGTAGGCAAGGAGACCTGATCCAGTAAAAGAAGATCCATAAGGGAGCATTTGGAAGAAGAGATGGGCAGACGCCAAGGCAAGAATTCACCCAACAAGCTAAAGAGCAACATGAAGCCACCAGAAACCAGCGACCTCACAATGGGAGGACATGATCACCTTAATCAAGAACAGTAGAAAAGATTGACTTCATGAAAGTGATTGATGCCCTTAAACAGCATGTAAAAAAACGCCCTTATAGAAATGGATGAGAAATATAACAGAAAGTTTGAAGAATGGAATAAATCAGTGAATGATACCCTAGAAAACCAAGGAAAAACAATTAAACAGATAATGGAAACAGTTCATGACTTGAAAACTGAAATGGAGGCAAAGAAGAAAACACAAACAGAGGGCCAGCTGGACATGGAAAATTTAAGTAAACAAACAGAGTCTACAGAAACAAGCATAACCAACAGAATACAAGAGTTAGAAGAAAGAATCTCAGATTCTGAAGATACAATAGAGAAAATAAACACACTGATCAAAGAAAACAGCAAGTTCAACAAACTCTCATCACAAAATATTCAGGAAATATGGAACACATTAAAAAGACCAAACCTAAGAATAATAGAAGAAGAAGAAGGAGAAGGAGTGCAGCTCAATGGTCCAGAAAATATATTTAATAAAATTATAGAAGAAAACTTTCCCAACCTAAAGAAAGATATACCTATGAAGGTTCAAGAAGCATACAGAACACCGAATAGGCTGGATCAAAAAGACACATCCCCTCGCCATATAATTATCAAAACACAACGCATACAGAATAAGGAAAGAATATTAAGAGCTGCAGAGGAAAAAGGCCAAATTACTTATAAAGGTAAACCTATCAGACTTACACCTGACTTCTCCATGGAAACCATGAAAACCAGAAGGTCCTGGATATATGTACTCCAAAAACTAAGAGACCATGGAAGCAAGCCCAGATTACTATACCCAGCCAAGCTTTCGTTCACTATAAATGGAGAAAATAAAATTTTCCAGGATAAAAACAAATTTAAACAATACACAGTCACAAATACAGCTTTACAGAAATAATAGAAGGAAAATCACTAACCAAGGAGTCCAACAATGACCACAATAACTCAGACATCTAGAGACCCTTCACCAACACAAATCAAAGATGGGAAACACAAAAACTCTACGACTAAAAAAGTGACCGGAGTTAACAACCACTGGTCATTAATATCACTTAATGTCAATGGGCTCAACTCACCTATAAAAAGGCACAGGCTAAGAGATTGGATACGAAAACAGGATCCAACATTCTGCTGTTTACAAGAAACACACCTCAACCACAAAGACAGGCACCTACTCGGAGTAAAGGGCTGGGAAAAGGCTTATCAAGCAAATGGACCTAAGAAACAAACAGGTGTGGCCATACTAATCTCTAACAAAGTTGACTTCAAACTTAAATCAATCAGAAGAGATGGAGAGGGGCATTTTATACTCATAACAGGAACAGTTCATCAGGATGAAGTCTCAATCATGAATATCTATGCCCCTAATATAAAAGCACCCACGTACATAAAAGAAACATTGCTAAAACTCAAGGCAGCCATCAAACCGCACACACTAATAGTAGGAGACTTCAACACTCCTCTCTCACCAATGGACAGGTCAATCAGACACAAACCTAACAGAGAAATAAGAGAATTAATGGAGGTAATGAAGCAAATGGACTTAACAGACATCTATAGAACATTCCACCCAAATAGGAAAGAATATACCTTCTTCTCTGCAGCTCATGGAACTTTCTCAAAAATCGACCACAAAGTCGGTAACAAAGCAAACATCCACAGTTACAAAAAAATATTAGTAACCACCTGTGTCTTATCAGATCACCATGGATTAAAGTTAGAATTCAACAACAATGCTACCCCCAGAAAGCCTACAAATTCATGGAAACTGAACAGTCAACTACTGAACCATACCTGGATTAAGGAAGAAATAAAGAAAGAAATTAAAGTCTTCCTGGAAGTCAATGAAAATAAAGAAACAACATACTTAAACTTATGGGACACTATGAAAGCAGTCCTAAGAGGAAAGTTCATAGCACTAAGTGCCCACTTAAAGAAAACAGAGAAGGCTCACATTGGAGACTTAACAGCCCACCTGAAAGCTCTAGAAAAAAAAGAAGCAGACTCACCTAGGAGGAGTAGAAGACTGGAAATAATCAAACTGAGGGCTGAAATCAACAAAATAGAAACACAGAAAACAATACAAAGAATCAATGGAACAAAAAGCTGGTTCCTGGAGAAAATCAACAAGATTGACAAACCCCTATCCAAACTAATCAAATGGCAGAGAGCGAATTTGCAAATTAATAAAATCAGAAATGAAAAGGGGGACATAACCACAGACACAGGGGAAATTCAGAGAATCATTAGATCTTACTACAAAAGCCTGTATGCCACAAAACTGGAAAATGTAAAGGAAATGGACACTTTTTTAGATAAATACCATATACCAAAGTTAAACCAGGACCAGGTGAACAATCTAAATAGACCTGTTAGTCACGAAGAATTAGAAGAGGTTATCAAAAACCTCCCTACCAAAAAAAGCCCAGGACCAGATGGTTTCAATGCGGAATTCTACCAGAACTTCCAAGAAGACCTAATACCTATACTCCTTAATGTATTTCACAATATAGAAACAGAAGAGGCATTGCCAAATTCCTTTTATGAAGCTACAGTTACTCTGATACCAAAACCGCACAAAGACTCAACAAAGAAAGAGAATTATAAACCAATCTCACTCTTGAACATCGATGCAAAAATCCTCAACAAAATACTGGCAAACCGAATCCAAGAACACATCAGAAAAATTATCCATTATGAACAAGTAGGCTTCATCCCAGGGATGCAGGGCTGGTTCAACATACGAAAATCTATCAATGTAATCCATCATATAAATAAACTGAAAGAAAAAATCATATGATCATTTCATTAGATGCTGAAAAAGCATTTGACAAAATTCAGCATCCCTTTATGATAAAAAGTCTTGGAGAGATTAGGGATACAAGGGTCATACCTAAATATAATAAAAGCTATATACAGCAAGCTGACAGCTAACATCAAATTAAATGGAGAGAAACTCAAAGCCATCCCACTAAACTCAGGAACACGACAAGGCTGTCCACTCTCGCCATACCTCTTCAATATAGTGCTTGAAGTTCTAGCAATAACAATAAGACAACATAAGGGGATCAAGCGGATTCGAATTGGAAAGAAAGAAGTGAAACTGTCATTATTTGCAGATGATATGATAGTGTACATAAGCGACCTTCAAAACTCCACCAAAGAACTTTTACAGCTGATAAACACCTTTAGTAATGTGGCAGGATACAAGATCAACTCCAAAAAATCAGTCGCCCTCTTATACACAAAGGATATGGAAGCAGAGAGGGAAATCAGAGAAGCTTCACCTTTCACGATAACCACAAACAGCATAAAATATCTTGGGGTAACTCGAACCAAGGAAGTGAAAGATCTATTTGACAAGAACTTTAAAGCATTGAAGAAAGAAACTGAGGAGTATACCAAAAAATGGAAAGACCTCCCTTGCATTGGGAGGATCAACATAGTAAAAATGGCAATGCTACCAAAGGCAATTTATAGATTCAATGCAATCCCCATCAAGGGCACATCAAAATTCTTCACAGATCTTGAGAGGACAATAATCAACTTTATATGGAAAAACAAAAAACCCAGGATAGCCAAAACAATCCTATACAATAAAGGATCTTCTGGAGGCATTACCGTCCCTGACTTCAAACTCTATTACAGAGCTACAGTGATGAAAACAGTGTGGTACTGGCATAAAAACAGAGAAGTCGACCAATGGAATCGTATAGAAGACCCGAATTTTAACCCACAAACCTATGAACACCTCATTTTTGATAAAAGAGCCAAAAGTATATAATGGAAGAAAGAAAGCATCTTCAACAAATGGTGCTGGCATAACTGGATGTCAACCTGTAGAAGAATGAAAATAGACCCATATCTATCACCATGCACAAAACTCAAGTCCAGATGGATTAAAGACCTCACTATCAGTCAGAACACATTGAACCTAATAGAAGAGAAAGTGGGAAGTACCCTACAACAGATGGGCACAGGCGATCGCTTCCTATGTGTAACCCCAAAAGCACAGACATTAAGGGCAACATTGAATAAATGGGACCTACTAAAACTGAGAAGCTTCTGTAAAGCAAAGGACACTGTCAGCAAGACAAAAAAAGCAACCTACTGACTGGGAGAAGATCTTCACCAACCCTGCAACAGACAAAGGTCTGATCTCCAAAATATAAAGAGAACACAGGAAACAAGACTTTAAAATGCTAATTAACCCAATTAAAAAATGGGGCACTGAACTGATCAGAGAATTCTCAGCAGTGGAAGTTCAAATGGCCAAAAGACACTTAAGGTCATGCTCAACTTCCTTAGCGATCAGGGAAATGCAAATCAAAACAACTTTGAGATATCATCTTACACCTGTCAGAATGGCTAAAATAAAAAACTCCAATGATAGCATTTGCTGGAGAGGCTGTGGAGGAAGGGGCACCCTCATCCATTGCTGGCGGGAATGCAATCTTGTGCAACCACTTTGGAAATCTGTGTTTCGGTTTCTCAGGAAATTCGGGACCAACCTACCCCTGGACCCAGCAATACCACTCCTGGGAATATTCCCAAGAGATGCCCTATCATATGACAAAAGCATTTGTTCAACCATGTTCATAGCAGTATTATTTGTAATAGCCAGAACCTGGAAACAACCTAGATGCCCTTCAATGGAAGAATGGATGAAGAAAGTGTGGAATATCTACACATTAGAGTACTACGCTGCGGTAAAAAACAATGACTTCTCGAATTTTGCATGCAAATGGATGGAAATAGAAAACATTATTCTGAGTGAGGTAACCCAGACCCAAAAAGATGAATATGGGATGTACTCACTCATAATTGGTTTCTAGCCATAAATAAGGGTCACGGAGTCTACAATTGGTGATCCTAAAGAAGCTAAGTAAGAAGTTGAACCAAAGGAAAAACATATAGTTATCCTCTTGGCTATGGGAAGCAGACAAAATTGCTGGGGAGAAAATTGGGATCTTGGGGGTGGGGTGGGATGGGGGTAAGGGGAGATGGGGAGAGAAAAGGGAGAAGGGGAGGATGGGGGGAACTTGGGGAAAAAGGAAGATTGGGATAAAGGAAGGTAGGATAGGGGAGCACGGAAGCACAATTCTTAGTTAAGGGAACCACCTTAGAGTTGGCAAGAGACTTGAACCTAGAGTGGCTCCCAGGAGTACAAGCCGAGGTCCCCAGTTAGTTCCTTGGGCAGCTGAGGAGAGGGAACCGGAAATGACCCTAGCCTATAACAATACTGACGAATATCTTGGATATCATCATAGAACCTTCATCTGGTGATGGATGGAGATAGAGACAGAGACCCACACTGGAGCACTGGACTGAGCTCCCAAGGTCCCAATGAGGAGCAGAAGGAGGGAGAACATGAGCAAAGAAGTCGGGACCACGAGGGGTGAATCCACCCATTGAGACATTGGAGCTGATCTACTGGGAGCTCACCAAGGCCAGCTGGACTGTGACTGAAAAAGCATGGGTTAAAACTGGACTCTCTGAACATGGCGAACAATGAGGGCTGATGAGAAGCCAAGGACAAAGGCACGGGGTTTTGATCCTACTTAATGTGCTGGCTTTGTGGGAGCCTAGCCAGTTTGGATGTTCACCTTCCTAGATATGGACAGAGGGGGGAGGACCTAGGACTTACCACAGGTCAGGGAACCCTGACTGCTCTTTGGACTGTTGAGGGAGGGGGAGAGGAGTGAGAGGAGGGGGAGAAGGATGGGAGGAGGGGGAGAAGGATGGGAGGAGGGGGAGGGAAATGGGAGGCTGGGAGGAGGTGGAAACTTGTTTTTTTTTCTTCCTTTCCTCAATAAAAAAAAAAAAAGAGATAGTGATATATGAGCTTTCTACTTGGTTAATATAGTAGGCACTTGCATTTCATGTAATTGTGTCTAGTCTAAGATACATACTTCCACATGTGGCTTTTGTCCCACATAAAAACTGATAAATCCTGTGTCATTTCAATTTTACTTATTTGCATTGAGTACTGATATATGCATATATACTTATATACTGGTATATATGGATATGCATAGGATGCTCAATTAAACTGCACAAATGCATATTTATAGATGTGAGCGCTTGAATTATTTTTAAAAGACTTGATGAATGTGTGCTGCCTTATATGGGTAGGCTAAAGATCTTCAAACTTATTAAAATGGTATTTGTGGTCTATTAAGTGTTTTTAAAATTTTTTAATGTTATTTGTTTATTTAAAAACCATTCGTTGAAATTGAAGGACTAATGTTTCACAAAACTAAAATTTAATGTTTATACACATAGATTTTGATAAGAATTTTCTTCCAGAACACGATATAATGAAAAACACTGATTAGAATTTATTTCAATTAAGTAATGGTCATGGGAAAAATAAAAATTACATGGCATACAATACTTTATGTTAATCAAAATTCCTCTTAGCAATATATCTTAAAAATACTTATTAAAGTAAATCATCTCCAAAAGTATTCTTAACATATAAATAAAAATTCTAATAAATGCTCTTACTGAGCTGTAATACACATAAAAGAGACAGATTTCGTTTCAAAGATCTTACTTTTAAATTTTCCTTTTCATGATTAGGATTTTGGGAGGGAGATAGAATCACAGCAGTCAGTCACATTGTAAACCTAAATATTTCTAAGTTCTTACCTCTTCCAATTAAAACTGTAGGAAAAACATTATTTTAAAACCAGCTGTCAGTAACTTCTCACCCTGCCGAAAGTCTCATCCCTGCTCAGGCAAAGTTCTGTGTCTTTAAAAATAAAGATTTCTGTTTAATATTGGCTCATACTTTTAAGAGGAAAAATTTGCAATTAGCAGTTGCTTAGAGTTACGAAAATATAACCAAATGGTGTAACTGTAAAACTAGCAGGTTACAGATCTAAATCAAAGCTACAAAAATATTTTACAACGACTAATCCACCTTCAGTTACAGCTATGTGCATCTATGGACTGTCTACAGCTACTTGGGCTTTTATATCCTGTACATAGTACCAAAGTAGTTTACAAGAAAGTGCAAGTTATAATTACCAAATTAAACCCAAATTCTTTTCTGCGCTTAGTGTAACTTTCATTTGAAGGGAAAAGCAACAACTCCAAAGGTCTATCTAG
The DNA here is from genome assembly GCF_018167655.1 of Microtus oregoni. Taxonomy (NCBI): domain Eukaryota; kingdom Metazoa; phylum Chordata; class Mammalia; order Rodentia; family Cricetidae; genus Microtus; species Microtus oregoni. The sequence continues at coordinate 52,163,516 of NW_024543064.1, forward strand.
CTAAGCTTGCAACAGGGCAGGGCTGAGAGCTCTTACCTTTAGGGGTAGGTAACTTTAGCCAACTGGAAGGAGTGGCTAAGCCTCTGATTACATAGAGAGGATTGGACCTATAAGGGCGGGGTGTCTGTGCTCTCTGGCTTTCGGGACTCCAAAGAACGTGGAGGGGAGTGATCTGAAGTGGACTGAGAGCACTTTAAGATTAGGAGCCCAGAGCCTCAGCTCAGACCCTGATTCCTGTGAATTTCACTTAGATACCAACCATGTTCGCTGCCGCGGGCTCCCTGGTGGCCGCCATCTGGGCAGCGCTCCATCTCCGGACTCTCTTGCTGGCTGTTGTCACCTTTCTGTTCCTGGCTGACTACTTCAAAAGCCGGCGCCCCAAGAACTACCCGCCCGGTCCGCAACGCCTGCCCTTCATAGGCAACTTACTGCAGTTGGTCATGGAAAAGCCATACCTGGGGATGCAGCAGGTAGGAAGGTACAAGATTGTCTGGCTGTGAGCTGACCTAATCCTGAGCTAGTGGATCTGGCACTTCCTGGAACTAGGAGAGCAGGGGCAGGCAGGCAGGGTTCCAAGGTTCCTGTTCCTCATGGCTAAGCTCAGGACGCATAGTTAGATTCTAAACATGCACGTTTAAGAAATATGCAGCTAAGCAGCGCAGTTGCAGCGGATCTCTGTGAGTTTGAGGCCAGCCTGGTATACAGCACAGAGTTCCAGCACAGCCATGGCTACACAGAGAAGCCCTGTCTTAGGGTGAGGTATGGAGGGAAGGACTGAGGGACAAAGGGACAGATGGACAGAAGGGGGGGGGAGAGACGGGGGGGGGTAGAGAGAGAGAATATTTGGAGAATTTATTATCCTTCTATGACATACTTCTTAGGTTATGGTTCCATTTAGGTTAGAGAAAACAAAACACTGTGTGATTTGAATTCATTAGATAGTCCAGGTCTGTATTTAATAGTAAATGATAATAGAGACAGATATGTCCTCTGCTTTAAGAATTGAGTGTAAAGTCCAGGTCTCAGCTTTGTTGATTAAAGTGCTTCTCAAGAAGAAAAGAAATGAGGTGGAGGGGGTGGAGGGACATCTTCTACTCCTCTTGACTGAAGTTTGGTTTAGCTGTTAGATCTCTCTTACTGAGCCTTAGTTTTTACACATTCTTACTGACTGCTCACCTACTGATGTTATCAGTTACTAAGAAAGCCACAAGCAAGTGTCCAGGTCTCCTGGGAGAGTTTCTCCACTGTCCCTGCAGTTCTGGAAGCTCTCCCCCATTAAACTGGGAAGTTTGTTTTGTGTAAGCAGTAACATTTAAGATTGGCAGGTGCCATTTGATGACTTAACCATGTGGTTTTGTAATGTCCCTCCTTATCCAGAGTAAATTTGTTTTTCCTGAATTTTCTCTAATCTCTTACATGCTGCAACCTCCCCTTCGGTAAGTATGTGAAGGGCGTTTGCTTTTTAGTTCTTTTATTTTTATCTACACATAATACTAAAATTGCATCCATCTGGACTGCATATACTTGGGAAATTTATTATTCAAGTCTCATCGTTAATTGGGAGAGATAGAACATGTCTGTTTACAATTGACATGTAAGCATTGAAACTCAATGTTTTATTGTTTTGTGGTTTGTCTATTTGCTCTGTTTTCATTCTTTCATTTTTGGTTTCCTATCCTGCCACACGGGTTTCTTGGACACTCTCTGAGTAGATGCCTTTTTATTCATCTTCTCTCTTTACATCTCTACTTTTGTCCTCCCAGCATCTATTCTGCATTATTCAATGCACACATGCAGCTCATGAGAGTTTGCTAACAGCATTTTCCATGTGTAGTGCAGCAACTACAAACATGGGGGAGCCCTCTCCCCTGCATGATGCACTGCCCCAGGTGCTGTCCACACTCACTGAGACCCAAATCCCACACTTCCCTGCTCTTCAGTGTCAGTGCAGCTGGAACTCAAAGGCACAGGAGTCTGTTGTCTTTGCCCCTTACTCATCCTCCCATTGCTGTCTTTTTTCTGACCTTTCAAGTTCATCACTTCCTTTCTGACCTCAAGCACATTCTTCTTCCAACCTTCAGAGGAGACTGTAGCAGAAGGAAACCTCTTAGCTGTGCCCCTTCTCAGAATGCCTTTCCCCTCCCTCCCACACTGTCTTTCCCCTGATTGTAGACAACTAGGTTGAAGATCGGAGGGACTCACATTTTCAGATGTTCTCCTACTTCTTGCTGGCCTTTGTGGTTTACCTATAAGTATTAAAGATTTTTTGTTTTGTTTTGTTTGTTGTTTGTTTGTTGTTGTTGTTGTTTTGTTTGTCTACTTTCAAGAGATTCAATTTCCATATTGATTGTGGTGGTTTTGTATTTTTTCGGGCTTTATGCTGTTGGAATCTACATGACTTGCATTTTTCCAGACTAGGAAGTTTCCATCATTTTCCAAGTGTTTTCTCATCTACACATTCCTGTTTTCAGGACATAGGTGCACAGCCATGACATCTATGGTGCTGGATCTTGTTGTTTGCCATCGGCTTTCTCCGTGCTGTGCATGGGAGAGCTGCCTCTCCCCTCTGCACTGCTTCTCTGCCAAGCTCTGCTGTGCAGATCTCCACAGAGGCCATGGCAGCTTTCTCTCCTCAAATCGATGCCTATTCTGCTTATCTTTCTTTTCTCTGTTAAGATTTCCCACTATTTGGAATAATTTGATAATAGCCACTTTGAAATATTTATTTCTTCCCCTCTTTCCAACATCTGTGCCATCTCAACAAAGTTGAGGTTCTCTTGGGTCTTAGTGAATGAACTAAGCAATGTCAGACTGGACATTGTGTGTCATGTGCTGTAAACTGATGTACACACTAGGGCCATGCTCTACTTGTCCAGGTAGCTTTAAGGCTCCAGGGCCTCACTTTTGTGAGTGGCAACTCAAATGGAAATTTCAGAGTGTTCATTGTGAATCAGAATAACCCCAGTGTGTGCTTGGCACATTTGCCTCCTTAATCTTAGCAACATGAGCAAGAAGGAAGATGGCTCTAAACTGAAGGGCCTTATCAGTATAGTGCAGCTGCAACTCACTACAGGAGGCTAAATGCCAGCGATCTTCCAGTAATTGTCCCATAGGGAAGGAATGTCCTTATTGCTGCAAAAGAAGGGTGGGAAGCAGAATTCTCTCCCAGGCTTCTTTGGAGAGTCTTTTCACAGCAATTCTGCTGTAGAAGTCACAGTTTACCTCACAGGCTCAGCCCAGGAGAGGCACATAGCAAGTGACAGAATGACATCCATGAATCTCACCACTGTAACAACTTGATTGCCCCATTTGATGGTGTTCGACAATGGGACTTAGAAGCAAACAGTTAAAACAATCTCTGGCCTTTTGAGAATTACTTTTCTTGTATTTGGCCAAAACAAAGTAAATTTTGGTGTAGGTTTGCTTCTGGCAAATGCTATCATAAGTTACAAAAATAAAAAGACATGCTTTTATTTTATCTTTTCAGGGTAAAAATATTAGATCTATATCTTGCTACACAGTCATGTGAGGTTGGGTGATATGTCTGGTGTCAAAGAATTAGGTCATGGTGATACTGAGGCTGGAAACATCATGCCAATTCAATAATTTTTCATTAATTTATTTTGTAATACCTATGGGTTTACCATTTGATATCTATGTATAATCAAATGAGGTTAAATGATACAACTTAGGCATAATTAAATTTTAATTCTTGCCATGAGGAAAAATCCCCACAAACTGATGCATGGCTTTCCCTTTTGTGTTTATGCTCCCTTCATTCAGCCACCATGAAACGCAAACATGAATTCACATTAGCAATCATCTCTTAACATTCCATTTTCCACTGTTGAAGAAAGTGGTAATCTGATTTCCCCAGGTTGTTCAGTAGGGTAATGGCAAAATAAGTTCTTGAACCATACATGATTTGACTCAATACAAAAACTCAGTATGTATGTATATATATATATATATATATATATATATATATATATATATATTCCTATAGAATAAAATTACCTTTAATAACTAGATATATTTCTTCACTGACTCATTCACTCAAGAGACACTAAACAAATGCTTAGCATGACATGCACAACACAGGACAATCTATGGTCCATTAAGTCTTATGTTCTGTCAATCATGTGATATCATATGAAATCTAGACGGATGGGCAGTTCTGGGGCTAGCCTTTAAAAGAATGATGCCACCAGTTGTGCTGTGCCTAGAAGGAATGTTTAACAAACATCTAGTGAAGATGGGATATTTTATATCCATTAAAGTGACATCATTTAAAACAGGATGAGGACAGTGAAGAAGGTGGCTCCTGTTGAGCACGTAGGGACTCTACTTCCGTCCATCTCATAGACTCTTAGCTTTCTCTGTAGTAGTTCACAGAACTATTACAAGAATATTACAGAAGTAAGAGAAAGTCTTGTCAGGCTGAAGTGGGCTGTGTTATACAACATAGATATTAGCATGTAATTCAAGCTAGCTGTAACAATGGGACCCCAACATACAATGGTCCTGAATATGCCTCTTATGATCGTTGTATGTATAAAATTACTCAGTAAATTCCAAGTCACTGTTAAGATGTCTTCTATGAGTTGAAGCTCATTCCATTTTCTTTCTTTTCCTTCTATTCATTTTTACATATTATCAGAGCAGACTCCTGAGAACCCAGGTCGATCTTTGCACATCAGCCAGGATTCTGTGACATGAATGCTGCATGAGCCCATCAGCACTGTCTCTGGGTTCTGCCCCTCCATCTTTTTGTTGCTTCTATTGTCAGAGCCCTCTTCTAAATCACATTCTAATATTTAAATAAACAGTTATTTTGCTATTGCTTCTGTTATCATAGCTATTTATACAAAAAAGCCATCAACAGATATTTTCATTTACTGTGAATTCCATACTTGCAGGCCATCGAGGTTGTTCAGTGGGTTAGGGCACTTGCTAAAAAACTTGGTAATCTGAATTTGATCACCTCACCCACATGGTGAGAGGCGAGAACAGACTCCCCAAAGATGTCCACTGACATACTCTTGTGCAACACCACCCTTCACGTACAAAATACACAAACACACAGACACACAAACACAGACACACACACACAATGAATGCAAAAATATGTTTTCCTTATTTTGTCTTACCTCCAGCAAACCCACACAGACACACCTTGGTCTTTACCCAGTGGCATACACATGTTCTGCCTGTCCTAGACTGCAGAATGAGGAGTTAGAAAATTTGCTTATTTACTGAAATATTTGTACTAAATTCTTCATACAGAGATACACACTATAATATCATCCACTCATTGATCCCTGTTAATGAATTTGTATTGGTGAATCCTATTCTTGAAGTTGAATAGCGTTTAGCACATTTCAAAGAAAAGAATATCAAATTCATTTCAACATACAAACATGTATCATTCACAGGGAAATAAAGACTTATCAATATGATTACCATTTGCTACACACATGTCTGAGCACACTCACCACTAACTGTTGAAATATGTTTCAGCTTGTGAAGAAGTATGGGAATGTTATCAGTCTGGATTTTGGAATCATGTCTTCAGTGATTGTAACCAGTCTGCCTTTAATCAAAGAAGCCTTTACTCACCTGGAAGAAAATTTTATGAGTCGCCCTCAATTTCCATTGCAAAATCTTGTCTTTAATGAAAATGGTAAGACTTTTATGTGTTGTCAGATATGCGTTGTAATTTTTAAGATACATAAAAGGCTCCCATGTGCCTTATGTATCCATAAGCCAATGCCTTCATGAAATGCCATCATTAATGGGTGCTGGGTACCACATTGCTTGAATGAAAGCACCCATAAGATGGTTTATAGTGTGTCCTAGTAGAGACCAGGTAAATCACATATTTGGAAAAACTAATTCTATATACTTTAATAGGAAGTAACCACAGCACCCAAACACAGCCAGAAACTGTGCTCACTTTCATTTTCCCATGTCACCCATAGGAAAATGGATGTGAGTCAGCTTTTTCTTTCTACCTCATCTTGCTTATAGCTGCTTATGCTATATCATTAAAGTAATGCAGATGTCTAGGCTCCTCGCCAACATTATAATTTGTTAGTATGAATATGCTATATTATTGTGAAATAAAGTCATCAGTTGAACACAGAATTTGAAATCTATTAATCCAACCAAACAGCATCTTAGGCCCTTTCCAATTACTCTTCAGGATAATTCTAGGTCAATTCACTTTGCTGTCTGTTGTAAGAACCAGAGTGCTAAACATCTGTCTTAGAGTTACTTTACTGTGATGAAATACCATGATCAAAGACACTTGGGGAGGAGAAGGTTTATTCGGCTATGCTCTCGTATACACTGTTCAGCCAAAATGATGTCAGGACAGAAAATCGGGGCAAAGACCCCGAAGCAGGAGCTGGCACAGAGGCCGTGGAGGAATACTGCTTTCTGTCTTGCTCCTCGTGCTTTATTCAGCCTGCTTTCTTATAGAAACCAGGAGCACCACCCAGGGTTAACAGCAACCACATGGGATGAACCCTCCCACACCAAACATACATTAACAAAATGCCCTACAGCCTTGCCTGTAGCCCTATCTTCTTATGTAGGCATTTTCTCAATTGAGGCTCCCCCCTGTAGAACAATTTTAACTTATGTGACATTGATACAAAACCAGTCAGCACAGTAAAAGTTAATGCCAGGGATTAAATAGTAAAGCAGTATCAATGCAGAAGGTGTTTAGTCAAAGATGTCTAACATTGTATGAAGATTCTGGAAAGTCTTCTCTGAGTAAATGATACTCATTTAATGACCTGAAAGAATAATAATTAGTCAAGGTGATATAATATCCTTGGAAAGACGAAAAGGAGAGATGTCTTGAGGAATGGAAAGACATCCAGTGTTGCAAGCATGGTATTCAAAGGACATAATTAAGCGCTCTTGGTACTTCTGACCTCCATCAGAAAGAGCACAATGCTGATTTTTATTCTAACAGCCAGGAAGACTTCTCAGTGGTTTCAAACAGAGGAGATCTTAGGATATCATATTGAGAGTGGAGCAAAGACATAAAGAAACTTGTTTTAGATATGAAGGGTGGAAGATTACACACTCCAGTTGCTAAACTAGATTATGAATTAGACCAGGGTGATGGCATTAAAGCCTTACAAACACAAGTCCAGGCATGCCAAAAGGATATCAAAATGACCCCATGATCTAGATACCAGAAGATAAGGATGCTGAGAAAACTTCACTAGCAGTTTGATGGGTAACCTTGGTTGTCAACTTATCTGCATTTGAAATCAACCAAAATCTTCCAAATTGGGCAAACAAATGAGGAGTCTTGCTTCTTTGGAATTCTGAAGTGAGAAGACCTACCCTAAATCTGCATCACTGGAGATCAGAACAACCCCTCTAAATTTGGGCCACACCTTCTGCTGGTAGCCCACATAAAAGGACATGGAAAAAGGAAGCTTTTGCCGTTTGCTTTTCTTGCCCTCCCTTTCACTGGTAAGTTCAGCTATCCTGCTGATGAAGAATTCCTTCACTGGTATGAGAATATACTTTTTTAGGATTCCATTGTATGCAGAAGACTAGCTGAGATATTCAGACTCATAGATTGAACAATCATAGCATTATTGGCCTTTCCATTGACTACCTTATACAACAGTCTAATAAATACTGCTTTAATATCTCTAGATCCATTCTATCACTTCTAGTCCTTAAGAGCAGTGGTGCTCAACCTTGGGGCACCATGCCCTTGGCCATTGAACAACCCATTCAGATGGTCACTAGGTTGTTGGCTATATCAAATATTTACAATATGATTCAAAGCAGTAACCAAACTACAGTTGAAAACTAGCAACAAAAATAATTGTATGTTTGGGGGTCAGGACAACATGAGGAACTGTATTAAAGGGTTGCAGCATCAGAAAGTTGAGATTCACTGCTTAAGAGAACCACAACTTGTACAGATTGTGATAACGGGACTGGTTCCTGGCATTTTGCTTGGTATAGGTAATAAGACACAGAAACATATATGTGTGTGTATATATGTATGGATGTGATATATATATATATATGTATGTATACACACACACATACATATTAAACCCAATGTGTAGATGCTTTGGTTTTGAGGAGAATTGGATTTCATCACCTCATTAATACCTAGTTACCTTGGTCATTAAAATTTTTACTTTGCCCATGCATCTCTTTTTTCTGCATATTGTAAGAGATCTGGCAATAAAATTTGTGTTTTTTTAAAATTATTAAAATTGATGAATATATTAAAAATACTGACAAAACAGTGATGCTGTAAGCCACCACCAGATGCTAGCCATTATGCTCCTTGCTTTCTGCTATTGTCTCTCTCTAGACAGCTGTCAAGTCCCTTATTGGCCCTTCTTCTTTACATCATACGTGTGACCATCCGTTTATCAGATAGTTTTAAATCAGAATCACAATGCCATAACACTGTATTGCTTCTTTCCAGGACTGATCTTCTCCAGTGGGCAGACATGGAAGGAGCAAAGAAGGTTCGCTCTGATGACTCTGAGGAACTTTGGGTTGGGAAAGAAGAGCTTAGAGCAGCGCATGCAGGAGGAAGCTCAGCACCTTGTAGGGGTCATAAAAGAGGAGGAAGGTGGGCATTCCACAGGGCAGGAGTGGGAGGCTTGGCCCTTTTACTCATTGAACAGAATCCACCTAAGTATCAAAGTGCTTGTCCTGGACTGTGCACTGTGCTGAGCACTGAGCATTGAACAGTGAACATGTAGCCATGACCTTGCCCCAGAGTTTGCAGCTAATCACACAAATGGTCATTAGATTCGCTGCTGTCTTAAGGCCTGGTCACCTGTCTGGCTTCCCAGATATGAACAGATTCTTTAGTGCATGTTAAACCTCAGATCAAGTTAATCCAGAGCCTCTTACATAGCTCTCTATTATGTATGTTTCTCTGTCATGTGGAATTAACAAACCAATATCTTCAAAAGATGCATCTTTTTCTTGATCTACCTCCAGGACAGCCTTTCAACCCTCACTTCAAGATCAACAATGCTGTTTCCAATATCATTTGCTCCATCACCTTTGGTGAGCGTTATGAGTACAATGACAGTCAGTTTCAGGAGCTGCTGAGGTTACTGGATGAGGCCATGTATTTGAATTTCACAAAGATGGTCCGGGTAGGTATTCTAGTTTCTTTTATATTGGGAGAAAATTGCACTGGGGCTAATTCAAGCACAAATAGGTTTTATCTTTTTCATTTTAGAAGTGGAAGCAAACTTTTCTGGCAAAAATATTAAATTATACATATATATATACACACACACACATACACACGCACACACACACACATATATATATATATATAACATAATTAAAACCATTGATAGTTCACTAACACATCTCTGTTGAAATGAAAATGTGAAGGCTACTATGTAATTTGCTATGATGACAAAATTATTTAAGATAAGCCAGAAACAGCAAATAAGTGAGATAAAAGGAGGAGAGCAGAAAACGGAGAAAAAGATGAGAAGCAAGGTTCAAAAATGAGGAAGTGTAAAGAAATGTTATGAAGGAGAAGAGAAAAATATAAGCAGCTTAAGGGAGGCATCAAATATATTGCTCAGTAGTGAAAAAGTTGAGAAATAAAATTTAATAAATATAAGAAAAGATTCACAACTTTTGCAAAACTATAACTCCTGCCTTCAGAAATTCAGGGCTTCCTGAGTATCAATCCCCATGCTGCAGGAATACCCTACTGCATGTCACATACATACCTGGAAAATCAGAGTTTCTAAGTTCTAGAGCAATGAAACACAGAAGGTTAGCGCCATGATCCATCCCATAATCTTAGACTCAGAAATATCAAATTCCGGGGTTAATTTCAGTTGATAAGCTCAATTTGTAGCCACTGCAGGCGGCGTATCTATGATTCCCAGCTTGTTCTCAGTTCCTGCCGCCTTCATCTTTTGACCCTTCAGTGTCTTTAATGACATTAGAATCAGAATTAGGACAGCTACTGAATGTTATATCAGTGTATGTCTTAGAGTGAAATGAATTTGACCAGTGAGAAGTGGTCAGAGACTACCGTATGTCCACCAATGGGTCTGAAGAAAAATAACAGTCCAGATTTTCCCACAGTTCCAGTAGAAGATCAAGAGGAAAAGTCTACACTATCTTGAAACAGAAAGTGACTTTATATTGTCTCCATGATCATGTTCTTCTCCCTAATTAGTTGTATAATATTTTCCCATGGATGATGAAACATCTTCCTGGATCACACCAAACAACACTGGCTACCTGGAGACAACTGAAATCATATATTTCTGATATAGTTGAAAATCACCGCAGAGACTGGAACCCTGATGAGCCGAGAGACTTCATTGATGCTTTCCTCACGGAAATGACAAAGGTGGGGAAGACAATGCCTGTGTCTTCTTACAGAAATGGTGGTGTTGAATAGCTTCCAATTGATTGAGAAGCAGGCTAGCCCAAAGGTAGGGATTTAGCATAGCAGAGATTTATTCTCTCATAGTTCTGTAATCCTGCCAACCAGGCAGCCAACTTTGGGAAACAATAGAAACATCATTGCCTTGTGTCTCCCATCTCCTAGGGGACACTGATGTTTGTTGCTGTGGTTCCCTGATCCATCTTCAGTGCCGATATTATATCACCATTTCCTTTCTGATCTTTTTACATCTCATTTCTCCTGTTCTAACCCTGGAGGCCCCTCTCATAAAGATAACTCAGGATAACCTTTCCTCCTGAAATGGATCATATTTTGAAGATCTATTTTTGTGCATTGAGTAGCATGCCATGGTGGCAAAGATGACAAGATGAAAATCTCTGTAGATCCTTCCTTAATCTAACTTTTTAAGGAAAACACAGGAGTGTAGTGATGAGGCAAGCAGGCCTGCTTTTATTCCCACCCGGCTCCCACATGACTAGCTTAGCCCCAGAATAATTACACAGAAACTGTATTCATTTAAACATTGCCTGGCCCATTAGTTGCAGCCTCTTACTGGCTAATTCTCACATCATGCTGTAACTCATATTTAGTAATTTGTGTAGCACCACGAGGTGGTGGCTTACTGGGAAAGATCCTAACTAACCTGCGTCCATCTCGGGTCAGAAACTCATGGTATCTGCCTCATTGCCTTCTTCCCAGCATTTTGTTCTGTCTACTCGGCCCACTGAATTTTCTGCCCTATTTCTTCCCCTATTAAAGAAAGGCCAAGGCAGTTTCTTTATTAACCAATGAAAGTAACACATAGAAAGAAAACACTCCTACATCACAGGAGTAATCTTTTATAAATGTATGGTAATTTAACATTGGTTTGTTGGGGGTTTTTAGAAATTAAGGGTTCGCTACCGTTAATTTGGCTAGAGGTTCTGGAAATGCCCAGATTCTTCCTTATAATTTCCTTCCTTGGTCCTTCTCCCATATCTGAAAAAGATAGATGTGAAATATAAGTAGCAGTTAAATTTCAGAGCTTTATTTCATTATACATTGGTCCAGGACTGGTTACCCTCCCCAACTCAAACCACATTGCAACATACAAACTTCAGCTAAGTAAGTGGTAGAGTTTATAATTCATATAGACACACTGGACTCCATATGAACACTATTCCATAATAGACCAAGGCAAGAAGAAACTGTGAAAACATATTAGTGAACTTTGGATCCGTGTGATAACATTATATTTCAGCACAAAGAGAATAAAGCAAAAATGTTGTCGGGTCAAGTTTCAAAACATTTCAATTCATCAAAGTGAGCGGGAAAGCAGCTCAGCTCCTGGGGCAGAAAGCTATGGTGGAGACATCACAGTGCATTAGGAAACTGCAAGCAAGGAAGGAACCATGGGTTGGGTGTAACTCTAGGAGCTACCATCCTTCCCATCAGCTGGATGCTGTCTTACTATTTCTAAGAACTTCCCCAAATACTACCAGTGCAAGGAACCAGTATTTAAAACATGAACCTGTGGGGGAACATCTTGAATTCAAATCACACTGTAAAATGTAGAATCCTATTAATCCGAGTAGGCCTCTGGCAAATACATACCACTGAATCTGTCATAGAAGCATCAATTCACTGGGTTATGGGCTCCTCTTCTGCCTGGGTCACAGTGTGTTTGTGTGTGTGTGTGTGTGTGTGTGTGTGTGTGTGTGTGTATTATCTTTTCTCTTATTTCATCTTCCTGGTATAATATTGATTTAAACAAATTTATGCCTGGAGGAGGAGGTAAATCCTTTACCATTTGAATGAAGTACAGGTACTAGAACAACATTATTAAGAGCAATATTAACAAACTGATGTTTCTAGAGGAAGTGAGAAAGGTGATGTTTGTGATAAAGTACTAGTGATGGAATCAGTGCGGTTTTGACCTTGCAAGATGATGCAGATTGGAGAATCATGAACACAGAAAATTGATAGTCATCTTTCTGGTATCAGCAAAGTCGGCTGTTGAATATCAAAGACAGCCTCATTCTGAATGACTTATTGTAATTCATTCTCAGTGTATCAGTGTTACAAGACAGTCAAAAATCTTATTATTGAACCAATACACACTGTCTTTGCTAGCACCCCGACAAAACTACTACAAGTTTCAATGAAGAAAACCTCATCTGCAGCACTCTAGACCTCTTCCTTGCTGGAACAGAGACAACATCCACGACCCTGCGCTGGGCTCTGCTTTACATGGCTCTCTACCCAGAAATCCAAGGTGAGATGTGATGACAGCATCTAACCAAGGCAGAATAGGTTCAGAAGACAGGATGGGGGAGTGGGAGGAGGAGGAGCATATGTGAGGTGATGTGCACTTGGGAAACAGCACATCCATCACATGTTCTATGAGGACTATGATTGTTTCAAGAGTGCAGATATTACAGTCTGTACCTTCAACAAGCTTGGAGTTCAGGAGAAAAGAGAGATGTCAGTTTACATTGTGGTATGTATTAGCAAAGAGTGGATTACCATACAACATTGATTCACACCCTTCTTCCATTTTTTCTTTTTTTCTTGATTTTTATTGAACTCTACATTTTTTTCTGCTCCCCTCCCTGCCTCTCCCTTCCCCCTTCAATGCTCCCCCAAGTTCCCCATGCTCCCAATTTACTCAGGAGATTCTACTTCCCATGTAGATTAGATCTACATAAATCTCTTTCAATGTCTTCATTGTTGTCTAAGTTCTCTGGGATTGTGGTTTTCTTTGTTTATGCCACTTGACCAAATGGATAAGGAAAATGTGGTACATTTTCACAATGGACAGAAAAAAAAATAACAACATCTTGAATTTTGCAAAAAAAAATGGATGGAGCTAGAAAGCATTATTTTGAGTAAGGTAACCCATACACAGAAAGACAATTGTCACATGTACTCACTCATAGGAGGTTTTTAAACATAAAGCAAAGAAAACCATCCTTCCTTTTTTTATTATCTAAAATGCCTTTCTGAATGAAAGGTGCATTTTAAAGAAATCTTACAGCCTACTGAATCACTGTTCAGGCTCATCTCTAAAACCAATATTCCAGAATATCAGTACAGTTTCTAAAATCATTTTGAATTATATTTTTAATTTGGTCTGTGTATGTGTACACTTGCATGCTCTCTTCTCCTGTGTACATGATGAGATCAAAAAGCAATTTACAGAAGTTGGCCATTCCCATAATGTGGGTTCCTAAGGTAATTGCATTATCATCAGATTTCGTTATAAGTGCTAAATCATCTCATCATCAAATATATTAATTAATAGTCATTTAATTCATGTTCATTTTGAAGTATTAACAGCATTGAACAGTTGGAAGCATCCAGGATACCAATGGGCCATGAGTAACGTTTAGTACAGAAGTTCAGCCCTCAAGGAAAACATCTTGATGCATGAATATGGAAGCCAAAGGTTCTACAGACTTAACGATACAAATTCTCTAGAGTAGTTCAATTTGTAGACATAGAAGGGAGAATACAAGAGGAATAAACAAAGAATTATGAAGACGTAATTTTTTTTTTGCAAGATCCACTGGTCCTGCCATTACTTACACAACAACGTAGATAAATGTGTTGTTTCAACTTTGGCACAGTAGCTGCTCCTCAATCTACTGCCTTTACAGCCAGCAGCTGCAATTCAGTTACCTTCTTGCTTCTATGTCAGTAGCCCAGCCACTCAGGGCACAGCCTGCAGAAATTCTGTTCCCACCGTCACAGGCTAGGCCACTGCTGCTAAAGGTAGCTTTAACTACATCTCTATCATTCTATTTAGAAGTAAAACTCGAGCATATTGATATGCATAATATAGATACAGATTATATATATATATAGTATGTATTAATATAATTGTGATATCCTGTTAGCTCAGAGAGGGTGAATAGTAATTAGCTTACCTTCCCTCATAGCTAGTGTCTCCCAAAAGCTCATCCTTCTACTTCACGAAAATAAAAATGCCAAACCACACAAAACCCCTCCCAAATACTTCTGGTGCATGTCTCTATCTCTTTGAGATGCCCGCTGATGATCTACTATTACATTCCTGTCAACTAGTTGTTAACTCAGCCTCCTGACCTCAGGTTTATTTTATTTAATTAACACTAATGCAAACTCTGGATTCACAGTATCTCAAATAGCCCTCAACATATGTTTAGAATTTTATCAATGCACAATTAAATATTGGCTGATGAGCTATGATTATCAGTCCACATCATTGATCAAAATGCTTAAGAGAGTGTTGAAAATTCAAGATGATCATGGACTCAAATTTGCCCTAACTCAAAATCATCATAGTTTTTGAGATCTGATTTACATTATATGAAATTTATTTCCATTTAATTCTTTTATATATACAGTAGTGCCAATGTTAGACTTTATATCTCTCTGGAGAAAGAACCATGCTGGACCTAGTAAAGGACCTAGACTTCCAAATTCATTTCACCTTGTGGCAGTGGTTAGCTCAGATGAGGCTTGCAGACTCTGCAGTGGCTCCCATGAGAACCTCCTTTGCACCCCAGGGAGGGAACTGGAGAAAGAAGGGGACATTGTCTCTACAAGCTTTGTCCCAAAGATGAAACACCATGTCTGCTTATGTTTTGGTTCTGTCACATTTGCTCTTTTAGGAATCTTGGAAATGACTTCTTTAGCTAAGAAGCAGGTAAACAGCTGAGTCTCTTCTGCTCTAAGATAGTGATGATATTGAGAGGAAGCATTTACCAATTATTTTAATTATTATAGCGATGTAAACCTCAAAATGCACTTTTGATAAGGTTTATTTCCTCTCAATTATTATATGAAGAAACCAACGCTCATAAAATATTGCTAGTTTGACCATCAAAGCTGCCCAGAAACGCATTGCAATTCACTGCCCATGACAGCAAATATTCTTGAGAAATTAGTCTGCAGATACGCAGTGGTCTCAGTGCTTGTGTCCTCCCTATGGACTCATTGAAACTTAGTTACCAGTGTGATGGTGTGAGGAGGTGATTACTTGTTAGGAAGGGAATTTGTGCTTAAGAAAGAAGAGCAAGATGGCTTTTCTTCACATTATGGCATGATGATACAACAAAGATTCCCCAACTATGACAGAGGAAATTGATTCTTACAAGACAAGAAATCTGTTGATGACCTGATCTTAGTATTTCTTTTTTTTAAATATTTATTTATTTATTATGTATACAATATTCTGTCTGTGTGTATGCCAGAAGAGGACACCAGACCCCACTACAGATGGTTGTGAGCCACCATGTGGTTGCTGGGAATTGAACTCAGGACCTTTGGAAGAGCAGGCAATGCTCTTAACCTCTGAGCCATCTCTCCAGCCCCAGATCTTAGTATTTCTAGACTCTTCATGTAGATAAAACCAAAGTGTATTGGTGAGAATCTATTCAGTAAAAAGTATTTATTTATAAAAGTCTGAATAGACACTGATAGGAGTTCAGCCATAGCCATCCTGATTAGTCACTTCAGGATATATAGAAATTCATACTTATGCTGTAGGCTTTAAGAAAGTTATAGAGTTTACACTTTTCTAAATCAGGTTTTCTAAGGGGTAGAGAACTTTTATTTCCTCACAACCAGGACCCTAGATGAAATAAAAGCATATTTGTTTTGAAAAACATCTTTCTCTATCTTTAGAAGAAAACAAAAAAGTTTAAAGCTTAATGGTGCCTCCTGTTTCCTTGAAGCAAAAGTCCAGGCTGAAATTGACAGAGTGATTGGCCAGGAGAAGCAGCCCAGCCTGGCTGACCGAGACTCCATGCCCTACACCAATGCTGTTGTCCATGAAGTGCAGAGGATGGGAAATATCATCCCTCTAAATGTTCCCAGGAAAGTGACAGTGGACACTAAGCTGGCGGGATTCCATCTGCCCAAGGTAAGTAGGCTAAGGAATAGAAGTTTGTTAACCACCAACCCTCTGTGTGTCTAGTCCATACGTTATTTGAGTCTTTGCTGCCTTCCCTAGGGCTCCATACTTCATACCAATTTGAGTGCACTGCACAAGGACCCCAACAAATGGGCCACCCCAGATGTCTTCAATCCGGAGCACTTTTTGGAGAATGGAGAATTTAAGAAGAGAGAATCCTTTCTGCCATTCTCAATGGGTGAGTTGTGATGAGCAGGAGGGGGTTCAGAGCTCTACTTTATCCCTTCTCTTCTTTCTGGAATCCGTACAGTTGGACCTTCCCATATATCTCCATTTTGCAGCTGGTTTCAGTCAGTACCCACATACACACACAGGTACAGTGTCAATCCCCCCTTGCTTCTCATGGAAATTTTAACTTTCTTTGTTTTGTTTTCTACCTCACTGACAACAGAGACCTAAAGCCTGCCTATTGCTCAGAGCAACCAAGCTGAATTCCTGCCATTGTGTATACACTTTGTGTGCCACAAGATCTTTTTAAGGGATGGCTCCTGACAATGAAGAGGGATGAATTTTGGGGTTTTTAATTGTTAGATAGCTTTAACTGGCGTTTGCTTAGGTGAATAGGCTTCTATCCCATGAAAAATCCCTGAATAGGTCTTTTCTTTCTAAATTCAACCCCCTTTGTTAAATGTACTTAGTACATGCATCTGCTACACCACCTAACACGCAGGAAAGGAAATGCAGTAATGACTTTTTCCCTTGTGCGTGCTGCCAGGCAAGTTATTAAAGACGTCAGTGGCAGTGGTGTGGAATCAATAACCAAACGTTCTTGTACATTCTAGACATTGGTTTATATATGTAATTTGGCAGTTCTTTAATTTCACAATTGTGTTTTAAGCTTTAACCTAAAATAAAAAAGAACCTGAGAGCAGGAAAGTGTGGGAAAGGAGATGAAGCAGAGCTGCCCCTTGGAGCATGCGTCCAACTGCAGCCTTCCAAGCTGCAATCAGTGAGCACTGCAGAGAAAAGGACACAGACCTAGACAAATGTGCTTCTCCCAGAGCACAGTGTCCACCAGGTTTTCTCACACAGAAGCTTGTGTTTCCTAACACTGTCTGCAGACGGTGCCTAAATGCTGCAATAAGGCACACTGAAATGCTTGATATGATCATTAAATTTTGCCTGATTATCTAATGCAGTGTCACATCTCATGATGCAGAGGCTCAGAACAGGAGGAGACTGCGTTGGCCTGTGCAGTTACTGTTGATCCAGAGCTGGTGTTTCTTGGGGCTGGGCTGCCTTGGGTTTGTTCTGACCTCTTTGTCTTTCCATCTGGGAATGTCTGTCCCTTTGCTCACTGTTCACAACTCACTTTAATAAGAAAGCTGATGAGATACAGAGACTTTGTCCATTATTCCTGTTTATAAAAATTGTAATATAATATATAATATAAAATTATAAAAACAAAACCTCAGACACATATTTCACTTATTCTACTTCTCTAACTCAATGAGTCAGGTCAATGAAATACTGAAAGGCTAGGAATTTTTTTCTTTTTGTATTGAAAATAAATGCCTTATGTGATAATTCTTAGGACTATGGTGAGAAGAGTGAGAATAGACAACATGCCTTCCCCAGGAAGATGTTCCTCCAGGCCCATTGCTTCCCATGAACATGCCTTCCCCTCACTATAGGGCAAAATCCTCTTCCCATAGAGGCCTCTTGCCTCACTCAGTTTAAAGAATTCTCCCATCTATACCAGTTGTAAAATAAAGTAGCAACACAGAGAGACCCACCGGGGCTGTTATTAAGAATGTTATCACTTACTCTAAACTACACACGTCATTTAGCAGTCCAATTGTGTCAGATAATCACCACAGCAACACAGTTATTGATACTCAGGAAAAAAAGGAATAAATGTTTACTTTCACCCCATAAACAGATTCCATAAAGGAGAGAAGAGTGTCCTTTCTTTTTCAAGATCACATTTCCCAAGAACTGACAGAACAGGGTCTTATGCTCTTATTTGTAGTTTAGTTCTCTTTGTGATACATCCAGACCGTGACTTGTCCCCAGAGTTATGGGCCCATCCATTTGAAGATTTCCCACATTCTTGTCCTTTCTATCAGTTAGCATCACAAACTGCATCATTTAATAAGAACCTGTTACTACTCATGGGTTTCCACGTGAGGTCAGTGGCTTAGAGAATCTTTGCTCCCCTGCTTTCCATCTCATCCTGTGCTCTGATTGGTGGTGATCAAGATCTCTAGAGACAGAATAGAGGACAGATCAGTGATTAGTCCAACCTGGGAATTGTCACTCCATAAGTGACACTGTAAGCATCATGACCAGGGGTTTCGTATTGCATTCTACATTATTATTTGATAAAAAGAACCGGAACTTATGGAAAATGACAAAATTTAGTCTTGGAGAAGGAAAACCCATATGTTTGGAATACCCTGTTATTCAAATTCAGGAAACATCAGCTTGAGTGAGGAAGTCTGAAATGTTTGGGGTTTTTAAAACAAGTGCTGGTTAGCAATGGGCTGTAACACTTACTGGTAAACCTGAGTGATTATATATAGAGGGGGCGCGTAGCACTGGAATGTCAACACAGGGCGTGGGATAAGAGCACTAGTTGCTCTTCCAGAGGACCAAGGTTTAATTCCCAGTACCCACATGGCAGCTCACAACCATCTAAGGGATCTGTCCCCTTCTTCTGGGTACAATGGGCGCTACACACATGTGGTGAAGAGACAAACGTGCAGACAAAACATTCACATACATAAAATAAAAATAAAGGTTAGTTTTTTTAAGAACTGAAATGTATATACATGAGAGATGTGATAGATTTTCTAACGTCAAAATCGGGAGACAGATGCAAAATTTCGAAGCGATACCAATAGGAACAAGCAGATGAAGATTAATTTATTAACATTGTCAAAATAAGTTTGCACACAAAAATTAAAGCACTGATTAATGAAGAATGTGGTAGACTCTACCATCATCAAATGTTCCGCAACAATAAAATCTCAAAATCACTCGCCAGCAGAGGTTAGAAGAGAACCCCATGCAACGTAAGTGACATCTGAACAACATGGCAGATGCTCATGGCCCCAGTCTTCCCATTAGGAAAGCAAGGAGCTACTTAGAAAACCATATTCTACCTCTTTAAGAAACTAAAACAAAAACACTTGAAAGATATGAAAAAGTTGGGGAATCAGGCCCAAGTGAAGAGGACAAAAGAGACAGCACAGCTATGCCTAGCCTGTGACATCAATGTTTCCTATGATGCTTCAGGGGAGTAAAGGGACAGACAGCTGCCTGACACACGTTCCGGTTTGTAGACATGAGTCCTGAGCTTATATAAGAAAGGCAGGAAGAAGCATGTGCACTCTGGGCCACCACAGTTTGTCACACTGAATCTTGCTGGTCATTATCTCAGTTCTGGTCACACAGGACATTAGCATTCAGAAAACGACCACCTCTAGGGATGGAGCAATTTGCACTTGGTGCTGAGCAAATCTCGATTGTTCCTGGAGACATTTTCTTTACAGGATGGGGACCTCTGAGAGCAGAGATTCTAGAATGGACGCTAAGCTGTTGTCCTCTATGAGATCAAAGGTCCTGCACCTGTCATTCAATAGAACATACAATGCTCTGCTGCTCTTGGATGCTCTAATAGAATGACTGAAGACTTCTGGGCACAACTTCAGGGCTTTGCAGGAGAATCGCGAGCTGTTCTTAATTTAATAGCTGTACCTTAAATCCTCCTGTCTCAGCATCTTCATCCTTGAGAGGGATGATGATGGTGAGGGGTAGATGTGTACTCAGTAAATGATGGACATGCCTGTCTGTAGGGTTCAGCAGGAATCTGATTCAATGTTTGAGACAGGAGACAGGTACAAAATGAATAAAGAGATGTCTTCTACTTGTCCATCATGGATGAGCACACTTCATTAACAGCTAGAACCTTTGCAAGGGAAGCCTGTATGTCTCTGACTTTCATGTTACAGACTCAGTTGTGACACCTTCTTATATTGTGGAATTTTTTTTATTCCCTATGTTTTATTTTATTTACATATGTGTAAATGTGTTCTGTGTGTACATAACATGTACGTGTGTGATGGAGCCTGTGGAGGCCTGATAGGGGCATTGAATCTTGAGTTTCAGGTGCTTGTTCACCTCCTGATGTGGATACTGAGATCTGAACTCCAGTGCTCTGATAGAGTAGTAAATAATATTAATCATTAAGCTATCTCTTCGTCAAAAGGGTTGGATAGCAGTCCATGATTTGGTTACTAAGCCATTGTGTGGTACATCCAATTCAGGTGTCTCGTTCACAGTACGGGATGCCAGCTTCCAGAACTGCACTAGGGTTGCAGAAATGATGCATTTTTTTTTACTTTATCAATAATACCAATAAAAATTCCCACTTTCTCCCGTCCTCCAGCTTCTCCTCTGCCACCCCAATCCCTTTGATCCTGGAGTTCCAATTTCACTGGAACATTCCACATTCAGACACATATGAGACATAAACAGCTGGACACAAAGCCCAGTGACAGTTCAAAATTTACAAAGGAAAATGAAATGCCAGTCCCTGTGGTCACTAGTGCCAACTAAGAAAGTTTCTCGTCTTCTGTTTCATTTCCTGCAGGAAAGCGAGCTTGCCTCGGAGAACAATTGGCCAGGTCTGAACTCTTTATCTTCTTCACTGCTCTCGTACAAAACTTTACTTTCAAGCCACCAGTCAATGAGAAGCTGAGCCTAAAGTCTAGAATTGGCATTCCCATTTCCCCAGTCAGCTACCATCTCTGCGCTGTCCCTAGACTGTGAAGTCAGAGACAGAACGAGAAAGAAGAAGAAAAACCGAGTAATCCTCTGAGCCACTGGGGCCAATCATATGTGAAGGAAGAGAAGAAAGGTGACCAGGGAAGCATGGGAAGATTAGGCTACAGTTATTGGATCCACGTCCTGAACTGCTGTGTTCTCTAAATTGGTGGTGGATACGTCACTTATAAAATTTTTAAATAAGAGTTGCAAAGAGAATAATAGCTCCTCCTATAAAGAAAGTGTCATAAATATGAAAGGTGGGTTAGAAACAGCATGGAAATCATTAAATTCATATCATAAATTGTACCTTCAGTTCGCTTCCTGCCTCCTTCATAAATGTGCACTTGCTTCTAGATGTTAAATTGTTTCTTGTGAAACTGGTGCAGAGATCTTTTCTCCATCTCATAGCCTGTGGAGGCTTGCTGAGAACAGAACTAATAGACACCTAGTTGTGGAAGGATGTGGTAAGAGGTCATTTTCTTAGCTGTCAGTGGACTCTCCAAAACTAAAGAGAGCACAGGGCTGTCCTAAAACTTTAAGATGTCCGTGCTCAAGATGAGACCAAATTTTACTTGGGCAAAAGACCTGCTTCTGTGCACAAAGTGAAAACATTTCCCAAAATGATTCTTATATACTCAAGTGCCCCCACAGTACCAGTTAATGCTAATAAATTTATAGGCTGGCTTCGGTCTACAATCTGGAATAAGTAACTTATCAGATATTGCTCCATGGAGTGGTGAGAGACATGTGGTCTTGTTCATATGTTCACCCAGGCACACAGTTAATTTTTTTAATCAAAATAGAGCTGAAACTTACTTGTAAAATGAAGGGTTTCAAGGAAAGGCACACATTGACAAACCTCTGTTCTGCACTCTATGGAGAAACTTAGAGCAGGGCACTGCACAGAATGGTCTCAATGCAGAAAGTATTTTATTGACAGGACCAAGTACCATGTTACCACATGAGCCACAAATGTTATAAGTAGTTGACCATGACTCCTCATGGAAATGTCTAACCATACATAAGTAGCTTTTTTAATGTTCATAGAAAATTATACATATTTAGTCTCCCTCACATTCAAGAATTATACAAAGAGCTTGTGGTTACCCCTTACAACTGTCATTCCTCCCTGATTCCAAATTCTCCAGTTCTCCTTCCCTTTTCATGATGCTCTAACATGACAAGAACTTTAAATCTTTGAAGAAAGGAATTGAAGAAGATACTAGAAAGTGGAAAGATCTCCCCTGCTCTTGGGTAGGTAGAATTAACATAGCAAAAATGGTAATCTTACCAAAAGTAATATACAATGCAATGACCATCAAAAACCTAGCAAAATACTTCACAGTCCTTGAAAGAATGGTACTCAACTACATACGGAAAAGCAAAAATCCCAGGATACCCAAAACAATCCTACACAATAAAGGAACCTCTGGAGGCATCACAATCTCTGACTTGAAACTCTACTACAGAGCTACAGTACTGACAACAGCCAGGTATTGCCATAAAGACAGATATGGGAACCAATGGAACTGAATCGAATTATTAATCCACACACCTCCAAATTTACCTGATTTTTGACTAAGAAGCAAAAATTATCAAATGTAAAAAAAGCATATTTAACAAATGGTGCTGGCATAACTAGATAGCAACACAGAGAAAAATGAAAATACATCCATATCTATCACCATGTACAAAACCCAAGTTCAGTGGATCAAAGACCTCAACAAAAAGCCAGCCACACTGAACTTTGTAGACGAGAAAGTGGGAGGTACACTTGAACACATTGGCACAGGAAAGCAGTTCCTAAATATAACCCCAGTAGCACAGTCGCTAAGAGAAACAATTAATAAATTGAACTTCCAGAAACAGTAAAGCTTCTGTAAATCAAAGGATGCAGTCAACAAGAGAAAATGACAGCCTACAGAATGGGGAAAGATCTTCAATACCCCCACATTAGATAGAGGTCTGATCTCCAAAATATACAAAGGACTCAAGGAATTGATCGTCAAAAGAACACACAATCCAATTTAAAAAAAGTGGAATACAAACCTAAACAGAGAACTCTCAACAGAGAAATCTAAAATAGCTGAAAGACCCTTAAGGAAATGTTCAACATCCTTAGTCATCAGAGAGATACAAATCAAAACAACTCTGAGAATGCATCTTACACCTGTAAGAATGGCCAAGATCAAAAACACTGATGACAACTTATGCTGGAGAGGTTGTGAGGTAAAGGGAACACTTCTGCATTGCTAGTGGAAATGCGAGCTGGTACAACCCCTTTTGATGTCAGTTTGGTGATTTCTCAGAAAATTAGGAAGCAACTTCCTCAAGACCCTTTGGGGCCTATATTCAAAGAATGCTCAATCATGCAACAAGGACATGTGCCCAAATATGTTCATAGCAGCATTGTTTGCCATAGCCAAAACCTGGAAACAACCTAAATGCCCCTAGACCAAAGGATGTAGAAGAAAAATGTGGTACATTTACACAATGGAGTACTATACAGCAGAAGAAAATAACATCTTGAATTTTTACAGACAAATGGATGGAGCTAGAAAACATCATTTTGAGTGAGGTAACCCAGACCCAGAAAGACAATGATCACATGTACTTACTCATGAGTTGTTTGTAAACGTAAAGCAAAGAAATCCAGCCCACAAAAGACAATCACAAAGAACCTAGACAACAACGAGGACCCTAAGAGAGACATACATAGATCTAATCTACATGGGTAGTAGAAAAAGACAAGATCTCCTGAGTAAATTGGAAGCATGGGACCTTGGGGAGGGTTGATGAGGAAGGGAGAGGCAGGGAGGGCAGCAGAGAAAAATGTAGATCTCAATAAAAATTAATAAAAATAGAAGTAAACAAAAAAGAATATTTTCTATTGCAAACAAAAATAATCTTTTGAATGATACAATGAAACAGAAACCCTAAAACCTAACACTGCACTTTAGTGATACTAGTTTTAGCTTGGTAATATTATGATAGGTACACCAAGCTAGATGTTAAAATATCGACTCATAACTTTATTTACAATAAAAATATTTTATTAATTTAAAAATTACCTCATGTAATACAGACACAATACATATCAATACAGACAACATATATGACTTTATACAGACAAAAGCCCAGAAATCATAGAAAGTGAGCTCTACCCACAGGCTGATTCTAAAATTAATCTTTGAAATTCACCTCTTAAATTTGCAAAGCAGAAAGCACTTAATAATTACATTCCTTCCATTTATTTTCCTGAGATAGAATATTTTGGTCCTCTGAAACACTGACGTAGAAAAGAAAATGATTTGTTTTGCCTGATACTTCCAAGGGATAGAATTTGTTATAATGGTCAAGGCATTGCACCAGGAGAATGAGACTCATCCACTGGGCAATGGAAAGGCAGTCAGACCATACATCATCTTCACACAGGAAGCTGAGAAAGAAAATGGGAAGTGGGGTCACGTTGAATTTATACAAATCCATCTACAGTAACTTACTTGTTCTAGCAAGGGGCTGTCACTTGGAGTACTCCAGAAGGAGTCAAAGCATGTATACAGACACACTCACACACACATACATACAGGGTGGGGCGTTCGATCATGTATGCCAAGAATAGCAATTTTAACAATATTTTCAAAAACAAATGCATAAACAAAGTAACTAGAGCGTCGCTGTAACTCAGGAGTGCCAAGGCAGGGGAAACAATACTTTCTATGGTTACACAAATGTCAGTAGAGATTTCTTCAATGTGCTGGTGAATGGGTATTCCTGTAAACAACTTTCCTCTCTGCCTCTTCTGCAAGGCTGATTGATGATGAGAACTGCAATGATTGTGAAGAGGTTAAAGTGCTGCAAGCCCAGGGCAAGATACAAATGAACTTTAGTGCCCTTCATAGTCACCAATAACCTACCTTTGAATATGACCGAGAGTCAAAATTTCAGGATATATTAATTGAACAGACTAGTGACTTATGCCAACCAGAAGGCTGAGATTATTATCACATGGCAACAGCCTCTGGATCTCTACCAGATGTTTCTGAGGGGCTTCATCAATGTATTTGAAGAGTCCCATGGTTTATGATTTCCTTTGTTACTATAAAACATCGTGAAATTGTTACCACATGGGAACATGGAATTTAGTGTTAACTGTGCCATGGTAACTCATACTTATGTCCAGAATAAACTGTTTCCTACCCTTTGAGGTGAGATTCCTGTTTTGTGCTAATGGTTATGGTGCCTAGATGTGGAAGCCTCCTCCCTGGCTGAGACGGGCACCAATATGGATCCCCTCTATCCAAACTGCCAGAATTATCTCCTTATGTCGATTTTGGTGACTCCTTTCCTTGGCTCTAAATTTCCTTGATTTGGTCAACAGTAAAAGAAATGTGGTTATTTTCATATCTGTATTTTGCCTATCATCCTCTGATTGTGACTCTTCATTCTTTATCTCCAAGAGGAGCAAAATCACTGAGTAAAAGAGGAGGTGTTTATGGCCTAGATTAAGATAAAAACAAAATAGAGGACATTCCATGCTATGATTTAACATCATCAAGGCTTCTTCCCACTGGGAAGCTCTCTCGCCTCCATTTGGTTATCTTACTGTCCCTTTGAGGAGCTCTATTTCTCTTAACCCTTAAGCTTAAGTTTTCATTAAAAGACTTTTTACTATACAACAAGCCAAAAATCCTGATTTAGCAAAAGTTGAGTTTTGGAAAGTCTAGGGGAAATCTCCAGGGGTCATCACCCCTGTAGATGACAATGTACGGCCATGTCTCTGTCCCAACTAAGGATTGTAGGGGTTCATGACAGACTCCATCTTGAAGAATTGTTGATGAGTTTGCCTGACCATCACTCAGCTTATGTGCATTGCTAAGCATGGCTTACAAGTTACCTGAGGTTTCCACATTGAAAAAATACCACTGGAACCAAAGATAGAAATCTAGACTCATCCCTACCCTATTTCTGAGTTGATAAAATAATATGTGGCTTTTCTAGGGGATATCTTCAGAAAGGTTATGCTCAAAAATGACTCAAGCAACTCTCTTCCCTACAAGAGAGCATCCTGAAAAACAAAGGAGGCTGCTTGACAAAGCAGTACATTCAGACATTCTGAATTTATATCACATTAGGAAGGTTATATTTTCCCTAAATTATTCAAGGGCATTTCTGCTCGTGTGCTTCCTTTAATGTCTTCTCTGTTTTGTGGAAAGTTAATTGCTTAGACAAGGGAGTCTCTGCCTGCTTCCCCACCCATATGATTTTCTGAGAAGGGCCTGACTCAAAAAGTTTACGGTCAACATAGGAGAAATCAGACTCAATGCATTTTGATTACTTAGAGGCTAAAACTTTGGCTACTTTAGACTTTGTACTATGTGAAGATTAGGATCTTATCATGGTGGGGAACTTAGCATATGTTCCTCAGAATATCAGTAGATGGGATCATTTCTGATCTATGGGAACACTCAGATGTCTTGACAGAAAAGCAGTCACCTAAGCATTGGTGATGACCCAAAACCAGGTAAATATGGGACAGATCATCTTTATGTAGACCAGGACAAATTACAGATGAGCTTAGTACTAAACATGTAGCTGATAGCTGGTCTATGATGTATTCTTCTGTTTAGTTCCTCTTCTTTCATAGTAATGTTAGCAGGCATGGGAAATGAAGTTCAGCCGACTACAAATTAAAAGAGTAAATGTTGTTTGTTTCTTCATTTTAACTAAAGAAACATTGAGGGTGGTAGTTTTTCTGTAATGACACTTCATTCTTAGATGGCTAGCTCTAAAATTAGAAAAGGATATTGCCTTAAGTCCACATGATAAACTTGAACTTTCGATCATTTTGATCAGCCTTCCATATATTATAAAGAGATAGGGCTCTTTCTTCCTAGCCCACCCAGCTTCCATCCAGAACCCTCCCCACTTCGGCCCCACCGCCCTCTTTCGGCACATAACATCACCCAGCCCAGCCTGTCTGGGCACTGGGTCCGAATCCTCGGGGCACCCAAGCGGGTGGGATTTCCTTTGCTTCCATGGCCTGCCTGCACCAAGCAGGGTAGGCGCTTTGTTTGCAAGCTGCCCCATCAGCAAGGAGGCCTGATCTCTCGGCGCCAGGAGATCCAGCTTTGGGGTGAGTTTCTGGCCCCACCCGGCGCCAGCCTGCAACAGGGAGCTCAGAGGTTCCTTGGCCCCCTGTCCTTCTTGGGCTCTCTGCAGGGCCTCTCCTCCCTACATACCGCCTCTTTCTTCCTAGCCCACCCAGCTTCCATCCAGAACCCTCCCCACTATGGCCCCACCACCCTCTTTAGGCACATAACATCATCCAGCCAGCCTGTCTGGGCACTGGGTCAGAATCCTCGGGGTACCCAAGCGGGACGAGTTCCTTTGCTTCCATGGCCTGCCTGCACCAAGCATGGTAGGCGCTTTGTTTGCAAGCTGCCCCATCAGCACGGAGGCCTGATCTCTCAGCGCCAGGAGAGCCAGCGTTGGGGAGAGCCAGCTTTGGGGCACCAGGAGAGCCAGCATTGCGGAGAGCCAACATTGGGGAGAGCCAGCATTGGGTAGGCAAGGAGACCTGATCTAGTAAAAGAAGATCCATAAGGGAGCATTTGGAAGAAGAGATGGGCAGACGCCAAGGCAAGAATTCGCCCAACAAGCTGAAAAGCAACATGAAGCCACCAGAAACCAGCGACCTCACAACGGGAGGACATGATCACCTTAATCAAGAAGAAGTAGAAAAGATTGACTTCATGAAAGTGATTGACGCCTTTAAACAGCATGTAAAAAACGCCCTTATAGAAATGGATGAGAAATATAACAGAAAGTTTGAAGAATTGAATAAATCAGTGAATGATACCTTAGAAAACCAAGGAAAAACAATCAAACAGATAATGGAAACAGTTCAAGACTTGAAAACTGAAATGGAGGCAAAGAAGAAAACACAAACAGAGGGCCGGCTGGACATGGAAAATTTAAGTAAACAAACAGAGTCTACAGAAACAAGCATAACCAACAGAATACAAGAGTTAGAAGGAAGAATCTCAGATTCTGAAGATACAATAGAGAAAATAAACACACTGATCAAAGAAAACAGCAAATCCAACAAACTCTCATCACAAAACATTCAGGAAATATGGGACACAATAAAAAGACCAAACCTAAGAATAATAGGAGTAGAAGAAGGAGAAGAAGTGCAGCTCAATGGTTCAGAAAATATATTTAATAAAATTATAGAAGAAAACTTTCCCAACCTAAAGAAAGATATACCTATGAAGGTTCAAGAAGCATACAGAACACCGAATAGGCTGGATCAAAAAAAAAAACATAAAGCAAACAAAACCAGCTTACAAATCACAATTCCAGAGAACCTAGACAACAATGAGGACACTTAGAGAAATATACTTGAATCTAATCTACATGGGAAGTAGTAAAAAACAAGATCTCCTGAGTAAACTGGAAGCGTGGGGACCATGGGAGAGGATTGGACGGGAGGGGAGAGGATGGGAGGGGAGCAAAGAAAAATGTAGATCTCAGTAAAATCAATTTTAAAAAAAGCCAAAAAAAAACATCCCCTCGCCATATAATTATCAAAACACAAAGCATACAAAATAAGGAAAGAATATTAAGAGCTGCAAAGGAAAAAGGCCAAATTACTTATAAAGGTAAACTTATCAGACTTACACCTGACTTCTCCATGGAAACCATGAAAACCAGAAGGTCCTGGATAGATGTACTGCAGAAACTAAGAGACCACGGAAGCAAGCCCAGATTACTATACCCAGCCAAGCTTTCGTTCACTATAAATGGAGAAAATAAAATTTTCCAGGATAAAAACAAATTTAAACAATACACAGCCACAAATCCAGCTTTACAGAAATAATAGAAGGAAAATCACTAACCAAGGAGTCCAACAATGACCACAATAACTCAGACATCTAGAGACCCTTCACCAACACAAATCAAAGAAGGGAAACACACAAACTCTACGACTAAAAAAGTGACCGGAGTTAACAACCACTGGTCATTAATATCACTTAATGTCAATGGGCTCAACTCACCTATAAAAAGGCACAGGCTAAGAGATTGGATACGAAAACAGGATCCAACATTCTGCTGTTTACAAGAAACACACCTCAACCACAAAGACAGGCACCTACTCTGAGTAAAGGGCTGGGAAAAGGCTTATCAAGCAAATGGACCTAAGAAACAAGCAGGTGTGGCCATACTAATCTCTAACAAAGTTGACTTCAAACTTAAATCAATCAGAAGAGATGGAGAGGGGCATTTTATACTCATAACAGGAACAGTTCATCAGGATGAAGTCTCAATCATGAATATCTATGCCCCTAATATAAAAGCACCCACGTACATAAAAGAAACATTGCTAAAACTCAAGGCAGCCATCAAACCGCACACACTAATAGTAGGAGACTTCAACACTCCTCTCTCACCAATGGACAGGTCAATCAGACAGAAACCTAACAGAGAAATAAGAGAATTAATGGAGGTAATGAAGCAAATGGACTTAACAGACATCTATAGAACATTCCACCCAAATAGGAAAGAATATACCTTCTTCTCTGCAGCTCATGGAACTTTCTCAAAAATCGACCACATAGTCGGTAACAAAGCAAACATCCACAGTTACAAAAAAATATTAGTAACCACCTGTGTCTTATCAGATCACCATGGATTAAAGTTAGAATTCAACAACAATGCTACCCCCAGAAAGCCTACAAATTCATGGAAACTGAACAGTCAACTACTGAACCATACCTGGATTAAGGAAGAAATAAAGAAAGAAATTAAAGTCTTCCTGGAATTCAATGAAAATAAAGAAACAACATACTCAAACTTATGGGACACTATGAAAGCAGTCCTAAGAGGAAAGTTCATAGCACTAAGTGCCCACTTAAAGAAAACAGAGAAGGCTCACATTGGAGACTTAACAGCCCACCTGAAAGCTCTAGAAAAAAAAGAATCAGACTCACCTAGGAGGAGTAGAAGACTGGAAATAATCAAACTGAGGGCTGAAATCAACAAAATAGAAACACAGAAAACAATACAAAGGATCAATGAAACAAAAACCTGATTCCTGGAGAAAATCAACAAGATTGACAAACCCCTATCCAAACTAATCAAACGGCAGAGAGCGAATTTTCAAATTAATAAGATCAGAAATGAAAAGGGGGACATAACCACAGACACAGGGGAAATTCAGAGAATCATTAGATCTTACTACAAAAGCCTATATGCCACAAAATTGGAAAATGTAAAGGAAATGGACACTTTTTTAGATAAATACCATATACCAAAGTTAAACCAGGACCAGGTGAACAATCTAAATAGACCTGTTAGTCACGAAGAATTAGAAGAGGTTATCAAAAACCTCCCTACCAAAAAAAGCCCAGGACCAGATGGTTTCAATGCAGAATTCTACCAGAACTTCCAAGAAGACCTAATACCTATACTCCTTAATGTATTTCACAATATAGAAACAGAAGAGGCATTGCCAAATTCCTTTTATGAAGCTACAGTTACTCTGATACCAAAACCGCACAAAGACTCAACAAAGAAAGAGAATTATAAACCAATCTCACTCTTGAACATCGATGCAAAAATCCTCAACAAAATACTGGCAAACCGAATCCAAGAACACATCAGAAAAATTATCCATTATGATCAAGTAGGCTTCATCCCAGGGATGCAGGGCTGGTTCAACATACGAAAATCTATCAATGTAATCCATCATATAAATAAACTGAAAGAAAAAAATCATATGATCATTTCATTAGATGCTGAAAAAGCATTTGACAAAATTCAGCATCCCTTTATGATAAAAAGTATTGGAGAGATTAGGGATACAAGGGTCATACCTAAATATAATAAAAGCTATATACAGCAAGCTGACAGCTAACATCAAATTAAATGGAGAGAAACTCAAAGCCATCCCACTAAACTCAGGAACACGACAAGGCTGTCCACTCTCGCCATACCTCTTCAATATGGTGCTTGAAGTTCTAGCAAAAACAATAAGACAACATAAGGGGATCAAGGGGATTCGAATTGGAAAGGAAGAAGTGAAACTGTCGTTATTTGCAGATGATATGATAGTGTACATAAGCGACCCCCAAAACTCCACCAAAGAACTTTTACAGCTGATAAACACCTTTAGTAATGTGGCAGGATACAAGATCAACTCCAAAAAAATCAGTCGCCCTCTTATACACAAAGGATATGGAAGCAGAGAGGGAAATCAGAGAAGCTTCACCTTTCACAATAGACACAAACAGCATAAAATATCTTGGGGTAACTCTAACCAAGGAAGTGAAAGATCTATTTGACAAGAACTTTAAAGCATTGAAGAAAGAAACTGAGGAGTATACCAAAAAATGGAAAGACCTCCCTTGCATTGGGAGGATCAACATAGTAAAAATGGCAATGCTACCAAAGGCAATTTATAGATTCAATGCAATCCCCATCAAGGGCACATCAAAATTCTTCACAGATCTTGAGAGGACAATAATCAACTTTATATGGAAAAACAAAAAACCCAGGATAGCCAAAACAATCCTATACAATAAAGGATTGTCTGGAGGCATTACCGTCCCTGACTTCAAACTCTATTACAGAGCTACAGTGATGAAAACAGTATGGTACTGGCATAAAAACAGAGAAGTCGACCAATGGAATCGTATAGAAGACCCGAATTTTAACCCACAAACCTATGAACACCTCATTTTTGATAAAAGAGCCAAAAGTATATAATGGAAGAAAGAAAGCATCTTCAACAAATGGTGCTGGCATAACTGGATGTCAACCTGTAGAAGAATGAAAATAGACCCATATCTATCACCATGCACAAAACTCAAGTCCAGATGGATTAAAGACCTCACTATCAGTCAGAACACATTGAAGCTAATAGAAGAGAAAGTGGGAAGTACCCTACAACAGATGGGCACAGGCGATCGCTTCCTATGTGTAACCCCAACAGCACAGACATTAAGGGCAACATTGAATAAATGGGACCTACTAAAACTGAGAAGCTTCTGTAAAGCAAAGGACACTGTCAGCAAGACAAAAAAAGCAACCTACTGACTGGGAGAAGATCTTCACCAACCCTGCAACAGACAAAGGTCTGATCTCCAAAATATATAGAGAACTCAGGAAACAAGACTTTAAAATGCTAATTAACCCAATTAAAAAATGGGGCACTGAACTGAACAGAGAATTCTCAGCAGAGGAAGTTCAAATGGCCAAAAGACACTTAAGGTCATGCTCAACTTCCTTAGCGATCAGGGAAATGAAATCAAAACAACTTTGAGATAACATCTTACACCTGTCAGAATGGCTAAAATAAAAAACTCCAATGATAGCCTTTGCTGGAGAGGCTGTGGAGGAAGGGGCACCCTCATCCATTGCTGGCGGGAATGCAATCTTGTGCAACCACTTTGGAAATCTGTGTTTCGGTTTCTCAGGAAATTCGGGACCAACCTACCCCTGGACCCAGCAATACCATTCCTGGGAATATACCCAAGAGATGCCCTATCATATGACAAGAGCATTTGTTCAACCATGTTCATAGCAGTATTATTTGTAATAGCCAGAACCTGGAAACAACCTAGATGCCCCTCAATGGAAGAATGGATGAAGAAAGTGTGGAATATCTACACATTAGAGTACTACGCTGCGGTAAAAAACAATGACTTCTCGAATTTTGCAAGCAAATGGATGGAAATATAAAACATTATTCTGAGTGAGGTAACCCAGACCCAAAAAGATGAATATGGGATGTACTCACTCATAATTGGTTTCTAGCCATAAATAAGGGTCACGGAGTCTACAATTGGTGATCCTAAAGAAGCTAAGTAAGAAGTTGAACCAAAGGAAAAACATATAGTTATCATCTTGGCTATGGGAAGTAGACAAAATTGCTGGGGAGAAAATTGGGATCTTGGGGGTGGGGTGGGATGGGGATAAGGGGAGATGGGGAGAGAAAAGGGAGAAGGGGAGGATGGGGGGGAACTTGGGGGAAAAGGAAGATTGGGATAAAGGAAGGTAGGATAGGGGAGCACGGAAGCACAATTCTTAGTTAAGGGAGCCACCTTTGGGTTGGCAAGAGACTTGAACCTAGAGTGGCTCCCAGGAGTACAAGCCGAGGTCCCCAGTTAGTTCCTTGGGCAGCTGAGGAGAGGGAACCGGAAATGACCCTAGCCTATAGCAATACTGACGAATATCTTGGATATCATCATAGAACCTTCATCTGGTGATGGGTGGAGATAGAGACAGAGACCCACACTGGAGCACTGGACTGAGCTCCCAAGGTCCCAATGAGGAGCAGAAGGAGGGAAAACATGAGCAAAGAAGTCGGGACCACGAGGGGTGCACCCACCCACTGAGACATTGGAGCTGATCTACTGGGAGCTCACCAAGGCCAGCTGGACTGTGACTGAAAAAGCATGGGTTAAAACAGGACTCTCTGAACATGGCGAACAATGAGGGCTGATGAGAAGCCAAGGACAAAGGCACGGGGTTTTGATCCTACTTAATGTGCTGGCTTTGTGGGAGCCTAGCCAGTTTGGATGTTCACCTTCCTAGATATGGACAGAGGGGGGAGGACCTAGGACTTACCACAGTGCAGGGAACCCTGACTGCTCTTTGGACTGTTGAGGGAGGAGGAGAGGAGTGGGAGGAGGGGGAGAAGGATGGGAGGAGGGGGAGAAGGATGGGAGGAGGGGGAGGGAAATGGGAGGCTGGGAGGAGGTGGAAACTTGTTTTTTTTCTTCCTTTTCTCAATAAAAAAAAAGAGATAGTGATATATGGGCTTTCTACTTGGTTAATATAGTAGGCACTTGCATTTCATGTAATTGTGTCTAGTCTAAGATACATACTTCCACATGTGGCTTTTGTCCCACATAAAAACTGATAAATCCTGTGTCATTTCAATTTTATTTATTTGCATTGAGTACTGATATACGCATATATACTTATATACTGGTATATATGGATATGCATAGGATGCTCAATTAAACTGCACAAATGCATATTTATAGATGTGAGCACTTGAATTATTTTTAAAAGACTTGATGAATGTGTGCTGCCTTATATGGGTAGGCTAAAGATCTTCAAACTTATTAAAATGGTATTTGTGGTCTATTAAGTGTTTTTAAAATTTTTTAATGTTATTTCTTTATTTAAAAACCATTCGTTGAAATTTAAGGACTAATGTTTCACAAAACTAAAATTTAATGTTTATACACATAGATTTTGATAAGGATTTTCTTCCAGAACACGATATAATGAAAAAAACTGATTAGAATTTATTTCAATTAAGTAATGGTCATGGGAAAAATAAAAATTACATGGCATACAATACTTTATGTTAATCAAAATTCCTCTTAGCAATATATCTTAAAAATACTTATTAAAGTAAATTATCTCCAAAAGTATTCTTAACATATAAATAAAAATTCTAATAAATGCTCTTACTGAGCTGTAATACACGTAAAAGAGACAGATTTCGTTTCAAAGATCTTACTTTTAAATTTTCCTTTTCATGATTAGGATTTTGGGAGGGAGATAGAATCACAGCAGTCAGTCACATTGTAAACCTAAATATTTCTAAGTTCTTACCTCTTCCAATTAAAACTGTAGGAAAAACATTATTTTAAAACCAGCTGTCAATAACTTCTCACCCTGCCGAAAGTCTCATCCCTGCTCAGGCAAAGTTCTGTGTCTTTAAAAATAAAGATTTCTGTTTAATATTGGCTCATACTTTTAAGAGGATAAATTTGCAATTAGCAGTTGCTTAGAGTTACGAAAATATAACCAAATGGTGTAACTATAGAACTAAAAGGTTACAGATCTAAATCAAAGCTACAAAAATATTTTACAACGAAGAATCCACCTTCAGTTACAGCTATGTGCATCTATGGACTGTCTACAGCTACTTGGGCTTTTATATCCTGTACATAGTACCAAAGTAGTTTACAAGAAAGTGCAAGTTATAATTACCAAATTAAACCCAAATTCTTTTCTGCGCTTAGTGTAACTTTCATTTGAAGGGAAAAGCAACAACTCCAAAGTCTGTTTAGCTAAGCTTGCAACAGGGCAGGGCTGAGAGCTCTGACCTTTAGGGGTAGGTCCTGCTCCAACTGGAAGGAGTGGCTAAGCCTCTGATTACAGAGAGAGGGTTGGACCTATAAGGGCGGGGTGTCTGTGCTCTCTGGCTTTAGGGCCTCCAAAGAACGTGGAGGGGAGTGATCTGAAGTGGACTGAGAGCACTGTAAGATTAGGAGCCCTGAGCCTCAGCTCAGACCCTGATTCCTGTGAATTTCACTTAGATACCAACCATGTTCGCTGCTGCTGGCTCCCTGGTGGCCGCCATCTGGGCAGCGCTCCATCTCCGGACTCTCTTGCTGGCTGTTGTCACCTTTCTGTTCCTGGCTGACTACTTCAAAAGCCGGCGCCCCAAGAACTACCCGCCCGGTCCGCAACGCCTGCCCTTCATAGGCAACATACTGCAGTTGGACACGGAAAAGCCGCACCTGGGGATCCAGCAGGTAGGAAGGTACAAGATTGTCTGGCTGTGAGCTGACCTAATCCTGAGCTAGTGGATCTGGCACTTCCTGGAACTAGGAGAGCAGGGGCAGGCAGGCAGGGTTCCAAGGTTCCTGTTCCTCATGGCTAAGCTCAGGACACATAGTTAGATTCTAAACATGCACGTTTAAGTAATATGCAGCTAAGCAGCACAGTTGCGGCGGATCTCAGTGAGTTTGAGGCCAGCCTGGTATACAGCACAGAGTTCCAGCACAGCCATGGCTACACAGAGAAGCCCTGTCTTAGGGTGAGGTATGGAGGGAAGGACTGAGGGACAAAGGGACAGATGGACAGAAGGGGGGGAGAGAGACGGGGGGGGGAGAGAATATTTGGAGAATTTATTATCCTTCTATGACATACTTCTTAGGTTATGGTTCCATTTAGGTTAGAGAAAACAAAACACTGTGTGATTTGAATTCATTAGATAGTCCAGGTCTGTATTTAATAGCAAATGATAATAGAGACAGATATGTCCTGCTGCTTTAAGAATTGAGTGTACTTGTTCTCCCTCCTTCTGCTCCTCATTGGGACCTTGGAAGCTCAGTCCAGTGCTCCTGTGTGGGTCTCTGTCTCTATTTCTATCCATGACCAGATGAAGATTCTATGATGATATGCAAGATATTCGTCAGTATTGCTCTAGGATAGGGTCATTTCAGGTTCCCAATCCTCAGCTGCCCAAGGAACTAACTGGAAACCTCATCTTGGGCACCTGGGAGCCCCTCTAGGGTCAAATCTCTTGCCCACCCTAAAGTGGCTCCCTTAACAAAGAATTGTGGTTCCGTGCTCCCCTATCCACCTTTCCTTTATCCCAATTCTCCTGTTTCCCCAGGTCTCCCCTCCTTCCCTTCTACCTTTTCTCTCCCCAACTCCCCTTACCCCCATCCCACCCCACCCCCAAGATCCCATTTTCTCCCCGGCAATTTGGTCTACTTCCCTTAGCCAAGAGGATAACTATATGTTTTTCCTTGGGTTCACCTTCTTACTTAGCTTCTTTAGGTTCACCTATTGTAGACTCCGTGGCCCTTATTTATGGCTAGAAACCAATTATGAGTGAGTACATCCCATATTCATCTTTTTGGGTCTGGGACACCTGACTCAGGATAGTGTTTTCTATTTCCATCCATTTGCATGCAAAATTCGAGAAGTCATTGTTTTTTACCGCAGCGTAGTACTCTAGCGTGTATATATTCCATACTTTCTTCATCCATTCTTCCATTGAAGGTCATCAAGGTTGTTTCCAGGTTCTGGCTATTACAAATAATACTGCTATGAACATAGTTGAACAAATGCTTTTGTCATATGATAGAGCATCTCTTGGGTATATTCCCAAGAGTGGTATTGCTGGGTCCAGGGGTAAGTTGAACGGACCACGAGGCGTGCACCCACCCACTGAGACAGTGGAGCTGATCTACAGGGAACTCACCAAGGCCAGCTGGACTGTGACCGAAAAAGCAGGGGATAAAACCGGACTCTCTGAACATGGCGAACAATGAGGGCTGATGAGACACCAAGGACAATGGCACGGGGTTTTGATCCTACGCAATGTGCTGGCTTTGTGGGAGCCTAGCCAGTTTGGATGTTCACCTTCCTAGATATGGACGGAGGGGGGAGGACCTAGGACTTACCACAGGGCAGGGAACCCAGACTGCTCTGTGGACTGTTGAGGGAGGAGGAGAGGAGTGGGGGGGAGGAGGAGAAGGGTGGGAGGAGGGGGAGAAGGGTGGGAGGAGGGGGAGGGAAATGGGAGGCTGGGAGGAGGTGGAAACTTGTTTTTTGTTTATGTTTTTTTTCTTCTTTTCTCAATAAAAAAAATTAAAAAAAAAAAAGAATTGAGTGTAAAGTCCAGGTCTCAGCTTAGTTGATTAAAGTGCTGCTCAAGAAGAAAAAAAATGAGGTGGAGGGTGGTGGAGGGACATCTTCTACTCCTCTTGACTGAAGTTTGGTTTAGCTGTTAGATCTCTCTTACTGAGCCTTAGTTTTTACACATTCTTACTGACTGCTCACCTACTGATGTTATCAGTTACTAAGAAAGCCACAAGCAAGTGTCCAGGTCCCCTGGGAGAGTTTCTCCACTGTCCCTGCAGTTCTGGAAGCTCTCCCCCATTAAACTGGGAAGTTTGTTTTGTGTAAACAGTAACATTTAAGATTGGCAGGTGCCATTTGATGACTTAACCATGTGGTTTTGTAA
Source organism: Microtus oregoni (assembly GCF_018167655.1). Lineage (NCBI taxonomy): Eukaryota > Metazoa > Chordata > Mammalia > Rodentia > Cricetidae > Microtus > Microtus oregoni. The sequence goes on from NW_024543064.1 coordinate 52,201,478, forward strand.
TGTCCCTCCTTATCCAGAGTAAATTTGTTTTTCCTGAATTTTCTCTAATCTCTTACATGCTGCAACCTCCCCTTCAGTAAGTATGTGAAGGGCGTTTGCTTTTTAGTTCTTTTATTTTTATCTACACATAATACTAAAATTACATCCATCTGGACTGCATATACTTGGGAAATTTATTATTCAAGTCTCATCATTAATTGGGAGAGATAGAACATGTCTGTTTACAATTGACATGTAAGCATTGAAACTCAATGTTTTATTGTTTTGTGGTTTGTCTATTTGCTCTGCTTTCATTCTTTCATTTTTGGTTTCCTATCCTGCCACACGGGTTTCTTGGACACTCTCCAAGTAGATGCCTTTTTATTCATCTTCTCTCTCTTTACATCTCTACTATTGTCCTCCCAGCATCTGTTCTGTTACTCAATCCACACACGCAGCTCATGAGAGTTTGCTAACAGCATTTTCCATGTGTAGTGCAGCAACTACAAACATGGGGGAGCCCTCTCCCCTGTATGATGCACTGCCCCAGGTGCTGTCCCCAATCACTGAGACCCACATCCCACACTGCCCTGCTCTACAGTGTCAGTACAGCTGGAACTCAAAGGCAAAGGAGTCCGTTGTCTTTGCCCCTTACTCACCCTCCCATAGCTGTCTTTTTTCTGACCTTTCAAGTTCATCACTTCCTTTCTGACCTCAAGCACATTCTTCTTCCGACCTTCAGAGGAGACTGTAGCAGAAGGAAACCTCTTAGCTGTTCCCCTCCTCAGAATGCCTTTCCCTTCCTTCCCACACTGTCTTTCCCCTGTTGTAGACAACTAGGTTGATGATCGGAGGCACTTGCATTTTTAGATGTTCTCCTACTCCTTACTAGCCTTTGTGGTTTCCCTATAAGTATTAAAGAATTTTGTTTTGTTTTGTTTGTTGTTTGTTTGTTGTTGTTGTTGTTTTTTGTCTCACTCCTTTCAAGATTCAGTTTCCATATTGATTGTGGTGGTTTTGCACTATTTGGGGCTTTATGCTGTTGGGATCTACATGGCAGGCTTACATTTTGCTAGACTAGGAAGTTTCCATCATTTTCCAAGTGTTTTCTCATCTACACGTATTCCTGTTTTCAGGACATTGGTGCACAGCCATGACATCTATGGTGCTGGGTCTTGCTGTTTGCCATCGGCTTTCTCTGTGCTGTGCATGGGAGAGCTGCCTCTCCCCTCTGCACTGCTTCTCTGCCAAGCTCTGCTGTGCAGATCTCCACAGAGGCCATGGCAGCTTTCTCTCCTCAAATCGATGCCTATTCTGCTTATCTTTCTTTTCTCTGTTAAGATTTCCCACTATTTGGAATAATTTGATAATAGCCACTTTGAAATATTTATTTCTTCCCCTCTTTCCAACATCTGTGCCATCTCAACAAACCTCAGGTTCTCTTGGGTCTTAGTGAATGAACTAAGCAATGTCAGACTGGACATTGTGTGTCGTGTGCTGTAAACTGACGCACACACTAACGCCATGCTCTACTTGTCCAGGTAGCTTTAAGGCTCCAGGGCCTCACTTTTGTGAGTGATGACTCAAATGGAAATTTCAGCGTTTGCATTGTGAGTCAGAATAACCCCAGTGTGTGCTTGACACCTCTGACTCCTCAACTCAGCAGCATGAGCTGGCATGAAGGAAGATGTCTGCAAGTTCAGGGCCCCATCAGTATAGTGCAGCTGCAACTCACTACAGGAGGACGAACACCAGTGATCTTCCAGTAATTGTCCCATAGGGAAGGAATGTCCTTATTGCTGCAAAAGAAGGGAGGGAAGCAGAATTCTCTCCCAGGCTGATTTGGAGATTCCCTTCACAGTAGTTCATCTGTAGAAGTCACAGTTCACCTCACAGGCTCAGCTCAAGAGACAGATAGCAAGTAACAAGATGGCATAGATGAACCCCACCACTGTAACAACTTGATGGTCCCATTTGATGTTGTTCGACTCTGGGACATAGATGCAAAATGTTAAAAAAAAAAATCTCGGGCCTGATGAGACTCACTTTTCTTGTTCTTTGGCAAAACAAAGTAAACTTTGGTGGGATGTTTGCTTTTGGCAAATGCTATCATAAGTTACAAAAATTAAAAGACGTGCTTTTATTTTATCTTCTCAGGGTTAAAATATTTGCTCTATGTCTTGCTCCACAGTCATATGAGTTTGGGTGATAAGTCTAGTGTCACAGAAAGAGGTCATGGTGACACTGAGACTGGAAACATCATGCCAGTTCAATACTTTTTCATTCCTTTAGTTTGTATTTCCTATGGGTTTACATTTTGATCTGTGTATAATCAAATGACTTTAAATAAATATTATATAAAAATAAATTCATACAACTTAGATATAATTATTTTAATTATTGCTATGAGTAAATAATTCCCACAAGCTGATGCATGGCTTTCCCTCTGGGGTTTGTGCCCCCTTCATTCATTTTCCATGATAAGCACACATGGAGTCAAATTAGCGATCATCTGTTAGCATTCCATTTTCCACTGAAGGAAAGGGGAATCTGATTTCCCCAGGTTCTCAGTGGGATAATGGCAAACAAGTTCTTTTTTTTTTATTTATTTTTAATTGGAAAAAAAAAATTCTGCCTCCTCCCAGCCTCCCATTTCCCTCCCCTCCTCCCACTCCTCTCCCCCTCCCTCTCCAATCCAAAGAGCAGTCAGGGTTCCTTGCCCTGTGGAAAGTCCAAAGGACTCTCCCCTCCAGGTCTAGGAAGGTGAACATCCAAACTGGCTAGGCTCCCACAAAGCCAGAACATGAAGTAGGATCAAAACCCAGTGCCATTGTCCTTGGCTTCTCATCAGCCCTCATTGTCTGCCATGTTCAAAGAGTCCGGTTTTATCCCATGCTTTTTCAGTCACAGTCCAGCTGGCCTTGGTGAGCTCCCAATAGATCAGCCCCACTGTCTCAGTGGGTGGGTGCACCCTTCGCGGTCCTGACTTCCTTGCTCATGTTCTCCCTCCTTCTGCTCCTCATTTGGACCTTGGGAGCTCAGGCCGGTGCTCCAGTGTGGGTCTCTGTCTCTATCTCCATCCATCGCCAGATGAAGGTTCTATGGTGATATCCAAGATATTCATCAGTATGGCTATAGGCTAGGGTCATTTCTGGTTCCCTCTCCTCAGCTGCCCAAGGAACTAACTGGGGACATCGCCCTGGGCCCCTGGGAGCAAACAAGTTCTTGAACATACATGATTTGACTCAATACAAAAACTCAATACATATATCCTATAGAATAAAATGACCTTTAATTACTAGATGTGTTTCCTCACAGACTCATTCACTCAAGAGACACTAAACAAATGCTTAGCATGACAGGCACAACACAGGACAATCAATGGTCCAATGAGTCCTACGGATTCTGCTAATCAATTGTGATATCATATGAAATCTAGATGGATGGACAGCTCTGGGCCTAGCCTTTGATAGAATGATGTCACCAGTTCTGCTGTGCCTACAAGGAATGTTTAACAATCGTCTAGAGAAGTAAAGGTATGGACATTTTAAATCAGTTTAGATGACATCAAAACAGGATGAGGACAGTGAAGAAGGTGGCTCCTTGTTGAGCATGTGGGGACTCTACTTCCTTCCACCTCATAGTCTCTTAGCTTCCTCTATAGTAGTTCACAGAACTATTACAGGAATATTATATAAATAAGAGAAAGTCTTGTAAGGCTGAAGTGGGCTGTGGTATGCAACTTAGATATTAGCATTTACTTCAAGCTATCTGTAACAATGGGACCCCAACATACAATGATCCTGAATATGCCTCTTATGATCGTTGTATGTATAAAATTACTCAATATATTCCAAGTCACTGTTAGGATGTCTTCTATGAGTTGAAGCTCATTCCATTTTCTTTCTTTTCCTTCTATTCATTTTTAAATATTATCAGAGCAGACTCCTGAGAACCCAGGTCGATCTTTGCACATTAGCCAGGATTCTGTGACATGAATGCTGCATGAGCCCATCAGCACTGCCTCTGGGTTCTGAACCTCCATCTTTTTGTTGCTTCTATTGTCAGAGCCCTCTTCTAAATCACATTCTAATATTTAAATAAACAGTTATTTTGCTATTGCTTCTGTTATCATAGCTATTTATACAAAAAAGCCAGCAACAGATATTTTCAATTACTATGAATTCCATGCATGCAGGCCATCGAGGTTGTTCAGTGGGTTAGGGCACTTCCTGAAATACTTGGTAATCTGAATTTGATCACCTGGACAAATATGGTAAGAGGAGAGAACAGACTCTCCAAAGATGTCCACTGACACACACACACACACACAAAACCAATGAATAAAATGATGTAAAAATATTTCTTCCTTATTCTATGCTACCTACTCTGTGCATACTACAAGGTATGCTCACACAGTGAGTCACAAGGTGACATACACTGTTTCTGCCTGTTCTGACTGCAGAATGCCAGAGTTAGAGAATTTGCTTATTTACTGAAATCTATGTACTAATATATTCATACAGAGATACACACTATAACATCATCCACTCATTGATTCATATTAATGCATCTGTATGGTAAATCTCGTTCTTGAAGTTGATTTGAGTTTAGGACAGTTCAAAGAAAAGAAAATCAAGACCATTTATACAAACCAAGGTGTATCATTTACAGGGAAATAAAGACCTATCATCATGATTACCATTTGCTACACATATGTCTGCCATCCCTGGACACAGAGTTATGAGCACATTTGCCTCTAACTATTGAAATATGTTTCAGCTTGTGAAGAAGTATGGGGATGTTATGAGTCTGGATTTTGGGATCATGTCTTCAGTGATTGTAAGCAGTCTGCCTTTAATCAAAGAAGCCTTTACTCAACTGGAAGAAAACTTTATGAGTCGCCCTAAATTTCCTATGCAAAGACATGTCTTTAACGAAAATGGTAAGATTTTCATGTGTTGTTAGATATGCACTGTAATTTTTTTCCTTCAAAAATTTACACTTCCTCCCCTCCTCCCATTCACATCCTGTTCCCCCACTGACCTTCCTCACTCCCCTTCCCTCCTTAAGAGAGGGCAGGGAATCCTGCCCTGTAGGAAGTCCAAGGCCCTCTGCCCTACATCCAGGCCTAGGAAGCTTTGCATCCCAAGATTAGGATTCCTAAATGCCAGTACATGCAGTACAAATAAGTCCCAGTGCCTTTATCAGTGGCTTCTCAGTCAGCCCCCATTGTCAGCCACATTCAGAGCATTCTGTTTCATCACATGTTCATTCAGTCGTGGTCCAACTGGATTAGGTGGGATCCCATTAAAACAGGCACACTGTCTCAGTGGGTGGACCAATCCCTCGCGGTCTAGACTTACTTGCTCATCTTCTCCCTCCATCTGCTCTTCAACTGAACCTTGGGAGCTCAGTTCATTGCTTTGATGAGGGTCTCTAACTCTATCTACATCCATAGCCAGATGAGGATTCTATGGTGATATTTGAGATAAACATTAGTGTGATAATAGGGCAAGGCCAGTTCAGGCACCCTCTGCTCTGCCGCCAAAGGACATAGCTGGGGACATCCCCACAGTGTTTCCTTTCTACTTCATCTTGCTTATATCTGCTTATACTGTATCATTAAAGTCATGAGGATCTCTAGGCTCCTAGCCAACATTACAATTTGTTAGTATGAATACCTTATATTATTGTCAAATAAAGTCATAAGTTGAACACAGAATTTGAAATCTGTTAATCCAACAAAACAGCATTTTAGGCCCTTTCTAATTACTGTTTGGAATAATTCTAGATCAATTCACTGTGTTGTCTGTTGTAAGAAGCAGAGTGCTAGACATCTGTCTTAGAATTACTTTACTGTGATGAAATACCCTTATCAGAGACACTTGGGGATGAGAGGGTTTATTCGGCTTATGTGTTCATATACACTATTCATTCCAAATGAAATCAGGACAGAAACTTGGGGCAAGGACCCCGAAACAGGAGCTGGCATAGAGGCCATGGAGGAGTACTGCTTTCTGTCTTGCTCCTCATGCTTTATTCAGCCTGCTTTCCTAAAGAAAACAGGAACACCACCCAGGGTTAGCAGCATCCACGTGGGATAGACCCTTGCACACCAAATATTTATTAAGAAAATGTCCTAAAGCCTTGCCTACAGCCCTATCTTATGTAGGCATTTTCTCAATAGAGGCTCCCCCCCCCCCCCCGTAGAACAATTTTAGCTTATGTCACATTGATATAAAGGCAGTCAGTACAGTAAAAGTTAATACCAGGGATTAAATAGTAAAGCAGTATCAATGCAGAAGGTGTTTAATCAAAGATTTCTAACATTGTGTGAGGATTCTGGAAAATCTTCTCTGAGTAAATGATATTCATTTAATGACCTGAAAGAATAATTAGTCAAGGGAATTTAATATCCTTGAAAGGATGAAAAGGAGAGATGTCTTGAGGAATGGAAAGACATCCAGTGTTGCAAGCATGGTATTTAAAGGACATAATTAAGTTCTCTTGATACTTCTGAGCTACATCAGAAAGAGCACAAGCAGTGTTTGCTAAATGTTGATTTTTATTCTAACAGCCCGGAAGACTTCTCAGTGGTTTCAAGCAGAGGAGTTCTTAGGATATCAGGTAGAGAGAAGAGGAAAGACATTAAGAAACTTGTTTTAGATATGAAGGGTGGAAGCTTACACTCTCCAGTTGCTAAACTAAACTGTGAATTAGACCAGGGTGATGGCATTGAAGCCTTATAAACACATGTCCAGGAATGCCAAGAGGATGCCAAAATGACTCCATGATCTAGATGCCAGGAAATCAGGATACTGAGATACTCCACCAGAAGTTTGATGGCTAACCTTGGTTGTCAACTTATCTGCATTTGGAACCAACTAAAATCCTCAAAACTGGGTAAACAAATGAGGAGTCTTGCCTCTTTGGAATTTTTGAGGTGAGAAGACCTATCCTAAATATGCATCATTGGAGATCAGAAGACCCACCCTAAATTTGGGCCACACCTTCTGGTTGCAGCCCATATAAAAGGATATGGAAAAAGGAAACTTTTGCCTTTTGTTTTCTTGCCCATCTTCTCACTGGCAAGTTCAGCTATCCTGCTGATGAAAAATTCCTTCACTGGCATGAGAATCTACTTTTCTAGGATTCCAGTGTATCCAGAAAGCTAGCTGAGACATCCAGCCTCATACATGAAACAATCATAGCATTATTGGCCTTTCCATTAAGAGTCAGCCATTTTTAGACTAGCTTATTCAAACTCCAATAAATACTGCTTTAATATCTCTAGATCCATTCTATCACTTCTAGTCCTTAAGAGCAGTGGGACAACACCCTCTTGGGGGTTAAACGACCCATTCACAGGGGTCACTAAGACTGTTGGAAATATCAGATACTCACAGTATGATTCATAACAGTATCCAAACTATTGTTGTGAACTAGCAAAAAAAAAAAAAAAACAAAAGTACATGACAACACAAGGAACTGTATTAATCGTTGCAGCATCAGGAAGGTTGAGAACCACTGCTTTAGAGAACCAAAACTTGTACAGATTGTGGTACCGGTAATGGTTTCAGGCATTTTGCTTGACATAGATGACAAGGCATATATATGCATATTAAACACAAAGTGTAGATGGTTTGGTTCTGGGGATAATTAGATTCGATCACCTCATTAATACCTAGTTATCATGTTCCTTAAAATTTTACTTTACCCTTGCATCTCATTTTTCTATCCATTGTAATAAATCTGAAGTCTTCTGGTAATTACTTTTGGGTTTTTCTAAGAGTATTAAAATTAAAGAATATATTAAAATTACTTACTAAACAGCGACGTTGTAAGCCACCAGATGCTAGCCACTATGCTCCTTGCATTGTGCTATTGTCTCTAGACAGCTGTCAAGTCTGTTATTGGCCCTTCTTCTTTACATCATACATGTGACCATCCATTTGTCAGATAGTTTTAAATCAGAATCACAATGCTATAACGCTGTATTGCTTCTTTCCAGGACTGATCTTCTCCAGTGGGCAGACATGGAAGGAGCAAAGAAGGTTCGCTCTGATGACTCTGAGGAACTTTGGGTTGGGAAAGAAGAGCTTAGAGCAGCGCATGCAGGAGGAAGCTCAGCACCTTGTAGGGGTCATAAAAGAGGAGGAAGGTGGGCATTCCACAGGGCAGGAGTGGGAGGCTGTGGCCCTTTTATTCATTGAACAGAATCCACCTAAGTATCTAAGTGCTTGTCCTGGACTGTGCACTGTGCTGAGCACTGAGCATTGAACAGTGAACATGTAGCCATGACCTTGCCCCAGAGTTTGCAGCTAATCACACAAATGGTCATTAGATTCGCTGCTGCCTTAAGGCCTGGTTGTTAGTCTGGTTTTCCAGATATAATCAGATTCTTTAGTGTATGTTAAACCTCATATCAAGCTAATCCAGAGCCTCTTACATAGCTCTCTGTTATGTATGTTTCTCTGTCATGTGGAATTAGAAAACCAATATCTTCAAAAGATGCATCTTTTTTCTTGATCTACCTCCAGGACAGCCTTTCAACCCTCACTTCAAGATCAACAATGCTGTTTCCAATATCATTTGCTCCATCACCTTTGGGGAGCGTTTTGAGTACAATGACAGTCAGTTTCAGGAGCTGCTGAGGTTACTGGATAAGGCTGCGATTTTGACTTCCTCAAAGATGGTCCGGGTAAGCACTCTAGTTTCTTTTTTTGGGGTGGGGGGGGAAGAAAATTGGACTAGGGCTAATTCGAGTACAAATAGGTTCTTTCTTTTGATTTCCAGGAATATTTGAAGCTAAAATATGTCTTTGAGTTGAGTTTGTTACTAATTTATGTCTTGATTTGGATGTTTTCAATAAGAAAACTTACTGTGTACAAAAAATGTTTCTAATATTTGAATGAAGTACCAACATTTATGTGGGATCTATGCTTGCCCAAATGCTGCTCTTTTTAAAGGAATGGAGATATTTATTGTTGATTTTGCCTTTATGTCTCCCATGTGTTTTCATATCTCACATGCAAACTACAGGCATACTTTCTAGCTATCCTCCTCTGTACATGTTTCTCTTTAACTTGTCATTGTTCTTTAGTCGTTTCTCGGTGGTTAGACATCCGGTTGTTTCTAAGTTAGTTAGTATTAATAACACTGTTGTGAATATTTTAATTGTTCATGCTGCCACATCCACTCACTTTTCTTGTGTTTTCACTAAGACATAAACCTTTACCCCCATATTGTTAGGTGGTCTGTCCCTGTGCTCATTCCTGTACAAATGTCCCTCTTAGACTTCTCTTAGATGTCTCAGAAATGCTCTGATAGGTTGCGCTTTCATCTTTATTTGGTTCTAGAGTCTTGACAATTTTCTCAATGTTTTTTCAATGAGCTGCTGTTAGTCTCTTTGTATTTTTATAGTTTTTGTAGTGTTCCTTGCTATTTTTTGTTTTGTTACACTGTGGTATATTTAGATATGGAAGATTATTTCATTCTTGTGTATTTGCTAAGACATGGTTATTTATTTTAGAGAAAATTCCAAGTGCAGCTAAGAAGAAAATATTTTTGGTTTCATTTGGATGAAATGCTCTTAAGATGTCTGTTAAGTCCATTTTATTTATGGTACAGTTGAGCTCTGAAGCTTCTCTGTTGGTTTTTGCTTGGGATTGCCTATGCTGGAATGGTAGTGGAGTACTCACATTGCCATGATTATTTCATGAGACTCTGTGTAAACTTTATATTCATTGTTAATTGTTTTATGGAATTTGGAGTCCCAAATTATGATGCATGCTTATTTACAATTGTTCTAACTAATGAATTCCTTTTATGAATGTGTTATGGCCTTCTTTATCTCCTCTAGCTAATTTTGAATAACTTGTTTCTAGTTTCTGTTTGCTTGCTGGATTTACTAAGGTATTATGGAGAGAGGTTAAGTAGTCATGGTAATTATGTCAGTGGTTTGTTTGTTTTGTTTTGTTTTTCTGGTTGCTTGGATTCCTTGGTTTTTACTTTACTTCGATTACTAATAAGGATTTGCTTGTTTACTGTGCTAGACATGATGGATTCCTTCCTGGCCCTTCTTTATCCAGCTGTTCTCATACCATTTATTCTTCCCTGTGCTCTCATGATTGAGATTCATCTTTCTTCCTTCTCTGTGTTCAGCTCTCACTTAAGTATCTTCTTCAGGGCTCTCTTGATGGTCATTTCAGTCACTGCATGTCAGTGGGAATATTTCCATTAGAAATTAATTATTTAAATTTAACTACTGTCCATATTGTAATGTGTACATGTCGGTGTGGATATTGGGCTTGTGCAAACAGCACCTTTACTAACTGAACCATCTCCTGGGATAAACCACTTACAACATTAAATATTGCTTCTTTGATTTATGGTTTTGATTTACTATGTTGTTTCTATTTAGTCATGTTTAATTGAGGATCTAAATAACTCTTGCATTTGAATGTCTTTTTGCTTTTCTAACTTTGGAAACTTTCTGTTATAATTTCATTTCATTTGTTTTCCCTCCCTTTACTTTTAGTTCAGCTTCTGAAATAAAATCCTGCACATGTCTAGGTCTCTTGATTATATCACAGTTCTTCATTCTGCCTGTGGTCATAATTTCCATTTTTTGTTGTTTATCTTGGAGTGCAGCTTCTCATCAGCAATTCTCCCTTCTGGATCTTCTCTGTGGTGGAGACTGTTGGTGTTTTCTGCTTTGGTTTTTTATTTGTCTTCTTTTGATTTGTCTTGTTTTGCTCATGGTTCAGCTTGAAAATGTCCAACACTTTTATTTCTTGTTTGTTTTGATAAAATCTCAGTTCCCTTGCTGAAGTTTTTTCTGTTCTGCCCAATTTTTATCTTTATGCTGGTTCTCTCCTATTTCCCCTGTTTCCTCCGCTCGGCTGACTTTCACCTCTAGAGCCCACACTGGACTCCTTTGCTTCTTTGTATCTCCTTTCAATCTCTCATCATCTTGATCAGAAAATGCTTTAACACCCAACATTTGACATATTCCAGGATCTTGGGAGGCATCAAAAATATACACTATCTTGAAACAGAAAGTGACTTTATATTGTCTCCATGATCTTCTCCCTAATTAGCTCTATAACATCTTCCCGTGGATAATGAAACATCTTCCTGGATCACACCAAACAACACTGGCTACCTGGAGACAACTGAAATCATATATTTCTGATATAGTTGAAAATCACCGCAGAGACTGGAACCCTGATGAGCCAAGAGACTTCATTGATGCTTTTCTCACGGAAATGACAAAGGTGGGGAAGACAGTCTCTGTGTCTTCTTACAGAAAGGGTGGGGTAAAATAGCTTCCAATTGATTGAGCAGCAAGCTAGCACAAAGGTAGGGATTTGGCATAGCAGAGATTTATTCTCTCATAGTTCTAGATTGGTCCTGTAATCCTGCCAGACAGACAGCCGACTTTGGGAAACAATAGAAATGACATTGTCTTGTTTCTCCCATCTCCTAGGGGACATTGCTACTTGTTTCTGTGGTTCCCAGCTTCATCTTCAGTGCCAAGATTATATCACTTTTTCCTTTCTGATCCTTTTACATCTCATTTCTCCTGTTCTAACCATGGAGGCCCCTCTCATAAAGATAACTCAGGATAACCTTTCCTCATGAAATGGATCATATCCTGAAGATCTATTTTTGTGCATTGAGTAACATGCCATGGTGGCAAAGATGACAAGATGAACATATCTGTAGAGATTTTGAAGTATAACACAGGAGTAATATTTTATAAATACATGATAACATAACTTTGTTTGTTGGGGTCTTTAGAAATAAAGGGTTGGCTACCATTTGGCTAGAGGTTCTGGAAATGCCCAGATTCTTCCTTATTTTTTCCTTCTTTGGTCCTTCTCCCATATCTGAAGGAGATAGATGCAAAAATATAAGTAGCAGTTAAATTTCAGAGCTTTATTTTGTTATGAGTTGGTCCAGTGCTGGTTACCCTTCCCAACTCAAACCCCACTGCAACAGACAAACTTCAGCTATGTAAGTGGTAGCATTTATAATTCATATAGAGCTGAGGCTTTCCCTGGACTCCATATGAACACTATTCAATAATAGACCAAGGCAAGAAGACGCTGAGCAAACATATTAGTGAGCTGTGGATTAGTGTGACAACATTATATGGGAGCAACAACTGAATAAAGAAACATGTCATCTGGCCAAGCTTCAGAACATTTCAGTTCATCAAGGTGAATGGCAAAGCAGCTAAGCTCTTGGGGCAAAGGGCTATGGTGGAGGTTTTCACATCACAGTGCTTTAGGAAACACAAAACAAGAAAGGAACCATGGGTTTGGTGTAACGCTAGGTGTTACCCACTCCTCCCTTCAGGTAGATGTTATCTTTCTATTTTTAAGAACTTCCCCAAATACTACCAGTGCAAGGAACCAGTATTTAAAACATGAACCTCTGGGGAAGCATGTTGGATTCAAACCATACTGAAAAATGTAAGGTCTTGATCCTCTTGGTCTGAACAGGCCTCTGGGAAATACTTATCACTAAATCTGTCATAGAAGCTTCAACTTACTTGATCATGGGTTCCTCTTCTGCCTGGGTCACAATGGTAAATGTGTATGTGTGTGTTTATTAGCTTTTCTCTTATTTCAACTTCCTGATATAATTGATTTAAAAAATTTAAGCCCAGAGGAGGAGGCAAATACTTTACCATATGAAGTACAGGCTTGAGAACAACATTATTTAGAGCAGTATTAACAAACTGATACTTCTAGAGGAAGTGAGAAAGGTGATGTTTTGTCATAAAGAACTATTGATGGAATCAGTGCGGTTTTGACCTTGCAAGATGATGCAGATTGGAGAATCAGTGAACACAGAAAATGGATATTCATTTTTCTGGTACCAGCGAAGCCAACTGTTGAATATCAAGATAGCATCACTCTGAATGATTTAATGCAATTCATTCTCAGTGGATCAGTGTTATGAGACAATCAAAAGTTCTCTGATTGAACACATACACACTGTCTTTTCTAGCACCCTGACAAAACTATTACAAGTTTCAATGAAGAAAGCCTCATCTGCAGCACTCTGGACCTCTTCCTTGCTGGAACAGAGACAACATCCACGACCCTGCGCTGGGCTCTGCTCTACATGGCTCTCTACCCAGAAGTCCAAAGTGAGTTGTGGTGACAGCACCTAACCAAGGCAGAACGGGTTCAGAAGATAGGATGGGGGAATGGAAAGTCGCATGCATGAGGCGATGTGAGACTCTGAAGGTAGACAAAAACCAAAGTGTACTGGTAATAAACTATCCAGTAAAAAAAGTATTTATTTATAGAAGTCTGAATAGACACTGATATGAGCTTAGCCATAGACATACTGATTACCTCTTCAGGATATGGAAACTCATACCTATGCTGTAGGTTTGAATAAAGTTATAGAGTTTACACTTTTCTAAATCAGATTTTCTAGGGGGTAGAGAACTTTATTTCCTCAAAATCATGAGATTAGATGAGATAAAAAGCATATACATTTTGAAAGACAGCTTTCTATATCTTTAGAAGAAAACATTAAACTTTAAAACTTAATGGAGCCTCCCGTTTCCTTGAAGAAAAAGTTCAGGCTGAAATTGACAAAGTGATTGGCCCGAAGAAGCAGCCCAGCCTGAATGACCGAGACTCCATGCCCTACACCAATGCTGTTGTCCATGAAGTACAGAGGATGGGAAATATCATCCCTCTAAATGTTCCCAGGGAAGTGACAGTTGACACCACGCTGGCTGGATTTCATCTTCCGAAGGTAAGTAGGCTAAGAAATGGAAGTTTGCTAATCATCAACCCTCTGTGTGTCTAGTCCATATGTTACTTGAGTCTTTGCTGCCTTCCCTAGGGCTCCATACTTCATACCAATTTGACTGCACTGCACATGGACCCCAACGAATGGGCCACCCCAGATATCTTCAATCCGGAGCACTTTTTGGAGAATGGAGAGTTTAAGAAGAGAGAATCTTTTTTTCCTTTCTCAATGGGTGAGTTGTGATGAGCAGGAGGGGGTTCAGAGCTCTACCTTATCCCTTCTCTTCTTTCTGGAATCGGTACAGATGCGCCTTTCCATGTACCTCCGTTTTGCAGATGGTTTCAGTCAGTACCCACATACACACACATACAGTGTCAATCCGTCCTTGTTTCTGATGGACATTTGAACTTCCTTTGTTCTGTTCTCTACCTCAATGACAACACAGTCCTACTCCATGCCTTTTTGAGACCAACAAAGCTGAATTCCCGCCATTGTGTAGACATTTTGAGTTCTTTTTAAGGGATGGCTTCTTACAATGAAGAGAGTTGAGTTTGGGTGTTTTTAGTTGTTAGATAGTTTTAACTGGCATTTGCTTAATGTGAATAGGCTTCTAGCCCATGAACAATCCCTGAATAGGTCTTATTTTTCTAAATTGGACCCAAGTTGTTAAATGTCCTTAGTACATGTTTCTGCTGCACCTGACACGCAGGAAAGGAAGTGCAGTGATGACTCTTTCTCCCTTGTGCTTTCTGCCAGGCAAGTGATTAAAGACTTCAGTGGCAGTAGTGTGGAATCAATAACCAAATGTTCTGGCATATTATAGATATTGATATTATAGATATTGACTTCTATATGTAATTTGGCCACTCTTTAGTTTCATATCTGTGTTCTAACCTTTAACCAACAAAAACAAGCAACCTGAGAGCAGGAAAGTGTGGGACAGAAGATGAAGCAGAGCTTCCCCTTGAAGGATGCATCCCACTGCAGCCTTCCAAGCTGGAATCAGTGAGCACTGCAGAGAAAAAGATGCAGACCTAGACAAATGTGGTTCTCCCAGAGTTCAGTGTCCACCAGGTTTTCTCACACAGAAGCTTGTGTTTCCTAACACTGTCTGTAGAAGGTGACTAAATGCTGCAATAAGGCACACTGAAATGCTTGATATGATCATTAAGTTTGCCTGATTATCTAAGGCAGTGTCACATCTCATGATGCGGAGGCTTGAACCAGGAGGAGACTGCATTTGCCTGCACAGCTAGTGTTGATCCAGAGCTGGTGTTTCTTGGGGCTGGGCTGCCCTGGGTTTGTTCTGACCTCTTTGTCTTTCCATCTGGGACTGTCTGTCGCTTTGCTCACTGTTCATAACTCATTTTAATAGGAAATCTGATAAGACTCTGTCCAGTCTTCCTGTTTATAAAACATTATAAAGAATTGAATACTTCACTTATTCTACTCTTCTAAGTTAACTCTCTCACACATTCAGATATGTCTCTCACATTTCTCTCCTGCTCCCCTTACAGCAAACCCTCTGGACAAATATGAGTCACATTTTCAGGGTTACACAGCACTTCATGAGTAAGCAATAAAAAACAGAGCCATACTGATCATGCAGTTTCTCTCAGGCTATGAAGGTCATTCTGACTGTGCATGGTGAGTAAAGTAAGCTCTGAGTAGTCAGGGTTCCCAGACAGAAAAGGACATTGAAATTCAGCCTTTAAAAAAAAAAAACAGTTGCTTTAACCTTGAGGTAGAAAATACAGAGAGAAGTCCCTTGCTGAGAAAATTCTCTCTCTAATGTTGTTTCATGCCTGATTTTGAACCAGCAATAAACACCTGGGAAATTGCCCTTGCATATTTGTCTCTAGGGGCTACCAGATATTGATATCCAGAAACAACCAGATTGTTTTCAATATGTCCTGAAGTTTAAAATTAGCTGTTGTTAAGACTGAGGACACTATTACACTCCTATGTCAGTCTGAGTAATGAGAAGTATCCTATATGCCCAGTAGATGGAATATTTTCATGAGATAAACATACAATCAGTGGGGAAAATACCCATAGCTGACACATGAGAAAAACTAAAGACAAATACAACCAGTCATCTACAGCCAGTGACCTCATAGTCTTTTCCAAGTGGGACTTCCCATCAGAGAGTTATTAGGTCAATCTGTTAAATACGAGCTGTCATCATCTGCGATATGATTATCATCGCCTGTGACACCTCTCATTGCTATTGTCCCACTGAAGACCTTTGATCCTGGAGTTCCAATTTCAGTGGAACATTCCACATTCAGACACATATGAGACATAAACTGCTGGACACAAAGCCCTGTGACAGTTCAAGATTTACAGAAGGAAAATGGAAATGCCAGTCCCTGAAGGTACTAATGCCAACTAAGAAAGTATCTCGTCTTCTGTTTCATTTCCTGCAGGAAAGCGAGCTTGCCTCGGAGAACAATTGGCCAGGTCTGAGCTCTTTATTTTCTTCACTGCTCTTGTGCAAAATTTTACTTTCAAGCCACCAGTCAATGAGAAGCTGAGCCTGAAGTCTAGATTTGGCATCACCGTTTCCCCAGCCAGCCACCATCTCTGTGCTGTCCCTAGACTGTGAAGTCAGAGACAGAAAGAGAAAGGAGAACAGGAACTACCTAGCAATCCTCTGAGCCACTGGGGATGCTCATATGTGAAGGGAGAGAAGGAAGGTAAACAGGAAAGGATGGGAAGATTAGGCTACGGTTATTGGATCAATGTCCTGAACTGCTGTGTCCTGTAAATTGGTGGTGGATATGTCACTTATATATCTTTTCATCTAAGAGTTGCAAAGAGAATGATAGTTCCTCCTGTAAAGAAAGTGTTGTAAATATGAAAGGTGGGATAGAGACTGCATGGAAATCATTAAAGTCATATCATAAATTGTACCTTCAGTTTGCTTCCTGCCTCCTTCATAAATGTGCATTGGCTTCTAGATGTTGAATTGTTTCTTGTGAAACTGTTACAGAGATCTTTTCTCCATCTCATAGCCTGTGGAGGCTTGCTGAGAACAGAACTTATATACACTTCTTTCTGGAAAGGTGCGCTTTGAGGTCATTTTCTTAGCTGTCAGTAGACTCTCCAAAACTAAATAGAGTACAGGGTTCTCCTAAAAATTTAAGGTACCTAAGATGAGACTAAATTTTACTTAGGAAATAGACCTGCTTCTGTGCACAAAGTGGATGCATATTTCCCAAAATGATTCTTATTATACTCAAGTGCCCCCACAGTGCCAGTTTATGCCATTAAATTTATAGGCTGGCTTCGGTCTACAATCTGGAATATGTAATTTACCAGATATTGCTCCATGGAGTGGTGAGAGACATATGTTCTTGTTCATATGTTCACCCAGGCACACAGTTAATTTTTTTACTCAAAATAGAGCTGAAAATTACTTGTGAAATGAAGGGTATCAGGCAAAGGCACACTGAAAAACCTCTGTTCTGCACTGGGGATGGATTCTTAAAAGAAATCCGATACTAGCTCAGAACGTGAAATAGATGGTTCTTTATTTAGGGGTAGACTCACAAATCAGAATCCTCTGTTGAACAGGGATCAGAAAACTAATCCCGTAACCAGAACAAAAAGGCTGGAAAAGGGTCTGGATGTGTGCTCTACATTGGCATATATAGTATACGAGGCCATGCCCCAGTGGGCCTGTAACCACTAGCTGTAAGACTTCTTATAGCACCTCCCCATTTTGTTTAAATAATAGAGTTCTAAGTTTAATATAAAATTATATACAATAAGAACAAATATATTCAATAATTATCCTATCCTAACTATTTTAAATCTTGTATAATAAATTAATTGGCCACGTCATGAGAGGAAAGAAACTACAGCTATCTAGTCTTCAATCCCATCAAAGATCTGAGAAGGGAAATGATATTACTTGAGTAAGCAGGAAGCATGATCAAATAACTTCCAAAAATGTGCAACAAATGACAGAGACAACAGGCTACCTGAGCAATCACCCATAGTCTCATTTGCAGCGTTGAAGCAACCAACTTTGGCTAAGGCCTAGAATCACTGGCATACCATTTTCAGAGGAAAGAAATTTTTCAAAACTGTATTATCCTGTCTTGGCAAGATTTGACAATCCTGCTTATCCATTTCCGGATATCATGTATCTTGTCAGTGATTTAGGTATGGGCATTTCTTTGCCCAAAGGCCAGCTTTGCCAAGAAAACAAACTCCAAGTGGATTGTCATTGGTGCTCAACATTCTCTCAGGAGTATATCGGTGCTGCCAGGAGCAATTGTGTCTCACGTCAACAGAACCCTAAGTTAGTTAAAGGCCATATTCTACAGCTCTTTGAAGTAGTTGAAGATTACCTATCTATGCAGAATATAATCTCTATATTATAAGAACCTGATTAGTCTAACTATAAGTATGGCAAACATAGATGACTATTGATCTATAATCCTTAATACCTATATAACTTAAAGACTAAGACTTCATATTAGAATATTATAAACAATTGTGTAACAAATGAGAACAAGGACCTCAAAATGTAAACAATGTATAAGTATCTTGATCAGAGGTAGAAATGTACATTGCAATATGATAAATATATATCAATCTAAAAAATGTTTTAAGCAGAGGTAGAAGCATGCATGCATACAATATTCAATGTAATTTAACTTTGTATCAATATACAAGAATCTATACCAATATAATTGCCTTAAATAATTACTCACAAGTATTCACTTTATTACTCATTATTATTATTATTATTATTATTATTATTATTATTATTAGTGTGAGTAAGCTCATGTTAATCTATTATGCCACACAATTCCCCCTTGTGTTTCAAAGAGAACTCTGAGCCTATGAAACTCCCCCCAACCCCAACCCTATACCAATTATAATCAACCCCTAACTGATGTTCCTAACTTTGCTGGGAGAGGGAATGTGGTCTTCTAGAATTACATCCAGCTGCCATGGGGGGAATGTTCTTTTTATGAGATCCTGAGAAATTAAAATGATGGTTAAGTTCCAAGATTACTGTCTTCTATGATTGCAAATAGTCTCTGAGTATTTGGTATGGTTTTTATGAGCTTCCTATTTGGAGGTCTGGCCAGAACGTGGGGAAAAAAAGTGCACCATTTCAGCTAACCAAGTTGGAACTATCTTGAGCAGCTGGGACCCAAAACAGGTCTTGTAGTAGTGCTATCTGCCTCATGATGTCATATCAACCAGGTGGAGTCGTTTTTGTGAGGCCCATCTTCTTCCTGGAAGCTTCAAAGATCACTGCAGGATAATTCATTGTTCATTGTGAAAAAATAAAACATTATTTTATAGATAAATACAGACATATATATTCAATGAAAGGTACAATAGAAACAAAAATATATATGGAGAAAAGTAAAATTTTCTATCAATTCTTTTTTTATTTCTGTCTCATACCAAATGGCTCTTGACATGATTCAGAAACTCTTAATTTTTATTTTAACAACATGGTTGGATTTAGAGAGAGACCAGTGTTCAACTCAAAAGCCAACTCTATATATTCATGAATATATATACATATATATATATGTGTGTGTGTGTGTGTGTGTATGATTTAACATTTGTACTTATGAATCATATTTGATTTTCTTGATGATCCTTATTGGGTAATTATTTTTCCATCTGTTAGCATCCTTACCATCTGTGTGGTTGTCACCATTGTGGA
The DNA here is from genome assembly GCF_018167655.1 of Microtus oregoni. NCBI lineage: Eukaryota > Metazoa > Chordata > Mammalia > Rodentia > Cricetidae > Microtus > Microtus oregoni. Next base: position 52,220,949 of record NW_024543064.1, read on the forward strand.
TGAGTTGTCATTTCTCTTTTTCAAGGGGTTTCTCCTTTTCAACGTGAATCTTTATTAATTTTGATGGTATCCATACTTCTTCTTCTCATGTGGAAACAAGAGCAAAACCCCTTCCCCAATGTAGCACATCTCCTGGCTTCCATTTGAGGTCAACACATCCTTCAAATAAACCAGTTGATTTGAATCAGAAGACTTTTCTATTATCCAATGTCTCTCTGCTGCTGTTGTCCCTTTCTTATTAGCTTTAAGAAAATTCAAGGTCAATAAAGCATTATGTAATCTATTTTGGGGGGTATTTTCCACTCCTTTCTGTTGGTTTAATATCCTTTATAGTTTGATTTGATCTTTCTATAACTGCTTGACCTGTAGGACTGTGTGGTAAACCTGTAATATGCTTAATATTATAATAAGCAAAAATATGTTTCATTTTTCTAGAGAGTATACTGAATCATTATCTGTCTTTATTTGTGCAATTTTCTTGCTGTTCTATTGCTGTAAGGAGACCTCACAACAGAAGCAACTCTTACAAAATAATGTATTGAGTTGGGACCTGGCTTACACTTTACAGGGTTAGCCCATGACCTACATATGTGGCTTGAGGAGAAGGTACTGGGGCCGCTTGAATGACAGGTATTTGTTCACACTGATACTCTAAGATTGTTAATAAAGATAAACTTGAATAAGGGAGCAGAGTTAGTGATTAGCTGACCAGAATTAGCCATAAAATTTTGGAGTACCCAGAATACATATAGAGAGACACAAGAAGAAATAGCGAAGGGCTTAGAATTGATTGATCACCTCCCCAGTGCTGGAACAGCAAGTGCTTGCTGCAACATCTGACATTTTTACATAGGTTTTACAAATGCAACTCAAGCCATAAATACTTGTAAAGAAATCAATGGATTGAATAAGTCATCACTCAAACATGGTTTATTTATTTATTTATACAAAACACACACAGACATGCAGGAGACAAATGTATATGTATATATATATGCATACTATACATATAGTATGTATATATATATGTTATACATTACATATGCATATACAGGTCCTAATTTAAAACACATTTCCAAAGCCGGGCGGTGGTGGCCCATACCTTTAATCCCAGCACTCGGGAGGCAGAGGCAGGCGGATCTCTGTGAGTTCGAGGCCAGCCTGGTCTAGAAGAGCTAGTTCCAGGACAGGAACCAAAAGCTATGGAGAAACCCTGTCTCAAAAATAAAAAAAAAAAAAAAACACATTTCCATAGAAAGGTCATTTTTTGAGGAAAGTTTAAAACCAATTGAGTTAAAGATTAGGATTGACTTCTAGAGCCAGCTCCAAAATAGCAACAGATTCAAAGAAGATGTTTAAAAAATTATTGTGTTTGTGTTTTTCAAATAACTTTGTGGTTCCTTATTTCCATAAATAAGTTCTGAGTCTATGTTATGTGTCTCTATTGAACTTTAGAGCAGGAAAGCATGGGACAGGAGATGAAGCAGAGCTGCCCCTATGAGCATGCATCCCACTGCAGACTTTCCAAGCTGCAGTCAGTGAGCACTGCAGAGAAAAGGACACAGACCGAGACAAATGTGCTTCTCCCGGAGGTCAGTGTCCACCAGGTTTCCTCACACTGAATCTGTTGTTTTCCTCACACTGTCTACACGAAGTGACTAACAGGTGCACAGAAGCCACGCTGGAATGCTTGACATGATCATCAATTTCCCTTGGTGATCTGAGACGATGTCACTTCCATGACACTGAGGCTCAGGAAGGGAGGAGCCTGAATTTGCCCTCATATGAGTGGTGATCCAGAGTCAGTGCTTCTTGAGACTGGGCTGCTCTGGGTACATCTGGCAGGGACCAGTTCTGACCTCTTTGTCTTTCCACCAGGGCTTGTGTGTCAAATTTATTCACTGTTCACAACTCACTTTAATAGGAAGATGTTAAGAAAGAGAGAGAGACTGTCCTGTCTTCTTGTTTATAAAAAACCTTGAAAATTTTTTAATTATAGCAAAAATTCTCAGCTAGATATGTTTTTTACTCTAATGATTCTTGGTTGCTGAATCCGGTCCTGAAAGCCTAGAAAGATGACCCTTGCTATGTTCCACATAAGGGCTCATGTGCTGTGTTGTTAGAGTGTGGAGAGAGGAACATGGGCAGATCCCGATGGCTTCCACAGGATGACGTTCCTCCACACCCACTTCTGCCCATGTACAAGCCTTCTCGTCAGAGTGAAAAATCATCTTCCCATAGTGGCTTCATGGCTCATCCAGTTTAAACTATTCTCCCATCTGTACTAGCTGTAAAACAAAGGTGGCAACACACAAAGTCTCCCTGGCACTAAGATATTAGAAATGTTTCTGCTTACTCTTAATTACAGACTTCATTGGCAGGCAAATTATCTCAGATAATCATCACAGAATTTCAATTGTTAGTAATTAGGGAAAAAACAAATTAGTGTCTGCTTTCGCCCCATAAGAAAATTCCAGCTAAGGAAAGAGTTCTTTGTTATTCAAGATCACATGCCCAGAGATTTGGCAAAACAGGGCTCAAGGCTTAATTTTGTACTTAAACCCTCAGTTATAGGAACTTCTTAAAGACTTACTAAGTTAATATCCTTTAAATCAGTTAGAATCTTGCTGTATAACAGTCACAACAGACCGTATTACTTAGCAAGAATCCATTATTGCTCAAAGGTTTCCAGGTCAGGTCATTGGCACTTCCTGGCTAACTTGCCTTAGATAAAAAGAAAGTCAGTTTATTAACTGCTGATGCAGGATGTCCTTTGTGATTTTTTTGTTCTCCAGAAAAGCAGCTGAAATTTTTAATTCTGGTGAAAATGCCCCAAGAAGAACAGAAACACACAGGCCTGGTGAGGTCCACATGAGGAACCATTATACTGTGACTTCCTGTGCAGTCTGGTGGCCTTTACAAGTCCCAAGGCAAGATCCAGGGAAGGGGAATTACTCCAGACTTTAGAATGACATTGAAGTCACAGTAGAATCCAAGGAAAGGGAATATTAGACTAGTTTTATTCTCACTGTTCTTTTCTGTTAAAAGACAACAATAAAATCCAATTGCCGAGGTAGCCTAACAAGACCAGTAAAACTGAGAACCCTGTAATTTATTTAAGAAAATGTGCAAATGGGGGGCTGAAGAGATGGCTCAGTGGTTAAGACTGCTCTTTCAGAGGTCCTAAGTTCAATTCCCAGCAAGCACATGGTGGCTCCCTACCATCTATAATGAGATCTGGCGCCCTCTTCTGGGGTGTAGGTACACATGCAGGCAGAACACTGTACATAATAAAGAAATAAATCTAAAGAAAAAGAAAATGTGCAAAGGAAACACATTCCTACACGAAAATATAAAAACGATATTCAAAATTACTTTAAATTACATAAGAAAGATGAAGGCATGGGCTGCGAGGTGTGCTATAGTGCACTTTGGGTTGACATGGCATAGTCACTTGGGGAGTAGAACAGTGGAATTAATCATCAGGATTGGCATCAGTGATGACCAATGTGAGTCCAGATATTAAGTAGAAAGAGTTACAAGTGTTATGTATAGAGATGAATTATAGATGCAAATGTTCATGCAAATGTGGGTATACATTTGTATAAGCACACTGTATAAATTTATTTATATATTCCCACACTCTGCCCACTGAGGAGACTTAGATTTCCAGCACCCAGAGGGCTACAAGTGTACCTCATCCCAGGTCCTATCTTATCATTAAATCTCTAAAGGAAGGAGAACTTCTAGAAAAGTGACAAATCCCAGGAAGTTCAGGCAGCCTCTGCTGGATGCCTCTACTGTCCTGATCAGGACTGTCTGTGGCACTAAACTAGCAGTGATAAACAGCAGACTATGATATTGTAAACAGAAACAGGAATTCAAAAGTTCATATCAATATCCTTTGTAACAAGTCTTTCTCTGTCCCAACAGCCAGCTCTGAAATAACATGGAGAACTGTTAATTATGAAAGCTTGGCCTTAGCTTAGACTTGTCACATTAGATCTTATAACTTAAATCATCCCATGTAAATTGCTCTATGTTTTGACTTGTGACTTTTTACCTTTCTTTTATTCTGTATGACTGACTCCCTCCATGTCTTGTTGGTGTCTGATATACACCTAGATTCATCTCCTACTTTCTTTCTCTCTGCCCAAAAGTTCCTCCTGTAACTCCTACCTCGCTATTGACCATTCATCTCATTATTAAACCAACCATAGTAATATATCTTCACACAGTGTAAAATATTCCACAATAATACATGTAAATAAATACGAGGGGGAGCAAGCATTTGAATGTTAACCTATGTGGGAGGTTCATAAAATTTTAAAAACCACAAATTAGCAAGCAGATACAGTAAAAAAATTGTAATAGAAAACCTAATAAAAATTGTTAAATAAGCTTAATGAAAGTTAGCTTGTTAATGATCTCAAAATTAACACTGTCTCTTGGGACACCAGCCCCTCAGACCCCTTTAAGGTTTAGCTAAGGCACTGTCACTTATGAGGGAAAAGTAATTAAGGGAATCTGAGCGGAAAAGATCAAGTCACAAATGATTTTTCCTCAACATGTCTCTTTGTTGTTCTCTCGTTCTTGTCCTCTATATTCTAATTCTTCTGTTCTGTCTATAATTTTTAGTTCTAATTATGTGTTTCTATTCTAATTCCAAATCTCTGCTACATTCTTTCTTCTTCTTCCCTTCTTCTTCTTCGTCTTCTTCTTCTTCTTCTTCTTCTTCTACTTCTTCTTCTTCTTCGTCTTCTTCTTCTTCTACTATTTCTTCTTCTTCTTCTTCTTCTTCTTCTTCTTCTTCTTCTTCTTCTTCATTTTTCTATTTCTGCTAATTTCTGGGACACTTCTGCTCCAACTTCTACTTCAGCCTCAGCTAACTCTCTTTGTCCTTACCCAGCTATGTAAAGCCACAAAATCTTGCAGGCATTCATCTGAAGGTCACGTACCATTACTTAAGCAAATCATAAAAAACAGAGTCATTCCAACAACTCACGGTGCAATAAATCCAGATGGTAAGGAAAGAGAACTTTATTTCAGTTAATTCCCTGACTAGTGGGTGGCAAATTGCAGCTATAAAAGGAAAGGTCTCTTTGGTTGTCTTATCTATAGAGGTAGCATTATAGAACTAAATTACTAAGAGAAATAAGGAGATTATGTGTCACATACTATACTTTCGAGTGTACAAAACATTTAAACATTTTGTGATTATTGGTCATAAAGGCCAGGCATATGCAGACTGAGACTTGTTTGTTTACAAATTTGTCCTCAGAGAGAGTGCAGCAGCGTGAGCTGTAGATGCAAGGGGCAGATGGGTCCAAACAGCACTTGCCAAGTCACTGTGACATTAAAAACATCTTCGGACTTAAGTTATTTATTCTGTCCAGCATGTAACACTAAAATAGAAAGAAGCATGTAACTCTATTCTGAGGTTATGAAGTTAGTTTAGTTTATATTTTGTAGCTAGTCCCGGTCAGTCAGAAAATTTTATCCCGCCTGAGCAAAGACCATAAAACTGAAGTTAACAGTCTATGTAGAGTTAATTATTGCCCTTGGTACTGCAATTAGGTTACTTTGCACTATTTATTATGGCTCAACAAATCATACGGCTGGCTACATGTCCTAGTAAATAAAATTGCATCCTTTTGGTAATGGTGTCAGGGACCAGCCTCAATAAAAACACCTCTTGCCAGGGTAGGAGTGTGAGGATTTAGAAATATAAGTAGAGAATACAAAGACACAAGGAAAATAATAATATAGAAAACATAAAATAGTACTGGGAGAGAGTTTCACTGAATACTGAAATCCCTGTATTTAATTTTCCATACATTTTTATAACTAAATAGCACAGGGGGGAAGAAGACAAAAGAAACACAAAGGGCAACTAGAACAGTTACTTGCTTCAACACCTTGAAATATCAAGTCATTAGCATTCTATTATTTAGGCAGTGAACCCACCCTAGACCTAGAGTATCCTGAAGGCAGCCACTCCCAAGGTCAAACCTCCAATTTCAAAAGAAGGAGCATTTCCTGACCAGGGATCAGAGTGGAGTGGATCTACCTGTATGGACCATCTTTTTTTTTGTTTGTTTGTTTTTTGTTTTTGTTTTTGTTTTTCGAGACAGGGTTTCTCTGTGGTTTTGGAGCCTGTCCTGGAACTAGCTCTTGTAGACCAGGCTGGTCTTGAACTCACAGAGATCCGCCTGCCTCTGCCTCCCGAGTGCTGGGATTAAAGGCGTGCGCCACCACCGCCCGGCTTGTATGGACCATCTTAATATCAAAAGAACCAAATAACCACAACCTGACTCAGGACCTGTAGCCCTGATTGTTGTTAACAACAGAGCAACTTTAAACACTCTGACCTTCACACAAGGTGGAAATAGGCTCACAGCTTACCTTAAAATCCAATCAACAAGGCATCTGGTTGTGGGAAACAGGTTTTTAAACTACGTAGCTATTTTCACACATAGCTAGGGGATGTTGTCAAAACATCCCAAATTTTTAGGGGAAATTGAGCCAAATAAATGTTTAAATAGTGCTAGACTGTGGGAAACATATCCCAAATTTGTAACAGATGGGAGTAAACTATAGGAGAAATTTACAGCAAGAAACAGCCAGTTTATTCATATGGCATTGACTCCAATACACCTTGTAGTTGGTTTATTCATTCACCAGAATCTTTGATCCTGATGGGTTGATCTCATGAAAAGATAGATGAGTAATGCCCTCAGCACAAAATAATTGTACTAACAAGAAATATATAGGAAGAACTTGGTAGACAGCAGCCTCACCAAATGTTGCACATATGAAAACCTAAAGACCAAGTGCCATTAAACAGGTGTGATGAGACCATGGTATATCATTGGCATACTCACAAAAATGAAGAAGCTCATAGTCCTAATCTGTCCATGAGGAAGATAGAGAGACACATACAAACAGACCTTTTATAATGTATAAAAACCATAAGCTTTGAACATTATGTAGAGGTTGATAAATTACACCCAGTGTGAAAGGAATTAAAGAGACAGCACACACACACACACACACACAAGCACTTACCAAACCACACATCACACATACACACAAACCATACCACACACACACACACATACACACAAATCCACAACACACACAAACACACATATAACACAAATACACACAAGTTCTGAGAGCATCTCCTAAACTGAATGGAATCTGGAACTTCTGGAAGGTGGCAAATCTATCACTGCTCATTCTTTTTGATGGTTATGTTAGTGAATTCTATGTTTGGAAAAACCACATTTGTTATGATCTGTCTTGTCCCTTTAAAAGACAAGCCCCTCCCATACCCCACCCTGCTGTTCCCAAGGCAAGTGGATCTAGCTTCTGCTTCCAGCTGAGCTCTTTCCTTTTTTTCCATTTCTCTCTTGAAGAGGTAGTTGCTGCTGTGGCTCCTCTCCTCTCCACCCCCTTCTCTCTCTCTCTCTCTCTCTCTCTCTCTCTCTTTCTCTCTCTCTCTCTCTCTTTCTCTCTCTCTCTCTCTCTCTCTCTGTTCATCTCTCTGCTCACCCCCTTCTTCCCTTCCCTCTTCCCTTCCTCTCTATAACCCACTAAATAAATATCCAACCTCACTCTGCATGGGTTGCCTATCCATTTCTGTCTCTCACCCACCTTGGCTCCTCATGGGACCATCTGACCCGCCAAGGTCTCTCACCCACCTTGGGGCTCCCTGCCTTTGACCCGCTGCCCCTCATGGCCCACAGGCCACTCAGGGAACCACAGAATTTTATCTTTATCATAACATTTGGTGCTATGACTTGAGGAATGGCGCTGTTTTATTTAAACCATAACATTTCCATAACAATATTACATTTTCATGAGGAGCACTTACTTTCTAAATACTAAAGGAGCTTCAAAGTCATTATAATGCCTTTTCAGGTATTCTGTAGATTTTTATGTCATTTAAAAATGAAAGACATTTTCTCAAAGTTTCATAACAAAGAATTAAAATATACAAAAAGCTATTTAACAAAGATACCAATTTTTTAAAAAAATTTTTAAATTGCCTTTTTTTATAATGAAGCATATCACCTGAACATGTTGTACTATACAAATAAGGTCCTTTTTAAATTTGCTACACAAAAAAGACAACTTTTTCCTTATTCACCATTTTTCTGTAGCGCAATCTGTATGTAAAGAGTTTTTATATATTAAAAGAGTATACATTTCCATTAATATTTAGAAAGACTCTATAACTTAGTCAGCCATGTGGGTGGAAAGTTAAATAAGTTTGTTGCAGGATATTTGATCACACTGTGAACCTCCAGATTATGTTTTTTACTAGAAAAACCTGTTCTAATTGTGGTGTGGCTCAGACCTAGCACACTAAGGACTCCCATGTGGAGTCAACAAAGCCTAGCATATTAAGTTGAGGCAGGATCAAGCCCCTTCCGCACTGCATCACCAGTCCCTAGGTGCACCAAAAGTCAGCTGACAAAGTGACTTCTGTTTTTGTCCTTCAGTAAAGGGAGCTTGCCTGGGAGAAAAATTGGCCAGGTCTGAGGTGTTCATATTCTTCACTTTTCTTATGCAAAAATTTACCTTCAAGTCCCCAGTCAATGAGAAGCTGAGCCTGATGTTCAAAATGGGCCTCACCTTTACACCAGTCAGTCACCACACCTGTACTGTACCCAGACAATGATTATGGAGAAAGAAACAATAAAGAGAAGAAGGAGGAGTGACATACACATCAAAATCACTGATGCCTATGTGCACAATAGGATGAAGGCAACTGAGGAAAGATGGATGGAATTGGAGTAAGGAAATTGAATCAAATTCCTAGACTGCTGGACCTCCAAGTTGACACTGGTTATGGGACTGATGAGCTCATAAAGGTTACTAAAGTAATAATGACTGTTAGGATTCAGGCATTATGCTGGCCTGCTCTGTCTTCTGGCAGGATGTACTCAGGCAGTGCCCTGGCCAGACAAAAATCTTAGTTTGTATGCAGTTCTAGAGGTCCCTTTAAGAGACAAGCTCTAGGGGGCTGGAGAGATAGCTCAGAGGTTAAGAGCATGACTGCTTTTCCAGAGGTCCTGAGTTCAATTCCCAGCACCCACATGGTGGCTCACAGCCATTGGTAATGAGATCTGGTACTTTCTTCTGGTGTGCAGACATACATGCAAACAGACCACTGTATACATAATAAATAAATTTTTAAAAAAGCTCTGAAGCCAGAGACCTCATGGGCTCACAGAGACACAAATAGTTACAGTACAGAACAGACCAAGAACAGATCCCAAAGACATAGATAGCAACTGCAAGGATTGTAACAAGAGGCAAAGGCACTGCCACCACCACCTGGAGGAAGAGATGGCTAGGCATCAATACAAGAATTCATTCAACAACTTAAAAAGCAATAAGGTAACACCAAAACCCAGTGGTCATTCAACAGGAAGGCTAGACCATCCTATCCCAGAAGAAGCAGATAAAAAAAATAATTTTAAACATAATTTTATGAGGATGATGGAGACCTTTAATGAGAAAATAAAAATTTCCTTAAATAAATGGAGGAAAAGGCAAACAAAAAAATTGAAAGAAATCAATAAATATTTTAAAGAAACTTCCCCAAAAGGAAAAACAATCAAACAAATTGAAAAAAATGCAAGATCATCCTTCTCAATAGATGTTGAAAGGGTCTTCAACAAAATAAAAAATTCATGATATAGATCTTGGATAGAGCAGGGTTATAAGGAACATACCTAAACATAATGAAGGCAATACACAACAAGCCAACAGACAGCATTTAACTAAATGGAGAAAAACTCAAAGTGATCCCACTGAAATCAGGAACAAGACAAGGTTGTCCACTCTCTCCATATCTATTCAATATAGTACTTGAGGGCCTAGCTAGAGAATAAAACGACCTAAAGAAGGATATACCTATGAAGATACAAGACACATACAGAACACCAAATAGACTGGATTTAAAAAAAAAAGTCTCCTTGCCACATAATAATCAAAACACTAAACATACAGAATAAAAAAGAATATTAAGAACTGCAAAGGAAAAAGGCCAAGTAACATATAAAGGCAGACCTATCAGAATTAGACCTGATTTCTCATTGGAGACAATGAAAGCCAGAAGGTTATGGTCTAGCATTATGCAGATATTAAGAGACCACTGATGCCAGCCCAGACTACTATACCCAGCAAAACTTTCAATCACCATAGACAAAGAAAACAAGCTATTTCATGACAGAATCAGATTTAGCCAATACCTAACCACAAACAAGCCCTACACAAAGTGCTAGAAGGAAAACTCCAACCCAAGGATGTTAACTACATCCACAAAAACACAGACAATAGATCATCTCACAGGAGCAAATTCCAAAGAAGGGAAAAACACACACAATAACATCATCAACAATGACAACAAAAATAACATGAACTAGCAATCACTGGTCATTAATATCTCTTAATATAAGTGGACTTGACTCACCTATAAAAAGGCACAGGCTAGCAGATGCGATAGGAAAACAGAATTCATCCTCTGCTGCATACAAGAAACCTCAAAGACAGACAATGCCTCGGGGTAAAAGGTCGGGAAAAATATTCTAATCAAATGGACCTTAGAAACAAGCTGGTGCAGCTATTCTAATATCTAACAAAATTGACTTCAAAGTACAATCAATCAAAAGAGACAAAGAAGGACATTTCATATTAGTCACAGGAAAAATCCATCAAGATGAAATCTCAGTACTGAACATCTATGCCCCAAATACAAGGGCACCCTCATATGTTTAAAAAAAAACACTACTAAAACCTAAATGACACATTAAACTGCACACACTAATAGTGGGAGACTTTAGCACCCCACTCTCAACACTGGACAGGTCTGCCAAACAGAAACTTAACAGAGAAACAAGGAATTAACAGATGTTATGACTCAGTTGGACTTAACAGACATCTACAGAACATTCCATTCAAACATAAACAAATATACCTTCTTCTCATCACCTCAAAGAACATTTTCAAACATTGACTACATACTAGGTAACGAAACAAACCTCAACAGATAAAAAAATTGGAATAACCCCATGTATCCTATCAGATCACAGTGGATTGAAATTAGATTTCAACAGCAACATTAATTTCAGAAAGCCCCAAAACACTTTGAAATTAAACAACGTTCACCTGAATCACCAATGGGTCAAGGAAGAAATAAAGGAAGATGATGGAGGAAGGTCATTGGCTAATAAAGGCACTGCCCTGGCCCATTTTATTGGTTAGAGGATAGGTGGGAGGAGTAGACAGAACAGGACGCTGGGAGGAAGAGGAAGTGAGCTCAGTCTGGACAGCTCTGCTCTCCTGAGCAGATGCCTCAGCAGAGACGCCATGTCCCGCTCCCGGGATGAAGCTCCGACCCAGGATGGACTAGGCTAGAATCTCCCCGGTAAGCGCACCTTGGGGTGCTACACACAGATGATTAGAAATGGGCTAAATTAATATGTGAGAATTAGCCTAGAAGAGAATGGGCCAAGCAGTGTTTAAAAGAATACAGTGTCCGTGTAATTATTTCGGGGCATAAGCTAGCCGGGCAGGCGGCTGGGGTGTTGGGGATGCAGCCTCGCCACCGCCCTTATTACTACAGGAAGAAATTAAAGACTTTCTAAAATTCAATGAAAATGGCCACACAACATACAAAATTTATGGAACTCAGTGGATGCAATGTTAAGAGAAAAATTCACAGCACTAAATGCCTACAAAAAGAAGCTGGGGAAATCCCACACTAGTGATTTAACAGAACACCTGAAACCTCTAGAACAAAAAGAAGTAAACTTACCCAGGAGGACTACAAAACAGGAAATTATCAAATTGAGAGCTGAAATCTACAAAATAAAAATAAAACAATACAAAAAAAGCAATGAGACAAAGAGTTGGTTCTTTGGAAAAAATCAACAAAATAAATAAACCTTTATCCAAATTAACCAAAAGGCAGAGAGAGAATGTCCAAATTAACATAATCCGAAATGAAAAGGGGGACATAACAACATACAAAGAACTCAAGTAATTGATAGTCAAAAGAAAAAATATTCCAATAAAAAATGGGGTACAGGCTTAAACAGAAAACTCTCAACAGTTAAGTATTAAATGGCTGAAAGACATTTAAGGAAATGCTCAACATTGTTATCCATCAGAAAAAAGCAAATCAAAACAACTCTGAGATTCTATTTTGTAGAAGGAGCAGTGGGCAGGCCTGCTTTTCGTCCTGCTCAGCTCTGGCATGGTTAGCTTAGCCCCGGAAATAATAACACGGAAACTGTATTCTTTTAAACACTGCCTGGCCCATTATCTCTAGCCTCTTACTGGCTAACTCTCACATCTTGACTAACCCATTTCTAATAATCTGTGTAGTACCACGAGGTGGTAGCATACCAGGAAAGATTCAGCATGTCTGACCTGGCGGCTGGCTCCATGGCGTCTCTCTCACTGCCTTCTTCCTCCCAGCATTCTGTTCTGTCTACTCCGCCTATCTAAGCTGCTGTCCTATCAAAAGCCAAGGCAGTTTCTTTATTAACCAATGAAATTAACACATAGACAAATGACCCTCCTCCTTCACTATTTTACATGGCCAAAATCAAAAACACTAATGACAACTTAGGCTGGAGAGGACATGGGGTAAAGGGAACACTCCTCCATTACTGGTGGGATTGCAAACTGATACAACTGCTTTGGAAATCAGTATGGCAATTTCTCAGAAAATAGAAAATAACCTACCTCAAGTCCCAGCAGTTCCACTTTTTAGGTATATACCCAAAGGATGTTCAATCATACAACAAGGACATGTCCTCAACTATGTTCATAGCAGCATTATTTGTCATAGCCAGTACCTGGAAGCAACTTAAATGCCCCTCAACAAAAGAATTGATAAGGAAGATGTGGTACATTGACACAGTGGAGTACTACATAGTAGAAAAAATGGCATCTTGAAATTTGCAGGCAAATGGATGGATCTAGAAAACATCATATTGAGTGAGGTAATCCAGACCCAGAAAGACAAATATAATATGTAAACACACATAAGTGGCTTTTAGACAAGAAGCAAAGAAAAACTAGCCTATAATTAACAATTTCAAAGAATCTAGACAGCAAAAGGACCCTAAGAGAGACATACATGGATCTAATCTACATGGGAAGTAGAAAAAGATAAGATCTCCTGAGTAAATAGGAAGCATAGGGAACATGGAAGAGGAAAAAAGGGGATGGACGTAGGGGAAGAGGGAGAGAGAAGAAAAATATATAGCTCAATAAAAACAATTAAAAAGGAACATATCAAAACATAATAAAAAGCAAAAAAACAGCAAGCCGACAACCAACATCAAATTAAATGGAGAGAAACTCAAAGTGATTCCACTAAAATCAGGAACAAGACAAGGCTGTCCACCAATTCAGTATCTGTTTAACATAGTTCTTGAAGGTTTGACTAAAGCAATAAGACAACAAAAGGAGATCAAGGGGATACTAATTGGAAAGGAAGAAGTTAAACTTTTGCTTTTTGCAGATGATATGATAGTGTGAAAATGTAATCCCAAAAACTCTACCAGGGAACTCCTACAGCTGATGAATACCTTCAGTAATGTGACGCAGTACAAGACAAACTCAAAACAATCAGTAGTCCTCCTATATACAAATGATAAAGAAGCTGAGAAAGAAATCAGTGAAACATCACCCTTCACAAATAACCACAAATAACATAAAATATCTTGGGGTAACCCTCACCAAAGAGTAAAAGACCAGTTTTACCAGAACTTTCAGTCTTTGAAGAAAGAAATTGAAGAAGATACCAGAAAATGAAAAGATCTCCCAAGCTCTTGGATAGGTAGGATCAACATAGTAAAAATGGCAATGCTAACAAAAGCAATCTATTGATTCAATGCAATCCCCATCAAAATCTCAACACAATTCTTCACAGACCTTGAACGAAAAATACTCAGCTTCATATGGAAAAATAAAAACCCAAGATAGCCAAAACATTCCTGTCTGTTGTCTTTGCTATGGGCGACCACATTACCAACTGCCCCTGAGCAACTCAGCCCCAGGTGGCAACTGGGACTTGAATGGGGAGGCGCTGCGGACTCATGTGGTTCCACTCCTAATCAAGTGCCACAGCAGTCTACCCCCACACAGGGATCCTGCTCGCCTGTAACAGCTTCCTCACACCTACAACAAATCTTTTCCTTTCATTCAGTGCTGGCAGCTGGGTCTGCAACATGGAAATCAGAAATGGAAAACCCAAGCACCCTCACTCTTACTATTCATATGGGTTTTCAGCAAACTTTATCACGGGATGTGTGTGTATGCATATGAAACTTAAATTCAGCTGCTGTATGTGCACCTTCAGCTAGAGTTTAGAAAAATGCTTTAAATAGCCACAGTGGTTTCTTAATGCTAAAGAACTCTGTTCAATGTGTGTCCTTCTACTAAGGAAACAGTAAGTCTCAAATATTTTAAATTGGTATAAACTTTTAAATGATGATAAATATATAGTTAGATCTGTCCCAATATACACTCTGTGTGATTCAACCAACCTTTAAAATATATTCTACATAATAAACAAATATTTAAGGTTATAAAGACCTATTTCAGATTAACAAAAGCTAACCTAGAAATTTCCTATAAGCTCTTCTTCATTATTGTCAGTTTTACTGTTAAGTTCCTATTAAAAACAATATTCTTTTTCTTTGTCCTTGGCAAGTATAAATCTCACCTGTTAAGTTAAATCCAGTTACAGTCAAGCTGGAAGACTCTGGGCAAAATGTTCCTCCACAATCTCTCAACTTGTATCTACTTCTCTAGGGAGATCCTATACTGTAGTCAGAACACATATACACCCAATAGAGTCCTCAAATGCTCAGAGATCTTAGAAATATGGCATTTAAACGTTTAATTAAAAAGGCTTTTTGTAACAGAGAGACAAGTTGGCTCCTGGCAACAACCCCTCCTTCCTCCAAAGAAGATGAGAGGGCAAAGAACTTCCATCCGTAACTCGCTTCATCAAGAGAAAGCACTAGGCACTGAGATAAACCGCCTTTCACCTCAACTCCTGTAAACCTCTTCAGACTGAGGGCAGCAGAACTCTGAAAAATTAACTGACTCATTGCCAGGGCTGATCTCCCTACCAACTCCTAATCCATACGATCTCCCGAAGCCTGTCAGGCCCTGCGCTTCCAGCCAGAAGATGAATATTGTCCTAAGAATTCCCTTCAATGACCATGGAGGTCCCCCTGGTGGCTGCCTAGGCATCCAGTCAAGTAAGTTCTCTGTTATTTTTTTTAATTTATTTATTTATTAAAGATTTCTGACTCTTCCCCGCCACCGCCTCCCATTTCCCTCCCCCTCCCCCTGTTATTTTTATCCTTCTCAAAACTCTGGTTCAGTTTGAAGGCTGAGAAGTTTGCCAGTTTTAAAAAAGACAACCTCACAAAACAGATTTTAGCCTAACTTCGTATCATGTTTAAATAAAAGGTGTTTTCACATACAAAGGTCAAGATATGAGGATCTAAGAATTTTTAGAGTCTAATAAGGTAGGTTTTAAGGCATGTAGGCATATTAAGGTGTGTACATGCAAGTTATAAAGGTCTGCGGATAAGAATGTTTCAGAGTACAAGAAAATGACTTAAGGTGCATACAGGCAAGTTAGAAAAAAAGACTAAGAATAAGAAGCTTAAGTAACGACAAATGCGATTTTAGATGTCTGAAAGAATAAAAAATGTTCCGGATTTCTCTTTCATTATGCTACTGCTATATTAGGACTTCAATAATCAATTAATCAATAAAATTTGCTATTAATCTAGCCCTGGAAGAGTACTATAACTATCGTAACTATAAGATCAAGATTTTAAATTCTCTTTGGTCGTTTTCTAACTATAGACCTAAAGGATACTTTCCATTGTACAGAAAACATTTTTCACCATTATTTCTGCCATGTATATACTGCCATTTCTACAAAACAAATTTCAGTACAAATTATAAACAGTGGAAATGCTAATGCGTCTAAAGCTTATGTTTTCACAAACTCAAAGAATTCTTGTAAGTTTCAGGGAGTTGACCTGGAGGACTCACTTTGAATAAGTCAGAACCCTCCCTCAATTACAAGGTTCTAAGAATCCAAATCTCCCCACTTCACGTCGTCCTGACATGGTCCCCAATCACCAGAGCCTAAAGAAAAAAAATATTTGTCCTACACTTAACCTTGTCCTCTATTCTGCCAGAACCCTCCCAGGTTCAAGAGACACTAAACAGTCCCATATAGCCTGGTTAGCAGTGAGGCAACCAGATACTCCAGGACATGGTCAGCAACCCAGCTTTCTCAGGCCCAGATTTCAATGCCCACAAATTAGCAAGAAACAGTTTTGAGAGCCTGACTCCCTTATCCCTGTTCCACCTGCAATCCCCTTTAATTTTCCTACCTTCTATCATAAAGAAAAGATTGGAATGTTAGGACTCAGGCATTATTCTACCCTGCCCTTGTTATCTGGCAAGTCCAGTGCCCTGGTTTGTACATAGTTGCAAACATCCCTTTAAGAGAGACAAGCTCTGCTTACTTCTGTTCTCTCTTTTCCACTGTTCCTCTTAAGGGGCAAACAGACCTTTTCCTGCTTCTTCTGTTCTCTCTCTCTCTCTCTCTCTCTCTCTCTCCCCTCTCTCTCTCTCCCTCTCTCTCTGTGTGTGTGTGTCTCTGTCTCTCTGTCTCTTTGTCTCTCTCTCTCTGTCTCTCTCTGTCTCTCTCTCTTTCTCTCTCTCTCTCTCTCTCTCTCTCTCTCTCTCTCTCTCTCTCATTTTCTCTTCCCATCCCATTTCCTTTATCTCAGTAAACTCCACATTCAAACTCTGTCTGCATGGCATATTTGTCTCCCTCAGTCTTTACTCTCCATGGTACCCGCCAAGGTCTCTCTAGTGCCTTTTTACAACAATGATTATTTCTATTATTTAATTATATGTAAAATGAAATAATTATTAAAGTGCTATTTAAGTCATAACTCACAGACCAAGAGTGTACCTTCAAGTTTTTTCCTTCCTGCTGTTGTAGACACAGATTTTCTTCTGGACTGTTGAAATGGTTCATTTGTAAATGGTACCAAGAATGCATAAGAATTAGAACTGGACTTCTGGGGGCAGCCACAGAAACATGACTTGAAGACTCTTCTGTTTGCTTTCTCTTGCTCTGCCTCTGAGTATTCCTCCTGGAAGTCAGGTCAAAAAGGATGATTTACTGGTCTCAAATAAAACAAGGCAAACAGCAGTGAAGTACTCTATAGGATTTATATACTATAGCTGGATCATAACCTCTGACCTAGCACCAGGAAATACCAAAAAGCAAATCCTGGAAACAAGTTTTTGTGGGAAATGTTGGACATTTTCTGTCTTCAGATACATGAGCCAACCTGAGGTCCTTGGGATTGTTGGGAGTTCTCTGTCTGTTGGTCCTTGATGCTGTTGAACTGGGTATAAATATCATGGCTCTTATCTTAAAGGTGATAAGAAATGGTTTATTCTGGATCCATTTTGAGTGATCATGGCCCAGGAACACAGATTTAGATTACCACAGATTCCATGATCAAATTCAGAAGCAGTTGTATCAAGTTTTATGATTTTACAAAACAAAAATGTCACATGTCAACGCAAGTTTAAAATATTTTGGTGGCACATCAGAGAAGTGATTATAGCAAGATGGAGGAGGATTCTCTATAGGCCTTAGATGCTTTTTGATGACATCTTAGCTTTTAAGTTGGTGGAAACCAGTGGCTCTGAAAAATTCATAAATTCCAAACATTTTCTCTATTCATCAGGATGTGTTGGTTTGACTTGCTGGATCTTTTATGATTTTTCCCTATAACAATATGGGTATTATTGGAATTTTCAAGGAGATTACACAGATTGATTCTGGTAATATAACCAATTTCAAAATACTGATTATTCTAGTTCATCAACATGAAGGATCTTTCTATTGTCTAGTTTCTTCTTTAATTTCTTCCTTCTTGACTTTGAAGCATCTTTACTCCATTCCATAATTGACTTATTCCTAGGGACAGGTCTGTTGTTTCTGGTGTTATAGTGGTTGGAATTATTTCCCTAAAATTAGTACCAGCCTTCCTTTGGGGGACAAACAACCTCTTGGACTTTCTCCTTACACAGGTTGGTCGCTTACTAGGTGGGCTATTGTTCTTCAACACCCTTCCTGTTGTTACAGTAGAGAGCAATGGCTCTCTTTAAGAGTGCAAACCATCTTAACTATTACAGCCTCTCTTTCAGCACATGCCTTAACCTAACATTCAGCCTCCGAATGTTCTTTTGCTCTCCAAATTATTTTTTGTACTTGTTTCTGGACTACTTCATCCTTTTCATGGTAGACCTATATAAGAGTTATCAGTAATATCCACAGACTTATTATCATGCTGTTTTGAAATCGTTTCTGTCAGAGAAATGAATGCATTGCTTTAAAATTTAGCATCACACAAGTTCTTATGACAAGGACATATGGCAGTCAGACTCTTTCAAAAAATATCATATAATAGCCTCTACCCCAGTAGTTACAGAAACTGCTTCTCTTTGAAACCTCATCGGCTGCAGCCTCACTGTATAATATACTTAGTGCTACAGTCCTCTAGGCTACCGCTAGAATGGGCATATGCATGTGAGTTCAGGGAACTGCAGAGGCCAAGGCATCAATATCTCTTGCAGCTGGAGGTACAGGTGGTTGAGCCACCTGATATGGGCAATCAGAACTAAAGTTTAGCCCTCTGTAAAAGTAATTAATGCTCTTGACCACTTAGTAGCCCTCCATCCCCAAAATTACTTTGAAATACTTGCTTATTTATCATCATTTCAACCACTTGCAAAGGGAAACTCAGTTTTCTTCAATGGAGTCTCACTGGGTATATAAATCACTCTTAAGGCCAGGCTCCATACCCAGTAGTAGATGGCCAACACAAAAATGGGCTCAATGTATTTTTATAGGACTTTTAGTCTCATAATGCTTTACTGAGGCTTTTGTCGTTGTTGTTGTTACCAGTGTTTTGTTTGTATATTGGTGTCTGATTGTGTTTTTATGGAGTGTGTGTATTTCTTGAGCTTTGATGAAATTTTAAAAATTCTGACTTGTTTTCTTTTTATATTTCCACTTGTTTCATAAAGATTTTTAAAAAGGTATGGATTCAGATGGGTTGGAGGTTGGGAGGACCTAGAAGGAGACAGATGGGGGAAACTACCACCAGGGTGTGTTTTATGAATTTTCAATATAAAACATGTGAATGTGTTTAAAATTACTGAACAGTATCTTCTGAAGTGCTTAAGATGGTTTACTTCATGATTCATATATACATCATAAAGCACCTAAAAATGAGAGTATTAAATAGATTTTATTATTTTTAATTTGTTGAATGGTATGTGTATAGGTGTGTGTGTGTGTGTGTGTGTGTGTGTGTGTGTGTGTGTGTGTGTGCATGTGCCCGTGTATGTAAATAACTTCTACCACTGAGATCTCAGTGATCCAATTCAGGTTGTCAAACTTGGAAGCAAGTGCCTTTACCATAGAGCCAACATCCTAACCTCTAAATTCTCTTTTAAAGATAACCCTTCTCAGCCAGGTGAGGGTGAAACATGCCTTTAACCCCAACACTCAGGGAGGCAGAGATGGGTGGATCTCTTTGAGTTCAAGGACAGCATGATCTACAGTGTGAGTTCCAGGACAGCCAGAGATACACAGAGAAATCTTGTCTTGAAAAAAAAAAGATAACTCTTTTCCTATCTAATTAAAATAAAACCAATATTCTAAGTCTAATTGCTTTAAATATAAAGCATAAAAAAATCTTTATAAAAAGCACCTTTATTATGGTCAAACTAATTACATATAATCCTTTTAAGATTTAGTTTTCTGCAATCTGAAATGAGAAACACAATTTTTATACCAAGATAAATGTTAAAATATTGACTCATAAATTTATTTACAACAAAATATATTATCAATTAAACAATTATCTCATATAATACAGATAAAACACCTATCAATACAGACAAGATGTATGTTCACCTCATATAGCCAAAAGCCCAGAAATCACATAAAGGTAGTGTAGAAGTTAGCTCAATTTGGGAAATAACCAGGCTAACTAAAAGATAAAACAATTATATTTTTAATTATTATAAGGGGAAAACTCACGAAACAGGAATGAGAAGTCCAAGCTCAGCTGCCCTGCAAGGGAATCACACACAGAGAGGGCAGCTGGGCTGTGTGCCTTTTTTCTCCAGGTCCCAGAAAGCCACACCCTAACTTGGACCCACCTCTTAAAGATAATTGGTTGGCAAAGATTCCCCATCACTTCCCCCTTTTGTCTAAACAAGAGCAATCCAAACCTAATACAAAACTATACACAATAGGAACAGATATCAAGTATAAAATTACAACCAACATAAACAATATTAAGTAAGGAACACATGATAAATGTTTTAATAGACATTCTATTTCAAAGAATCCAAGTCTTAACATCAGAAATAGGCTTGGCTAAACCATTAGAGAATGATAATTCTGACTATCTAATCTTCAACCCCACTGAAGGCATGAGAATGGAGATAATATTACTTGAGTAGGCAGGAAGTACAATCAAGTAGCTTCCAAAGGGAACAGTATATGGCAGAGACAATTGGCTACCTGAGCAATCACCTAAAGTCTCATTTGCAATGTTGTAGCAACCAACTTTGGCTAAGGCCTAGAGTAACTGGCAGACCATTTTCAGAGGCAGAAAAGTTTTTAAATACATCTTACCCTGTCTTGGCAAGGTTTGGCGGTCTTTTTCCTTGTGTCCTCTTTGTCCGGTCTGGATACCATGTACTTCATCAGTGATTGAGGCATGGACAGTTTCTTTCCCAAAGACCAATTGTGCCAAGAAGGAAACAAACTCCAAGTAGAATGTCTTTGGCTCTCAACATTCTCTCTGGAATAGATTGGTGCTGTTAGGAGCAATCATGTCTCACTTGAACAGAACCCTAAGTTATTTAAATGTCATGTTCTATAGATCCCTGAAGTGATTGAAGATTACCTATATAGGCAGAATACAATCTCTATGTATCTAAAGAACCTAATTAATCTGACTATATGTATAACAAACATGAACAACTATTGACCTATAATATTTAATACCTGTATAACTTAAAGACTAAGACTTCATATCAGAATATTAAATAATCTGTAAACAAATGTGCAGGAAATGAGGACAATAACCTCAAAATGTAAACAATGTATAAGTATCTTAATCAAAGATAGGAATGATATATATAATGCAATGCAAAAAATATAATTTGGACATAATTTTTATAGCATGCATATTACCTTCCTGGAGAGACATTCTATCAGTCAATCTATCATAACCATTCAACAGAGTCTGATTAATACATTCAACAGTATGATTCTCTCAGGCAATGTCTCAGTATCCTCTGTCATTGACTGGGTTTTGTTTGTCAAATTGGTTGTATCCTTATCCAGAGTGTTGAGTTTCCTTTTTAGTTGGTCATTATTGGACTGTATCATTTCTAAAAGTGGCTCATTCTTGGTCGTATTATCAAATCATGGTTTTAAGGAGAAAATATGAAGGACAAAGCTAATCCCCAGAATCAAATAGAGGGATGTAGGAGAAAAATTATATAAACCTTGCATAACATCATACATGGTATAGGTAAAAAAAAAAAGCAATTGAATTCTAGGATTGTTAAATTGTCTATCATCTTGCCCTTTTAAATTATACATTTATAATTTATATATTAAGTTATAAATCTTACCTGTGGTTGAGTCTGAGCTGGAGTAGGTGCAATAACCGTTACCTGCCAGTAGGTGTTGCAGCACACTTGTAGCCATGTGGCCAGCTTGAATATGATTTTAGCATTAAATACTGAAAGAAATGCTCAAATTAAAAACATTTAGTGTAAATCACAGACCATACACTCCATGGAAGTCCCTGACTGGTCAGCAGCCTCAAGAGCACAAAGAGAGCAAGAAAACAATGCTGAACAGATACAACCAAAGAAGCCTGTGTCCTGTCTGAGCTTCCTTGAGTGCCAGAAAAACTGGACACAAACCAACCACACAGTTGAGGGTGGCAAAGATGCCTGAGAACTTGGAGAAGCTCTGAGGTAAATAATGAGACAATATGAAGGACTGCAGCTAGCGGCTACTCAGGGCTGCTGTGCAGGAATTCTATACCCGAATGAATGACATGGAGCATAATGGTGACTGACTAGAGCCGCTGGAGACCCAAGCCCCACGTTGGGCACCAACTATAGAAGTTAGCTCAATTTGGGAAAAAACCAGGCTAGCTAAAAGATAAAACAATTATATTTTTATTTATTATTACGAGAAAACTCATGAAAGAAGAAGTCCAAGCATAGCTGTGCTACAAGAGAATCACACAGAGAGAGCACACTTGGGCCATGCCCCATTTTTCTCCAGGTCCCAGAAAGCCACACCCTAACTTGGCCCCACCTTTTAAAGATAATTGGTTGGCAAAGATTCTCCATCAAGGTAGCTCTACACACAGGCTGATTCGAAAATTAATCTTTCAAATTTATATATTAGTTTGTCGAGCAGAAAATATTTTAGTAATTATATTATTTCCATTTCTTTTGCTGAGATAGACTCTTTTGACCCTTGTTGAGGACTGGCCTCAACAAAAAACACTTCCTGCCAGGGTAGAGGCATGGGAAAAGCACAAACCACAAGACAGTATTGGAAGGGAGTTTCAGGGATAATTCAAATCCTGAAATCACAGCCTTTATTTTTCCACAGCTTTTATATGAATGTAAACTGGGGGAGTAGATAACAAAAGACTTCATAACATTCTGTTGCCTAGGCAATGGGATGACTTATCATGTTTATTTGGTCAAAGCTTGGCCACTAGGAAGAAAACACCTCCTGTAGTGCCTGCACTATGCGGATGGTACATGCTCAGAGAACTAGGCTGGAGACTTAAAAACACATGCATGTACAGACAGACAGAGACACCGGGACACAGGTCATTCTTGATACAAGAATGCCAACTTTATTGTGCTCAGGAGCGGCTTATATAGGGCTCTGGTAACGCCCCAGCTCTTGGGATCTTTCAGCCATGGCCCACTCCCCTGTCATTAGGGTATCAAGCTCAGAGCAGCTGCAGGCTGCTCAGAACACAGGATAACAAGTTGTTTATAAGAAATTCAGGGTCTGGTGGTCCACAGCCCCTAACAACCTCCTTCCCAGGTGAACTCATAGTTACAATGAAGGAACCAAATCACATTAGCATATCCTGACCACCTTTTGGGATGGCACCAAGTTTACTTAACTTCAAAAGAGCCAGGAGACCACCTCATGTGTTGGAAGGTATAAATTGTGCTTGTTAGTCTCTCAAATTCTCTGACCAACAGACAATGGTGAGAAACGGGCCTACATTTCTCAGCTCCTCCAATTTCTCCCTTTCTATTAATTTTAATAAATCCTGTGTTTCTGCAACAGGACAGAATATCATGTCTGCCTTAGGTGAAGACTTCCTCAATTTCCCAGACTTACCCATCCTCAGAACAGGAATTCTAATTATGCAAGTCCCTATCTTAGGTGCCTGAGAGGAAGAAAATTCAAACCTGTATCTGACTGCTGACATCTGTGAACAAAAGAGATTAAGGGATAAAAATCCCTCTGGGCTCTGTTTCTCAGAGCCAAAGTTTTTTGTTAAGAGAGTTCATCTGCAATTAGATAACGTTTTAAGAATTTCATGCTCCTAAAAGCTATAGTCTCCTAATTAAAGGAAAGGAGGATCACCTAGATTGGGAAAGTAAAACAGTCAAATATTCATGCTGTATTTCTTATCTGGCTCCAAGGGAAACAGGATTCAGACTGCAGCAAATTGTAGTCAGAATTTCAACAGCAGCAGCGGGGCCTCAATGGCAGTTGGGTACCCAGTGTCCAGAAGAAGCCCAGTGTGCTGCAACACAGAAGGGCAGCAGCAGGCAGAGGTTGGCCATGTGCATCTTAAGCTTGGTCTTGTGGATCAGGCACTCCTCTCCATGGGGGCAGAGAAGGCAGGACTATGAGCTCTCATTCAGACTCCTCTGTGGAGGCATTTGCAGCTACAATGTCATCAGGTCTGCCATTCCTTTATTGTATATGCAGTCAAAAACTACATCCTCGACCCAAAATTAATATAAGGTTGGGTCTTTTTATAATCCAGTGCAACTGGTTTGTCACCTTGCC
Source organism: Microtus oregoni (assembly GCF_018167655.1). Classification (NCBI taxonomy): domain Eukaryota; kingdom Metazoa; phylum Chordata; class Mammalia; order Rodentia; family Cricetidae; genus Microtus; species Microtus oregoni. The sequence goes on from NW_024543064.1 coordinate 52,245,208, forward strand.
TTAGCAAAGATCACCTTGGTGCCATCATGCCAAAATCTGTCTGCAGCAGACTGTTCATGTACATCCATAAAAGGTGTATGACTTAAGGCATTATGTGGCGATTTTTAATTCTCTTGTTTTTATCTTTTTAAGTTGTTTTCAAGGAGCTATGGACATGGTCCACAATTACTTTTCACCATTAACCATATGTGCAGTTCCTCTACTGAAACAGACATCCGTAAAATTCAGCATAACATCCTTTAAGGAATCTTTTACTATAACATTATGAAAAATAAATGAACAGAGTTGTGTAAATTTCAGTAATGATTAGCTGGTAAAAGATTATTAATCTGGCCTTTAAATTGAGCAAATGCAATTGCCCAAGAATCACTATTTTAAAATTATCAATTAATCTGTTACTTAGTTTAAGAAATGTTGACCATAACTGATTCCTTGCCAAAATATCTCCTAGATTCCACACTGTTCTTCTATACTAAGTAAGCTAGTGCTTCAAAATAAGAGTTTAATATCCTAACTGGAAAAAAGGAAGGTGCAGCCATAAAAAGCAGACTGTTTTTCCCATAAGCTTCTGTAGGGTAAGTTTTATAAGTAATATACATGCTTACCAAGGCTGAATCATAATTAAGATAAGGTACTTGCTGTTTTGAATACCATACTTTACCTGCTTGAGTACCTGTCTGGCAGCTTATGTAAGCTGCCTACTGGAATTTGGATCACTGCTTCCTTTAAGAATTTTCACTTAGTGGCTCAAAGCCTCTCATGGGAAATTTTAAATAAAGTTTTTAGCAAGATATCTTTCTAATCCAAGTTGTAAGTCTGCCTAGCTGACAGGAAAATAGAAAAAAGGAAAGAATATTCAAGAAATGGTACTGGCCTACCTGGATATCAGCATGTAGAAGAATGAAAATAGATCCATAGCTATTGCCACGCACAAAACTCAAATCCAAATAGATCAAAGACCTCAATAGAAAACGAAGCACACTGAACCTCACTACACTTGAAAGAGAACTACACTTGAATGCATTGGCCAGGGGCCACTTCCTAAATATGAACAAGTGGCACAGACACTGAGAAACAAATAATAGATGGGACCTCCTGAAACTGAAAAGCTTCTGTAAAGCAAAGGACACAGTCAACAAAACTAAAAGTCATCTTACAGAATGGGAAAAGATCTTCACCTATTCCGTACTGAACAGAGGGCTGATCTCCAAAATATGGTCATCAAAAGAACAAATAATTAAAAAAAAGTATAGGGTATAGACCTAAACAGAGAACCCTTAACAGATGATTTTTTTAATTTATTATTTATTAAAGATTTCTGTCTCTTCCCCGCCACCGCCTCCCATTTCCCTCCCCCTCCCCCAATTAAGTCCCCCCCTCAGCCCGAAAAGCAATCAGGGTTCCCTGTCCTGTGGGAAGTCCAAGGAACCCCCACCTCCATCCAGGTCTAGTAAGTTGAGCATCCAAACTGCCTAGGCTCCCACAAAGCCAGTGCGTGCAGTAGGATCAGAAACCCATTGCGATTGTTCTTGAGTTCTCAGTAGTCCTCATTGTCAGCTATGTTCAGAGAGTCCGGTTTTATCCCAGGCTTTTCCAGACCCAGGCCAGCTGGTCTTGGTGAGTTCCCAGTAGAACATCCCCATTGTCTCAGTGTGTGGGTGCACCCCTCGCGGTCCTGAGTTCCTTGCTCGTGCTCTCTCTCCTTCTGCTCCTGATTTGGACCTTGAGATTTCATTCCTGTGCTCCAATGTGGGTCTCTGTCTCTGTCTCCTTTTATCACTTGCTGAAGGTTAATATTCAGGAGGATGCCTATATGTTTTTCTTTGGGTTCTCCTTATTTAGCATCTCTAGGATCACTAATTATAGGCTCAATGTCCTTGGTTTATGGCTAGAAACCAAATATGAGTGAGTACATCCCATGTTCCTCTTTTTGGGTCTGGCTTACCTCACTCAGGATAGTGTTTTCTATTTCCATCCATTTGCATGCAAAATTCAAGAAATCCTTGTTTTTTATTGCTGAGTACTACTCTAATATGTATATATTCCATACTTTCTTCATCCATTCTTCCATTGACTTTATGAAAGAAGTAGAATCCCTTATAATTAACAGATGATTCTAAAATGACTAAAAGACTCTTAAGAAATGCTCACCATCCTTAGCTATTAGAGAAATGCAAATCAAAACAACTCTTCATCTTACACCTGTAAGAATAGCCAAGATCAAAAACACTGATGACAACTTATGCTGCAGAGGATGTGGGGTAAAGAGAACACTCCAACACTGGTGGGAGTATAAACTGGTACAGTCACCCTGGATACCAGTATGGCGATTACTCGGAAAATTAGGCAGCAATCTACCTCAAGACTCAGCAATATCACCTTTGCGTATATATGCAAAAGATGCTCAACCATACCACAAGGACCTGTGCTCAACCATGCCCACAGACAATGACGGGCCTGAAGCTGCAGTTTTCTGCCTCTACCTATTTTGTATCTCTTAGCTGAAACCGGTGGGGGGCAAGCCATGCTCCCTCCACTGCTTGGCTGGCCTCACTGGGACAAGCTGGTCAGCCCCTCAATCAATCAGGCTGCCGATTCGATTATTATCCTTGCTTTTTTTTTTAATCTTGTAATCATAATTTTAAGAGAATCTTTGAATTCTCTCCTCTGTTATAGCTCTAAAATTATCCATATAGGTTCCTTGGCTCACCAGCCATTTAGCTTCTATGCATTTTCAACTGACGGACTCTGGTCACTGAAGGTGGGAGGTAAAGATAGTTCTTTAAACGTCTTTGTCTCCTGCTTCCCCATCTCAGCGGTAACCTAGGAAATCTCTAGACAAAATGCTGCACAAAGGTTTCACTCTTCCTATCCATTCTGCAGCGTTAGAAATTGCAGCTCCGTGACCATAGCATTGCCGCATTCTGGGGAAGGTGGGTCTCACCTTGGCTTCCTTGAACTCTGAATTCCGGTGCAATCCGAAGGCAGCCACAGCACCGCCACTGCAGCCGGCCGTATTGCTGTGGCATCGCAGTGGCATTGCAGCAGAATCACGGTGGCATCGTGGCGGAATCGCGGCGGCGAGAATATGTCATATAAAAACTCGAAATTTCTCTGCCTTGTTTCTGCGCCATTTTAGCTTCTTTAGCGATCAAAATACGTTCAAGCAACAGTACTGATAAATGAATAGTATTTCCTTGTCCCATAGTTACAATTATGTACAGTTTCACTTCCAATTTTTTTCTTTCCCACTTCTCTTTTTTCTTTTATTTTATTGATATTTATTGAGCTCTACATTTTTCTCTGCCCCCCTCCCAGCCTCTTCCCTCCTCCCTTCAATCCTCCCCCAAGATCCCCATGTTCCCAATTTACTCAGGAGATCTTGTCTTTTTCTACTTTCTACTTTCCATGTAGATTAGATCTATGTAAGTCTCTCTTAGTGTCTGCATTGTTGTCTAAGTTCTCTGGGATTGTGGTTTATAGGCTGGTTTTCTTTGCTTTATGTTTAAAAACCACCTATGAGTGAGTACATGTGATAACTTGTCTTTCTGGGTCTGGGTTACCTCACTCGAAATGATGTTTTCTAGCTCCATCCATTTTCCTGCAAAATTTTAGCTGTAGTTATTTTTTTCTGCTGTGTGGTACTCCATTGTGTAAATGTACCACATTTTCCATATCCATTCTTTGGTCGAAGGGCATTTACGTTTTTTCCAGGTTCTGGCTATGACAAATAATGCTGCTATGAACATAGTTGAGCACATGTCCTTGTGGCACAACTGAGCATCCTTTGGATATATACCCAAAAGTGGTATTGCTGGGACTTGAGGAAGGTTGTTTCCTAATTTTCTGAGAAATCACCATACAAATATCCAAAGGAACTGTACCAACTTACACTCCCACCAGCAATGTAGGAGTGTTCCCTTTACCCCACAACTTCTCCAGCATAAGTTGTCATCAGTGTTTTTTATCTTGGCCATTCTTACAGGTAAAAGATGGAATCTCAGAGTTGTTTTGGTTTGCATTTCTCTGATGACTAAGGATGTTGAGAATTTCCTTAAGTATCTTTCAGCCATTTAAGATTCCTCTGTTGAGAGTTCTCTATTTAGGTCTATACTCCATTTTTTATTGGATTATCCATTCTTTTGATGACCAGTTTCTTGAGTTCTCTGTATATTTTGGAGATCATACCTCTGTCTGATGTGGGATTGGTGAAGATCTTTTTCCATTTTGTTTTGTTGACCATGTTCTTTGCTTTACAGAAGCTTTTCAGTTTCGGGGGGTCCCATTTATTAATTGTTTCTCTCAGTGTTTTGCTGCTGGGGTTCTATTTAGGAACTGCTCTCCTGTGCCAATGTGTTCAAGTGTACTTCCCAATTTCTCTTATATGAGGTTCAGTGTGGCTGGCTTTATGTTGAGGTCTTTGAACCATTTGAACTTGAGTTTGTGCATGGTGATAGATATGGATCTATTTATTCTTCTACATGTTGATGATATTCAGTTATACCAGCACCACTTGTTAAATATGCTTTTTTTGCTTTGATTTTTTTGCTTCTTTGTCAAAGATCAGGTGTTGAAAGATGTGTGGATTGATATCTGGGTTTTCTTTTCGGTTCCATTGGTCCTCCTGTCTGTTCTTATGCCAATACCAGGCTGTTTTCAGTACAGTAGCTCTGTAGTAGAGTTTGAAATCAGAGATTGTGATGCTTCCCGAAGTTCTTTTATTGTACAGGATTGCTTTGGCTATCCTGGGTTTTTTTGCTTTTCCATATAAAGTTGAGCACCGTTTTAAAATTTTACTACTTATTTCTGAGCATCCACTACTCACCTCTCCAACTAATGTGCAATTTTCTCACAGGCTTCTTTTTATGCCTGGTCATTTCTGTGCATTTTGGGGTTTACCAGTCAGCCCCATGTTAGGGAAATAAAACATGAGGAATTGTGGGGTCTGAAAAATGCAGGCCCATTTCCCACCTTATCTGACAGTCAGAGAGTCTGGGGAATAAAAAGGCTTAATCACACTTCCTGCATAGGAGATGGCAGACTGTCCCATTTTTTTGAAGTTTAGTAAACACGGTGCCATCCTGACAGGTGTTCAGAATATGCTAATGTGATTCTGCTCCTTTCATGGTAACTATGAAGTCACTTGGGGAGGAGGTGTTTTCAGCCTATGTGACCAAGTGTTGGCCTAGTAAACATGACTTGAGTCAACCTGCTACCTAGGCAACAGAAAGTTAATGAAGCCTTTTGTTACCTGCTCCCCCAGTTTACCTTTCATATAAAAGCTGTGGGGGAAAAAATGCAGGTGATTTTCAGGATTTGAATGATCCCTGAAAATCCTGTTATTGTCTTCTGGCTTGTGTTTTTCCCACCTACCCTGGCAAGAAGTGGTTTTTGTTGAGGCTGGTCTTGAACAGAACCTCCAAAACCTTTACTTAGAAAAGGGTTTGACGAATATTTCCAATGGAGAGAGTTTGTTATAATGGTGAAGGCATTGTACCAGAAGTATAAGGCTCACCCACTAGGCAATGGGAAGGCAGCCAGACCATGTTTCATCTTCACAAAAGAAGCAGACAGAGAAAACATGAGGTGGGGTCAAGCTAAATTAACTCAAATCCACCTAGAGTAACTTACTTCTCCTAGCAAGGGTCCACCTCTTAAAGGAGTCCTGAAAAACTCCAACCATTCATTCATACACACAAACACACACACACACACACACACACGCACGCACGCAAACTCACACGCACACATACACTTTAAATCAGGTGTGCCAAGAATAGCACTTTTGGAACATAGAATTTAGTGTTAACTGAATCCGTGTTCCTGGGCCACATGGTCACTCATACTTATGTCCAGAATAAACTGCATCCTACCCTTTGTGGTGAAATTTCTGCTTTGTGCCAACAGTTATAGTGCCCAGATGTGGAAGCCTCCGAAACAAACAATTTTTCACTGGATGAGACAGGCACCAATACGGATCCCCTTTATCCAAACTGCCAGTATTATTATCTCCTCATGTGGATTTTAGTGAATGCTTTCTGGGCTCTAAATTTCCTTGATTTGGTCAACAGTAAAAGAAATGTGGCTATTTTCAGATTCATATTTATCTATCATCCTCTGACCATGCCTCTTCATTCTTTATCTTCAAGAGGAGCAAAATCATTGTTCCAAAGAGATGTTTATGGCCTAGTTTAAGATAACAGCAAAGTAGAGAACATCCCACGCTAAGCTTAAAAATTGTCAAGGCTGCTTCCAATGGGAAGCTCTCTCACCTCCATTGGGACATCTTAGTCTCCCTTTGAGGAGCTCTCTTTCTCTTAAGCATCTTGCTTAAGTTTTCATTTGAAGATCTTTTTTACTATACCACAAGACAAAAGTCCTGATTTGGCATGAGTTGGGTACTAGAAAGTCTAGAGAAGCTCTCCAGGTGGCTATAGATGATGACAATGTACAACCATGTCTCTGTCCAAACTAAGGTTTGTAGCTGTTCATGCCAGAATCTGTCCTGAAGCTCTGTTGGGGAGTTTGCCTGACCACCACTCAGCTTTTCTTTCTTGCTAAGCATGGCTTGAAAGTTACCTTAGGTTCCCACTTACTGTTGTAAAGTACCACCGGCACCAAAGACAGAAGTCTAGACTCATCCAAATCCTATTCCTGAGTAGACGTAATAAAACATGCCTTTTCTAGGGGAGATCTTCATAATGTTTATGGTCCCAAATATACCAAGCCACTCTTGGCCTACAATAGAGTGACCCGAGACACAACGGAGGCTGCTTGAGAAAGCAGCACATTCCGAATTCAAATCACACTAGGATGGTCATTTCTCCCCTAAATTACTCAAGGGACTTTCTGCACCTTTGCTTCCCTTCATGTTCTCTCTGTTTTGTGGAAAGTTAATTGCTTAGATAAGGGAGACTCTACCTGCTTTCCCATTCCCATGACTTTCTGAGAAGGGGCTCACTCAAACGTTTAAGGCCAACATAGGAGAAATCAGACTCAATGCACTTTGATTTCTTAAGAGACTAAAACTTCGACTGTCTATAGACTTTGGACTGGATGAACATTAGGATCTTTTCATGGTAGGAAACTTAGCATATGTTCCTTAGAATATCAGTGGATGGAATCATTTCTGATCTATGGGGATACTAAGGATATCTAGACAGAAAAATAGCCACCTAAATATTGGTGGTGCCAGGTAAATATGGGACAGATCCTCTTTATGTAGACCAGGACAAAATACAGGTGAGATTGGTACTAAGCAGGGAGGTGATAGCTGGTCCATGATGCTATACTTCCAAATAGTTGCTCTTTCATGTAGATACACAAGCAGGTATGGGAAATGTAGTTCAGCCCCACTACAAATTAGAAGAGTAAATGTTCTTTCTATTTTTTTTAATGTAAAGTAGCATTGAGGTGGTAGCTTGCTTTATTTGTGATGACATTTCGTCACCATCACATCAGTTTTAAAATTAGAAAAGAATGTTGCCTTAAGTACATATGATAAACTTGACCTTTTGATCATTTTACTCAACCTTCCTCATATCTTAAAGTGATAGGAATATATGAGCTTTCTACTTGGTAATTATACTGAACATATCTGCATTGCATGTAACTGTGTCTAGTCTACAATAAATATGTTCACATGTGGTTTTCTTTCCACATAAAGACTAACAAATCCTGTGGCCATTTCAATTTTTTATTTATTTGCATTGAGTACTGCTATAGGCATATATATATATATATATACTGATATACATGTATATATGCATATATGTAGGATGCTCAATTAAACTGCACAAGTGCGTAATTATAAATGTGAGTGTGTGAGTTATTTTTAAAAGACTTGATGAATGTGCACTGCCTTATACAGGTAGGCTAAATATCTTCAAACTTATTAAAATGGTATTTGTGGTCTATTAAGTGTTTTATAAAAACCTTAATATGATATTTTTTATATAAAACACCATTCATTGGAATTGTAGGACTAATGTTTCCTTAAGTTATAAAATTTAAGGTTACACACATAATATTACACAAAACAGGCTATAATGAAAAAAATCATTTAAATTTTTATTTCAATTAACTAATGATCATGAGAAAAATAAGAACTATATGGTTTAAAATGCTTTATGTTAATCAGAATACCTCTTAGGAATATATCTTAGAAATTCTTATTAAAATGTCTTCAAAAATATCCTTAACACACACACACACACACACACACACACACATATATATATATATATGGTAAGAGAGGCTCTTACTGAACTGTAATACATGTAAAAAGGACAAATTTCTTTACAAAGATCTATTTTAAAATTTTCTTTTTCATGATTAGGATTTCGGGAGGAAGATGGAATCCCAAAAAACCAGTCACATTCAAAACCTAAGTATTTCAAAGTTTTTATCTCTTCCAATTTAAACTGGAGGAAAAACATTATTTTAAAACCAGGCTGTCAATGACTTCTCACCCTGCCTAAAACCTTATCACTGCTCAGGCTAAGTTCTGTGTCTTTAAAAATAAAGGTTTCTGCTTAATATTGGCTCATACTTTTAAGTGGATAAATTTGCAATTAGTAATTGCTTAGAGCTACGAAAATAAAACCAGATGGTGTAACCTTAAATAGAAGCTACAAAATAGATCTAAATAGAAGCTACAAAAACCCGATTTTAGAACAAGTAATCCACCTTCAGTTACAGCTATGTGTATCTATGTATTTTCTACAGGTACTTGCTTTTTATATCATGTACATAATACCAACGCAGTTTATAAGTAAGTGCAAGTTATAAAGACCAAATTACACCCAAATTCTTTTTAGCTCGTAGTGTGACTGTCATTAGAAGGGAAAAGCCACAACTCCAAATGTCTGTCTTGTCTGGTTAAGCTTGTAAGGGGGCAGGGCTGAGAGCTCTGAGCATAAGGGATAGGGCCCTGTGCTAATTGGAAGGCGTGGTTAAGACCTCTGCTCAGTGAGGGAAGGCTGGGGCTGAGAGTGCGGGGGCGTCTGTGCTCTCTGGGTCCTACGGCCTCCAAGTTGAACGGAGGGGTGTGATTGGTAGGAGACAGGAACAGATTTAGCTGAGATCTTTATAAAACGAGGAGCCCTGAGCCTCAGCTCAGACCCTCATTCCTCTTAAGAGTCTGCTGGGATAACAACCATGCTTGCAGCCGTGGTCTCCCTTGTGGCCGCCATCTGGGCAGCGCTCCATCTCAGGACCCTGCTGCTGGCTGCTGTCACCTTCTTGTTCCTGGCTGACTACCTCAAAAGCAGGCGCCCAAAAAACTATCCACCAGGGCCACGACGTCTGCCCTTTGTTGGCAACATGTTGCAATTGGACTTGGAGCAACCACATCTGGCAGTGCAGCAGGTAGGAAGGGACAATGTTGCCTGGGGGTGCAGTGACATAATCCTAATGCTAGACTGGCGACATCCGGGAACATGGGTGGGGGTGGGGTGGGCCTAGCTTAAAGGCTTATGCTCACGGTTGCGAATTTTAAGGCAAATAATTAACGTCTAAACATGCTCTTTTAAGAAATATGCAGATCAACAGGGCAGTGGTGGCGAATCTCTATAAATTTGATGCCTGCCTAGACTACAGACCGAGTTTCAAGGCAGCCATGGCTACACAGAGAAACCTAGAGAGAGAGAGACAGAGAGAGGGAGAAGAGACTGACTGAAGACTGAAGCTATTTAGGTGTTAGCTCTCTTTTACTAAGCCTTAGGCTTTTTTACACCCTCGCTTACTACTGATGCTCTCAGTTACTAAGAAAGCCACAATCAAGTCTCTATCTAGCTCCCCCAGGAGAGTGCCCATTTCTTCACTCAGTTCTGCAAGCTCTCCCATTAAGTTGGGAAATCTTTTCTGTATACACAGTGCATATTTAAGATTGCCAGGTCGTTTGAATCCTTAGCCATGTGACCATGTAATATCCCTCTTTATCCAGAGTAAATTTGTTTTGCCTGAATTTTCTCTGATGTCTTAAACACTGCAAGCCCCCTTTTGGTCAGTATGTGAAAGGCCTGTCAGTTCTTTTATTTTTACCTACGCATGATACTAGAATTGCATTCGTCTGGATTGCGTATACTTGGGAATGTTCTTATTATTCAAGTTTCATCATTAATTGGGACGCATCTGTTTACAACTTATATATAAGCATTAAATAAAATGTTTAATTTTTGCGGTTGTCTATTTGCTGTTTCCATTCTTTCATTTTTGGTTTTGATCTTCTAAGACTAGGAAGTTTCCACCATTTTTCAGGTGTTTTCTCATCTACACATATTCCTGTTTTCAGGACATTGGTGCACAGCCATGACATCTATGGTGCTGGGTCTTGCTGTTTGCCATCGGCTTTCTCTGTGCTGTGCATGGGAGAGCTGCCTCTCCCCTCTGCACTGCTTCTCTGCCAAGCTCTGCTGTGCAGATCTCCACAGAGGCCATGGTAGCTTTCTGTCCTCAGATCGATGCCTATTCTTCTTATCTTTCTTTTCTCTGTTAAGATTTGGAATAATTTTATAATAACCTGTTGGAAATATTTTTTTTCCATCTTACCAACATCTGTGCCATCTCAACAAAACTGAGGTTCTCTTGGGTCTTAGTGAATGAACGAAGCAATGTCAGACTGGGCATTTTGTGTAGTGTGCTGTAAGACTGATGCACACATTAGGTTCATATTTTACTTGTAAAGGTAACTTTAGAGGCTCAGAGTACTCACTTTTGTGAATGGCATTTCAAATGGAAATTTCAGAATAAATTTTATGAATCAGAATAACCACAGTTTGTGCTTGCCACGTCAGCCTCCACAACCTCAGGAGCATGAACTGGCAAGAAGGAAGATGGCTGCAAATTTCAGGGCCCCATCAGTATAGTGCAGCTGCAACTCACTATAGGAGAATGAACACCAGTGATCGTCCCATAATTGTCTCATAGGGAAGGGATGTATTTATTGCTGCAAAAGAAGGGTGGGAAACAGAATTCTCTCCATAGCAATTCAGCTGGAGAAGTCACAGTTCACCTCACAGGCTGAGCCTAAGAGACACATAGCAAGTGACAAGATGTCATAGATGAATCCCACCACTGTAACCCTCTGTAGGGTCCTATCCTAATGGTGCTTGATTTTATAAGCAAAAATGTTAAAAAAGATTTCTGACCTGTTGAGCCTCATTTTTCTCATTTTTCTCATATTTTGGCTAAAGAGAGTAAACTTTGGTTGGAGTTTTGCTTCTGGCAAATGATAGCATATGTTGCAATAGTAAAAAGAAATGTTTTTATTTTATCTTGTCAGGGTTAAAATATTTGCTCTATGTCGTGCTACACAGTCATATGAGGTTGGGTGATAAGTCTGGTGTCACAGCAATAGGGCATGGTTACACTGAGGCTGGAAACATTATGCCAGTTCAATAATTTTTTATTTCTTTAGTTTGTATTTCCTATAGGTTTACATTTTGATATCTTGTTATAAACAAATGAAGTTAAATGATATAACTTAGGAATGCTTAAATTTTAATCTTGCTTTTTTAAATAATTCACAAACTGATGCATGGCTTTTCCTTTGTGGTTTATGCCCCCTTCATTCAGACTCCATGATAAACACACATGGAGCAATTAGCAATCACCTCTTAGCATTCCATTTTCAGTTGTCAAGGAAAGGGGGAATCTGATTTTCCCCAGGTTGCTCATTGGGATAAAGACAAAATAAGGGCTTGAACATATATTATTTAACTCAATACAATAACTTAAAACATATATTCTAATAGAATATACTGGCCTATAATAACTAGATATATTTATTCACAGACTCATTCACTCAAGAAACACTAAACAAATGCTTGGCATGACAGGCACAAGACAGGACAGTCTATGGTCCAATGAGTCCTAAGGATTTTGCTAATCAATTCTGATATCATAAGAAATCTAGACGGATGGGCAGTTCTGGGCCTAGCCTTTGGTAGAATGATGTCACCAGTTGTGCTGTGCCTAGAAAGAATGTTTAGCAAGCGTCTAGTGAAGTAAAGGGATGGACATTTTAGATCAATTTAAGTGACATCATTGCAAACAGGATAAGGACAGTGAAGAAGCTGGGCTCCTTGTGTAGCACGTAGGAGCTGTACTTCCTGCCACATCATAGTCTCTTAGCTTTCTCTGTAGGAGTTCACAGAATTCTTACAAGAACATTACATAAATAAGAGAAAGTCTTGTCAGACTGAAGTGGGCTGTGATACACAACTTAGATATTAGTATGTACTTCAAGCCAGCTGTAACAATGGGACCCCAACATACAATGGTCCTGAATATGCCTCTTATGATCGTTGTATGTATAAAATTACTCAGTAAATTCCAAGTCACTGTTAAGATGTCTTCTATGAGTTGAAGCTCATTCCATTTTCTTTCTTTTCCTTTTTTTTTTCATCTTTTACATATTATCAGAGCAGACCCCTGAGAACCCAGGTCGATCTTTGCACATCAGCCAGGATTCTGTGACATGAATGCTGCATGAGCCCATCAGCACTGCCTCTGGGTTCTGCCCCTCCATCTTTTTGTTGCTTCCATTACCAGAGCCCTCTTCTAAATCACATTCTAATATTTAAAGAGCCACAGTTAATTTGCTATTGCTTCTGTTATCATAGCTATTTAAACAAAAAGCCATCAATAGATATTTTCAATTACTGTGAATTTCATGCATGCAGGTCATAGAGGTTGTTCAGTGGGTAAGGGCACTTGCTGAAATATTTGGTAACCTGAATTTGATCACCTGGACAAACATGGTAAGAGGAGAGAACAGACTCCCCAACGATGTCCATTGACATACTCATGTACAACACCACCCTTCACATACAACATATGCACACACACGCACACACACACACAAATAACAATGAATAAAATGATGTAAAAAAATTTTTTTTATTCTGTGATACCTACAGCAGACTCACACAGACACACCTGAGTCTTTACCAGGTGGGCATACACTTTTCTGCCTGTCCTAGACTGCAAAATGCCAGAGTTAGAGAATTTGCTTATTTATTGAAATCTATGTACTAAAATCTTCATATAGGGATACACTCTATAACATCATCCGCTCATTTATTCCTGTTAATGAATTTGTATTGGTATATCTCATTCTTAAAGTTGATTTGAGTTTAGGACATTTCAAAGAAAAGAAAATCAAAACCATTTCCACATACCAAGGTGTATCATTCACAGGGAAATAAAGACTTATCAATATGATTACAATTTGCTACACATATGCCTTCCATCCCTGGACAGAGAGATATGAACACACCCACCTCTAACTATTGAAATATGTTTCAGCTTGTGAAGAAGTATGGGAATGTTATGAGTCTGGATTTTGGGATCATGTCTTCAGTGATTATAACCAGTCTGCCTTTAATCAAAGAAGCCTTTACTCAACTGGAAGAAAACTTTATGAGTCGCCCTAAATTTCCTATTCACAAACATATTTTTAAGGAAAATGGTAAGTCTTTTATGTGTTGTTAGATATGCATTGTAATATTTATGATATATTAAAGGCATCTCTATGGCTTACTTATCCAACACTCCCATAAGCCAATACCATCATGAAATGCCACCATTAATGGGAGCTGGACATCACATTTCCTAAATGAAAGCACCCTTAAGATGGTTTATAGTGTGTCCTAGTAGAGACCGGGTAAAATCACGTTTGGAAAAACTAACTCTAGATGCTTTGATTGGAACTAACCACAGCCCCCAAACACAGCCAAGCACTGTGCTCCCTTTCATTTTCCCACATCAACCCTAGGAAAATGGATGTAAGTCAGATTTTCTTTTCTATTGCATCTTGCTTGTAGCCTCTAAGCTCCAGACCAAGATTATAATTTACTAGTATAAATACTTTATTTGTCATCAAATAAAGTCATAAGTTGAACACAGAATTTGAAATCTATTAATCCAACAAAACAGCATTTTATGTGCTTTCTAATTACTCTTTGAAATAATTATCAGTACCTTGTGATATTTGCTTTGAGAAACATAGTACTAGACATCTGTCTTAGAATTACTTTACAGTGATGAAATACCATGATTAAAGAGACTTTGGGAAGAAAAGGTTTATTTGGCTTATGGTCCTATATATGGCTGTTCATCATCAAAGGAAGTCAGGACAGAAACTCGAGGCAAGAACCTGGAAGCAGAAGCTGATGCAGAGGCCATGGAGGAATACTGCTTTCTGTCTTGGTCCTCGTGGATTATTCAGCCTGCTTTCTTATAGAAACCAGGACCAACAGCCCAGGATTTGCACTAACCACATGAGATAGACCCTCACACGCCAAACATTAGTTTAAAAAATTCCTACAGGCTTGCCTACAGCCCTATCTTATGTAGGCATTTTCTCAATTGAGACTCCCCCTTCTACAATAAATTTAGCTTGAGTCACATTGACATAAAACCAGCCAACACAGTGTAAGTTAATGCCAAGGATTAAAATAGTAAAGCAGTATTAATGCAGAAGGCTTTTAATCAGAGATATCTAAGATTGTATGAGGATTATGGGAAATCTTCTCTGAGTAAATGACATTTATTTAATGAAGTGAAAAATACTTAGTCAAGGGGATATAATATCATTGAAAAGACAAAAAGGAGAGATATCTTGAGGAATGGAAAGACATCCAATGTAGCAAGCATGGTATTTCAAGGACATAATAAACCGCTCTTGATACTTCTGAGTTCCATCAGAAAGAGCACAGGCAGTGTTTGCTAAATGTTGATTTTTATTCTAACAGCCAGGAAAACTTCTGAGTGGCTTTGAGCAGAGGAGATCTTACAATATCAGGTAGAGAATGGAGGAAAGACATTAACAAGTGTAGTTTGGACACTTTTATAAAACATAATGTAAATATCTGATATTTCCAATGGTCTTAGGTGACCCCTTTGAAATGTTTGTTCCACCCCCAAGAGGGTGGTGACCCACAAGTTAAGAACCACTTATCTAAAGGACCAGAAGTACTAGAATGGATCTAGAGATATTAAAAAGAAACTTGTTTTAGATATGAAGGGTGGGAGCTTACACACTCCAGATGCAAAACCACACTGTGAGTTAGCCCAGGGCAATGGCATTGAAGCCTTATAAACAGGCATGCTAGAGAAAAGCCAACATGACTCCATGATCTAGCTGCCAGGAGAGCAGGATGCTGAGAAAACTCCACCAGCAGTTTGGTGGCTAACCTTGGTTGTAACTTAACTGCATTTGGAATCAATTAAAATCCTAGAAACCGGGCAAACAAATGAGGAGTTTTGATTCATTGGAATTTTTGAGGGGAGAAGACCTACCCTAAACCATCACTTGAGATCAGAAGGCCCACCCTAAATTTGGGCCAAACCTTCTACTGACAGCCCATGAAAAAAGGAAGCTTTTGCCTTTTGCTTTCTTGCCCCCGCTGTCACTGGTAAGTTCAGCTATCCTGCTGATGAAAAATTCTTTCACTGGTATTAGAGTCTACTTTTTTAGGATTCCAGTGTATAAAGAAGACTAGCTGAGACATCCAGCCTCATAGATTAAATAATCATAGCTTTATTGGCCTTTCCATTAGAAGACAGTCATCTTTAGACTAGCTTATAAGTCACTTTACTAAATACCCTTTAATATCTCTTGATATTAAAGTAAAATCTAGTACTTCTAGATTTTTAGAGAAGTGGTTCTCAACTTGTGGGTCACCGCCCTCTTGGGGGTAGAATAAACCGTTCACAGGGGTCACCTAAGACCATTGGGAATACCAAATATTTACATTATGTTTCATAACAGTGTCCAAACTATACTTGTCAATTAGCAACAAAAATAATTGTATGGCTGGGGGTCATGACAACACGAGAAACTGTATTAAATGGTTACAGCATTAGGAAGGTTGAGAACCACTGTTTAAGAGATCTCTAACTAATTCAGACTGTGGTACCAGGAGTAGTAGTATTTAGCTTGCCATAGATAACAAGACATACATATACTAACCAAAAATGTGGATTGATTTGGGAATCCCCCCTCTGTATGCTGTGAATATGTTTTGTTACCATTAGCTAATAAAGAAGCTGTTTCAGCCCATGTTAGGGCAGAATAAAGTCAAGCAGGAAATCTGAGCAGAGATAAATAGAAAGAGTAGGCAGAGTCAAGGAGATGCCATGTAGCTGCCAAAGGAAAAAGATGCTAGAACCTTACCAGTAGGCCACAGTCTTGTGGCGATATACAGATTAATAGAAATTAGTTTATTTAAGATATAAGAGCTATCTAGGAATATTCTTGAGTCATTGGACAACAATGTTGTAATTAATATACTTTCTGTGTGATTATTCGGGTCTAGGGGGCTGGGAAACAAAAGAGGAGTCTCCACTTACAAAATGGTGCCCACTGTCTGGGGCATGGATCCACGTAAGACCTAAAAAAGGTGGAGAAAAAAAAGAGGGCTTCTAGACTGACAAAAATAGGAGCCAGTTTGTTGGTAGCTGCACATTTTTTTTTCAGATATGTTGTTTGCATGCCTCAAGCAGAGGAGCAGCTTCTTTAAGAGAAGGCTTTCTTATTCCTACTGACAGCATGAATGGCTCTTGATCCTTTGGGAGGTTGTTCTACAGAGCACTGAGGGTTTGCTTAATGGCAATATAGATCTGCTGTGTCCCTGGAGCTGGGGCAGTAAGCATGGCTCAAAGAGCTGTTGGTAAAAATACCTCTGCCATAAGAAAGGCCAAGAGAAGTGGAACCAGCATCTACAGCTGCTGCAACCAAGCTGCTTACCATTTTAAAAGCACTCCTGGTTCGAAAATGGTGATAGATACAAAATAAAGACAGATTTATATAGAAAGAATTCTCTGAATGGGTCATAGTGTGTTTAAAGAATGTATGTAGACTTGGGAGACAGAAGAGAAAAAGAGTATAGACATATAAAAAGAAAAATCATTTTAAAAATAAAGCAAAGTCTTTAAAGAGACAGTGTCATAGATTAAAGAAGTAAAGAAAATTAAGCCACAAAAAGATGGAATATACACAGAGATGTAGAGAGACACTTAAAAGAAATCCCACACTAGCTCAGAATTGAGAAAATAGATGGTTGTTTATTTAGGAGTAGACTCACAAATCAGAATTTTCTGCTTGAACAGAGATCAGAAACCAAAATCAGCAACCAGAACAGAGAGCCCAGAAAAGAGAGCCAACATATGACTTACATAATAGAAGAGGCCACGCCCCAATGGGCGAGTAACCACTGGCTGTAAGACTTCCTATGGCACCTCCCCCTTTTGTTTAAATAAGAGAGTTCTAAGCCTAATACAAAATTATTTACAATAAGAACAAATATATTCAATAATTATCTTATCCTAACTAGTATAATAAATAACTTGGTCAAGTCATGAGAAGAAAGTAACTACAACTATCTAGTCTTCATCCCCGTCGAAGTCCGAGAAAGAAAATAATATTACTTGAGTAAACAGGAAGTGCATTCAAGTAACTTCCAAAATGTGCAACAAATGACAGAGACAATTGGCTATCTGGGCAATCACCCAAAGTCTCATTTGCAACATTGAAGCAATCAACTTTGTCTAAGGCCTAGAATAACTGATGTACCATTTTCAGAGGTAGGAAATTTTTCAAAACCTTATCCTGTCTTGGCAGGATTTGACAGTCCTGCTTATCCATTTCTGGATATCATGTATCTTGTCAGTGGTTGAGGCATAGGTGTTTCTTTGCCCAAAGGCAAGTTTTGCCAAGAAGAAAACAAGCTCCAAGTGGAGTGTCTTTAGTGCTCAACATCCTCTCAGGAATAGATCGGTGCTGCCAGGAGCAATTGTGTCTCACTTCAACAGAACCCTAAATTAGTTAAATGCCAAGGGATGGTTGATTCTTCAATATGGTGAGCATCTAGTTGCTCTTATACCAGCTGTTCTAAAGCCTGCAACTTATCTTCAGCTAGAGGCCATTGCTTAACCCATATTGGTTTCTCAGTTAACCATTTTAAAGGTAGGTCTGTTGGTTCATCTAAAGGTTTGCTAGTTGCTTAATTTTCTTGTACAGCCTGAATGGCTGGTGACCTTTGTGTATTCTAATATTCTTCTCAGAATTATGAGTTCCTGGGAAGCAGGAATGTTAATCTGGGTATTCCATTGTTGCACTAGGTCACAACCCCATAAATGTACTACAATATTAGCCACATATGGCCTCAGCTTCCCTTTCTGACTTTCTAGCCCAATACAGTCAACCCATCTCATGCTTGAGATATGGTTCCAATTCCTAGAAATTGATTATCTGTCTCTTGAAGAGGCCAATTTGGACACCAAGATTCCGGAGTAATGATACTCACATCCACACCTGTGTCTATCAAACCAACAATTATAATGCCATTTATATGCACTCTTAGCTTTGGTCTTTGATCATTTACTGAAGCCTGCCAGAATATACATTTCCTATTTCTTTTGGAATTTTTGACTTATCTTCCATGTTTATGGCATCATCTAGAACAGTATGGTCTTTTACAGAAGGCTCTGGATTTTTTAATGTTCCTGGCGAGACATGCCCTCCACAGTGACTGGGAATGCCTGGGCCACTTCAAGGAGTTTCCTGATGGTATTGGGTTGCCTTGTCTGTCCATCATTGATCTGTATTCTTTGATCCAATGTCAGTATTTACCATACCACCTACAAATATCTGAAGGCTAAGTCCTCCTATTCTTGCCATTCCCAGAGGAGATGAGGAGATATTATTGATAGGAATTGCTTGTCTACAATCCCTTCTCAGATGTCCTATTCTATCACAATTAAAACATTTGACATTTTGATGTCTCCTCATTTCTTTGGAAATTGCTTCTCCTACCCAAGATTCAATATTATAGTCAAATGTCTCAATGTTCATTGTATGCAGGATCCATTCATCTATAGGTGCTTATCTAACCTTTAGGCCCAAGTATCTTTTTGCATTCTAAGTTGGCATTTTCAAAAATCAGATATTCAATAAGTACTCATCTAGCACCTGGAGCTGTTACTCCTATTTGTACAGCCTTCGTTAATCTTTGTAAGAAGTCAGTAAAGAGTTCTCTCTGGCCCTGTTTAACCCTGGTATATGATTCAATTCATTTTCCTAGTTCTTGTATTCTGTCCAAAGCATTTAAGGCTGCTTGGTGGCATAGGGACAAGATTTGTTCATCGTAAAGAGCTTGAACCCGTGGGTAAGCATAAAGGCCTTCACCCAGAATTTGATCTTGTGAAGTCTTAAGGCCTTTTGCTTTTCCCTGTTGTTCCAAAATTTTTGCTTCTTCTTTGAAAAAAATTTTAAACATTAATTGAGGTCCATCATCCAGGACTGCTGAAACTAATTGTCATGTGGGGTGGCTTTAATGCTAGAAGATCATGACTTTAGCATCTCCTTAACAAATGAGGAATGCAAGCCACAAGTTACAACAGCTTGCTAAATTTCTTTTAGATCATTCATTTCTATAGGTATCCATCCACCTTTTTTGGATCCTTTTGGGCCTTTAGAAGTTGATGCTTTGTCAGAGCAAAATAGAGGGTATAAAGCTAAAACCCTGGGTAAGTACTCTCTGACAGCTACTGGTGATGTTGAATCCTGCTCTTGTGCCCCCTTTCTCTGTTCATCAGCTCCAATAATTTCCTCAATTATTTCAAATCTTTTTATTATTATTTTTTGTAAAGCCTGAATTTCCTGGCCTATGTATATTTCTAGTGATTTCATTGAGGCACCTAGCCTCTGGTCTTCATTCTGCACATCTGATTCCAAGGTCTAAAGTTTCTCCTTTAAAGATAACATCTCATTCTTGGACATTACTTGAATAGTGTGCAGATTGCCATCCTGGAGAGACAGCCTATCTGCTGAACTTAACATAATTTATTAATAAATTATGATTATCAAATTCAATAGTATGAATTCTTTCAGATAACTTCTTAGTACTCTTAGTATGTATTCAATTTTGTCTATAAAATTAATGTTATCCTTTTTAATAGTATTAATTTTTTGAGGCAACTTTTGATTTTTGATGGTATTAATCCTGTCAACAAGCTGTTCATTATTAGTCTGTAAAGACTGTATCATTCCTAAAAGTGCCATATTCTTTCTTAATGATAGAATATGGAGAAGAAAACTGAATCCCAATATTCAATAAATTGAAGTATCACCATAGCCATATAAACCTCACAGAATACAATCCATAGTATTTGCAAAAAAATTACTAAAAGTTTCAATATTAACGCAATCTGTCACATTGATTTATTAATTACCTGTTGTGAGATCTGGCAAATTGTTTTAGGTGTAATAATCTTTATTGATCTAGTAGATATCGTGGTTGCAGATTTACGGTGGCAACAGGAACAGTCTTGAGCTGCTATAGTTTCTGAGCTGCTTTAGTTTCTAGCCTTGGTACTGGTTAAATGCTGAGAAATATGCTTTGCTTGACAAATTAAAAGCAACTAAATCAATTCCATACGTGGAGCAAGAAACCCAGAACTCATGGGCAGGGAGCAGAAACGGGAAGCTGCACAACTCATCACCCTGCAAGGAACCACGCCAGGGAATGCGGCAGTCGTGCATGTGCTTGGGAAAATTTTCAAGTTGCCACACACAATAAACTCTGCTGCGGTGGGGATTCTACAAAAACTGCTTGAGTAAAAGCAAGCCAAGCAGGCAGATTTGGGAGACTGTCTGGGCTGTGGACCAGCGAGGCCATCAGTGCGTCCACCCAGGAGGCGTGGAGTCCAATTGCACATGGGTGCCAAATTTGAAAGGATGCTTAAAAGAAATCCCACACTAGCTCAGAATTGAGAAAATAGATGGTTATTTATTTAGGAGTAGACTCACAGATCAGAATCCTCTGCTTGAACAGAGATCAGAAACCAAAATTCACAACAGGAACAGAGAGGTTGGAAGAGTATGGAGACATACTCTACGTCAGCTTACATAGTATAAGAGGCCACGCCCCAATGGGCGGGTAACCATTGGCTGTAAGACTTTCTACAGCACAGAGAGTCTGGATTATGTATATTATTGTGTTTTCTTTGAATTTCTTTTTTTTTTTACTTATATCTGCATTTATTTCATGTTGAATTTATTCCCGTGCCATAAGTTTTTGTTTCTTCAGTTTCTTCTGGGATATCTTTTTCTTCTGTGCAACCTCCTCTTCTGGCTTTGGAACAATCTGTTCCTTTTCAGTGAGGATCATCTCGATGTGGCAGGGGGAGCTCATGTATGGGTTAATCTGGCCATGAGCTCTGTAAGTTCGTCGGCGCATCTTAGGTGCTTTGTTCACCTGGATGTGCTCAATGACCAGAGAGTCCACATCTAAACCCTTCAGTTCAGCATTGCTCTCTGCATTTTTCAGCATGTGCAGCAAAAATTCTGCACTCCTTTTTGGCCACCGACCCTGTGTCCAGCCCCACGGTTTGGCCTGGGCGCACCTACCAACTCCACCATTGTACCGTCGGAATGGCACACACTGCTTCTTCAAAGTGACATCTTTCAGATACTTGGTGGCTTTTCGGATATGCATACCCTTGATGGCCTGGGCCGTTTCACGGGTGTTCTTAAAGTGAACCCGAAGGTTTGATCCTCTCGATTTGCATGATTTTGTTGGGTTTTCTGGGTCAAGAGAGTAGCGAACCATCTTCACGGGTCACCTCTGGCCGCTTCTTCTTTGAATTTTTTAACTGCAGAGAGACATTTGATACTGGAACCTAATAAGTTAAGCCAACATAAATATATCTTAATTTTACACTTTAGTTCTAGGGATATGTTGTTTTGGAAAAGAGGTTCTGCTTTTGTTTCCATAGAAGATGAGAACCTGTGGGTTCCTTTCAGTCTAATGTGGTTTGTGGAACAAGACCCCCTGAAAGTCTCTATGAACCCTAAAAATACTTTGTCCAACAAACAGAAGGAAGCAGTTTGGAGAAAACAATGTCCAAATTCCCAAATGATTGTTTATAAATATTTGTTTTTATTTAAAGGGGGGTATGATATAGAGATGAATACTTTGCATTGGTATTCATTTAAGGTCGATTTTGTTACACTGTGTATATGTATTTCTGCTCTTGTTTAAGGTATTACATTTTTGTTCAGCTCATTTAAAAATGTAATATATAATTAAGAAATACAGATTAATATGTAGTCATCTACAATAATCAAACTTTTAGTCATGTTAGCTTTTCTAGATATACAGAGATATAGTTCAGTTAGATAGATAACTTTCAACACTTCAAGACCTATGGAATATGGCATTTAAAAGGTTTTAAGAACTTAAACTTTTCTCAACAGTGGGACATATCTGCTTCTGGCAGTATCAATTACTTCAGAGAGATTAATGGGCATTGAAGAAATGTATTATTTAATTTGCCTTCCGTGTGACAAAGCTAGCCATTTGAGTAAGAAACTGTTCTTTCCTGGACTACTTGATGGTATGCTGTATGAACTGGACATTCAGGACCCACAGAAAAGTGACTGCTGAGCTTTCCAAAAGATGGAATGATCCTTTAGGGTTCCTGCTTCACAGAAGAAACTGCCAAGACATTCTGCAAGACACGGAAAAAAAGCAACTGATGAAAATTGTCATTAGAACGCAGAACAGATCTTCAAATTCCCTGCTTCACTGAAAAGTCTGCCAGATATTATGGGCCTGTAGGCTGAAGATAGATAACCCAACATTACAGAAGCACTTTGGCAGACTGTCCATTCAGAGAGATGTCTCTGTCAATTCTAGAATTTTGGAAGTTGCTTACAATGCCCTTCTCATTTACTTAGGTAATAGTATATTCTTCTGGGGTCTATGAAGAGTTCAATATACATAGTTATTATTTTTATTAGTTATGATAAAAGATAAATTAGATATAAAACTTTAGATTCAACTGGGTAGTTGAGGCCCATGCCTTTAATCCCAGCACTCGGGAGGCAAAGACAGGTGGATCTCTGTGAGTTCAAGGCAAACCTGGTCTATAAGAGCTAGTTCCAGAACTGGCTCCAAAACTACAAAAAAAAAACCTGTCTTGAAGAAGCAAAAATAATAATAATAATAATAATAATAATAATAATAATAATAATAATAATATAGAATAAACAATAGAGTATTTTCTTTAATTAGTCAAATGTAGATGAACTAAATATTATAACTATAGTTCTTGCTTGACAACTATTTTGTATATATAATCATGCTGTGTACCTAGTTCCCTTAAAAAATGTACTTTATCCTTGCATCTCATTTTTCTACCCATTGTAATAGATCTGGAATGTTCTGATAATAAGCCTTTCGATTTCCTAAGAGTATTAAAGTAAATAATATATTAGAAATATTGACTAAACTGTGGTGTTGCAAGTCACCAGGAGATGCTAGCCACTTTGCTCCTTGTTTTGTGATATTCTCTCTCCTTAGACAGCTGTCAAGTCCATTATTGGCTCTTCTCCTTTCCATCTGTTGGCCATTCTGTTTGTTAGATATTTTTAAACTAGAATCACAATGTCATAATGCTGAATTGCTTGTTTCCAGGATTGGTCTTCGCCAGTGGCCAAACATGGAAGGAGCAGAGAAGGTTTGCCCTGATGACCCTGAAGAATTTTGGAGTGGGAAAGAAGAGCATAGAGCATCGCATACAGGAAGAAGCTCGACACCTTGTAGGGGCCATGAAAGAGGAGAAAGGTGGGCATTCCACAGGGCAGGTGTGGGTGGCTGTGGCCCTTTCATGCATTGAGCAGATTCTTCCTAAATGTCTAAGTGCTTGGCTTGGCGTCTGCCCTATGCTGAGTACTGAGGATAGAGCAGTGAACATTTAGCCATGACCTTACCCCTGGAGTTCTGAAACTAAGTACACAAACAGTCATGAGACACACTGCTGCACCTAAGGCCTGGTCATCAGTCTGACTTCACAGATACTGACAGATTTTTTTGGTATATGTTAATCTCATAGCAAACTAACCCAGAGCCTCTTACATGGCTCTCTGTTATTAATCTTTCTCTGTCATATGAAATTAACAAACCAGTATCTTTGAAAGATGCATCTTTTTCTTTATTCATCTTCAGGGCAGCCTTTTGACCCTCACTTGAAGATCCACAATGCTGTTTCCAATGTCATTTGTGCCATCACCTTTGGTGAGCGTTTTGATTACCATGACGAGCAGTTTCACGACCTGCTGAGGTTACTGGAAGAGGCCATGTATTTGGGTTCCTCAATAATGGTCCATGTAAGTATTCTGATTTCCTTTATTTTGGGAGAAAAATTGGACTGGGGCTAATTCAAGTACAAGTAGGCTCTTTCTTTTGGTTCCCGGCACTTTTTGAAGCTAAAACATAATGTCTTTTAATTGAGTTTGGTACAAATTAATCTGCTGATTTAGAAGTATTTAATAAGAAAACTTACTGTGTACAAAATGCTTCTGATATTTTAATGAAGTTCCAACATTTATGTGGTAGCCATGCGTGTCCAAATGCTTCTCTTTTCTACGTATGAAGATCTTATTGCTGACTTTGACTTTATTTCTCTCTTGCCACTTCACACGTCACATGCAAACTACAAGCATACTTTCTAGCTATAATCCTGTGTACGTGCCTCTCTTTATTAACCTGTTGTCATTGTTTATTAATCTTTTCTCAGTGGTTAGACATCCAGTTGTTTCTAAGCTAAAGTTTGTATTAATAACACTGTCGTGAATATTTTAATTGTTCATGCTGCCACATCCACTCATTTTTCTTGTGTTTTTATTTAGACATAAATCTTTACCCCCCATGTTGTTGGGTTGTGTGTCCCTGTGCTCATTCCTATACAAATGTTCCTCTTAGAATTGCCTTGCCTCTCTCAGAAATGATCTGGTAGGTTGAACTTTCATCTTTATTTGGTTCTAGGAGCTTGACAGTTTTTTCCAAATTTTTTCAATGAGGTATGGCCATTCAACAATTTATTAGTCTATGTGTTTATATAGTTTCTGTAGTGTTTCTTGCTATTGATTTTTTAAATTTTTTATTGCACTATAGTCTATTTGGATATAACAAATTATTTCATTCTTTTGTATTTGCTAAGATTTGGGTCTTACTTTAGAGGAAAATTCCAGGTGCAGCTAAGAAGCAAATATTCTTGGTTTCATTAGGATGGTATACTCTTTTGATGTCTGTTAAGTGTATTTGGTTCATGCAGTTTAGCTCTGAGGTTTCTCTGTTGGATTTTGGTTGGGATAACCGATGCAGGAATGGGAATGGAGTACTGACATTACCATAATTATTTCATGAGAATCTGTCTGAACTTCAGATTCATTGTTATTTGTCTTATGAAATTAGGAGTCACAAATTATGATGCATGCTTATTTACAATTGTTCTAACTGATGAATTGTTCCTCTTATGAACAGGTAGTGGCTTTCTTTATCTCCTCTAGCTAATTTTGTTTTAACATCAGAATAGCTTGTTTCCAGTTTCTGTTTGCTTCCTATATTATTTCAGGTTATTATGGAGAGAGGTTGATTAGTCATGGTAATTCCATCAGTTTTATTATTTTTTTTCTGGCTGCTTAGATTATTTGTTTTTTTACTTTCCATCAACTATTATTAAGCATTTGCTTCTTTACTGTGCTAGACACGATAGATTCCTTCCTGGCCCTTCTTTATCCAGCTGTTCTCATACCATTTATTCTTCCCTGTGTTCTCATGATTGAGACTCATCTTTCTTCCTTCTCTGTGTTCAGCTCTCACTTAAGTATCTTCTTCAGGGCTGTCATGATGGTCATTTCAGCCATTACATGTCAGTGAGAATATTTCCATTAGAACTTAATTTTTGAAATTTAATTACATCTCTGTTGGGGGTGAGCATGTGGGTGTCAGGCTTGTGCAGCCAACATTTTTACTAATTGCACCATCTCCTTTAAAATATAAATATTGCTGCTTTCCTTTACAGTTTTGATGGAGATGTTCTGATTTACTCATGTTTATTTGGGGATCTAAATGACTCCAGTATTTGAACGTCTTTTCATTTCTCTGTCTTGGGAAACTTTCTCCTGTAATTCACTGAATTCCTTTTCCATCCCTTTACTTTTTTGCTCAGCTTCTGAAATAAAGTCCTGCGCATTCCTAGGTCTCTTGATCATATGACAGTTCTTCATTCTGCCTGTGGTTATTATTTCTGTTCTTTGTTGCTGCTCTTGGAGTGCAGCTTCTCATCAGCAGTTCTCCCTTCCGGATCTTCTCTTGGGTGGAGACTGTTGTTGGTGTTTTCCACTGTGGTTTTTTGTTTGTTTTATCTCATTTTGTCTTGTTTTCATTTTTGATTCAACTTTAAAGTTGCCTTCTATTTGTTTGTTGTTTGTTTTTAAAAATCTCAGTTTCCTTGCTGTATTTTTTTCTGTTCTGCCCAGTTTTCATCTCTGTGCTGCCTCTCTCCTCCCTTCCCCTGTTTCCTCCGCTCGGCTGACTTTCACCTCTAGAGCCCACGCTGGATTCCTCTGCCTCTTTGTATCTCCTTTCAATCTCTGATCATCTTGATCAGAAAATGCTTGGACACCCAACGTTTGACATATTTCAGGGTCTTCGAAATACGTGTTATTTGAGTTATAATTTTTTGAGGCATCATCTTTCCCTTTTTGTTTCATGCATTTGTTTTAATGTTCACATCTATTGATAGGGATATCTCTTCTGGATTCTTTGAAAGGATCTTCATATTGAGCAGCCTGTTCTCAAAGGCAAGTATCATTTTGCAAGTAGAAGCAAACTCCTCCAGCAGCAATATTAAACTATACAGATCTAAAAACACACTTAAAATTGTTGATAGTTCACTATCATGTCTCTGTTGAAATGATAATCGGAAGGCTCCTTGTAATTTTCTAGGAAGACAAAATTATTGAAGCTAAGTGTGGAAAGAGTAAATAAGTGGGATAAAGGGAGGAGATCAGGAAATGGAGAAAAAGAATACAGGCAAGGTTCAGTAATAAGCTGTGGAAAGAAATGTTATGAGGGAGAAGAGAAAAAAACAAGCGACTTAAGGGGGTATCAAAAAATATTACTCAGTAATGAAAAAAGTTGAGAAATAAAATAAGATAAATATAAAAAAATAAGTAAAATATAAAGGTATTACTTTAAAAACTCACTAAATTCAAAATACTGCTAAATGCAAGGGAATATCATAGGTTATAGAAATTTTTTGTGGATGAGAAATGTTATAGATAAATGATGTTAGATGAATTCATGAAAAAGAATAAAAACTAAAAATGTAATAATAACAGTTAAGGAAAAACAGTGTCCACTTAAAAAATTTGCAAATGTAAAAGAAAAAAAGTCAAAAGAGAAACCATAAAGAAGAGACAACTGACCCAACTGCATTCTGGGTCATAAAATTTGGAGTCCGCTGGTTACACGCATGGAGAAGATGAGCTGAACCTGTGGGCTCCTGTTTTGCCTTTAGCTTATTACATGCACGGAGGAGGTGAGATGAGCCCATGGGCTCTTGTTTTGCCTTTGGAGCATGTTGTTGCTGAGTCTGGTCTGAAGCAAGCATCTCCTATATTCAGAATTGTCTTCACAGATGCTCTTATTCTGTAGGTAACAATTCTCCAGGCCAGAATTACCTTAACATTTTACGATTAGGGCACATATTCTCACACCATCAAGACTTACTAGATTAAAACCCCTGCTAAGACTCTCAGGTAGGAATGTATCCCACATGTCTGGGAAGCAAGAGGACCTGCTATTAGTACTCAGGCGTCTGTACTGGACTGACATTGGGGTATATGTCCTCAGCTGTAACCACTAAGAGCACCTCCTGTGCACATTCACCTTGTTCCCACCTCCCATCTCTCTCTGTGTATGTCTCTCCCTCTTTCTGTCTCTCTCTCTCCCTCCCTCTTTATTTTTTTCTGCCACTCCTGTCCTCAGAAGTCGGTCTCCGCTCTCCCCTCCCCCCTTTCCCCATTTATTTTGCTCCAATTAAAAAATAAATAAATAAAACCTCTCCACCTGGGCTCTTTCACATGGTGCCTTTCTCTTGCATGCCACTTTTTCTAAATTAGAACACCTTCTTTCACTCCTTCAGGGATCCCTGAGTACCAATCACTATGCTGCAGCAGGAATACCCCTTTACATGTCACAGATACCCCTGTAATGTCAGAATTTCTCGATTCTACAGCAATGAACCACAGAAGGTCAGACTCAGAAATATCAAATTTCAGGTTAATTTCAGTTGGTAAGTTCAAATTGTAGCCACTGCAGGTGGGGCTATCTCCCCGACCTTACATGCTTCCCAGTCTGATCTCAGATTCCAACATCTTCATCCTTTGACCCTTCATTGTCTTTAATGACATTAGAATCAAAATTGGGACAGCTACTGAATACTATGCCAATGTGTGTCCTAGATAGGAAAGAGTTGGACCAGTGAGAAGTGGTCTGAACCTGGTATACTTTGCTTGGGAGTACTGAAATGCCCACCAGTGGGTATGAAGAAAAACAGTAGTCCAGATGTTCCAGTGTAGGAGATTAAGAGGTAAAGACTGTCTTGAAATGCAAAGTGATTTTATGTTGTCTCCATGATCATTTTCTTTTCCCTAATTAGCTCTATAACATCTTCCCATGGTTAATGAGATATATTCCCGGATCACACCAAACAACACTGGCTACCTGGAGAGAACTGAAGTCATATGTTTCTAATATAATTGACAAACACCGCCGAAACTGGAACCCTGATGAGCCAAAAGACTTCATTGATGCTTTCCTCAAGGAAATGACAAAGGTGGGGAAGACAGTTCCTGGGTCTTCTTATAGAAAGGGTGGTGTAGAATAGCTTCCAATTGATTGAGCAGTAGTCTAGCACAAAAGTAGTATTTTAGTATAGCAGAGATTTATTCTCTCATAGTTCTAGATCGTTCCGGTAATCCTGCCAGCCAGGCAACCAACTTTGAGAAACAAGAGAAACGTCATTGCCTTATGTCTCCCATCTCCTAGGGGACATTGATGTTTGTTGCTGTGGTTCCCTGCTCCATCTTCAATGCCGAGATTATATCATCTCTTTCTTTTCTGATCCTTTTACAACTCATTTCTCCTGTTATAACCCTGGAGGCCCCTCTCATAAGAATAACTCAGGATAACCTTTCCTCCCGAAATGAATCATATCCTCAAGATCTATTTTTGTGCATCAGGTAACATGTCATGGTTGCAAAGATGACAAGATAAACATCTTTGTAGATCATTACTTAACACACCCTTAGAAGTAAAACATAGGAATAACATTTTATAAATGCATGGTAATGTAATGTTGGGTTGTTTGGGTCTTTAGAATAAAGATTTAGAATAAAGGATTTGCTACAATTTGGCTTGAGGTCCTAGAAATAACTAGATTCTTTCATATTATTTATTTCCTTGGTCCGTCTCCCATATCCGAAGGAGTTAGATAAAAAATAAATGTAGCAATTAAATGTTAGAGCTTTATTTTATTGTGAGTTGGTCCAGGCCTGGTTACCCTCCCTAACTGGGATGCCACTAAAACAGACTAACTTCAGCTAAGTAAATCATAGAATTTAACTTTCTTATATGGGTGAGACACATACCTTTCTCTGGACTCCATATGAGTACTATTCAATAATAGAACAAGGCAAGAAGACACTGAGGGAACATATTAGCTAGTTTTGCATCATTGTAGCAACAATGTGTGGAAGCAACTACTGAATAAAGGAAAAATGTCATCTGGCCAAGTTTCAGAACATTTCAGTTCATCAAAATGAATGGCAAAGCAGCTCAGCTCATGGGGCGAAGGCTATGGTGGAGGCTTTCACATCACTGTTCATTAGGAAACAGCAAGCAAGGAAGGAGCCATAGGTTGGGTGTAACTCTAGGAGCTCCCATCACTCCCGTAAGCTAGATGCTGTCTTCCTATTTCTAAGAACTTACCCAAATACTATCAGTGCAAGGAACCAGTATTTAAAACATGAGTGTGTGGGGGAGCATGTTGGATTTAAACCATACTGTAAAATGTAAGTTTTTATCCTATTGATCCTAGCAGGCCTCTGGCAAATACATATCACTGAATTTGTCATGGAAGCTTCAACTCTCTGGATTATGGGCTCCTTCTCTTGCTGGGGCACAATGGTAAATGTGTGTGTGTATGTGTGTGTGTGTTTATTATCTTTTCTCTTATTTCATCTTCCTAGCATAATATTGATAGAAGCGATATTTAAGCCCAGAGGAGAAGGCAAATCCTTTACCATATGAAGTACAGGTACGAGAACAACATTATTAAGAACAGTATTAACAAACTGATGCTTCTAGAGGAAGTGAGAAAGGTGATGTTTTGTCATAAAGAAGTAGTGATGGATTCAGTGCAGTTTGATTTTGCAACATGATGCAGATTGGAGAATCAATGAACTCAGAAAATTCATGTTTCTGGTATCAGCAAAGTCACCTGTAGAATCAGCATCAGTCTGAATGACTTAATGCAATTGATTCCTCAGGGTGAGGACCAATGTTATGAGACAATCAAAAATCTTATGATTGAAAAAAATACACACTGTCTTTTCTAGCACACCGACAAAACTACTACAAGTTTCAATGAGGAAAACCTCATCTGCAGCACTCTAGACCTCTTCCTTGCTGGAACTGAGACAACATCCACGACCATGCGCTGGGCTCTGCTCTACATGGCGGTCTACCCAGAAATCCAAGGTGAGATGTGGTGACAGCATCTAACCAAGGCAGAATGGGTTCAGAAGATAGGATGGGGGAGTGGGAGAAGGAGGAGCATATGTGACGGGATGTGCACTCGGGAAACAGCACATCCTGCACATGTTCTGTGAGGACTATAATGATCCCAGGAGTGCAGATATTCCAGTCTGTACCTTCAACAATCTTGAAGCTCAGAAGAAAGAGAGAAGTCAGTTCACATTGTGGTATGCTCTACAGAGCGTGAATTTACCATACAACATTTATTCACACCCTTTCACACCCTCCTTCCTTTGTAACAATCCTTTCCAGTTTGAGTACTGGCCTAATTATTTATCCTGGTATCTAATGTCTTGTCATGTGTGCCCCTCTGCCAGACCAGGGATATTCCTGTCTCTGCCTCACAAGTGTTAGGACAACAAGCAATACAGACTACCATACCTGGCTTTCTTAACTCTGTTCTGTAATTCCAACTTTTCTCATGCTTGTATGGTAACCAATATACTCTAACTTATAAACACACACACACACACAAATTATATTAATACATATTAAATATATCATCTGTATCTATGTTATGCATATCTGGGTTACTATCTAAAATGCCTTTCTTCATGAAAGTTCCATTTTTAAGATTCTTAAAGCTTATTGATTTATGTTTCAGGCTAGCCTTCTGAAACAAAGATTCTAGAATATATTACTATATTTCTAAAAGCTCTTCATATATATATATATATATGTATGTATAGTCTGCATATTTGCACACTTGTATGCTGTCTTTTCCTGTGTACATATGAAGATTAAAGAATAATTTATGGAAGTTGATCTTTCCCAAGCTCAATCACACATCATCCGGTTTGGCCATAAGTGCTAAGTCATCTCCCCATCCAGTATATTAATTGATAGAAGTTTAATTTGTGTTCATTTTATAGTATTAACAGTAGTCAAGAGTTGAAACATCCGGGATACTCATGGGCCATGAATAAAGTTCAGTCCTTGAGGAAAAACATCTTGATACATGCATGAATATGGAAGACAAAAGTCCTATACATTAAACTATACAAATTCTCTAGAACAGTTCAATTTGTAGACATGGAAGGTGGAATATAAGAGGGATAAAGCATGGATTGTGAAGAGATAGCTTGCTGTGCAAGATCCACAGTTCCTGCCATTGCTTGTACAACAATGTAGATAAATGTGTTGTTTCAACTTCAGCACAGTGGCTGCCCCTCAATATACAGCCTTTACAGCCAGCAGCTGCAATTCAGTTACCTTCCTGCTTCTATGTCAGTAGCCCAGCCACTCAGGGCACAGCCTGCAGGAATTCTGTTCCCACAGGCACTGGCTCTGCCACTGCTGCTAAAGGTAGCATTAACTAAATCTCTGTCATTCTATTTAGAAGTAAAATTCCAGAGTCAAAGACTGAGGTGAAAACCTGCAAGCACAGAGAGGTTGAGTATCAGCTAGCTAACCTTCTCTCATAGCTGGTGTCTCCCAAAAGCACATCCCTCTACTCCACCAAAACAAACTCTCAAAACCCCTCTAAACGACTTCCGGTGCATCTGTCTATCTCTTTAAGATGCACTCTGATCATCTATTATTACTTTCTGTGAACTAGTTGCTAACTCAGCTCCCAACCTAAGGTTAATTTTATTTAATTAATGCAAATGCTAACTTGGGATTCACAGTATGATCGAATATCCCTCAACATATATTTAATCTTATATCAATAGAAATTAAAAACTGCAAAAAGAGCTATGATTAGCAGCCCACATCACTAATCAAAATGCTTAAGAGACGGAGGCAGGAAGGTTGAAAATTAAAGGTGATCATGGACATGAATTTGCCATAACTCAAAATCATCAGAGTTTTTGAAATCTGATTTATATAAATTTTATTCCCATTTAATTCTTTTATATGTACAGTACTGCCAACATTAGACATTTATATTTCTCTCTTGAGAGAAAGAGCCATGACGGACCTTGTAAAAGACCTGAATCCCAAATTCTTTTACATTGTGGCAGTAGTGGTGAGCTCAGATGAGGCTCGCAGACTCTGCAGTGGCTCCCATGAGAACCTCCTTTGCACCCAGGGAAGAAACTGGAGAAGGAAGGGGACATTGTCTCTACAAGCTTTGTCCCAAAGATGAAACACCATGTCTGCTTATGTTTTAGTTCTGTCACATTTGCTCTGTAAGGATCTGGGAAATGACTTCTTTAGCTGGAGAAGCAGGTAAGCAGCTGAGTCTCTACTGCTCTAAGATAGTGAAGATACTGAGAGGAAGCGTCTACCATATGCTATCATCATTATACCAATTTACATAAATTTTAAAATCTCCTTGTGATAAAACTGATTTTTTTCTCAATAATCAGTTGAAAAAACCAACACTCATAAACTATTTCTAGTTTGATCATCAACGCTGCCCAGAAACGCATTGCAATTCACTGCCCATGACAGCACATATCCTTGAGAAATTAGTCTGTAGATACGCTGTGGTCTCAATGTTTGTGTCCTCCCTATGGACTCATTGAAACTTAATTACCAGTGTGATAGTGTGAGGAGGTGATTTCCTGTAATGAAGGGAATTTATGCTTTAGAAAGAGGAGCTAGACCGGTTCTTTCTACCTTGTGGCATGATGATACAACAAAGATTTCCCAACTCTGATAAAGAAAATTGGTCCTTACCAGACAAGAACTCTGTTGATGTCCTTATTTTAGGATTCACAGTCTCTGCAAGGAGAAAAAAAGTGTACTGGTGATAATCTATTCAGTAAAAAGTATTTATTTTTAGAAGTCTGAATAGATACTGATATGAGCTTAGCCATGGCCACCCTGATTATTACTTCAGGGTATATGGAAATATATATATTATATAAATATAAATAGTTATGCTGTAGGCTTGAAGAAAGTTATAGAGTTTACAGTTTCCTAAATCAGACTTCCTAAGGGATAGGGAATTTTTAATTCATCACAATCAGGACACTAGATGAAATAAAAGCAAATAAGTTGGGGAGATGGCTTTTTCTATCTTTGGAAGAAAGCATTAAAGTTTAAAACTTAATGGAGCCTCCTGTTTCCTTGAAGAAAAAGTTCAGGCTGAAATTGACAAAGTGATTGGCCCGAAGAAGCAGCCCAGCCTGAATGACCGAGACTCCATGCCCTACACCAATGCTGTTGTCCATGAAGTGCAGAGGATGGGAAATATCATCCCTCTGAATCTTCCCAGGGAAGTGACAGTTGACACCACGCTGGCTGGATTTTATCTGCCGAAGGTAAGTAGACTGAGGCTTGGAAGTCTGTTAACCACCAACCCTCTGTGTGTCTAGTCCATATGTTATTTGAGCCTTTGCTGCCTTCCCTAGGGCTCCATACTCCAGACCAATTTGACTGCACTGCACATGGACCCCAACGAATGGGCCACCCCAGATGTTTTCAATCCGGAGCACTTTTTGGAGAATGGAGAGTTTAGGAAGAGAGAATCTTTTCTGCCATTCTCAATGGGTGAGTTGTGATGAGCAGGAGGGGGTTCAGAGCTCCACCTTATCCCTTCTCTTCTTTCTGGAATTCGTACAGATGGGCCTTCCCGTATATCTCCGTTTTGCAGCTGGTTTCAGTCAGTACCCACATACACACACACACACACACACACACACACACACACACACACACACACACAGTGTCAATCCCTCCTTGCTTCTGATGGAGAGTTCAGCTTTCTGTTTCCTACCTCACTGACAACAAAGACCTAATCTGTGCCTCTTGCTGAGAACAACAAAGCTGAATTCCTGCCATTATGTAGACATTTTGAGTGTAGCAGTTCTTATATATATATATATATATATTGCATATGTTTTGTCAAGTAATTAGCAATTCTTTAATTTCATAACTGTGTTCTAAGCATTAACCTATAAAAACAAACAACCTGAGAGCAGGAAAGTGTGGTACAAGAGATGAAGCAGAGCTGCCCCTTGGAGCATGCATCCCACTGCTGCCTTCCAAGCTGCAGTCAATGAGCACTGCAGAGAAAAGGACACAGACCTAGACAAATGTGCTTCTCCCAGAGCTCAGTGTCCACCAGGTTTTCTCACACAGAAGCTTGTGTTTCCTAACACTGTCTGCAGATGGTGCCTAAATGCTGCAATAAGGCACACTGAAATGCTTGATATGATCATTAAGTTTGCAGATTATCTAAGACAGTGTTGCTTCTCATGATGCAGAGGTTCAGACCAGGAGGAGACTGCATTTGCCTGCACAGCTAGTGTTGATCCAGAGCCAGTGTTTCTTGGGGCTGGCCTGCCTTGGGTTTGTTCTGACCTCTTTGTCTTTCCATCTGGGACTGTCTGTCCCTTTGCTCACTGTTCACAACTCACGTTAATAGGAGAGCTGATAAAATATAGAGACTCTGTCCCTTCTTCCTATTTATAAAAATTATAATATATAATATAATTAAAATTGTAAAGACAAAACCTCAGATACATATTTCACTTCTGTGTTAATGAATCAGATCCATAAAATATGGAGAGGCTAGAAATATGGTCCTTTTTACATTTCAATTTAATGGCCTGTGTGATAATTCCTAAGACTATGGTGAGAAGAATGAGAGTAGATCATCATCATGGATTCTACGGGAAGATTTTTTTTTCATATTGACAGAGGTTTCTGTCCCTGCCTGGTCCCCCAGACCTTCAGTCCCAAAGAAATACACAGAGTCTCCATTAATTCTAAACTGTTGGCCTATTAGCTCAGGCTTCTTATTAACTAACTCTTACATCCTAAATTAACCCGTAATTCTTGTCTGTGTTAGCCATGTGATTTGGTACCTTTTATCAGTGAGGCATTCTCCACCTTGCTTCCTCTGCATTTGGGAGATGACTGTAGACTGAGCCTTTCTTCTTCCCAGAATTCTACTATTCTCTTCACCCCACTTATACTTCCTGCCTGGGTACTGGCCATTCAGCATTTTATTAAACCAATGCAAGTGACAAATCTTCACAGGGTACAAGAGCATTGTTCTACAGTACCTCCAGGCCCATTGCTGCCCATAAACAAGTCTTCTCCTCACTATAATGCAAAATTCTCTTCCTATAGAGGCCTCTTGCCTCACCCAGTTTAAAGAATTCTCCCATCTATACCAGTTGTAAAATAAAAGTAACAACCAACAGAGACCACATCTACAATTATTTAAAATGTTGACATTTAGTCTAAACTACACACGTCATTTAACAGGCCAATTGTGTCAGATAATCACCACAAATACAGTTATTAATACTCAGGAAGAAAAGGAATAAATGTTTCCTTTCACCCCATAAGCAGATTCCAAAGAAGAGAGATACACAGGGAGTTCTTTCTTATTCAGAATCACAGGTCCCAAGAACTAATAGAGCAGGGTCTTATTTTTTTATTTGTAGTTTAGTTCTTTTTGTAGTACATCCAGAATGTAACTTTCCACCAAAGTTATGGGCCCATCCATTTGAAGATTTCCCAAATCCATGTCCTTTCTATCAGTTAGCATCACAAACTGCATCATTTAATAAGAACCTGTTACTGCTCACGGGTTCCCACATGATGTCAGTGGCTTAGAGAATCTTAGCTCTCCTGCTTTCCATCTCATCCTGTGCTCTGATTGGTGGTGATCAAGATCTCTAGAGACAGAATAGAGGACAGAGCAGTGATTAGTCCAAGCTAGGAACTGTCACTCCATAAGTGACACTGTAAGCCTCATGATCAGGTGTTTCATATTGCATTCTACATATTATTATTTGGTGAAAAGACAAAATTTAGTCTTGGAGAAGGAAAACCTATATATTTGGAATACACCGTTATTCAGAAATCAGGAAACATCAGCTTGAATGGTCAAGTCTGGAATGTTTGTGGTTTTAAAACAAGTGCTGGTTAGCAATGGGTTGTAACCCTTACTGATAAACATGTGTGATTAAATATAGAGGGGCAAGTAACATTAGAATGTCAAAAGAGGGCCTAGAGAGGTGACTGGGTTAAAAGCACTAAATACTCTTCCAGAAGACCCAGTCTGCCCATAGGGTAAATAAAAAAAATGCTTAGAAAAACATCTTCCATGATCATTAAGAAAAAAAATATTGAAAGTTATAAAAAAAAATTTGGGTAATCAGGTCCATGTGAAGAGGACAAAAGAGACACCACAGTTAAGCCTAGCATGTGACATTAAGGGTGTCATGGGCACAGCTGGCAAGCCTAATGGGATCTGTTCACCATCCGTATCATAAGGTCTCTAAGTAGAAGGACAATGTAACCAGAATCCTAAGATAGGAAATGATTTGGAGCATGAGTCCCACAAATGCTTTCTCCGGAAATTAAGCAAAATATAATGAATCAAGACAAATGACTAATTTTATATTTCCTATGATGATTCAGGGGAGTGGAGGAACAGACAGCTGCCTGACACATCTTATTTCTGCACTCAGGCCAACAGTCTTTGTCACACTGAATCTTGCTGATCATTATCTCAGTTCTGGTCACACAGCACATTAGTGTCCAGAAAATGACCACTTCTAGGGGTGGAGCCATTTACACTTGGTGCTGAGCAAATCTCCACTGCTGATGGAGACATTTTCTTTGCAGGATGTGGACCTCTCAGAGCAGAGATTCTAAAAGGAAAGCTAAGCGATTATCCTCTATGAGATGGCAGGCCCTGCTTAGGGACCATGCAAGGCTCTGCTAGTTTTGAATGCTTTAAGAGAATGACTGAAGACTTCTGGGTACTACTGCAGGGCTTTGTATGAGGATCACTGGCCATTCTCAATTTGATACCTTAGATCCTCACGTCTCGGTATCTTCATCCTTGAAAGGGATGATGGCCAGGTTTAGATGTGTACTTACTAAATGATGGACATGCCTGTCTGTAGAGTTGAGCAGGAATCTGACTCAATGTTTGAGATAAGAGACAAGTACAAAATTAAGGCAGAGATGTCAAGCCTTTATCTGTTTCTAGTTGCCTATTTATCATGGATGAGCAAACCCAATTAACAGGCTAGAACATTGGAAGGGATAGGTTGCATTGTTGTTCAGTCACTTCATAATGGGGAAAGATTGAAACATTTGCTGTCCAGTCTCTGTGTAATGGGAAAATGTCTCAAGTCCTGGATAGAGTAGTCTGTAAGCCTGAATCATCTCATCTAGGCATCCCAAAATTGTCTTGAGCTGTTTGAAGTCCAAAGCCGATCTTTAAGTGGTACTATCAGCTGAATGGCATCATATGAAATGGGGGTGGTCTTTAGTAGGGCCACATCTTCCTGGAGCCTTCAGTAATTACTATAGGAAAATTTATTGTTCACTCTGGAAAAGTTAAACATCATTCATATCAAAAGAGAAAGGCTTGAATTTTGATAAATGTATATTCAAAGAAAGGTATCAGAGACAAAAATAGGTATGGGGAGAAGTAGAAATTTTGAAAGCAGAGTCATGATAACCTTAGTCCCTAGATTTTTATTTTCCCTCTGTCCCATACCAGCTGGCTCTCTGCATATGAGACCAAAACTCTGAATTTTTCTTCTAAAAACATGCTTAGGTTTAGAGCCACAGTCTAAAACCAAATGTAGTTTTGATTTTTAAGTGAGTCAGGGCTACCTTTATATTGAGACGTAAGGAGATATGTATGTTTAAGTAGTGAGATTTTACCCTGCAGAGAATATTGGTATCATAAGTCGTTTGGATCTCAAGTTGCAGGTGTTTGTGCACCTCTTGATATGGATGTTAAAATCTGATCTCCAGTACTTTGAAAGTAACCTTAAACATTAAGCTCTCCCTCAAAAGGGTTACAAAGCAGTTCATGGTTTTGTGGCTCAGCCATTGTGTGGTATATCATATATGTTTATTAAACGAATTTAAAAAACCTTGAGACTAGTCATGCATTCTCTCATCGAGTTAAGGTATCCCTTTCACAGTCCAGGAACCCAGCTCTCAGAACTTCACTAGGGTTGCAGAAAGGATGCTTTTAAAGTAGCGAGGGTTATGTATCTGAGAGTCTTTTGAAAAAGGCTTACACATTCTGAAGGTAACTCTCTTTATTACTGCAACTTGAAAATTTCTGAGTGCTAAACTTTTTCTATCTGAGGGTAACAGGGAAACACACACTTTCTGGTGGTAACCTCAGAAAAAAGGAACAAACACACACTTCCTGATAGTAGCCTTCTCTTTTACTTCATCGTGAACAATCTCTCTTTCTTGGCATTTTCTCTGCACAGCTGAATCTTTCTTTTTACATATATATCTCTCTCTGCACAGCCATACATCCCTGAATAAAGTTACATCTCTTCACACAGTTACATCTCGCTCCCCAGTTACATCTACCTTCTACACAGACACACATCTCTATGCAGTTACACCTAGTTTCACACAGCTGTATTCTCCATTTAGATACAACCTTCACACTTCGTAAGTACACAGTTACATCTCTTGCCACATAGTTACATTCTCCACATAGCCATATACCTCCTCTTTCACATACACCTCTCCTTTATACAGCTACATCTTCCATATCCATCCATTCACTCAGCTACATCTCTTCACCTCTCTCTCACTGAATATTCAACTACATCTCCCTTTCATCATACACACACACACACACACACACACCTCTTACATCCCTCCTATTTCTCCCACACTTCTCTCTCACACATTCAGATACATCTCTCATATGTCTCTCCTACTCCCCTTACAGCAAATGCTCTGGACAAATATGAGTCACATTTTCAGGGTTAAATAGCACTTTTTGAGTAAACAATAAAAAACAGAGCCATATGATCACACAGTTTCTCTCTGGCTAGGGAGGTAGCACTGATTGGGCCTAGTTAGTAAAGTAAGCACATAGCTCTGGGTGATCAAACAAAAAGGGACATTGAAATTCAGGACTTAAAGAATAAAGAGTCAGTTGGCTAAACCTTAAGGTTGCAAATAAATAGAGAAGTCCTTTGCTGAAAAAGTTATGTCTACTAAAATTGCTTTATGCCTGACCTGGAACCAGCAGTAAAGACTTGGGAAATTGTCCTTTTATCTTCATCTAGAGGCAACTAGATATTCATCTGGAGGCAACCAGTTTGCTTTAAATGTGTTATGAAGTCTAAAATTAGCTGTTATTGTGAGAAGACACTATTACTTTCCTATGTCAGTCTGAGTAATGAAAAGTATCCTAGTAATAGTTCTATTTATCATGATGATACAGATTCAGTTTAAGCCTAAATCATTTTCCTGACCATCCACATGTATACCTGGTAGATGGAATATTTTCATGAGATAAACATATCAGCAGTGAGGAAAATACCCATAGCTGGCACATGAGAAAAACTACAGCCAGAAACAACCAGTCATCTCCAGTGATTCCATGGTTTTTTCCAAGTGGGGGTCCCCATCAGAGAGTTATTCTTGTGGTAGGTCGATCTCTTAAATACTAGCTGTCATCATCTGCGATAGGTATATTATATCACCTGTGACACTCTAATTGCTATTTTATCACATGAAAACCTGTGATCCTGACACATGTGAAACCAAACTAAACAGCCAGACACAAAGCCCAGTGACTGTTCAGAATATCCAGGATGAAAATGACAATACCAGTCCCTGAAGGCACCAATGGCAGCTGATAAAGTACCTCATCTTCTGTTTTATTTCTGCAGGAAAGCGAGCCTGCCTTGGAGAACAACTGGCAAGATCTGAGCTCTTTATTTTATTCACTGCTCTTGTGCAGAAATTTACCTTCAAGCCCCCAGTCAATGAGAAGCTGAGCCTGAACTTCAGAATGGGTGTCACCGTTTCCCCAGTCAGCTACCAGCTCCGCGCTGTCCCTAGATTCTAATTTCAGAGGCAGAAAGAGAAAGGAGAAAGGAGTAACTGTGCTATTCTCTGAGCCACTGGGGCCGCTCCTATGTGAAGGGAAAGAAGGAAGGTGACCAGGGAAGGATAGAAAGATTAGGCTACGGTTATTGGATCCATGTCCTGGACTGCTGTGCCCTCTGAATTGGTCATATATACATCACTTATAAATCTTTTCATCTAGGAGTTACAAAGAGAATGATGGCTCCTCCTGTAAAGAAAGTGTTGTAAATATGAAAGGTGGGTTAGAGACAGCATGGAAATCATTAAAGTCATATCATAAA
The DNA here is from genome assembly GCF_018167655.1 of Microtus oregoni. Classification (NCBI taxonomy): domain Eukaryota; kingdom Metazoa; phylum Chordata; class Mammalia; order Rodentia; family Cricetidae; genus Microtus; species Microtus oregoni. The sequence goes on from NW_024543064.1 coordinate 52,285,955, forward strand.
ATTGTACCTTCAGTTCGCTTCCCGCCTCCTTCATAAATGTGCAATTGCTTCTAGATGTTAAATTGTTTCTTGTGAAACTGGTACAGAGATCTTTCCTCCATCTCGTAGCCTGTGAACTCTTGCTGTGAATAAAACTGATAAGCAACTATGTCTGTAAGACTGTGCTATGATGTCATTTCCCTGACTCTAAGTGGAGTCTCCCAAACTAAAGAGAGCACAAGCCTCTTCTGAACATTAAAGGTGTTCAAGCCCAAGATGAGAGCAAATTTTACTTGGGCAAACGTTGTGCTTCTGAGCACAAGGTGAACACATATTTCCCAATATGATTCCTAGATATCCATGTGCCCCACAGTACCAGCTTACACCAATAAATGGATAGGGTGGCTTTCTTTCTGCACTCTGGCATCAGTCCCTCAACAGTCATTGCTCTATGAGTGGTGGAAGAGAGATGGTCTCATTCATATGTTCACCCGGCTACACAGTTAATTCTCTATTCAAAATGAAGCTGAGGAGCTGGAGAGATGGCTTGGAGGTTAAGAGCACTGCCTGCTCTTCCAAAGCTCCTGAGTTCAATTCCCAGCAACCACATGGTGGCTCATAACCATCTGTAATGGGGACTGGTGCCCTCTTCTGGGCTGCAGGCATACACACAGACAGAATATTGTATACATAATCAATAAATATTTTTAAAAAATGAAGCTGAAACTTACTTGTAAAATGAAGGGTATCAGGGAAATGTGCATGTTGAAAAACCTCTGTTCTGCGCTGTACCGAGTAACTGAGAGCACGGCAGAACACAGCAAGACCTCAACATACCACATAAGTTATTGACAAAGCCAAGTATCATGTTTCCACAATGAGCCAGCAATGTTCAGAGAAGTTGACTATGGCTCCTCGTAGAAATGTCTACCAATGAATCATGTATCCTATTTTTAATTGTTGATAGAAAATTATATGAATTCATTCTCCCACCAAGATTTTGATGTTGAACCTTACAACCACGATTCCTCCCTGATTCCGGATGCTCCAGTGCTCCTTCTTCTTTTCATGAATCTCTAATATTCTCTCCCGTCTTTACGTCTACCTGACACCTCACGTACAAACCCTATGGCAGGAAAGGAGGTTATTTTATTAAATACATCTAAGAAAATGACTCTTCTCTTAATATGTCCTACAAAGAGACATAGAAGTAGATGTGCTGGGCTGGGGAGATGGCTCAGTGGTTGCCTGCTCTTCCAAAGGTCCTGAGTTCAATTCCCAGCAACCACGTGGTGTCTCACAACCGTCTGTAATGAGGTCTGGCGCCCTCTTCTGGTCTTCAGGAATACATGCAGGCAGAATATTGTATAAATAATAAATTTTTTTTTTTTTTTTTTTGGTTTTTCGAGACAGGTTTCTCTGTAGCTTTGGTGCCTGTCCCGGAACTAGCTCTTGTAGACCAGGCTGGCCTGGAACTCCCAGAGATACGCCTGCGTCTGCCTCCTGAGTGCGATATTTTTAAAAATAACACAAACCACATAACTTTCTCACATCCTTCACCAGTTCTAGTTTGCTTTCTGCTACTGTGGTAAACACCGTGACCAGAAGCAGCATAGGGGAAGAAAGGGGTGGTTTCAGCTCCCACTTAAAGATGACAGGCTCTCATTGAGGAAGTCGGGAACTCCAGCAGGAACTGGAACAGAGCCATTACAGAAAGCTGCTTCCTGGCTTACAGGTGTTCCTCTCCCCTCTCTGTCACTCTACTATCGTTATTCTATAACTCAGGCCTGAGAGTTGATCTAAAGTGCTCTCTCTCTCTCTCTCTCTCTCTCTCTCTCTCTCTCTCTCTCTGTGTGTGTGTGTGTGTGTGTGTGTGTGTGTGTGTGTGTGTCTTTTCTCTGGTCTGAAGCTGGTGCATTTGGACTAGGAGTGTTGAAATGCCTACAAGTGTGTAGGTATAAAGAAAAACAGGAATCCACATGTTCCCACAATTCTACTTCAGGAGATGAAGACGCAAAGTCAAGACTGTCTTGAAACAGGAAGTGATTTTATGTGTCTCCATGATCATTTTCTTCCTAATTAGTCCTACAACATCTCTCCATGGATAAGGAAACGTCCCAGACAACACCAAAAAATGATAATTACCCATGGAAAAAGTGAATCATATGTTTCTGATATAATTGACAATCACCACAGAGACTGGAACCCGGATGAGATAAGAGACTGAGAGACTTCATTGATGCTTTCCTCAAGGAAACAACGAAGGCGTGGAAGATGCTGCTGTGTCTTCTTACAGAAAAAAAAAAACGTGATGTAGAATAATGTCCAGTTGACCATGCAGAATGAGATTAGTGATTAATCACAACTAAATACCATAACAAATAAATAAATAATGATACCATAAATAATAAATAAATAAATAATGAATACCATAAATAATAAATAAATACCATAGGATTTATTCTCTCACAGTTTTCAGTGATTCTGTATTACTATTGGCCAGGCAAGCTTCTTTGGGGGACTATAGAAACTCCATTCCCATACCTCTCCCATTTTCTAGAAGAAACTGATAATCTTTGTTCATAATTCCATCTTCAATGTCAAGGCTGCAGCATCTCTCTGCTATTTGCTTCTATTGCTACATTTCATTTCTCTGCTTCTTATCTTTTATGGCTGTCATGAAAGGATAATTCAGGGTAGTATTCCCTCTTGAATTCATCACAACTGCACAGTCTCTTCTTGTTTATCATGTAACATGTACAGACTCCAGGGTTAAGGATATGGGCATCTTTGTATATCATTACTTAACACATGCCAGGGTAGAAACATGCCCCTTTCTGACTATTTAGTCTTTTTCCCAACTGCCCTGCAAAGTGTGACCTGTTTGTATTGATTCTATGTCCTCTCCTGGCTCTGTCCTTATTCCTGCCTCTCAGTCATGATACCAATTCTTCCTTTTACCAATAATGTTCTGTCTCCCAAATCTCCCTCTCCTAAAACAATCTGATCAAGTACTACTTCTGTAAGACATTATTTTTTCACTACTCCATGAATATTGACTGATGAATCATTGTCACATTCTTCTTCCATTACAGCGTGACTTTGTTACTGTTCTATTGCTGTAAAGAGACTCCACATCATGGGCAACTCTTACAAAATAAAGTATTTAGTTGGGACCTTGCTTACAGTTTAGAGGTTTAGCCCATGACTGTGGCAGGTATTTGTTCACGCTGATGCTCTGAGATTGTTAATAAAGATGAATCTTGAATAAGGAAGCCGTGTTAGTGACTAGTTGAATAGAATTAGCCATAAAGGTTTTGGAGTACCCAGGAAGTAGTAGGGAGGGGCTGAGAAAGATGGATCATGTATCAGGAAAGGAGAGAGGAGGTCCACTGGTTTCTTCACCACTCCGCTGACCAGTCAGATTTTACCCTGATATTTGACTTTTCTGAGTTATTATTAATAATAATAAATTTAGATGGATTCTTCATCTGGCATCCAATGCAAGGCAAAGAGGTCATGACTGGCTTTTCAGTCACTGGAGTCACCTACGTACAGCTTGCTCTGTCATTCAGGCTGCCCCAGTACCCTCTCCTAATGCCACATACGTTTCTGCTGCCAGTCTGCTTTTCAGGTGTCCTTCTCCCTCCCGCCATGGATTGCCTTCTTTCCCTGGATGCCCTTACGGAGCCAACTCAACACCCCCTGGACCCACTCATGCTTCTGCTGCTGCTGTGCTGTACACCCTGAGCCACCTCCTGCACGAAGCAGCTTCAGGTGCCCTCAGCCCAGTCTGTACAGTGCAGCAGCAATGCAATGGGATCCTACGGCCTGCCTTGCTTAGTCTGGCTGCCTTGACTCTTCCCCCACTCCAGTCAAGCACTGCTCCTGCAGCTGGCTACACCCAATCCCCCTGCATGTCCATAGCCGTAGTTGCTGCTGTGGAGAAAGTAAAAAGTCATCAGATCTAGTGGGACACCTGGGAAATATTAAGGAAGGAACTCAGTTTTATAGATATATAATATTTATATATTATATATATATATCATGTCAATATTTATTGATGCATTATATATCAATATAATTGTATTATTATAAATAAATATACATTTACTAATATATTTATATGTAATATTTGCAAATAAACATTATATATAATATATGTATTTCTCACATTAAGAATGGGAAATATTAGAATTCAGAAAGTTAGGACTCTGTATGGTTTCACAATAGATGTATGGAAATGGAAAAATTAAATGAAGGGATAACCAAATTAGCTGGGATTGACATACTACAGATATAATTGTTTTCAGTCTGGTAATTCATATTTTATCCTTTAAAAAGTGGTTTGATATTTGTGAAAATATAAAAAAGTGACTGACAAGATAAAAGTCTTAGAAAGATATACCAATGAAACTAAGAAAAGTATCCACACAGAGAAAAATTTAGATCAGAAACTACCTCAGTATCCCATGATGAAACTCAAGAAGAATAACCCAAAATTATGAGAAAACCAAGCTTACTTTATTTATTTTCCATACGAGAATGATCACTTGATGATAGTACCCCCATAGCTATGCAGAAGTTAGCTGGAATCCTGTAGAAATGTTAGATTTGGGAGATTAAAGGAGGCAGTCTTTCCATATGGTATGCAATCACCACATTAAAAGCAGATGGTAAATTCATAGTCAGCAAAAAACATGACTGTCCTTCAAGGCTGGAAAGACTTGTATCTAGCGATATTGGATTTTAGTACTCAGTTATAAAAGAAAACGTGGTGGGAAGAGAAAGCTAGGGTCATTAAAAAAAGATATAGGGTTAAAAGTATTGATATTTCCCAAGATCAGTCTCTCAGTGCAGGTCAGTATACTGATTTGAAAAGACAGTTGATGATCAGACCTTCACACCTCATTCCTGTGTTCTATAGCAGCTTTTTTTTTTTTTCTGAGACAGGGTTTCTCTGTATTTTTGAAGCCTGTCTTGGAACTAGCTCTTGTAGACCAGACCTGGAACTCACAGAGATCCGCCTGCCTCTGCCTCCCAAGTGCTAGGATTAAAGGAGTGTGCCACCACTCAGCTCTATGGCAGCTTTTAATGCTTGGGACAGAGTTGAAGAATCAGGAAAGAGGACTGAGTCATTTACTAAAATTATTCAAGGCTCGAAATAATCCTTCACTGATTTTTTGCAAGGATTGACTTTAGTTGTAAATAGAATAATATCAGATCCAAAAGTTAGACAAAGGTATTAATGGAATCTTTGACTTTGGAAAATGCTAATTCAGAATGCAAATGTACAGTTAGGGCTCTAAAGGCAAGATCACACGTAACGATGGATGGATCTGAAGAACAGCTACTATTGGATCTCAGTTTGTGATGCTACATGGATAGGAGAAATGATTTCTAAAAAATTTTTAAGAAAAATCAAATATCAGATGTTTTAATTGTGGCAAGCAAGGTCATCTGAAAAGGGATTGTAGGCAAGGAATTCCTAGAAACAATGTTTTTCTAAAACATTGAGCTTAACCATCTGGAATATGGAGAAGTTTTGCTAAAGGCCAGCATTGGATTAATGAATACAGATCAACAAGGGACAGGCAAGGTAACCCTTTGCCACCAGGAAACACAATATAGGATATCTCACAGGCCCTGGTATCAAATTTGTTTCAATCATTCCCTGTCAGCATTGGGGAAACTCATTCACAGAGGAAATACAGAGAATCATTAGGTTCTACAAAAACCTGTACACCACAAAATTGGAAAATATAAAAGAAATGGACAATTTTCTGGATAAGTACCACATGTCGAAAAAAGATTTTTCTATTCCTTGGCAACAAGCCAAGAAAATTATAAGGAAATGTTCTACTTGTTCTTTTTTTTCAAGTAAAACAATTTTTATTGAGCTCTACATTTTTCTCTGCTCCCCTCCCTGCCTCTCCCTTTCCCTTCAACCCTCTCCCAAGGTCCCCATGCTCCCAATTTATTCAGTAGATCTTGTCTTTGTTCTTTTTATAACCAAACTCTACTAACTGCAGGAAGTAACCCAAAGCATACTCAAAGAAGTAAAACTTGGCAAATGGGTGTGTTTTATTTTGCAGAGTTTGGAAAATTAAAATATGTTCATCATAACATAGATATATACTCAGGATTTCAATAGGCAACTTCTTTAAGTTCTGAAAAATCTGATTATATAATTAAGCATTTCTAAAAGTTATGACTATTATGGGAATACCTGTACAAATTAAGACTGACAATGCTCCAGCATATGCCTCTACAAAAATGAAACAGTTTTTGCATACTACAACATAAAGCAGGTTGAAAGACATAAAAACTTAAGTTATTTATCTAAGTAAATGCTTTAAGGCCTAAAGGATTATTTCTAGGTTGTTAATAGAAGTAATGAAAGAAAATGAATTGGTTACAAACATTAGACTCACCAAGATAGCCTAGACAGCAGAGTACTTTCTTTGAATTTGCCAAATATAAATTGACTGGACACTGTGAACCCTAATTCTTATTATTTGGTTTTACTATGTTAGAGTTAAAAAGTTTCCTTTTTAATTTAGACAAGGGGAAATGTTGCAGGGTATTTGTTTGCACTGACAGTATGTGGCTGTTAATAAAGTTTAACCTTGAATCATAGGGCAGAGTTATCGACCAGTTGATCAGAATTGGCCATAAAGATTGTGGAGGACCATGGATGCATAGAAAAATAAACAGGAAGTAGTAAGATGAGCCTTAGAAAGATTCACAGGCTATTTTGTTTGGGGAACAAGAAAGAGGTAGCCACTGGTTGCTTCTCTACCACTTCTCTAATCAACCAGGATTTTACCCTGATGTTTGACTCCCGAGTTTTTATTAATAATAACAAACTTAGATAAACACTACACATGATCCTCATGGCAGGAAGCAGATGGGCATGGGAATGGAGCAGTGGTTGGGAGCTTTACTCCGTGATCTGCAGGCAAGTCCGAGAGGGAGAGGGAGATAGAGAGAGAGAGAGAGAGAGAGAGAGAGAGGAGAGAGAGAGAGAGAGAGAGAGAGAGAAACCTCAAAACCCACTTCCAATGACACATCTCCTCCAACAAGGCAACCCTCCCTAATCCTTCCCAAACAGTTCCACTAGATGAGGATCAAGCATTCAAACAAATGAGCCTGTGAGACCATTGTTATTCAAACCACCATACAGTGTCAGCACATCATTTATGTTTCTCTGTCAAACTGTCACCCTTCCAATGACTGTTCCAGTTACTATTGTTCTGCTAGATTCATGAAGAGCTTAGCAGGTGGGGAATAAAAACATCTTGTGCCATGAAATATATTTTAGGTAACAGTTTATTGGTACGTCATAGAACCAATTTATTAGATTTGACTAGAATATTTTTGCCCTAAGATGAAAACAAAATTGAAACAATGGGAATGTTTCTCATGTGATAATGAGAATGCTTCCCATATTTACTGAGTGGATAAATGTGCTCAAAAACATTCTTAACACTTTCCTGTGCTTTTATAGTCATGAGTGTGAGTGCAAGCACACTTATACAGAGAGCAGAGGATAACCTTCTTTCTGTGTTGATCCTTAGGTGTCATTCACCTCTTCTTAGTTCACGATCTTTCTATGGCTTGGAATTCACAAAGTAGAGAAGGGGTAGCAAGTGTTTGCTGCAACACCTAACATTTCTACATGGGTTTTGCCAGTGCAACTCGGGCCCTAAAAGCTTGCAAAGTAATCAATTGACTGAATCATTCCCCACACACAAAATCAAGTTTTTTATTTAATATATATATATATACACATATATATATATTCACACTCTATACTATAGTGTGTGTACATATACACTATACATATGCATATACAGGTCCTGATTTAAAACACATTTCCACAAGAAGGTTCTATTTTTAAGAACATTTAAAACCTATCAAGTTATAGATTGATTGACTTCCTAAACAAGCTCAAAAACAGCAATAGGTTAAAAGAATATGCTTACAAAGTTATTGTTAGTGTTTTTAAAACAACTTTGAAGTTGCTTATTTCCAGAAATAAGTTCTGAGTATATGTTATGTGTCTAAAATTTAATCCGAGAGCAGGAAAGTGTGGGACAGGAGATGAAGCAGAGCTGCCCCTTGGAGCATGCGTCCCTGAAGCCTTCCATGCCACAGTCAGTGAGCACTGCAGAGAAAAGGACACAGACCTAGACAAATGTGCTTCTCCCGGAGCTCAGTGTCCACCAGGTTTCCTCACACAGAAGCTGTTGTTTCCTAACACTGTCTACAGAAGGTGACTAAATGCTGCACAGAACCAACAGGGGAATGCTTGACATAATCAAGTTTTCTTGGTTATCTGAGACGATGTCACTTCCGTGACACTGAGGCTCAGGAAGGGAGGAGCCTGACTTTGCCCTCATATGAATGGTGGTCCAGAGTCAGTGTTTCATGGACTGGGCTGCCCTGGGTATGTTTGACAAGAACCAGCTCTGACTTTTTTGTCCTCTTTGTCTTTCCACCTGGGCTTGTGTATCAACTGTTCACAACTCACTTTAATAGGAAGATGTTAAGAGACAGAGACACTTTCCAGTCTTCCTGTTTATGAAAGATATTGAAGAGTTTTGAATATATATATTCTAGAAGTTCTCCTTCCTTTAGAGATTAATGATATAGAATATAGGGCCTGGGATGAGGTACACTCGTAGTTCTCTGGGTGCTGGAAATTGGTCTCCTCAGTGGGCAGAGTTTGGGAATACATATATATATATATATATATATATATATATATATATATATCTCACAAAATGTTAGCTACATATTTTCTTTGTTCTAATGATTCTTGAATCTTGAATCAGGTCCTGAGAACCTAGAAAGATGACCCTTGCTACGTTCCACGTAAGTGCTCATGTGCTGTGTTCTCAGGGTGTGGAGAGAAGAACATGAGCAGATCCCCATGGCTTCTACAGGATGACATTCTTCTATGCTCACTGCTGCCCATGTACATGCCTTCTCCTCAGAGTGAAAAATCATCTTCCCATAGCGGCTTCATGTCTCACCCAGTTTAAACTATTCTCATCTGTACCAGCTGTAAAACAAAAGGGACAACACACAGAGTCTCCCTGGTGCTAGGTTCTTAGGAATGTTATTACTTGCTCTTAATTACAGACTTCATTAGCAGGCAAATTGTCTCAGATAATCACCACAGAGTTGTAATTATTAGAGTTGTTGTAATTAAGGAGAAAATAAATTAGTGTCTGCTTTTATCCCATACTACTCCAGCTAAGAAAGGAGTTCTTTTTTATTCAAGATAACATGCGCATAAATTGGTCAGAACAGGGCCCAAGGCTTAAATTTGTACTTATATCCTCAGTTATAGGTAGTTCCACTTTAAGATTCACTGAGTTAATATCGTTTGTATCAGCTATAATCTTGCTGTATAACAAGCATAACAGACCGCATTACTTAGCAAGAACCCATTACTACTCAAAGATTTCCAGGTCAGGATATTGGCACTTCTTGACTAACTTACTTAGATGAGCAGGAAGTCACCTTATCTATTCTTGATGTAAGATGTCCTTGGTGGAACCAGGATGTTCTTCTCGGGTTAATTCTCATCCTCCAGCAAAGCAACTGGAAATTCTAATTGCAGTGAAAATGTCCAAAAAAGAATAGAAACACACAGGCCGAGGGAGGTCCATGCTAGCAACCATTACACCATGACTCCCTCTGCACTCTGACGGCTTTTACTGGTCCCAAGGCAAGATCCAGTTTGAGGGGAGAGAAATTACTGCAGTCTTTGGAATAACATTGAAGACACAGTGCACACAATGTGGAATCCAGCGAAAGGGAATAGTAGATTGATCTGTTCTCACTCTTGCGTTCTCTCAAAGGGCAAGAATAAACTCCAATTGCCAGAGGAGGCCTTATAAAACCAGCTAACCTGAGAAACCTGTGGCTTATTTAAGACAATGGACAAAGATCACACATTCGTACACAAAAAAGAAAAACAGTGCTCAAAATTACTGTAAATTACATAAGAAAGATGAAAGCATGGGCTGTGAGGTGTGCTATAGTGCACTTTGGGTTGACATGGCATAGTCCCTTGGGGAGTAGAACAGTGGAATTAATCATCAGGATTGGCATCAGTGATGATCAATGTGAGCCCAGATACTAACTAGAAAGAGTTACAAGTGTTATGTATAGAGATGAATTATAAATGCAAATGTTCATGCAAATGTGGGTATACATTTGTATAAGCACATTGTATAAATTTATTTATATATTCCCAAACTCTGCCCACCGAGGAGACCAATTTCCAGCACCCAGAGAGCTACCAGTGTACCTCATCCCAGGTCCTATCTTCTATATCATTAAATCTCTAAAGGAAGGAGAACTTCTAGAAAAGTGACAAATTCCAGGAAGTTAGGCAGCCTCTGCTGGATGCCTCTACTGTCCTGACCTGCCGCAGACTGACTCTCTTGGAGATCGAAGACCGAGGGAGAATAGGGGTGAAGGCTTAGGAGAACCCAGGATTCGGCAAATGACAGACAGACACAACTCTAATGAGATTTGAATCTGCTGCAATTTTACTAAAATTCAAGCATCACTTTTAAGAGATTACAGAAGGAAGTTGGCAGACATAAAAGCTTATATAGAAAAACGATTACAGACAATTGATTATTCTCAGCAAGTCTTGCAGTCATGGCCAGGTGAGCAGAGCTTTTCTTTAAAATTCATCTCACACCACTAACCAACTGCATTTTCTCATGGCCCTAAATCATATCTGCCCTCAAGGTAACCAAGGTAACCCAAACACCATTCTTCAGGATTGCACCCCCAATGTTTGCTCCAATATTGAATGGCTGGCTTCATGTTATCAAGAATAGCCTGCCTTTTTTTCCTATCTAAAATGCACCAGGGGTTTCTCATTCTGGCTAGCCTCTCCATAAATGGTAACTCTTGCCATTCCATACATTTCCTTCATAATTCATCCATATCTTCTACCAAATCTCCTATCATGAGCCCCTTCTGTTCTAGGGTATCCATAAATTCCCCCAGAGAGCGAGCCAGAGTTTTAATCATAACATTAATGGCTTGAATCAAGGGAGGGAACTGACACATCAGTTCCTCCGTATTCAAGGAGCCGTTGGGAATGTTTCCTGGTTTCTTGAACAGATTAAGTTTTTGTCAAGAGAAAAGTAGAACAGAAGAAAAAGATAGCAGAGCCAATGCAAGAAACCATCACCAGGAACAAAGTGAACGAGGTCGTTGAGGCTAATCAGGAACCTCAACTGAGCAGACTGCCAGGGAGCCGCAGGGGGCCAAGCTCCAGGAAGCACGAGCCCCTCATTTTGAGACGGCCACCACCTGAGAGGCATTTTGTCACACAGGCGAGACAGCCGTGGATATGACACTGACCACGGCTGTCTGTGGCACTAAGCAAGCAATGATTGATAGTAGGCCACGACACAGAAACAGGAATTCAAACGTTCAGACCAATATCTGACGTAATGAGTCATTCTCTGTCCCAATAGCCAGCTCCAAAATAGCAACATGGAGACCTGTTAATTATGAAAGCTTGGCCTTATCTCATAACTTAAATCATTCCATTATATATTAACCTACATTTTGCCTCGTGGCTTTTTAGCTTTCTTTCATTCTGTCTCCATGTCTCACTGGCCTCTGACATACACCTGATTCATCTCCTACTTCCTTTCTCTCTACTCAGAAGTCATGCCTGTAACTCCTACCTAGCTACTGGCCATTCATCTCTTTATTAAACCAATCACAGTAATATTTCTTCACACAGTGTAAAATATCCCACAGCAATCCATGTAAATAAACACAAGGGGGAGCAAGCATTTGAATGTTAACCTATGTGGGAAGTTCATAAAATTTCAAAAACTCACAAATTAGCAGCCAGATACAGTAAATAAATTTGTAATAGAAAACCAAATAGAAACTTAGTAAGTAAGCTCAGTGAAGACTAGTTTGTTAATGGACTCAAAATGAATGGGGTCTTTTGGGGTACCAGCCCCCGGACCCCTTCAAGGTCCCGCTAAGGCACTACAGCTGGTGAGGGAAAAGTAATTAAGAGAATCTGAGAGGAAACGAATCAATTCACACCATTTTTTCCTCACCATGTCTCCTTATTGTTCTCCTGCTCTTGTTCTCTGTTCTAATTCTTCTGTCCTGTCTAGGGGCTGGGGTTGGGGGATGGGGGAGTGGGCAGTTGGGGATGGGGGTGGGGAGTGGGGTAGGGGGTGTGCTATGGGGAGGCACTAAATATATCACCAAAGCAGCTCTGACTGAACAATGTGATGGGATTCGGATTGAAGACAGGACAGACACAGAATAGGAATGAGGAATGAAGGTCTCAGGTCAAGTGATCCTTCACACTCCCAAAGTAATGCTCCACATACATTTGTAAATAGAAGATGCCTGATGTTTCATTACAATTAGGTGCAGGTATGTGGCAGAATCCCAGAACACAGCTACTCCAAGGGCCTTGTCTTATTTGGTAAGACTTTCTCTTCTGCTTCATAAAGGTGGATGGAGTGGTACCTCGAAAGCAGCTTCAAATTATATTTTCAAATCAATTCAATAAATATTTACTGCCATAGACTGTGAGTCAGATACTGTAATCAACAAAGGGAGGCAAAGGGGCCATAACACCTCAGAGCCCTCAGTCTGTAGCACGATTAATAAAAACCCAGAGACAGATATCGGGGTTCCACCTAAAGGTCAGAAAAGCAAAACAGCCAGCCACTGGCTCTTACCTCTCTCCTCAGTCTGAAATGGCAATCTTGCCTCCAAGAATCTCAGAATGAGACTGTGTCTGAAAGCTGTCTCCTCCTGTTTTATATTCCTCTCTAGTGCTTAAATCTCATGTGATTAAACCCATGCACCACTACCACCTGACTTCTATAGCAAACCAGAGTGCCTACTGGGATTAAAGGTGTATAACCACCGCCTGTTCTGTAAGGCTGTCCAATAGGGCTATCTTACTCTCTGATCTTCAGGCAAGCCTTAGTTATTAAAATACAAATAAAATATGACTACATCAGTGTAGTGAAGAGTGGGGATTACATACATGTAAATAGACACCCAAAAGAAAATTCACTGTATGCATAAATACACACATGTGCACAAAATCATAGCTATTAGGAACTTTGGGTGTGGGGAAGTTCTGACAACATCCCCAGTATGATTCTTCTGGGCCTCACCTCTCTTATTTGCAAAGCATGCTGCAAACTCTTCCCCAGTTTCTCTCCAATTTCTTCTCCTCCTCCCTTTTCTGTGGCAGGATGTGAGCTTTTGCTTTTTTTTAAAAAAAAAAAAAATTGACCAGGTATCGTTAAAAAAAAAAAAAAGATTTATTATGTAAACAGTGTTCTGCCTGCATGTATGCCTGCAGGCCAGAAGAGGGAACAGATCTCATTACAGATAGTTGTGAGCCACCATATGGTTGCTGGGAACTGAGTTCAGAACCTCTAAAGAACAGTCAGTACTTGCTCTTAACTTCTAGGTCAACTCTCCAGCCCCTGGGTATAATTTTATAGGGACAACTTTTCCCCTTGGCTCTCTGGAAGCATTATTTGTTCTTTCCAGGTTCTTTCTGGTGCGCACTGTCTTTCATGCAGGGATGCCCTGGCTCTCCTATCTTCTCTCTCAGAAGTATGGCATTCTTCATGTTTGTATTTGCTATTTTTCTGATTAACTGAAATCCTCTTACCTGTAAGCTTACATTTTAAGACAATCCGCATACATTGGGGCCATTATTTCTTCAAGTATTTTTTTTTTTTCTGAACCTACACTCAGCTGCCATGTTTCTTTGATTGTAGTCACAGGTTAAAACCATAAATTTACTGACCAGTCATTGAGATTGTTAATTTTTTCAGCCATTTTTTTTCTCCTCGGGCAAATTTCATTACCATCTTCTAGGAACAGTGGAGGAACATGGCTTTGTGAACATCTCAGCTTCTGACCTAGTTCCCAGCTGGCTCCCTGCTTCAGATTTACCCTCCACATTCCCCATGCTTGTCTTAAAACCTGGCAGCTGCCCCAGTGAATATTGATGCTTTCTGGGTCACACTGTGTTCTCGTGCATGCACCATGAATTGTGTGTTCTGCTCTGGCAAACATAGGGCTTTTCTTCTTTATAGCTACATTAAACTGAGCAAGAAAAAAGGAACAGCTGCAAAGGGTGCCTTCAGGAGCTGGTGTGAGTCACTAGTGATGCCTACTATAGCTACTAATTCAGGACAGAGGCTTCTCTTTGTCTAAAAGCATCAAGGACCAAAACAATCACAGCACCCTCATGCACATCAAATTACATTAAAAGACTCAGGGATCTCCTGAGGAGCCAGATGAACTAGGCTGTGACTCTAGCTAGCTGGCCAATCCCAGGTTGGTCAGTTACCTCCTGCTTGTGAAGTAAACAGTTTCTCTTACTTTCCTGCCCACTTGAAAAACAATCATTCAGCCCACATGCTATGCTTGGCAAATCAAGTCACTATCCTCCTGAAGGTGATTTTTCTTTGTATGTTCTTCCTCTGTGTGTTTTTACAGAAGGCACCAATAAAGTTAGGGATGGCTCCATGATTGGTTTGGTAAAGATGAGTAAAGTTAGGGGTTTTACAAACTCTGAGTGCCTGACCTCTTTTCAGCGTACTTTCTTCTCTGCCATGTCTTAGATTACAGCCTCTCTCCAGATGGCATTCTCCAGAATGACAAAGGCATGAAACAATGCCATAGCTTATTAAAGATGGGCATACAATGTCCTAAATAAATGTTTTGTTGTTAGGCACAGGGATTTCAGGACTGTTAGTGCTGTATAACTTCCCACCTGCTTTGCCAAGGCTGTAAGGACCAGAGAGAGATAGAAAAAAAATCAACAACAAAAACCAAAACCAAAACCCACAGCACTTAGTCAAAATATCTTATCCCTGTGATTGTACATGTTTGTGCCATTGAGAAACTTACAGGCATTTTTCTTCCAGGCTATTTGATGGTTTCCTTACAAAACTCATAGAACAATATGTGCTCCCCATTGTCTAGAGGGGTAAGTTCTAGTCAGACTAGAGTTTGGCAAACTCTTTTAAAAGGCTACCATGCTGTAGTCGCTGTAATCTAAAAATGTCAGAGGCTACACCAATGACAGACTCATCTACACGGCTGCCTAAATAACACCTGAACAATGATGGGGGGATGGAAAGAACACGGAATGGAGAAATCTCATGAGGGCTCAACCTTAGGCAAAACCTGAAGGCATCTGGGGAACATGAAGAGAAGGAAAGACGACCTTCCCCAGGGACAGTCCTTTTCCCTAGTGGGTTATCCAATACCTAGTGGTAGCCTTGAGATCATTTACATCCATCTGAACTAAGTAGGTAGCACTGATGTACTTAGGAGTATGTATGTATAAATGTAACAACTAAAGAAAAAGGTCATGAACTTAGGAGTGGGAGGGTATGGGGGAGGAGTTGAAAGAAATAATATAATTTCAAAAAATAAAAATATTAAAGAGACCTTAGGTTTTTTTTAATATAAATCCACACATTTTAACATATTTATACAAATATCTCTCCCAGTCTGAGGTTCTTTTCTTTGTCTTTTCTTTGCATATGAATCTTTATGACAATTTTAGAACATTTTTCTTTAAATATGTCCTTTAAATGTCACTTAATAATAGCTTGCCTAATCCAAGGCAATATTTTTCTTTTTCTGAATGGTTTATATGTAATGCTGACTTTGATGTGAAGAAAAAAAACTAAAGTTATCTTTTCATAGCCAAAATTCAATTATTTTATGACTAGTTACTGGAAAGATTAATATTTCTCCTTTTGAATTACCTTGGCTTCTTTTTAAATAAATCATTTGACAGAGTTAGTTCTTTTCTAGAAAGAAATCTATTGTGTAAATCCCCAAAGTCCACTTCCTCAAAAAGCAGTGCACATACTAGTAAAAACAGGCACCGACAACATCTCCAGGTTCTGGAAAATTACCACAGTCTTATAATTCGAGCATTTTTTAAAAAAATATAAAGAGCAGTCAAGGCTAGAAGAGCAAGAATGTTTTTTTAATGGAAAATCACAGCAAGGAGACTACTTCCAAAGGAGATAACCTAGAAAAACTCAAAGAGGAAGTAACAGGCTTAAAAATTCCTAGGAGGATTTAGCAGTATTCATCAGCAGGCAGGAGGAACCAGTAAATTTGAAAATGTTAATGAGATTATCAGCTCCTTGGGCCAGACGTGGGTGGAGAGAAAAGAGCAAAGCTTCACAGGTTTGTGTGAGACGGAAAGCAGCTCTCTAAAAAGGCAGCGGGACCGTTTCTTTGCCGTCAAGGCTCAGGAGCACTTTATTGTGAAAACCACTGCATGTACATTTAGTTACAATGCAGTCATACATAACCAAAAATACTGTTGAGGCATCAGGAGCTGGCAGCAGAAAGTTGGGGGAAACGTGTTTGCCATCTCAGGACATTCTTAGTTTTGGGTTGATGGAAGTTACTGGTTTGCAAATACCCATTAAGTTTCACACTTGATAATAGCTACAAAGATAACTAAGCATAGATAAAATAATTTCGGCTTGGGTCTGTAACTTTCCAAGCCTCATAATTGCAGGAGTTCTAACCAGTTAACTTGATCTACAAAGTAATGATGTGACTGAAATTTGCCCTTAAGCACTCAAAACTACACATGAACAATGTAGTTAGTGACACCATATTTGCCAAAGACATCAGAAAACAAAAGGATTTTCCTTTAGTTAGACCACCACAATATTCTACAGTTGTGAAGGTTAAGTCCTATAATAGAGCTTGTGAGCTTTCCTGGGTATCACCTAAAGTGGAGCAGGTTTTTCACTTTGTCCCCTGTCCCTCCCTATTCTTTTATATCCAGAACATTTAAATAGTCATGTAATCGTTACAGTTATTGACCATTCAGCAACAGCAACAAAGTTAAACTTTTCCAAGGCAAGTTTAGAGAACATGGGAACCTATGTTTTTCTATAACTCCACTTACAACTTGAGATGGCAAACATAGGTTAGGTGTGGCTAGCTAGGGTGATGAACACAGCATAAAATATGAAATAACTTTACACAAGAGACTCCCGTGTTAGCGGCTCACAGTTGATAGCTTCAGATGTGATTTCTGGGACCCATGTTCCTTTTAAACTTTCAGCTGTACCAAAGGGACACATGAGGCTGAGAGGCACAGGGCAAGGAAGAGCACGCCTGATGTGGGATGTCTTTCTGGATATACGTTGCTTTTATTGGTTGATGAATAAAGCTTTTTAGGCCAATGGCTTAGTAGAATCAAGTCAGGCAGGGTTTCAGAACAGAGATAAAGAGAATAGGTGGAGTCAGAAAGACACCATGTAGCTGCCAAAGGACGATGCTGGAATCTTGCCAGTAGGCCACAGCCTCATGATGATACACAGATTAATAGAAATGAATTAATTCAAGATATAAGAGCTAGCTAGGAATGTACTTAAGTTATTGGCCAACAAACAGTGACACAATTAATATAGTTTCTGTGTGGTTATTGGGTCTGGGCGGCCGGGAAACAAACACAGTCTCTGACAGTCTGGATTATGTAATTATTGTTTTTTCTTTAAATTTCTTGACTGCAGAGACATTTGATTCTGCGGCTGATAAGCTAAACCAACTTCAAGAATCCCCAAAAGGTCTTTATAAACCCTAGAAATACTTCACCCAACAAACAGTAGGAAGCAGTTTTGAGGAAATTATGCCCAAATTCCCAAAATGATTGCTTTTAAATGTTTGCTTTCATTTAAAGGGGGTTGGGTATAAATCATTAATGGTCATAGTCAATTCTTTTTAAAAAAGGACGGTATATAATATAGAGGCGAATATGTTGCATTGGTATGGATCTTGAACTACTGATACAAATTTAAGGTCAATTTTGTTATATGTATTTATGCTCTTATTTAAGGTATTGTGTTTGTGCAGCTCATTAAAAAATGTAATACATAATTAAATTTATGGATTAAAAGTCTTATAATAGTCAAACTTGTAGTCATGTTAGGTTTTCTAGATATGTATTTCAGCTAGATAATCTTCAACACTTCAAAGACCTACAAAATATGGCACTTAAAATGTTTGAAGAATTTAGACTTAACAGTGAGCCGTGTCTGCTTTTGGCAACACCAATTATTTGAAAGAAGTTGATGGGCATTAAAAAAAACATCATTTTGAAATTTGCCTTCAATATGACAAGGATAGCCATTTGGGTAAAAAACTACTCTTGCTTGGACTGGATGATGGTATGCTGTATAAACTGGACATGCAGGACCCACAAAATTGTCTGCTAAACTTTCCAAAACACAGGATGGTCCTTCAGGGTTCCTGCTTCACATACAAAAAAACTGGCAGACATTCTGCAGGGCACACAAAAAAGCAGCTAATAAACTTTGCCATTATAAGGCAAAACAGATCTTCAAATTCCCTGCTTTGTAAAAAAAATCTGCTGGATACTATGGGCCTGTAGGATGAAGATGGCCCCAGCATTACAGAAGAACTTTGTGTAACTCTCCAGGCAACAAGATGTCTTTGTCAATTCTAAAACTTTGAAGTTGCTTATAATACACTTCCTGTCTACTTAGGTAATATTATATCCTTCTGGGGTCTTTAAAGAGTTAAAGACAAAATAGTTATCAGTTTTCCTTAGTTATGATAAAAAATAAAGTATAAAACTTTAGACTCACGAAGACAGGATAGATAATAAAAATATTTTCCTTAATTTGCCAAACGTAAAAGGACTAAATATTATAACTATAATTCTGGCTTGATAACTGTTTGGTATATGTGATTTTACTAAATTAAAGTTGAAACCTTCCCTTTTAATTAGACAGAAGATGGGAGATGATGTGGGATGTCCTTATGTATATGTGTTGCTTTTATTGGTTGATGAATAAAGCTGTTTGGGCCAATGGCTTAGCAGAGTAAAGCCAAGTGGGAAATCAGAAGAGAGAAAGTGAAGTCAGAGATATACAGCATATAGCTGCTGAAGGAGAAGGGTGCCAGAACCTTACCAGTAGGCCATAGTTTCATAATGATACACAGATTAATAGAAATGGATTAATTTAAGTAAGATGTAAGAGTTAGTTAGGAATATGCCTAAGCTATTGGCCAAACAGTGTTGTAATTGATAGTTTCTGTGATTATTTGCTTCTGGGCAGCTGGGAAACATGCATAGCATCTGACTACACATGCCTGTATTCTCTATCTGCAAGTCAGTGCTATTCACATCCAATTAGCCAGCACTCACAGGGTCCTGTCACCTAGCCACATAAGGACCAACCCCCAAGGTAATATAGTTACTAATGAATTATATTA
This sequence comes from Microtus oregoni, assembly GCF_018167655.1. Classification (NCBI taxonomy): domain Eukaryota; kingdom Metazoa; phylum Chordata; class Mammalia; order Rodentia; family Cricetidae; genus Microtus; species Microtus oregoni. The sequence goes on from NW_024543064.1 coordinate 52,305,281, forward strand.
AGGAAACTATTTATAAAAGGAAATCTAAGAATGAGTTTTGAGATTAGTACTCAATAACCCTAAAATTGTATGCCTTGAAATGGTCTGGAGTCCACCTCAACATTCTGGTGGTAAAACTGGAGACAGAGGACACACAAAAATCACTTTTACACACCTGTTCACACATAAAAAAATGAATTCATGCAGTTTTGCTTACTAATCTAAGTGGGTTTAGCCCTTTATTAAAACAGGAAATAAATATATATTTGTAGCCACCAAAAACACCACAACCAACTGATGCAGAAGCAGAAGTTTATTTACTTAAAACATTTCACAATTATATTGACATTTATTTAAAATAATATTCTAAATACTTAAAAAAATAAATCAAGTATTGCTTCTATTTTTCAAGTGTGACAGTATTTGCCATAGAAAATAGAAAGGACCTTTTTATAAACTAAACACTGCACTGAAACTTCCTCAAGTTTAATAACTACACACTATTTCCTCTGATGATTTGTGCTTTAAAATGTCCAAACTATTTCTGTGCAACAAACAGGATCACAGTAAGACTGTATGTATAACAAGCCATATACATTCATTTCTACATAAAATGATACTCTTCTGACCTAAACCACCATCACGCCCAAAAGGCCAGATGTACCATTACACAGAAGTAGGAGTGTTTGTGAAGAGTTTAACATCCAGTCATCAATGGCTGACCAGATCTTACTAAGGGATACTCAGCTAAAGGATGCCAGGCAAGACGTTTTTAATTTACACTAAACCATAGAATCAACTTCAAATATTTATCAATATATTAAGTTAATCCCAAGATAAACAATTTGTCATAATTATATCCAAAAAGAGAAAGGAGTATCAATTCAAGGACAACTGCTTGAAATTCAAGATTGTTTATAACTTTATAATCACCGGAACATAAATTTTTGTCAATTCCATGTTTATTGTCATTCAATCCTTCCTGAACACACTGTAGAAATGACGGTTCCAGATGAAACACTTTATACCTGGTTTATACCTGGCAGGGCACCAGTATCACTGCAGCAGCCACACACGGAAAGAATCTCACCCCGATTACTGCCTGCCTGAATTTTTGTGATTAGTCTCAATTATATAGAACTTTACATAGTTTTGTATAAACACGTATCAAACATTTGAAAGTCTACTTAAAACTAGAAAAATCAGAAAATTTGCCTTTTCTTTATTAAGAAAAAAAGAACCTATCCTTATGTTCGTATTTATGCTACATTATTTAGAAATTTATGAGCAATTGCACTAGAAACAGTAATTTATTGAAGTTGATCTTTTACAATAAGTTCCATTAAAAGGGGATTTGTAAAATCTCAATTATAAGCAATTACAAACACATCAATATATCTTCAATAACAAAAATATACCCAAATGCCACAATTTTTAGAAAATATTAAATAGCATGCTAAAGTATTTTCAAAGTCTTATTTTACTAAAAGACACGGGCAAGCAGACAGCATAAGAACATACAAAACTGCAAACCAACAGTTTAAATGCACAAAGCATCAAATCTAAGAGGTAGTCAACAGAAGGAACCCTGATAAAACAAATTATCCCGGCAGATGCTGCTAAAGACCCCAAATCACTGTGAATTTTTTTTAAGTCGTTAAAAAATTACTGGGCAAGAATTTAAAGGCAGTTATCTACACGAGTTAACACTTCAAAGAGAGCAATACTCATATTTATGAAGGACTAAGAATAAAACGGAGACCACAGCTCTATAGCTCATCAGCTCAATCTGACTTACACCCATTTGGTTTACATCTCCTCTTTGGTGGTACGAGGGGAGGGAGATGTGAGGAGCCGATCCAACAAGGAGGGAGCAGCCCACAAGCACAGCCCCTCACAGAATGCCTGCTGGCGGTCAAGGTACACAGGGCTGTGACACTACTGTTTGCTGCACTCCTGCACCTCCTGCTTTCTCTCTCTAGATATGAAACGGTGCAACACTTCTTACTTTTGTAGTCTAAGGATCAAAGAATGTGCCTACGAAGTGCTGGAAATGTGTCTGACACAAGCACGGACCACTTGTGGCTACATCAGGCAATACTGATTTAACAACTAATATTCCAAAGTGTGACTTTAAAAAGTGACCCTAAACGAGAGAGAAACCTCTCTGAAAAGACCAATGCTGGGCAGAAATGACCTGAACACCACGAATCCAGCTCCAGACCCTTCCCAGAGGTAAGCAGGAACTGAACCTGTCCTAAGCTATTACATCATTGTTTCTTTTCAATGAGGCAACATTATACATGATCTACCCCTTCTTAGAAAGCAAACGCCACAACAACTTCATGCTCAAAAGCACGTGGAAATTCAACATGTATTCTAGTTTGCTTTCCAACAGAAAGTTCCCTTTTACAACACAGCTTACTTCCCACTTTAAAGTCCCCGTCAAGCCCTGCAGCCTTCATCCACAGCAGTGCATGTGCAAACTGAGATACATCTCGGAGAAACTGCGAATGTCTAGTCAGTCACTCCGACAGGACAAAGTCACTCCAACGGTAAAATCTTCCAAGCGTTAGAGCTTCCTTCCACAGCTTGACAGTCTCCTCTTGAGGGCAGAATTGGCAAGTAGAGGAACGCTCTGTACACACAAAGAATCTGCCTTGCACAGGTCTGCTCTACATGCCTTACTGCTTCCCACAAGGCAAATCTAGACGTACTACTAAATTACAAATTAACTGACTTGCTGTTACAACTAGAAGCGTAAAGCTGAAATATGTAGCTGCTTTCCCATGATGCCATCTCAAGACAAATATTTGCTTTATCACACTTCCACGTACTCAAAAGTACTGCCCAGAGACAGCTGATTCTGTATTTTTTAGTTAGAGTAAACTTAAATATTAATTTGATATATATTGACTTAAAAATAGTTGATACCAATACTGGGAATGTAGATCAGCTGGTAGGTCACCTGACTTACAGGGCAGGTTTTGATCCCCAGCACTATAGAAACCAGCATGCAGGAAGTGACGGAAGGACTGATCAATGTTCCAGGTCATCCCTGAATATGTTGTAAATTCAATGCCAGTTTGTGGTATAGGAGACCCTATCTCAAAACAAAATCCAAACAAAACTAGTTGATACCAAGCATTTTAACCTTTGTTTTTCGTCTGGTAGTTTCTTGGGGTACAAAACATTTTGAGGCACTTCTGTTCGTGTTTGTTTGTAGACTAGTCAGATGCTGCGGCTGGGACTTTAACAGACAGGTTCCTCCGGGTGCTGGTGATGTGCCGCTGCTGTGCTAAGAAGGACCGAGGAGGAGGGCCCACACCGGTGTCTTTGCAAGCACCAGCGCTACTCACAAGCCGAGATTCCATGCCCAGTTTCTGAAACGCCAGGCTCTGGGTAAAGAAACAGATAAATAACATGCAAAAAGTAATGTCATATTTACACCAGCCCTAGCAGGCCTTTCCAGCAAGAAAAAAATTAAGGATTCATAAGTCGATTCTTCTATGTCTGACACTGCTGGGATGAAGACACTAAAAATCACTGTTTTTATTTTAATCCTCTTAATTTTTAATTTTAAATCATTAAAAACGGCAGCCTAAAACAGCCATGCCAGAGTTAAGCTTAATTATAACAAGAAAAGGATACATCACCTCATGAACAAAGTACTCTAGTTTGGGCTACTGGTTTTCTTGTGACAGAAGGTATTTCTCTATCACTAGAACCCATAACACAACTGTATTGTGTTGATATAAAATACATTTCCCTCTATTCTGGTCAAGGAGGTGATCAACAGGGCTCAACCCCACGCATCACTGAAGTGCACTATACCTTGTTATACCAGGCAGAAACAATGAGTTTTTCCTCATAGTCACGGAATTTGGCTACTTTACATTCACTCTGAAAAAAAAATGATTAAGACAATTAAAATATCAGAAATTGCCACAAAGTATGGAAGACAAAGTAATTTATTTACTATCTCAAAGGAAAAATGAACTTGTGAGGTACATTAATTAGTCAAAATAAAGGAGTGAATTATGCAGAACAGAATCAAAACATCTTTAGGGAGGCCAGAAAACACAGGTCTGCTCTACCTCTATGAAATACATTCCAAAAACAGCACCACGTCTTACCACTGTGTGAAAATAGTGCTCCTGTGAAACATTTTACCAAAAAAACTACAAAGTAATTACAGACTCTAACATAAAACTGTACAATGCCATGCCCACCTGACTTCATAAAAATGAAGTAAATAGTAGAACAAAATGCCTTTAATAGCTAAGAACTCAGGGTTCTTAGCTCAGCAGGTAACACCACGTTGAGTAAAGGTTTATGAAGACTGATCATGAGTTAACGATGTTGGGCACCATTCTGTAACATGAGGGCCTGCTTGTTGGATTTTCTGTCCCATCCGACACCTGACAGCAGGCAAGCCCCAAAGAAAAACACAGAGATCCCATAAGTTATAATTGGCCCATTAGCTCAGTCTTCTTATTAGCTCTTTAGCTTATATTAACCCATGATTTTTATCTTGCTTCTCGGTGGTCTGGGCTAGAATGGGAGGAATGGGCTTCCTCCTTTCCAGCATTCTCCTGTTCTCATTGCCCTGCCTCTACTTCCTGTCTGGTTGACCAGCCTATACTTTCTGCCTAGCCAATCAGCATTTTATTAAAATACATGATTGGCAGAATACAGATAATTCTCACACACCAAAAATATGACAGAGGTTAATTCCCAAGATTCCAGGGCAGGGGGAGGTGAGTGGCAGCGGAGGCTTTACCTCTAGAATCTCAATTCTTCTTTCCTTCTCCGCCAGCTGCTTTCTAAGTAGCATTATTTCTGCTGATGCTGGATTTAATTTGGGATCTAAAGTTTTTATTACCTGTATAAAGAGAAAAGTTATGTCCATTTTGTCTTTAAAAGTATCAAAAATATAAGAACATGTTTTATAAAAATTGTAACATAGGCTCTCTACAAAGTCACTAGGCGCTTACTAACAATTTAAAGAACAAAAGAGTGGAAAAACAACACCAAACTAAATGTCTCTTGTCTATGTGTTCAATGGCAGCTACTTAGCCTTTTTTGTTATTTAAACTTTGAGCCCTGAAGTTAGTTTAGCTTTTTGAAGTTAATTTCTCGTTTTTATTTTGGGAGGTGACCTGGCCATGACCCCATACTCTGTTCAGAAGCCTTGTGCTTTCCACCTCATTCCACATAAAAGGCAGCCCTGAATGAAGAGCTTTCACTGCTTCCTGGCTCATCTCTAGGCATCTGTCTACGTGTTTATATGTGCACCATGTGTTTGCTCTGGACTTACAAACGCCAGGAAAGATCATCCAGTTTCCTGGAACTGGAGTTACAGATAGTTGTGGGCCATCAAGTAGGTGCTAGAAATCAAATATATTTGCTTGTTATTTCTGATACATAACTATGTTACATCCTATCTCTTTTTACATGTGCACTGCGGCCATACATGTGAGCTCTCCCACTCAGCTGCTGTCTCCAGGCCTAACCTACAGAACGTCACCTCTAGGGTCTACACTGTCTCTTCTCATCCACTAGCAGACAGTGGTAACCTGGGGCTGTGCTGAGACCTCAATGACTGCATTGAGAACCACTCTCACTCATGACTAGATACGCTAAAATTAGGACGGAAGAGGTCAGCATGTGAAGCCTTGAGATTTGAGGTTCAACTTTTGCTATGGCTTTTATTGACATTTTAACTGGTAAATATATACAATCCAAATATTAAGACAAGTAAATATACTATTATTTTAGAGTTGCACCACCACGAAATTCCCTAATTACCAAATAGAAAAGAACGTATTAACATTCCGAGTTTTTATGTGGTATTCATGAAAATAAGACTATGAAAACAATATTTCACAGATATTTGAACTAAACTATACAATAAGGAAAAGAAATGAACATCAGGATACTGTTTAAGTCTCTAAAATGTAAAATAAAACCAACTGAGTACTGAGACTGTCTCCAAAAAAAAAGGTAAATAATTTCATTCATTTTGCTAACACTCTGGTAAATTTTATTCTCAGCCAACATGCTGAGACACCAGCACATAAGTAAAAGAGTTTATACCACTGCAGTCACTTTCTTTAGTTAGATCACTACTGCCATTGTTGATGACGTCCCTAAGGTCACATTTATCTGACACTAAGTCAGCCTGCGTGTGCAGGACTCACAGAGAAGATGGCAGAAACCTGACAGGTGGAGGAGAACAGGGACTAGGCTCAGACACAGACCTGTGTCTGAACTAGGGATGACCAGAACATGGGCACAAGGAATCTGCTCGGCAGGGGGGTTACTCACATTTCTGGCTTTCTCTAAGTACATCTTGTATCTCTCCTCCATTGCTTTCATGTCTTCATCTTTCTTCTGGAGAGCAGCTTCAAGTTCATTGATCTTTTGTGCTATTTGTGAAAATAAAATTAAGCCAATGATCACATATTTAAAATACTTTATCCTTACGTAAAAATTGTACTTATCAAACTTATTTTCTAATGACTGATAAGAGAGTTTCCAAGAAAAAGCCTTTAATATCAAGTAATGTATCCTCAACCCCTGTAGATAATTTAACCGTTTCTACTTTTCTAGCAAACATGAAGAATGTGAAGTCTACTGTTAACAACAACCACAAGGACAGAAAATAAGACAGTATTTTTTTAACTCAGATTCTATATTATTAACTTGACTAGAATTTACAATGTTTGATACTCCTTTATATCAATCAGTTCATCTAACTAAAATGGCTTTGCTTTAAAATTATATTGTATGCAAATGATCTTAGCTTTAAAAATTACCATGGTTCTTATGCAATGTGCACACAACACACTGTGTAAAGGCAAATCTATTTTCTTATCTGCTTCACTAGAAGGGTCAATCCTGAGAAATATATCCAGATTTTACCCAAACTTACTATTCTGACTTATATCTGGCTGAAGGTCTTCAATGAGCTCCTGTTTCTTCTGTAATTCTTCATGGACTTCTGTTAGCTTTTCCCTAAGTAGTGGAGAGAGCATGTAGCTTGGTGTCAAACAGATGTTAGAATGAAAACTGGTCTTTGCCACATAAGGTCTGGACTTCGGACAAGAGTCTGTCTGATCTTTAGTTTCCCACAGGTAAAGTGGGAACCTATTTAACTAACTCCAGGGTCTGCTGTGTAGATGCACATGGTGACACATGGTGCACTCCAGCCTTTGCCTTTCCCTCTGCACCTCCACTTTCTACACAACTGAGAGGAAAGGCTGTACAGCTTTAGCAGCACAGCATCCACTGTGCATCCACTTGGCTGGTCCATAAATGTCTGCTCGGTTAAATCTGTCAGATGATGTTAGCTGTTTAAAAATGCAGGAGTTGGCGGCTGCCAGGCATGAGCGATTGATCACGTCTTTTCTTGCCCTTGGTAGCAGTAGTGAGTAGTCTGGGCCTGTGTTTTCATTCACCAAGTCAGAAAAGACATTTTCCAGAAGCTTCTACAACCCTTCCCCTTTGAAATGGAACATGAGTTTACTTACATATGAGCTTCCAACTTCCGCTTTAGTTTGCTGGACTATAAAATTAAAAATAGTTGCTGTTAAGATGACTCACTTGAGAAGGGTAAATTTCCCAAACATTTAGATTTCTTCACTTCTTTTAAAGGTATGTTATGTAAAAATAATCTTCAAAACATGTACTTGTAATAGCACAGTTTCTAAAACCTAAAATTTTAGGTATATTTTCTACAACAAAAGGAAAAGGAAATAAAAATGGGAAATAAAGTAAAGAAGAGTAACAAGGAAAAATTCTGCTTATTTTTGAACATAATAAAAATTAAATGTGAACTGGAAGAAAAGTAGGAAATCCAAGCTGAATGTGACATATTGGGGAGTATCAAACATTTCAATACCTAATTAACAACTATTAAAAAAAAATACAGATTTTAATATTTTTCTTATAAAACCTTATCATTATAAATGAAAGCACATGAACATCAACACTAAATGAGGCAACTGGATTTTTGTCAAAAACAAATATAAAAAATCAAGTTTCCTCCTTTAAAAGCAGTGCTTAGAACCACAGCAGCAGTTCTGTATCAACAGGGCACCTGCAAAATTCTGGTAACGTGGAAATCAGTACAGGAAAATCAAAACGTAAAGGAGCTGACAATCTTCAAAACACTGCGACCCAAAACATAGTACCCCAAATAGGCGCCATTTTAAAAGTATTCCCTAACGTGGCTTAGCAATACCTGTATTAGAGAGGATACAATACCATATATATGCACATATGAGATGTCGCCATGCATGAGATGACTTCTATGTTCCAAGCCACCCAGAAGAAAGAAAACCATGTGAAGTATGAAAAGACAGAGGGAAACTCAGCCCTCTCAATATCAATCTGTCTTTCCACCTCTCCTTACTTCACAGCTTCTACCAATCTACCTTTTTTTTTTTTTCTTTCGAGACAGGGTTTCTCTGTAGCTTTGGTTCCTGTCCTGGAACTAGCCCTTGTAGACCAGGCTGGCCTCTAACTCACAGAGATCCTCCTGCCTCTGCCTCCCCAGTGCTGGGATTAAAGGTGTGTGCCACCACCACCTGGCCAGATCTACCTTTTCTTTTCACCAACTGCATCTCTCTCAGTTCTTTTCTTTCCCACATATAGAAAAACTGCTAGATATGTCAAAATTCAGATTAAATCTCTTTTCAACTTCTTATCTCAGTCTGAAATGCTTTGAAATGGTGTGAAAGAGAAGCAATAGAGACGATGTCTTCAAAACTGTGTTCCTGTCCTTCACACCTGTTCCAATTTCTGGAATGAGCTGTCAACTGGGATCACTTGTTTCCTATTAGGAAGCTTTTCCACTTCTGAATGATGATTATTCTCATCTCTTTTACTTCAGAACAAGCCTGGTTAAGATCCCTGTAGATCTGTTGGCTCTCAAAGTCTACCACTGAGTCAAAATGTAGAGAACTTAAGTACAGATTCCAGGCAGTACAGATAGAAATCACCTTATGATTCATATAAGCAATCTGTAAGACTTCAAGTTGGCAAAATCACTGCATCTATAGATGGTATCTGAAGGTACCATTCATGAGAAGGGTGCATTCTCAAATGCAGATAAATGGGTAGTGGAAATTATTCGAGTTAAGACTTTCTTACTCACACTTTCGCCTTCAGTCTTGGAGCCCTGTTCTTGTAACGACTTCTGGAGGTCCTCAATTTGCTGCTGCAATTCTCCAATGCGCGCTTTGCTCAATCTATTGTGACATGAATTGGTATTTATCTACTCGTATTTGAAGTTAAAGCATCTGGGGTCTATAAAAGTACATCCACGCAATTTAATAGAAATGCTAGCATAAATAAGGGCAAGGCTCTTATCTGTGACAAGCACGACAGGCAGAACAGGATGTCACTTCTGCGGAAATAATTTAGAAAGAACTTTTCCCTTCTTAAAGCATATACATGCACATACTGAATGAGTCACACATCTATCATTCTTTATCACCAAAAGCAGAAACCTAGTATTTCCCGGGTTAGCGATACAGTAATAGTCAAGTCTCTTCAGAACGGTCAAATGTACCCTATTTTACTCACAGGAAACAAGGTTCAAGTGTCTGAACCCCAGCGGTCTCTTGACGACCTGGTAAGCTGGATAAACAAATCCAGCTGCACCTACCTCTATAGTGAGTATCTCCTTGTACTCACTATACACTATAGGTAAGTTAGAAGACCCTCAGCAGTCAGGCTGGCAGATGCCTTCAATGTGGAAGCCAGAGCTTATTCAGCTGTCTAAATTCAGTGAGCTTCTGACTCTCTCCATCTCCACCTCCTTATCCATAGAGAAGGTGATCACAGTCCCTAATTCCCAGTGAGGATTTATGAACTGGTCGACAAAAGTGCTTGTATGTAACTACTATTTATGAGGGTGGAAAGGGAGTTCAGCATAGAGCACTCGCTTGCCTGTCCTGTAGGCACCCCTGGCAAGTTTGAAGCACAGAAGGAAAGACATTATGGAAGACTCTGACAGGAAATTCATAGAAGTCACATTTAAGTTTAAGGACAAGGAAAGCACACTACATTAAGCAGATTCCTCCTGTGTCTATAGCTGAATAGTCTGAACTTGAGTAACTTGCTGAGAAACAGCAACTGAGTTAAACAGAAGTGGAATTCTAATTGACCACACACAAAAGCCCAAGTTTAAATACCACATCATTTCCATCCTTATGGAAGTATTATTCTACCACTAAAATATAAATTTCCATGTCCAAGAATGACCAGTAATTTTTAAATACATATGAATTTTTATGAGAAATTTTACCTCACCAATATAAATCTCAGTAAACATTTTCTATTTAAAAATGTAACTTTTGATCTGTGTTAAGTATTATTTTATATATTATTACTAAATTTTTTTATGAAAAACTAAAAATTTAACTATCTCGACTATACATCTGTGTCCTATCTATACACCCAACTGTAGGAGCCACTAAATCATTATTTACTTATTTGTTTTCTTTCAGTTGTGAGGCTGTCTAGTGAAAATCAAAAATAAGTACCCTGGCTAGCCAAGTCTATTAAAATGAACATTCTTCATATGTTTTATGCTGATATCCCTGAACTAATCCTTTGAATTCTTCATAGGTAAGGAACACCTGCTTGCCAGTGCTATGTATTCAGACCCCAGTGCTGGTTCCTGCACATGACTCCTAATGGCAGCAGTCACCTTTGCTCAGTTTCCAGCTCGTTCATCTTGCGGTGCTTCTGCTCCAGCTGCTCCTGCAGCTGCTCGATGCGTTCATTCTCCGTCCCTTCCTGCTGCAGGCGAAGCATTTTGTTCTCATGCTGCAGTCGAATGAACACCTCTCTAATGTTGAAAAGCAATTTTTTTCAAGTTTTAAAATAAAGTTCACAATATATTTTCAAATTGTTGCTACATTTATATACTTATTTTGTGTATATAGGTATGTATATGTGTTTGTGCATACATGTTCCAGGGTACCCATGTAAATTAAAGGTCAGAGGGCATCTTGTGGAGTCAGTTCACTCCTTTACCACGTGGATCCAGGGATAGAATTCAGGTAGCTAGGGCTGGCAGCAAGTACCTTAACCCACGGAGCCAGTTCACTGGAACCACCATATTAGCTTAAGGGAGCTCCTATCTAATGTAAAAATATGATCAAAACTCTTAAAAGGTTTAAAGACATACTGTATGTCCTGAAAGGTCACACCTCAAAAGTTAATTATGCAAGTTCCTAGATAATCTTCACTTTTAAATACAACCTCAGGAAAAGTAGTATATTTTCAGAATGTATATGATAAAAAAAAATTGTAAGAAAACATTTTGCCTAAAAATCTTAAATACGTTTTTATGATCACTAATCTCTACCTATTTTTAAAGGGGGCTTCGAGACAGAGTTTCTCTGTATAACACCCGTAGTTCTCTGTAGACCAGGCTGGCCTCAAACTCACAAGAATCCACCTGTCACTGCCTCCCCAGTGCTAGGATTAAAGGTGTGTGCCACCACCACCCGGTTTCATATTTTTTTCTTTAAGAAAATCTTTTGTGTATATGTACATTTTCATTATTCATTCATCAGCTGAAGGAAATTTTGTTATTTTCATTTCATAGTTATTTTGATACTGAGCCTTTGGGGCATATGCCAAGGGGTGATTTATTTTTAACTTTATGAGATTATTTGGCTGTAAAGAAAAATGAAATCATATTTCAGCAGGTAAACAGTCGAAAGAAAAAATATAAATGCTCCATTTCTCTTATTTGTACTTCCAGTTCTGAATCTGCAGGAGTTGAGTTCACAATATATCAATCTGGCATAACCACAGACACCTGGAAAGACGCCAGGCATGGGAATAGCAGACCATAGGTGCTATGAAGTAGTAAATGAGAAAAATAGGGAGGAAAGTAAGCTGGAAGGCTTAGAATACCACAGTCCCAGAGAGGGGGTGGTAAACAGAAAGGATGTTTTCAGTTGGGAGAATCCTCTTATGATCACCTAAAGCTATGTATAACTATGGGGGGTATGTATTTTCTTAAATGAAGTTATGCCACTTAGTGTTATTGTGCTTATCCTTTCCCAAGAACCAAAAAGAAAAAAAAAACAGTGTAGGTATAAGAAACCTCCTTTCTAGTTGTTGGTTAGAGGCATCTAAGAGAGTCCTAACACAATCTATGCTGTTGCTATTGTACTCGGTTGCCTCTCAGAGGTTGAAGGTAAGTCCCTGTTGTGGAAGACAATAGGCACTTAGGACTTAAGAGGAACCCAGCAGAATTTGACCTCGAAGTCTCCTCCATAAGAACTAGATCTTACAGTACTTGAAGCTGCTAAGAAAGCTGCCAAGCTGCCAAGGAAAGTCATCAGTAGGTCCTACTCAGCTCTGGTGCTTATAGACAACGACCATCAAGGCAAGATACCCCAAAAGATAGCATATTGGCACTTACATCTTGGTAACTGGACTAAAGGTCCACTCAACAGAATCTACTACTGACACTTCCTAAAATCAGTATAATCTTTAACTGCGTTCTTTTTCATTTTTTATTTTAGACAGGATCGCACTATAGAGTGCTGATTGGCCTAGAATTCAAGAGATCTTCTGCCTCTGCCTCCAAAGCACTGGGATTGAAAGCATTTGTCACTATGCTCAGCTTTAAAATGCATTCTTAATACTTATCCTTATACCAAAACCTAAGTGTACCTCTTGCCCCTCAGCCAGCAAACTTCTGCAAATGCTGCAGGAGAACATTACAGGGAGGCACAACAACTGAGCGCTGACTCATGCACCCACAACACAATCCTACCATCTAAGCCCCTGGAAGACGGCAGAAAATGTGGAGGGAAGATTCCAAGAGACAGAGGACCAAGCTGAGAAATCTTTTGTATGAGGACATGGAAGCTGCATGCATGGAATCTCAACTACAAGGCTGGCCAAGCAAGACCTAAACAATGACAGCATCAGTTGGATGGGGGAAATCTCACAAGATGTGGATGATACGGCCAATTAAAGACTGTTGGGAGAGAATCAGTCTTCTCCAGGAATGAACCTTTACTTGGTTAGTTATCCATTCCTAAATGGTCAAGCCCCCAAAACACATACATATCAGCAACAGTAAATGGATGCAGCAGGTAAGATTTATTTATTTGTTTAATATATATACACATATCAAGAGGTAACGGGTGAGTAGGGTACACAAAGGGGTGAGAGATGGGAATGGTGTAAACACAGTAAACATGATATTTTTAAATATTTAAAAGTTTATTAATTGTTTATATAAAGGCCTTAAAGTACTTTTCATATTTATATTCAATGCAATTTTCATTCTGGTATTAAATAGGAAACTTATACTTTCTCCCTTTTCCAAATCTCATACTCCTAAAATAACTACTTTCAACAAATCTAAATTTTGTTTTAAATTACAAAAGCATCACTCTAAAAATTAAGCTCTACAGCCTTTGAAAACCTGATTTCAGAATAACGACTGACTCAACAAAGGATTCTCAATTTACGTAACTACTCTGAGGTTTGTTAATGATACTGCTTTTTGTCTTCTTTATACTTTTATAACTTGAATTACTTAACTTCTAAAGCAAAGCAGCTTTTGTTATATGAATTTTAGGCAGTAAGTTTCTTTTTTAACAACAAAGTACATGAAAGCTTAGCAAGAAAAAGTCAGGTTATAAATTTAGAACGCTAGTTTGTGGGATGTTGCTTCTGATGTATTTTTAAACTGTTGTGTTAGTAAGTATAGTCTTATCTATAAAGTTTAAATGTGTCAGAGAGAATTTCAGGATTATTTGTCTGTATTATTCTAAGAAAAAGATCTGAATTCCAAAAGGACACCAACTGTTGGATTCTATGTATGTCAGTAATAAAAGGCAGCTGGTGCTGGTCACCTGGGGTGAGATCTCGGGGCAGGGAGAACGGGAAACAACTGCTACTGGGTGTTGGACAGGCCATGTGGGTGCAGTGACAGAGGCTCTACCATCGGATAGTACGGGGACGGTCAGCGACAGGGACAGTAAGAGATGAGTTACAGCTTAAACTATACAAACAATAATCTGAGTTAATAAATAAAACCTGACTTGGGCCAAAGCCTAGAAATAATATTTTACAACTAGATAGGTAAAATGCCTACAAGTAAATCACCATAAACAACCAGGATAAGAGACAGACTGAAGGGGAATGCCTACATTTGTATTTTGTTTAATTTGCCTACTACTACTGACAATGTTTCTATTTTATTTCACTCACAGGGATTTGAATGTCATATATTCATTATATTAAGAGTTTTCCAGAGTTAAAAAATAAAAAAATATTTTAATAAATACAGGCCTTGTCATAAACACTAGACTGTTACTCTGACAATTCTTAAAATTTTACTTACGATATTTTTTTAAATTGCTGAAGTAAAGATAACTAGAGAAAGTTGTTTTCAGCTCTATTATAATAATAAACTTTTTCATTAAAGTTTTAATAGACAAGTAAATTTTTTATAAAGACAGACTAAAACCAACTGGCACTTGTACTATTTATTAGGTGTGGTTTTCAGTCCATACACATTACCTGTACTCCACTGGCATGATCTCAGCAGCGAGGGTCTCATAACTTTTTGTAGCAGACACATCTAAGCAACAGAAATGAGTCAGTGTGTCATCAGTACTTCAATCACTAGAAAAACCAATGTAACTCTGCCCAACTCACCAGCTTGGTGTAGGTGATCTTGCTGTGCTTGTGAGCACCGTAGCTCCTCATTCGTCTCTTTCAGAGTGTCACGCTGTTCTATCAGTCTCTAAAAAAGAATTGTTCTGTTAGCAGTTACAACCCTAACAACAACCAGGAGCCAGCAGCTCTGTGTGTGTGTGCGTGTGCACATGCTTTCCACACGTGGGGCCCAAGGACCAAACTCAGGTTGTCAACTTTGATGCCAGGAACTTTTACCTACCGAGCCACCTAGCCTGCCCAGAATACACATTTTCTAATTTTAAAACTTGACTAAAAAGCTATAATGATCATGACTGATAGAGGGACACCAACACAGGGGCCGGGCATATAGATCAATGTAAGACAGCTGATAGGCAAGGTACATGTAATTTTTTTAATTAGTAGGCTCTTTTTTGGCTAATTTTAGATTTATTAGAAAATGAACAGGGAACCCCAAGTTCCTATGCATTCCCTCATTTCTCTTCCACTGCCAGTTTCTGTATTTCTAATACCTTTGCACTGCTGTGACCTATGTATCAGTGTGAGTACACATTATCAGCGCATTCCAATGTGCCGGTGTGAGTACACTATTATAAATGCATTCCAGTGTGTCAGTGTGAGTGCACTGTTATGAATGCATTCCAGTGTGTGTGAGTGCACTGTTATGAATGCATTCCAGTGTGTCAGTGTGAGTGCACAGTTATGAATGCATTCCAGTGTGTCAGTGTGAGTGCACAGTTATGAATGCATTCCAGTGTGTCAGTGTGAGTGCACAGTTATGAATGCATTCCAGTGTGTGTGACTGCACTATTATGAATGCATTCCAGTGTGTGTGAGTGCACTGTTATGAATGCATTCCAGTGTGTCAGTGTGAGTGCACGGTTATGAATGCATTCCAGTGTGTCAGTGTGAGTGCACTGTTATGGATGCATTCCAGTGTGTGTGAGTGCACTGTTATGAATGCATTCCAGTGTGTGTGAGTGCACTGTTATGAATGCATTCCAGTGTGTCAGTGTGAGTGCACAGTTATGAATGCATTCCAGTGTGTCAGTGTGAGTGCACAGTTATGAATGCATTCCAGTGTGTGTGCCTGCACTATTATGAATGCATTCCAGTGTGTGTGAGTACACTGTTATGAATGCATTCCAGTGTGTCAGTGTGAGTGCAGTTATGAATGCATTCCAGTGTGTCAGTGTGAGTGCACAGTTATGAATGCATTCCAGTGTGTCAGTGTGAGTGCACAGTTATGAATGCATTCCAGTGTGTGTGACTGCACTATTATGAATGCATTCCAGTGTGTGTGAGTGCACTGTTATGAATGCATTCCAGTGTGTGTGAGTGCACTGTTATGAATGCATTCCAGTGTGTGTGAGTGCACTGTTATGAATGCATTCCAGTGTGTCAGTGTGAGTGCACGGTTATGAATGCATTCCAGTGTGTCAGTGTGAGTGCACTGTTATGGATGCATTCCAGTGTGTGTGAGTGCACTGTTATGAATGCATTCCAGTGTGTGTGAGTGCACTGTTATGAATGCATTCCAGTGTGTCAGTGTGAGTGCACAGTTATGAATGTATTCCAGTGTGTCAGTGTGAGTGCACAGTTATGAATGCATTCCAGTGTGTCAGTGTGAGTGCACAGTTATGAATGCATTCCAGTGTGTCAGTGTGAGTGCACTGTTATGAATGCATTCCAGTGTGTGTGAGTGCACTGTTATGAATGCATTCCAGTGTGTCAGTGTGAGTGCACTGTTATGAATGCATTCCAGTGTGTGTGAGTGCACTGTTATGAATGCATTCCAGTGTGTCAGTGTGAGTGCACTGTTATGGATGCATTCCAGTGTGTGTGAGTGCACTGTTATGAATGCATTCCAGTGTGTGTGAGTGCACTGTTATGAATGCATTCCAGTGTGTGTGAGTGCACTGTTATGAATGCATTCCAGTGTGTGTGAGTGCACTGTTATGAATGCATTCCAGTGTGTCAGTGTGAGTGCACTGTTATAAATGCATTACAGTGTGTGTGAGTGCACTGTTATGGATGCATTCCAGTGTGTCAGTGTGAGTGCACTGTTATGAATGCATTCCAGTGTGTGTGAGTGCACTGTTATGAATGCATTCCAGTGTGTGTGACTGCACTGTTATGAATGCATTCCAGTGTGTCAGTGTGAGTGCACGGTTATTAATGCATTCCAGCGTGTCGGTGTGACTGCACTGTTATGAATGCATTCCAGTGTGTCAGTGTGAGTGCACTGTTATTAATGCATTCCAGTGTGTCAGTGTGAGTGCACGGTTACTAATGCATTCCAGTGTGTCGGTGTGACTGCACTGTTATGAATGCATTCCAGTGTGCAGGCTTTGCTCTTCCTGTCACACAGCCTATGACATGTATGTACCACAACAGGGTCAGGTACACTGACTCATAAGTCTTTGAATCAAATGCTGCTAGGACAGCAGACAGCAGCCTACAAGTGAGTAATTTGAACACTACCTCACATCATGTACAAAATGGAGCACAGACTACATATAAGAGCCTGACTCTACACCTGTGAAAGAGCACAAAGAGGTAAAATAAAAAACAAGAAAAGCGGACAGCTGTAACTGAATGTATATGGGAAACTTTTGCTGCAAGCAGGACTATTATGAATTTGAGAAGACAACACACAGAATCAGAGACAACATTCAAAAAGTAGTTATCTAAGAAAGGACTTACATCCAGAGTATATTTTAAAATATGCTTACAAAATAAAAGCAAATAATTAAAATGAATCATGGGAAGGATCTTAAGAACCATAAAGTACATATACTTGCACAAGGTCCTTAGCCATTACGAAAATGCAAGTAAAAATTCAGGTTCACTAGGATAGCTAAAATAAATTAAAATGACAGACAGAAAAGTGTTGGCAGGCACACAGAAAAAGAGATTAAATATACTCATTGTAAGGCACTATGCCACCTTCCTTAGTATGTACTCCAGAGGAATGAAAAACATCACATAAAAACGTGTGAATAAACCAGAAGCAATATTCATAACAGCCCAAAGTGGGATGAGTCCCAATGTCTACACACTGATGACTAGACAAACGAAACATGCTGTATCAACACAGTGGGCAATAGTTAAGAATAGACAGTACACCATATGAAGCCTGAGCTAAAATAATCTCAAAACTAGTCATGTCACTGCATGGTTCAGTCACGCCAGGAAAATGCAGAGACAGCAAGAACAAAAACAGTTGCTGAGACTGATGGGAAAAGACCAGACTGTGTGCTACCTGCTATGTAAAGAATTTCTTTTTGGAATAAGAGTATTCTAAAACTTGATTACAGTAATGGTGGCTCAATTCTATACATATATACTAAAAGCCTTGTGTGATGGTTTCAATTTTCAACTCCACTGAAGCGAAAACTGCCTAGAATATCAGCAAAGCACAGCTACGAGGTTGGCAGGGGAGCCACTTCAGAGATGATTGATCGTGAGGGCTCTGAACTGATGAGTGGATTAATCCCTGGTGGAGTCACATGACGATGGTATTAGATGGTGAACCTTAGTTGGAGGAAACAGATGGCTTGGGTCATGGCCTTGGGGACTTAGCTCTTGTCCTGGTCACTTCCTTTCTCTGCCTACCATCCACCATGACCTAAGAGTCTCTTCTTCCAAAAGCTCACTGCTTCTATGGTGTTCCACCCTACCACAGGCTTGCCAACAAAACAAGCCATTATGAATAAAGCTTCAGTAACTGATAAGCTAAAGTCTAATTTCCTGTCATATATAAATTGGCATTTATTGGCATCCTGTCACAGCAATATGACCGCTAAATGGCACCCGTGGGATAGTATACTTTAAAGTAGAAGACACAGTATGTTCCTATATGCTAATAAAGCTGTTGATGATCCTTGCTTTAAGGTAGTTGGCTGAAAACCTAGAAAAAAAACACTCACAAACTGAGGACTGTGGCTGTGACTTCACTGTCTCTCCTGGCAAAGCTAACAGGACTGAATAAAGCATGTGTGAACACGCAGACTGCGTTCTGTTATGTGTTGTCTTCATTTCTATCATCAGTGCTTCTCACTTTCCCCGCAGAGGTCTTAAACTTTCTTGGTTAAAATTAGTACTAAGAATTTCATTTATTTTGTAGCTATTGTCACTGTGATTTTTTTTCATAGTTTCTTTGCAGCAATATCATTAATGATGCATTAAACGGCTACTAATTTTGTGGGCTGATTTTTTCCTACAACTTTACTAAATTTATCAATTGTAATTCTTCTCTAGTACTCTATATAAGAATCATATATTTCTAAAATGTCTACACCACCCCAACGTATAAAGATTTGGTGCAATCTCCATGGAAGGATTGATAAAAACATTTTTACAAAAGAATGACTGGGAAAAAGCTATAATTCCTATGAAAGCACAAGACATTGCAAATAGCAATCCTGAACCAAGCAAACAATGGAAGCATCACAACACTCGATATCAAACTGTACTGCAGGGAGCAGCAACTAGAACCAGAACTGGCAAATACTCAAACCGACTGAAATGGGACACGAATACCAAAAATAAATCCAGGCCTTTACAGTCAAATGATCCTCCACCAAAAGAACAAAAACTTATACACTGGAGAAAAGAATGCCTCTCCAATTACTGTTGCCCCCCGCTTAAAAAAAAAAAGTCACGCAATATCTCTCACTGTGTACTGAGATAGCAACTAAAAAGGGATCAAAGACTTAAACCATAAGGCATTAAACTAGAAAATCACTTGAAAGAAAATATGCTTAGGATTCAGGTTAGTGGTTCAGAATTAGGGAAATCCAAAGCAACAACAACAAAAGGACATATTTCTTATCGAACATTTATGATCACCTCTTTTTCCTTGAGTAAAGCTTCATGTTTTTCTTCAAGCCGCTTCATCTCAAAAGCTAGTGTATCTGCCCTTTTAGACTCCGAGGACAACTTAGTGTGAAGGTCCTGAACCTTTGGGAAGGAAAAAAAGTAAAGCAAAATAGTTCATGAGACTCCTCAGCTTTCAGGGCTGAATTGGAAACAGACTTTTTAATTCTAAGTATTTCAAAAAACACAACATCAAAAAAAATGACATAAAATTCAAGAAACAGATTAAAATAAGTCAAAATATTTAAAAGTATTTTAATAATTTTCTAGGTTGCTTGATAAATAGCACAACAGAGTATTTCAAGAGAATCACTGTCTAGGTATTTGTCCAATTCCAAAACACTGACAAACAACAGAAGCTCAACATGAAAAACTGAAGATATCAGAAGGTAGAAAAAGGTGAAGGATAAGTCAGATTCGTTTTGTTTTTTGTTTTTTTGCGACAGTGTTTCTCTGTGTAGCTTTGGTGCCTGTCCTGGAACTAGCTCTTGTAGACCAGGCTGAACTCAAACTCAGAGATCCGCCTGCCTCTGCCTCCCGAGTGCTGGGATTAAAGGCGTGTGCCACCATCGCCCGGCTGCAAGTTGGATTCTTTATCTGTCACCTAAACTACAACTGTAGAAAGAAGAAATTCATCAGGAGCATACAACTTACTACACTCAACACTTCTGTATCACTGAAAAAAAAAAAAAAGAAAGAAACCGTAACACTGAACTTTTAACTTCATCAATGAGATATACAGACGTCTCTCACCTGGCGTTTATAGGTCTCTAGCTGTGCACGCGCTGCATTGGCCTTCTTGAGCTCCTCTTCCAAGCTCACAGTGTTGTGCATATACATCATATTTGTCTCCTGTAAAGATTTCACCTGCTTGCGGAGGTCATTTAGATCTTGTAGCTTCTGACGATACACCTCTACTGTTGACTCCAGTTTATTTGCTTTGTCTGAGGTAGCCCTGAATTAATAAAACGTGTATGCACACATATTTTGTTCTAGCTGTGAAATGAATATTCAAACAATAACAAAAACATAAGCCTAAAACCATTTCAAGTCAATATTTTTGTTGTAAAGTCATCAACTATTAAAATACTTCAAATTTAGACTTTTAGCACAATCTATCAAAATGTATGATTTGATACACATGACTAAATTCTGAGCTATCTAAAGTTCCCAGGCAAATTACATATATCATTTAGCAAACAGTTCTAAGTGTTTGATATGCTTACAAAGTTGAATCAATGGACAAATTTGTCTGGCAAAGCATTTTCTTTAGAACTGTATTTATCTGATTAACTAGGCTAAAATAAAAATAAACTGAAAAAAAAATCAAAGTCCAAATTAATAGCTAAAATGATTTCTTTTCAAATGAGTATTTAAAACAAAGGAAAAAAAGTCACATAAAAATACTAACAGAGGCCTAGCAAAACAGTCCAGTGGCTGAAGGTGTTCCCCAACAAGCCTGACGCCTGAGTTCAGTCACCAGAACCCACGTGCAGGAGAGCCAACTCCCACAAGGTGCCCTCAGGCCCCCACAACATGCATGCACACTCCCAAATACAACATAGCAGGCAGCTAAGCATACATTTTATATCCCACAGACAATCCTGCCTGAAAGAAATGCTAGAATTCTTAACTAGGCTTACTTTAACAAAACACAGTAATGCATACAAAATCAGTTAACATGTATTATTTCAAAAATGTAAGAACACATTATCATTTTGGGTTTACGGGTTCTGATATGAAACCGTCCTAACAAGAACTGAATGTTATCAAAGAAATACATATCAAAACAACTCTGAGATTCCTGTAAGAATGGCCAAGATCAAAAACACTGATGACAACTTATGCTGGAGAGGTTGTGGGGTAAAGAGAACACTCTTGATTGCTGGTGGGAGTGCAAGCTGGTACAACTCCTTTGGATATGGCGCTTTCTCAGAAAATTAGGAAACCACCTTCCTCAAGACCCAATAATACCCCTTTTGGATATAAACCCAAAGGATGCTCAATCGTCACAAGGACATGTGCTCAACTATGTTCATAGCAGCATTGTTTGTCATAGCCAGAACCTCAAAACAACCTAAATACCCCTTGACTGAAGAATGGATAAGGAAAATGTGGTACATTTACACAATGGAGTACTACACAGCAGAAAAAAATAATGACATCTTGAAATTTGCAGGTAAATGGATGGATCTAGAAAACATCATATTTAGTGAGGTAACCCAGACACAGAAAGACAACTATCATATATTCACTCATAAGTGGTTTTTAAACATAAAGCAAAGAAAACCAGCCTACAGATCACAATCCCAGAGAACCTAGACAACATGAGGACCCTAAGAGAGACATACATGGATCTAATCTACATGGGAAATAGAAAAAGACAAGATCTCCTGAGTAAATTGGGGGCATGGGGACCTTGGGAGAGGGTTGAAGGGAAGGGGAGAGGCAGGGAGGGGAGCAGAGAAAAATGCATAGCTCAACAAAATCAACAAAAAAAAGAAAAAAAAAGGAACTGAACGTTATTATATCTTTAAATACAGTTCTAATTAATGAACACAGAAAAGGACCAGAAGTCTAAACAAAAAGTGATCAATATAATGGGATAGTAAGAGTTCTGGTAAGACTAGAAACCACTCAAGTTATTTGACCAGTAGCTTAGAAGCAAGCACGAGTGCCCGGACAGGCCGTACCTAAGAATATCTATCTCATCTTTCAGAGCTCTGGTTTCCTCAGCAAGGCTTGTCAGCTCATCATTCCTGTGCTGAAATTCAATCAGCTGCTTTTCAAGTTCCTCACAGTGAACACGGTAATCATCTTTTGCAGCTTCAAGCCTTAAAAAAAATAATTTTTAATATAGTTTCATCCTTTGTCTTCTCATTGAGATTTGAAGTTAGTACGACATACTTAAATTCCACCTTCACAAGAGGAAAAATTCAAGTAACTTTTAGCCATTAACACTGAAACACAAATGAAAGGTACAGAATGCTCTTAGTTTTCACTTTACCTTTTATGCATATCTGGTTCTAACTGAAATTTTAATTGGCAAAGAAAAATAAGGATATATAAATACAGTAATTTTTTAAAAAATATATGATATGTAAGGAAGTAAAATATTAATTCTAAATAGATTACAACAGATTAAAGACAACCAGTTTAGGGCATATTGCTGTGTCACGAAGAAAGTACTAAAAAGAAAGATTACATTTAAAGGATAAATGATTGACTTGGTCAAATCTAGGAGAGCAGCACATCAAAACAAAGGATAAAAGTGACAGGCTTAGCAGCCACTGAGCAAAAACCAGTTAATGAAACCCTGGATTCCATTTTCAACAGGAAAAGTTATAAAGAAAATGTAACAACTGATTGTATCTGAAAATGCTCGGTAGTTTAGACAGGAACATCGTGTCAGTGACCATTCTCCTTATCATCACCACTACGCTGTGGTTTGCTGATTTTAGGAAACACACGCTAAAGCTTAGAGGGGGCTAAAGAATCTGCATCTCTCTAAACATCCGAGTGACTACATGAATACTGACTGTGATAAGCAGAGAAAGCTGTATAATAATAATAATACAACCATGAAACAGCTGTAAAAGACATGTAGGAAGGAGTTCCTCATATCCTGACAACTTTATTTTGCAAATTTGAAAAGATATGAAAATATATGTAATGTACAATCAAAATGCTTGTCCTAAGGTCCTGGCACAAGGCTCAGTAGCCTGCCTGTCAGAAACAGTCAACCTTTACTAAAGGTAAGAGCTTGGGCTGTTTATTTTAAAGAGCAAAAATGGTTTGCATGAAAAGCACCTTCTAAGCTTAAGATCTACATCCTTTCATTACTGTTACCTCACTTCTGTGGACATGCTCTCTCCAAGCCTCTGTGACCCCTCTCCCAACTCTTACTGTCTCCAGCCAATATCTGGCTTATATCTTTGAAGTCCTTGTTTTAATGTGGATATCCTACGTGGTTAGTCTGACTGAACCCTGTAGGCACTGCTGACACCATTTGATACTTTTGTTAGGTGTACTTTAATCAATGTTCTAAGCGTATATAATTCTCAGTTATTGGCTACTGATAATTATGACTCTTTAGATATCAGTTTAATAAAACTCAGTAATTTCTACTAAAAAATACTACCTGTAGTTTTCTTCTTGTAATTGTTCTAGTTGTAACTGTGCATGAAAATACTTTCTCGCAACCATTGTATTTGGATCATCAAAAGAGCCATCCAACTGGTCAAGCTTTTCATTCATCATCTCGTTCTCAGAGACCAGTGAATTCTTCTCATCCTGAAGTGCAGTCACCTGAGAAACAAACATCAATAGAAAACCACCACTGACGAGCTGGGAGTTCTGTACTCTAATTCTGACTGAGGGATGAAACAGTCTGACCAATAGGTAAGTTTTAAGGATTCTTCCACACTAGAATTCTGAGTACAGGAATTTTAGAATAAGAGAAATCAAATCAGTGTTTCTAAATCTAAATTTGAAGTTAAACAGTTTGAGGTCTAAGCTAATTTTCAGGATGCAGTCATTCTCTCAGCCTAAATTATCATTTTAGGTTCACAGTAGAAAATAACCACAGTCATATATCCTGGAGACAAGCATACTTGGTTAAAGAATCAGCTAAGAAAATAAAAGCCAGCTATAATGTTTTCATGTGCACAGGAACTTACTTATCTTGTAAAATGGGTGAGAGAAATGTAAATGTAAGTGGGTACTGGTAAGATAGCTCAGGGGGCCTGAGTTCAGTCTCATGGTGAAAGGAGAAAACCAAGTCCTGGAACTTGTTCTCTAACTAATCACACATACCAATCACACACACCAATCACACACACATTATGGGAGTACAGAGGTTAGAGGTCACTTCTGTAGGGTCAGTGGTCTCCCCTGTTACAGAGGCTCTAAGGACTGAACTCATCCACCTTACCAGCTTAGCCATCTCACAGTCTCCTTGACTTTACTCTCTTCTCTAGAAGACTCTCATTGTTGTCCTTCGGTGGAGTTCCTAAACTAATTCCTGTTTTGAAGCTAACTAATGGATGAATCTAACCCTTTAAAAATCAAACAGTGCTTCAGTTTGCTTTGTAAAACACACAAATGAGAAATATAGACAGGCTGAGAATATGACACTAGGTGATAAAACACAAACACACACACACACACACACACACAACACAACAATTTTCTGTTCTAAAGCCAATGTAGTCAGCCGTATTTACTGACTACCTCCCTGTCACAAATAAGTGATTCTAACACCAAAAAGAGAATGACCCTCAGAGTAGAAATTTAAGTACTTACGTAAGAGATGCTGGAGTTATTTTGACATAAACACGATAGGGTCAGAATGAGACAATGAAAGAATACAGATTGAGGACCCCTACTCTGAGCATTTCAGGTTTTGGAATATCTGCATAAACATAATTGGCACAATAATGACATACTGCTAGCACAATGAAAAAGCCCTATGCTCCGGTTGAATGGGCAGCATTGTAGAACCAGAAGAAGCCACGGCAGCGCTTAAGAAGCAATGACCACATCATCTACTAATGCTAATGACTGCACCAGTGATGCTATGCTCTGATTAAAATGTTATCATATGCGCTTTTCTGATGATTTTAGTTTTGTTTTGAGAAGAAACACCAGGAGCATTGAGAGAGCAAAAAGTGGGTACTCCCTGAGGCAAGGAGGCGTGTTGCTGCACGGTTTTCAAACGTTTCCTCTGGAGCCATCCACTTCTCTGATTTTAATACCTTCACTTAAGACATTCATGTATTTTTTTCAGCGCTAACATCTTAAGCACCATTGTTATAATCACCTTGATTCAGCCACAGCTCTTTTATCATCAGTTAATAAATGAATAAATGGAGCCTCACTATCAACATTAAAAACTTCTAGGGGTATGGGACAGAACCTCAGTGTCACAGAAACATTTACAGAGACATGGTTTCAATACTCGGCAGTGCAAACACACACACCTATGCTAACCTTTCCTGGTTTTATTGACAATTCTTAAGGTTGTTTTTTAGTCATACCATGAGATGAAACATACTTTTTCACTTGGTGAGTGAGATCCTTCAACGTCACTACTTTGTTCCTATCATCACAGAATCACTAAATACATCAAGTTACATCCTCAGACTACTTGGATACAAGTGTGCCACACCTGAACAACTATGTCTTTACTTAGTTGGTTCCCAAATACTTGTTCATGCCACATTTATTTAATATAGGAAATACATAAGACATATTCATATACATGGCAAGGCAAACATAGGAGGCTACATACATACATATATGAACATATAGATAAACCAGAGAGTTACACTTTATTAAAAGGGTCATGCATCACTGAACAGAACATTAAATTACTTCACTTAATATTCAAAAACAACCATGCCAATGGAGACAATACATTAAGTCTTTCATTTCTTCCATTTTTTTAAACCTTTTTTTTTTGGTTTTTGGAGACACAGTTTCTCTGCTTAGCCCTGACTGTAGACCAGGCTAGCCTTGAACTCACAGAGATTTAAATGCCTCTGCCTCTGGGGTGCTGGGATTAAAGGCGTGCACACCACAACCTGCTTAAATCTTCCATTTTTATAAAATTCAAACTGAATCCTAATATATTAATTAGCTGAAATTTTCCAGTTGGCACGCTTTTCTCTAAGACTAATCAAGTCAACAATTTTCAAAGCAGAGAAAAATACTTATACAACTCCTATTTAAATGTTAAAGAATCATTTTAATATCTCTTCCCTGAAATGCAAACCAACCTTCAGAACAGGTTACTAGTTTTAATTATTTAAATTAAAAAGAGCCCTCTCTGCTCAGGTTCCCGTGTCCATACCTGCATATCCAGTTCCTGGCACCTTTGCTTTAGCTCTTCCTTTTCTGCTATGGCTTCCTGAAGCTCTTCTAGGGCCCTTTTAAGCTGAAACAGAAAGCATCATTCTCAGTAAATCAGGCTGAGTGAACCAGAATGTAAATTCGTCTATCAACATGTGTATAGTGGTATCAGAAATCATGATTAAAAAATCACCTGTTAACTAATGAGCCTTCATGTGTTGCCTTGGTATGACATTTGCATAATATAATAATTTTAAAGATAAGGTTCCATAGAAATAAAACTTTATGAAAATTCTTGGGATATATTTTAAAGGTTACTAGAGATTTTATTTTTTAATTTCATTGCAGAAAATATGTTTTAAAAGTATGTTTATATTTAAACAAAATTTCCATAAAAAATCAATTTGAAATACTCTTTAAGATATCTAATATTACCCCAGGTTGTGGAGCGGGGAGCCAGAGGTTTACAAAAGAAATACCTAAAAATGCATTTGACCTCTCTTCACCCTTTTCCAGGACAACCCTGATTAACTATAATAAAGGGAGAGGGGGAACTTTATCCTATGTAAAAAGTGCTGTCAACAAGATCCTGAGATTTGAGCTATTTCTTTAATCTCAGAGAAAAGGACAGAAGTGTGTGTGTGTGTGTCAGTAATGAAACCATAATAAAAATTTTAGAGATTTTTAAAAAATTATCTACTGTTTAATAGTGTAACCATGTAGAAAGGGCCACACAGCTAGTAACAGGCTGGCTGGAATATTTAGTGCCACTGACTCTTGGAACAGGATCACAGAAAACACTAAAGCTGTCACTACTTATATTCACTACAAAACACATACAAGTGGGATATTACTGTAAAGCATATTCAGTTCCACAAGAGGGATCATGCACGTGATTTTAAGTCATGTAAAAATAGCTGGTAGGGGAACCATGTCACCATCGCTAACTGTCTCCACCCACAATGAAAGTCTTACCTGTTGCTCTAATTCTCCAACGGTGTCACTTGCAGGAGAGTTCACTATTTCTTTACTCATCAACTAGGAAATTAAAACAGCAAAGTTAAGTGCAATGGTGCAATGTTTATGAAAGTCTCTTTACTTGAAGTATCTATCATAAATTGACTTATATTTAGCTTTCTCTTGCTTTAATTTAAGGAACATTAAAACATTGATCACAAAAAAAAACTTCATTAGAGGTAGAATCAACTAAGAATGTTCAAGCATATTAGTGATAAGATTAAGAATAAATTACAATGCAAGTTTTAGGAGACATTTTACTGACTATAAACACAAATATATTTTTTAAATAGGGGATTCTTAAATATCTTTTATTTTGTACTTTTTCTAATCAGTGTTCTCATGAGGTAGACTAATCTGATTTCAAGTTTGCGTGCTCCATCAAGAGCAAGGATTACAGGATATATTATCATGCCCCTCTTAAAAATGACTCATAGATCATAAGTTAATGCTTTTTACCCAAGACTTGTAACTGGAATTAAGAGCCAATACCCTTCTACTATGTCTGATATAATCTTAAATTCGGGTTATTTGACTCTGAAATCTAAGCCTATAATTCTAAATGCACAATACAGATACACTAGGTTTTCAACCTTCCTAATGCTGGGCCCTTTTTAATACAGTTCTTCAGGCTGTAGTGACCTCCAACCATAAATTTTCATTGCTACTTCATAGCTGTAATTTTCTACTATTATAAATTGTATTGTAAATATTTGTGTTTTCCAAGGGTCTTAGACAAGCCACAAGTCGAGAACCACTTCACTAGTGTCGGGAACACTGTCCTAGCTGGCAGGAAGAAGAGAGGAAATAGAACGTTCTACATGCAGCAAAGCTGATTATTTTGCTTTATTAGTAGAAGGTAATGAAAAGAATTTTTAGAGGCTGTGATTTAGATCCATGGAACAGCATCTGCCTAGCAATCATTAGAGCCTAGGTTTGGTGCTGATCTCTAAATTTAAATAAAATTACTTTAAAATGCCAACTATCAGATGACTTTTAGAATTGGGGTTCTAAAACTGGGCTTGAAGACTTTTGACATTTTCTAAATGTTAAAAAATTTACACATAGTTTTGCATAACTTTGTTCAGTACTTTCATACTCGTGTGAATGTGGGATCACTTACCTCCTGAATTGCAGTCATGACCACATGCTGAACAGATTCTTCCAGGGTCATTATATTTTTAATATGCTCTACAAATAAAAAATTAAACTTGAATTTAATTTAAATAAAATAAATTTGTTACATATAATTTCTTAACTACCTAATAACCAAAGTGTGAAAATTAATTAACCATAAATGATCTTTCATGCAAATACACTAATTCACTAGTATGTCCATTAAAGGCAAGATAAAAATTTTTACGCTTAGTAATTTAAATTTTTAACCAAAGAAGAAACCCTTTATCTTAGTAAAATAAAAAATACAAGTAATATTAAAACAATTTATAATAACTATGCAATTTCAGATCCAGAAACTGCGATTGTACCATCTGTATCCCAGAGGTATGTATGCGGCCTTCCACACACCTGCTTAGCATCCACTACTTCTCACAAGATGCTTAAAGCTTTCCACAAACACATACAGTAAGAAGGTGATTCATCCAGGCAGGAAATGTGGCCTTAAAGAATGTCTCAGATATTTGAAGACTTGAGTCCACTTCAACTGTACGTTCTTATCCAATTACTGTTCTTCAATGTATCCAAAATTTGTTTTACTGATTCTTTTAAACACTCCTGTAAGTCCTCTAAATCTTCCTTTTATTGCAGTAACTAAGGGTCTGAAATATTATGGTATGCACCTGATCACTAAATGCTAAGGAGAAAAAGAATTAACTAAAGAATGTACCAAAGACATAATGGTTTCCTTTAATGTTCTGGAGGGTGGAATGTTTCAAGTTTGCTGAAATCTACAAAAAAAAAAAAAAAACTTCACCAAGTCCACAACACAGCCAGCCCCTTAATGCAATTGTGCTCAGGAGGGTGAGGCTACGGCTGGGCCCTTAAGGCAGCAGGAAGACATCCTGCCTGCAGCACCAGGCAGTTGGATCCCATTATGATGAGCAAATATGTGGGGGAGAAATGGGAGAGAAGCAGAATAGTTCATGTGATGGGGAAAGCGGCAGAGCAGAAGAAATGAAGGCAGTGAGGAGTAGGCTAATGTGGGAGACCTGCTTGCCACCCAGGGTTATGGTGATGTGGCCCATGTTACCACCAAAGGCCACAGGGATGTCCAGTGTCTAGGCTGCCACCTATGGCCATGTAGGTGTCCTGGTTGGCGTGTGCTGCCTACAAGGGCCACGTCTTGGTCCCTATG
Source organism: Microtus oregoni (assembly GCF_018167655.1). Taxonomy (NCBI): domain Eukaryota; kingdom Metazoa; phylum Chordata; class Mammalia; order Rodentia; family Cricetidae; genus Microtus; species Microtus oregoni. The sequence continues at coordinate 52,335,039 of NW_024543064.1, forward strand.
GCAGCCAGGGTCTGTGTTAATATCCGTGGCCCATTCTGCCATCAAAGGCCAACACAAGCCTCAAGTCTGGGCTGGCACCTGTGGCCTTGTTGTTGACCGAAGGCTGTGCCACAAATGGAGCCAAACTGGTCTGGGTGACTTATACTGCCACCCCAGGGCCCTGGTGTATCCAGGCCCAGGCTGCTGCCAAAGGCAATGTCTGGGTCCACGGCCCTATAGCGGCCAGGGTCTCAGTCAACATTTGTGGCTCTTGTTGCAACCAAAGGCCATGTGGTTACCTGGGATCTGGTCAGCCAACTGGGACCACGATGGTGCACAAGGGTCATGCTGCAGCTGGGGTCACACAGATCTGTGTGGTGCATACTATTATCATGGTGCCAAGGCTGGAGCTGAGAGACATGTCTGGGTCCCTGGCCCTACAGCAGCCAGGGTCTAGGATGACATTCATGGCTTCTGTTGCTACTGAGGATTATGGATGTTCAGATCATGTTGGTGTCCAAGGGCCATGCTGAAGCCAGGTCATACAGATTTGAGTGGCCTGTGCTGCTGCTCATGTCCATGGCTGTTACCATTGAAGGCCACGTGGAAGCCTGAGGTCTGGGCCATGTTGGTGTCTGCGGGCTATGCTGCCACTGGGGCTGTGACAATCTGAGTGGCCTACACTGCCACCTGGGGCAATGGGGACATCCAGACCTGGCTGCTGCCAAGGACATGTCTAGGTCAGTGGTCCTACCATGGTAGGGGTCTGTGTTGAAGTCTGAGGTCTGTGGTGCCACCAAAGTCACACAGAATCCCAGAGTTTGGGCTGCAAACTGTGGCCTTGTTGGTGTCCAGGGTCCAAGCCACCACCAGAGCCATCCTGATCTGAGTGTTCTGATCTGTGTGGCCAATGCTTCTACCCAGAGCAAAGATGATGTCCAGGCCTGAGTTGCTGCTGAGGGCCATGTCTGGGTCCATGGAGGTCTGTGTTGATGACCTCAGGGGGTCAAAGGCCATGCATGATGACACCAGGGGGCCAAGCTGAGCCAGTCCTGCCCTTCACTGGCCCTGTCTCTCTCTCTCTGGACACTGCAGCAAGAGAGCTGGCCCCCGCACTGGGAGAGATGGGCCGACTCCTCACCACAGAAGAGGGAAAACTGATTCTGATGGCATGGGTATAGAGAATCTGGCTCCACCCTCTCACCTCAGGTATGTGGCTCCAATGGCCTGGACTGACCAGCTCAGCTACCACTCAGGCCTACATCTGGTCTTAGGTTGGCCCACCCTAACTAACATCTACTCCGCCTGATGGAGCTCATGAAGAGACTGGTCCTATGGAACTACACTGGCAGGATCTCCAGGACTCAGAGGAGACATGGGATGTCCCAGAGTTTTGGTGAGGATCCAGTGATGATGTACCAGAAACCAGAGGTCTTGAACCAGACCAGTGACTCATTTCAGTAAACATTTGCTAGTAAAGCAGATTGGACAAAAGGGTACATAAACTATGTGACACATCGCTCCCAATGCCACCAGGACAAATGAAGAGATGTTAGAGATGCAGGAAAGATGGAGAACCAACGAGATTTGTTTCGTTCTTGTTTTTGATTGTTTGCTTGTTTTAACTATCTTTTGAAGATGTGCTGCAAAAGTGAGGGGCGATATGGGGAGCCTAAGAGGTGAGTGGGATTAGGGTGCATGAGGTAAGATTTTTTAAAAATCAATCAAGAGGGGCTGGAAAGACAGCTTAGCAGTTAAGAGCTCTGACTGCTCTTCCAGAGGACCAGGGTTCAATTCCCAGCACCCATATGGCAGCTCACAACTGTCTGTGACTTCAATTCCGTGGGATCCAACACCCTCACACAGACATATATGAAGGCAAAAACACCAATGCATATGAAATAAGTAAATTTTAAAAAAAATCAATAAAGAAATTATGTTTAAAATAATCTTTCTGTTTGAGAAAGTTATTATTAACAATTAAGCCAATTGTCACTTCAAACCACAAAAGTGCAGAAGTTGCTTGATATCATGAAATTTAGGGGGTTCATTTCTTGTATTTTTTGTTTTTGCTTTTCCTATTTTCATTCCTTCTACAGCTCTGATGGAATCCAGGGTTCTGCATGACAGATGAGAGCTCTGCTACTAGGCCATATCCTCAGCCTGCTTGCACGTTTTATGTAACTATTCAAACCTAATTGTTAAGCCAGACACATATTTTGAAAGAAAGACTGTTTCCTCATATGGACTGCTTAGTAAACTTTCACTTGTATCTTCAGGAACTGAATTTCCTTTCAAAACTATGAAGACAAGAATATCTAGTGATGCTTAGGTCTAAATTATGACTAAGACAGTAGATAAAGTTTGTAGGATGCAACAAAATCATCAAACACCAGGGAAAAGTATAGCTTACACTGCCAATCATGGCTTATAATAGAAGATGAATTTACAAGAAAATGGAAGAATGCAATACTAGAAAAAATAAATAATACTTAAATGAAATAGAATCAAAGTCAAATGTAACTTTTCTGAAAATGAATTATGTCTGAAATTTTGAAAACATAAATTAGGCAAAAAATATGCTACAAATAGCCAGAAACTAAAATAGAAGAAAAGTATTAATCAAGGAATAAAAAGAGCCAAACTGTAACAAAAAGTACTATATTTAAACCTGAATTATTCCTTGTCAAACTGTGAATAGCCAGAGACATTTTAACCTATATGAGTAAAGATTTAGTTTTCACAAAACAAACAAACAAAACACAACATATAGATCTTTAATGCCCCCAGCACTAACAATAGAAAAAGTAGTTACTTGCCCTCTGAAAGGCATGTGAGTGTATATATATTTTATAAACTATAATTGATTTTATTTTATATTTCTTGAGCTTGGACTTACTGAATTTATCTGTCCTTTACCCTTTCTTGAAGATAAAGAAGTCTTTATGAAGGCCATGTACTAAGACCAGGCTCTGGCAAAGCTCTTCCCACCCAAGATGTATAAGAGACACAAGATGGACAAGACACACAGAGGGACAAGGTACACAAGATGGACAAGAGACACAAGATGGATGAGACACACAAGACTGACGAGCCCCCACAGGGAAGGAGACTCACTCTACTCGGCTTTGTGACATCTCACGCTCAGCAGCACACAAACTGCTATGTGTACATATACTAGTGTAATGCATGGGTTCCATTAATATGTGAACTATTCCACTTCTCAAAAGAAAATAGTAGACAGGTTTCTTTTAAACACAGCAGGTATTATTTGAGGAAGTCTGGGTTATAAATTTATTAGCTTAATATTTTATTATGAAAAATTAAATGAACCTAAAATTCTATCTGGTGTCCTAAATACCAGGTATCGAAGAACGAAATAAACTTAATTTGGCCACTGACCACCAGAACACAGGACACTTAAGAGCTGCAACATGACAGAAGACAGGGAGGTCTAGAATTTAGATCGAGTTAGTGCAAGGTGATTTCAGGCACTCAGCAGCAGGAAGACAACCCCTTCCTGTGAATGTCAGCACTAAGAACTAGCAAAGCAGAAAGTTTCTAGAAAGTGGGAACCTCAAATGTCTAAAACTTGCTTACCTTGCTTCCTTTCACAGTTGACTGCACAGCCTAGAATAAGCTGAAGCAACCGCCCAAGCTCGACAGGGTCTGAACACTCAGTTATTTGGTTTAAATCGGGAATAAGTTCTTCAGAAATCTGCTGCCCCAAAAACTGAAGAATCAAATGATATATTAGATCACTGAGTTAATTAGGCTACAGAGAATTTACATTACTATTTAAAGAAAAATTAAAATAAGTTCATAAAGTAAATAAATTAAAAAACCACAACTCAGTGTTATTGACTAAAACCAAAATAGCAATATTCTGGCACCTTCTCAATATTGTTTTTGCTTGCTTTTACTATCAGAAAAACAAGGATTTGTTAAGAAGAACCTAGGCTATCTTACTCTAACAAAAATGCTTTCCCAGTAAGCAGTAAACAGGATTATGCTAGCTGAAAATAGAAAGGTATTATTATTAAGAAAGGCAGTTATTCACACAATGAAGAAAAGACAGACTGTCTGAAGAATATCTGCAGTAGTACGTATCACAACATCAACTACCACACTTTTACAAATGAAAAACAAATCCAATGGATTGATTTTTTTCTTCCCCTTCTTTATTTTCTTGAAGCTTATTAAAAAGTTATAAGGATTCTGGATGTGTAGAGCACACAGAAAATTCTCATAGTAGTATTAAAACTTTTACAACAAACTTTCAAGTTTATTTCTGTGCCATTAAAAAAAAATTAGCTAAGAAAATCAGTTCAAAAGCCAACAATTAATAGACAATAAACTATATTTGTAAAAATAATTTAGGGTAATAAAATAAAATTTTATTTCTCTTTTGGAAATCCAATGCATTTAAGCTTTAAACATCACCATTTTCACAAAAATTCTTAGTGCATTAAAAATGGCAATATAATTATTATAATTATGAATTTCATTCCAATACAAGCTATAAACAAGAAGTCAAGCAACTGGAATTTTCGTTTAAAATCAGGTATTTCTTGTACCTCGTGATAATAACTTGTAATTCCATGGAGGACCTTCTTTAAGTTACTAGCCTAAAATAAAACAAAAAGAAAAAATAAATGTTTTTTTCATGTTAATAATGAGGGACATACACAAAGGTGAGAGACAATCACTTTCCCAATAAAAATAAAACATTATCAAATTCCTCACCAAGGCAGAAAAATATGTAAGAAACCTAGCAATAAAATTAAAAATACTCATATGAAATGAAACTATCATAACTGATAAGACCTGAATTTATTATTATCAGAACTGAAACGAAAAATAATTACCACCAACAGAGACTTAAGGGTGCCTCCCTATGTAAGTTATGGAGAAATTAAACACAAAATACACACTGCACTATCAACAAATGTGGAACGAAACATGTCTGGAGAAGAAATGAGGATGTATATTGCTTTCAGGTGCCCTTGGAGCACTCACTAAGACATAAGACAGATAAGAAAGCAAGGCTGATATTTGCCCCAAGAACCCACGCAAAGGTGGGAAGGGAAATCAAAGTTCACAAACTTGTTCTTTGACCTCCACACACATGATGGAGCATGTGCACACTCCCTACACACAACATATGCACAATAATAATAAAATATTCATAATGCATTGAATGTAAGGCAGTGTTTAATATTAGAACAAAAATGGGTCTAATATTTATTATTTAAACCTCTTCAAAAATAAAGAAGCAGTATAAAAAAGAACATGTGTAAACAGCAAAAGGAGAAGTAAATGAGGAAATCAATGCAATAAATAATTTTAAAATGTAAAACTGAAAAATAAGATAGATGTTACTAAGGACCCAGATTCAGTTCCCAGCATCCACATGACTAATTACAACTGGTTATAACTCCAGTTCCAAGGGGCGTGATGCTCACTTATCACCTCTGCATATACAAAGCATGCACATGGTACCCATACCCATACATGCAGAATAATAAATAATTTTTAAATATATAATTATTCATTAGCATAGTATTACAATACTAGTATTGTTAAAAACTTTATGACACAAATTAGACATCCTTTATGAAACAAACACAGGCCCCCAAGTCCCAAGAAATCCAAGAGAAGTAAAAGGGATTTAAAAATATAAAATCATTTGCAGATAAAGTTAAACACACACACACACACACACACACACACACCAGCAATTCCACCAAGAAATTTACCCCCCAATGAAATTAAGTCTAAGTAAAGATTCACTGCTATAACCTAAAATAGAAATAGTTCACCTATCCCACAAGGTGAATAGCTAAATAAAAATGGCATATCAATGTAGTATACACAGATGAATCTCAAAATCATTATACTGAGTGAATGAAGTCTACAGACACACACACAGTGCACAGTTTGGTGCATTTATACAGAATTCAAGAAACGAGAACTCAAGAAACTCAAAGCAGACAGACAGCCATCAGAAGCCAGTCACTGAGGGTTAACTGAAAAGAGACCAGTGTTCTTGGATGGAAGAAAAGCTCTGTAACTATAAAATGGTATTCATCTATGAGTAAACTCAGATGTCCTAGTTTCTTTCTTATTGCAAAATGGCCAAAAGCAAGCTAGGGATAAAAGGATTTATTGAGTTTACAAATCCTGACCACAACCAATCACTGAAAGAAATCAGGGCCAGAACTCAAGCAGCAGGAGAGGCAGAAACCTTGGAGGACAGCTGCTTAACAACTAGCTTTCAGGTTCACATCCATTCAGTCTGCCTTCTTAAACTTCCCACGACCACCTGTCCAGGGGTGACACTGCCCACAGTGGGCTGGTCCTCCCACATCAATCAACAATCAAGAAAACGACAACCAGACAGGCATACAGGCCAATCTGATGGAGGCATTTCCTTTTCAATTGAGGTTCTGTCTTTTAAGGTAACTAACTCTACTTTGGGTCAAGTTGATAAAAACAGACCAGTACAATATATGTTAACTCAAACTGAAAAGTGCCCTCATGAATTAATTTTTAAAAAATCAATTGAGATCAGAACCGCTGTGTGGAGCTTCGCTTGTTTGCTTGCACCATGTATGACCCACCCATTCATGTCTGCGTACCTTTATTCTCCAGTTGTCACCAACATCATCTTTAATTCGGCTTAACCAAGATTCGTCGAACCAGGCTACGTCACTAAAACAAAAATATAAAAGCTAAACTTTAAAATGTTTTTGTAACATGAAAAACAAAACTGAACCACAGTATGAAGTATTCATAGTTTAAAATCTATCCTTAGTGAGATTAGCAGTAATTTAAATGAAGCTACTAAATTTTTCTTTCTCCATAACAACCTACCTAATTTTAGCCTTCTTACAAGGAAATTCACTCTTTGGTAACCATTAACATTGAGCTAATAATCTTCCCACTAGTTAAACCTGATGTTCAACCTCAGACATTTTATACTTTTTTGCTCTGACACATCATATATATGATTTGATAGTTTTTGTTTTCTTTTATACACTTATCAGAACTTGATCTTGATACTAAAGAAACACCAAAAGGAGGAAATGAGCTAATGAAAAATAAAAACAATCCAATTATTTTCTAATGAAAACTAAGCAAAAATCATTCCAATATGTTTAATTCCATCCAGGATGCATCTTCAAGAATTTTAGCAGCTAACTTAAGGGAGTAATTATATTTCTACTTACTAATAAAAACTGTATTGTCATCTATTGATGCCCCAAGACTATTGTTGAATAAGATTCTATCAGAAAGACTTGAGGTACTGGATTTCTACTGTTACTGCTGAATAAAAACACTGGCCTTGGAGTCAGACTAAGCTAATACAAATCCCAGCCTTACAATTTATTGTTTCACTTCTGAAAGTAGCTCTCTACACCTTTGGTTTTCATGGATAAACTGGACATAAAAATAGTAAATACACAGCTTATAAATAAAAAGGTTGAATGAGGGCTGGGAAGACAGCTCAGTTCATAAATGCATGGGCTTGAGTCAGATCTGCAGCACCCATGGGAAAGCTGCATGCAGCACATGTCTTCAACCCCAGCGCTGGCTATGGAGTGGGGCTCACTGCCAACCAGGACAGCCAGAACGGTGAGTTCCAGATCAGAGACTATCCTGTTTCAAAAATAAGGTTGAGAATGATAAAGGAAAATACTCAACATCGACCTCTGAGTTCCATAAGCACACAACAGATAACTGCACAAGCACAGACATACACACACACAAATAACCCATATAATGGGACCTATAATGATATACTTGGTAAATACTCAGATGTTGGCTATCATGGTTTATCATTTAACTGCACAATGAAAAATGATTAAAGCCTGAATATTTTAATTCTATACCACATTCCTCTTTGCAAAAGTCATCCAGTGAAAGACAATAAAAACATATATTACATGGCTGGTCAACCGACAAAGTGGGGGAATGGATTCATTTTTGGTAGCAGTATATAGAACCACATTTTCCAAAAAGATATATTTCAGTTTTAACTTTGTACCTATAAATATGACCTTATTTGGAAATAAAGTCTTCACAGTATCAATCAAAGTAGGAAAAGATCTTATTAACTTAGAATGGGTCCATAAGACTAGTGCCCTTAAAATGGAACAGATAGAATAGATTCTCTAAAAGCCAGTAGTACGGATAAGTCCTGGTGCAACTGCCAGTGAACCCGCAGTCTGTCCCAGCCCTACAACTGTCACACACATTCAGAGGGACTATAGTTTGCACCTATGTTAGTTCCTTCCTTGTTTGGCTGGAGTTGGTGAGCTCCCATTAGCTCAGGTAAACTGTTTCAGTGGGTGTCCCCATCATGGTCTTAACCTCTTTGCTCATATTCTCACTCCTCCCACTCTTCAACAGGACTTAGGGAGCTGAGCCCAGTATTCCACTGCTGGTCTCTGTCTCTGTTTCCATCAGTTGCTGGATGAAGGTTCTATGGTGACATTTAAGATACTCATCAGTCTGACTACAGGGCAAGTCAAAATCAGGCCCCCCTCTCCTCTATTGTTTAGGGTCTTAGCTGGGGTTGATGTCTTCACATAGCACCGTTAATTGAATGAATAGATATCTTTTATTCCGATCAGCCAAAAATTATTACAATGAAAGCAGCGAGACACACATTCCTTCATCAAGCAATGATGGCATCCTCAAATCAAGAAGTACCATGTTGGCTCTGGTCAAGTAGAAAGTTTTAAAACAAAATAAAATGAAAGAAGTATTTTAATGTAGGAGGTCCTTCTGTGTAGGGCCCTGGTCTATCCTTGTTCCTAGGGTGCATCTTGAGGACAGTTTCTGGTCAGCTAACTAAAGCATTCTATTTGTTCCTGTGCTTCCCCTGTCCCGCCTGGTGATTAGCTGTAGGGCATTGTTGACTCCATCTTTGGCATAGTAATTTCCCACCTGCCTGGGCGGAAATCCCTGTGCAGCAGCTCGGTATATAAGGATTTCCCAAAGTTGAATAAACGGCATTCGGCTGATCTCCTTTCGAATGACCCAGGTCTCTTTGTGTGTTCTTTCAATCTCTAGGCCCTTGTCCGACTCGCTTACGGTACAGTGGCATGCAAACTGTACCGAGGGTGTAACACAGAATTGGGTGTTACACTTCTGTCTATGCGTTTCTTTCTTTTTTTTTTTAAATTTATTTATTTATTAAGGATTTCTGCCTCGTCCCCACAACCGCTTCCCATTTCCCTCCCCCTCCCCCGATCAAGTCCCCCTCCCTCATCTGCTCGAAGAGCAATCAGGGTTCCCTGACCTGTGGGAAGCCCAAGGACTGCCCACCTCTATCCAGGTCTCGTAAGGTGAGCATTCAAACTGCCTAGGCTCCCACAAAGCCAGTACGTGCAGTAGGATCAAAAACCCACTGCAATCTAGCTGAACTTAGCGGACAATGAGGAATACTATGCGTTTCTTTCATTTGGTTAGTAAAGGAACTGCTTTGGGCCTATAGCAGAGCGGTAGGGGAACAGAGCTAGGCAGGGAAAACTAAACAGAATGCTGGGAGGAAGAAGGCAGAATCAGAGAGACGCCAGTCAGACATGCCGAATCTTTGCTGGTAAGCCACTACCACGTGGCAATATACAGATTAATAGAAATGGTTGAAATTAATATAAGAGTTAGCCAATAAAAAGATAGAGCTAAGGGGCCAGGCAGTGTTTTAATTAATACAGTTTCTGTGTGATTATTTTGGGGCTAATTGGCGGGGAACAAACGAGTATCCTCCCTGCAACATTTTAAGAAAACTGGGAAGTTAAGGAGTACTTTTCAATGACTGAAGAAAATGTTAACATGCTTTAACTATAAAATCTGAATATTCAAATGAGATAATACCAAATTATTAAGATTTTAAAATAATTGTAAGCTGTTTTTCTAGGAATGGCATAAAGATTTTTGTGGCTCCAACTATAGAGTTTTTCAAGTCAGTTTCATCTTGTAGATGGTGGGAAGAAGTCAATATAATAATCTCTGACTGGATAACAATAAAGTCAAAACAGGAGTCTGGTCTCTTTTTAAATAGTTATATTAAACATTCTTAAATCTATTATTTCTTAATATTTCCCAACCATAGTCCAGGGATTAGGATTACAGTCAACAATATAAACTGTATCCTCAATAGTGCAAATGGCCAATTCTGAACTCACAATTTTTAAATACTGTTTAGTGTAGATTAATATACCCAAGGCCAGAATCTTAACTATTCAAGCCTTGTCCATGCTTTGTAACTTCAAAGTCCATAAAATTAACAGGATTATTGGTGGACTCATAATTACTATTATTTCAGTATTAGATTTTTATTATAGTTCATTTTCCAAATTCAAAATCTCAAAGAAAGAATGTCCATGTAAAGAGTCCTCAAAAGAACAATCTACACTTGTAGAAAATGAATGCAAGTATATCAATCATTTAGCCTTTTCCCCTTGAGCGATATGATATGGGATGAATGTCCTTCTGTAGATATGCTGCTTTATTGGTTGATGAATAAAGCTGCTTTGGCCTAAGGTAGGGCAGAATAAATAAAGCCAGGCAGGAAATCCGAACAACAGAGATATAGAGAGAGAATAGGCAGAGTCGTGGAGACGCCATGTAGCTGCTGAAGGAGACAGATGCCCCAGAATCTTACCAGTAGGCCACAGCCTTGTGGTGATACACAGATTAGTAGAAATGGGTTAATTTAAGATGAAAGAGATAGTTAGTAAGAAGCCTCAGCTAATAGGCCAAGCAATGTTTCTGTGTGATTATGTGGGATACAACGATATATGAATCTTTATCGATCATTTGGTTAAAATGAATCTTAATAAACAAGCAAGAAATCATGAGGTGGTAAAATGGTCTTGTTCCCTAGTTGCAAGAATGTCCTGGTGCCATATATCTGACTATGTCTACTGGATAGGATGAACTCTCAGTCACCTTTATAGAAGTGTTCTAGCTGCTGCTGGATGTCCATTCCTATGAGGTCTTTGGTCACTACTCACATTTGATGAAGAACTTGTGCCATGGTCACTCCATTAGTCAGCTGTTTGACATCCTGACAGGGTGAGGCAGTCTTGAATGTCTGCAGCTAAAATGACACAAAACAAATCACCATACTGTTGGGCTATCCCTACAATACAAAATAAAGAAATAGCAACTATACAGATGGAAGACTGTGTTTCTATAGCTGTGTAAAATTTTTATAACAAACACATTTGTACATAAAATCAAGCCTAATAGAACATGGTGCTATGTATGAAATTATTCAGCACTTCTGAATAATACAAACTCTCAGATGAATCTACTATAAGGAGAACATTAAGATAACTGAACAAGTACTAGTTAAAATGTCATTGAAGTTACTTGATAGAAAAATAAAAGCTAAAACTATTAAGATCTAAAACTACTTAATACCATATAAATGAGCTCTGAAAGAAACTGGACTGTCCAACAATTAGCCACAGAGACAGGCAGCTGAGCTGTTCCAATCTAGAATGCTTCAGCTATTTCTAACATTTAATCTTGATTTTGAAAATGTTTATGAGGCTGATAAGATGCACTCTCCAGAAGTCATGTGGTAGAGAACCAGCTCCTGCGAGCTGTTCTCTCACCTCCACACTCCAGCCGTACAAACAACTACACAAACACAATAAAAAAAATAAGTTAATGTAATTTTTAATGTTTCATGTGTACTTTAAGAATACTGGCATCCTTTTCAAAGCAGCAAATACAAAATAGGAAAAATTTTATAAAGTAATGTAACAGTTAAAACGGATCATATAAATGTATAGAAATCGAATCTCTACCCATACTTAAAGGTATTATGATTTCCTTTCCTGTACATTACTCATTCCCTTCACTATTCACTTACTAGCCTCAGGATCACCAATTAACTATCAAAGCCCACAGAATTCCATCCCAGCATAACTCACAATGTGTTTGTGCATTTTAAGATTCAACAAAGCTGTCCCTGTTTTTCTAGTACAAAGGAGAGATGGAATGGGAAGGCTAAAGCCAGCAATGACTGCTCTGAAACCCCGTGGAGATGCCTTCTTGAGCTCCTACTTGATGTGGTGCACTGTGGTATGAGATTACAAGGGAAAATCACTGCATTCTCCCTCAAAACAGCTATCACTAAGAATTATAAGAAAGTGAAAGGCACATGTCATGTTGAGACATGATTAGCTCATAATTACAGTATACATGAATTATTTTTGAAAGGAGAAAAAAGAGATAATTCATTTAAAATTTGTAATTTAGAAACACCTTGTAAAAAGATCCTGGATGAGAGGGCTTGAGGATGGAAGCTTCAGAAAATGAGTATTTTTATCATACAAATACAAGTGAAAACTGCCATTTCTTAAGGAGCATGCATTCTAGTATTATTTAAGGAGGATGGGCAAAGAATGTCAACCAAGGGGAGTGAAGAGACAGGCAGGAGTCAGGACGACATTTTATCCTTAGAACAACGATCTATGTAATGGGAAAGAACTGGAAAGTTTCCACCACAGAAGACTGCTGGGAAAACTGAGTGAAGGAGGGAACATAATTACATCAGCATCTGCACAAGGTTCTGTGCTCAGTGGTTACAAACATAATCTGGACAAGTTAAGTTTTCCTGAACAGGGATAATACATGCTCAAACCTCCAGACACATGAAGTCAGAAAGTCCACAGCAGTTCTACGTGTTGGCTTTAGAGAAATAAGGAATCACAAAGAAGTGGTAAGACAGAGATGCAATAGAGATACAGAATATCTATGTGCTTGTGACAGGAGATGAGTTCATAAAATGGGCAGCACCAAGACACATATAATGTGAATTCAGAATACAGGAGGAATGGATTGTATGACATGTGCAACAAGAAGTTTGCAACTGAGTGGATATGCAGGGAAGAGAATCGCAATATCTTTAAAAGGAAAACATTGGCCAACACTTTGTATTTACATGCTAACTTTTCATATTAACTTAAAGATATATCATCAATATTTTACAAAATGGATATGGTGAATGGCTTTAAAAGATCAATTTTAGAATATCAGGCAGAACAATCCTGATAGGAGTCAGTGAGATGGCTCAGCAGTAAAATTCACTTGCTACCAACCTTGACATGAGTTCAGTTCCTGGAACTCACATGGAGAAGAAGCTCCCTCAAGTTGCCCTATGTTGTGCAATAACTGAACATAATTTTAGACGTTTGAAAAAGCAATGTGGACATACATATAAGGTGTATCTAGGTCATGGAGTTGCCTCCTTGCACTATGTTTAAATCAATATCAACTTCTCCCAACTGCAAATGAAAGTGGGTAACAATGTAATTTCTCTTGGGTAAACTGAAAGGCTTTATAGTCTAGAACAACAAATTTGTTTTAAATGAGACTGGCAAGATGACAAGAGCAGGAGCCTTGGCCGCTCTTCTATAAGAATAGGGTTCAATTCCCATCACCCAAATGTCAGCTCACAACCATCTTTTTAACTCATCTGAGAGGATACAATGCCCATTTCTGCCCCCTTTGGCACTAGGCAAGCATGTAGTGTACACACATATGGACACATGTGTGCACATAGACACAGAAATACTCATACACATAAAATAAAAATAAAAAAATTCTAAATATAATTTGATCGGTAATATTCTAAGATTGCACATATATTTGCTTTTACTTTCTTTTACCTCTTAAAATTTTAGCAAAATTTTAAAAAAGGAATTCTTAAAATAATCTGGCCCAATAATACTCTTAGATACTCGTGAAAGTTGAATTAAAAATAAAAGGTAAAAACAACATCACAACACTACAAACCAGAATGAAACCTGAAAACATTTATTCAAACTTTACATTCATTCCCTGTTATGTAAATTATTCTATTTTTCCCTTTGACTTTGTATTTTCTAAGTAGCAGTACATTTTGAGAACTACTTAAAAGAAACATTCAAATCATAAAACCTACACTTAAAGAATTACCAAAAGAGACAACCCTCACCTAGCCAGCTTCTCTTGATGATTCTTCTGCTTCAGGTAGGGCCTAGTCCTGCTGTAAAATGTCACACTCCTTCCAGCCAGCTAGCTGCTCACCTGCACGCCTTGGCCCCACTGCAACCTGCTTTTCCTTCAATCTTATCAACTGTGTTAGTTCTTCTCAAACACAAAATTACTTGCATATCTGGGAACACCTTCCTGGCTAAAGACAATGTGACAAATGTGTGTTTTCTACTACTTACTTCCCCTCAGGCTACAGACAAAAGAGTTCATGTGTATTAGTTACAACTAATGACTCTTCTCTGATTTGGGGGCTCATTCCCTATGATTTCTTCTTCTTTAAACCACGATGCAACTAAAAATCCAGAACAAGAAATCTATACCAGTTAATAGTGGAATACCATTCCTAAAGGGCAGAGCCAAGACAACTCTATTTTAATTCAATAGACTGAGAGCTTAGTGAGTACCCTTTCTTCTAGTGTCACAGCCAAAGCAGATCAGGCAAGAGTTCTGTTGCCCAGCAGTCAACTACTAGATAACTTCAGAAAGACTTGTCAGCCATAGTGAGTTCAAGGCTAACCTGGGCATCTTAAGTAAAAAGGAGGTTGAGGATTCGGCTACGTTAGTAGAGCACTTGCAGAGACCCCCTCATTCAACTGGGGGATGGGCAGCAGAAGCAGCAAGGAAAATAAATGATAAAACAAGATCTAGAAGAGTTAGAAGGGAATAGGTTGTAAAGTTAGATCCAAAGATAAGGAGAGGTAATCTTCCGGCTAAAAGCCAAGATTCAGTTCAAAGTAGAGTCAAGTAGTATCTGCATGGAGCTTCCTAAGAAGAAGTAGCACTACCTGGTTGTTGTTACAGTGTTAAGAAGAAGTGTACATCTAGCCATAAGTGTGACCACAAGACAGTGACAATTTGTCAATCATTCTATTTCCCGCAGTACACAGCAGCCTGGGAGAGCACTGCCCAAGCCAATTGGCGACTGGCAACCAAGCGCCCTGTCTGTGATTCCTTATTTGGCTCATAGTTTTTCAGATCCTGGGGAATTTTGCCTTCTGGTTCCAAAGAGACTAGCACAAAGTACGAAGTTAATAAATACTGCTTTAAGAATGGATATGGTCGTAACATTTTAAAATATCGCAGTAGAGTTTTAAGAAAATCTTGTACTTCACTGCAGGACAGGGAAGTCAGTGACATCATAAAGAACCACTTCAGTCACGACCAGAGCACAAAATTGGAGACCTGGACACACCCTATGATTAGCCATTTGTTTTTAAACAAAGCAGATCATTAAAGTAATACCGCCTTCTTCCCCCGCAATCTTAAACAGATTATCTAAACCTAAATACTAATTTAAATGACTACGCAGATTGACAAGATCTAAGTGCTTTAAATCCTGAAATCCCAGCTACTGGCTTTCTACGTAATACTTGTCATTGAAGTCCAAAGTGCAAAAGTTACTTTATATTTCACACGCTCAGAGCTCTTTCCCTTTTGTCCCTTGGATTTGCTCACGTTAGGAGACAACCAGCCAATCTTCTGGAGAATGTAATCCTCCTGATCCAGTCTACTTACATTCCAATCAGACAGACTGTCCTCCACAAGTCTACACAACTGGGGTGAGCTCTAAGTCATCAACAGTAGTTTGTGGGACGTCAAGGATTATCCTAACACAACAAAGGGCTAGGAATCACACCTGGAAGCCAGTTCTGTCATATCTAGGCAATTCCAACAGGTTAGAAACCATTGTGCTCACTGGAATCCGAGGACAGAGCCAGTGGTCCATCGAGTCTGCACCAATGAATCCTGCACATGCATCAAGCGCAAACAACAACAACAAAAAAAAAAAAACGCCAAATCTTTTTTACTTTAAAAAAGAAAAGGTATTGAGAAGGAAAAGGAAGGCACAGAAAAAAAAAAAGAAAAAGAGCTCCCGCATGTCTCTGCAGCCGTGTCTACACCGTTCGTGCTGTGTGGGCCCAAAGGGACAGCAAGCTGGGAACCGAGGTGGCCAGCGTCTCCTAGCCACCTGTGCGCCACGGGGCGCTGTGGCTGGGTGGAGAGCCCGGTCTCGGACAGGCTGCGGAACAGGTGGACGTGGCAGTCGCAGGTTCCCTCGCTCAGCCCGCCCCGCGGGGGGCCTCGCCGGCGAGCACGGATCACACTCACCCAGATGATGAGGCTGTCACACAGCGGCAGCTCCGGCTGTGGCAGCGGCTGCGGGTCCTCCATGGTCCGAGAACCTCGACGCCGCGCTCCCAGCGACGGACGCGCCTCCCAGCCGGGGCCCGCGTCAACGACCTGCGCGCCCGCCACCGGAGCTCGGCCGCCAGGCCCGGCGCCCGCGCCGCTTACGCGCGCGAAGCCTCACGCCGCCGACGTCGCGGCGCGACCGCCCCCTTGCCCACCGCGGCCGTCCCGTGCCACGGCACCTGAGCCGGCCCCGCCCGCCGATCGCTCACCGCGCGCTGAGTGACCTCCGCGAGCACCAGTCACAAAGAAGCTGGGCGCCCGCGAGGCCGGCGGGGCGGGAGGAGCGGGAAGAGGTCGCGCAGGAGGGCTGCCGATTGGACGCGCTCCAGCGGACTCTTGGCCAATCAAGGAGGGGCAAGCCCGGGCGGCAGAGAGGAGCAGGAGTGGGTGGGCGGAGGTTTGTGACCTGGCAGGTGCGGTGAGGGCGGGGCTGGGGTAGGGGTAGGGGGGGGAGGAAGGAGAGCGCGCCTGCGCGGGCTGGGGTGGCCAAAGGGTGATAGGAGTGGGTGGCTCAAGGTGCCTCCCTCCCTCTCTCCTGGTGAGCACCTGTGCGGGTGCATGCTCAGCTTCTCCAGCGTCCTCACCGATCCCACGACAGTACCGGTGGATTGAGACCCCTAGACGAAGGAGGAACCGCTGCCAAGCCTCCTGGGCATTCAATGGAAACAAATATGTTTTTAATTTGAAGACATGACCAAGAAATGTGTTTCCTAAGGAACATGGACCTTACATACTGCCTAAGTCAAAGAAGCGCTCACGGAATCACAGGTTGTGACTGATTTCATTTTAAATGGGGCTAAGCCATTTTCAGAGAGCAAAACGAAATAGCGTTCCAAAGTGTCTGTGTATCCTACTCCCTCTTTTTGGTGTGAAAACTCTTGTGTTCACTGAGAATGTTGATGGCATGCCATCAAGATAACCTGTGTCGTTATTGGATGGAACCAGAATATTCTTGTGCTTGGTTCCCACCTCTTCACTCATTCATTAATCCATCAACCCATACACTAGCAAGCAGTTGGTTCATTTAAATCGCTGTGATTTTTAAATTTACACATTGAGCAAGACTCTGGGATCATAAGCCCACTAATATAAATCAGTCTCCCTTTTAAAAATAGAATGAGGGTATTTTCTGACTCCATTGACGCTATCTCGGAACTTTGGTTCAGTGTCTTGAGTTGCTTGGTATTCTGGGCACTGTAAACAGCAATGTAACTACATGAAAGCTATAGACTGTAAGAATTGAAACGGCCTTATGGTGAGTCTCCCTCTAACTCCCGCACCCATTCTTACTCTCAGCTTTATTTTATGGTAGAGACAGCAGACTCCATGCCCCTAACGATCACTCTAGTTAAAACATAAGCATACATTGTGAAGATAATGTACATTGCAAACTATGAACTGTGCAATATGATTTACTATAATGACACATCAAAACGTATGAGGACACGTTGCTGAGAACCAAGAGTGAGTGAGCTATTAAAATACTGAGAGTCACCAGGGAGGGGGCTATGCATCTGTACTCTAGATCAATAGAAAAGAAGTTCTCAGGGAAGAATGACCACTTAAATTCACTGTGAGGGATGACTGGCGAATTAAGGAAAAAATGTTTCAAACTTGAAAAGTTAGAAAAACACAATACTGAAATACAACAATAAAAGGCTAATTTTGACAAGTGTGAAATGAGTATACATCTAAAAATTTAGGGAAATTTTGATATATGTATTATTAAAAAAGATTAAAGATGTATTTGTATTTTTATTCCTGTGTATCTGCAGCATGTGTGGAGGTTCCCTTGAAGGCCAGAAGAGGGCATCAAATCTCCTGGAGCTGGAATTACAGGCAGTTTTGAGTGGTCTACTGTAGGTGCTAGGAACAGGACTCTGGTCCTCTGCAAGAACAGCAAGTACCCTTAACTCTGAGTCATCTCTCCAACCCCAGGGAATTTTAAAAATACCTATATCTTCTAAACCCATCATTTCACAATTACATTTGTGATATCACAAATTCAATTACAGACTGAACAGACATGTATTGTAAATCAATTACAAGTATTGACTAAGCAATTATTAGTCAATTATAATATAACATAATATAATCAAGTACAACATTGGTTAATGACAAGTACTAACTACTAGTCAAATAAACAAGAATATTATAGAAGAGTCATATCTAGTAAAAATAAGACTGGAAAATATTTTATAATAGAGAAAAGTTTTTATAATGAATAATTTATTATAATCAATTTACATTAAATATGGTTTTATTTATAAAATAGTCAATTATAAGACATTATATATGTATTTTAATATTTACATAGCAAACTGTTATGTTTATATATGAAATAATTATATTCTATGTGTTTTTATCTTTTTATAGTTAGTTTATACTAATTTCTAATGGTAGAATGATAGAAGAGATACCTAATACAACAAGAACTATTTGAGTTATCAATTTGGCATTAATTTTTCTTTAGTGTCCAAGTTTGTACAGTTGAATAAAACTAATTTTAAAACACTGAACAAGGTTTTAAAAGTATAAATTGGTACAACCTTTTGAAAAAGAGTTAAAATTCAAAAGATTATAAAATTGTCAAAGCTATACCTTCACTTTCAGAATCTCCTCTTACTAATCAGGTGTCAGTGGTGTTTATCAACATCCTAGAAGGGCAAGGAAAAGACCGAAAAGGGAAATCACAAGAGGCGTGGTTAACATCATGTATCTTTCTATTAAAGGATGGAGAGATGGAATCATGAGGGATCTAGTTGGTTGAGTTGGGAGCGGCTTTTGTAGCTACGTTTGAGACTTTTATGTCACCTACACAGCTGCCTTTTAAGCATTTTAACTTAGTGCTTACCATTGATACTGGTCTCCAGTTCCCTGGACTGGCCAAAGAGAGTTCTAAGATTTCCATGCAAATTTCAAAGCAACTGTGAATTCAAAGCTCTGCCATTGGGGGATGAACACGAGATCTAAAACTAACATATATGGAAAAGATTAACTCCTAGGACATTTGTTATAGCTTCCTTTCTTAAGCAATATTTTCTGGAAAATAGACTCTGAGATTAGCGTGCATATCTATTAAAATTTTTTGACTAACAGTCCTGAGAAAGGAATCCCGGAGAATTGGCAGAGGATGAAACAGGCTGCGGTACAGTCGCAGTGAAGGCTACTCTGTCTGATCCAGCCTTTGCTGGAATTGCCCTTCTAAGTTGTCCTGAGTTCAAATGAAGATGGAGCAGTTGGTGGGTGGGCTGTCCTGGAAAGGTGGCCTCCCAGGCTAGCTGACTGGAAAGAATGCTGCAGCACTTAGCTCGCTCCTGGTAGCACTTCCAGGTGAGGGGATAGCCGGGACTTCCCAGTGTTCTCAGCACCTCCGCAGCCATTGTGGGTGAGGATAGGAGTGCTTCTCACTCGGAAGGGTTTCAGGGAAGCGAGGGGCACGTGACCGTAAGTGTGCCTGTAAGTTATCACAAATACAAAGTTAAAGTAGTCACAGAAGAAGAGCACTGACATTTTCAGTTCTTAGATGGAGATGATTGCAAAGCTGGCAGTGATCGTAGCCATAGTTACGGTTGCACATAGAGGCTTTACGTAAACTATGTACATAAATGCTAACTTGGAGAATTTAAGACTGAACTACTTATGCAATAAAATTAACAAAAAGGTAAATTATCAAACATAGTAATCTTTCCCACCATGTTTCAAATTTACAGGGGAAAGACTGATACTTATTGAAATTAAATTATATTAAAGCAAATAAAACCATTTCATCTACTAAAATTTTTAATTATAGTATAAGTGAATAACAAATAGAACTTGTCTCACTTTTTCAAGTGAGAAAAAATACATGTATGGAAATTTTCAAATATTTGAAAATAGCAGGTAAAAATAAGCATTTGGTAAAATGTACAAAAATGTAACCCAGCTAGAATTTCTTTTAACTATTCAAATGTTGTATTTCATGTCTATATTTACCTGATTTATAAAATGTGTCACCATTTTATACTTGATTGGGAGAAATGGTTCATGCTTCTTATTGGTGACCTATTTTTATGCACAAAATTCCTTTTTTTAATCCTGGTAAGCAGGTTTTCAAAATAACTACCAAACAGTGGCACATACTGGATAATCATTTAATCCACAGATGCTTGTCTATAAAAAGCAAGAATAATCTAGCTTTATAAGTAGTACAACTAATCAAGCTGCTGCCTATTGTTTCCAAGGCTGCCAAAGTTAATACTTAAAAATATATAATTTAAAATAAATGCAACATGGATAAAGACATGTTCACAAGGCATTTTAGAGAGGCTTAATAAAACCAAATTTTAAAAATAACTTCCTTTGTAACGTTAGACATATTGGCTATATTTTATTATATAAGAGAAAATTATGTTTGACATGATTGTGACTAAAATTTGATATACTGAATTCACCAGGTGTATGAGTTGAAAATACATTAAAATGAACCTACCTACAGAGAGATAACTTGTTCGTTCTCCATTGTATATAATAAAATGTGTCTTAAAATACCAAAATGCTAGAAGGAAGGAGTTCAGGAATCCACTAAGGACACCGAGGAAGCTTATTTCCTTGTACACAGTAATGAGTTGGGCTATAAGAACAAAGGGGACAGAACTGCCCATGAGGATATGAGCAGTGCTCTTCTGTATACTTCGCAGAACATACCCTGTTATGTCTAATGAAAATCTGATAGCAAGTAACTGAATTTAAAAAAAAAAAAAGTCTCTTAATGTGAAATGGAAATACTTTCCCGCTCTTCTGAAACAAAACAAAAAAAGAAAGACAGGAAAATGGAGAAAACTCAGAACAAGACTAAGTCCATACAGAAAAGAAAGAAACTGAGTTTTATTACGTGACATAAATTTACATGGTCCTGAGCTATATATAACAATACGAAAATGTATAGAGAATGAAGTGATGTGCCCTACTCTAAGTGCTTCACAAATGGAATACACTAGTCTGATATCATCCATCATATCTATCCAACCACCTGATACGATATTTCCCACTTTCAAATACAAACAAGCACACTGATGCGTAGAGAGGTTCCCATGTTCATACATTGCATGTTTCCAACAAATCTCTCTTACATTATGTAAAGAGAATCCTAAGAGAGAGGGAGCAGATTTTTATGGAGTATTTGGTAACCTAAACAGCCTGTGTGATCCTTCTTTGACCAGCTCTATATTTTCTATTGTTGCTGCCGTGTTTCTTCAGATAGTCAGCATTCTTTCTCTTCAATACTGTTTTGCAAGCAAAGCCACCTTGTCCAAATGAATGAAATTAGTCACAACACACTAAAGAATCTGCCGAATGAAGATCAATAACTACAATTGATGAATCAGGGACCTTGGCTCTATTATGCTTTTGATACTGATTTGCTCAGTTGGTTGGTTTTTTAAGCTGGATTTTCTTTTCAGGTAGCTCTGGCTAGCCTAGAATTCAATGTGTATACCAAACTGGCCTTAAACTCAGAGATAAGCCTGATCTACATCCCAAGAACTGAGATTAAAGCCTACCTCACCTCGTGAACTATTATTTTTGCCTAATTTTTCTTACAAATACGACATGATTTTTCTAAAAAAAAAAAAACAAAATTTGACAATTTAATCAAAGAACTGGCTTATTCATGAGACTTTAATATTTATATGTAAAATATTGTTTTAGTTTTAGTTGCTACATTCTCAATGGATGCATAGACAGACATACATGCACACATACATACTACTACTCACACACACAATTCAAGAACAACAGTTAACACTGTTCACCCAACAGTCAGGCTCTTCCAACGTCCGTGCATGTTTTCACACTTAGGAAATCTAACATTCATGTAATACTCTCATTTAGTATGCGATCTTTAAGTTGATTCAGTCATTCTCAATTATTCACTTATTTCCTCCAAGAATGTAAAATCAAGGGATCAAAGCCCATGCTTTATTTTATAAGCCTGTGGCTTTAGTTTGCTCTAATGCAGGTCTGTTACTCCGTGTGTGATCCGCCACAACAGCAGCATTCTTGAAAGGGACTGGTAGATTAGTCAGACTGCTTCTTTATTTTCAGATTTGGCTCAACAGTTTGGGGAAAGGATTCCATTCTAGGAATATCTGTAGAAACAAGGTACTGGCTTGTCTGATCACTAAGGATGTGAAATTTTATAATTTAGTTTGTATGGTGTCGTCTGGATTTCTCCGTGGTCACGTTGCTTTTCACAGCAATACCCAAGGAACGTAAGACTGACTGAAGTACAGTGTTCTCCAAACCTTCCCTCCGAGGGCTCAGCATCCATTGAAAACTTTTGCTGGAAGCAAATATCACTTTTGTGGGTGTGAAAGAGTGTTCTTCTGTCTCCGTGATTCTATGTGCATTTGCTAGAATAAGGAACCGCGGACATAGTTCTTTTAAAAAGAGCCTTCCCTTTTGAATTATACTTACCTTTACATTTTTAGAAATGTGAATGTGAAGCCTTGCGTCTACCTTTACCAGCTCTACTACATCGTAATAGTGCACCCAGTTCTACTCATAGGAACCCTCACCCCCTGCATGCCATGCACATCTCTGTGGTGGTGCTTTTGTGCTTCCTGACGTGAATTACAGAAGGAACTTTTCCTGGCCCTGCCTCAAATCAGCCATTTTTCCTCAAGGAGTCTGGGTTCCGCGCTGTTGAGATTGGTGCCAATAAGGCTGGATTTCTCAACATCTGCTTCATTACTACACACCAGTTCCTTAGAATATGATTTTAAGACCATCTTTAAAATAGAGTAATTCTTGTAAAAAGCAAAATATTGGGCTTCATAACTCATTCATTGGAGTGAAATACTTCTCTGCCTGCCAACTTTGTAGACTAGGAAGCTAAGAGAGAGATGATGCCGGGTACCTGGCAACCGAGAAGCAAGAGTTTCCCAAAGAAGAAGAAATTAAGCTAATAGCAATTTCTTTTGGCAAGTATTACCACCACAGAATTAAAATTATTAAAACAGCCTTATTTTGCACATGGGAAAATCCTCATAGATGCCTCCGTTTCTGTTACATCACAGTAAGCTTTATTTAAATACTATGTATCTATGTATCAATGTGTATGTTAGCGAGAGGAGTGACTAGCGTGCTGTGGTGTTTGGGTGACAACAAAAAGCAACTCAAGGGTGTTGCTATTTCACTATGTGGGTCCCAGGGACTGAACTGAGGATTCCAGGTTTGGCACCAAGCTCCTTATCCACTGAGGCATCTCAGTAGCGCCCCGACAAACACACACACACACACACACACACACACACACACACACACACGCAGAGGATGATGAGGTCAGCTTACTGAGTTTTGAGATCAGCAACCTCTGCTAATTCTCCTATCTGCTGCATTTGAAGCTTTCGTTAAGACTCCCTTGCGCAGCTGCCTTCACAAGCATGGGCCTTTGATTGCATCTGAGGTTCCGATGTGCTCTGTACTGCTCTGGAATTTATAGGAGACAAGTTCTTCTATTTTACTTATGTGCAGTAGTGATATTTTTAAAGCAGAAGAGTATCTCATTATGAATAGTGTCTCATTTGGCTTATTCATTACGAGTACTGTCTGCTGCCAGAAGTCTATGCTAACCATGGGAAAGCTTGCTGCAGGGTTGACAGAAATAATGGCAGCAAGCTACTTGAGGAGTGCTGGATAGAAAGCCCGGTTCTCCCTTCTCTGTTGTTAGGATCCAGGTGGAGTTCCTGAACTATTTCTCTCCTCAGTTGTCTTACTGTAAATGAAGAGATTAGTTTACCTGTGTGAGGAAACCAGAAGATATTAAATATCTTCTCTTGGTGAACTGTTTGGTTTAAGATAAGAAACAGGTCAAAAAATAAAGGTAAGTACCTGTCCCTTCTTTGATAACAGTATAACTAGAGTTTGTAGAACTGTGATATACAAGGCATTTTTTTTATTTTAAAGGTTTATTTTATGTGGACGAGTGTTACGCTTACATGTATGTGTGTGACCTCCTGGGACTAGAGTTACAGATGGTTGTGAGCCATGTGGGTACTGGGAATTGAATCCAGGTCCTCCGTAAAAGCAACAAGTGCCCTTAACTACTGAGACAACTCTCAAGCCTCTTAAAAAAAAAGCACATAAATATCACAGATACTTGCTTAAAACACATCATGTAAGTATCAAAGACATGGTCTCAATCACCGATAACATTATAGGCTTCCCCATGTAAAATAGTGAAACATAACTGTATCTTATTTTCTATCAATGTTTTAATAAGTAAAACAAAAAGCAATAAAGGAATGAAGAAAAATAATGAATAGTAAATGACAAAAGGTGGAAAAATATAAGGTCCACAACAGTGATAATGCCCTAATAATTGCATATAAAAATCAGAATCTCCGTGTTTCTCTTTTGCTGCTACTTCTCCATTTTCTGCTGCCTTCAGTTGCTAGTATGACAAGCCAATAGACACCATGGTAATTAAATTAAATTAGTACTGTAATTGAACTTTTAGTTTGCTCTAATTTCGCCTCCTCTGTGACTCTTCCCCGGCTCTCCTAGGACTAAGCAGATGCCTACATTGAATGAAGTGCTTCCTTTGCCTTTCTCCGCCTTTATCATAGTTTGTGGTGGCTTTATTTTTGCGATTTATTTCTCCTACCTTGTGACTATTTTATTATCTTTCTTTTAAACTAGTTCAAGAACTACTCAAACTTTAGTACTTGCTCTTCTTTTTTGCTGAGCTGAAATATCACGGGTTTTACTGGCCGGCCTGGTTTCACTGGCCAGCTGGATTTGCGTATTTGGTTC
Source organism: Microtus oregoni (assembly GCF_018167655.1). Classification (NCBI taxonomy): domain Eukaryota; kingdom Metazoa; phylum Chordata; class Mammalia; order Rodentia; family Cricetidae; genus Microtus; species Microtus oregoni. Next base: position 52,360,071 of record NW_024543064.1, read on the forward strand.
CCATAGGCATGCCACATAAATAACTCCTGAATAGCCATGCCTGCTTGGCTTGCTGGTGGCATGCTTAGTATTCATACCCAGAATGAAAGTAGGTCACATCTGGGACATATGAACCATTTCAAGAAGTTTCCTCTGAAATACAAAACCCTTGAGTAAACATAAAGAGTAATCAAGATGATCACGTCAAAAATTGTGGGCAATTAAAACTTCATTATTAAATTTTGGTCTTTGTTCCTTTATTTCACTGGTTCAGTTTGTCATACCAGAACAATCTTCACTTTAAAAAATCCAAGCAGGATGAAGTGGAAGATGGCAGGGGATGAAGAATGGTACATTTTAAGTCTTTTACTTCGTACATTCTCCACTACGCTGTGGTTATTTTGTTTGATTATGGGAACAACTTGTGCACAAAAGATCTTAGTGCGCATCCAGTGTCCTAGAAAAACACTTGCAACAAAGGGGAGAAAAGGCTTTATTGATAAAAGGGTTTGGGAACAAGGACCTCTCCTGACCCTCATGGCAGCTAGAAAATTCTCACAGGGGAAAGCTGGACAAATTATCTAAACACAGTAATTTCAGAACCAATATAGGACTCTGTTGACTGCCCATTTTGATAGCTTTCCTTTTAGAAACAGATGGAGGACTTGATCAGCTCATAAAGAAAGCGGTTTGCTTTGTTTTAGTCTAGTGGATTCCAGTCTGTGATTAGCTAGGTGTGTTGTTCAGGGACCTGTAGTGATCCGGCAATGCATGGTAGAACCCAGCCACTTAAACTCCTAGCAGGGTTGGAGGAGGGGGAACAGACCAGAATAATCATTTTCAAGAACACATCCCCAGTGCCTAAATCCCATTCAGTTCCACCTCTTAAATTTTTCACTCCCTGCCAATAAAACCAAGATGGACACATGTCTTTTAGGGACATTCCCAAGCCAAAAGACAGCACCCGGGGAACTTGAGTCATCCTTTGGTGGTGCTAGGATTGAACCCGTGGCTTCAGAAATGTGCTCTACCACTGAGCTGAGAGAAAGTTTCACTAAATTGTCCAGAGTAATTTTGGATTCACTCCATATGGCTCAGGTAGGACTTACACGTGTTATGCTCCTACCATAGCCTTTCAAGCAACTGGAATTTGGGGCCTGTGGCACTAAATCCAGCTGCTTAGTCATTATTATACTTGAATGTGTGTGTGTGTGTGTGTGTGTGTGTGTGTGTGTGTGTGTGTGAGAGAGAGAGAGAGAGAGAGAGAGAGAGAGAGAGAGAGAGAGAGGGAGAGAGCATAGAAGAGTTAGCATTCCTTTTTGATTGAATATTTGAAAGTTATTAATCACTCCAGAAATGGTTAGGTGTGTATATGTTACTTTTTCAGTTACTGTAACAAATACCTTACAAAAGCCACTTAAGGACCAAAAAGTTCTGTTGGCTCACAGTTTTAGAGAAACAGTGGATCATAACAAGAAGAACAGAGTGGCTGTGGGTGTGGCCACATGAGTATGAAGCAACTGGCCGCCCTGAATCTCCAGCTGGGAGGCCGAGAGAAAGAGACAGAGAGAGAGAGAGAGAGAGAGAGAGAGAGAGAGAGAGAGAGAGAGAGAGAGAAGAGAGAGAGAGAGAGAGAGAGAGAGAGAGAGAGGAGAAGAGAGAGAGAGACACTAGTGCTTTCTCCTTTTTATTCGGCCCAGGGCCTCAGTTAATCCTCTCTGGAAACTCCTTCACTGACCAGCCCCAATGTGTGTTTCCTACGTGTTTGTACACCCAGTCAAGTTGACAATGAAATTAATCATTACAGTGTGTGTGTGAACTATGCTCTGCCATGCTCACTTTAACCCCGTACCACAGTACAGGAAATGGAATGAAACAAAAACTGCATACTTGCTCCTTGCCGTGTGATCGTTAGGTTTCAGACAAACCTGAGTAGTGTTTTAGGCTCCTCACAAATGCCGGCACAGTTGTGTTCTGTCATGCTGATGAGAACAGTGTACTCTGGTCATCTCTCTCCTGTTTGCATGCTAAATTGGAGAATTGAGAAAGTGTAATTGAAAGCAGCTGAGTCCCATGTCTCAGGGGTTTTTTTCCCCCCCATTTCATATCCCTTTCTCTAGATGTTTTGGCATTTATGAAAACTCTCCCACCAAAGTTCTTGACTCTACGCTTATCCTATAAGAGAGACTCAAATGGTACTAATCCTTTTCTTCTGAAATAAATGTTCATTATGTCAGGAAGGACCTCCCAGGACTTGGAGCAGGGCCAAGAAGTGAAGGATTGCCACATCACTGAATTTTAGAAAGACTTGTGACACATGTCAGTTCCCTTCCTATCACTGTATCAAACACATGATAAAATAACTTATTTGTTTTGGGTTCACAGTTTCAGAGGGTTTTTTTTTTCAACATTTGTTTGGCTGTCTTGCTTTCAGTAAGGAAGCATATCATTGTTGGAGTGCATGGTGGAACATATATGTTCTCTTCATGACTGGGAAACGATGGAGAAAGGAAGCTAAGACCCAACAGTCTCCTTCAGGGTACTCCTTTCAGTGCATTCTCCTCATGAACCATAGACCTATTAGCAGGTTCAATGTCATTCTAGAGACCAAACCTTGTCCACAGTGACCTTTGTGGGCATATAATGTAAAAGCTATATATCACAACATTTTTTTGCCAAGTTTGCCAAATTAAAGAATTTAAATAACCTGCATGAAGTCAACAGGACACTCAGTAGTGAGTAGGCCCAGGATTAACACCTGTGATTTCTAGTTTTTATGTCAAAATGTTGTGTCCTATCTTACTCATATGACCTGCTTATATTTTACACACTCTGGATCTTGTAGATAATTACAGCTTCAGCTTTTCATTGAGGTAACATGAGATTCAGATCAAATGTGTGGGACTTCATGACTTGCATGTAGTAGTGCTCTTATCATTTGACCTTACTGAATGTTGTCATGATCTATTTATCTTTTTTCTTACTTACACTTCATTTCTTTTTGGAATAAGAAGATAAAAAGATGTAAAATCTTGGGTCTGTGTATATTCCCCGTTTCCCAAATCCAAAGCCAACTGGTTACTGTTGAGCATTTGCTAACCCCTCGGCTCCTCCCTAAACATCACCATCCATGATCTCTGCAGGAAAGTAATTTTGTCTTCACAGCTGTCATGTTGAATGCTAATTGTAAACTTGTCAAGACCTAGAATTACCTAGAACACAGATAACTTGGCATATATGTGGAGGAATTTCTGGATGGGGTTGACTAAGGTCAGAAGACCCAAACTAGTGACACTGGTACCATTTTGTTGGGAGCCAGACATTCTCAGAGGTCCTGATGAAGACAAAGGAAACCTAGTTCTTTGTTTACAAGGGTGTAGCCTTGACAAGATCCAATTTGGGCCTCGGACCTAAGCCTCTAAGGAGTTGAGGTTTTTGGTTCCTGTGAACTCAGCTTTCTCCCCGGTAGGGCTGTGGTTATCAGTCCTAAGGCAGCTATGTCTAAGGTATACTGTGATCTTTTTCCCAAAATTGCTTGATTTAACTTTCTGCTAACCATAGCCCTATATCGGTCTGAAAAACGTATATCAGATGCTATACTTCGTAAGAAACTTGTTTGTTATAAGGCAGATTTTCTATCTTCTTTATCTTCTCATCTCCTGGCCACCTCCCACTTAGGACCCTGTCAGAGAAGAATGGCCTGCTAGTCCGAGTCACCGCCCCATGTTCTGAGGCTCTGCACTGAATACAAAGGAGAAAGCAAACGTTCATCTTTTTACTTCTTGATTATGCATGCGATGTGACAGCCTCACCTCCCACCCACAATGGACTATAGCCTCTCAAATTATATGACGCAGCAGCCACAATTCCCTTAGGTTGCTTTCTCGGGTATTTTATCACAGCCACAAGAAAAGTAAATGATACCATGGTCTTTTTCAGCTAAGTGCTCCCAGAAACCACTATTAACCGATTAGTATTGACAGGGGAGTTGAAACCCACTTATTAATTTCAGTGCAATATAACCTGTAACTTAATCTCAGGATCTTTGATATAAAATACCCTGTGGGGAGTGGCTTCCATCTTAATAAAGGATATCCTAAAAGCCTTCTGTGCAAGTTCTTTCATGTGACAAGCATCATTATCATCTGACTGGCTCTCATATTTCATGTCCATAACTAAAAGACCAATAGCTATATATTAATGTATACAAACTTCCAATGCAAATAATGAACCTTCCTTTTCAAGACTCAAATTACACCACTATTCCAAGGATACCACAATTTTTTGTGCTATTTTTGTTTTGTTTTGTTTTGTTTTACCAGCTAAGATACAGGACTCTTTGGGCTTAGTATGACTAGCCCTATAAAAACTGTAGGGTCATAAATCCATGGTCTCATATCCTCCTGAGACAATATTTCACAGCATGCAGAAGAGAGTGAAATTTATTTAGGAAAGCCAGTACCTGAGCTCCTTTCAAAACTAATGAAATACTTAAGAGACTGTCTCAAAAGAAGTTTATTATATTATAGTGGGCCAAGCATGGTGACACATACCTATAATTGTAGCACTTTGAAAGCAGAGAACTAAATTGAAGGCCAGCTTGGGCTACACAGAGAGAGAGAAAAAGTTGTGATAATAATCAAAATATCAGTAATGAGAGAAAATTCTTAGTTTTGTGAATATTTGTAGATTTTTTCCTTGGTTTTATGCATATTACCTTATAATCCACAAGTAAAGCTTTAAAAATTTTTAACAATACATGTATATATACATACATATGCATGTGTATATATAGGTGTACGTGTATATATATACATATATAATATAGATATGCATAAATATATATTCACAAAACTAAGACACTTCCATCCATTTTGGATGTTAGCCACACATGATTGCTGTTATTAAGATATTCTTTAACAAAATCTTCTCCCACCTCCTCTTGTGTGGAACTGGGTGCATGAAATTCATGAGCTTCAGTCAGGGTCATGATGGTTACCTTGGTTAAGCTGAGAGCCTGGACACTTCCCTTCCTCACAGCTGCTTCTAGGACACTGTGACAGTGTATGCTTCAGATACTTTCTATGCTATGATAGTAAAAGTTGAAATTTACAGAATGTCAGGTTCTGGACCTTCCCAGTATAGAATCGTCATAAACGGAGAAGGCCAAATTATTCCTTGTATCCCTAATTTCTGAGGGTTATTTTCTGCTTCTGCTGGGATAATAACGTGGATTCTTTCCTTTATTCTTTTGAGGTGATGTATGTATTATGTGCATCGGTTTCCTGTGTTGAACCATCTGTACGTCCTTTGGATAAACCCCCAATGTGTTTTGTGTGTGTTCCTGGATTTGTTAGCATTTTGTTAAGAATTTTACATATCAGTCTTTTAGAATCATTTGAGAAGAACTAGGGTTAGTTCTAAGTTTCTGGCGGTTTAGAGTTTGTCATCCCAGGAAAAACCTTTCAGTTAGTGGTATGTCCTAAAGTAAGTATTGGTTAGATATGCTACAACATTGGCTTTGATTCCAGCTGAGCTCTCTCTCTCTCTCTCTCTCTCTCTCTCTCTCTCTCTCTCTCTCTCGTTAATAATAAGGTTTTGCTACATAGTCCAGGCTGACCTCAGACTTGCTGTCTTTTTACTTCAGTCTCCTGAACACTAGGATTACAGATGTGCTCATCATACCTGGCTTTTTAGGTAGACTCTTGGATGGCCATCAAACTTCAGTGTTGGTGATGTCTATGATGATTCAATGGCCTAGTCTACAGCAGTTCAGGGATTGCACCAGACAGGTTGCAGCCCATCTGTGGAGCAAACTCATTGAAATCCCAGGGTTCCTTGCACCTGGCACTGAACCTGAGCCCTCTTTAGAGATCTGGTCTTGGTGAAATCCAAAAACTGGGATTTAAAAAAGTGCTAGTGTGGGCCAGAATGATGCGGGATGCTGCGATAATTCCTGTGGATTCCTATCAGGTGATGATGCGGGATGCTGCGATAATTCCTGTGGATTCATATCAGGTGATGATGCGGGATGCTGCAGTAATTCCTGTGGATTCCTATCAGGTGATGCAGGATGCTGCAATAATTCCTGTGGATTCATATCAGGTGATGATGCGGGATGCTGCAATAATTTCTGTGGATTCATATCAGGTGATGATGCGGGATGCTGCAATAATTCCTGTGAGAATACCAGGTGAGAAAAGTTTGTAGGTGGAAAGAGTGAGGAATACTGGGGAGGCAGGAGAACCCCATTTAATATTGGCCCTCATTTCTATGTGGAGAATAACAGTCTCTTCTACAAGACTAAGATCTCTTCCGTGGCATCCTCTGCATCCACAGAAATCTGGACTTTGTTCCATGCTTCCAAACATACCCTTGTGCTTGTTTTTTTTTTTTTTTTTTTGAGACAGGGTTTCTCAGTAGTTTCGAAGCCTGTCCTCGAACTAGCTCTTGTAGACCAGGCTGGCCTCAAACTCACAAAGATCCACCTGCCTCTGCCTCCCAAGTGCTGGGATTAAAGGTGTGCGCCACCATCTCCCGGCCTGTGCTTGTTTCTTTGAAGTCATTTTTTGCCTCTTCTTATGGTGCTTCTTGAGTGATATTCCTTCCATGTGAAATGGTCTCTCTGTGCCCTTTCACGTGGATGATTCCTAATGCTTAGTAGGACATATCATTAGTATTTCTTCTGTAGCAAAGACTACTTCAAAGTAGTTGCTGTATTTGTCTATATTATATATTAATTTAAGACTTAAAGGAAAACTCTTCATGCATCCATTAGGTGTTGTGTACACACATAGGCTAGTACATTAACTCACATGTATTTACTAATTGATTTCTGGAGAGGACCTAAAAGCACTCTTCATCTAGATCTTGATTTCAAATGCCGTTTATCAATGAGAAAACCAGGGCTCTTTGCAGAAATGACTGGCTCTAGGGCTGTTGCAAGCAAACAGATGAGCCTGTAGTATATTGTAATAAGAAAAAGCATAGGACTCTAAAAATAGAGAGCCATGGTGGTTTACATTTATAATTCCTTGTTGGAGATGATGATTCAAAGTTGAAGGTCAACCTGGGTGGTGTAGTAGGAGCTCAACCAAGCTCTCAACATTTCTCAAACAAACAACCATACAAAAAGAATACCCATGAACAAGCACAACAACCAACCCACAAAAGTTCCCAGTGGATAAAGTTGAAACAGTTCAAAGGTTATAATCCACATAAATAATGACAATATAAAATTACAAGCTAAAAAAAAATTACAAGCTAAATAATACATACCGTGATTTCATTGAAATCGCAATAATTTTTCATAGAATTCAGTGTTATCATTCCCTCTTCCTGGGACTCCTGCTTAATTATCATCCTGTGTGGTCTAGACTTAGTAGTTCTAATTACTAAAATATAAAAATGGTACAAAGAGTAACAATCTGCAGAGCAGTCTACCAGATACCACCTTGGCTATATGGGCACATTTAGCATTAGCAGTGATGCCTCTTAGGAACAGCATTTGTCCCTGAAGAGATGTGATGAGAAGAGAATTTATCTCTGCTGCTGGTTTAAAAGCCATTACACCAATGTAGTTAAGGAACCATATCAGATAAAGCTAAACTGAAAGCTTTTTATAAAATACCTGGTTAATAATTCTCAAAAGTGCCAAGGTCATAGAAAACATAGGAAGTCTAAGAAGCTGTCCCAGATCAGACGGCACTAAGGAGTAGTTCAGTACTGAATGTCTAGATTGGATGCTAGAACACCAAACATCAGAAAACTCTTTGCACGTTTAATTTGATTGACAATATTTTGCCAATGTTACTTTTTTGGGGACTGGTAGATGTATGATTGTGAGAAATGTCAACTTTGGGAGAACCAATCTGAGGGGCTAAGGGGACCATTTGTACTGTTTGAAGGTCTTCTACAAAAAAGTAAAATCATGGTGAAATGAAAGGTCACAGTGTCAGAAAGAAAAAGTGTGCTTAAAATATGAGAAACGTTTTTATAGAATACTGAGCAAAATTCCTATATAAATGCAAAAAATTACAGGGACAATGAGCTGTGAAGAGAGGGATTTACTCCAGAGTCGCAGCCATGAAAGCTTTTCAACCACTTCCTCACCAATTCAATCACCCTTGTGACAAGGTCAACTCTGTATGCACAGTTATTTCCTGTAGACTTTATAACAGAGTTTCCTTGTAAATCTCTCTACTAAAAGGGCAGGTGATACCAAGGCTAGATACATGTTCCTGGCACAAGCACCAGGAAGTCTGTGAGATGCCTGCTGTAATGACTCTGAAGCAGGCCCTCAAATTCCTGTGGCACAGTATGTTCTCCACAGAGCACCTGTGAGGACAGCTGAGCCTATGTTTAGGCCGTTCTACCTTGAGAACTACTTCGTGAGAGGCCTGGTGGGGAAGAGCTGGCACAGACTCTCATGGTGCTGCGGGCTCAAAAAGGAATCACTGGGAAAGAATAGGAGAGGCTGATTCAGGTGAGAACCAGGAGATTTCAGCTCAGCTGGCTGACTTGCCAAAGACAAGATAGAACCAGCTGTTCTGCTTGTGGTAAGGTTAGCCCTGATTTGGGTCAGGATATCTTCAGTCATCTGACGTATGCCACTTATAAAGTGGCGCTGAGGTAAGAGACAAACTTTAAAACCCTCAGTAGTCTCAGAAACAGAGGCTCTCTCATTCAGGCTCCATGTTCATTTTTGGACTGAGGGGATCTGGATTCAGAGTCGCCCTCATTCTGGCATGTCACCTGAGGGAGAATCATCATCTGGTTCATCACTAGCATGTAGCATAGAGGAAGAGAGCTCTGGAGAGCCTCGAACTGGCAATCAAAGACTTGGTCCAGATTATATAGTCATCACTCTCATGGGCTCTTAAACGCCTCAGTCACACCAAGGGCCAAGAATAAACCAGAGGGACAGGAGGTCCAGTGCACATTTTCTGTTGCTATCACATCACAGGGCCTGCACAGCAGTTTAGATCTCTAGTCAGAAATCATGCTTGCTGGCCATTGCATTCTCTTTGAGAAGTCTGCTTAGGATAATGTAAGGCCCAAGTTAGTGGCTAGACAGTAATGGAATCTGGATGACCTTAGGGGGAGAGAGTTTCGTGAGAGGTAGATAAAGAATCTGAGTTCCATCTAAGTAGCCTTCCCTAAAGCGTGATCCTAAAGGGGAAACTGAAAGGTAAATCAGATACTTCCGGGTCAAATATTGAGTTGAGGAAGATAGGCCTTTCACACAGCTTTACTTGTGACAGGTCGGGTAGGTGAGGTAACTTATAAGTCAGACTAGCAGTAAGGAGAATTTAACCTATGGTTGAAGAAGTCAAGTCCTACCCAAGGAGAAGGCTCAAATCTGAAGGGAGTGGTCGGGCTGGTGGGGAAAGAACAGGTCACAGAGGCCTGAACTCAGGGGACCTACTGGAGGGTGAGAGGTGGATTTGTTAGCATGCAGTGAGTCCCGGTGTAAGAGCAGTGTGGCAATTTCAACAAAGCAAGGCAGGTTAGCGAAGCATGTTAGTATATTAGCGGAGAAGGTGTGATCTGGCAAGGCCCCAGGTGCTCGGGGAACAGTAAAAGAGAAACTAATGCTTCCAATCTGGTGTTTGGTGCTTGCCTTGGCTTGAGTGATGTCTGCAATAGGGAAGAACTGCTTTGGTGTAGGAAAGGACTTCTTGTTTGCAGTTTTACAGAGCTGAACAGGCAGGGATGGCCTGTTTCAGCCTTCATGGTTTCTGCGTGAGCTGTTTCTAATAAACATGACTACTTTCTGCTGACTGGGTTGCTTGCAGCGCCCATCGACTGGACTTCATTGCTCAGTGGGCACTGTTCTGTGGCCCCTGGTTTGGTTTTCAAATGTACCCCCCCTCTCCTGAAATTGCTGGTCTCATGATTCCCTGGTGGGAACCATTCCAGCACTCTAGATATATATGAACTCAATCAAGATTGGTTGTTTTGAAGTAATGCGAGACATTGCACTCGAAGAAGCCAATGGAAAGGAAAGGTGTACAACACATTTGGAATACACTTCTAGGAGGAACACTGCTGTTTGTCATCCCCAATGGTAAGCTTTAACCAGGCTCCCGGCACACTGTCCCCCTATCCACTGAACCTCCACATGAACTGTGGCAAATTTCCCTCCTCCCACTTCATAAATACAACACAGAGATTGGAGGTAGGACTCGTGACTCCCTGGATCAGGGCTTTCTTGATTTATTTCTGTGTGCAAATAGAAATAACACAGTCCTCCGATCAACCAATGAACATTCGAAGAGAAGTCTTGAGTATTTACACAGGTCCACAAGAGGCGTGCAGAAGAGGGAGCCATTAACAAACTGATGAATCATCCTCCATCACGTGGAAAAGTTCATGGGATTTGTGTAGGGAGAAGCAACCAGTGACCCTGCATCTGTGCAGTCGTTGGCCATCTCTAAAATGCTGAGTGATGCTTTCTTTATAGAGAGTGGGATCCTGATCTGTAAGACCTACATCTCTCGTAAGACCCACTCGCTATGAGGCATGCAAGAGGACCGTAAACGCAATGAATTGGAACTGGTAAATAAATCCATGAAGAAAAATCATGATTGTGCCAGGCAGTAGGCATTAATAATTAAGACATTTTGTATTTCAACAATGAATAATGATTATTCAGTAGGGATACACTTGACTTTACTAGGTGAAAAGTTTCAAATCTAGGCTTACAGCAAGACTTGAACAAGTACAAATCAGATCTTTAGAAACATTTGTGCTCATAGGATAAGTGATTTTAATTGGTTTTCTGGGCACAGTGAAATACTTTTTTTGGTCACAAAATTAATGGGTAACTTAGCAGTAAATCAAGATTACTAAATTAGTTAGCAGAAGTCTTCGTTTTTATTTAAATGACTTTAGGGTTACACATTTAATACAGTTTTCAAATATTCAGAAGTCTGGTAAAAGTATGATTTTTGAAAAATGTACTCTTAAGATCTCCCTGTAGAGATCACAGAAGAAAAAGAAGTCTTTGTGTATGAGGGCTCCTTGCTCCTGCTGTCAGTAACAGCTAAGACTGTTTAGGAGACACTGGACAGCACAAAGCATCTTCTGTAATCCAGCAGAGATCCCATTTTAAGTGATTACATTACGCAGCTCGCCCGGTCATTAGTTTCTTGTTTAGTGATAATGTCCTTCATTTTAAATCCTTTGATGGTATGACTTGCAAGTATGTCCTGAATTCTGAGATTATGTGTATTGCAGGCCTGGATATTTCTGGACCAGTATACAATTGGTATTGCTGTAATACTGTGCAGGGAGGGATTAGTCTGTAGGAACTGAGCACTGGTGACGTTTCCATGTTTGAGTCAGAAAGCAAAATGAAGTAACATCATCATTCATGTTTTTGTGTTGTTGTGCATATATTTACAATAAAAAGATAAAGAAAGTCACTAGGCACGAGGTAAATTTTTTATAAAACGCAGTGACCAAGATACTTAAATTTTTTGACAATAGCTTAAATTAGTATATTTTAAGGCATACCATTGTTTGACTCAAATGTCAGAGGTCCTAGTGGTGTTTGTTCTGCTAGCTTTTGTTCTATGGAAGGATGTCTTGGTTTGTGTTGGTAAATTTGTTGAGTATCCATTAAATGCCAAGGCTTGTCAAGGTGCAGAAAACTCAGACCTTATAGAGAGCCTTTCCCTCCAAGGACTCACCGTCCATAAGCCAGTGAAGGGCGAGGCAAAGCAGAAGAACCTGGGGATGCTGGGCTAGAGAGAATACATCTCAGTTTACCATTCAGCCCCCACGGCCCACTTGCCACCTCCTCTAGCTGGGAATTCTCAGGGACATCTAAATGACATTTTTACTACTCCCCTTGAGATTTCAATTTCTCCTTTCTGCTGCTCACAACATCACTGTGTTCTGAGCATAAAGGCCCACACACGGCCTGGTCTGGATCTTTCTGAGAGCAGGTGTCCCTTCTAGATGCCTCATGTGCAACCCAGCTGATCAGCACCTAGGCAGCAAATGACACTATTCTCCCATCATCACCTCTGCTTCCCACCCTCCTCCAGCCTGAGTTCTCTTTGGCTCTTTTAAATATCACATTTATATTCTTCACATATGGTGAGTATTTATGGTCCAAGCTAAAGACCTGTGATGTGTTCCCTGAAAAAAAAAAATGATTTGCTAAGCAACGCTGGTTTTGACTTGGAAGAAAAACGTTCAGAAGGCAACAAAACAAAAATCCCAGGAACCACTTTGGCTACAGTATAATTCTTATTTATAAAAGCTAAACATATGTATTCAGTAAATTAAGCTTTCTATCAGCTCAGGAATAATTACATTTTTTTTTGCTATTTATCTATACATAGTTATATAAAGATTTATGGACATTTATATGTTCCCAATATATTGTCTCACAATAGGAAGCAGAGTAATTTCCTTGGGGATTGGCCTAGCTAGTACACACAAAATAATCACGTAGAAACACTATTAGCATAATGCCTTTGCAAGGAATTACCTGAGGGACTTGAAACATAGTGGAACAGGCAACCTGATGAATCCTCACCCACATGAAGAGGTGCATAGTAGAAAGATCCACCAATAAGGGGCACCCCCTACAGACTAACCAACCCATGGCTAAGGGCCCACCCTCTTCTGCTAAGCTGCTCCTTGATTTTGAGATGCTGATGGTGTTCAGGCAAGTTGTATTCCTTGTCTAATTGTATTTTCCTTTTCCTCCAAAGCAGTGAGAACCCACATCTGAGCATCTAGGGTGTTCATTACAGCAAAGGCATTGTGGCCACAGGACAAGCTGTGGGGAAGAGTTCTTTTCCAGATGATACAATGGGTGCCCCCCCAAGGTTTTGCACCGGGACAGACAAGGATCCTGTCTTCAGCGCCTTCAGCAACTGTTTTCTGTCTGACCATCATTTCCTTGGCTGAATTATGAGATTAATGCTGCAAGCCTTAAGATGTAGTGGTAAGGATTGAGGAGAATCAACAGGCAAGACTGCATTCTTCTGTTCCTGCCTTTCCTAACCACAGGCAGTCATTGCCCTCAACAGTGCTCTGTGTGGGCTGGCATAGGCATGCCCATTGCCTTAGTCAGAACTCACCAGCTTTACCAGCTAGAGCATGTTTAACTAGGCTCATAACATCATGTGCTTAGATACCGCTCTACCCTATTCCTCGTCTGGGGTGTTCGCCAGTCCCTTATTCCAAGTTTTGGCTGGTTGGGGTTTACTATGAACGGGCTTCCTGTGTAGCTAGCAATACACTCAACCCCGCCTTTATCCTGGGTTAACAAGAGAGACATGATCCAGGCAATCAAGCTACATGCAGTATGTACCCATCTCATTCAACCCTCGAACTCCTGACTTAGTTTGTTTTCTATTGCTGTGATAGAAACATAATGGCCACAAAGCAGCTTGGAGAGACAAGTGTTTATTTGTGTACACATTCTGATTACAGCTCATTATAAAGGGAAGACATGGTAGGATCTTCAGGTAGGGACTGAAGCAAGAGACCATGAGGGGAGCACTGCATAGCCAAGCCTCGGTCTCCCTCTGTGACTGGTTTCCACTCCATGACCAAGGTTTCTGCTGCAAATGAAGTTATATTTTTACCAATGGCCTCTCCTGTAGCTCCAAGCCTCGCCTGCATCCATCCCATGATCCTTTTGTGCCTTCAAGACTTGAACCACATGGGAGACTCTTACAGGTGACACCGCAGGGCTGCCAGCATGGGTCCGGGACAGCCTTGGCCGCCTCTGGACCACAGCTCCTGTGTGCTGATTCTGAGAAAATACACGCAGAAGACTGCATTTCAATGATGCTGATGGCTTCTTACAGTGAATTTCTCAGCTCCAGTCAAGTAGCATCTGTTCACTTAATTAGATTCTTAATTCAAAAAGTCACGCAAATGGCCCTGAGTGTGTCTGCTTCTCTCTGAAACCCATAAGCCAGGCCTTCGTTGCCTTCATTGCTCTCAGTATTCTTATCTTCCACAGGACAGAACATTAAGGCACGCAGTGGCCTTTCCAGCCCAAAGTTCCAAACAATTGCACCATTTTCCCTTATACCCCACCCATTTCTGGTACCAGTATCTGCTACAGTTTTTTTTCCCCTATTTTTCTATTGTTGTGATATACACTACAACCATAAGCAACTTTGGGAGGAAAGAATTTATTTGTCTAACAAATTCTGTTTAAGCAAAATCCCAAAGGGAAGTCAGGGAAGGAACTCAAGCCAGAAACCTGTGAGTAGAAAATGAAGCAGAGACCATGGAGGAACACTGCTTACTGGTTTGCTCCTCATGGCTTGCCCCTACGATCGAGGGTCACCTGCCCAGGAGCGGGGCAGTCTATAGTAGCTGTATCCTCCTACATCAGCCATTAATACCCCAAAGATTTACCACAGGCTCATCTGACAGTGGCATTTCCCCAGCTATGATTCCCTCTTCCCAGATATGTGTAGATCTATTTCAGGTCATCAGAGACCAATCAGCACTACGCCATTACAGGAATGAGGTAAAAACTTACAAAGGTTAAGAAATATTTCCAAGTCACATAGTTTCAAAGAAAAAGAAATCCAGGACAAGGATCCCAAAGAATTCCTGCAATTTTATGCTTTTTGTACCAGTTGTAGCCCTCTTCTGCTTCCTCATTTTCTGACTGAGGTATTGCAGTACTTACTGTGATGTGCGGGTTCATTTTCCTGTCCACATCTCCATAGACAGGGAATTCTCTGAGGGTAAAGACCATGTTCTAGTTAGCCTGTACTCCCATTGTTAACGCAATCCCTGAGACCTAGAAACTACTGCACAGAATGATTCTAGACAGCTCTCCTACGCTGCTGTTGTCAGTATGGCCTCCACCCAAGCCCACCTGGGCCACAGCAACTCTAGAAATGGCATTAGAAAATTATGGGTTTGGAATCACAAGTGATTTCTGTGGTTGAAGTTTTGGTGTCAAATATCCCTATATTTGTAAACACTCCATCCCATGTTTTGTGAGGTGGGATCTGGCTAGAAACTTGTCTTGGCCTTTGTCTTCATGTAAGACAGTTTTGAAGACTACAGCCTGTGGAAATGGAATGTGTCTCAGCTGAGGTTTGCTGAGGTTTCCTAACCATTCTGTTTGGACTATGAATTCCCAGCAAGGGCGATGCTGTTTCTTCGTCAGAGTGTCGCATCCAGAAGCACATGGTGCACATTTGGTCATCTGAAGTCAGCAAAGATACTGTGTGATGCCCTGTTTCTTTGTGTATTTGACATTCTCCCCTCCCCCCTTCTTGCAATCAATCATTGGTGAAGTAGCATTTTAGAGAGCATTTATACATTCTGTTACTTATGAAATTTTTCTCCTGGATCTATGGATGACTCCTGACCATCCCAATCTTTAATATGATAGCTGCAAAATGATAATTCTGCAGTTAAAAGCGGTGCCTGACCCTAATGTGTAGAAGGAGCTAACCTAATGTGGTATACAGAATGAGCATCAGGTTCTTCCACTTAAAGCAAAGTGAATCAGGTTTAAAAGCCGACATGGGAAGAATGAACACGTCTCCACAGGATGAATGATGCTCCAAGGTCTGTCTTAGATCCCATGATCCTTTACGAAGCTTCTGCTACCAGGGAAACACCTTAGAAACAGCCAGGTAAATAAATTCAGCATCTGGACACAGACATAAGCAACTCCACTTATGCTTGTGCATGTCCAAGTTTTTATTAAAAGATAAGACAGGCATGCCAAAATGGTACCGACAGGGCACCGGCCATAAGATGAAAACACAGGGATGCCTAACCAATGGCCCAGAGTCTTCACTCACAAATGCTGCTCAGTTTCCATTCATGATTGCTGAATATTCCTTCTGGTGCTCAACCATCTTGAGAAATACTTGATATTTCTTGTCATAATATCTGTGGGGGTGCAAAAAGAAACATATTAAGCATTTCCAAAATGAAATTGTCATATGGTTTTCCCTCTTCTTTAGAAGGATGGGAATGCTATCTGTCATGGGCAGGCTGAGACCTCCCAAGTTTTAGGTGTGGGCAGCACCCTGAGCAGTGGGTTAGTTTGCCTCACATCTATCATGCTTAAAGGACATGAAGTTCCACGAGCTACATGTCTGAGATGTAGACAGTTTATTGGCAACCATATCTGTGGTGCTGTAGCTTAAAAAGCAACAGAGTTGGGATGCACACTTAGATGGGACTGACGTCTGAGAATCTACTACACCTACCGAAAGCTTAGCCGAGCTCCCTCTGATCCCACGCTTAAATCAATATTTCTGATGTGACTAGCCACAGGTGATTTTTGAAAACCGCAGCCTGGCCAGATACAAGAGTGAGCATTTTAATCCCTCTCGTGATTTCCACAGGTCAATGTCTTTGACAGATAGCCTTCTACAGGAGTAAACTTCCTGGAAAAGTGACCAATGTCTTTCCATGCCTGGCCCTACCCTCAGGTGTCTGGTGGTGGCCTTGCTAACCCACTGTCTCCATCTGACTCTCTGGGTAAGACCTTTTATGACTGTTGTTGGCTATGAATCAGACCTGAGCTGCTTAGGCATCACCATCCTGAAAGGATAGCAGAGGTATGGACACATCACACCTGAGGTCTCAGACTCTGTCCTTCCTCTCGTTGTTAGGGGAGCTGACACGGGGTGGGCGAATCCACTTCAACATGGTCTGGTAGACTCTGGGGTTCCCCCTTTATAAGCATGTTTATGACTATAAATGAGGTGGGGTTGTAAGAGAAACTTTGGGTGCACGCAGAAATTTGTACTTGTTCTACATTTCTACCGTCGGCATTCTGATAATGTAGAGACTGTGCTGGGGCCAACCCCTAGCTAAGAAAGGGATCTGAGACCAGGACAGTGCAGGCCTACCTGTGTAACCTTGGACATGGTCCATTTGTGCATAAATTCCCTCATCTTCACATAGAGATATTTACAGTATATACTGCAGAATATTTTTGAGGATTGAGCAATATATAAAAAGCATAAGAACAACATCTGACTCATAATAAATAATATAAGTACTAGTTGCTGCTTTGCAATAATTCATATTCTAATATTTTACCCAATCTAGGATTGTGAGATACTGCCATACCCCCATTCTAGAGCATTCAACTGTTATAGGATGCTTTTTAGAAACCATTTTTCTGCTTCTAACGATATTCTATGACAAGATAAGTTTGGGCCATTCTTCTCAGGGATGAGAGAGATTTCTAACTTTGGAATCTCAAAACACTTATGGGTGAGCTTTGGTCAGCAGCCCTTCCCACAGACTTGAAGATTTTTAAGGGTATTAACTTTACTGAAACTCCTTTCACTAACTTTGTTTATTCTTTGCCATTTGCCTTCTTGAAATTATCTTTGTCACTTAACATAAACCCTAAGATTCATCCTTTTAAGGCTGAATAATTTGAAGTCATCCTCAAAACTTGCTTATTGAACTTCAGTTACTTAATTAGACATTAAGTTCACACACAGCATGCCAGCTGAGATAGCTTCTAATTTCCCCTCCTTTCGACCAATTGCTTTTGCGTGGCTCAGGACCAAGAAAGCATCCAATAAAGTTAATGAGATTTGAAGTCAAGAGACAGGAAGAGAAACTGGGCTCTGGCTTTTTGGTTGCAATATTTATGCTGCCTGCAGATGGCGGTACAGCACCGCGCGACGGCTGCACCTAAACCCTGCCAGCTGCCATCAAGAGGCCAGTCTTTTCCATTGAAACTCATGGATTTTACCAAAAGAACTTAAAAACACTTCCCTGAAAAGGCTTGAGAGGGTCACGAAAGAGATGGACAGGAACAATATGTTTTTCATTTCAAACACACAAGGGCTATTCGAAGCGCCCTCAGGTGGACACTCCCCAACTTCCCCAGTCCCTGGAAAGGGAGTCTCTCTGGCTTCCAAGGTTGAGTTCCCCACACCAAGCCTGCTCTTTTCAGCTAGGCAGAGAGGAGTTTACATTACAGGGTCTTTAGCAGCTTTGAGACAGAGGAAAATGAAACTGGATTGTTTTTTTGGTGGACATTTCAAACTCTCAAATATGGATCTTTGTTATTCCGTTCAGTTACCTGTTAAGAATTCCCTTTCTGTTTTATCCACAAGTGCTTTCCTCAATTTCCTGCCCCTTCTCTACCTTCAGACTCATTACAAGTGACTTCATAGTGATTCTGATTGCTAACGAAGGCTGCTCCAAAAGCCTTCAACATAGCCCCGACTTATTTCTCCATGACCTACCCTGTATGAGTGTACTTTCCAAAACTGCCACTTGGGCAGATCTCTTCACTGCTTCAAATTTCAAAGGTCTTCGACATGGCCTCCTCCTGCCTCACTTCCTCATCTCGTCTTTGTGTTTTGAAATTATGAGTTGTTGATAGCGACCTCAGTATAAGAGTTGGTCCTTTGCATATGTTATTTCTTCTACCAAGGATATTCTTCTCTGCCTAGACCTGTCTGAAAATTTCTTTTAAAGATTTAAAGTCAGCTGAAAGTCAATCTTCTCCCAAAAGCTCCCCTTTATCCCTGTAGAGTTCCTGTTGCTTCTTCTTCCTTGGGTTATATTGTCACCTGCTGGTTTTTCTTTGGAAGGATTTATTTGTGTGATTTGAAATCAGCCCTGTGAACCAATCAGGTAGTGTCTCATTGTTCTCGGCAGCCTGCCCAGAGCTCGGCAAATGCTTTGAATATAACAGAGACTAAATAAATAAACACATGAATATTCCATTGATTTGTATTCAAACAAGGGACATTTCTAGCCTTCAACGGCAAGCAATACCACCTGGTCTTTTGATGGGAATACAAAAGAGTCCCACATTTTAGAACAGAGGAAAACCGAATTCTTCCTGTGATTTGTGGTGAAAAGATTGGTCTAAGAGTATGGAAGTTTTTGTGTGAGCCCAGCTCTGGCCAGTCTAGCTCTGGATTCTGGTAAACCAGCGTTCTCTCGTTTGGGAGGAATATGTTTCAACCTCTAAGTGAAAGAGTGCAGGGGTTGACCCAAGGTCATCTCACAACAGTTGCACCTCCTCACAGGCTTGCTCTCTAGTAATTTTAGACAGAAATACAAACTTACTTTTTATCCTCATGTCTCGGGAACACAACTTTTCCCACTTTGCTCATTCTTGCCATTGCCTCCTGGTAAATGGAAAAAAAGAATGTTGAGGAGAGATGAACTTTGCAGGGAAATGGATGGAAATAAAAAAGATCAGGTTGAGTGGGGTGACTAGAAGCCAGAAAGACAAATGTCCCATGTTCTCTCTCACTGGAGGTTTCTAGCTTTGAATCTTCCAATGTGCGTACGCAGCCTGTAATGACTCCAGAAACCAGGAAAGTAAAACAGAAACAGGGTTGCCAGGATATTGCCAGGATAAGGGAGTTAAGAGCAACAGAGAGGGGAATAACAGGATATAAGTAATCTGATCAGAGAAATGAGAAAGGGGGGCTCTTAAGAGAGAGGGAAGGAGCTAATACAGAAGAAGGGGAGGGGGAGAGGAATAGCAGGATACTAGTGATCTGAGGAGGAAATGGGAAGAGGGGTTGCTTATTGGGGGAGGTAGGTAAATACAGAAGGAGAGGGAAGTGAGTAGAACCACAAGGAAGGTATCTGAAAGGACCACGAGGAATCATGCCTTAAATATTTACCTAAAAACAAGATACTGTAGCTCACGTATAAATACACACATGTAGTTTTAATGAACTTTAATTGTCTGGACTGATGGTGCTCCCTCCAAGACCCGAAGACCACCTAACAAAAAACAAACAAAAACAAACAAAAAAACCAAAAAAAAAAAAAAAAAAAAAAAAACCCAATACCAGACATAGAAACTCTCATTTGAGTTCTTGGTCAGGAACTCCCAACCCAGCTTATTGTTGTTGCCCTTGGTTACCACCCAGAGGCAGAAGGTAAGTCCTCACTGCTGAACATGACACACCCTTTCGATACAAGGCCCAGGGACATGTGAGCTGGAACAGACTAGAGGACACCGGGTAAGCTTCAAAGGACAATCCTACCCAGCTAGGAAGTTTATGAATCACATCAACAGCCAGC
This sequence comes from Microtus oregoni, assembly GCF_018167655.1. Classification (NCBI taxonomy): domain Eukaryota; kingdom Metazoa; phylum Chordata; class Mammalia; order Rodentia; family Cricetidae; genus Microtus; species Microtus oregoni. The sequence continues at coordinate 52,380,099 of NW_024543064.1, forward strand.
ATGACATGATAACCATAAAGGTACGGCAGTAGCACACATATTTTGGGGGTAACCAACAGCTCTCTAATTGGACTTAAGGCCTTCTCAACAAGAGGGAAACCATGACTGGTACAAGAAATCCAGTTAAGTACTCGGGGCTATTGAAGTCGTGGTTGTTGGAGGAGACTCTACAACCAATTTTTTAAACCGGCATAACCCCAACAACAAGCTATAAACATGCATCCTTAGTCCCACAAGGAAGCATGGTCCTCATCCCTCATTAAGGACCTAATCTTTGCAACAGACAGAGATCACTACCGAAAACTATAACCAATCAAAATGCAGGGTCGTAGAGCCCAGTCCCAATGGATACAACTACAAAACATTCCTCCACCTAAAGCTCAGGGAGCACATGGAGAGAGGCGGGGAAGGGGAGAGGACCGGGGGGTTTCTTATAAGGTTGTGTCTCCTAGGAACACCAGAAATATACCCTTAAAGTCTCACCACTGTGAGTGCCCAGATGAGAACTGAGAGAGGATGACTCCAATGAACATGCCAAACTGGACCAGGAAAAGATCGTGAGGTCTCAACTCTATGCAAAAACTACAGGCAGCTGAGGGTGGAGACATGGGATCTTCCACAGGAAAGAGCATGGCAGTGCCAAACTGTCAGCCCTGGAAATATACATACACCTAACCTTATATAGACTCAACAGGTTATACTCAGTAATATATATGCACATACATATATGCATGCAATAGCAACTCATGAAAAAGGTGGCAATGAATTCGGAGAATGGGGAAGGGTTTATGGGAGGGTTTGAGGGAGGAAAAGAAAGGGGAAAATGTTGTAATTCTAGTATAATCTCAAAAAACAACCAAACCGAATCAAAAGACTCAAGGCAGGCTTGTGATAGGCAGGAATGCTAGAATTCACTACCCCCAAGGTACTCAGTTAAACATGCTTTCTCGCAGAGACTTGCTATTCTCTGGCACTAAGAACAAAAACCAATGGACAGTTAAGGTCGCATCTAGTAACCACCTATCCTGGGCCTCATATATAACTGCGTTGAGGTCTCTAGGACATATAACCCAGAAGGCAAAGCCCTTTGTGTCTGCACAGAAAAGAAGGGCTAGATTTCCTTGGGCAGTTTTCGAAGGCTTCTAACCCACGATCAAGTCTGAGGGTACAGAGCCACTCCAACCTTGGCATCCAACAGACCCAACCGTGGGACAGCATGAAAAGGCTCCACAGGAAAGGTCTGCCTTAAGAACAGCTCTTAAACTCTTAAGAAGTCTGTAACTAGAGACACAACTTCTTATGTCTCCGATTTATGCATGACTTTGTATTAGACACTGCTACAGAAAATAGGTTAGATGAGGCATCCTCTTTGTCTGGGTGAAATTCATACTAGGCACAGGGGTGGTGGACTGCCAAGTCTTCCCGCCGTACAGTATACGTGAGCCTCTGTGTACCCAAGTGCATATCCAAGTGTCCCCATCCATTTTTGCCAACTTACTGATTCAGTCAGTGGCACACTGTTAATGACTTTCTGGCGTGCTCTAACCAAAAGGTAAGCTATACCACAGCCTGGGCTTTGCCTGTAGCCTGCTGAATCCTAGCACCTAAAATATTCATAAAGCGCAGAGAGCCACTTTGACATGCCAAGGACAACACTCAATACAGGAGGACAACAGAGAAACAGGTGATGGACCCTTTTCTCAAGGAGTTTGAGACAGAGTGGAAAAGGCGTTTGCTGGGCTCAAAAGACAGTATGATAAGTGCAGTGCTATGCTCATTACAATGACCATTTAAAGCTCAGGTAACTAACTCAGGATTTCCACGCCAGCTAAGTTGCTCTTAGGATTCTTCCTCGAGGACAGGATGGCTGTTCTGACCAGTGCTCTGATCTTCCAGCCCTGGATGAGCAGGCCCGTTGGTGAGCTAAGATGTGCTATACTAGAAAGTATGCTGGCGGCAGAAAGAACAGAGGGAAAGATCTGAAAATAGATGAAAAACTATTGACCAGGAATCTAGGAAGAAGAAAAAAAAACCCAAGGGCGGCGGTTTGCAGTCATTCCATGAAGGGCAGGCAAGCAAATACATCTTCCAGATACGCTGCTGCTCTGCCCCGGGATGTGTCGAGAGCTCTGGATATATCTGATTGTGTCAGGACATTTTTCTTCACAGATTTTCGAGATAGTTTTAGCAATCCCATCACCCACTTTGCTATTCATTCTGGTTTTGTTTTGCCGTTCCCTCTGTTGTGTCCCCAGAGAAGCCGCTGCCTTTGTTACCTCCTGGCAAGCTGGGAAATGCTCCCAGGGTGTGCCCTCCTGCCTTTGTTGGCTGTGCTTCTTCAGGGGCCTGAGACAACATTCCAGGGTTGCCTTCATGGGTGGGATCCAGGAAGCTTATCGAAGGTACTTATGTTCTTTTCTTTCCCACGGCAACAGATGTGCAGCAAATGGCACACGCTAGGGAATTCTCTCTTCTTTTCTTCCCATTACTTCTGCTTGTTTTCAAAATAAGTTCCTGAGAAGCCAGTATTCACAGTGGAGATTTGAAGGGTTTAAAAAGGGGCTATTTTGTTTTTTAAGAAAGGGCCTGCTTAAAACGTAGGTCAGGTACCCAGCCCACTGAGAATTTTGCAGACTCATCCCTGCTGCCTGCATGGCCCCTGGACTGAGTTATTTGCTACAAGGCAACTCGTACTTGAGACACGGTGCCAGGCTTTTTTTTTTTTTTTTTTTTTTTTCAAACATATCAGTCTCCCAATTAGTCTGTGAGTTCCTTCAGGAAGGAACTGTTAAAGTGGTTCTCACTGCCAAACTCAGCATCTGGGATATCACATGCATGCAGGAATGCCGGCAGAGTGAAGTTAGGGATAATATGTGTGACAAACTGTTAAAACAGAAGCTTCTGCTGAGCCTAAGATGACAGAAATGATACCAGAGTGAGCTGGAAATAGCCCACCTTGGAGAGTTCATGTAAAGAGGGGCTAAGAACCCATGAAGAGTCTCTATGCCTTTCACCCCCACAGGTCAAACAGATGGGCTTCTCAGAGAAGGCTAGTTTACTGTAATCAGGGTTTCTTCCAGATAGAGTTATGAAGGAGGCCTCCCCTGCGCAAGTCAGGCCCACCGGCACTTATGGTTCTCTAGAAATATCCACAGCAGCACCTATGGGTCTCCAGACATACCCACAACAGAGCCTTGTGTGTCTTTAGAAACATCTACAGCAGCACCTTATGGGTCGCCAGAAACAGCCACAATAGAGTCGTATGACATCAAGAACTAGGCACCTACACTTCAGGAGCCTGATTCTTATTTATGACAGTGCTCTCTGTGCCCTCCGTCGCCTCACAAGAGGAGGAGAAACAATGGAAAAGAAACGATTGAAGAATAGCAAACTCTGTTACGTGTGCCACGCCCCAGCTGCAGAAACTGGGGAGTGGTTCACATTTACTGATACCTATTCCTTGATCCGAGTTGCTGAATTTTGGCTGGATACCCCAACCTCAAGGTTCACAAGACTAGCATCACCATTGTCACTCTGTACCTAGGTAACGATCATAATTCTTAGGCAGGGCAGGAAAATGAGCTCCCTCCACAATGGGAAGGGGCAGTAAGAGTGAAGGCTAAAGCTGGTTTTCTCTGTCTCGAGAATTTTGTGAATTGAAGGGTTGCCATGGAATGCCCACTGCTTGGGGAGGTGGGGGCTGGGGTAAGGGGGTGTAAGGAGTACAGATTGCTCATGTCCAGGAATTTGAAGCCAACCCAACATGGGAGAGAACTTGTCTTAGAGGAAGGAAGAAAGAAGGAAGAAAAGAAGGAAGGAAAAGAATTGTGTGAAGTCTTCTACACAAGTTTCTGTTTCACGTAACTTGCTAAATACAAATTACATATGCAAACTTGATAGATGAAAATACATTAAACTATTAACGAATTCAAGAGAATGGATGATTTTTCTCTAATCAGAATTTTTCCACAGTGGCCTCTATTGGTCTTACCGTTGTAGGCAAAGCACAACGTTCTGCATTACACGCTGTAAGTTATGGTCGCACACAGGTAGTCAACATGGCTCAGGCTCACCTTCATCTCCTGGAAGGCCAGCTGCATTATGGGGACCAGACACAGTCTGGAGACGGCCAGAGCAGCCGGGATGTCATCACAAACAGCGCTGCTGAGAGTCCCAATTTCTCCAGATAATTACCACAAAAGTGAAACCGCATGAATCTTCTGCCTGCGGTAAATATGGGAATCACTACAGTACGACAATATGAATTCATTATGGAAATGCTGACACATGCTAAATATAGTCACCCCCACAATATATTTCTGTTCAAAAGGACTTATTTGAAGTTGGGCTCTAAATTCATACTTTCTGTCAGCATGCAGGGGCCGGACAATCTCGATTTGCAGCACGCTATCCTCTTTGTTTGGGAGTCTAGACAGCACAATGAATAGAGTGGCTTTTTTTTTTCCTTTTTGCCCACACAATGAATGCTTTTTAAAAACAAAATATTTTATAAAATAGCATTTTAATCACTTCTTTTCTCTATCTCGCTAAGGCAGAGCTATAAATAAACCATGAAAGTTCACATTTGATTGTCACTTCTGAAAGCAAGTGCAGGGCTTCTGTAGGAAAAAAATGGGGTCCCTGTAGCCAGCCATGAAAGGCCTCATTCACGGACTTGACCCTTCCCTAGTGTGTCAAGGCTGAGATACCAGTCAGCACTCTGCTCCCGCTTCTCTGGAGGCAGGACTGGCAGTGGTCAGGCCTCTGGGTGGGCAGAGGAAACACTTGGCTGTCATGTGCTCTGGGTTAGCTGTAGAGCACCATTGGGTGGGCTGTCGGAAGTGAGGCCCCAGGAAGGAGTTACTCAACACAGCACATACTGAGGCTCACAACTAGGGGACTAGGAGAGTTCTCCATCCTCTATTTTTGAGAACCATGGCCTTACAACTTGGGGAAGACTGCCAGATAAGGCAAGATTTCAATCATGGAGCAGCAGACAGAGCCTCGACCTGTCTAGAATTACATTATATAAAACAGAATAAATCAAGACCTGGTTTTGATGAGAACTAGCCTGTTGAGATAGGAGCGGTGGGGCTGCGTCCCTGGCACCCGGCCGCCTGCACGGCTAGCTTTATACCAGAAATGATTACACGGAAACTGTATTCTTTTAAACACTGCTTGGCCCATTAGTTCCAGCCTCTTATTGGCTAGCTCTTACATATTGATCTAGCCCATTTCTAATCATCTGTGTAGCCCACGAGGTGGCTTACCAGGGAAGATCTTAACCTGCAGCTGTGTCGGGTGGGAGAATCATGGCGGCTCCTCACTCGGCTTCTTTCTCCCAGCATTCTGTTCTGTTTACTCCACCCACCTAAGGGTTGGCCTATCAAATGGGCCTAGGCAGTTTCTTTATTAGCCAATGACCTTCCTCCATCACTAGCCTCCATGAAGCAGGGCTATGGCTGAACACAATCCCAGCACCCATCACTGGTTGGTTAATGCTGTGAATGAAAAGTTGATGCTTATCACAACAGACTTTGTAAGGTCATCAAAGCCAGTGTTTGCTGAGAGGCACACCCACACTCAGAAAGTACCAGGTGGTCCAAAAGGATTTTGGAGGAAAGTACCGCAAGGGCCATCTGTGTGATTTTTGCTCTAAACAAATTCAGGTTTTCCTGTACTGAATATATAGACTGCATTAGAAGCAACAACTCAGCAACAGGTTGAAGAGCCGCATAGGCTGCAAGCAGGCTTCCTCCAGCACCAAGTGCCAGCTGCATGGTGCTTGCCTGGATGAGAAGCAAAGTTTGGATTCATCAATTATCTATGTATCTGCCAGGCGAATGTGGCAGCCCATGGGAAACAGTCATAGGGATCCCTGGGGCAAGTGGGCACTCTCTGGCTCAATTGAGAGACCCTGCCTCAATGAACATGATGAAGAGGAGTCAAGAAAGACTCCTGATGTCAACCTTAGGCTTCCATACATGCACATACATGTGCAAGCCCACGATCCAAACATGAAAACATATGCATGCATGCCACATACACATATACACATTTTAAAAATTCATAAAAAAATGTATATGTGTATGGTGGAGCATGTTTGTTATCCCAACACTCAGAAAGTTGAGGCAGGAGAATCAAAATGTTAAGTCCAGCCTAGGCTGTACAGGGAGCTTTAGTTCCAACAAGCAAAAAATTCATTAAAAATGTTTAAACAATATTTAAAAATACATTAGCCATAGAAAGCAGACCTTTAGACATTGCATAGGCACACATATTTCAAAACATCTTTGTTTCAACTATATTTTGTTTCATAAAACAATCCACGAGCACAATACTACGCTTTTACACAGATGTTCACACACTGAGATACATGTGCATATTTCTCATGATTGATTAAAAAATCTGGTGTGCACAGCCTCAGCTACCAACTCCAAGGCCCCCTTTCCCGGATGCTTATTCTGGGTTGGGGACCACACCACTCACTTCACACACATAACCTTGTACTTCGTGAAATGTTCTTCTATAGATATTTTCACCTGCTCCCATTCTTTTGAATGACAGAACTGAATGGAGTGTGAGGGAGAGAAGGAAAACGAATAATATGCATAATGATACACAGCCAGTTTGTAGTGAAGCCCAGAAAGCAAGCTCAGTTCCAACTCCAGGTTATTGCTGGGCTCCATCCTCTGTCCACAGAGCTACCATCCTCTCTGTAAAGAACAACGTGATTTTTGAGTTCTCTAGTCTTGAGTTCAAATTCCACTTCTACTTATGTTAATTGTGTGATCCATTTTAGTGTGCATGTGTTATGCGTGTGTATGTGTGTGTGACAAACTTTAATACAGGGATTGTACTTTTCCTTACAGATGCTGGCACATAGTTCTGAAATTCATGAATCTGCCTTCTTGAGAAACTCTGACTCATTTTATGGGAACCACAAGCTCATGTGCTAATGTGTGGGCCGGGGCACATGACCCCTTCATAGAAAAACAGAAAATTTAGCAACATGATTTTCCTCTACCAAGTATTAAGAAATGGCTAATTGTTCTTTTATTTATGTTACTGTTGTTTACTTTTGGCATGGGACGCTCTTGACTTGCAGCCGGCACTCTCTTACCCAAGGCATTGACAACAACGTCAGCTGAGAAGCAGGAAGAGAGGAGAGAGTGGGAAATGTCTTCACCATCCTCCATGATGCGAAGACCGGCATGCTGCTCACCATTCTGAACACTCATCTGTCACACACACGTTTATGCTGTTTAATTACACGGGGGTTCACAGCTTTTAAAAACACACAAACTGCATGTTTAGCATGTATATGTCTGATGGAGGAAGGTCATTGGCTAATAAAGGCACTGCCCTGGCCCATTTTATTGGTTAAAAGATAGGTGGGAGGAGTAAACAGAACAAAATGCTGGTAGGAAGAGGAAGTGAGCTCAGAGACTCCACAGCTCTGCTCTCTCGGGAGCAGATGCCTCAGAGAGATGCCATGCCCCGCTCCCGGGATGAAGCTCCGACCCAGGATGGACTAGGCTAGAATCTCCCCGGTAAGCGCACCTTGGGGTGCTACACACAGATGATTAGGAATGGGCTAAATTAATATGTGAGAATTAGCCTAGAAGAGAATGGGCCAAGCAGTGATTAAAAGAATACAGTGTCTGTGTAATTATTTTGGGCATAAGCTAGCCGGGCAGGCGGCCGGGTGTGGGGGATGCAGCCCTGCCGCCCCATATTACTACAGTTGGCGCCCAGACGTGTGGACAACTAAACCCATTTAAAAAAACTGAGAAGGCTTAAAAATAAGGGAAAGAGAGTTTAACACAGATTTTTGCTGTTTGTTGGCGGCGTGCTGTAGAGAGATTTCCTGATTCGGCAACAGTAGCAGAAAAAAAACGCTGTGTCATTTTAAAGCGCGACTTCCTGGGGCTGTGCCGCCATTGCTATCTCTGTCTGGCTCCTGCGGGAGACAGAGCTTTTGAATAGAGCATTTGGAGTAAAGGGCTATGATTTGTTTGATGGCAACTAGACTCGCTGTGTTCTCGGGTCTGCTCTGCTTGTTAGAGGCAAGCAAGCGCCTCATCTAAGAGAGGCTTCCTGACTCAGCTTTAGCTGCAAAACCCTGCAGCTCATTAAGAGTTCCTGCCACGAAACACTTAAACGGTGTTGACGAAAAGCTGAACACATGCTTTTCGGTTTTCAGCTGTAGCAGGAAAAAAGCTGCGCCATTTAAAAATGCCGGCTTTCTGGGCCATCCTGCCAGGGCAAACTCTGACTGTTTGAGGCAGGAGGGCCGGCTACCTAGAGAGGACTTGAGTGTTGTCTGTTGTAGCTCACTTGCTGGCAGGGTCCTTGAAATGCCATACAGTTGTGGCAGTAAACATGGCTACAGCCTGTATATCCACCATGAGGCTGGAAAGCTAAGGAATGGACTGGATCTAGCTGGCAAAGCCACGCCTTTAGTCCTACTGAGATTGCTTGGTAAATTAAAGATTCATGTGGTCAGAAAAAGAGAGATATACAGTAAAGAGAGATTCAAAGACAAAGAAAATTTTTAAATGGTTTACAGTGTGTTAAAAATACATGCAGGCTAAAATTTAAAGTTCTTAAAGTAACAAAAAAAAAAAAAGGAAGAGAGTTGTTGTGTGTGGTAGCACACGCCTTTAATCCCAGTACCTAGAAGGCAGAGACAAACAGATCTCTGTGAGTTCAAGGTGTAGTAGTGTACACCTTTAATCCCGAATGCCTGGGAGGCAGAGACAGGCGGATCTCTGAGAGTTCAAAGACAGCCTGGTCTACAGAGTTACTTCAGGTCAAAGATACAGAGAACCTGTCTCAAAAAGCAAAAAGTTAAAAGTAAAAATAAATGAAATAGAGGTTAAAACAAAGGTGTACAAAGATGGAAAATACACAGAGAATCTTGATACTGTATGCTATTATGCTCTCTTTGAATTGTTTGAATGCTGAGGAAGGAGCAACAGCTGCTAAAAGATATTTATTTATAAATACTGCTGAACTAATCCAACATAGATATTATGAATTTGGATCTAAGGATATGATACTTTGGAAAGGAGTTTCTTATTTTGTTTTCACAGAGGATGAGACACTGTTCATTTCTTCTATTCTGATTTGGTATGATGGACCACGCCCTCCTGAAGGGTTGGTGTGAACGCCTTCAAAAAATTGCTTCGCTCAACTGCCAACTGAGATGAAACTAGCACACAGGTTATACCATGAAAGACCAAATTAACGACGCCCCCATTCAGCAGGAAGCAGTTTGGAGAGAAATAACTGCGCCCAAATTCCCAAAAAATGTTTATAAATGTTCTTTTACATTTAAAGGGGGATATGATATAGATATGAATAATTTGCATTAGTATAGATTTTGCTTTATTGATAGAGATTTAAGGTCAATTTTGTTATATGTATAAGTGTTTCTGATTTTGATTAAGGTATTGTGATTGTGTAGTTCATTTAAATATGTACTGTATAATTAAGAAATATAGGTTGTTAATGGATAATCATCGATAATAGTAAAGCTTGTAGTCATGTTAATTAGATTTTCTAGATATATAGAGATATATTTTAGATAGACATTCTTCATGTCTTTCAAAGATTACAGAATAGGACATTTAATGTTTTAATAACTGAGGACTTTTCATGACAATGAGACACTCTGCTCCTGGCAGCACCAATCTACTTCAAGAGGAAGATGGGCATCGAAGAGGCTCGTTATGGAGTTTTGATAGCCATTTGGGCAAGAAACTGCTCTTGCCTGGACTATTGCATAAACTGGACACAGAGAACCCGCAGAGAGAGGACTACTGAACTTGCCTAAGGTGAGATGATCTTTTGGGGTTCCTGATTCATGAGAGAGTCTGTGAGACATTCTGCAGGACACAACAGATAGTGACTGAACTGACTTTGAATTTTCCTGCTTTATGGAAATGTCTGCTGGATACCATGGGCCTGAAGGCTGAAGATGGATGCCCCAACGGTACAGAGGAACTTTGGGTGACTATCCAGGCAGCGAGATGTCTCTGTCATTTCTAGAGTTTGAAGTTTCTTAGTTCTTGTTTACTTCGGTAATATATCTTTCTGGAGTCTTTGATGGAGTTAAGAATAGTTAGTTATAGTTATAGTTTTCCTTAGTTATGATAAATATTATTGTAACTTTTACTTGATAACTGTTTTGTTATATGTAATTTTGCTATGTTAAAGCCTTTTTTTTGTTTAAACCGAAAAAGGGGAAATGATGGAGGAAGGTCATTGGCTAATAAAGGCACTGCCCTGGCCCATTTTATTGGTTAGAGGATAGGTGGGAGGAGTAAACAGAACAAAATGCTGGTAGGAAGAGGAAGTGAGCTCAGAGACTCCACAGCTCTGCTCTCTCGGGAGCAGATGCCTCAGAGAGACGCCATGCCCCGCTCCCGGGATGAAGCTCCGACCCAGGATGGACTAGGCTAGAATCTCCCCGGTAAGCGCACCTTGGGGTGCTACACACAGATGATTAGGAATGGGCTAAATTAATATGTGAGAATTAGCCTAGAAGAGAATGGGCCAAGCAGTGATTAAAAGAATACAGTGTCTGTGTAATTATTTTGGGCATAAGCTAGCCGGGCAGGCGGCCGGGTGTGGGGGATGCAGCCCTGCCGCCCCAGATTACTACATATGTCAGTTACAATGTCTTAATTTTCAAATTGTAAAAACAAAAAGACTATAAATTAAATTTGTCATATATTTACATCTTCTTTTTCAATTTTAAAAGTGCCACTAAATTGAAACAAAACCTTGACAAGCCTAAGTAAAATACACCTCTGTCACACTTTTCTTTTGGACCTAAAAGAGTGAAGTAATGGGACATGTCTAATTCTATAGGAAATACACAGTAGAAAAATGCTGCATTATTAGGAGCAAATGACGTTAGGTCAGAACCTGATTTTGGTGTTTACTAGATATGTGAATACAAACTCATTTTCCCATTTACAAAACAGAAGTCATAACAGCTATTTGCAGCTTGTTGAATATTGGCTACTCAACCCCAACTCTGACCAAGGGATTTGGACCCAGACACACTTCACATACACACAAACAAAAATAAGCAAAAATTTAAAGTAAAGAATAACAGAATGCAGTTAAGAAGTTGCTGATGTGGTTTGTCTCTCAACAATGAGGCTGAAGTGAAAAATGAGAAAAGACACAGATACACAGACAAATTTGGAAATTGAAGAAAACATATTAAGACAAGCATTTTTTATTTAACTTTTTAAATATTGTACATACATAGGAAATGCTGTTCCATTTGGGAGATAATCATTCTTAGTTTAGGGAAGAAATAGCTTTGAAAAACAGATTGAGAAACTGCCCCAGAGATGCCATTTGAACTCCAACAGAAGAACGCACTGTTTTTGGGTTGGGGTGATGAAGGCGCATCCCCAAGGAGCTGAGAAGTTTGGAACCAGTGAGTGCTTGTGGAGAGTCCTGGAGATGAGCATGCTCACAGGCAATTCTCCAAAAGGGAAAGGTGTGTCAGAGGGAAGGGGGCAGCTGTGTGTCTGAAAGGGAAACCTAGCCTTCTGAGACCCCTTAAAGTTCATATTCATGCATACTGAAGCTCTGATAAGCTTTCACTTGAGAAGCATGTCAATTGATAAAATGTAATTGTTTTCTTTACAGTATGGGTTGACACCATATAAACTTGCCTTATTTTAAGAGAAATACCAAATGACACAGTTTTTTTCTTTTAACACAGAAAGGTGCAAATGCACACTTGGCAGTTGAGATAAATTGGTACAGTTTCTTTTCTTTTTTATAGCTGACCACCATTCTTAATTGGTCTATTGGTTTCACATCCGTCTCTGTACAGTGGGCGTGGTCAGTGGGAAAGAGGAAAACATGCCGTGGGGATCACTGTAATGGCCTTCCAGAGTCACAAACAGACTTTTCTATGAACTCGCTCTGCGATGGTGATCAGGAAAACACCACGCTTTCTTCATGAGTGTTTTCTCATCTGCAAAGGTTGCTAACCACACACCTCTCATAGCATCGCCGGTAGTGGTGTGAGCGATATGAGGCACATCACACTCTTACATATGTTGGTATTCTGCCAGGGTGAACAACTTACAGTCCAGATCTGGTGTTTGATTCGTTTACTGCACTAAAACCTGTGCTTGGCTGGGATCTGCAATCCCTCAACATGTGCTGACTGAATACAATGAGGTAAATTAGATTCTGTCTCTGGGTTGTTTTACCCATGACACTCCTGACACTGAACGTGTAGATCCACTCTGCCCTCTTACTAATTAATTTTCTAATTCTGTGGACATCAGCACATGTTACACAATTAAATTCTGGCATTAACTACCCAGAGTCAGGCTCATACTTGACTCTGTAAAGGCTCACACACACAAGGATACCCTAACTTTAGTTGTAAGCTCCAAGTTTCTCTATACTTCTGACTAACTTTAAATTGGGGGCCTCCAACTTGCTAGAATGGGGTACACAAAACTCAGGAAAAAGTTTAGTTACTATTACTAATTTTTTTTATAAAGGCCACAAATCCTATGCAGAAGGAAAAGCAGAAAGAAAGGGATACAGTGAGGGTCCATGCTCCTTCTGGACACCAGTCATAACTTGCATGTGGTCATTAATCCAGGACCTATGTGAATCCCATTATCTGGTACTTTGTTAGATGGGAACATTAGTGAGACCCTTATTCTTCATCTTGGGAAATCAGTGGAAAGGCTGAAAGTTCTGGTCTTTTAATCATACCAAAAGGTTTCGGTATGCATTAGGAACCAAAGGCAATGAGCATATATGGTGTAGGCGGTCCTTCTGTTTATGTGTTGCTTTCATTGGTTAATCAATAAAGAAACTGCTTGGCCTGATAGGGCAGAACTTAGGTAGGCAGAGAAGACAGAACTGAATCCTGGGAGGAAGAAAGCAGAGAGAGAGAGAGAGAGAGAGAGAGAGAGAAGCCTTGGAGATGCCAGGTCAGACATGCTAAATCTTTCCCGATAAGTCACGACCTCGTGGTGAACACAGATTAATAGAAATGGGTTAAATCAAGATGTGAGAGTTAGCCAATAGGAGGCTAGAGCTAAGGGCCAAGTAGTGTTTTAATTAATACAGTTTCTGTGTGGTTATTTCAGGTGTAAGCTAGCCAGGCGGCCAGAACAAAGGACCACCCTCCTCCACCAACACATATATAACATATCACAATCTCTTCGCCTCTTAAAACCTGCAACGAACACTCAGGGATTCCAGGTGAAATAAAAGATTAGATTCCATAAAAGTGTCTGGTCCGTGTCTGAAACCTCAGTGTCACAGTCATGGCCCTCCTTGTGAACCAGTTTAGATTTACTAGCTTTCTTGCTGATGACTGACCATGCCAACAGTCTTCCTTCCCAGGAATTTGTTCCTCTCCCAGGAATCTTTGTCTGACCCTATCTTCAAATACACTTTCTCCAAGACTGTCTTTGGCCACCCTTAGCTCAGTCAGTCCACTTCTGGATAGCAGGGGTCATAGCATCACACTTTCTGATCCTCACCACCCTCCTCTGTACACAGTGTAATCTGACATTGTATTCTTACTTTCTTGACTTATTATTGACTTCCTCCCATGGAGCCCCCCACGTCTCCTCTTTCCAGAACCAGAAGTACAGAGTTCTTAGCATTCTTCTTCATTAATGAAACACTAACTTTCAGTTGACCATTAAATATCAGCTGAGAGAATAAATTGATCAAATGCATATCTAATGCAAGGAGCTGTATATTTGTCTTTTGTTTCGTGTGACCATCAAGTTCTGTGTCCGGGGTGAGGATCTTTTATCTAAATTTAAATGAGGAAGCACAGGTTAAGAAAGGTCAAGTGGTTTTTCTAAACTAGTCCATTAAAAGACTGCTTCCAGTCTTGAGTTAACACTGATCCCACTTCCTGAGGAGCTCATTCCCAGCGGGCAGATGTCCAGACTGCGCCCATCATAGCTACCTTCTGTGTGATGGTTTGGAGATCCTGTAACATTCTCAAAGCTTTCCTTTCCCCCGCCAAAGACACCTTTTACCATGACCACTACACTGTACTTACATAAAGAGGAAGACAGGTTTGTCGATGTACAGTTAGATTGCTTGCATTACTTCTCGAAACAAACAAAACAAAATCACTACCAGCTGTATGACCTTGAGCAAGACCTTTCCCTTCCTTAGCATCACCTTATCAGCAGAATGAAGGCAATGGCTTAGATTATTTCTAAATATTGCCAGATCTGCAATCTGTGTGTGTGTGTTTTGACTCCCAATTTCTGAGGCTTCCCTAACCCCACTCTAACAGGGCACACATCCACTGGTCTTCCTGGAAACATGAACTTTATTTCTTGATAAGCCATGGGTCAACATGGCACAGGGGAGTGACTCCATTCCTGTCAAGAGACTTGGAAGTAATACAAAGTCTGGCTGCAAAGGACTGGATCTAAATATGAAAATTGAGCAAGCATTCGCCCTATTTATATGAACTTGACTCATTTCTGACATGATTTCTAAGGCGTCTTACTAAAAGTTTCAGAAAGATCATCGACTCTAGAAATGCAAGCAGGAGCTTAATTAGTCACTATTGTTTACTAGCAATGAAATGATCCCGACGGCATTGCTGAGGAGGCATAAAGTATTGCAGTGACCTATAATAGAAATTATGGTTATGTGAATAATAACAGCGGCAGTAGTGGTGGCAGTTAGTATTCTACTAAATGCTCATTATAGCTAGTGCTCAATAAACACTTATTTATTTTATTCTTTCAGCTGAAAGATGAGGTTCTGAAGTCTATTCTTAACTACTCATTATTGGATATGGACTATGGACCTTAGACAGGCCACAGTACATTGAACATTTTTAGTCTCATGTAATCCTTCTAATAATGATAGAATTTTTAGCTCTTTTTTTAAAAAAATACTTAATTTTTAAGAACTTCATACAATATATTTTGATGATGTTTTTCCCTTCCCCAAATCCTCCCAGACTCTGCCACTTCCATACCCAATCAATTTTATGTCCTTTCTCTCTCTTAAAACAAAACAAAACAAAACATGACTGAAAATGTGACTCAGCCATTAAAAACAATGGTTACTTTTTCTGAAGACCCACGTTCAGTTCCTAGCACCTACATGTCAGCTCACAAGCATCTGTAACTTCAGTTCCACAGATTGCGTGCCTATTCTGACCTCCTTGGTCATTGGGAACATACATCTGTTGTGGGAGCTGCAGGCTGTGTTCCTGCCACCCAGCTCCCAGCCACCGGCTAGCTTTACCCGAAATAACAACACACAAACTGTATTCATATAAACGCTACTTGGTCCATTTCTATTAATGTGTGTAGCACTCCAAGGTGCGCTTACCGGGAAGATTCTAGCCTACGTCCATCCTGGATCGGAGCTTCATCACGTCTGCCCAGGAGAGGGGAGCATGGCATCTGAGCTCACTTCCTCTTCCTCTCAGCATTCTGTTCTGTTTACTCCACCCACCTATGTTCTAACCTATCAGGGCCAAGAAGTTTCTTTATTAACTGACCAATGACCTTCCTCCATAATACATCCATACATATAGGCAATACCACATACACATAAAGTCAAAATAAATAAATCTTAAAAGCAAAACCAAAGCAAAGCACAAAGATGTATAGAGTCTGTGTTTTGTTGGCTCCTCCTGAGCAGGAGGCCAGCCCTGGAGCATGATTGACAGTGGCTGACATACTCAGCATCATGCTGCTAAAGAAAACTTATTTCCCCTCCCCCAGGAGCTACCAATTGCAAATAGCTTCTTAGATTCTGGGCCAGCAGTAGAACTTTGTGTTCACTTCTTCCTTTTCCATGCTGGGATTTTGTCTAGCTCAAGACTGTGCAGGCCTTGCACACGCTATCACAGTCTCTGTGAGTTCACACTGCACCAGGCCTGCTGTGTCTGCAAGCGCTGTTCCCTTAGACTCACCCACTACCTCTGCCTCTGCTTCTTCGTCGATCCCTGAGCCTTGAGGGGAGGGTATGATAAAGACACGTTATTTAGGTCTGAGTACTCCAAAGTCTTTTGCTCTCTGTACATTGTCTAGCTGTGGATTTCATGTTAATTATCATCTAGTGCAAGAAGAAGCTTCTGAGATGAGGGTTAAGTGATGCACAATCTATGGGTACAGCAATATTTTATTAGGAGTCACTTTATTGCTATGTTCATATACCATAGGGTTTCCCCCTTAGGCCTATGAACTATCCAGTAACGTATTCTTAGTCTCATTATGTCAGGCAAGGGTTGTGTCTCATGGAATGGCCCTTAAGTCCAATAAAAGTTGTTGGTCATTCCCATATCATTTGTGCAACTATTATACTTGTGGGAAAATAACTAGGCAAATGCACTAGGTCGCTATTATAGCACACAAGGGTCATAGCTTGGTGAACACTGATGACTGCTTTTCTCCTCTGGCAGCACGTACACTGGTTTCCAGCAGTATGAATGCTAGTCAACATTCAATGCCCAATTTCCAGCTGAGCACCAACTTAATTTCTCTATCTTCTTTGTTCAGCAATAGGATTTTACCACTAGGTTGTGAAGGGTAACCAACAGCATTGGTAATCACCTGCCATGTTTGGTTGGGGTGGGGCTGTCTATGGGACTCCTTTGATCAAGGACTCAAATAGTTGTAACACATTACTAGTTCTGGGGGTTTATTTGGTAGCACGTGATGTCCTGTTGGGATACTGTTCTCTCCCATTATATGGTTACTCCATTAAACTCCTTTTACATACGAACATACATTAGGAATATTCTACAGTAGTAGGTTTCTATATGGCTTTTCAAAAAGTCTTTAATGTTAGGTAAGGAATGGAGAAGGGCAGCTTCTATGAATGGAGAAACAGAATATAATGTTATAAAAAGATACTGGGGAATTATAATAGCACTATGGGGAAGGGTAAGTAACAATAACAGAAATTGTAATATTTATCTCATGGGTCAAACATTTAAAAATTTCACTAGCAGTCATAATAGTATTTGTTCATCAACTGAAATGAACTTTATTCTATAAAGTGGATTTAAAGGCTTGAATTGTCACTTTTCTGTTTCAGGTCAGCTGAGCTGACTAGTCTTGGGTGGGTGCAGCCTGGCCATATTCTATGATTTCCTCATCATTTGCAGGGTAGTGAGAAAGCTTTAGTATCTGAGGCTTATTTCACCTGAAGCAGACACAACAATACACCTCCTCTGCATTGCATTACGATCGCCAGCCTTTATCTAACAGGTTCCTGGCCCATCCCCTTCCCATGCATCATTGTGGTTAAGGTTTTGAAAGATTTGCAACTCCAGAACTCCCAGAGCTATTAGGCCTGCAATCCTTCCATATATTCCAACAGCCCAACAGCCCAGTCCTTTCATCTGTATTAACATCCCTACTTCATTCCTGGGAAAATCCTAGAATCATGAGCCCTCTGATGTGAGAGCTGGGAACCGAACTATTGTTCTCCTCAAAAATAGCAAGTTTTCCTGACCATATTAAGCTGTGTCGCTTGTCTCTTCTTTTTGAGGTTAGAAGCTCATGTAACTCAGTCTGGCATTGAACTTGCTAGGTAGGTAGACAAGGATGGCTTTGAACTCCCGATTTTGCTTCTCTACTTCCCAACTGCTAGAAATTCAGGCATATGCCACCACCTCTGGCTGAATGGTTTTTCTTCAGTGAAACCAGTCAGGGACTTTCCCACTTTTTGATTTGGGATGTCAGTCCTCTCATTCAGTTCACTATAGATGGATGTGTATTTAAAAGGACAAAATATACCTCCAAATTAGAATAGGCTTTTTAAATTCAAAATCTATCTACAGATTGGTGATATAGAGCAGCTGGAGAGTACTAAACGTGCGCAAGGTCCTGAGTTCAAATCCATAATATGGTTACATATATTAGGCCAGCCCATATTATGCCAAATATACTGGCAGAGAACAATCACCATTAACATTCTCATAATCACCAAATTCAATAGGTTGATGACATTTGTAGAACTATTTCCCAGAAGAGGCTCTGTTTAAGGCTTCCTGCATGAAAGTTTGCTTAGGATAGATCACGCCAATGGGAAAATAAAATATTTTGAAAGCTCTCAGAAAATTTATACTGCCTACTTTGCAGTTAATACTTTTAAAGAAAAAAGCCATGTTTATCAGCAAAGAATTGAACACATAAACCCCTAATGCATAGGTGGACACTTCTTGCCTGGCAGTTTGGTTTTGTAATTCATAAGGTTCACAACTGGGTAAGACCAATGTCATTTTCTCCTAGTAGCCTGCATTGTGCCTTCTGGCACTTTGAAAGTTATCCAGTGGGGAAGAAGTTTCCAGGCCAGTTGCAGGTTGCTTTCTCTGTTCCTTACAACTGAGAAATATGGTATCTTTTTATCCTCCAACTGCAGGGGCAACAAAAGGGACTGAGAAGAACCTGTATTGTTTTGTGTTCTCTGGTTAAATTGAGGCCTGCTCCACAGGAGTGAACTTGTATCTAGTGCTGTAAGCTCAGTCAACAATCCATGCCTGAGGCGGTCATAGACCCGAGGGGACTCACCACTGCTGTTTAACCAGATTGGCCAAACTGCCTTCTAAACATCTTTATTTATACCCACAGACAAAACAACTGTCACACTTAATCAGAGATACTGCTCTTTATACTGAACAGCAGCCAGTGTGGAGACCTGAGGCTGTTCAAGATGATAGGAATTAGAGATAATTGGGGGAACAGCCCTAAATAAGACATCCATATTTTCTCTTCTGAAGTTCAGGGAACATTTCAGATGAGCAGTGGAGAATAACATAAGAGCTAAAAGATAGAGAGAAGGGTCACAACATGTCAACCTCTAGGCAGAACACAACCATTGCAATCACGACCTCACAGCTACCTATACTGGGTCTGCACAAGAGATGTCAATGATTATTCATGGATATGGGAAGGGCTCATTGGATCATCTCCTTATTTCCAAACTACTTATTATTAGTACAGTCTAGAAGAGGGAGTGTCATTGTCCTCTAGTGCTGGGTCCTCAGGCCAATGGATGAGTAGATCTATATCCACAATCACAGAGATGGCCCTGGTCAAACTCAGTGGCGCATAAAATAGCAACAACAAAAGCAGGAATGTGAGAAAGAGATTCGTAGGGAATAAAGAGGGTACGGAAGGATGGGAATGAGATTAGAAAGAGTGGGAGGTAACAGGAATCACTATGTATTATATACATTTATGAAATAGCTAAGGATTAAATAATAAATAAACAAAATTTTAAATATGCAATGGTATGAACGTAGTGAGCACTGACTGAGCTGCTCAGGATTCTGTGTCAGTAGGTCTGTGGCTCTTTTTGGCATAGATAAACAACCATATTAGCAAGGACACCTTTATCTACCCATACATCTCTCATGTTCTACAAAGTTCCTAGTTTTAGGACCACCAGCTCTTCTGAGGCAGAGTTATATTGCTGGCAGTGGAGCCTGGACATCTGGCCTAGCCTCAGAATCCTTCTGGCTAAGCCTCAATTCCTTCCAAAGCAACCTTAGGAACAAAAAGATAAGCAACAAAGTTTAAAGTGAACCCAGAAGTTGAGAAGGCCATGGAAGAAAAGGATTGGAAAGAAAGTGGGAAGCTAGGAGGAGAGAGAGAAAACAAAGGTCAGGCAGAGTGAGGAAATGAAAAAGGACAGCATGATCAGGAAAAAAATCACTGTCTGTCCTTTCAAGTAGGTTCATGATATTTTTTTGTATTATCCCAGCACCCCTGTAGTACTCAATAGAATAGATGTCTTCTTAGTATGTATTTCCTTCACTGGGCTATGAGAGTTAGGGGGCATTTGTGTTATCTATATACTCAACAATTAATATAAAATGCAATGGTGCATTTTGAAATAATAAACATGATTAAATGGATTCGAAAATTAACAAAAAACTCAGGGATGGCACCTAGCATATTTATGAAGGTCGGCTCTCAGCTGTATATTTTAGCATTTCCCAAGTGTAAAATCATTCTTCATAGTCAGTTATAAGGTAATTGAGACTCTGGGTTCTAGACTGCCAACTGTATCTTTACTGACCAACTGAACGGGTTGGGTAGTTTATTGACTGCTTTGTACCACAACTGACTCATCTTCAAAGTAGAGATAATATAAATGCCCATAGAACTGTTAGGGTAAAATGGAAAACGTATGAAAATGATTAATAACAGCATCTTGCATGAGGTACTAGCTAAAATGTTAGCTGTTTTGATGACAGTTATTATATCCACCTTTTTCCAGTTCTGCACAGGATGTTGTCATGTTCTCTGAGTGTCACTATTCAAAGGCAGTGCTTCCTGATCTGCTCTGTGACGTCACAGAGCAGGGCCGTGACAAAAAAGAAATGAGACGTAGGAATCATTCCACACAGAATACCAGCTGACTCCTCTAATTGAGGGCAAGGGAGATGAACAACAAACAGAAAAATTATTGCAGACAACAAAAGCAGTAAGAGCTTCTAGGATCGGAAAAACAGAATTCAATTTTGGGTTGGACTTTCAGGCACTTTATACAAAATAAACAAAGAAAACAGTATCAGCTGTGTTTATGAATATGAGCTTGTTTTGGCTTTCACAAGACAGGGGATCCAATCTGCTTCCCTCCAATCACAATACTACAGACACGTGCCTGGTGCACTAGAAAACAACTGATGTAGAAATCACCAGGCTCCAGGCCTGTACTCATCTTAGTCTGGGCTTGGTTATTGGATTAAGTTGCCTTATTTCTTCAGATCTCAGTTTCTTCTTCAAAATGGAACATCTGAACTGGAATGTTGGTGGTTTTATTGCCCAACAAATAGATGTTGTAAATGTTTATGCCTAGGATGCTCTGCCCTCATTTTACCTCCATTTAATGCTGAACTAAGGTACTATAGGAGAGAATAAGAGGGAGTCAAATCTAGTATACGATCTTATGGGAACACAGCAAAGCTGAAAAAAATTGATTAGGCAAATAAAGCTGTTGAAGTGGGTTCCAGGTTTGAAAATGGGTGTGTGGGGGATGCAGAATGAGTTGTGTATGTCAGTGCTCCAAGTCAAGACTATATAGTCATTCAGAGGACATATGGAAGCCTATTATAGAGAAGCCTATTTGAGAAGGTGAAATGAAGATAAAGAGTGGTAAGAAAACAAACGTGGGACTCACATTTTGGGTGGCCTCGTAATTAATGTCCCAGGCTTTTGACAGATTGTCAAAGTCAAGCAGGGGAGACAGTAGGCATAGTCGTTGCTTCTACGGGTAGTCTTATTTAAACACACATATCTAAAATTTCAAAACTAGCATCCATGTATGTGAGAAACACGTGATGCTTCTCTTTTGGATCTCAAGTACCTCATTCAGAATGATTATTTCCTGCTTCATCTATTTACCTGTAGATTTCAGTTTTCTTAATGGCTAGATAATATTCTATTATGTAGACATACCACTGTTTCATTGTCCATTCGTCAGCTGATGAAGATTTATGCTGCCTCCATTTCCAAACTCTTGTGAATACAGCAGACACGCAGAGTCCTGGCTATATACACAAGCAGGATGGGTATAGGTAGAAACTATGGTGCCATCAATGGGTAAGGGTTCCCCCTTTGCCACATCTATACAAGTATTTTTGTTGTTGGATCACAGTCATTCTGACTGGAGTAAGATGAAATCTCAATGCAGTTCTAATTTATACTTCTCTGGTGGTTAAGGATGTTGAACACTTAAAAAATTTTTCTCATTCTTATATATTTCTTCTCTTGAGGACTCTGTTTAATCAAATACCATATTTTTAAATTGGATTTTTGTTTCCTTGGTGTTTTGATTTTGAAGTTTTTGTATATTATCGACCACACCCCTCCGTCAGATGTATAGATGGTAAGAGTTGTTGCTTCTTTATACAAATGATGATTCCCTTTGCTATACAGAATATTTAGTTTCCTAAGGTCCCACTTGTCAGTTGGTCTTAATGCCAAGGCTACCAGTGTCCAATCCAGAAAGTTCTCTCCTATCAGTCAAAATACATTTCCTCCTTTCTTTTTTATCAGGTTGGTGGTATAAGGGCGTATGCAGTGACCCTTGATTATTTTGGAGTTGAGTTTTGTTTAGGGTGCGAGATAAAGATGGAGTTTTATTCTTCTACGTGTAGCTATCCAGTTTGACCAACATCATTTGTCAAAGATACTATCTTTTCTCCAATTTATATTTCTGCCTATACGCTAAAAGTAAGATAGATGTGGAAGTGTAGGCTTATATGTGACTCTAGATTCTATTGTACTGAGAAATATGTCTGTTTTTATGCAGGGGCCATGATGATGTTATTTTATAGCTGTGGAGAATTACTTGAAATCAGGAAGACAATACCTCCCGCAGTTCTTTTATTGTTCAGGATTGTTTTGGCTAGACTGGATTGTTTTGCATTTAAGATTTTATTTGTATTTAAAACTTAAGATTATTTTTCAATTTCTATAAAGAATCACATTGGAATTTTGATGGGGATTGCATTAAATCTGTAAGTTGCTTTTGGTAGGATGGTCATTTTCACTATATTGATCCTATTAATCTGTGAGCCCAGGGCTCTTCCCATCTTCCGGTATCTTCTTCAGTTTCTTTCTTCCATGTCTTAAATTTTCACTGTGCAAATATTTTACACTCTTGGTTAGATTTTAAATGGTATTTCTTTCAAATTCATACACAAGTGCACTTTATTTATAGTTTCCACCCCTACACTCTCCCCACCAACTGCTTCCTAGATTCACAACCCCTTTTTCTATAATTATATATGTATATCACACACACACACACACACACACACACACACACACACACACACAGAGTCTACTGAGTTTATTTAGTTGTTGGTTAAACACATGTGTTTAGGGCTGACCAAATAGGATTAGATAATTTATCATGGGCTCATCATTGGAGAAAATGGACTCTCCTCCTCTCAGTAACCATTGATTGATTGATTACCTGTAGTACTTTGTCTGGGGTTGGGCCTTGTGAAATTTTCCTCATCCAAACTGGCACGTCACCTAGTGCTTCATTATATAGGCCTTGTTTAGGAAAACATATTGTTGAAATCTCACAGGTTCAACTTCCCTGTCATATCTACGAGACACCAGTGATGGACATCCTTGTCCTCTGGCCTTTTACACCCTCTTCTGTGATGCCCATCATCTCCACTAGTCCAGGGTATAAGGATTGTGATATATCCCTAAAGATGCATCTACTGGGGCACCCCAAATTTTTTGCATCTTACTGGTATAAATCTCTGTGTTCTCCCTCAGTTGCTAAAAAGAGCTGTTTTGATGAACACTTACCTCTGTGTTTAATCTTCCCTAGTCATCTCGCACTAGTGAAGATTTCAAGTAGGAGTGGAGAAACTGAAAACCCTTGTCTTGTTCCTGATTTTGATGGAAATGCTTTGAGCCTGTGGATTTATTGTTTATTACCTTTATTATGTTGAGATATGTTCTCCCATATCCCTAGTTTCTCTGGAACTTTTATCATGAAGGGCTGTTGGATTCTGTCAAAGGCCTTTTCTGCAACTAATGTGGCTTTTTTCCTTGAGTCTATTTATGTGGTGGATTACATTTATAATTTATGCATGAGGAATTAACCCTGCATTTCTGGGATGAAGCCAACTTGATTATGGTGGATAATCTTTTTCATGTGTTCCTAAGTTCAGTTTGCAAATATTTTATTGAGATTTTTTTTTCCTACCTATGCACAGAGAGATCAGACTGCAGTTTTCTTTTTCACTGGTGTTGGGTCTTTGTTTGGTTTGGTGTAACAGTAGCTTCATAAAAAGAATGAGAAAGTGCTCCTTCCTTCCCTATTATATAGACTGATTTGAGGCGTGTTGGTGTTAGTGATTTCTTGGATGGTCTAATAGAACTCTGTGCTGAATCCAAATGGATTTTGGATTTTTTTGGTTGAGAGGTTTTTAATTAGTGCTTGTATCTCATTGGTTGTTATGGATCTGGTGAAATTATTTACTTCATCTTGATTTAACTTTTGTGGGTCACGTCCATCTAGAAAGTTATCCATTTCTTTTCAGGTTAGTGGAATAAAGATTTAAAACAATATGTCTTTAGGAGTCTCTGAATTTCCCAGTTCTGTTGTAGTATCTCCCCTTTCATCTCTAATTTTATTAATTTGGGTCTTCTCTCTTTTTCCTTTGGTTAAACTGGCTAAAAATTTGCCAATCTTATTATTTTTTTCAAAGAACCAGCTTTTATTTCCGCTGCAACTGGACTACATCTTCATCTCTCCTGGGCTCTCCTCAGGGACTCTGACCCTGTCACATGATGCCAAGCCTCACATTCTCCCATGACTCCCTCAATCTTTGACCTTTGACTTCAACTGCACATTCACCAATGGCTTTTCCTGGTGCCAAGACCCAGATGCCCTCTATTCCCCTTCACGCCTTCTTACATGTTACCAAGTTCAGCTGCTAGTAAAGTGTCTTGCCTTTGCAGCTTCTGAACCACAGCCTCCATGTGACTCCAAGGAAACACCTCCCAGAAGACTCTGCCACAGTGATGCTGGTCTCTCTCTTCTTAATCACTATTAATTTCTCAGGTCCAGCTAGCCAGTATTGATTGTCCCAGGAAAGAAAAAGTTTCATTCTGATGGATGTTTACTTAGGGGTGGCTGGTGGTTACGAATAAATAGATCACTGATGAGAGGAAAGATGTGGATGGAATCTAAATGTTTTAATGGAAACATTGTGGGAAATAGGAAATTGAGCTGGTAGAGTACGTTAGCCAGATTCTTGCCAGGAAGCTGATGTGATGAAGTAAACTTAAGAAAGTGTCCATTTAAAAAGTGGACATTGAAACTGGTAAGATGGTTCAGCATGGAGAGACAGTTGCCACCAAGTCTGACAACTTGAGTATGTATAATCCCTGGGATTCACATGGTGGAAGGAGAGAAGTGATCTTGAAAGTGATCTGACCTCCACATAAGTGCTGTGGTACATGCATGTCCACACACACACATCCAAATCAACTAAGTTGAAATATAAAAATAAATGAAGTGGAAAAAAAATGAAGAGATTATAAAAAGAAATAAGCACCTGTGGACCAGTAACAATAGGTAGCCACTTGCTACCTCTTGGTCTGAAAGAGAGAAGGAATAGGGAACAGGCTCCCACCACACAGAGATATTTGTCTGCAAGGTGCCACCTCTGTAATAAGTCAGTGGGCAGTAAATGGATGCAGTCAATTTGTAGTAACCCTGCGGAGGAGGCTGGGAAAATTAAAAATCTCTAGAATTTTTCTGGTGCCTCTTAGCGGCCAAACCCAACTAGACAACAGGAGTAAGGAAGCCTTGTGCTGATGATTCTGAAATGGTGACAGAAGTCTGCTTTATACACTTCTGCCATCCCGGACTGGGATTAGGTAAAAGCGATGGGGAGACAGACAGACATTCAGAAAGAATGCGCACATGAAAGAGGACAGATGGGTAGGAGAAAGTGAAAAAAAGTGAATATCTATCAAGGTATACACACTTCAGCCCACTTTCAAGACAAGAACACTAAGCCCCAAACATGGCATGGCTTTCCTGAGGCAGCAGACTTAGTGGTAAAGGCGGGACTCAGAGCTGACTAGCTGTAAGCATTTTCCACCCTACATCTCTACATGTAATAGTTAGTCGAACTGCACTTTATTGTTCATTTAAGCTTGGAGGTGAAGTTGAAGCATACCAGAACTTTCTTCGTTCACTATGTAAAAATTCACGCACAACTGAGAAGCCAGGACTCAAAAAGTGCGACTGGGCATTTGCAGTATTGATGCTCACTGGACTGAACAGGCTGTGAGGAAGGCAAAAGCCACTGTTTGTGAAAACAGAGTCATATTCTGCTCTGTTCCCACAGTGTGGTTGATCTGATCTCAAGGCAGTACCTGGCTAGCTAACGCTGTCCCCCAGTCCTACTGGTTCAGGAAGAAAGAGCAGAGGTGGGTATGGCAGGGCCTTGCAGTTTAAATACCCTGTGGGTATTGCCACAGGCGTGGCCCATGCTGAATGCTCAGAGACTAGGCACTGAACAGAATCCTCAGGGACCTCTTTCCTTTGTCAAACGGTATGCATTCCAACAACACAGACCACAAAGTTGAGGATGTGGAGGGGGCAGAGGGAAGGTCTAAGACTAGCTAGGCTGGCATCCCTGGGTGGGATCTAGGGACGCAACACCTCTTGATTCCTATGAAACACCCTTACAGAATCGCCCAGTACTTAATATATAGTTCAGAGAATTAAATGAGACCATGCATCAAAGCTGTCGGTCCACGGAAACGCAGAGCAAAGGCCGATTCTGCTTCTTTCCTGCCCCTGTGGTCCTCCTTTGATTGAAACGTTGCTTTCATGTCTCAAACTTACAACTTCTGACATCGGATTCTGGTCACATAAATTGGTAGTGGCTTCCCTACAGCAAATCACAATTGTTATAAATTCTGTTGATGTTGTTTTGGTCACATTGGGCCTTGGTTGGGCTTATGTGACCTGCAGTTGCCCTTCTGAGAACACCACAGCATTCTGGATTATGACTTTCCCCATCTTTGAATAAACACTGAAAGCTTTCTTTACCTCTTGGTCCAGTACTTGTTTGCCATCTGGTGCCTGGGTGACTACATCTGCATTTACTTAAGGACTTTAAGCAAAGGCTGGGTTTACATATGGGAAGAAGGAGAGAGCATTGCTGATTTCTTCCATATGTTCATTTTTTTCATATATTATGATTTCTGTAATCTCACCAATGTCAATCCCTTCAGACAAACCCTACACTGTTCCTTGGGGACCAGCTTCTTTGTGTGTTCAGCTGGGAGTTTCCCTGAAAACACTTTTTTAAAAACGCCATTACCTTTAGTGTAACCCAGCATGGCTTCTAGATGAGAACAAAATTAATGTTTTTAAAGAGGTAGGTTTTTGGTTGTTTTCTTCCCCCTTTCCCTTACAGGGGGCATTATCTGCTTTGAATGAATCTGAGTAAAGAAGCAGGAAACCCAAGAGCTGGCTCCTCTCCTCGTCTTGAATTAGGTATGTTTCGCGACCCTCCCATGCCTGCTGTCTTCATCTCTTTGTTCTGGGTCCCACAGATCACTGCTCTAACTCCTGGGATAGGCTTGCCCTGTCCAGCTCCTGAGCATGTGCAGGAGGCATCCTAGGGAAATCCCATCTCATGCATCCTGAGATACAGGATCAATGCAGGATGAGCTGCACTTCCTGTCTTTATAAAGCCATTTCCAGTTCCTTCTCTACAGTACACTTAGGTCTGAGATGAGTGTATGGCATGAGCTCTGAGGAAACCTGGTCGGACCGTATTTTACTGACCTGGGCAGGTCTCTTAATTTTTCTAAGCCTTGCCTTTTCTAAAACATGAGCAAGGGACTTCAGTTTGGGGTTGTAGAGCTTTCTCAGAAGCTGAGGAAGGCTGGGCAGGATTCAGTGGGGACCAGATGTCAGTCACAGAAGGAGTGTGAGGGCTGATAAGCAGAAGTGAAATTCTCTGGAATCCAGGATATTTATGTAGAAGGATAGTGGCTGGTGTGTACGTGTGTGTGTGTGTGTGCGTGTGTGTGTGTATAAACATCACTCAATCACTTTGAAAGTTTCTTGCCACTATCTTGTACACTAGATTTTAAAACTCAAAGCAACAAAACCTTTCTCAAAGAATGTTTTGGGATAGGCCAACAGATTGGTTAGGCTATTTGCAGCCTGGGCAGGAACACTTGACTTAGCTTATTTACAAAAGACAGACTAACGTCACCAAGAAGTCTGTAAGAGGTGGGGCAGGATAAGAATTGCTCAGTCTATCCATGTCCACTCCACCTGGAGGTATACGGAAGAACAGCACAGCAGAAACGATCCTGCCACTGTTTCCTGAGACCCTTCATGTCCTTATAGGAAGCAATCAGGTGGAGTAATGAGAATCCCCTGCCCTCGAGGGGCTGCTTGGGGACCTTCAGAGTCTGGGGGAGAACCCTGGCATTCCTGGGCTTCAGATGTCTCCTATTGTATGGCTCTGTATGTCTATGGTCCTCATGTATGTCATTACTTAACTGAGATTCCAAGGATGCGCAGGCATTAACAGATGACGGTGGAGAGGATGTATCTATCCAAGGAGGGAAAGGGCTGGAGTTGCAGGGTGTGGGCTGGAAGCAACACCAGAGGATGAAAAGGGCAAAGCTTAGGGCAGCCAGAGTGAGAGCAAGTGTTGGGCTGGAGGGGGGCAGTGTCCTGAGGTAGACAGGGCTGCACTGTGGGGACCTGACATCTCACAGAGAGCTCCACAAAGCTACAGCCGCTGCCCTCTGGTACCCTGGCATGTTCAGCCTGGGGGTGGGGGACGACAACTATGCGTAGAGGTGCAGGGGGCAATGCAGTATTTCTCATGATGCCCTGCCGTGAGAGGTATGCTGAGAGCTAACCACAAGCTCTGGTGATAGACCAAAGGCAAATATTAGAAAGAGAAAAAAGCGATCAGAGATGGACCCCCCCCCCTGGGGTTTCTGGGTTTGGGCTCATAACGCACTTATGAAGAACACTGAAGATCCCATTAGGAGGCTGTTTGCACAAAACTCCCTTCTTCATCTTACAGGAACACACACAGGGGTGGCCAGGAGTGACAGCCTCAGGTTCTCCTCACCCTGGTTAGAGGATAACGGTGAGAGAAATATCAAGAGAAGACATGCTGCAATATTTCTCATGGAGCTGCAAAGCTGATGTCAGCTAGTCATGTGAGTCCAACTCCATTATTCAGGAAGAGGGGAATCTGTCCTTGTTGGTGCTATATAACCTGGCACTTACACTCGAGATGTGATGTTTTGTTTCTCCCTCTTTCTTTTTAAAGTAGCAGGCAGCCAGTGAGTTTAAATGCCGCCTCTGGAGACCCAACACGGAATCTTAGCTTCACACCTTTCCAAAGTGGCATCTTTCAGATTCTTGAGGTGGGAACGGGAACATGCAAACATATGTTACAGAGGAAAGACACTAGGCCACGGAAAAATACTAAGCCCTTATACACAGAGACTAAGGCTTGTGGGGACCACAAAAGCCCTCTTCTGGGAGTGGTGGCGTGCATGCAGACCTTGCCCAGGGCATTCAGAAAGGACACAGCAGGTTTACAAGGCTGGCGTGGGAGATATGAAGGCTTGCAGGGTGTTGTTAGATGGTGCAGAAGCCCAGAATAAACTCAAGTAACCTAGGATCCCAGAGAGAAAGCCTGGCGAAGTGAAGGGAATAGACAAAGGTAGTGGGGCTACGCTGGAGTGATTGACAGGTGGAAGGGCAAGCTACATCTGAGCATCTTGGACAAAATGAGGAATTTCATACTTCCCCTAAACTCCATGGTAAAAACTGACCGAGGAGGTTTTAGGAGACATGCCTTCCACTGTCCCATGGCTTCTCCACCCTAGCAGGGCGAATACTGTCATCAAGGCAGGGGTGACAGTACTTTGCCTGTGACCTAGCTACACTTTGTACCTTCTTCTCCTATGTGTCCTCTTTCCCCTTAGCTATTTCAATCGCTTCTCGTTTGGCAGAAGGCAGAGGTCACAATGATGCAGGCTGCACCCTGCTCAGATGGCTCTACTATGGACATTTTTTTTTTGGTATCCTTCTTCAAGGAACCCTCCCTGTTCTCCCTCCTGGGCACCAGACACTACTTTGTGGCCTGCCTGCTGAGAAGCAACAGCTGTTGGCATGGGGAGCAACTCCCAGCTGTTCCCCCAAATTCTTCCAAGCCTTGCTGAGTGCCAATGCTTTTTAATTTGTTCAAATTGGATGGGGGCTGATGAACAGAGGAGCAAAGAGAGGCCTAATTTTAGCTGTAGACAAGAGGACTTTCCCCTAAATACACAGATCCCAAAATACTTAGCTAAGCGTATATGCACACCCAGGATAGGGTTTAAAGAGCCACAGAAGTAAAACTGAAAGGCCAAATGGGACCAGCCCTGCCTTCCTGAACAACTGGACTGGAAAGAAGTGACAACAGTCTGCACCCTCACTCTGAACCAGGCGCTGTGCCAGATGTTTTGAGTGCAGCAATTCGGCAATCCCTTCCTTCTCTCGGAAGGATGGTTTGGGGCTCATCATTGCCCTCTACAAATGGGGAAACTGGACCTCCAGACATCTAAACCCAGATCCCTCTCACTTCTCCTGTCTAATAAAAGGAAAATGGGGTGCCAAGCTTTGGCTATGTGGAGCAGTGATGTTTGAGGCAGGGGACCAGAAGATTCTGGTTTTTATACCCTTAGAGGAATCATTGTAGGAATGGTCTCTACTTGCCCATGGTTGGCCTTCTTCCAAGCTAAAACCCCCTCCCATGCACCCCAAGATATGCTGAAGGAATGAAGAGACGGTCACAAGCAATTTGCAGGTAGAAAGGCTTGGGAAAATGCCTTTCTGTCCCCCTCCAGCAAAGATCACTGTTGTCTGGAACCAAAAAGAAGCCAAGCACTGTTTGGTTCAGGTATCTAAACTGAGTAACTTCCCTTGATCTCTCCTTCATGGCAGAATCTAGGCTTCCCCAGATGGCGGTCCACCTGGTAGGACTCATCACATCAACTTCCTTCATCTCAGCTTGGGCCTAAAAAGTCTCTTGACTGGGAAGCGCCCTAGTGAGGCTTTCCACGCACATCTGGAAGCTTTCCACAATGGGCCTTTGAAGCAGCCTGCAGCATTCCGGGAAAGCCTGGCTCACTGGGCTGAGGTTTCCAGAGCAGAAGCCCACATTTATTTTTCTTTCCCGCCTTCTTTGAGGAAACTCAACCCTGCCCCCCGCCCCAGTGGCTTTGTGGGCCTCTGCAAAGCAGCTCTGATTTTCATCTTACCCCTGACAAGGCTAAAATCTTCATGAGTGGTGAAAAATGGCAGCACACTCAAAGGGGGTGGGGGTTTGGAAGAAAGGAGGAGGTTCACTGTGTGCTCAGCTCCTTAGAACCCTTGAGTCCTGCCTGACTCATCTTCGTAGTAGAGAAAATGACTTGGCCCATTGCTCAGCACCAGTGACATTTTGCCCACTCAAAGTGTCTAAGGCTGGGTTTTCTGATGTGAAATGAATTAACAGTGATTTGCCTTGTATGGAAGAACGTTACAGGAGGTAGCTGAAGTCAGCCACTTCCTGCATTGTCCAGCACGTAGTTCAGCAGGTCTGTGGGGCCCCCTCTCTGGGTCATTCCCTTTCACATAAGCCAAAAGCTGCTCATTCTATACAACTTAAGTCACATAAGCTCCCTTTCTGAGATGTTGAATCCTTCTGTCAGTTGTGTTAGTTTTCATGTCCTCAACTTCTCAGTGCCTCCCTACTTTTATTTATAGAATGCCATTTCTGTTTTTAAGATTATGTCTAGTTTACAATTTCCTGTAGTAGCTGGAGACATGTTTCTGTTCTGATTGAACCTCCACACCAAGTACAACGCCTAGTTTGACAGTGTGTTCAGTGAATGCCTGTGCATTAATTAGTCCACATACCCAATATTACTTAGCACCTACTCTGGGTCATACAACCATGGCTATAATAGACCACAGGGCCTACTTTCAGAATTTTACATTATAGCAGGAAAAAACTAGAAACTCATTAGGAAATGCATACATTCAAATATGGTGTATTCAGGACAACAGTAAAGAAATATAGTAGAGAGAGACTCCTAGTTGTAGCTCCAACACATGAAATCCAGACGAGAGAAGAAGCCCACAATCACAGACTTTCCTTGAGTTCGGTAGAAAACTGAGATTAAATGGAAAACTCTCATCCTAAAATCTTGAGACAGAAAAATCCAGTTGAAGATAAATCTGGCCAAGACAAGAAGCTTCTGGAACCATGGACCAGCAGAGACATTTCAGTGACAGCCTGAAGTGCTGGGGGCTGACTGGATGAGTGTGAGAGCTAGAAACTTCTGATGGCCATGACTTTAAGTGGGGAAAGGCCATATTATCATAGGTTTTGCCCCATGAGCCTATCAGTTCTCACTGTGAAAGACAAAAACAGCCTGCTATAGCTTTGACACAGGGAAAGAGGAAGCATCAGGAAACAAACCATCGAGTTCCCTGGGATAAGACTTCTCTGCAAGAGCAGGATTTTCCAAAGCTTCATCTGCCTACAAAGAAAAATTTTGCTCTAGTTGTAACCCCCTTTACTTATCACAGGAGAAGTGTGTGTGTGTGTGTGTGTGTAGGGATATAAGCCCATAGGAATGCTGAGATTCGTGTGTGTGTTTTCACATAGAGATCGATGGTTAACCTTGGATGTTGTTCCTTGAGAGATGTCCACCTTGTTTTTGAGACACGGTCAGAAGTGGCCTAGGACTTTCCAATATCCACCTGTCTCTGCCTCCCCAGCCCTGGTGTTAGAAGCATGCACCATGCCTGGATGTTTTTTTCAATGTGATTTCTGAGTTTTGAATGATGGTTCTCCTGCTTTTATGGCACATATACGGACTGAGCTATGTTTCTATTCCCCATAAATAGATTAAATCAAAATATTATAGAATGACTACTTTTCTTCTCCTTATTTTCCTATAAACCAACAGGATTACAGTTTAATGTTGTATCACACAGCTTACAGTACAAAAAGACACAGACTATGTAGGAATTCTCAGGAAATCAAAGATTAGAAGCGAGATGAAAACAAGGAGAATGAGCAAACTTGTAGTCTCTGGTATCTACAAGGTCAGCAGACATTAAGCAAAAAAAAATTATACACACACACACACACACACACACACACACACACACACATATATATATATATATATATATATATATATAGCTGCTTGAATAAAAATGGCCTTCATAGGTGGCACTATTAGGAGGTGTGGTCTTGTTGGAGTAGGTGTGGCTTTGTTGGATGAAGGTCATCACTAGGGGGTGGGTGTTGAGTATTCAGAAGCTTAAGCCATGTCTGGTGGGTCACAGTTCATTTCCTCCTGCCTGCAGATCCAGATGTAGAATTCTCAGCTACCTCTCCAGGACCAGGTCTGCCTGCATGCTGCATTTCTTCCCATCATGATGATAATGGGCTAAACCTCTGAACTGTAAGTCCACCCCAGTGAAATGTTTTCCTTTAGAAGAGTTGTCATGGTCATGATGTATCTTCACAGCAGTAAAACTCTAAGACAATATATAAAATCAAACCAATTACATTATATGCAAAATTAAAAAAAAATAAATTTAAAAATAAAAAATAAAGTGTTGCAGTAATCTTTCTGGAAATAGCACTGTGACACCAATGAGTATGTAGAGAGATGTCACCAATAGACTGAAGTCAGGATAGTTCCTGAAAGCCTTCAAGGCTGAGTTTAGTTTATACCCTCATTTTATATTCTAAAACAACTAGGTTAAGTGGGCAAGCAAGCAGGATTTCACAGAAGTGTATGTGGCAGTCAGCAGGTAGTTAAGGGCAGGGACCCATTGTGTCAGCCGCTTCTGTCATTCTGTCCCAAGGAGCAAATGAAGTCATGTTTGGCAAATAGGCAGTATAAGCAGTGCTTGAGTAAATCACTAAATAAATCAATAACTAATAATTGGCCTTTTCTACTTTATTCGTCTTCAAAGGTAATGCTGGTGCTATGTAGTAGAAGCATATAGGACATGGATAAAGGAAACGAGTGGCAGCAGCTTCAGGGCAGGAGGATGGACCCGATAGCTCTCCCTTAGCCAGACCACTGGACTACAGTCCATGTGGGTGATAGTTATGTGATGTTAGGTGTGGATACAGCATAGACAGTGCAAATTTTAGGACAGTTCTTAGCAACATTTTTGTAACGTATGGTGAAGCGGGGAGATAAGATGAAACCAAATGAAATATCCAATGAAAGCTAGACGCAGCAGAAGGGAGATGAGGAGAAATGGAGAATGGTACAGTGTGGTCAGAAAGGCATGTATCTGTAATCCTGGCTGCTGTAGAAGTTGGGCAAAAAGACTGCTTGAGTCAAGAAGTCAGACTGAGACCTACTAGGCAATATAACCTCACTATCCCCCCAAAACAAACAAAGAAACAAACTAATAAATAGATGATTGAGTTAATTAAGAGCAAAAATTCTAGGTTTGGTGGCATACACCTGTAATCCCCATACTACAGGTTAGGTAAGAAGATTGTAAATTGGAGGCCAGTTTAGGGGACACGGGTCTTGTGGTTGGATAATGAATACAGAAAATATATAAGGGTCACTATATGGTACATATTCATCCATCTGTATCAGTAATCTTTTAAAATGTTAATGGCCTGAATATATTAGCTAAGATACTCCCACATCAATTAAGGAAAAAGCAAGGCCTATAGAAAACCTGTTGAAAATATAAAAATTTATGTGGATTTGTAAGTGGAGGCTGCTCGTTCATTTCCCGGCCACCCAAACCCGAATAATCATACAGAAACTATATTAAGTAAAAAACTACTTGGCCAATAGTTTAGGCATCTTTCTAGCTAGTTTATATATTTTAAGTTAACCCATTTCTATTTTTGTGTGTAATGCCACGAGGCTGTGGCTTACCAGGTAAGGTTCCAGTATCTGTCTCTTTAGGCAGCTATATGGCGTCTCTCCTCTGACTCCACCTTCTCTCTCTCTCTCTCTCTCTCTCTATATATATATATATATATATATATAGATATAGATATATAAATAAAATCTTCCAGTCTGGCTATATTCTGCCCTGCTATAGGCCAAAGCAGTTTCCTTATTAACCGTAATAAAATATATTCACAGCATACAGAGAGGAGTGCTACAACAGGGATTAAAAGTGAAAGGATGGAGAAAGGCATGGTATGCCATTGGAAGCAAAGCTGAGGTAGTGTGGGAGCCTGGGTAAGAAAGCTGAGAACTGTGGATGAGGCCGAGTGTAGGATGTTGTTCCCATAAGGTGGCCTTCTAGAAAGAATTGCATAAACTGTGGTAACTGAATGAACTTGAAAACAAGGACATGAAGGGAACGCCCTGGCATGCCCACAGGAGCTCTGTGGAAAAGGCAAAGGCCTGGGCTCTTTTCACATGACCAAAGGTGATAAGACAAAAAAATCAGGTGTATTCTCCTGCTGTAATTACATTTGCTTAAACTATCTACAGACAATAATTCATGTTTTGCTTGCTCTAATAGTGAAAATGAGAAGGGTTTTGTTTGCACTACTCTTCAGCTCAAACGCCCGGAGCTCCACCTGTTCCTTATGCCAGTCTTCGGAATACCCTTTTATCCTCAGAGATTTAGCTTTGCTTGCACGGAGAGGGTTGGCATATTAGTTCTACAAATTATGAAGACTCTGGGGACAAAGAAGGATTTATGCATGGCAATTATGTAATGGAAAGTGGCAATTGGTGACGGTGAGTTCTCCAAGAGATGAAACAATACTTAGTGTGTATGTATTCACAGAATGTCAGGACACATAACACAAAACTTGACAACTTCAAGGAGGAAGAGACCAATGAAGCATGACAAATGAAACTTCAATTGATTGTCTAAGAGACAGAGACTAAGTAAATCCTAAGTACAACTGTCAATCAATTTGATCCAATTGACAGAGACATAGACTAAAGCAGACCCAAATTCTTCCCAAGGTTTCCTCTGAGTGATACAAGAAAAACAGTTTAAAAAAAATAGAAATACTAAGTGTGCCTTCAAATTTAAAGCAGATTTAAAGCAGAAAAAACATATGGGTGAGAAAACCTCAATATTTGGACATTAAGCAACATACTTCTAAATAGCACATGGGCCAACAAAGAAACCTCAATAGAAGTTAAAATATTTTTCACCAAGTTTTATGGGATGTAACAAAAGCACATTTTAGAAAAAAAATTATAGCATTAACCTTATTTATCGAAAGCGAAATCATCTAAACTAAGGAATTCAGTTAGGAAGCAGAGTAATGTAAGTCCACAGCAAGCTGTAGAGGCCACAGGGACCAAAACAGAAATCAAAGACTGAGGCACACACAAAGGCAATCAGGAAACCAACAAAAGCACAAGCTGTTTTCTTGAATACATTAGTTAAATTGACAAATTTGGCCAAACTAATACAGACAGAAGATCAGGTGAGGTAGCTCATACATTTAATCCCCCAGCAACTGGGAAACAGAGGCAAGTGCCTCAAACAAACAAACAAACAAACAAACAGAAAACGTAGACAAATAAATAATATCAGAAATTCAAAATGTCACAGTACCACTGATACAATAAATAAAATCTCTCAATGTAAAACACAGTTCTCATTTCAAAAGAGAATAAGCAATAGTTCATTCTGAAGCCAAATGTGAGTGACCATAGTCCAGAAACATGAATTCAGGTCCATTGTAGAAGTAGTTACCTGAAAGTATGCTGTTCTAGAACAAAGAAAGCCACCAGCAAGGTACAAGTTCATTGGAGGGAACCACAGGGGAGTTACATACAGAAAAGTAGGAAAATCTCTGCTCTCAGTTCTAGGCTGCCCAGTGGCACTCTTAGCTGTGGGACTGGTGGAAGCTGGTGGTGTGGCAGGAACACATTTTAAAGGCTGGGAGAGCAAGCATAGCGATGTCAGGTCGGACATGTGTGGGCAGTGAATAGCTCTCAGCAGGACAACAAATAACCCAACTTGACTCTGGACCTGCAACAATCTAACTCGACATAATCAAAAATTTAAAATGGGTCAGTCTTATAGAATCTTCAACACAGGGTTGATTTTTTTTTTCTTCTTGAGATTTTAGTCTATAAATTCTTGCCACCGAGTTTTCTCATTTAGATGAAATGGATTGTTTTCTTGAAAGAGCAAACAAAGTACTAAAACTCACACGGGGAGAAATCTAAATAGAGTCATATCTATCAGAGAAATTGAATCAATAATCACTAAGATATATAAAACAGAACACTGGGCCCAGAGAGTTTTACTAGTGCATATAATAAAGTATTTATGCAAAAGGTACAGCTACTTCTCTATCACCTACAAGAATCCAGATGAAGGAGGAAAATTTCCCAGCCTCTCCTGCGGCCAACACGACTCCAGCACTGACATGAGACAAAGACACTGAGAAAATGAAGTGCATGAATCAAAGCCTTTAGGCCTTGGGCTCCAAACTCTTCTGCACAGCACTGACGAATAAAGGACGTGCATAGGAATACACACCAAAGCCAGGCAGAAGGCTGTGTTAACATAAAAAAAAAACTATCAGTATAATACACCGCTTAAAAATATTCATAGATGTAGAGAATCATTTGAAAAAAAAACTAATTGCCATTCATGATTTAACATTCTTGGGAAACTAGGGATACAGGGAACTTCTTCAATTTGATAAAGTCAGCCACTAAATATTGTGGAAGTAACAGCATATTTGGAGGAAAAATTGGATATCCGCCCTCCACAGATTGGGACTGAGTAAAGATGTTACTCCTAATCACTCCTACCAAAACTGTACTTGAGTCCCAGCCAGTACAGTAGGATGAGAAAATGAAATAAAAGCCTCACAGATTCAAAAGGAATAAATATATCTCTTTGTTTTTAGATAACTTGAAAAAAAAGTCCCCCAAGGAATCAACATTACAAGAAAGCCATAAGCATCCAGGCATCTATAACTTTTCCAGCACCTGCCACTGACAATCTGTAATGTGAATTTAAAATGTACTCTT
This sequence comes from Microtus oregoni, assembly GCF_018167655.1. Lineage (NCBI taxonomy): Eukaryota > Metazoa > Chordata > Mammalia > Rodentia > Cricetidae > Microtus > Microtus oregoni. Next base: position 52,417,724 of record NW_024543064.1, read on the forward strand.
TCCAATAGCATGCTGTAAAAAGAATGGTGGGCAAAATCCTAACCAAAAGAGCACGTGTTCTACATAGGGAATCCTTCAGAGCTGCGACGGGAAAGAGAGAGATGATCCAAGGATATGAAGAAGGATCCATCTGCACTTACAGGTTAGAGATGCAATGTTAAAATGACCAATGCCCCCACTGGATCAACAAGCTCCACAAAACACCACCGAATTCTCAACAGCTACTCTATAAACATCAATAATATGATTCTGAAGGTCAGGTGTGGTGGTATCTACCTACAGTCCCAGCATTTAGGAGGCTGAGACAGGAGGATTGGGAGTTCAAGGCCAGTAAGGTCCACATACAGAATTCCAGATCACAACACTCTCTATTTGACTTTATCAAACAAATGACATGGGAAGACAAACAAAAGCTAGATTAGCCAACCTCATATTAATGGCATTCACTATTAAGTCACAATAACCAGGAAAGCATGAAATTGGTGAAGAATAGTTAGATGCATTGCTGGAAAAAAAAAAACAGTGGGCCCCAAACAGATCCACACAAAGAGGCCATTACTTTTTGACCCAGGAGTAAAGGGAATCCGGAGGAGGTAGGGAATCTTTTCAATAGCTTCTACACCAATGTTCAACAACAGTGGATCCAGACACTGACAGACACTGTTAACAAAAGTAACTCAAGTGGCTGACAAACTCATCCCTATGAGACAACACTGCAAAACACAGAGCATGTCAGCCACATTTCTGTTGCTGTGAGAAAACACCATACCAAAAGCAACTCCAGAAGGAAGGGCTCATTTTAGCTTATAGTCCCAAAAGGGGCAGAGTCCACAGTGGCGGGGAAGGCAGGGCACAGCAACAGGAGCAGGAAGCTGGCAGGTTGTTCTCATTTGCAAACAGGAAAAAGTCAGAGCATGAAGTGGGGTGAGGCTATCAGCCCCCAACGTCTTCTCCCAGAAATGCTCTTCCTTCAGCAAGGCTGCTCCTCCTACAGGTTCCATAATCTTTACAGACAGTGTCACCAACTGGGGAGCAAGTGTTCAAATACATGAGCATGCGTGTGACATTTCTCACTGAAACCACTGTGGCAACATAAGGGGGGGGGGGCTAGTTTTGGCAATAACGTTATAGATGCAGTGCTAAAATCATTATCCATGAGAGAAAAACATGGTAAAACTGGATCTCTACAGTTTATAAACAGATCTGGGAAGTATTACCTTAGAAGAAGGAGCCAGACAGGATGGGCCACAGAACTGAAGAAAACACATAACCTCACAAAGAACTCCACTCCAAATGCATAAAGAACAAGTACAACTCTAGGATGAGAAAGGCAACCAAGGAGGAAAATATGCAAAAGATATGAAGATGTTCAGACACCCAATACTATTTCTCATTAGGGAATGGGAAATTCAGAAAACATTGATGCATGGCTGCATGCTTCCTACGACAGGGAAGTCCAAAAGCATGCACAATAATGCCAAACAAGGAAAGGGAAGAGTGTGGAACAGCACGGCTTCTCCTTTGCCGGGGAGAATCAAAACAGTTCAGTCACTTTGCCTGAGCATTTGGTATATTTACCGTGAAGCCTAAGTACAGGGTTTGCCCACAACACAGCAACTATACTCCTAGCTGTTCAGTCAACTGCTTTTGAAAATATTTATGAACACGTTAACAAACTTTCACGTGAAATTTCAAAGTATTTTATTTCTAATCACTCGAATGGGAGGTAACGAAGATGTCCTTCAGGAGTCCAATGTACCACTTTTCAATGAAGCAATATTTAGCAATAAAATATTTAGCAATAAAAGAACGACGATTAAGCCACTAGAAGACATGGGTTAGCTATAAAATTATACTATTAAGTGAAGGAGCACATGTGTAAAGGTCGCATTCTGCACACAATGTTCTGGAAAAGGCAGAACTATAAAAAGATGGGTGTTGTTGCCAGGCGCTCAGAGGAGGGGAGGGAGGATTAGCAGGTGATGCTCAGAAGTTGTCTGCTTTGCCGAGTGGTAAATGTCTTCTATATTGTACTGGAACTGCATCAACATGGCATTTGTCAAAACCCCTGGATGGTGTAGGACAAATAGTGAAGTTTAACACTGATGAATGAAAGCAAACAAGAAATTAGGAGGTAGGGGTCCTGGGACAGAATACATATAGCATGTGAGAAGCTAAGTACATCACCACTATGTGGGACAATCCCACTGACAGCGGTGAGAGCAAGGTGCGGCCCTAAGGAACTTGAGAAAATGATAGTCCTAACCAAAGCAAAGAGGAAGGAAGAGAAGAAGGAGGATAAGAAATATGAGGGAGGGAAAGGGAAATGGAAGAAACAGGAGGAAGAAGAGGAAGAGGAAAATGAAGAAAGGAAGAAAAAAATCAAAAGAAATTATGCAAATATTAAATTAAATGTCACAGGAATGTGTGTTAAACATTCTAATGCTCGTCAATTGGACCTGGCAGGTTAAGTGAATCTATGGCGGGCAGTGGAGAGATGTGTCTCACTCTTTACAGATTAAATAGAAAGGGGGGCTAGAGTGATCTATATTAAACAGACACAGTCAGAAACATGACCATGAGCTCCTGCTTAGCTTAGCTGTGAAACAGGCTTACGCTAGTCTGTTCACACATATGCTCCCTCGCTGTCACCTGAGGGTGCCAAGGACCAAAAGGAGTGATGTGCTCCTTCGGTGTCCAGGCTTTGGTGTCTAATGTTCTTCTCATCTATGAGAGCCAGGTTCCTTAGAGAGAGGACTGATTGATTCTAGGACTGGGGTAGACACAGGCAAGATGAGCCTGCATTCGTGCCAGAAAGCTAAGTCACAGACATGAAATATGTCAAGGGGCAAAGAGGCAAAGTAAGGAACTGCCAATGGTCCAAATGGGAGCAACTGAACAACAAAAATAAAATCCATAAGTGTACCTCCAAGTTATTACGTGAACAGATGGATACCTAAGCAGAGGGAAGAGGCATGTCTTTCTTGTAGAAGAAAGTCAAATGTATGTGTGTTTAGGGCAACTGTCTTCCTTCCAAAGAAATGTTGCAGTGGAGAACCTGGCAATTCGGATGCCTCACATGGTGAGATACAATGTGGGGAAAACCGTCTTTTATGTTGTTGTTGTTGGGGTTCTTACCCGCAAACTGAAAATCCAGTCGAATATCCAGTACAATATCCAATGAATTCCCAGTGGAAATACATTCTACAAAATGTCTGATCAGGATGAAGCAAGCAGAGGAACAAAGCTTTCTAAATGCAACATTACAGTACAGTATTGAATGTGATGCTGGAGCGTGGAAAAGCACACAAGGCAAAACTGCATAACATGCACTTTAGTTACTCACAATGTATCAATCTTAAATAATTAATTGTAACTAATATAACAACCCGAGTAAGATGTTAACAATAGGGAAATTGGGTGTCTAGTTTACAGGAAGTCTCTACATTGTCTTCACCCATTTTTGTAAACATAAATCTACAAAAATAAAGATTTCTAGATTAATACATAGAGACATGGTATGCTAGATGAGGTGTCTGTGGCATGTGTATATGCATGCATGTTATAGGCATATATGATAAGTAGCGGGGGGAGAAAAGTTGGATGGAGCAAAGTGAGACTGAAGGGCGGGAGAGGTCGGGCATTGGTGCAGGAGACAAAGAAGTGCATCTCAAACAAAAGGACACATGTCTAGAGATGTAATGCAGTACGCATGGACCATGAGACATCGGGGGAAGAGGATTCCTGATAGAGGTCTCTGGGTGTGAGGTGTTCAGTCTCTCTCAGGAGAGCAGACCTGACCATTCACTGCTTATCCTTGGGCAAGGGGAGAGGACCTGTAGGTGAAGCCAGAGGGGAGTATATGTCCGGCGGCTGCGAGGCATGGTGGGGATGAGGGTCAGGCTGTGGAAAAGGAGAAGGAATGAACAGAAATCTCCTTTTTGAATAGGATTGTCATAACTCCAGGAACATTTTTGGCTTTGGTAGTCATCCTTTGTGGCATACCTGCTTCTCCAGGCAGGCATACACTCTAAGACAAGAGGTCCCAGAATGACATATACAACCAAGGCACAGGCCTTGGGCAGGCTGTCTCCCCTCTGAAGAAAAAATTGATTTTTTTTCCTAGATAGACGAAAATGAAAGCCTATGGCTGGTTTTTCAGACAATTCAGTGTATTAAAATAAAAATTAAAACACCTCCATATTCCCGAAATCTTTAGATAATGGAAAGAAAGGTAGATTTTCGTCATTTTTTCTTTTTGTTGTTAAGCTAATTGGCTTAAATGTTCATATCATATATAGGAACAACCCACAGTCTGTAATTAGTTTCAAACCACCAACGTGGAAAGAGGGCAAGCCCTCAGCTCACAGAACGACACAACACACTTGGCTTTCAATAGCTAGAGGTGTTAAAACGCCTAAGTCGGAAAGGTGAGCTCACAGCCAAGACTTGTTTAAGAAACAACAAAATGACTTGCAAGGCATGCTCTCGAACAATCAAATATGATCCCTTACTGGTCACCTTCTCATCCCCCTTCCAGTCCCAAATAAGGTTAGAGAGTGCTTGGAATGACCAGGTCATCTCTCACCAACAGAGGATGCTCCTCTATGTTCATCACCAGCATTTCTGTAAGATCTGTCACCTCTCAGAGAACTGTGACGATGAAGATAAACTCCCTAGACCATAAAGGACACTGTCAGCTCATGGGTCTCTCAACGGGGGTGGGAGGGGGTGGAGGGGGAGAACAGGGGACAGGGACTTTATCTGAGAACAGCTTGGTTTATTTAAGTGTAGGAGATCAAAATTCAATCATTGGCCATATCTTTGGTGCATTAACCTCTCTGAATCTCCATGTCTCCATCTCTGGAATGACAATCCTATGAAGATTAAATAACATTCCCCCAATGCCTACGATAGCACTTGCATCAGAGAGGTGGTGATGAGCAAGCATGGATTCCTTCCTTTCCAGATATGATTATACATCCCTTCTCTGCACTTAGTATTGATCTTGTACCCTCAATAATTAGCGTATAATAAATGATCAATAGTTCAAACGCAATATTTCTTGGAAGCCATGGAAAGTGTTTTCAATTAGAAATTATTATTTTTATGCATATGAATGCTTTGCCTGTATTTAAGTGCATCACATGCATGCATAGCCTGTGGGGGCAAGAAGAGGGCAGCAAGTTTCTAGAAATGGAGTTCCAGAAAGTTGTGAGCTATCGTGTGGTAATTGAGTCCAGGCCATCTGCAGGATCAGCAAGTGCTCTTACCCACTAAACCATCTCTCCAGCCTCACTGGAAGATATAATGTTGAGAGAAACTATCAAGTACTAAGCTCTGACTGCTTGTCAGAACCACATACGTCATTTCATTGTCTTCAGGATGTCTTAATAAGATGTGCCTTCTAGCTCTACTTTACAGAGAGGGGCCAAGGTTAGAAAGATGAAGGCATTTCCCTAGTGTGATGGTTGTCCTATTTGTCAAGTTGACTACATCTGGAATCAGCTAAAACCTCAGCAACTGGGCCTGCCTGTGAGTTATTTTGTTTTAATTACATTGTTTGAGAAGACAAGAGCCACAATATATCTGGGCCATACTTTCTGGTGGTCAGTCAACAGAAAAGGACCAAGAAGGTTTTTGGGTTTTGCCCCCACTCTCCTTGTTGAGTTTATCCACCCCATTGCTGAAGCATTCCTTCTCCGGTATTAAAACCTACTTCTTCAGGATTCCAATGTAGATTGAAGAGCAACAGCGCTCTGGGAATCATCTGGTACTCCAGCTCCGAATTAGTGCTGCTGAGATATCCAGTCTCACAGACAGAACAACTACCAGATTCTTGGTCTTGAGACAGTCATTGTTGGACTACATGCACCACAGCCTGTACGTCATTCTAATAAATCCCATTATACATGCACATGTGTGTGTGTGCATGTGTGTGTGTGTGTTCAATCAGTTCAGTTTGTTTAGAGACTCATGACTAATACTTACAGGACAACACAACCAAGTGGAAGAACTGGATCTTGAACCCAGGTCCTTCAGATATCCGAGACCATGCTCCAAACAGCTATAGCTCCATGTGAGGGATTTAATCTACTATTTTTTTTTTTAAGAAAGAAGAGATGCTTTTAACTTTTGTTAAATTACTCAATTGGGGTGAGAAAGATTGCTGTTCTGAATAACCTCAACAGCCTCATCCTGTGGAAACTGGAAGCTACTAGACCAGGAATAGGAGGAACAGTAAATCTGCCATGCTCAGCCCTTCCTTGTTGCAGAATAGTGTTTAACTATGTAAAGATGTGTTGAATTTGTTTAATTATGTAAAGATGTGTTGCTGTTTTACCTTGTCTGCCTATGGTATAATATAAAGCTGAACGGCCAATAGGGAAGGAGGAGGTATATGCTGTGAGATATTTTTTCTCTTTTAGCTTTTCAGGATGGGGGTCTGCCACCCAGCTCCCAAATAAATCACACACGGAGGCTCATTCTTAGTTATGAATGCCTAGCGTTGGCTTGGATAATTTCTTGTCTGCTTTCCTTATCTTAAATTATCCTGACTACCTTTTGCCCTGTGCTTTTATCTTTCTCTATTTCTGCATACCTTTTATTACTTCTTTCTCCATGGCTTGTGTGCTAGGTGGCTGGTCCCTGGTGTCCTCCTCTCTCTGTTCTCTGGCTCTTTTTCTTTCCCCTCATTCTCCCAGCCCCTCTTCTCCCTCGTTCTTGTTTTCACTTCCTAGAGCTGATGGGCAGGTGAGGCAGGACACCTCATGACTAGCTCAGCATAGAGCCCTGCCCTTGCTTTTAAATTTTTAAAAAATGCATGCGCATGCTATGGTTCACAAGTAGAAGTCTGAGGACAACTTGAAAGAATCATTCTCTCCTTCTACCATGCAGGTACCTGAACTCAAATGGTCATGACAGGGTTAGATGCCATTACCCGAGGAGCCACCTTGCCAGCCCTTCACTCTTCCTCCTGGTGCACAGCACTGGTCCCAATAAAGCCAGGCTAGGAAGAAGTCCCCAGGCTGGCCCATGTTCCTCTGTGTGTGGTTGTCTAGGTAATGAGGTCTGAGTGGCCCTGCTCACACCCTTGGTCTCACACTCCTCGAACCTGGTCTCATACTCCTCGGTCTCACGTCCCTTGGTCTCACATGAGGTCTCTTTTCTTGACTTATCCTCTTTAGTCATTCATCCCAAACTCCAACTCCAACTGCCCATCCCACGCCTCCTTTAAGGCCTCATATTAGGCTTCTGGGTTTCTGCTGCTTCCCTTTTCCTGTTTTAGCAGTAGCGGCTCATCTGGATTTGGTAGGCCGAATATCTCCTTTCCTGATAGCATCCCCTTCTCAGACACATGCTACATTTCCCCATTGCCCGCAGTGGGACTGTCAGGGTGGTTTGCGAGGTTTAGGATCTGTAGCTCATAGAATCCATGAGAAACGGATAATAGATAACGACATCAAAGTAAACCATGGCAGCTTCCCAGGCAGCAACTGTGATATATTGAAGGGGTACCCTAGAAAGGTCCAGCCGCGAGCACAGAAGGAAGATGACGGATGGCATAGACACTCTGCACTGTGGCTGTTTCTAATTTTCCCACTGATGTTCTCCTGCCACAGTCTATGCCTTAGTTTTAGCATCTACAAAGTAGGTCGCTGTAGGGAGGGGAGAAACCCCGAGTGAGTGAAGTCCTGACTGACTGTGTGATGTTGATATGAAGCAGCCATGCCAAGCTTCCCAGAGCCTCAGACCCAGCTCAGAAATATGGGAAAGACTTCTGGGTCACGTGTGGAAGTTGACAGTATTTGGAGAGAATATCCACTGCAGCTCTCTCCTCCTGGATGTTTACACACAAAAGACTGATCCTACTTAGATTAGCTAAGCCTTTCCCCTTGATCCAGCTGTGTACCATAAACCCTGCCTCCTTGTTTATCTGTGCAGAGCAGTCCAGCTTCCTTGTCAGCACGATGCAATAGTGCTGCCTCTCTGTTCAGTGCTGAGTCCCTCAGCTGCTGAGGTTTCCCCACCTGAGAACCCAGCTTTTCTGTCTGTGTGTCTGTCTCTCACCACCCCAGTCAGGTCCAAGTACCTGGGGACAGAGCACGGACTCAGCAAGACATAGAGACGTTGAGTGCAATCACAGAGAAGATGAGTAAGAAGTGTGTAGTCAACAGTCTAGACTGGAGTGCTTGTAAGTGTCCCTGAGACGGTCGCGGACACCTCTCTCTGACTTTCCAAATTCCACAGACTTCCTCTGCATTCCTTATCCACTCTTTTTTTTTTCTCCAAGTTCCAGTGATTGGCTGGGCTCAGTCATTCCTTCTGAGACCTCCACTTCCATCCTGCACCTTCTCTGTTTCCTTCCTTCTTCTGTTATGTCCAAATCTGAGCCACTCCTTTCCAAATTCTACCCCACATTCAGGTCCAGCCTGATTTGTCCACCATTCCTCCCTCCTGTCTACAGCTCTTTGAATTCTATCCATTAACGATTCTTACAAAATAGCCATTAAGTGTTGGCTGTTGTCTCGGGATTTTGATTTGGTCTCCTTAATCAGAATGTGATATTTTCTTTGTAAAATCTGTTGTCATCATACCATCTCTCTGGTATTATTGTGAGCATGTGTGACTGTACATTCCAGAGTGCCCATAGAGGGCAGAGGACAACCCAGCATCCTGGGTTCTTTCCTCTTTCACCTTTACTGGGATCAAGAGACCCAGCTCAGGTTGTGAGGCTTGAGGAGCAGACACCTTCATCTGCTAAGCCATTTTGCCAGCCCTGGATTATTTTCTTGAATAGCCACTGACATTGTTTTAAAATGCTAGCTGCCAGTCTAAAACAAATATTCAAAAAGTTCCTAGCAATGTGTCCCGGGAGGGCTCCCACGTGGGAGTGTAAAGATCCCTGGACTCTGAAACCTGTCGTAGTTTCATTTTAAAATAAACACGGTGGTGACGTCAGGCCTTCTGAAGCTACTTGATAGGCTGACGTGCTGGTAAAGGTCTGCTGGGCTGAAATATGGCAAAGGCGAAGGAGACTAGAATTACAGAGAGCAGGGAGGGGGCCAGGAGGGAGAAGCATGGAGAATGCCCATGGTTGCCAATGGAGTAGCCAGCGTGTCCTCTGTGCCCCCACTCCGCACATGTCACGTATGGATGTTACACAGCAAATGACAGTCCTGGCATCAGGCACCTGAATCCAAACGCTACTCCATCCTGTCAGCAGTTGTGTGGCCTCAGCCAAGCTACCGAAGATGCTTGTGGCTCATTTCTTTGATCTTTCAATTGGGATAATTTAGAGCAGTGTGTAGCACTGTTTTTCATATGAAGGTCCTGAGGGTAAACATTTCAGGTTTTGTGGGACGTGAGGTCTCTGTCACAGTGCTGCTGCTGTTGCAGCATACAGGGGCCGTAGGACTTACACGGATGAATGTGGGTGGCTGCGTCCCAATTTAACTTGGTCTGAAAAACAGGCAGGGGACAAGACTCAGCCTGTGAGAAGCTTTCTGGCCTCTAGTCTAGAGTTACTTTATAGGGTCCACAAGTGACTGAAGAATTAATACAGTCTACGCTCTTAAGATCGTTTTTCACTCACGGAACTACACAACAAATGGGTGCTACTGTAATGAGTCTGGGACACAGGCATCAGGACATGCCACTACAGGGCAGAAGAAACTGAAGCCGGGAGGTAACCTCTGTAAGACCTGGCATCTTCTGACAGTGCCAATCACATTTAGAGTACGGGTCATTTGGAGTTGAAACCCTTCAGCCTTTCCACTGCAACACTGTGAACTTTAAAGTTCTTGTTAGAACTGAGACCTCAGTGCATTGAGCCAGAGGGAACTCCGTGTGTCTGGACTTGACTCAAACCCTGGCACTGGAGAACCGATTTTAGCATCTAGCGACCCAAATGAAGCAGGCGGCTCTGCCGCCTTAGGTTCGGGTTGCAGTTGGCGAGGAGCCATTGTTTGGTACATGCTCCTGCCGCTCAGGGTACACCCAGTCACAGATTTCCCTGGCCCCCACATCAGTTTCTCATGAGACCACTGGCTCAGGCAGCCCTTGGGGAGCTCTAATTAACTGCGCAAATAGGGCAGGCTTCCGGGATCTCCCGTATTAGTTCTGCTCTGTAGGGTGCCAGAACCCCTCCACTATGGAGCAGCGCTCTATGAGCCGGCCGACTCTTAAACAACCCAGTAATTTCAAATGCATTTGGGCTGGGGGTTGGGGGGAGGCTGGGTGACAAGAGTGCCAAGCTGTTCTGTGTGATGGCAAAGAAAGAAAGGGCTTTTCTTGGGAGCGGGGACATGAGGACACACTGAAATGTCACTGGCATGCCTTGTGAACTCTTGGGCTTCCCTAGTTCTTCCCTAACTGAAGGGCTCAGGGTATGGAATCTGAGGCTGCCCTTAGGATAGGGAGAGGGTTGGGCACCTGATATTCTGAAGCTGGTGGCGGAGACTTCTTTTCAGATTTCACATACATGGGAAAAAAGAAGGAGGGAGAGAAGGGAGAAAGGGAGAAAGAGAGAAAGGGACAAGACGCACTCGGGGGCCCAGGCTGTCCATGTTTTGAAGCTGTCTACTTATCTGTCTTCCTATTTCTCTGCTTTTCTTCCTTCCTTCCTTTCTCACCTCTCATGCCAAAGTGCAGTCTGACCAGGGGCCTCTCCTAGGACGGGAATCTTCGGTTCTATAGCCGAGAGTCACTGTGGTAGTCATCTTTGTGCATGCGGATTTAACAGCCATCGACTGTCTGGTTTGCTTAATCCCACATGTGCCGAAGCAAAACCATTTAGGTCATAATCCCTAAAAGGCATGATGCCTATCTGTTTTCAAAATGCAGAAGACCACTGAATTCATGCGTTTTTCCTCATTAGGGAGAAGACCCTGGCTTGGCCTTTAACTGCACAGACAATCCAAGGAGCAAAACACCGGGCTAGGAGCCTGCAGACCTCACCCACCACACTGGCTCTGATACTCAGATCTAGGTGGATCCTATAGGCTCCTGTCTAGTTAGGCTTCCAGAAGGAAAGACCCCCCTAGCTTTACCTGTCCACCAGTGACTTCCTGACTCAAGAGGGATGAAGGAGCTTTATTACTGTGGCTATGCTTTCAGATCCCAGTAGACTTAGCCTTGATTCCTAAATATATTTTAAAAAACAGTAACGCACTGTTTTCATGCCAGGTCTATAGTGAACATTGAGCATTTCCCCCTTCGTCCCCCTGCTTCCTCTTCTTTATGCAGCAAGAGATGCTCTCGTCAATATCATCGGGAGAATACACAAGCTGCTCTACCTGGGAGTCTCTGTCACCCTCCTTTTATTTCCAAGAGCTAAGGGTGGCTAGGGGATTTGGGGGAATATGTTCCACCAGAACGTGGTTGCAGAAAAATGTTAGGAAGCTAGGAAGTTTTAGACTTTAACTTTGATTTTCATGACAATTCTATGTTTCCTCTTCTACCAGACTTCAGCAGATCTTTTAAGCACCAAGAAAGAAAAACAAACAATAAACAAAACCATTATTTTCCTCGAACATCCTGAACGCATGCAATAGCTGACCATATGCAAGATAGAAGCCTTGCTGATGCTGGCTACTGTGAAGCACTGCCCTCACAGGAAAGTGGGGTCTGGCTTGGGAGTTCCCTAGCCTTAGACCAACTCTCTGGAGGCATGCTGCCCAGGAGAGGCAGGAAGAGATGCAAATCCTCTATGAGGCCATCTGCCAAGATGCTGGGACAGTGGTCCGATCACCTGACCAAAGCTTATGTAGCCCTATCCACACTGAGGGCTGAATGGTGACCAGTGACCCCCACGACCTGGTCAGATCCAGCTGTTTCCATGAGACATGGTCAACATTACCCTCTAAACAAAAAGAACAAGGGAGCCTCTATGACAATAACCCTGTGGAGGGCTATTTATGGCTGTTTGGGTTTACCCTCAGCCCAGAACACAGAGTACAGATGAAAACACTGTTTTGTCTTTCCGGACACATCTTCCAAATTTTCACATGAAGCTGACACTCCAGACCTATGCCCTGATGTTGCCTCTGTTCACCCAGAGAAACAGTCGCCATGCCTTCACTCCTCCTGAGTCATGCCCCACAGGCGCGGGACAGCTATTGATAGCACGGCATTAGGGACCGTGAATGAGGCAGATCATGGCAATGGTCTCTATTTCTGCACTTTTAGTCTTGGTCAATTCTCTTTACCACTCTAGGGCTTATCCAGAAAGGTGTCACCAGAGTCCAGATGAGATACATTATATTATCTGACAGATATCCTTAATTATGTCTACGTCTCTGTCCCATCATCCAGAGACCTGGCTGTGGCCTCTGTCTCTGTTTCTATATATCTACTATTCCATACCCACCTACATAGACTGAGGTGGGATTTGGGGTCTGGTTCCTGACTGCAATCAAGGATCCACACTTGAGAAGAATAGAGATATGGGTAGCAGGAGTAGTTAATTGGTATCCACACTGACTATGTGACTGATTTACGATCATTTCATCTATATCACAAGCCCACAGGCAGGCACCTCCATCAATTCATTTTTACACCCGAGGAAACAACATTGGAGGGTTTAGGTCCAAGTCGCAGGAATTCTAACCAGTGTCTGGCTCCAGAATTTTCACCAAGTCGCCTGTGCCTCTGCCTTTGTGGACTGGTGTTTCCTAGGCGTTCCCTCATGCCCTCCTAGCCACCACCGCCACCAGGGCAGTCTTCCCTTGGTGAAAACTACTCTCCCTCTTGACTTTCCCAGCTATGTATGCCAAGAGCAGACATTCTCATACTTTACAAAGAAGCAGCTGTGTTTGAAATAAGCATGCTGCATCCAGTATCAATTGCTCTAAAAGAGGGAGCTGGCATTCCCTGACTCCTCTGACACATACTTTGTAAATGCTGGCCTTTGTTCAATTCTTATTAGGAAGGTCATATGAGCATGTGCACTTTAGGGAGGGAGGGAGGGAGGGAGGGAGGGAGGGGGAGAGGGAGGGAGGGAGGGAGGGAGGGAGAGAGAGAGAGAGAGAGAGAGAGAGAGAGAGAAGAATTAGGACACTTAAAGCCGACCTCAGAAATGACAGAACTGTTACTGAATCAAGGAAGTCTGGCCTAAGAGGTGGGCTCTTAGCCTCTGACGCTTCCTGGCCTTGAGAAGAGAAGGATACTGATTGGGCAAGAGGTGAACGTCTTCAAGAGCAGGGGAAGCAAATTCGCCAAAGCAGGAGACTTTGTGAGACTAGGTGTTCTGAAAGGTCTAGAAGGAGGAAATGCCCACCCAGGTAGATGGGAGCAGACTCACAGAACCTTGACTCTTCCCCTGCAAAAGAGGTGGGCCACCCTAGAGAATTTTCCAGCATTGAGAAATGGTATAGCTGTTCTGTTTCCTTTAGGCCCAGGCCCACTGAGATGCATCATTGGGAAATTGCCTCAGACTCTTTAATCACACTGTACCTCTGAAATTTGCCTACAAAATCTTCAGGTTTTCTGTGACCACCTATATTTAAAACCAGAGTGGGGAAGCCTTTAGCCAATACACACAGAATTGAAAATGTGTGATGGCCAATTTGACAACAATTCTTACTTAAGCAATATTATCTCCCTTCTCAGGTCTTCAATGGGGTAGTAGTTGTAGCTACTTTCCTCTTATGACTTAGCCAAGCTATTTCTAATACCAGACTTAAACTCCTTGGGATAAAATAATTATTAAAACATTTACCATATGTTTCTTACTTAATATTATTTATTCTGGTTATAACTCTAATTTTTATAATTGATATCTGTTCTTATTGTATATAGTTTTGTCTTCGGTTTGGAACTTTCTTACTTAGACACAGGAGGGAGGTGATGGGGAACCTCCTTTAGCCAGTGGCCTTTGAGAACCTGGACCAAGTTAGGCATGGCCTTGGGTACCAAAAAGGTGCAAGCCTGTCTGCTCTCTATCTCTCACCTGGATGCTGGATTCTGTTCCTGTTCTTCATTCATACAGAGGACTGTGATCTGTGAGTTCCCCCTAAATAAAGAGCCCCTTTTCTGAGCTAGTGTGGGCTTATTTTATTCACATTTGCCTATAAGGCATGAAGGAAGAGAATGGACATCAGGAGTATGGTGCCCTGTGAGAACACACTCCCAAGAGGAGAGTAATTTAGAAGAGCATTTTAAAGCTTTCTGAGCCCAGTGGAACTCATCCAGGGAGAATGAGAATTCCGGAGCTGGCAGGAATCTTGGACAATGCCTGGCATAGCTCTACCAGATAGGTAGAGGATTGTTGTATGGTTTATATTGTACTTCAAGTTCATAGTTGAACAAAAATTACAACCTGGAACATTCCTTACTAATACTATCCCTGTCTCTGTTATCCACATGACAGTGCCACCCTGATATTGTGACATCCTCTTCCTCACCTATGTGCAGCCTTGACATGGTGTCCTGGTTTTGCTTATTCATCCTGTAGCTCCCACTTGAGCGCTGAAGGACAAACAGAGCCATCTGCCATCTTTCTGTCATTTTCAGTGACAGCCATCCCTGAAATACGATTAATATTTGCTATGCTCTCCCAACACACCACTTAAATATTTTCTTGACAGGTAGCTCTTATAAAAGGATATGGGTCTCCTTAGGAGTCTGTCTAGGGGAAGATGATGGGCAAGACTGAAGGAAGTAGCTTCTCAGGGTGAGTTAACAAAGCTTGTTTGGATTCATACCCATCTCTAGCATACTGGCACCATGTAAGTGGGGAAAACAGCCCATTAATTTCCTCACATTTGTATCCAGTACACAATCGGATGTGTCTTTGAGTTCATGCACCTTCTTTCTCTGAGGTTTAAAAATCTGCACCCCTACGCCTGTACCTTAGCCCCTGAGCACCCTATCATAGTAACTTATCCCATGCTATTTTTCCTCTACGATGCTGGCAAAAGCTTGAAAAAAAAATTACTGTGTCTGTCCAGTCCAGGGTTCACTCTGTGAACAGAATAGGCCTGACACACATGGATGGAACTGAACACGTGTGTATTGAATAAGGGGATGCCAGAAAGAGAGGTGACCGAGGAGTCAGCTACCAGTCCAGAGACGCAGACCCACAGGCCGTGTCTGGGAGATGAATGTTATCCAAGGCCACCTACCTGTGCTATCGGGTGCTCAGCAGGCATCAGTCTGCTGGGACGTCGTTACACTGCACGTTCATCTTACTCTCAACCTACGTGCTGAAAGCCAAAGTGGGGCAATGACTGAGGCCTATTCGCTTGCCTGGATGCTTTCCCCAGCATCCTCCACCCTGGATGATACCACGGGATTCTGCCATTCTAAATCACGGATTTCATTTCAGTAAAACCAGGGTCTGAGACATAAGACAGTGTTACGGGGCTGAAAGGGAGGAGAGAGAAGAGAGAACAGAGTTCTCCTTACACTAGCATGCCCCAGCCTCCCTAGGTGTGTGTGTCTGTGTGTGGGGGTGTGTCTTTCCTTAAACTCATTCAACTTACAGTCACCACAAGGCCCTTGTCTTCTCTGCCACAGGGCTCCTGTCAAGCATCCTTCCCTGGGATGATTCTCCCACTGCTCTCATGGTCAGCCTGCCACATCCTGTCTCCTAGCCTGTCTTTGTTCTTTATACTGCTTAACCTTCTCCTCCATTTGTCATTATTGCTCGCTCTCTGGGCTCTGGAATGTAAGCCCTGCAGCTGAAGACGTTCAGAGCAAAGGAGGTAGGTACCAGAAGGTACAGCAGCTTCAAGCAGAGCTGGCTGGTGAGACTAAGGACAGTGATGTTGACTTCAGAACACAAGGAACTGTTGAGAACCCTTGTTGTCCATCACCCGTGACAATTCTAGGCCCAGCTTGTGGATACTGTCCTTTTAATAATGCAAAAGCATTTCACCACCGTGTGTGGAACAACAATAATCATTCCTGATCCATGTTATGGCATACAGACAGCATCAGAGGTAGTTGTATTCTACCACTGGATGCACAAATACGGTGTGTTTGTGCGTGCTGAGTCTGTGAATTGTATGTGGCCGCATATTAGATATATTTTCTTCGCTTTTAAAAGAAAGTTTAAAATTTCTACAATGAACAATGTTAAACATGTGCTCCCCATTTTAAATTTAAAATGGGCACTATTGAAGGTTTTATAGGGCTTGTGTTTATATAGTCCAAAACTTTTAACATGTTGGTAATAGGCATTTATGACTTTTTAATCAAAGATTTAAAAGTTTTAGGACATGTAAACATGGAGCCCAGAGACGAGAACAGATGAAAACACGCTAGTGAAGGGAATAATTGGTTACAAGTCCCAAACACAATTCTGTCAGGGCAAATATGAATAAAGGGACTTAGATAAAAAGAGAGGGGAAATGGGGCTAGAAGAAGCAAGAAACCACCACAGTTGCAGAACGCTGCAACAACAGCAGACAGCCATTTTCCTGCAGGCTGCAGGAAATGCCTGCAGAAAAGGCTAGGGCAGTCCACACATTGCTGCAGCAAGAGGAAGGTTTATACACGCCAAGGATACACAATGGTATTTCACCAGTAACTCTGAAAATCTTCTGGGACAGTATGTATGACCTCCAATATCTGCCTTGTCCTTCTTTATCCCCAAAAAGAAGCCTACTAGATGGACCTAGTCTCCCGTCTTGTCTAGACTCGATCTCCAGCCTTATTCTTTCAACCTCAAGGAACCAGACATTTTTACCCCATGGGATAAAAAGTGATTACTTGAGAAAGTCAGAGCATTTTAGCAGCTCTGGTAATATTCATAAGTGCCACTGGGTGTCGCTATTGCAAAATCAATAGGAACTTCAACCACCAAAAGAAAAAGTAACATATTAATAGGAGCTGCTAAGAGCAACAACAAACAGCCCAAGAAGCAGAAACTGTATTGCAGTCAGTAGAAACAATTCCCTTCTCTGAGGCAATTATTCATTCCCTCCCTAACTCAAAGGCTCATCGCCCCCCCCCCCAAAAAAGACATTTCATTTTTTAGTTGAAAAAAATAATCTGTGTTGTTTTCTTTTCCTAAAACACTCACATCCATGCACTCAGCTGAATGAGTCGCATGGACTCATTGCAGTATGAGTCGCTTTGTAATCAAAACTGTCTTCACGAGGGGAAAAAAAAGTAGCTTCCAGAATAAAAACACAAGAGAGCGAAGGAGGCCTGGCTGGGAGGAAAATAAATGCAGCCAACATTAGTTTAATGCTCAACTCAAAGCCATAATCTTATTAAATATATTTAAGCATGGTTTTCATTTAGATTTGGCAGCTTGATTAATGGGGATGTATTAAATAATACCTGGCTGTTAAGAGTATATTTAGAAATCAGTGCCACATAAAACATACAACGTGCACAATCCAGCTTCATTATTATTTAAGGCTTCTCTGTTCTCTTGGCTGTGGGCACACGCATATTAAAAATTAAGCACACACGCTCGATGTATGCTCGGCCCTTTTAAAAGGCTTTCTGCTTAAACAGAAACATGCAGTGGAAAATGAACTCAGCTCTGGAGAAAGGTAATGGATGCATCCCTTTGGGGATAGCTGTCCTGTTTATCAAAAGAAAGCAGAGGGGAGGGACAGAAGCAGAAAGGGTTCTCAAGTAGCCAGCCTGAAAGAGATGCCCAACTTCACAGGAACCAAGGAAGGGTGCTGAATTCAGGCTTCCTTCTTGATTGCAGCTAAGGTGAATGAATCGTAGCTGTACCACGGGGCCTTGGAGGAACTGAAAGGGCGTGGAGGACGGGAAGGGGTAGAGGAATGTTAAGCCAAAAACAGCCAGAGGGGGAGGAAAGGAGAAAGGGAGGGAGAGAAAAAGAGAGAGGGGGAGAGGGAGGGAAATGACAGAGAGAGATGAATGAATGAATCTGTAATTTCTTGGGCATAATGCTGGCCAGTAATCAAGGACGGAGACTGAAGGTAGGGGCTGTTCTGAGTAGCCAGGGAGATAAACAAGGGAGAGCCAAATGCAGAAGACACTTCTAATCAATAATCAACGTTTGTTTATTTATTTGCTGCTGTTTGTTATTTGTCTCCCTGCCACACAATTCTTTTCTTTTCTTTCTTTTTTGAGACCAGGACTCATTTTGCAGTCCAGGCAGCTAGCCTCAAACTCCTGTATCCAAAGCAGATCTTGAACCATGCTGATTCTTCTGTCCTTCTGCATGTTACCACATCTAGCCCTAATCAGTGTTTTTTTTTTCCATATATATATATATATATATTCATATTCCCATATGAAAAAAAGTATCTCTGGACTGTAGAACCCACTGAATAAGTCGGTAATTCTGCTTCCCTCTATGAGGTTGTTTAGTAGGTCTCTGGCTGGAACAAGACATCTGGGTAAGCTGAATGTCACCCGTCACCTGCTGCTTCAGAGCAATGCAGTCAAACACATAGCACTGTGTACTTCATTTTAGGACACTATGCTTAAACCAGATAGGTGCAGAAAAAGTATCAGCAACTCAGAAAGAGAAGAGGAAAATTTTTAAATGAAGGTTTTACTTGATTCTGTCCCTCAGAGAACTGCCACACTGTCCAAGCTCAAGTAAGCATTATGGAGGTGGGTCCTGAACTAAGGCTGCCTAACTCAACACCTTACCTTTTACATCGACAACCCTAAACTTCCCCAGGGCTGACTGCAGGCTTGTGGCAGAAGTTAAAGGAAAACTGGGGGAGGGGTGCTCCCAATTCTTTTCATCATCTGTGTTACTCATTAGGAGACTAGAAGGAGGGTCTGGATTCTCAGATGCCATCATGTCCCACGGCTCCTTACTTTGACCATCAGGCTATCTCTGCCACTAGAAGGAAGCGGCTAAAATGAGAAGCTCACATCTTCACTGTGGTGACAGTCATAATGGTGGGGCACAGACGAACAGAAGGAGGAAATAAGGGATTCTGACGTATGCTACAACATAGATGGACACAGAGCACATTGTCATGCTAGAAATAAACCAGTCGCTAAAAGGCAAGAACTATTTAATGCTGCAGATACAAGGTGACTAGGGCCATTGAAAGTCGCGAGGTGCTGGCCAGGGGCTGCGGACGGGGCTGTGCAAAACTGCTCTTTAGAGATCTAGAACTTAGTCCACACGATGAACAAAGGTCTGGAAACAGACGGTGCTAACAGTTGCACAGCAATGTGAACGATATCCACTCCATGAAAGAGGAGCATGCAAAAAAAGGGTTAAGATGCTGAAGGTTAAACCGTGCGCTTAACCGGAACCATCTCCCACAGCGTCACCTGCAACATTCCCTTCCCCATAGAGTGTAAAGCACAGCCTTCGACACCTTTATATTTTTCCAATAAGGACTTTTGTAATATTTCCACACCCTTTCCATGGAAAGCCAGGAAGAAACGGGTGACTGTGGAGAGTTTTACAGCTGCATGTCTTACAGGATTTCTTATCCTGGTCTGACAGCGATGAGCTTGCTGCCAATCAAGTACTGGTCTTGCTGAGTCTCAAGCTGCTGTCTGTAAAGGAGACTCGTAGAGGACCCTTCCAGTCCCGTTTTCCAAATGCAAATACAAAGTACTGTCTCATGGATAGGCTGTTCACTATCGGCACTCCTCAGAATGTTTTGTATGTTTGTAAGCACCAGGTCACTTCTAGGTACCTGCACTCATTGCACTTGGAAGGCGTGAGGTAAGTAAACAGGAGGCCCTCAAGTATAGGGGTCCCTCGAAGAAGCACTGGGGTGGGTGTTAGAGGCCACAAAGTTTAGGCCTGGGCTCTGCCACCTGCTTGCCACGTGAATCAGGAAGGAAGGAAGGAAGGAAGCATTTACTGGGGCTTTCTATGCAAGGGGGTACTTTCACGCATATTATCTTATTATTTCCGAAAACTTTGGTAATTTCTATACCATTTTCGCAATCGTTTCCATGCCTAGGTATTCCCTGAATTCACAAGTAAAGGGCTATCTTCCTAAATTCTGAAGAAAAGTACCCTTTTCTTTAAAACATGTTCCTCATTTTGAGCAAAGGCACTCAGAAAAACTCAGGTTTGATTGCAGCTTTTTATATTTTTCTATCATACATCTAAGGAAATACATCAGAAAAGAAATGACCAGCAAAGAATTACACTTTATAGTGACTGAAAGCACCCTGCGAGTCGGCTGTGCTCTTCACACGTTCTGGCTGATGCCAGTTTTTCATATTTTCCCACCATTTCTGCTGCTCAATACCACTACAAGGAGTTTAGTAATTGACCCAAGCTGAATCCGGCAGATTTCCGAGCCATATGCTGGTTCCCATTCCTTACTGTGGTAGATTGCAAGGAAATGGCCCCCAAAGGGAGTGGAGCTATTAGAAGGTGTGACCTTGTTGGAGTAGGCATGGCTTTGTTGGAAGAAGTGTGTCACTGTGGAGGCAGGCTTTGAGGTCTTGAATGTATATATTCAAGCCACGCCCAGTAAGACAGACTACTCCTCATTGCCTGTGAGTCAAGATACAGGACTCTTAAATCCTTCTCTAGCACAATGTGTGCCTGCATGGTACCTTGGTCCTGCCATGACGATATGGACTAAACCTCTGATCTTTAAGTGAGCCACCACGATTAAATGCTTTTCTTTATAAGAGTAGCCATGGTCATGGTGTCTGTTCCCAGCAATAGAAACCTAAGATATTCACCCATCCAAGGTTAGGCATAGACTATAAAATTATATTCCACTGTATTCCCCAAATTTTCAGATCCCAGATGATAAAACTTCAAAATGACTTATGAAAATTTATGAGACTGACACAGTGGTATTTTTTAGTTTGCCATGAAGCCAAAGAGTATTTTTTATCTGAACAAATAAAAACAAAAGAGCAAAACTACACGAGATTATCAATATCAAGCATGACTTTTTAGGGTAACAAACTATTTAAGAAAAAAATAGTTTAAACAAGAATCCTAAATGGCAGAGGCAGAGACAGAGGCAGAGGCAGAGGCGCAGAGAGGCAGAGAGGCAGAGGTAGAGGCAGGTATATCTCTGAGTGAGTTCTAGGACAGCCAGGACTACACAGGGAAAGCCTGTTTAGAAAAAAAAAGAAAACAAAATAACCGACCAAACACCAAGAACAAAATTTAAAACAAACAAACAAAAGAGGAAGAACTTCTGCTACTGTCTTGCTTATCCACCTTTCTCAGCTTGTTGAAACCTCCAGGAACCAGCCCTGTCCCTGGGGAGCCATGGCATGATGGGAAGCAGCATTGCATCCTGGGGGATCTGAGTGGCAGCCCTGGTTTGGGACTAGTTACAGGTGGTGGCTTCAGGAAAGCCACTTAACTTTTTAAACCTCAACTTCTCCTTTGTAAACTGAGAGCTCTAGTCACTTTTAAAAAGATTAAGTGCAGTCGGGCAGTGGTGGCTCACACCTTTAATCCCAGCACTTGGGAAGCAGAGGTAGGCAGATCTTTGTGAGTTCAAGGTCATTCTGGTCTACAGAGCTAGTTCCTGGACAGCCAGAGATACACAGAGAAACCCTGTCTTGATAAACTAATGAAAAAAAATTAAGTACATTAGATTAAGTACCTTACACAGTGTCTTCCTTACCTGATCTATTGACTCTGTGGGGTCCTCACCACCTCATTTTACCATCACCATTGAGTCTGTGTGGGAAGGTTACAATAAGGCCACAAACGTGCAGGTGGACAAGTGGGTTGTAAACTACCCATCAAACAGCTGTACTCTTCCGTCGCATCTCAGTTTAGAAACAACTGGTCCGGGATGTTTCCCTTGACCCAGCAAATACAATAAGAAGCCCCTTTGCGGCCATACGGCTCTTTCTATCCTGGATCTGCCAGACAACATCTCTCTCTCTTCCCAGCATGAGCATAAGAACTCTGAGGGGTGGAGATTATCTTAGCCTTGTCTGTTATTGTTTCTCTAGCACCCAGCACATAGTTACTGCCATCACAGACTTGTTCTTTTATTTAGATATATTAGCTGATGGGAGGATTGGTAGGAATCGTCAAGTTCCTTTTATGGCACTGATTGCCATGCTTGAGAACCATAACCACGAGTGTACACAGCATCTACTTGTCTTTGGTCCTTAGGAAATATTAGTAAAATGCCAAATCTTTGGTCAAGAAAACTTGGGGACGACTTATATCTACATGTGCGCCCAATCCGGGAGACCCACAAGCTTATTTATATATTAAAGTCTTGATGGAATTTTGCTATGAAGACAGTTAACTTGAGTAGTTCCCACACTGATGCTTTTCAGTGTTATCCTTCCATATATATCAGAGCACACTGGGAAAACATCACCTGTAAAGAACCTGCTTGCTTGCTTTTGTTTTTAATTTTAGTAAAATTCCCTCCTGTTTTTATCATTTTACCATTGCTCTGGTTCTCTTTCCCCACCTAAAACAGCATAGAGATAAGGGCGTGCCTATACACGGGGCATGACAGAAAGACAATTAAGTAAAAGGTCATATGAATGACCGGAGCATTCTGAAAGGGCTAAAGCATCTGGTGACTGTGAATGTCCCCATCAGTGCCCCACAGAGCTATTGAGCTTGACAAAGACATGTCATCTCAAGTGTTCTTTCTCCTCCTCCTTGGCTGCTACGGCTGCTAACACACATTGCAGCCTGCCAGTGCAGCCAGCCATCCTCTCAGAGCTCGTCCTGAACTCACCTCCCACCTAACTAAGAGGGTGCCGGTGTCACCTCCATTTTCCAGGAGGCAAACTGAAGGGCAGAGCTGCTGAATAAGGCCCAAATTGCGTAAAACAGGCGGGCGGAGCGTTCTGCGGACTTATAATGGGGAACGTTGCCAGGAAAGGCTCTGGCCTTTTTACTAAGCTGAAGTGCAAAGATCAGCCCAGTCTACCTGGCTCCAGGTGAGCTCTTCCAAACCCAGTGGCTAATGTTAACAACAATAGCATTAGAGTTTACGAAGCACATTCTTATCCCTCATTATAGTAAACCTCCTGTCGATGCTTACGAAACAGCACTTCTCTATTTCACAGAGTTCTGAATGGCCTTCCAGACGGCTATTATAGTAATACTGACTTAACAAGACTGCCTCTCAGTTTGTCAGCTGACTTGCTCAAGGCAAACAGAGCTCACGGGTCACAGTTAAAGCTCAGACTAAGTCTTGAATGCCAAGCTCAAGTCTGTCCCACCCTCTAAGATGGGTCTCTCTAACATGCCTCTAGCATGATCAAACCAGCTGTGGCAGAGAGGTTTGCAGCATCAGCTTGGTATTTTGTTGATGTAGCTTTTTAAAAATGACTCAACATCCAACATTAATTTTCTCCTATCGCCATGGCGATGGCTTATTACTGCTAGAAGGCTACCACCAGATGGCCAGTGCAAAATTATTTTCTTCCTTTTCCTACATACTCTCCAGCAACTTGGTTTTGGTTGTGGGGTTGCGGTAGTTTTGTTTGGCCCTTTAGCCTAATGGATTGAGGCTCTTACCACATACTATGACCCAGGGCTTTTCACACTGGGACCCAGGCTGGATCTGCAGAGGTCACTTAGGAGTTCAGGAGTTGTTCCCTTTTCTCAGAAGAGAAGACTGCCTGACGGCTTTGGTTCAAGCGTCATCTGTGACATCTACTAGATCTTTCATCATGAACAACTTAAGTCTGTTCCCTGGGCCTTGTTTGTTTCATTTGGAATAAGGAGGCCTAACAGGTAAGGTTACGTTTTGAAATTTATATAATCAGTGTGAAGGTCATCACTAAAATTTACAGTGTGATGTATACATAAGGAGCAGGAGTAGCAGCTGTGACAATGAACATAATAGTGATGATTATTGTTTTCAGAGATGGGATGTGACAGGTTCAGAGTCAGGACTCAAAGTCATTTATTTTCATTCGGTTATCAATCATTCTAATTAGTTCACCCATTAAACCTGTTCTTTTCCTTTATAACCCTTGACCTGGGCTATAATATATATTTACATGTATTGTTACACCATCTTGTCCACTCAGTTGTAGGTGATAAGAACCCAAACACCTAGGGGGTGCCTTCTTAATGGATGAAAAAGATTTCCCAAACAGCATCTCTGTGTCTGGCTGTGTTAGACACTGGAGATAGGAAAATGACTTAAGCAAATTCATGCTCCTGGGGCATTTATACAAAGGGTCTTTATCAAGGACAAAAATGAGGGAAATGGACCATCTACCACTGACTATCAAGCTAATGACAGGGATAGGATTAAACCCTAGATGATGTTCCAGCACAGAGTGGTGGGGTGCGGCTATCTCGAAGCTTTCAATGCTAAGAAGGAATTAAACTGACACCATTAATGCCACAAACAGAGTTGAAACAACCTCCCTCCTCACACATAGCAGAGGTTGGGGCAGGGATAAGGAAGGGAGGACTAGTTCCCTGGCTTTTCCCAGAAAAGGATGTCTCCTTCGCTGGTGAAGTCAGAGGTCAGAGTCCCAGATAAAGGCCAGTCTCCAAGAGCATCCTGGGAAGAATTTTACCTGCAAGGACTGACAAAGAGTCTGCTTGACAGAAGTCAACACACTGTCAGGATAAACTGATGTACCTCTCCACCTGAGCGACAGTTGGCCAGCAGTAAAGACACACAGCCTCGCAGTGATAATTCTCCACCGTATCTTCCTTAGAAGCTAGGTTATGTTGGAATTATTTTTATCATTGTATATTTAGGCATCATCGTTCATTATTTCCTTGGGGAAAAAAATGTAGCTCAGTCCTCATATCCATCAGGAACCATCCAGGGCTGTCTGCCCTGAGGAAAAAAAGGGAGTGAGGGCTGAGTGAGAGATGCGTGCTACATTCTCTCTGCCTTACATGCTGATTTTGCAGAGGTTCCATTGCTTGACATGTTTGAAAAACCTGAACCTCATCCTTAACGGTGTAAAGATGAGGACATGGAAGCCCAAAGAGGAGGACCTCTTGGACCAGGTCACAACCAGTCACTCGGTGACTGGCAGACACTAAAGACAGGGGCTTCCCTGAAAAATCAGATTGAGAATCATAAGCAAAGTTGCGAGTTGGTGCCAGGGTGAACTGGAAAGGTCGCTGAATCTATCCATAGTAGCGAGCACTGTTCTTCTAGACGGTTTTTGCTGTGAGTAGTCATACATGGTTCCATTCTTAGCCTGCTCCAGGCCATGCCTGTTCAGTTTCACCTCCAGTTTGGCACATTATACATTCACCCATCTCGAAAGACTGGATAGGACTGATTAACGTCGGAACTTCAGTTCAGTGAGGTCCACATATGCTCAGTGTTCCCAGGGAAATCGGACGGAAGTGCACTTCACAGTGAGCCAACCCTCGTGAGGGTGCCTGCATTCTTACCTGAGCTTCACTCCTTACTCACTGTGACCCGGAGAAATGATTGTGTTTGCACTTTGCCACTGTTGGCAAAGTGCCAGTAAGACCGGGCCTTCAGGGAATGGCGCTGCGGATTAAATCAGTCAATAATCAGGAGTATAATTATCAGCTGTACATATGGAATGAATCTCCTCTGTTATCAGTTTTAAGATCCCCTGGAAAATACAAGTCCCAGCTCCCCTCTCTACTACCGTGAGTTGGAAAGTCGAAGGAAAGGCCCTGATGTCTCTTAGGATGTAAACAACGTGCTTAAATCTCCAGCTCAGACTGCCTGCGAATTTCTCCTCAGCGTCTGCACTGGTTAGCTCACTGGCTTGTCCAGGTCCCACTCCAGCCCATGTCAGTAGGTGAAACTGACCTGGCCACAGTGGGAAGAATTCCAACAGCCTCAGCTCTGTTCTAAAGACAGGCTCCTCTCGACCAAGGTGCCAGCTGGCCATGAAGAACCACGGAGGAGATGGGGTGGAGCTGTATGCTGAGCTAAGGAAGGCTGAGCACCTCTGTTCTTCAGGGACATCTCAGAGGGCTCCTTCTCCATCTGCCATCTCCATGTCTGCTGTTGGTAGTGCAGCGCCTTGTCCACAGACGGACTCTGCTAACATCGTTTTCTGGGAACATTTAAATAAGGCACTCCCCTTCTATTGTAGGACTACCCTAAACTTGGAGATTTTGTTGTTTTTTAATGTTAGCTAGATTAATTTACACTTCACTTTGTTAATTCTGGGGAGAAGTGGGAGATAATCCATATAAAAATTTATGGTTTCCTTACTACATGTGAGGCTGCTCTCACAGTCCCAATGCCAGTCAACTGAGCTCCTTACAGGTCCAGGGTTCTCTCCAGCACTTCCCTAAGCTAAACTCACCCGTGTGCGTGACCACCTTCATTCTCACTGGCATCTCTAGAAACACTTTTCAGACCTCTGAAAGGAACATTCCATCTACCCTGCAAGGCCCACTTCCTGTGGAGGCCATTCTTCTCTCTCCTGCTTTTGTCCATGCCTGGAGAGCAAGTCAGTCATGCTACGGGGTACTCTGGTTTCCGGTTATTTCTTTCACATCTCAGCCAACCATCAGATTCTAAGTTGTGGCAACCTGGCTGAGATTTCTTTCTTTTCCTTTTCACCCAAATTAGAATTTGACATGTTCTAATACTTGGATTCTTTTTTTTTTTCAGTAGAAAGAATATGGACTTGGGATAGAAACATTCCAGTATGTATAAAAGTTGTGTAATTTGCTTTTCTCCTATCAAGGAGACCAGGGCAAAGGAACCTGGGATATGTAATAGAGAGTGGTAGAGCCATGCTGGAGTAAGTAAACTCTGAGTGCAGATGGGCCAAGGGGCGGGCTACAGGAGTAACTTGGTGGTACAGCACTCGTCTGGTACAGAGCCCTAGGTTTGATCCCACGTATCCCATATACCTATCACACACATGCAAAGCACTAACCCTGAACGCAGGCAGCTAACAGTTATCAACTACATGCTGCATAGTTTGTCTTTTTCAAAGGGATGACTCATGCCTATGGCTGTGCCAAATATTTTGAACATATCAGCTCACTTAATCTTCTCAACTACCACATAAGGTAAATATTCTAGATCTTATGTTTTAAAGTGAGGGAATGGGTTTAGAAAGGCAAAGGGATTGGACTAATACAGAGTTATGGAATCTGAACTTGGGACTGAAGCCTAGCTTTGTGTGATACCAGAGTGAGTGCTCTTCTTTGCGGTGCTATTTATTATGTGAGTTATACTGTGTAGAGTGAAAGGAGAAGGTGCTTGATGAGAGCAAAAATATATAAAAAAATCCTCACAACTACCGGGGAGATATTTGAAAACCTGTAATTCTGGGACCGTGAGCACTAAATGTGTTCTTTAAAAGCACAGATTAAAAACACTTAGAACGTCTCCAAAAGAAAATGTTTCCTAGAACAGTAGCAGCTGCCCAGCTGCAAACCAAACACATCACTTTCTGCAGTTTAGAAAGCTCCACAGCATTCTGACATGGAGGCTAGAGTCTGCTTCTGCCTGGAGGATGCCAAGTTCAGCGGCCTTCCTGCGGGCTTGTTGTTTACGGATATCTGATACACTTCAGCATCTGCTGCCCCTCTTGATTGATGGAGGGCTGCACTTCAGCGCTCCGCTCACGCCAGACGGACAAGGAGATTTAGCGCTGAGGCCTACACGCCTCAGCCAGGGATGCAGCTCGGTTTGAGAACCGGCCGAGGAAGGGAATACTTCAGGACCAGGCAAAGTGGCAATGCTGTTTGCCTACCAACCTGTAGGCCAGGTGACACCTCTGGACCCTCGTTTTAGTATCACGTCTGGGCTTTCAACCAGGAGGGATAAAATAAATTCTGTTTCTAGAAATTACCCAAGGAGAAAATTGATTTCTGAGTGAGTTTTTAAAGACATGGTGATTCTCAAAATGTGGTAACAGGAAAAATGTCACCCTCTGATAGAAGTGTCACATGCCCTTGATGCCGTGACCAAACAACCACGTGACTTGACACGCTTCCCTGGTCTGCCTTGGCTGTGTGATGTTCCATCAAACTAATCCCCTTAGCCTGTGTCCGAGACTCACTGCCAGCTTCCACAGATTTCCCCTGCGGCCCTCACCAGTCCACAGCTGGAACAACCCAAGTTTCAGCGTCTCTCTGCAATAATTCCCTAGTATTTTTCTCCAGTCCGGTTCTCCCTGTGCCTACACAGTCCGCCTGGCATTTGAAGGCTTTGAATATGAGGAGTCTCCTGATGTAAGGACCTGGAGTAGCTTCCTTGTAGGCAGTCCCTTACTGTAATCTTCCTTAAATGCTATATGGATATGAGTGATCTTCAAATAAACCACTTGTTTGTTCTCGAAGCAAAACCACCAAGATCAGTATAAGTGGCTGCACAGCTACCACATCCAATGTGGTGACTCACAATCAGCTACTCCACCTGCCCACCGGCCCCACCTATTACAACAGCTATAGGCTCAGCCCTGCCGTTCTCTCCAAGAAGAAATAGTGATGTCACCGACTTTAGAGCCTTGATATCAACAAGAGCCATCTGCTGTATTTCTGGCCCATGGCCCAGTCATCTCTGTGTTGGTATCTTCCAAAGCATGGAGAGTGGGGAGGTATGAGCGAGTCTAGAGGCAGCCCACCTGAGTTTAGACCCTCACCCGACCACTACCTTTCAAAATCTGGTGTTCTAATTTCCTGCAATAAAGTGGAATCACATATGACCAATCTGGATGAGTTGCTCTGGGGTTTGAATTAACCCAGAAGATAATAATATTAGTGCTTCTCTGAGTAAAGGGCAGTGTGCTGAATGGCTTTTCATTCTGAGATTTGTAGCAACTCAATAAAGTTTGTCAGTTCTCAATGGCATTAAATACTGTGTCTTACCAAGTTTGCTCACGTGGTTAGCAAGTCACAGACAGGCCATCACCTGGAATGGAGCGAGGTGGCTCCAAGGGCCACTTTCTATCTCCACATCTCTCAATTTCCTCTGACCCTGCTCATGCTGTATTCAGTTCTGTCTCCCCTCCCCCACACCTTGCAGACAGTTGCCATAATGCTACAGGGCCAGATTTCTAGCAGCTGTTACTAATATTATTACACTGAGCAAAGTAGAGAGTGATTTGTCCAGGGTTACACCTCTTCTTCTCTCTCTGCCTAGAGAGTTGGCACCCTACTCAAAGAAGAGAGCCAGAGGCTCAGGTCACAGTTTCCTAAAGGTAGTGTTCAAATGTCACCATGTTGGGAGAGCTTTCTTGCCTTAAAGACAGTAAGGACACTCCTCTGATGATCTGTTATCCCACTGTATAATTATTATAATTTAAACACAGAATGAATAACAAAGTTGTTTTGCTTTATCTTATTTTTAAATTTTTTTAAAGATTTATTAATTTATTATGTATTCAGTGTTCTGCCTGCACGTATCCCTGCAGGCCAGAAGAGGGCACCAAATCTCATTACAAATGGTTGTGAGCACATGTGGTTGCTGGGAATTGAACTCAGAACCTTTGGAAGAGCAGGCAAAGCTCTTAACCACTGAGCCATCTTTCCAGCCCCAGTTGTTTTGCTTTGTATGTATGACTAAGTCTATTCCTTAAGAGTTATGAGGCTTATGAGTTATGAGGCTATATATATATGATATGATATATATATGATATGATATATATGATATATGTATGATATATGTATGTATATATATGAGATATATATTATATATCTCACATATATATCTCATATATATATATATATATATATATATATATATATATATATATGAGAAGAACTGTAAAGCATGAGGAATTAAGAAACTCACCCCTAGTAAATGGCAGAGCCAAGGTTTGAGGCAAGCAAATGGTCTTTCTTTTTTTTTTTTTTTTTTGATTTTTCGAGACAGGGTCTCTCCGTAGCTTTTGGTTCCTGTCCTGGAATTAGCTCTTGTAGACCAGGCTGGCCTCGAACTCACAGAGATTCGCCTGCCTCTGCCTCCCGAGTGCTGGGATTAAAGGCGTGCGCCACCAACGCCCGGCTAAGCAAATGGTCTTTACTGTTACCTCAATTACGTCTTTTCCACACTGGGCTGGCACACATCCACTGCCTTCCCTCCCTAGCCTGGGAAGTGTTGTGTATGAAAAAGCTTCACCTCACTCATCCTCCACCATCTAGGCTGTTACTGTCCCGTGCCAGCTCTCCAGAGGATGGCCCTTTAAAGGCTGAAACCCAGGTCCTAGATGCATCCTTTGAGTTTTGGCCCACGTAAACACACACCTTCTCCAGGGCGGCGCTGCTGTCATCTGTCAGCCCAGCTGTCACAGGCCACTCTTCCTCCAGCCATGGAGGAGCAGAACACGCATCCTGACACCACAGGAAGGACACACGGGGAAAAGGTGCATTAATGGGCCAAAAACAAACCAGTGGAGTGATTAATTTGGCTTCGCCTTCAACATTATGTTTATCCAGGTTGATTATGTAGCACTTAGTTACTAATTTGCCCTACTTAAGCCAAGAGTGCTTTTAATTTTTAATGAGCTAGGGGAGGAAGATGCCTTTACTTAGTAAAGAGCAGATATTTTATTTCCCTGTTTGGTCTTACTCAACCAATTAATAACATTTCCAAGGATGTATATCCCCCGCATGAATTCTTTCTCCCTAGCTCCTTCGCAACATCCTTGGTTAGCCATAGAAACAGATAGCAGCTGCTTTGAAACGAATTAAATTTGTTTCCCACCTGGCTGACAGGACTGAGCAAGACTTATAAATGGTCCCGGTTTCTTACAAGTTGGGGTGTCACTGTTTGAGGAACCGTTCCTCAGTTGTTCCCTGCAGCAAGGAACACAGTCATGACTGTCACTCTAGGAAATTCCTCTTCAACTCCACTTTGTTTCCTGGGTGTTGATATTGGAAAATCTGAACTATGGTTCTTGGGCAGCCTAAGC
The DNA here is from genome assembly GCF_018167655.1 of Microtus oregoni. Lineage (NCBI taxonomy): Eukaryota > Metazoa > Chordata > Mammalia > Rodentia > Cricetidae > Microtus > Microtus oregoni. The sequence goes on from NW_024543064.1 coordinate 52,448,459, forward strand.
ACAGTGAAGGGTGCCGGCTTCCATGCCAGATCTAGGCTCAACTGCTAGCTCTGCCTCTGGCTACCTGTGAGGGAGGAGCAAGGGCACATGACCAATGTTTCTAACTTGAGTTGCACCTGCGAGAGGAGGTGAATAACTGAACTAAAACTCATCTAACGCGCCCTAGCTCTGTGCCTAATTCAAAGCACACAAATAAAAACATTAGGTTGAATATTTTTAGCAGATGCTACTACAGCAGGAAAACAAAAGGAGGAACATGGGAGTCTTCAATTCCTTTACCAGAAGGGTTCTCATTATCTGCAGAGCTAGGAGACTCCTGAAACGGCCCATGTTTGCAGCGTACATAACTCATTCCATAGTATAAGCCAACAAACACACTGATTCCTTCATTGAGAACATCTTGCTACGAATAAAATGTAGGCCAAACCAAAGAGGACAGTTGGTGACATATTGATTCACATCCAAGGCAACGTCCTTATCACAAATCTAAAAAAATGATTCAGGATTCAGTTACATACAGTGAGCTGAATATCAAATTCTACAAGACTGTGTTGGACATCATATATTCCTGAAGGCTCTCAGCACCCGGCTCTGCTCTTATACAGGGTGACAGGCACAGAGCACATCAAGGTCCTCTCTTGCCTTCTGACTCAGTCCAGCCAAGAGAAGAAAGGTGAACAGCACAGCTCTTTCCTTCTAGGGTCACTGTAATCAGGCAGCTGCTATACCATCTTTGATTCTGGCTTCTCACAACAGACCTTACCACAATACATGGAATAAATAGTCCCTCTTCCTAACTCTCTCAAATTATCCTAAGATGAAAGCGCACTCTGTTCTATCCATGCAGATCTTGATTAAGATAGTGACATTTCCATACACGCAAATTCTAATTTCTGGCCACTTAATTTGATAATCAGGTTTTAAATAATAGTAATGCTACTCAGCTCTAGAATAGTCACAATGATTGACGTATGCTAAGACTTAGCTTCTGACACCATTACTTTTTAGCAATTGACTTGTCCCTTAGCATCTCTGCCACTCTTTCCCCATCTGTAAGATTCTTATGATGACAGTGTAGAAAATTTCCTTGATGTATCTTCTAGGACAGTATAAAATTTTAAGTGCTAAAGATTCTTTAAAATACAATTGAAAAAAGGTGCATCATTCACGTTTCTAAGCCAATGATTCTTTCTCAGAGGTTCACTGTAGAATATCAAAGACCCCAGCAAACAACTGTAAAGATGGGTTTTCTTTTGTACAGTTCTTAAGACTGCAATCAGAACTGTCTCATAAACTTTAGTGAGACTGCATGTTACAAGAGTTTGAATCAAGCCTTTTTCCAGTAGGGATAATATATATATATATATATATATATATATATATATATATATATATATACACACACACACACACACACACATATATATATATATATATATATATATATATATGTGCTATGTGTGTTTGCATGTGTGCACTATGGGTGCCTGTATGTTCATGCTGTGTGTTCAAATGTGCAATAAGGGATCTTCTCCATTTATTATTGATTTTACTAAAGGCTTTGTCTTTCCTGATCTCAGATTACACAACCTAAGTTACTGTGGTGACTGTATGTATATGTATAACGAAAGCATGAAGCCAGCCTGGTCAATAAGAGCTAGCTCTAGGACAGGCTCCAAAGCTACAGGGAAACGCTGTCAAAATATAAAAAAACAAAAAAAAAATCCAAAAACCAAAAATCCAAAAAAAAAAAAAACTAAAAAAGCAAAGAAAGAAAGAAAGAAAAGAAAAAACACACTACTTATTCACTTCATTTTGGTTTATTCAAACAAGGACATTATGGAAGTCTGTTATTAATGATACTTTGAGAGATCATATTCATAAGCATTTGTTTTACAAAATTTTATATTTTATCTTAAATCATGTACGATATAATATAAATATATAAGCATGTGTATGTATAATATAGAGAGCAAAGGTTGCACCAGAATCAAATATTGCCTCAAACAAAATCAAGTTAAAGAATGAGGTAAACTTTATTTTTGTGATATACCTCTGTAATCCTCCTATGTTTTTTATGACCTAGTAGATACTTGACCATGGTTAATTTTATAAGAAACCTGATTCTTAAAATTTCTTAATGAAAACTGAAGGGAAAGAGCAATGCTATGGAAGAATATATTCAATAGATGAATTTTTTAAATTTTATTTTTATTTTATGTGTATGGGTATTTTGTCTGCATGTATGTCTGTGCACTACGTGCCTGCCTGGTTCCTATGAAGCCGAGAAGAGGACATTAGATCCCCTGAAACCCAAGGTACAGATATCTATCAGCCTTCAAGTGGGTGCTGGGAATCAAACTTGCTTCCTCTGCAAGAGTAGCTAGTATTGTTAACCACTTGAGCCATCTCTCCAGCCCCCATTAGACCAGATATTCTGTCTAATTCTGTCACTGTTCTAAATCTACCTTTTAGGTAAAGGCCTTGGTGTGTTTTATATCCATTTCCATAAATGGTAAACAGCAAGTAATAAAGTATGACAACATTCCTTAGCATGATTAAGGTGATCAAACAGAGCAAGCACACTTCTGTTTTAATTTCTGTCTGACATCCGATCAAGCAGTGATTTCCTAGGCACTGTACGGCCTGTGAAAGGCAGCTAAGCTGCCTACCATCTTGGAATCTATGTCCTATCCAGGAGATGGGTTGGGGTCCCTATGTAACCATCAAGGTTATACGTTGTCTTTCCCGTTCATCAGAGTATTCGTCGGCACAGTGGGCCCTGTTAACACCTACTAGGTTGTTCCTATGATACTAAGGACAGCAACAGATGGAAAGCGACAGGCCTGTGAGGGGTAGGAGAATCAGATGTTACATGTCTTTTATTCTTAAAAATAGATTTCTAATTTTGAGATAAATATTTTGACTTTTACACCCAGGGTGCTATTCTACAAACTGGATTGGAACCAAGAGACTGATAATTAATCAGAACCCAAATTTGTTTCTGTGTTTTAGAAGCAAGAGATGCTTGCATAAAGGTAAGAAAGCATTGTTAATTACCTGTGGCAATAAATTTAACATGTGTTAGAGCCAACATCACAGTCTCAATTTAATTCCTTTTGAAGCTGTTAACTATCATTCCAAAGTCTTACTGGCTTCCTGGGCAGAATCCATACTAAGAAAATTTAATCTGAAATCTGAATCTATGTAATTATAACCCAGCATCTCATATCTCCAGAAACACATACGTATGCAGTAAAGGGCAAACGTCTACTAAACATGCTGTTATCAGAAACAGATGCGAAATGAATCGGATTAGGAGACACCTGAACAAGAAAGATAAATGGAGCTTAATTCACAAGAAACATGAACCTTGAATTTTCAGATGCTATTGGTGAGTGTATAAATTGTTACTGTGTATAACAAGAGCCTAAAAATTCAGCAGAGATTTTGAGTGAACTTCTACATACCTCCACAATCTCTTTTATGGAAATAACTTAGACTATGAGCAACAACTTAGCTATAGAGATGTTAATTGCAACATTCTCTAAAACAGCCAAAACAGCCGAGGTCCAATGGAATAAATAAGGCCTATACTACAGGGGCTTCTGGTTATACTACCAGAAGAAATGGTTTACTGAATTAAAAGGTTTATTACATGTTCTTGAATGGGGGAAAAGATTATAAAACAATGTTTATTGTATGAACATATTTTACAGTTAAAATGATTTCAATTACAAACAAAAAAAGAATAGAGGCTAGGATATTAATTAGAATTGCTAAAGTAGTTTTAGATTAATACAACCAGTGTTTTTACATCTCTCTTCTTTCTCTATTGGATTTTCTAATTTTTCATCAAGAAGCTTGCATTATCAGTTTTATTTCAGAAAAAGGTTGGCAGAGTGGGGGCCAAGGCAAGCAAACTAAGACTGAATGCACCAAGAAACAGTTGGTTCCAAACTTTTAAACACCTTTGTCCTCAGCCTTTCCCAACCTCCAGAAGCTGAGATATAGCTTTACATTATGAGCTGAAAACTGGTAAATACGGTAATAGAAAGGCAAACAGGACTCAAATCACAGCAAGTTGACCCCACACGCACGCACACAAAACCAAAACAAGAAATATGTTGTATACACAACCAAAGGCTTTAAAGTGCATCACAAAGAGTTCATGAACCATGTGGCTCTAAACGAGGCAAATTTTATGCAAAGCATGCAAGGGGTAGCTTCCAACGGTCTGTGTGCAGACTGACCTAGCAGGGCACTGCTATCCTCATGGAGGGAGTCTACCCTGTGGGCACGCTATAGAAGGGGTGAGTAACTACCAGGTGTTTGTCTGGGCAAAGCAGAGGTCTGGCGGAAGCTAATGGTAGTCCAGTGCACAGGCGGTGGCTGACAGGGGCACCCCTTAGGTGGTGGGCTGAGGAGCAGCTTCCCATGGACTTGGCCATTTTCCTTACACCAGCACTCCCTTTACAATGGCTGTGGGTGCTTGTTGGGCACTGGTGACTGTCCCTTGTACTTGTTTGCCTAGGGATCTTCAATCCACGACTTTAGGGAGCTAAGCAGGGGAAGGGGAGGAGAGTTTGAGATAAATAGCACAGCTGGAACAAGCACTGTGGGACAAAACTTGCTTCTTAAGATCAAACAAATTATAGAAGGTTAATGACCTCTGCAGGAGGCCTGGAGGAAGCAGTCAATGGCAAGGCATTTTAGGTCTGTTTCTACCATTTAGTTGTTTTTTTTTTCTCCCACAACTTCCTGAAACTAGTTTCATACTTTATCTCCATCTTATACTAAGAAAAATATAATCAGATTGGCAATTTCGTGGACTCGTTTTTTTTTTTTTAATTTTCATAGTATTATACTTTGCTCTCAACGCCAAATGATGTGTTCTGTGTTTCTTGGAAATAGAGGGGATTAGTTCATAGTGCAGTGGATTAGCTGGCAATGTCATAGGTCAAGACTATGTGGATTTCACACAGAAATAAGAGGATGGATGATGCCTCCCTTCTACTCGTCCCGACACAGCTCAGCATCTGGACTTTGACACCAAGAGCAGCATACCGGTGTCCTAACTGCACAGGATTAAACTGCAGACCCACAGATAGCATTTCTGCAATGAGGGAAGATACACGCTTTAGTGGAATTGGTCTAGAAGGCTTCTTGAAGGACAGCTCACCAGGGCACTGTTCATCCTCTATTTGGGGTTCCTCTTTTAAAAAGGGAATAGCGAGAAGACTTGGAGAAGGGTAGGGAAGGGTCAGAGAAGGCGGCTGAGTCTAGAGTGGGAAAAAGAGCAGGGGTGTGAAGAAGAACCATCAGCGTATGTCATGATTTGCAGCAGCCATGGAACAGGGACACAGCCCCTCTCTAACACCTTTCCAGGAAAGCCCACCATTGTCCCTTTCTTCCAGCTGACAAAATCCTCTCAAGCTTATGGCATGCAGGCGCTTGCAATAGCTTTGAGTAAAACCACTGCTACGGCTCCACTTTCATCCACCGCTACTGGAAAAGGAAGGTGCGAACTCTACCCACTGACAATGCCATTCATGGGCTTAGCAAACTGGGACCCCTTCTCTCAAGGCACATATCAGCCCTTTTCTAACTTGCCCATCCATGTTTCCTGCAACCCATTTTTTCTAGCCTTTCCTTTACCTGAAGGAGATTGACTCTGCCGTGTCTACCAGACTCAGGCTATCTAGACAAGACCCACCATGACGGCTGCAGGAATTGAGTAGCTGGCAGGAAGCACTGAGCTTTCTTGTGAGGACGAAGCTAGGATCTTGGAGTTCTAAGATAAGATTGTGTTGAAGCTTAGGCTAAAAAGTATGAACCACAGACAGAAAGGAGGTCTGTTTCAGTTCACACCTTGCAGAGTCTAAGCTGGTCCCCAGGCCATTTGCTTTGTCTTTGAAGAAAAGAACAATGCCAAGTATAAATATTTCCAAAGCAGCTCCAGATATATCACCCCAGGGCTTCTTCTTATAAAGACTTTAAAGGTTTTGAGGCTTATTATCTCTACAATCAATCGTAACAAAGGCAATTAGTCTTGCACACTACTTTTTATTGATTAATTAATTACTCTTTGTTTTATCTGTATGTGTGGGTGCCTAGGTGAATGCATATGCACCACCTGTATGTGTGCAGGTGATCTCAGAAGCCAAGGGAGCAGTGGGCTTCCTAGTACCCTAGTCACAGATGCTCATAAGCCATCTAATGTGCTAGAAACCGAACTCAGGTTCTCTGGAAGGGCAGCAGAGTGCTTTGAACCATCGAGCTACATATCCAGCTCCATTCTTAAGCATTTTTTTAAGTAAGCACTGAAGATGACTGTGTCCAAGCAAGCACAGAGCTCAAGACTACGTGGTTTTGGTTAGAAAATGACGGCAGGTAAAGAGCCTAGGCCTTTCTCAGCCAGAGGCCCCCTTTCTAATGACAGTGTCTCTTTATTTTCAGCCTGTTTTTGAGAGGATTAAGAAACCCAAAAGATAACGACAATTCAATGATACCATCCCTGCTTAAAGGCTTCCATTAAAACACGCGCGGGTCCATGAGCAGATGTAGGTCCTTCCTGGAGCTGTTTCACAATCACTGTCACGAAAGGGGGCATATGCACCTGCCCCAGAGCGGAGAATGTTGACCGGGAAATGGGATTCTACCTCTGCAAGTTTCTAGTTTATCTACTCTTGCAGGTGTCTGGGTCTCTCTTATGGGCCATGGAAGGCTATTATAAGTATTAAGAAAGCGATCCTAAAGAATCTAGTACAGTACCTGCCACTCTAGACAGTCACAGCAAGTTGAACTTTAATTGTTGGGGTACTGGTAGAATACCCGGTTCTTAACTCTGGGACGCGTGAGCAAGGCATTAGGTTCTCTGACTTACAGCTGGTACCTGGGGGTCTGACTTGCTTCCAGCTCTTACTGCAGAGCCTGTCATCGTGGCCTCTCCCTCATACTCATTGTTTAAGATTTTGTATCATTTTACTGCTCACTCAGAGCTTTCACAGCTTTCAGCATGTACTATGTCTTTTGTGATTTCACAGCAGGAAGAGCCTGTCTCTTCCCAGAAACTAGTGTGCTTCCTCTTTTTGAAAATGAGAATTATGCAATTTATCATGCTTTCTTTTTTTGTCTTGGCTGCCAGGAAGCTCAGAGCAAAATTGTGTACTCAATCATCACCAGAAAATTGTTTCTGGGTTCCTATACTTTGTTCCTTATTTTTACTTTTAATTCTTTTATTTTTTTTAAACAAACACTTTCTTCTGTGTTTCCTGTTGATAGAGGCATTGACAATATTTGGAAAGTGATGCAGTTCAAATAAGCAAATTAAACTCTAAAGTACACATGAAAGATCAATATTTTGAGCATTACCTGTTTCACTTGGTCAAAGAAAAATGGCCAAGGGGAAACTGAGGCTCAATAATTTAGGAGCACTGTTAGCAGAGCAGAGCAAAGCAGGACAACTCATATGGACAGAGGTGAAGTAAAAGGGAGCAGCAGGAACTACGTCAAAGGCTGCCAGTACCTGCCATTCTCTGGCTGCAACCTATCATTTCTTAATTCTATCCTGTGTCTGTTTTGCAAGTTGTACGCTTCTGTCAAGAGGACAGACAGCCTCAGACTGGGGAGGGACCAGAGCCGCCCATGCATCCGAACATACCTGCACAGATGTGAAGTCCCCAGAGGCACAGGCACCCAGAATAGCAGCACCCACGAGGACAGACTCCACCTCTTGTGACAGGATCACAGGCATGCCTGCACAGGACAATGTCACACCCTGGTGAGTGAGCAGGACCAGGGTTGCGTGGAGCCAGCAAGCACCTCCAGAAGCAAAACACCTGATGTCAAAGCAGCAATACTTTTATCTCCCTCAAGCCCTCAGTGATTTTGGATATTTGGTTCAGAGGATTTCTCTGCCTTGTGCCTACTGGTGCACTGGCCAAGAGCTTCAAGGTGGCCAATCACATATATCAACTTGTGAGACCTTGACACCCAGGTCTCTGGCTTCTGGCAGCTCTATTTGGTATTATTTAGGTTCATCCCTCTACTCTATTACATGCTTTGTTGGGCCCAGGAGAGGCTGAAATGGATCAGGCTGTGCCCTGTTATTCACGTCTCCAATCAATGACCAGTACGGGCATGGGAAGGCTGGTTCTCTACCTCACATGTGCACATTGCCAGGACTTCTTACCTCCCCAAGAAGTCCTAGTCCTTGGACAGTCTGACATGACCCTCTACTAGCTTCTAGCTTCTCTTTTCCTCCCATCACATGGACCTATCTCTCTTGCATCTTCTTGGGTAGGTTTTAGGGCCCTTCCGGATACCCGTGTAACTGCCTTTCTCCATGGCACAAACACAAACTGAGTCTTTCTTGGTCATTGCATTTAAAACAGCGAGGCATCTTCACCAGTGCTCACTGGCCCCTGGATTTCCCCCTTCACTTTTCTACCATGGATTTCTCTTCTTAGGCTGTCTTATCCTTTGTCCGGTAAAACAGACACTACACAAGCCTAGGCCAGTAGTTCTCAACCTTCCTAATGCTGCGACCCTTTAATACAGTTTCTCGTGCTATGGTGACCTCCAGTCATTGCAGCTTCATAACTATAATTCTGCTACTGTTATGAATCATAATGTAAACATTTTTTGGAGATAGAGGGTTATCAAAGGGGTCATGACCACAGGTTGAGAACCTCTGGACATTCCGTCTACTACCATGTCTCTGACATTTAGAGCAGGACCCAGATCACGGTAACTAAAGGACGGAAGGATGAGTCTCTGGGCTAATGGCTGACACAGTGGACATGAGACTGAAACAGGCATTTGAAGGTAAGCAGAGCAAAAAGAAACCAGGTACAGGACAAGTCCCCAAGGTTGAAGGTCCATTTGGACCCAGTGTTCTGGATCTTAAGATGATTTACACATCAGCATCTTCACTAACTTCATGGTGGGATCCTAAGCTAGGGTCCCCACCTCTCTGCTCTTCGGTTTCCTTATCTGAAAGATTTGGTTAAAATTCCCTCTACTTTCACAGGATTTTCTAGCCAAGAGATGACAGTAAATGCCACAGAAGAAAGTTCTATGGCAGAAAGTTTCTGGTAGACAAAGGCTGCAGCTCTCTTCCTGCCTCTCCCAGGGAGGCATACTTGTTAGCATACCTACCTCCCCAGGTCAGGTCAGCTTCCCCCATCCCCCCCCCCCCCACAGTCTGGAGGCAGAATCCCGCAGACAGCTCAGAGGACTTGAAGAATTAGAACAGCAGGCCGGCAGCCTCTGGCTGTGCCACTAAGCCCTCAGGTGGTGTGACTGTTCTGGGAGAAGCTCAGGCCTGGCTTCTTCCCTGCTTCCTTTCCTCTGGGGTCCCTCACAATCGCTGTAACTCTTTCAGCCCCGGTTATCTCAGGTTCCAAACAGGGACAGGATCTACTGCACAGGTGTACTGGGTGGGTTAGTGACACGCACTTATTTCCTGGTCTGTGTGCAGCCCTGCAGACATGGTGGCTTCAACTGTTAGACGCAGCATTGATGGCAAGTAAAGGTTCTGTCTGAATTTCGTGGGAGCTGGGTCGTAGAACTGTGGTGAAAGACAAGAACAGGTCTCATCTGCCGTCCTGAGGGGACAAAATAGTCCTGGCGGCTCAGCCGGAAAGCATACTTCATGTCTGTGTGACTCTGATGTCACCCAGGCCTCCTACCGACCTAAAACTTTTTTAGATAATAGCCTTCCAAGCAACCTTTATCTTCAGCTCCTCTGCAATAGATCCATGACTTCTCTATTTTTGAGTGGAAACGAAGGAGCCCCAGGCTGCTTCCTTGGACAGTAGAGGCATGGAGATGCGTGCGCGCGCGCGCGCACACACACACACACACACACACACACACACACACACCCCTCATTAGCTCTCAGGTTATAGTTCAGCAAACATACTTTGGAGCTGGACTGCCAGAGTGACTTCTGGCTTCCATGCTGACACAGCTGTGCAATATTAGACAGGTTATTTAACCTCTCCATGCCTCCCTTTTCTCATTTGCAAACTGCCCTCTGGCTAAGTCTGGACTAAGTTCCTATCTCAGGCTGGTGGCTCCAGATCCTCACGCTTAAGCCTAGAGAAAGAAAATAGGTTAGCAGCTGTAGGAGTCTCTCTGGTTGCCTAGGTTTCCTATACCTCTTGGCAGGGCTTCCCTTCCCTGCCAGGCCCTGTCACCTCTGGTCTGTACTCTCCTCTCCTACACAATGGTCAGAAGACTACAGAGGCTTCCCTGGTTGGTAATGGACCTCGTGATGCCATCCTGTTCTTTGCATTCTGACGCCAAGTTTAGCACTTGACAGCCTGGGTACCCAGGGAGTGCTTATGAGTGAAAAAAAAATGAAAAAATGAATGAACTAATGGTGAGACAGGAAGAAGAAGATGCTAGAGAAACTGCCAGCACTGAAGAGGCATAATTTAGAAGACAGGACATTTAGTCACAAGTCTGCAGGAAGATCTACAGTTACTTAGTACATAGAAACATTTTTTTCTTTCTTTTTGAAATCACAGTTAAGCCAATGGCCAGGGTACAGGAAGTGCTTGCATGCCCATGTCATATCCCTAGCTGGTGCAGTCCATATTCCTTGATGGTATGAGGGCTGCTTTTCCTAACCTGGACAAAACTGATTATAAAGTTTTAAGCTGTCTTTTTCTCCACATGTCCTCTCCTTTTGGGCCTGGGGCTACCTGTAGGAAAGAATTAAAGCAGCAGGCTGGGATCACTCACTGGGAACTAGGCAAAAGCCTGGAATCTCCAACTCCTGAGCATCCAATCTTCAGAATGATCTCCATGAGGGAGATAACAACATTGCTGGTGTTTTTGGAAGAGGGACTCCAGGCTCCCACAAGTAGAGTGCCTTCTCCCGGGTCAGACAGCGGGCCTGCAGCTCTTTCCACTCCTCCGCTCTGCATTTTCCCACCCGTGTTTCTGAAAATTTCATACCAGACTTGTGCCTTGTTCTAAACTGTTCTGCACAAGGAAAGTGGAGACATTACAGGGCTTAAGGATACCAAGGACCTCCTCACCTTTCTGTCAGCCTCTCTTTACAGAAAAGATTCCAATGCTCTCCTTTCTCTGAGCCCTGGGTGAAGGCAGGAAGAGGGAGGCTTTGCCTGGAATGCGAGCTATTTTATCGGATGCATTAATGAGTTTAACAGAAGCCGAAGCATTTGGAGGCAGATGCACTTTGCCATCCTTTGTCACTCATGAGTAGAGGAATTTTCGGCAAAGAAAAGGTCTCTTTGTCTACAACTGGAACCAGCCAGCAGTTAGAGACAAAGGATCCAATTGCAATCTGAACCCAAACAACCATTAACAGCCTCCCATTCACCAGCCCAGAGGACAGAGTTCCCAAGGCAGAGCTTGTGGCGAAGTGGCTCTTCCTGGCTTTGACTTAGGGACACAGGACTAGAGGAAGACACATTTTCACAAAGGATGGAGCTTTCGTGCCCAGGCTATGCCCAGGTCATATCTGGCTACCCTGCTCAGCTACCCTTTTTCCCATTCCCTGGACTAAAGCTGCTCCATCCAGGCAGGATGGAGGCTTTGGCTAACTGCAGGCTAAACAGTTGAAAATCACAGCACACCGCAGATCTGTGCCTTATCTGAACCACCCAGCCAATCCGGCTTGTGCTTCTGTCTACTTCACTCTTCACGGTTTACTTGGGCAAGGTTTTACAAACCCTGGAAGAGGGCAGGCATCATCGAAGAGTAACAAAGGGAAGGAAGGTCCAGAAACCCGGGTCAACAGGAGAATCACAATCTGGTTCGGTTTCTACCTGACCGTCTGATTTAGGGAAGTCAATTGAACTTACTCCCCTGTCCTCTGTTTGCTTGGCTGCATTGCAGTCTACTTTCTAATACAGCAGTTAGTGGGAGTGATTGAAGTGTGATTCCCACCAACACGCGAGGCACTTGGCTAAGGCGAGCAAAGTCCATGCATCCCAACATCCTAGCTTTACTCTTAATACTACATGCTGCCTGGAGCCTCAGCCTACCCATTCCTAAGGTAGACACAGTACTCTATTCAATTTCATCTATCTGATGTGCAGGGATCAACTGAGCCTGTCTCCTGGATAAAGATCACGTATGTAGGAATCTGCACGGCCTGGAGCAGAAAAGGAGATCTGATGAGATAGTTTGAGCCGAGACACCAACTTGCTTGCTGTGTAAAGAACACAGTGGTTGGGGTCATGAGGAATGGAGGCCAGGGTAAGGTGAGCTCATGTCAGTCAGGAATGGAAGCTCCAGACAATGCCATGCTCCCCCTTCCCCCCCCCCCCCCCTCGCCCTGTCCTATGCTTGTACTTGGTACCTAAGTACCCAGCAATAGGAACTGGAAGAAGAGCTAGTCCCCAGGAGACACTTGGGAAGAAGATGAGAACGGTGACAGTATTGGCTCAGATAGACGGGAGTCTAGATCAGCCTGTGTGCACTGGCAGGTATGTAATTCTTTTAGCCACCCATAAGGCTGCACTTCTGGGTCCTAAAGCAGGCGCATGTACCCCTTGTGTGTGCATGCGTAGATCACCTGACATCATCAGCATCTGACATGCTCATGCAAAAGCCCCTGTACGCAGGCATAGCGTTGCCTGTCATCAGTGTCTGACGTAGGCATATCTTTCCCCTTGTGCACATGTGCTAGGAAGCCTTTAAAAGCCAGATGCGCCATCTTTACTCTCTCTCTTTCTTTCCACACCGTTTCCTCGGGACCCGTGAGCACAATCTCTTACAATAAACTCCTAAGTGGGTTCGCTTGCATCTCATGTCTTTTTCTCATTTCCGCCGGACATTCTCAAGGTGTCCTCTCAGAGATCCTTTCCTTCTCAGACCACTCTGCCACTATTCCCAAGCTTCATGCCTATCACAAGATACACAGTGTATGACTTTAAGATGAGAACCCTGATTCTTAGGCATAGAGAATGAATCTCAGCATCTGAGGCCCTTGGGAATACACGCCCAGTCTACAGTTAGACACCTTATTGTCAGCATTTGGGTTCTGCATTCACTTGCTCTGTACTGCACAGTCAAAAACTAAGTGAAGTTCCCTCTATATTTTTCTCACCCAGGGCTCTTGTGACACTGTGTTTATTGTGTCTGCGAGCTGTTTGTCTTTCTGGGGTGACCTTGGGCTCTGCAGAGCCAAGGTCATGTTTTATTCATTTCTATATCTTCAACATTCCTCACAAGGCTTGGTTCAGAAGCACTCAACAAAGATGGGTATATGCTCAAATTAAGATCTTGCCAGCCTTGGTGTTCCGTTCAGTAACTGGATATACCTGAGAGTCATTTTCCCCATCATGAGGACACAGGTTGTACACCTATCTTAATAACGTAAGTCACCTCCAATGGCCTCCTGTCCTCAGCCTGCCTTTAAGCTGCCACACCCATTTGTTGCCAACCCAAAGATGATGTAGGTGTCATCCCCACTCCCACCCCATGAGGCTTACCAGTAATGTCAGCATGCATCTGCACAAAAAGGGGATTCTTGCTTAGGCCTCCACATAAGAAGAGGGTACTGAGAGAGTGTCCTGCTGCCTGCATGGCCTCAATGATGAAACGAGTCCCAAACTGAAAGGAGAAAGCAGAGAAAAACATTAGGATGGCAGTGGAAACAAGTGATCGGGGACACTCGTATTTGGCATGACCTTGGCTTGGCACTCAGAGCTCTGTATGCCCAGAGAGCTGAGCGTTGGAGATAATGTCGCCTGTGGTCACACAGCTGGTTCATACAGGGAATTCTACCCTGGGACTGACTGACTCCAAACCCCTGCATTCACCATTTGCTTCTCGCAGGAGTAATACAACACTGAGAAAAACAGTTAGGTTTTAGCACAGCTGATTTGTTTACTCTTTATTTCATTTTTGTTGGGCTAAAATTATCTCAGGACCTGTACCTTGAGGCCTGTAGGACAGAGAAAAGCCTGGCTCGAGTTTGAGGGAACCGAGTGAGGATGAGATGGCAAAAACTAGGTAGAGGCCCCTCCAGCTAGAGGGAGGACTCGGCTGTTTCTCATTGGCTGGAGGTACCCCCCATCACATGATGTCACTTAACCTATATAAGCTGATGCTCACAATAATAAACTGAGTTCCTGCTTTGACCTAACTCCCTATCGCATCTGATTGTCCTGCATTGTGGGACTGCGGATCTGATTGTCCTGAGTGGTGGGAATGCTGAACGGGCAGATAGCGCACTCACCTTTCCCTGGGGAATAAGGCTAAGGAGGCCTAGCAATTTTAATTATTTTCTTTTGAGATTACAGTATAATTACATCATTCACCCTTCAAACTTTCTGATATATCCTACTGTCCTCTTTCAAATTCATAGTCTCTTTTCTCATTAAATGTTGTTACATATATGATTGTGTGTGATACACACACACACACACACATATATATATATACATATATATATGTATATATATATATATATATATGCATATTGTTTTCAGGGCTGACAATCTGCCATTGAATAACCAGTTGATGTGCTCTTTCCTGGGGAAGACTATTTCTCTTGCTCCCACAATGCCTTAGCTGCTGGTAGTTCTTTGTGTAGGTTTGAGGCCTTGTGGGCTTTCCTGATCCACTCTGGCTGTCTATTGGTGTCCTTCTTCAGCTCACATTTGGGCAGCCAGTCATGCTGATGAGACTTTATCCGTGTAGCTTCTGACATTCCTAGGAGATGGGGCCTATTTAAAAAAGGCAGTTTTACTCTTCGCTAGCCAAAGGCTTTGCATTTTTCCCTAGTGCTGTTGCTTGAGAGTTTGTTGTTGTTTTATTGGTTTTGTTGTTCCGTTGTTTTTGTTGTTTTTTGGTGTGTGTGTGTGTGTGTGTGTGTGTGTGTGTGTGTGTGTGACTTTTCTAAGGGAAGTATCTTCAGCTCCAATTTAATGAAGGAATACTGCCCCATGGGACACGGACTGAGGACCTCAGAGAGGCACTGCATGAGCCTATTGGTAGCACCTCACAGAGGGCCAGAGCCACAGTTGACTCTCCTCAGCTGTTTGAATGCACTACCTGTAAATGAGCACTGCTGGGTGAGGTCTAGGTAAGAGAAGAGTCCCTTGATAAGGGTCCCTACAGGGACATCTTTCCGAGTCCCTAAAAAGAAGGAAGATCAGAGGATGATCTGGGGGTCACGGGATATGACATCCCCATTGGTTTACAATAAATATTGCAGCACCGGGGCAGCCAGGAACAAAAGTTGCAGCAGTTCCAGAACAGACATCTTAAATATTTGTAGAAGTTGCTCATGAATCTGGTGAAAATATGGATTTATAAAACTCTGGCCTTCAGAGAGCATCTGTGGTCGTGCTGTGTTTGAAAAATGAAACATGTTATAACATACAAGCTGATTCCTTGCCTAAGTATTAGTGATTCTCTCTAAATGTTCTTTCTTTAGTTTTGGGGGAACTTGAACCCCAGAAAAAAACGTCACACACAACAGGGCAATGGGTACCTTCAGGAGGTCAATGGACGTTCGTCAGCCCATCATGGATCACGGGAGGACTGCTGGTGCTAGGCCCTAACCCTAACTGTGACTTGTTGCAAAGACTGGGATCTGCATGGCCGAAAGCCGGAGCTTTGCCCTGAAGAAGCCCCATTCTGACAGGCAGTTCACTTCTTCCTCCTATCCAACCTAAGGCTCCACTCCCACTCACTAATAAAACAAATAATATCATATTTATTCAGTTGAATGGGGCTTGTTAAAAATGGTAGCATGAAAAGAAGTAAAAGGTATGGCCCGAGACATGGCGCGTGACACAGTAGCATGTCCCTCCCAGCCCCACAGCTGCAGGCAACTGAAGCTCTCACAAAAGGGCTCCCCTAGCTGTGAGGCTCGCCAGGGGCTCTGCTGCACCCCTCAACGTCAGCTCTCATGTCAAGACAAACTAGCGACCTGAAGATCGTTCACCCCACTTGGACCACATGATCTGCAGTCTGTGACTGGGGTCACTGAGAAGCACACGACTGGGAAGGAAAAGCAAGGACCTGAATAAGAGGCACTCCCTTCAGCCCTGTGACAGCCTGTCTCCCACTCCCCACTCTGGCAGCCCTTTGCCTGGCCTTCCCTTCAGTGTTCCAGACTTCCCTGTCTGTGGATCCACTCTCTTGAAATGCCCACCAAAGGGCTTTGTGCGCAAAGGCTTCTGTGCTCACCTTTCTGGAAAAAAATGTTTGCATGGAGAAATTTAAATTCAAATTAGGCGATTCCAAGCGGACACAGAACCAAATGCAAATCGAGAGACTTCAAATGCAAAATAGTACTTTTTAAGGGTCTATTCTGACAGACAGAGGAGCTGCGGAGGAACCCAAATGGCTGACAGGTCTTTCAAAGAAGCCAAGCAAGAGAGAGTTTTACTGCATGGAGGGGTTTCCCATCGGCTGGCGCTAACTTTCTTCCTCTTTAAATCCATTCCCTTGCTACAGAGTGCCAAGCATGGATATTCATACAGAGGAACTGTCTGACTTACCAATAACAAACAGGCACTATGGCGATCTTCAGGAAGAAGGAAACAATTTGTTTCCCAAGCTGAACATTATGGGAAAATATCTGTCATCAAAATGCTTCATTAAAATGCACATTTTTGCCTCGAAAATCAGTACACTCAGACACTTTTTCAAACAGATGGAACCCCCCCCCCCAAATTAAATTGACTCTACAGTAAAGCTTTATCAGGAAATCTGTCTTTAAATGTCTTCACTGCATGGAATTATAAAGGTCAGTAAGACCATAGACAGAAAAACTAGGATCGCTTTAAATGTATGTATGGCCCATTAAATATAAGATTGATTTCCCAAATGTGTGTTACTTGAGAAAACAGAGCTGGCTCTTCCCCCCCTCCTCTCCTGCATGCATTATTAAGTTTAATCTTTTGCATTCCTGAGCTTCCTGCTGCAATGCCAGGAAAAGTAGCCTGTGGAAAATTCAGGCCAAAATGAATGATGTCTTCTAAGATGTGTTAAGTAAAAGGTGCTCTGGGAATGTCTGAAAACTTATTTCACTCGTGTAGCTTTTATGAAAAGATCAAAGGAAAACACACCGTGACAGAGCGGAGAGAGCGGGAGCTGGGGTTGCGGTGGACACGGGTTCCCATTACAACGTGTGCACTAGCTCCTGAGACCCTGGCAAACAGCCTGCCCTCACCTCAAATGTAAAGACGAGCCCCGTGGTGTACACGGCTGCAGTCTTAAGGCCGATGTCAGGCAAGGCACTCTGGTGCCAGGCAGAGAGTTGGAGGTCCCCTAAAGGGTCACAGTCCTTACCACTATGGGGTAATGGCCTTGACCTTTCTCCTCTTTAGCTCTGTCTTTCATGTCCACCTCTTAGATTTGCTCACAAGGTGTGAGCATCATGAACCTCTGTTTCCAGAACTGTTCATTTCAATGGAAGTGACTGGGCCAATTGCAAGCCCTTTCATACAAGGACATTCACAAGTCAAACATTAAAACAGCCTCGATACTTTAGTGTTTTATTTTATAAACTGTGTCCGATCATCACTGCTCTGGCATATATAAACTACATGGCAATGAACAAGTTGATGTGCTGCACTAAGGCTTGGGATTCTAGTGGAGTGAGGAACATAATATCAATATGTGGTTAAATCAGGTGATGGCATAAAATATTTAGAACATATATATATATATGCATATACATATGTATATATAGGTATGTGTGCATGTGTGTGTATGAATATCTCACAAATATCTCCAAATTCTATTCTGAATTAGTAGTATCATGAAAATCTTCTTAGTTCAAAACATGATGACTACGTGTCTTTACTAAAGATAGACATCTTTCTGTTTTCATCTTCTCTTCACTTTCTCCATTTTGACAGAAGTCAGAATTGTCTGGGTTTTCCCCTGCTTCTTTGTTTGTTTGCTTGTAGCATCTATGTAGAAAGCAGTTTGATTGGTTTCACTGAACTGGTCCAGGTATAAGTCAAGAGGGAAGCTGCTTAGGGAGAAACAGTCTGGTCTATAGTCTACAGGGGCTGTGTGACTGAACGGCAGGCTCCATACGCCTTTGCAATGGCTCTGCAGAAGGGGCCATACCGAGGTGACTAGGGGGCTCTGTTCTCTAGACCTAACACACGGCTTGTGGGTAAGTATGAGTACTAACATAGTCCTTCTGCTGGTGATATGGGTAAATATGCGTGCATGTATTAAAAATAGTAAGACTATAAAAACAGCTGTTGGGAGAAAAAACAATTAGTGAATATTGTTTATGTCTATACAGCTGTAACAAGCAAATTGCAATTTTGTTTAGGGATAGAGACAGATTTCTGAGCCTGGGTAGGGTGCTCAGCTAACATGGTAAGGCTCTGGATTCAACCCCTAACATCACTAGCAATCATGATAATAGCAAATAATAAAAATAAAAAATATGCTGGTCTCCCAGAAGATGTGATTTCAATTCCCAGCATCCACATTTGGCAGCTCACAACCACCTTTCACTATAGTTCCTAAGTACAATGCCTGCTCCTGGCAGCCCCATTCATAGGCATATACATATCCACACACGTATATCTAAATAATAACAATGAACCAATGCTGATCATAACTTAGTAAGCTGAGTTTTTCTTTCTGAGGTTTTCCTTTATCTTCCTAAAATTAACAAAAGCACCTTCTCTAAGATGCTAGAAGCCATGACCCACTTCCGCAAATGCACTTTCTAATAGAGGCGCATGTGCCAACTTTTGTATGACGTCAGGGCTTAGAACTGCTGGCAGCCCACCGGTGGAGCGCCGCTGCACAAGAAGCCTCCTTAGCAATGTCTGAGCTTCGAGGGTTTGGTTTACGTTTGGACCTCACTTTAAGAGCCTCTCACACTTCAGAATAAGTTCTCCCTTCTTTCCTTAATCATTTTAACCATCCGTAACTACCCCAAACCAAAAGTTTCTGGGGAGGCTTCCTATTTAAAGGAACCTTAGAAAGAACTCTTTGTTAAAGCGAACAGTATTATGGGTTGTACAAAAGCAAACACTGCTGAGAGCAGTTTCCCGCTGCGCATGTACTTGGAATCTGCCTCCTTGCATATACTGACTTTAGAAGACATCAGGCAAATGACAAACACGATGCTCAAGGGTTTCCTGTGGCTTTCATTTCAGGGAGTTTGTCATAAAGGCAGGTGAGAACCTTTGTCATCAACACTGTCTGGACAGGCAAGGGTTCTCTCTGCGGCAAGGGTTCTCCTAATTGAGAAACGGCCCCAAAAGCATTATGGGGCATCTCAGAGATCTGAGGGGCAAAACATAGTGAGAACACAAAGGTTTTGATCGTTTGTTTGTTTTTTGAAATATTACTGAAGCATCTTACAGCGATGGCTTGAACAGTGGCCAGGTAGCGGATGGCGAGATCATCAAGGTCCTGAGACAGTGTCAACCCAGTGACCTACAGGAAGGAAGAAAAGAGAAGAATGGGGATCAACGGAAGCCTCCATGGATAGCAATAACTCCCATAGACTATGAGCATGTTCATACCTTTTTTTTCTGGCTGCAACAAGTTCATATGCAAATTCCTTTCTTTGTGAGCTGAACATGAATGCTTACTAAGTTGTTTAAACTTCAAACTTGGGGAAAAAAATATTCCTCCCCTACACCAAAAAATTCTTTGTGAACCAAACCAAACCAAAATTTAAAAATAAATGAAGTCTCTTGTACGATTAAATTTGATATTTTAACATGAAATTAAATGTGATTAAAATGTTATAAATAAGTATCGTTTGTGGTTCATAAGAAATAAAAAATGTGAACAGTTGGCATTTGACTATAAAAAGACCATGTACTCAGCTTCTGTCAGAACGTAGTGTAATAGTACCCAAGGGTTATTCAGGATAAATAATACATCTCCTACAGATGTTATACCTACTGAGGGATAATTTAGAATCTATGGTTTGCAAGGGAATCCCATTAAAATCAATCAGAACCATATGAGCGGGTCGGCTTCTCAGAGATTCCAGAGATGAATGGATGCTGGCTGTGGATGCAATCAGCTTGTTCATCTCTCTGTGTCAGTGTTCTTTTGGAATCTTTAGAAAAGGAGGCTGATATATTTTTCAAATTTGTGGACATCAATACCTTTGTTCAGTTTAGATAAAAGAGAAACTGATCTATCTGTGTGCACGTGTGTTTGTGTATTGTGTGAGTCGGTTTTCTTCTTTGGCCATGTTGGGTTCAGGTCATCAGACTGAGCAGCCAATGTCTTTATACAGTGAAGCACCTCTCTGAGCCTCACCTTAGATCGTCATGTTAGAGAATTAATTTCTGTAATATAGCTATATGGTGTGAGGAATCTTGAGCTGCAGCAGAAATAAATACATAGCCCAAACAACACTGAGGTGAGCAGTCTGCCAAGTACTCTTTGCTCCTCTTTCCACCCTTATTTGATGAATCTCTCCAGATTCCTCCTCTGCTCAGGGCATTCTATTGCAGGGCACAGACGCCATTTGCAGAGCTCTCTTCCTTTCTTTCTCCTTCATTTAATCTCCCAAGCCCTTTAAAGTCTGCCTGCTTTTGTCTTCTCTGCTAATCAGTTCCTTAGTTCAGGCCATGATCCTGGTCTCCCTGCTTGTTGCTATAGCCCATTTCTAATTCTTCTCTACGGTGGAACTAGTATGATTATTCTTATGTGCAAACCTGATCACGTTAAAGCCTAGCACCAGTAAGGGAAACTGAGGCATGGGACTTAAGAACTCAAGGTTAGCTTAAACTACCTAGCGAATTCAGTATAACTGGGACCACACAGCAAAGCTGTCTCAAAACAACAAACAAATGTAACTCCCAGAACACCACCAAATAAACAAACAAACAAAAGTCTGGCCAACTTTTCCTTGTTCCCTTGGCACTAAAGAAGGAATGCATTCTGTGTACACCTTCCTGGCATGGTCCCTGCTCATTCCTCTCGTATCTATTTACTCTTGCTTTCCTCATGAAACATCACTTGCTCCTGCTGGCCTGAATTGCACCCACAAAAACTGTTGGCTTTTTCTTGGTTGATAACAGGGTCACCAGGTATGACTAAGTCTTTTATGTTAACACACAAAGAGCATTGAAAGGTTACAGGACAGACCAGAAAGGAATTCTGGGACCCCTCTTTCCAAACCAATAATGTGAAAGAGTAGACACTATGCTACAGTCTTCTTGAGCTAACGGCAACTCAAAGGTCCTTTTCTTCATCCAAACACCATTCTTTCTTCTAAAATCTGATCACTGGAGAACAATATCTGGACATTTACTGCTTGGCTCCTTAAATACGTGTATGGATGAGAGGAAATTAGTTCTATAGTCTCAAAGAAAAAAGAAGTCAAAAACCATGTTAAGTAACTTACTCGATGTTCTCTAGATCCCCACTCTTGCCCTTCCTTATCCTAGGAGTGTTTCTTATGAGACTGGAATAAAGCAGGTTCCAGGAGCTCCCAAAAGACCTTGTGTGAATAAAGATAAGCCATCCCGCCTGGCAGGATTAAAAACATGCCAGCCTTGCTACAAGCCCCTTCCAGTGAACACACAGGGTGAGCCGCCTACAGTTCAGTACACAGAAGCCTGGGTCATGGTAACTGGTGATAGCTGGGTGCGCACTTGCTCATCCCTGGCTCCTCATCTAGTAGGGCAGCTGACTGGACCACCTAGAGCTCCCTTCTGGATCGAGGTCAGTAAGTTTCCTTCTTCTGGACAGCAACCGGAAGTGGATCAGGCCATGATCATCTGGTTTAAAAGACCAAATCCAGATCATTTGTGATTGGGTGTGGCATTTGAGGTCCATTTTGTGTATAACAAGTATTCCCTTATCTATATTCATTGGACAATCTAGTGTTTACGTTATAATATGAATAATGTTGCTGGTTCTGATCTTTCTCAATTACTAACATCCCGAAGGCATAAAAAATATGGCATAGTTATATTTATTTTTTAATATCTAGTAAATATACATAAGAGCCTCCGAAAAGCATTAATGTTTGAGCACACTGATTTCACAATCCTCTCTGTAAGTTTCTGGTGCCTCCAGAGAAAAGGGACATTTTTCTTCTAGAAATCAATGGCACTAAACTTTAACTCTAGAGCTCGACAGTAGCTGCGGCAGAAAGGGCCACATGAAAGGCAGCTTTGACTCTTCTCCAATGTAAAGCATAGCCATCATTCCGAGAGACAGCATCCTTCTCGGGAAGGAGTTATCAAAGAGGACTATTAAACAGGAGGTGTAAGCTAAGGAGAAGGAGCAAGCGCAGCCCCAGAGCCGCCTTCAGCACTGCTTCACACTAACACCGGGGCTGTGGTGCTGGAGGGAGACCCAGTGAGCACCATTTCTCCCTGACGCAGAGACACTGTGATCTGGGGTCTTACATCCTTGACATCTCACCTGACAGGCACACAGGCACCTCAGAGGGCCTGCTGGCCAGTTAGTCCATTTCATTCTGTCAAAGACTGGGGATTTTGCCCTGGCGAAATCAGTTCATGATGGGGCTTTCTACGGAATGTGTGCCAGGTGGACAACTCTGGAGAATGAAGAAACCTTTGAGGGAATTGTGAGATCTGAGTTCCTAGGAATGCTAGAGATGCCCGGGAGGTGTGTGTGGATTTATAACAGCTTCCAAACAAGGACAGGCCCAATGAGCTAGATGGCTCAGCTGAAAGCTGACTGGTCCTTTCAATAAAAGGAAGTTGAAAGGAAGCGTAAGTGGAAGGAGCGTGTTTATAAATATGTATGTGCCTATTTTGAATATTGAGGCGAGACAGTCAAATGTATGGGGAAGCCCCACGGGAGACTTGTGATGGCATGCACATTTTATTTCTTTTGGCTCTTGTGTTAAGGGGGAACTATAAGAGAAAAGAACTTACTTAGTATATAGAAATGTGTTAAAGTTGCATTTGATGTCCAAAATCATGCCAACAACTACAATGGATCAGTGAACCTCCTAACTTAAAGATACAAAATATTAACTAAACGTGTGGTTTTTTTCCTATAAATTAAGTGTACATGAAAAGAAAGATGGTAAGGCTTACAGGAGGACATCTGGGTTTATATCACAGATTCCTTCCAACAGGGTGGAGAGCCTTGTGTGAATTGTAGCCCTTCTGGAATTCATTTTTTCATCTGGAGGACCGGGCTATAATAATACTTAGTATTCTTGAAGAATACAGGAGATTGCATCTGAAATTCCCCTCATTTATTGGTAAGATGTACTGGGTCTATAAAAACTAGATACTCCTTCAGGTCTTACAGCGCCAGCTATGCATACGAGAAAAACTTATTAAGGGTGCCTTTTCCTTTCAACTACTAACAAATGTTCATTTTCTTTCTTTGGAATTGTATAAAAGTTTTATTCCCCCTGTGATAGAGAAATAAAGCATTTCCTCCAGTGTACGATAGAAAGGGGTGGATGAAGGTTGGTGGTTGCTGGATATGGAGAACCCAGTGCAGAAGGCAGGCCGTGATCAGTCCCAGCATCAGAGTGCTAAAGATACAGAGCCTTCTACGAACATGGAGAAGTGATGTGTCCCTAACAAGTACCCAGGTATAGCTTTGTGAGGAATATGTTTGCAAGGACTTGGAGAAACCTTAGATATTACAAATTATCATATGTGTGTGTATTATAAACTGGAGAGACAGAAGCTGAAGCCTCATCTTGGACTTGAGCTTCAACATTGCACTATTCGGTCATGGACCACATGTGGGTACATCCCTTCACCATCCGGGCATTCACATTGAGTGCAGTTTCCTGGGGATCCTACTCCAGGTTAACTAAACCTTTGATGTGGGCTGACAATTCATACTTTAGCAAGAACCCAATGCACTAAATTGGAGGGATGGGGGCCCCAAACCTTGGCATTATTAGTTGTAAGTTCATAGGTTCCCCAAATAATTCAAATAAATATATCAAGAAAGAGTCTTACTCTGGAGCCCGAACTGTATCAAATCTGAAACTTGAGCTCCTATTAACCACAAATAGATGTTTCCACACAACAAACCTGTTTGATGAAAAAATTATTATGCACATTGTAAAAAATTACCTTTGAGCTATGCATATAAAGTATTCATGAAACCTAAATGAAGTTCAAGTTTAAACTTGGGTACTATCTTCAAAATATCCCACTAGACACATTTGGATATTCTAAAATTCAAAATCTGTTTCTGGTAAGGACTAGTAGCTTAGTAATAATAGTAATTTAGTTACTGTTTCCTTCCAAGTTGTTAGAGGAATAAAAATTATATATGTTAGCTATAAAGGTGTTTTAGGAAACATTTCTCTAAGGGTCCCTGATAATTGTCAAAGGCAAGGCAGATATCCTACGTCCCTAGAGCTTGACGAGGCGTATCAACACTTAAGGAAATTAACTGAAGCATTCTAAAATACAACAAGGTTTTCTGAGGAAGGCAGAGTTGGTGAAGGAGATGGAAGAAAGCTCCGGAGAGGATTTTGTGGGGGAAGAGAGGGACTAGAGAATGGGGACCATTCCCTATCAGTCTAGAGAAGCCAGGGAGGACTCAATAACTGTGGGAGTTCAGGCAGACACTTTACACAACTTAAAACCCATGTAGACTTGGAAAATGAAGATGAATGGGCCACCGTGGTGTGGGAAGAAGAATCAGAAAGATTTCTGTCCTCTGGTTATGCAAACACTAATTTATACTCGGCTATAAAGGGACTTGACAGAAACAATCAGTTACTAGCTAGCTGACCTTAAAGGGGAGTGATTATCCTGATTTATCACATGGGCACCGAAAAGCAGAAGAGGAAGGCAGAAGAGCTCAGGAAGTGATGGCAAAGAGGAAGACACACTAGCCTGTGATGAGACAAAAAAGAGGAAGGCAGTTAGCGGGCAGGAGGCAGAAAGGAAAGCCAGGAAAGCGCAAAATATGAGATGGATCTGCCCTGGTCTTGCTGTGTTTAAGGGTATAGGGAGAAGGTAATGAGCCTAAGGAAGCATCTAGAGCAGTGGTTCTCAACCTTCCTAACGCTGTAACACTTTAATACAGATCCTCATGTGGTGGTGACCCCCAACCATAACATTTTTGTTGCTATTTCATAACTGTAATTTTGCTACTGTTTACGAATCATCATGTAAATGCCTGTGTTTTCCAATGGTCTTTGGGATCGTGACCCACAGGTTGAGAAACACTGATCTAGTGACTGGGCAGGAATCCTGGTTGCTTACAGGGAAACTGCTATCTTAGACTTACCTATGTTGGAATTACGTTCAGCAACAATATGACTGGAGCGGAAAGTATATTTTTCCCAGAGCCTTCCAGTAGGAGTCTCTGCTTTTGGCCATGTGAAAACTGGAGCAGGGAAACCAGGGACTAGAGGGGCAACTTGGACTTTTGAGCTATGGAACTGTGATGGTGCAGTGGGCACACATATTAGAAGGAAAGAATGGGCGCACACTCTTCCAGTGACCTGATTCTAGCACTACCTAACTGAGGTGACACTGGCAGTACACACCGGCTGAGGCTCGGTGAAAGCCATTTTGATGTTGCATGCACCAGTTCGCGAAGCTGTTCTGTACCAGTGCTCTGTCCCCTGCATGCTCCTGTCTAACCCCGTCTCCAGCCTCATGTCATCCTGGATCCTATTCTTGGTCGTCAGGCCCTAGTTCTTCCCAGTGTTTCTCTTCTGGACCAATGCAACAGATTCCATATGCTAGCCCACGGCCTGAAAAGGTCCACACTTAGTCTACCTCTGGTTATATTTGGTGTTAAGTATACATAGAAAAAAAAACAGGTTATAAGCAGTGATCTCCAATCTGTGGGTCTCGACCCCTTTGGGGCAACGACCCATTCACAGTGGTCCTCTAAGACCATGGGAAGACACAGATATTTACATTAATTACATTAATTTTATTGTCGGGGTCACCGCAACATTAACTGTATTAAAGAATCACAGCATTGGGAAGGTTGAGATCCCCTGGTTATAAGAAAGAAAATGAATTCTACGACAAATTGAAAACAGAGTAGAAAGAGTGAGAAAACACCCAAAGCCTTAATGCTTCTGTTTTACTCTACTTTTAAAAATATGGGGGCTGGAGAGATGGCTCAGTGGTTAAGAACACTGGCTCCTCCTCTAGAGGACCTGGGTTCAATTCTCAGCACCCACAAGATACCTCAAAACTGTCTGTAACTCTAGTTTCAAGGGAACCCTCACACAGACATACATGCAGGCAAACACACCAATGCACATTAGATAGGTAGGTAGGTACAAAGATAGATAGATAGATAGATAGATAGATAGATAGATAGATAAGAATGTTTTTGATATAAATTTGAACTGAATGGGTTCTAATCTTAATTTTACTATTTCCTCCACTGGGTAAATTTGATCACATTGCTCGATCCTCAGTTTCTCCACTTGTTTCAATTGTCAAAATTATATCAAAGCATTTTTGTAAAAACTGGCAAGGATACA
This sequence comes from Microtus oregoni, assembly GCF_018167655.1. Taxonomy (NCBI): domain Eukaryota; kingdom Metazoa; phylum Chordata; class Mammalia; order Rodentia; family Cricetidae; genus Microtus; species Microtus oregoni. The sequence continues at coordinate 52,474,890 of NW_024543064.1, forward strand.
AATATAGCATCCACCTCAACGCTTGGAGTATCAGGCCCCTAATAAATGGGCCTTATTGAAAAATCACTACAAATTAATCACTTCAGTAAGTAGCAGATTATCTAAAAACCAGCTCAGTAATATACAAGATTTGATTTTTTTTGTAAGTAAAAACAAGGTGTAAAAATGTCTGAATAGAACAGTTTTAAACAACAACAAAACTTAGCATCTTTGAGGCTGCCTTTGCAAACTGCTTTGATTGGCTCAGGACCTTCCAGCTCCATCCTCTACTCCTCATCCCAAGAAGGCATGAGACCCTGGCTTTTCCCGAGTTCTTGCAAAGTCTTAGTTGAGTCCCTGACAATACAGACATCTAAGTGTTTAATGCGGTGTCTCTGGCTGGGATTGGGCCTCTGCCAAGCCTCCAGGGATTATACAAGCTTTTATAAAGCTTCTTTCCTGACTCAACAGCCCCTGGACCAGCACTCAGATTTCCACAGTCTGAGCAGGGAATAGATGGTACCATACAGTTTATTAAAGAACTAAAATGTAATTTCCTGCTCAGAGTTGTGTAGTATTCCAAACGAAGCAGAGGAAACACAGTGCAACCAGCAAGGAATGCTGTGTGTCTGCTATGCACTCATGGCCTGTTAAGTCTCTTAGTCCATGTACTGCTATAAATGGGTGTTTCAGGAAAATAAGCAAACACCTTAAATGACCACCATCTAAACAGAGACTATATCAATAGGAGCATAAAGATCAGTCATGTTCAATGAAGAAAAGGCTTTCAGAATAACCATTGTGTGGGGGTCTAGATCTGCATTCCCTGTGTATGTTTGGGGAACTGTAGCCAGAGATCTAAGGGTAGAGAACACCCATTTGCAGATCCACACGAAATGCATATGAAACGCATATCTTGAGACACTCTGAGCATTAACAACTTCTCTAGCTGGTTTTATGGCTGAGGACCTCAGTGGCTGTTCCAGTCAGTTCTGGGGCTAAGGTACAGATCTACAGCTAGTCCAAGGCTCATCGGTCACATATGGAATCCCCCACAGGAGCCATTAAGCAGGCACTAGAGAGACTTATTTGTTGGGAAGCCAGGGTGTGCTGGCTATTGGGCAAGCATTTCTCATTTGAAAATGACCATGGAAAGAAGCCCAGGCTACTCCGGCTTCCCTTTGAGCAGACGGTCCTCATACAATAAACCTGACTGTCACATGCTGATGTATTTTCAAGTTAAGATGCAAATACTGGCGCAGTTTCAAAATTTATACTCTCTACATCTTCACAGTGATGAAAACTGCTCAACCCTCCATTTAGAATAAAAACAAGCACACAATGAAATAGCAAAAACCAACCTCCCAAATCATGAAATCATTCTTTATGATCTTTGGTTCCTTCTGTCTTTGTATGGATGTCACCATTCCCTTCTTTTACTTTTAAAGCAAGCATTGCTTTGCTCCTCCTCCACCTCTCCATCCTCCTCTTCTTTTGAGTTAGTCTTGAATTCTCCATGTAGCTGAGGATGACCTTGCATTCCTGATGCTCCTGCCTCCCATTTCCTAGCTCTGGGATTATAGATACACACCTCCATGCTTGGCGGAAAGCAAGAATTTCTTTTATTTTATAAGGAGCTATAGGCTCACTAGTTTTAACAAGATTACTATTGACTAGGCTTCTGTTTCTTTTAGATAATGATTAAGTCAGCTCTAATATTCTCCTTATCAAATAAAAATGAGAAAAGGATAAGTATCTGGCTTACCTGGCCCTGGCCTCCAGCACCTCTGGTTCAGTCCATTATTGCAGGCTGACTGCACATATCATCAAAGGAAGGAGGAAACAGCTAGCCATGGCAGGGGGATAAGTGGTGCCAGAAGGCAAAGAAAATTATGTTTTTTGTACACGATGGGAAGATACCTGCTTCTTGTCCTGCTCTTGCTTACGAGCATAGGCATTGAAGTAGAAGAGAAACACATAACCAGGGCTAAAAAGTGCTTCTGTAACCTGAGCAGTGAGGCTGAAAAGGGAGGCTCAGTCACTATGATGAAGGGGCGGGGCCCAAAGCTTAGAGTGGAAATGGGAGGAAGAGAGACAAGGGCAGCACAGCAAGGATTAGGCTGAGCATGATCAATCCTAACATACCAATGTGGACTCCCATTATATAGCTCTCAGGGCATATTACAAAGTCCAACACTGTGCATAAAGTCCCTTACGGGGGCCCATGAATCCCAAAAATCTGGGATTTACACTTTAAAAATTTACCCCTTCTTATGTACGAACTTCCCAGAATATGCTCTGTGTAAGTTATTCATCACATCCTATTTACAGGCAATTCCTTGTTTAACAGAGTACAAAGACTTTTCTTTGCATGTCTTTGTAGTATTGAGGTAGATCACCACAGCCTGGCATGCAGATGGAACTAACCCTTCCTCCAAATTCAACTAACCACCATAGCTCTGCAAAGGAAGAAAAGAGATATGGACAGGTAGAAAGACCAACCTCATCTGCCTATGACTTGTTCATTCTGCTTTCCTTTAACATCAGCAAGATGTTCTAGTCTAGTTCCTCTTATACCTGCTCCCAATTATATCAAACACATTGCTCAGTATACTAAAATCACAGCATATTTTAATTTATTTGGACATTATTATCAGTATTAGATACTCATCATCTGTATAGTCTGAACCACAAACAATAAAATCATTTGCTATTATCATCGTTCATTTGCTACTTTTTCCTGTGGTGAAACATGACCTCTTTATTATCTTCATGTATTCATATTACTATTAAGTTCATACTCAATACTTCTTATGTGCCCAGAGGAAAAACTACAAAAGAACAAACTCTTTGTAGTTCTGATCTTAACAGTATTGTCTAGACAATACCAGTTGCCATTAGCCTGCTACCAAGCACTTCCTCCTGCCCCTTTAGACCTGCTCCACAAATACAGGAATTATTGCAACTTGTATTGGCAGCAGTGCTTGGCACTCAGTGATTAATTAAATTTGTGTGTGTGTGTGTGTGTGTGTGTGTGTGTGTGTGTACTATGCGGTGTGTGCAGGTACCTGCAGAGGCCAAAGGATGACATCAAGCTCGTCTCCTGCTCTATGGCTCTCTGTCTTATTCCTTGAGAGAAGCTCACTGAGCCTGCAGCTAGGCTGGTGGAAAGCAGGCACCAGGGCTCTCTCTGTCTCTAGGCCCTGATGTAAGATTCCCCTTTGTATGCTAAGAATATGTTTGATTGCCATTGGTTAATAAAGAAAAGACAGTTCTGGGGTTGGAGCCTTGTTTACGATCATAATTGACGTAAAAAAAAAATTGATGCTGCGGATTTCAACTCAGTCTTTAAGCTTTCAGTATTTTATTTTATTGCAAGGAATGTGGACAATAAATGTTTTGGGAGTGAAAACCTGAGGTATAGAATTTGCAAATGGATAAAGCAAACAGTCATAACGTGGGATCTACCTAGCATATGAGTTAGGGAAAAACAGTGCAGATAGAACAAAAATACAGAAGAATTCCAGGGGTGGGCAGGTTTGTTCTGACGTTACTCAAAACTGAGCTGAAGAGAGGACTTGTCAGGCATTCAGTTAGAACCGCCTTCCTTGCACCTTGTCTAGGTCCTCTTATCCTTACACTGTCGTGATGCAGCCTCCTATACTGACAGCTGCTGCATGCTGAGCCCAACCAAGGACAGTTAGAGAGGGAAAAAACTGTTAAGAAACATCAAACGACACAAGAGGTGTGTTTATGGGACAGTAAAACTCTTGCAAAAGCAAGCACACCGGGATTTATGGATATAACCGGGCCTGTGTTTCACTGTGAAAAGCCCCCTGTGTTAAGTGCATGCTTCCTTATCTAATGCAATGAGATCCCTCAGAACACTCCACTGGCTCCTGGAGTACTCTGCATCTGACCAAGCAGATTACAATATTCTACCACTGGTAATTCTTAGGTCTCTGGATGCCAGGATTGATTTTCAAAAACAGATGAAAAAAATCACACATGAACCGTGATGTCTGTCTGACAAGGTGACCAATGTTGGTAAGGGCAGTGCCACCAGTCTGTGTCACTTTAGAGCCATGATTGTTTTACCATGGGACCTGGTTCTGTTTCAGAACAACCTTAGGAAGTGGTAAAGCAGCATCTTGAACATCTTTAATTGTATTTGGCGTCAGGCATTTGTCTCTCTTGTTAACACTTTCATATTCCTTTTACTTTTGTAACATGTGCTCCTTCCACCCCATCATTTTTCATGCATTGATTATTAGAAGGCAAGGAATAGCTGTGCCCTCCTCGGATATTTCTCCTCTGCTTCCCTTGCTGGCAAACACACTCTTGTCCAGTTTCCTTGTTTGCTCATGATTGTCGTTTATGAAGAGAAGTTGATTATGTGGTCAACTACGTAATAAAAGTGAGATTCTGAACTTTAGGGCAACTATTGAAAACAATCTTAATGAACCTACCCACAAACCTTAAAATTCTTGAAGCAAGTAGGCCTGATCACTGTTAACTCTGCCTCCTGAACATTGCTCACATGCCATTGCTCACAGCCTCCGTTCTCACTGCCCACTTTAACTTTCCTTATTCTTCATTTCCTAGGCTTGTCATTCAGGGCTTCTGACCTGGCCCCTCAGAATTGAAAGTCACTCTTCATCTCTAGGTTTAACTTGTTTCTTCCATCTCCAAGCCTGGCTCTCAATGATCTCAACAGCCAGACTTCTGACAGCCACCGATCCTGCCTGGTTTCTGAAGTGCTACACCCCACTCAGGTGGGTGTGCATTTGCCCATCAAGCTTCTCCTGGGCTCCTCAGGAGAGCTCACACTCTCTATATTGAAAACAGTTTTAAAGTTCCTTAAGAGTTGACTCTATCCCTCAATGTAAGTTACTAATTATTTTTTTTAAATAATGTTTAATCTGAAACTCTGCTATCGTCTCTGAAAAGCTAGGATTCCTAGATTAGTCAATGAGCAGCTACAGCAAGTTTGACCATGGGTGATAATATTTACCAGCGAGGTACCAGGTGGCCTAGAGACAGTGATGGAAAAAAGACTACAAAGCAGTGTGACCGCAAATATGACATAGGCAGGGCTTTCAGCCCCACCAGGGCACAAAGAGGCAGCAGTAGCTGAACACAGGAAATACTACTTTGAAAGTTGGCTCAGAAACAACAATGGTCAACAGATCTTTCCTCAGAGCAGCGGCGACCTGACTATAGCAAGACAACTGAGAAAAACCAGCACCTCTTGGCCCGTTTCCCTTAACTATTCCCTCTTTTTCTTTCTCCTCACTTTGTTCCTTCCAAACTTTGCAACGCTTTGGCTGGCCTTCACCTTCGTGCACGGACTGGTTTTCACTTACCATGCCCTTTAGAGTCAGATCTGCTAAGGGAGATCGGTTGCCATGGAAATCTGGCCAAACATGTAAATCAACAGTGAGGAAACCCACAGGCTGGGCCTTCTTAATCAGATCCAGGTGACTGTTCAAATATGCATATATGCTCTGGCATCTGGAAGAGAAGGGGATTTCGATTTTAAAAGGGAATGGGGTTGAAGAGCAAATTATTCTGCAGAAAGAAACCATTTGCACGTCCATGTCAGACCGGGGAAAGCAAACAGGCTCCCAAAAGCTTCAGCAAATCGGCGACTCTTGTAAGAAAGTAGCCAGCGCACTCTAGCATGCCACTGTCCTCGCTGCGCCCTGTAGGAAGGGGAAAGGCTTGGAGTCAGGAGTCCCGCTCAGACACTGGCTTCATTCCCGGGAGGTGTGTGAGCATGAGACGGTTATTCAGAGTTCTAGAGCCGCCCTCTTCTCATCTGGAGAAACATCTCACAATCCTTGGCCAACTTACCTCATCGGGTTAGTCTGAAGATCAAAGACCATGAATTTGAACAAATAGCATTCTGTAAACTGTAGTATAATATGGCACATATGCAAAGGATTTATTAAAATCTGTCCCCCTAACTATAGTAATAATGATGAACTGAGAAACAGAGATAAATATATGTTCCTGGATTCAATGAATGAGTTTCATACACAGTTAGGATCAAGATTTAGACACGTAATTCCAAACCGTGACCTTGAAATGCTGTTGTGTAGGCCTTCCCCCTTTTTATATTTTAGTTGATTGATGTGCAAAACGATGGAATTGGGACAAAGCTGTTAGTCACTGACATGATTCAGGTCAAAAGAAGATGGACTTGGGAGTGAAGGCAATGCTAATTTCAAGTCTTGTTATTTGTCCTGGCTAGGTAGCATGCTTTAGCCTCTTTGAACTTGTATTTCTTCATTCATAATGGAGTATAACACTGCTTACTCACAAAGACAACAGTCTAGCTGGAGATCGTAGGAAAATGCTGCCTTCCCAAGCTCTGACCAATGATCCCAAAGAAGGATTAGAAGCCGTTCTCTCTCCCGCTTTTGTGGTGTCCTTGGGACTGCAGTTTAAAGGTTAAAAATATTATAGAGCTAAAACACAGGAATGTCCGAGGGAAATAAGCATCTAGAATACTTCTGATGATATTTGTCACCTGCATTTTTTAAATGCCTTAGAAGAAGTGATTTCTAGTTATTCTAGATTTCCAGTTCAGGTTTTGCCATGCCAGTAGTGGTATACCATGAAGTGTCTGTAGGTTTCTAAAAGAATCATAACAATAGTTCAAATTCTATCTTTCTCTTCTTCTATCAGTGAAAATTCTTTCTTTTTCTTTCTTTTTTCAGTTCTGGGAGATCAAACCCAGGATCTTGAGAATGCTAACTAAATGCTTTACCACTGAGTTATAAACCCAGGCCCAGTGAAATTCTTTTAGTAAGTAAAACTTTTATATGGAACTCCAGTGCAGAAAATGTAGAAAACCCAAGATTGATGTGGGCGCACATGAGCACACAAACTGATGAATGTCTGTTTATAACATCCACAGAGCAGAGGGAGCCCTACTGCCCAGTGAGCTCTCTGCAGCAATCCTCCTTGGCATCTGTAGTCTATGCCTTTAGTCCTGGCAAGAAGATACAGTATTAATGGAAAAACCCAACCATGATTGGAGTAGCAACTACCATTCCTGGAGCACGCACTAAGCTTCCACTGTGGTCCAGGGAAGATGCATCACTGAGACCCTTTACAAAAGAAGTCCTAGTGGCAGAACAATTGGGAAAAGTCCACATGAAACCCTGCACTGTGACTGATGATGAAGCCATTAGCTTTCTGTATCTCAGCTCAGATACTTTGACAAGAATGTCAAAGTCGCCTCCCCACAACCCTATTGTAGAATATTCTATTCCAGTTTTAGGAAAAAGCCCTCTGAGGCATCCACAGAAGAGAAGGCTATAACATTTACATATGATCACATCCTGACTTTCCATCTCCCAAATCGCCCAACAGGAGCCATATTGACAGCAAAAGTCTCAAGAACAATCTTTCTCATCAGAAGCCAAGAGTCTGTACTAGTCATAACCACTGTGCCTTTTGGAAGGGCATTGCAGCTCCTAGATTATAGAAATAAATATATTTAAAGAAGTGAATGGCCATAAATCTTCTCATTCTGCCTTTCAAGGCATCTCAGAGTGGGCGTTTGGCTTCAGACATTTGGGTCAATAAGAATCTATATGCCTAATTACTATTGATTTGTCATTGTCTCATTTACTGAGGGTCTTTGCAAACAGTGAGATTCATTTAGCCTGCACATATACGGCCACTCATAGACTAATGAGATCCCTGGGGGATGGGCATATGCTTACCCTTCTGACTCCTAACCTCCTTGCAGCTGTGTGTTTATTCTTTGAATTCAGCCTTTCCCCCACATGCTTTTTCAATTATACCTTACCATGTGTGCTATCTGAGTATATCATTCAAAATGAAGTGCACTTGGAAGACATTAAAATAACTAATGCACGTCATCATTCACATAATTTTAACCTCGCATGATGCTGGTTTTGGTTTTGACATTGTTTCATTTCGTATGTTTTATCAATTCTTCCTCAAAGCGCTGCTTGCTTTCTTCCAAGCAGGATAACTGGGATCCCAATTGGATTGTTCTCCTTCCTACTCATGTGTCCTGTCTCAGAGAGTCCCATTAAGGATGACAAAGAAAATGTAACTTCATCAACCATAAAGTAACTTCATTGGAGAGCAGGTACACTAAACCTTGCCAAATTCAGGCCACCCTTTCGCAATGGGAGTCAGTAGTCTCTACTTTGCAGGATGCTAGAAGATTCCACGCAGAGCCCTGAGCACTATGCAATGGCAGGTGATTAACAAGTATCTCGTTTTCTTTTGCTATCACAGTATTTTATTACAGCTTGTAGTGTTCATAAACTCAAATGCAGAGACAGTGTCTGAATCACTGCTTCCCTCACCTCAAATCAATTCATTCTTGAGGTTCGCAGGCTGTCCTTTATCATTTGTTCTCTTCCCCAGAACACTCTATTATTTTTTCTAACCTCTCTCCAGCTCAATCTCCTCTTCTGCTAGTACCTTAAATATGTAAGTTCTTTCAGAGACCTGCCTTCAGTACCTTCTTTCTTGTTTACTATGATTATATTCACAAGCCAAAAATAAGAATGTATGGTATAGCCATAAATATTAATATTAACATTAATAATATTAATAATAATAAAATGACAACAAGAAATTCACGGAAAGAAGCAATCATGCTGTCAGTATCCTGGTCCTCATTTCTCATGCATTTGCTCTTCCCATTCTACTGAAACTCATTTCATCCCTTGACCCCTTCTTCATTTGTTCTCTTCCTTCAGTCCTCCCAACACTTTTTTTTCAATTTTACTAACCCCTCTGCAGCTCAGTCCTCTCTTCTGCTAGTCCCTTAAGCATCTAAGATCTCCCAGAGAACTTCCTGGTATCTTTTCACTCGATTTATTTATTTACATCGCTGTTTTCTTTTATGTGTGCGTATCTCTTAGCTTTAATTAAAGCTAAGAGTTGTCCAGTTGCTTGGTGAAATAGTGGCAGAGCAGGCAGCATTTCTGGCTCCCCTCAGCTCTCTAACCTTTCCCTAGGATGTCATTTCTTCTTCTAAATACCTCTGTACAGTGGCCAAATGTCACTACCTCCAAATCTTGCTCCCTCCTGACAGGTTTTCTGCTCTGCTTCCTAGAGACTCTGCAATGCAAGAGCTGATATCTGCTACCTCCACCTAAAAGCTGAAGTGACTCCCTGCTGTCTTCCCCATTTTTCCTCACTGACAAACTTCCCTTCTGGCACAAGAGGCTCCGACATTAGGACCTTCGCTCACTTTTGGCTGTATTGCAGGTACACATCCCTTTCTTTTCAGCCTGGCTCCAGTTCTTCTGTGTTCTTACCATGCAAAACTGCATGTTATTTTTTTATCCTCATCACCTGTACATCAAATCGTCTGAATGTTTCTTCCCTCTGCTTGCCTGTACCTAAAATCTTCTTACCCATCCCACAGCAACCATCATTTCAGAATCACCTACGCGATCATCTCAAAGCCTTGTCTGAGCCCAGGACCCTGTTATTGTCTATGTTCCCATAGCCACCTGTGCTGAACATGACCTTTTGAGCTCCCTTGCTACCTTCTTCAACACAGCTTTGTGTGAGGAAAGGGAGGATCTCAGCATCCTCAGGCACCATTGTCAGGGGACTTTGTAACTCAATCTAGACATGTCAAACCAGAGGAACCGTGAATTCAAAAAAATTGATTTTTGGTGAGATTTATAAACTTGAGGAACCAATGTGATCAAGGAAATTGAGTTGTGCTAAATGAAATAACAGGAAACTAGGGAAAGTAGTTAAAACGATAGACAGGTTTTGAAAAAAGAAAAAGAGTTAACAGAACAAAGATAGTTCTGAAGGACCTGCCACCAAGGGGTCAGTGAGAGGGACATTCCTCATGACCTCCGCCAAAGGCACCCAAAACAGTCTGGCATTCTGCTCAGTCTCTTCAGTCAACTCCAAGTCTTCTGAGGATACCCAGCCTTATTTTCTTAAGTTTCCCTTGATCTGGAACCCCTTACCAACGTTCCCTTCTGTCTGCAAGAGAGCAGCCAGGGCAACCTTCTTAAAAGGCAAATTTCATCATCTGTTTCCTCCGCTTAAAAAATGCAAACCTTGGGGCTGGAATGTGCCTCAGTGCTCACTATGTATTTTGTAGGTACATGACTTGGGTTCAAGATGTAGAACCCCAAGATCAAAACCAAAAATAAATCAGTGAACAAAATCCAGTGTCCTTTCATTGATCTAGGATGGCTGGCATGGTGGCCGGCCACTGGCAACTTCCATCTGACACCCTCCCTCCCAGCTGTGTTCAGCTACGAGGTCTTCAGTGTTCTCTAAGCCTGCCAAGCTGATGCTGCATACCTTGAAACTTGCTAGTCTTTGTGTTTGGAGGGACCATTCTCATAGCATCATAGCTTTTTTTTTGTCCCTTCCTTTAAGGTCCCACTCAAGAATTACTGCTGCAATGACAAAGACAGTGTCTCCTGTTGCTCCAGTACCCTTTGCTCTACATTTCCTGAGTTACCACAATTTTTTTCATTTATAAATTATCAGTTTCAGATGACATGTGTATATGTTTGTGCATTCATTATAATATATGTAAATGCACATGTGAATATATATATACATATATATATATATAATTTCTACAAGTTTTGTTTGTTTCATCCCTGTTCTATCATAATGTTCACAAAATAAGTTAGACTTGACAGATCTAACCTTGGCTTCGTTCGGTGCAAACCTTGATAGATCATGCTAGCATCATCTATTCAAAGACCTGCTGTCACTAGGACTTCATTCTGAGACAGTTTTAGAAAAAGAGCAGGATCTGCCGTCGATGGTAAGCAATCTTTGTCTATGGGGTAAAATACCTAGATATCTGGCCCCATATTAAGAAAGCTGCTGGTTGCCGGCTACATGTATGAGCACATGGGGTTTGTTTACTTAATTAACAAGCTCACAAGAAATTTCTATTCAGAGATGGGGCCCAAAGAGATTATGGGAGATCAAGAGGATTTGTCTATCTTACATTTGTTTACCTATACTTGTTCCCAGAATTTCAAACAAGATTTGCTGAAGCTAAGCTGTGAGGGGAGGTAATATGCGTTAGTGGCTTCAGAAGGCCCAAGTAACAGGTCGGAGGCCTATGGATTTCCTTCCGTTGTGAAAAGTCAACTTTATGTTAACAGAGTTTTATGTGTTTCATTCAAGACCTGAAATAAGAGAATGCTGTACCAAAAAGATCTGGTATGATAAGATGAAAGAAATAGGAAGGTGGAAGAGAACTAATTTTATTCAATAAATACGCATGAGAGTCATCAAAATACAGAGAGAGAAGAAGAATCCCAGAGCATAGATGGGATGACTTTCTGGAAGAGACAACAAAACAGTAAAAGATTTCGGAGAACTAGCTGTCATGAATATTAATGTTGCTGGAGGTGTGGGGACAAAAGCCTGTGAACTTGGGAAACAGGAAGAGTCAGAAATACAAGAAACAAGGATAGACAACATCTTGGAATGTTAGGTGTATGCATGAAAAAGGGACAAAGGAGTGATCCTTGATGTCACACGCTGTGGCAAAGTGAGAAGTAAACTTGTAATGCAGCCCGTGGATTTAGCAATGCTTAAGTCACCGGAAAATGTTAATGTCAAAAGCTTCAGGGAGCTGAGTGTGACAGAGTTCACACTATAGGAAACATGTTGGAGAAGCTCAGCCTTAAAGAGAAGGAAGAACAGGGAGGGGGCTAGATGAGGTATGTGGCTATCCAGACTGAAGTCCAGGGCTCACGCTAGGCTGGATTCTATGAATTACTGCTTCCAGATTACTCGCGGATGCACAGGCGCCGAGACTACATTCTAACTACAACGTCTTGCTTTTCTATTTGCAGCATAAACTGAAATGGGGTTCTTCTGTAGAAGAACGTAACAGAAGTTAGGTTTCATTGCAAAAATCTAATTATTCTGTAGGTTTGTATCGAGCACTAAATATTTCCATATTGATATCTCTAAGGTCTGATTCAATATTACAACACCTGTAAGTAAATCAAGCTAATCAGAACGGTTGTGGTTTTATGAGCTCATAATGGAGTCATGGAAAGACATTTGTGGCTGAATTGACAAGAGAGCCACTATCTTTAATCCCAGGCCTAGCATTCTTGCAATCCCATCCACCTTTCATGAGAAAGTAAATGGGCTACTGCTTATTGGCACATGGGAAGGGCTGCCACTGAACTTTTTTCTCTTTTCATCAGAGAGTAAGAGTGTAGTTGTCATCGTTACAATTCAGTTTAAAACCCTTGCCTAGTATATCACCTCCCTAAAGTCAAAGTAAGTTCTCAGAGGTATCTGGGGCTAATCATCCAATTTTATCCCATAATAACGTACACCACAGTTGCTATTTGCATCCAGATGCGTCAAGAGTCCTTCAGGAATGTGATGACAGTTATGACCTCTATTCAGAGAAAGTCATGCACATATCATCAATGAAATCTGGTACAGAGTTCCAAAGGTTCACCAATGATTGCAATTTAGGAATTCTTGTTCTGGGTTACACCATGAAAGTACCAGTTGATGAGGGTGCATGGTATAAGTCTCCTCCATAATGATGGCATTACTATGACTCCGGGGAGAAGGCTAGGTAATGCATCCTCCTTTTCTATACCCTGGAAGCACACTGCTGAGATCGAATGCAGCATGTATGCATTCGGCTCTGCATGGGTTATCCTCTCTGTTAGAACGCAAGCCCCCAGCGGAGTGACAACATCTAACAAGGAATATCAACAACACTTCCTATCATGAGCATTGTTAGTTACTGAATTTCTACTATAACTCGCCACTCACCACCTCTGTCAGCCACTGCTCTCTCACTTCTGGTTTTCTCTATAGCCATATAATGTGTTTACATTGTTAGTTCCATTCACTGTGAGATACGGAGGTACAAAGAGAGCAAGTCACCTGCCCAGGTCTATACAGCTGGTAAGGGAGAGACTCATGCAGTTTTGGTTCTAAAGTCTGTGATCTCACTTGCTATGTTAGACTTCCTTATCGCTTTGTACTAGGCATTATTATCGTGTCACACATTTGCATTTTTAATCATTTTATTTCAATTCATTTTATATTCACAAAAAAGTGTAAATATGCACAAAGGTAGACATCTAAGATTTATCATCTGAGGTACTAACATGAATAACAATACATCTAACTAACCTACAAACATTTGAACTTAGAGTGCATGTTTGTTTGTGTATTGGTTTTTTGAGATAAGAGTCTTTCTCTATAGGTCAGACTGGCTCGCAACTCATGGTAGTCCTCCTGCCTCAGCCTAAGTACTAGGATACCAACAGAGAGTCACTGCACCAACACTGGCATGTGAATTTTGATGTTCCATGCGCACCAATCTCCTAAGATTCTTTTCATTAGCTGTGATAATCTTGGCTCGGTTATCCACTGTGCACTTAACTATCTGCTCAATTATAGTCGATACATAAGTTTTCAGAACAGGTAACACATACACATGTAAAACAAACTTAGAAATTAGAAGTTTATTGCTATCTTTAGCTATTGCACAGTACTGTCAAAATATTCTTTGCCAAGAATTACTTAGGTCACTTCTTTTATTTCTTTGACCATTTTTGGTAGTATAGGTAAGCTATTCCTTTGTTATACAGAAGGCATGGTTTATATTTATATTTCATTTTGCCACTCTACTACAAATATCTATCTATCTATCTATCTATCTATCTATCTATCATCATTTGTATATCTAATCAAGAATCCATCAATTATCAACTATCTACCTATCTACTTATCTATCTATCTATCTATCTATCTATCTATCTATCTATCCATCCATCCATCATCTATCATCTATCTATCTATCTATCTTTATTATTATTATTTGTATATCTAATCAACTATCTATCAACTATCTACCATCTATCTACCTATCTACTTATCTATCTATATATCCATGTATCTGTTTTTTGTATCTATGTATCTAATCAACCATCTATCAACTATCTATATATCATCTACATTTCTTTCTCTAAACATGTTATGGGGCTATGAGGCCTCCCATGGTTCTGCAAGAGAGATTTATTCCCATCCCACGGCAACCATCATTTCAGAATCACCTATGCGATCATCTCAGAGCCTTGTCTGAGCCCAGGACTCTTTTAATGTCTATGTGCCCATTTTTCCATCCCCTTCCTATACAGCCTCTATGAGCAACCAATCTTGCTGTTTTCTAATTTAATTTTCCTGTAGTTCTTTTGCACAAATGAGTACGCACACATAGATTTTTCTTGTACTCCTTTGCACTTGATTTTACTTAATATATCTCAGAAGCCAATTCATACTTGCTACTATTTTTATTTTTACAGATGAACTTGAGGGTTGAATCACTTGTGCAAGACCACACATCTGCTAATGTGTAATGCTGGGGTGCACACCCAAGAAGTCATGACCCCCAAATCCACGCACAGCCATCTCCATCGGGGTTGCTCATCCACACAATCTGTATGTGGGAGTAGTTTCTCTGGGTTTTCTTAGATCGTTAGAAAACCAACTTAACAAATGTATTTTCAAAACCATCTGGAAGATCATCTTAAGTACTGCCAAGCATTTGCATTGTTCATAAGCTCTGAAAATCATACAACTTCTGAAAATGAATGTCACTCATACATCCACGTAGAAAGGGCACAGGGGGAACAGTTGGAGGAATTACCTGGCTGTGGCCTTGGCTTGTAGATCAGGAAAGGCAGCATGGCCCTGCACCATATGGTCTATCTGAAAAACATGAAAGAGATAGGCCAATTTCACAGTGTCTCTATCCTTGATGTATGCACACACACACACACACACACACACACACACACCTGGTTTGTTCAACTAGTTGTCCATATATACTATAAGGACATTTTTTTAAGTTGGTTCTATATGGATATATCAATTCTTCTTCAGAAATTTAGTGTTTTTTAATGTAAGGCCCTTGGATTTATTAAACAAGATTTAGAAAGAAGAGCAGCAGCGGCTGAGACAGTTAATGCTGAACTAGTAGTAATAGGTAGCACTGGCCCTAGAGCAAAGATTGAGAAGGAATGGATCTGTTAAGTGGGTGAGGGCTAGGCATCTTGGTTGTTGAAATGATTGTCTCATGATTACTTCATTTCTCCCCCTTAATCCAGGCTGCCACCTCTAAGCAGCTGAGAACCTACTGTGCTTTACTAAGGCAGTCTTTGTCCTAGGGAAAGAGTGAGAGAGTAACGATGAAGTCCCAGCTCAGCACAGCTGAGGTGCTCTAGACCTGCTCAGTGACCCACCCCAAACTGAAAATTGTCTCAGGGGAAAGCAGGACAATTCTGCAAGGCCAGGGATGTCTGAATTGTACAGATCGTATCTGGAATACTATGTCTAGGATTTAATTCCTAATCCCCCTGGTGGCTCTAAACAAAACATGTACTATGCCTGAAACATCAATGCTTCTCAACACTTTTCTATGCTTGCTCACTAATCTGTATATTTCTGAATGTTTACTTCGGTTTCCAGGAGTCTAAAACAACCATCTGGAAAGAATTATTTTCATTCAGTCTTGAACAGACTCTTTTGGCCCCACAGAAATGGGCTGAGTGTTTTTCTTAAGAACTAGGGCTGTGAAGAAAAGAAGTAAATTGATTTTGGAGACAAGGAGGCCAGGCTCTGGTTCTGCCTTTCTGTGACTTAGAATCACTAAGCCGCTCTGAACCCCAATAGTCTCCTTTATTGCCAGCTTTGTTTTAATCAGGATTCCTAGGAGGAAAAGTGTGTCTGCTACAAGGCCAACAGTCGCATAAATCAGCTAACATTCATCAGCTCATCTTACAGCAACAACAACCAAGAATTATACACACGCTGTTTCATCTACTGCTTACAGAGCTCCCGGGAAGATGCTGTTCTCTGTTACACAGACGAGAAAACAGGGGCTCAAAGACGTCAGCTAGGTAACTAACTTATCTCAGGTCACAGGGAGTAGGTCACAGACTCAAGTCTCAATCTATGGTTTCTAACACCTAACATTGACACCTAACATTGACAACTGCTGTGCTGTATGGCCTAATAAACTCCTAGGCTGAATGTAAATTAGTAACTTCGACTGAGAACAATTATGTGGAAATTCATCAAAATAATGCCAAAGCTGCTGGGTCATTTCAATTAAAAAAAATAATAAAAGCATGCAGTTTTGAAGTATGTGCTTCCTCTTGGTTCAACTTTGGGTCACTGTACTAAAGCATATTCTAGAGCCTCAGGAAAAAAATTACAATTCCCATAGAGCACAGGGGTGATATATTAGTATC
Organism: Microtus oregoni; assembly: GCF_018167655.1. Lineage (NCBI taxonomy): Eukaryota > Metazoa > Chordata > Mammalia > Rodentia > Cricetidae > Microtus > Microtus oregoni. The sequence goes on from NW_024543064.1 coordinate 52,491,176, forward strand.
TTAGTAGATACGGCAAATGTCTACATTTAATGCTAATTTTTATGGGAAGCACATTAGGAGTTCACAAAACAAATATTTAAATGACCTTTCAGAAAGACATGGAAGTTTTTATATGAATGGAGTTACTTAGTGTTTTTTGAGTACTAAATGTACTAGGAAATGGACTTAGAATCTGAGGATGCAGTGAAATGTATGCACAACACACATAAAAGCATAATAGTCCATGCACTGAGCTACCTACCAAGTCCTTGTTTTTGTTGGTTTTGTTTTGTTATAGGGTTTCATTATTCCACCCACACTGACTTAAATCTCACAATCTTCCTGCTTTAGCTCCTCAATGGGGCTATTATGTATTACCACGCCAGTAATTTTGGCTCTTTAATTATCTAGTTTAGCTGCTGCTTCTTTCTTCTTCTCCTTCTCCTTCTTCTTCTCCTTCTTCTTCTCCTCCTTCTTCTCCTCCTTCTTCTCCTCCTTCTCCTTCTCCTCCTTCCCCTTCCTCTTCCTCTTCTTCTTCTTCTTTTTCTTCTTCTCCTTCTCCTTCTCCTTCTCCTCCTCCTCCTCCCCCTCCCCCTTCCTCCTCCTCTTCCTCCTCCTCCTCCTCCTCTTCTTCTTCCTCTTCTTCTTCTTCTTCTTCTTCTTCTTCTTCTTCTTCTTCTTCTTCTCCTTCTTCTTCTCCTTCTTCTTCCCCTTCTTCTTCCCCTTCCTCTTCCCTTTCCTCTTCCCCTTCCCCTTCCCCTTCTTCTTCTTCTTCTTCTTCTTCTTCTTCTTCTTCTTCTTCTTCTTCCTCTTCTTCTTTCCCTCCCCCTCCTCCTCCTCCTTCTCCTCTTCCTCCATCTGCTCCTCCTCCTCCTCCTCCTTTTCTCCTCCTCCTCCTCTTCTTCTCCTTCTCCTCCTCCTTTCCTCCTTCTTCCTTCTTCTCCTTGTCCTCTTCCTCCCTCTTTCTTATTTCTTTTTGTTGTTGTTGTTTTGGGACAGGATTTCTCTGTGCAATCCTGGCTGTACTGGAACTCACTTTGTAGACCAGGTTGGCCTTAAATTCAGAGATCCTCCTGCCTCTGCCTCCTGAGTGCTGGTATTAAGGGCGTGTGCCACCACAGTCTGGCCTTACCTAGTTTTCTTATCCAGAAGGGAAAAAACAAAAAAAAAATGGCTTTACTCCCACCCAAAAGTCCCATGAAAACATGAATACAGGAGACTGATGAGGGAGGGAAAAATCAATTTTCTCTAGGAATAGGTTAGCCAATTGTAATTGGCCAGTCTAAACACATGTACACACAAGCAACACTAATTTCCTTCAATAGAGCATGTGTTTGTATTTGAAAGAGAGAGAGAGAGAACATTAGCATACTTTACAGAAGAAGAAATCATTAATTATTGTGGGGGCCGGCATGAAAAGAGTTGGAGGGGAGAAGGAAGAGGTGGGAATGATGTAAATAGTGCATTCATGCAGGAAATTCTAAAAAGAAGAAGAAAAATGAAAGAAAACATGCTGCTGGAAGGAGTAGAAAGTTCAACACAGCAGTTCCCTGGATGGTGTAAACGTCACTAAAAGATGTTGCAAACGACGCTTGGTTTTTCACAACTTCAACATTAGCTTCACATAGTACAATTTTCATTAGTAAGTGGATAAATCCTAATTTAATTCAAAGCAGTTAGTTCCCTCACCAGCAGAACTGGAATTTTATGTATTTTTAGTTGTTAATTAGCTCATTTATTTGTGAGACAAACATCTGATATACGGTTATTTTGTGCTGTTTACCATTTTAAGAACAGGATACAAAGATAAATAAAAGTATTTTTTTCTTACAAGGGGAGACAGTATGTCAAAACTCAAATATAGTCTAGAGTGCTAACAGTTTTCACGGCTTCTACCAACGCGAACTGAGTATTTCGAGCCTAGTGAATGAGCACAGGGGTCAGTGCAACCAAGACAGATAAAATTTCTTTTCTCATTAAAACTATCTCTATAGAACCATATTAGTCGACATTGGAGGCTCTCTCTCCCAGGACAACCACTCGCCATGCTGGGCAGGGAGTCAGGCGAACAAGCTTCACTTTTCTTCCCATACTGCAATTCCAGCTCTCCATTCTTATCCCACCTTTGTGGCAGACTGGGTGCTGTGGCCTCTCCTTTCTCTCTGTCCCTAATGCCAGGGATGGTTTCCTATAGCCTTCCTCCCTTACCTCATTCCTTTGACACTGGCAGGTCCCAACACCTGAACTCTCTCTCTCTCTCTCTCTCTCTCTCTCTCTCTCTCTCTCTCTCTCTCCACTCACTGGGTCCTCAATGGCCTGAGAATCACGTAGTGATCTTAACTGTTCTTCCTGTTGTCCTTCTCTAATACCCAGCACTGCAGCAGAACACCCTTACCAGGCTGTCTTTCTTCTCTTCCCCCATTCCTGGAGGACTCCACAGACGCTCACGGCAGACCCAGCTTCCCTCCCTCATATGGACCCTCTTAGTCCCCCTCCTTTTATATCCCATCCCCACTCCTTCTGTCAGCTCCCAATACCTAGAAACATCTTCTACCTGGGAGACAGGAGCCGCATATGGCAGGGACTCAGAAAGACTCCCTATTTGATGACCCATGTCTGGTACACTTAAGATCAAAAGAGGGTATCTGAAAGCAAAGAAGGAAAAACCTACCCAACTAGACATCAACACTAGAATTCCCAAACCATCCCAAACCCAGTTGCCCAGGCACCAGCATGAAAACACAGCAACAATGACGACAATATGTGTCCACTCAAGCCTAACAACGCTAACAGGTAGGCCCTGAGAAATGCAATATAACTGAAGAATAAGACAGGGACTTCAAAACACCTATTATGATTATGTTCAAGGACCTTAAAGAGGATATAAATATATCCACTAAGGAAATCTAGGAAAACACAAACAGTGGAACAAAATGAAAAACAAAGTTCAAGACATAGAAGAGTGGAAATGGAATCACTAAACCGCACACTGAAGTAAAACTGGAAATGAAAATGTTAAATCTAAAAAAAAATCCTGGCATTAAAACATCCAGAAAAACTGGGACATGATGAAAATCCAAATATAAAAATAATAGGAATAGAGGAAGGAGCATTCCAGGTCAAAGGTACAGAAATATTTTCAACAATAGCATAGAAGAAAATTTCTATAACCTATAAAAGGAAATGGCTATCAAGCATTCAAACCATCAGATAGACTGAACCAGAAAAGAAAGCCCCCTCAATATCAAAACACTAAAAGTACAGAACAAAGAAGGAATATTAAAATCTGCAAGGGGAAAAAAAAAAGACCAAGTAACATATAAAAGCAGACCTATTAGGATAACACTTGACTTTCAATGGAGACTCTAAAAGCCAGAAGGCCTGGACAGATGTCCAAAAAGCTATGAGACCATAAATGCCAGCCCAGACTACTATATACTCAGCAAAAAAATTTCAATCACAATAGATGGAGAAAATAAGATATTCCATGATAAAACCAGATTTAAGCTATCAATACAGCTCTAAAGAAGGTGCTAGAAGGAAATCTTCAACCTGAAGAGGTAAAAAGAGATAAATCACACCCAAGAAAATATAAGGAATAAATAATCCCAGACTAGCAAATCAAAAGAAAGGGAAAAGACACAACACCACAACAAAATAACAGAAGACAACAAACATGGTTCATTGCTAAATCTCAACATCAGTGGTCTCGATTTCCCAATGAAAACACACAGACTAACAGAGTGGATGCAAAACCAGGATCCAGCCTTCTGCTGCATACAAGAAACATACCTTAACATCAAGAATAGGAATCACCTCAGGGTAAATGGTGGGAAAAAAGACAGTTTTAATAAACAGAACTAATAAGCAAGCTGGTGTAGCCAGACTTCCAACCGAAACTAATCAGAAGAGATAGAGAAGGACCCTATATACGCATCAAAGGAAAAACCCACTGCGAGGACACTGGAATTCTGAACACCTTATACACCAGACACAGGGGCACCCAAGTCCATAGAAGAAAAACTACTACAGCTAAAATCATATACCGCCCCTCACACAGTGATGGTGAATTTAACACCCGGTCTCCACAAGAGATGGGTCAGGTCATCCAGACAAAAACTAAACAGAAAAACGCTGAACTAAATGATGTCATAAACCAAATGGACCTAACATGTATTTACAGAACATTTTACCCAAACAACCAAAAAATATACTTTCTTCTCAGTAGCTCATGGAACTTTCTCCAAAGCTGACCACATATTCAAACAGAAAGCAAGTTCAAACAGAGACAAGAAAATTAAGATAATACCCTGTATCCTATCTGACCACCACAAATTAAAGCTGGGTATCAACAACAGAAGGCTTACAAACCTATGGAAGTGGAACAACTCACTACTAAATAATAAACGTGTCAGGAAGAAAGAAATCAAAACTTTCTAGAATTGGATGAAAACGGAAACATAATGTACCCAAATCTATGGAACATGATGAAGTTTCTAAGAGGCAAGTTCACAATTCTAAGTGACAACACAAAACATTGGAGCCATCTCATACTAGTAACGTAATGGCACATCTGAAGGCTCTAGAACAAAAAGAAGAAATAATTCCTAAAAGGAGTGGATGACATGAAATAATTAAATTTTAGGATAAAATCTATAAAATAGAAATAACAATAAAATATAAAGAATTAATGAAACACAGAGCTGGTTCTTTGAGAAAATCAATACGATTGACAAATCTTTAGTCAAATCAACTAAAAGATAGATGTAGAAGACCCAAATTAAAGCAAGAGAGAGAGAGAGAGAGAGAGAGAGAGAGAGAGAGAGAGAGGAAGAAAGAAATAGGGGGGACATAACAACAAACACTGGAGAAATCCAGAGAATCATAAGGACATATTTTAAAAATTTATACTCCAAACTGGAAATCTAAAAGAAATGGATAATTTTTAATACAAGCCACCTACCAAAGTTAAATCAAGATCAGATAGGCAATGAAAACAGACCTCTAACACCTAGCGGAATAGAGGCAGTCATTAAAGGTCTCCCAACCGAGAAAGCCTGGTGCAAGGGACTCTCCCAGGAGACTATGGGAAGGACCCCATCTTAGACTCCTAGCAATAGTGGATAACTGGCCTGAACTAGCAGTCTCCAGTGACCAGATTGGTGCCTAGCCCAATTGTCATCAGAGAGGTTTCATCCAGCAACTCACGTAGGAAGATACAAAAAACCCACAGCCAACCTTTAGGTGGAGTTAGTTCTGGAATACTTCCAGAGGGGTAAAAGACCCCTCACACAATCAACTAACGAGCTTGTCGGGGCTGCAAAGAGCACACCAACAACTAAGGAGCCTGCATAAGAGTGACCTAGACACTGCATATATGTTCCAGTAGTGTAACCCGGTCCTCTTACGGGACTCCTAATAGGGGCAACGGGGCTGTTTCTGACTCTTTTACTGGCTTCTGGGACCCTGCTTCTCAAACTGGGTCGCCTTGTTCAGCCTTAATACATGTGGAGGAGCCTAGTCTTACTGTAACAAGATATGCCGCATTCAAACGATACTCATAGGAAACTTGCCCTTTCCTGGATGGAGATGGAAGGGGAAAGGACTGGGGGATGGGAGGGGGGAAGACAGGGGAGAGGCTGTGACCTGGATGTAAAATGAATAGATTAACAACAACATTAATAACATAAGACAAAAAGAAAAAAAAGTCTCCCAACCACAAAATAAATGAATTAAATAAATAAAAGCCCAGAGCAAATTATTGCCAATACTCCCCAAAATAGAAACAGAAGGAACACTGCCCAATTCTTTTCATGAGGTGACCAGTTACTTTGATACCTAATCCACATAAAGACCCAACAAAGAAAGACAATTTTTGATCAGTTTCACTTTTAAATATAGATGCAAAAATTCTCAAGAAAATACTTGCAAACTGAATCCAAGAACACATCAAAAAGACCACACACCATAATTGAGTAGGGTTCATCTCAGAGACGCAGGGAGAGCTCAACATAGGCAAATTGATAAATCTTAACCACCACATACACAGACAGAAAAAATAATGTCTTTGGTACTGGAAGGTACTCAGCATTCGACCAAAGGAGAAAGGTGAACACCAACCCAGCTACGAGCCTTATCTACATGGTGACCGGCCTGCAAGGCACACCAGTGCAATAGTAACATAAAGCTCGTGGGAGTGACCAAGCAATATTTGATCAGACTTAAGGCCTGCTCCATGAGATGGGCCCATCCCAGATACTACTAGGATGGTGAAGAACCTGAAACTAGATAGAGCATGAAGCTGGGGAAAACCTAATACTACTAAAGAAACAGCAATAAATGGCTTGTAATGACATTCTGCTATACTCATAGGGCAGTGTCTTACTCAGTCATCAGCAGAGAAGCTTCCCCTTAGAAGAGAATACAGAGCCCTACAGCTGGACCACGTGCTGAGAGTGACAACATTTGGAACACTCAGCACTAAATGGGATATTTTCATCAATTCCCTCCCTCCGGGGTCAGGAAACCCTATGGAAGAGGACGTGGGAAGACTGCAAGAGCCAGAAGAGATGGAGGACACCAAGGAAACCAGGCATTCTAAACAAGGCAGAAGTAATGCTCATAAGGACTTCCAGAGACTATGGCAGCATGCACAGGGCCTGCACAGGTCCCAGTGCTGAGAGGGAACATGGACACAAGCCCTTACATTTAATTTTGAAATTATCTCCAATTGATAAATAGTTGCAAATAAAAAGTTTTTTTCCCAATGGAGTCTCACTGGGTATATGATCTAGTCTTAAGAGTAGGCTCATCCCCATCAGTAGATGGCCAAAACAAAACCAACCTGAAGGTGTTTGGAGAGGCTCATGGCCTCAAAATGCTTTGTCAGGTTTGTTTGTGTGTTTGTTTAATGTTTACTTTATGTGTCCTTTGCATGCATTGTATATATGTATATATAGGCTTCTGGTTTTGTGCTTTTATGTGATTTCTGTGTGTGTGTGTATGTGTGTCTGCATCTATTTGTGCTCCTTACGTTTTTTCTTAGACTTGTTTTTTTTTTTTTGTCCTGTTCTGCTTTGGTTGTTATTATTATCATCATCACCAACATTATATGCCTATTTGTATTTTAATGAGAGAGAAAAGAAAAGTTGTGTATTTGGGTGAATGCAGAAGTGGAGGATCTTGTAGGATTTGGGGGAGGAAAAACCATAATCAGAATATATTATACAAAAAAAGTATTTTCAAAAAAAATCTTAAAAATGAAAGATACAGGGTTGGGTGGCAGTAATGCATGCCTTTAATCCCAGCACTTGGGAAGCAGAGACAGGCAGATTTTTGTGAGTTCAAGGAAGCCTGGTCTAACAAGTGCTACTTCCAGAACAGCCAGGACTTTTACACAGAGAAACCTTGTCTCGCAAAAACGAGAGGGGGGGGGGGGGGGACAGTCAATAAGTAATTATAATAGGTATGCTGAGAGACAGTGATTAGTGCTCCCAAAGAAACAGGGAAGTTTCTGAAGGAAGGGTGGTGATTTTTAGAATGGGGGGCCAGGGAAGGGCTTGTTGAAGATGACATTAAGCTTACACATTCATAGCAGATGCAAAAACTATGGAGGGAAAGCACTTCATACACACAGAACGTGACTGGTTGCAGAGAGTGGGCATGAACAAGCAAAGGTGAGAGCTGTTCAAACTGAAAAGAGGGAGGCATGAGACACATCAAGCAAGCAGGCCTTCAGCTCCTACTCTAGAGCAATTGAAGCTTGCAGGAAAGTTTCTATCATGGAAATAAAGAAATCTCATTGACTTTTAAAAAAGAACATTCAGGGGTTCCATTTCTGAAAATGGCTGATGCCTTTTGCAATTCTCCAACAGACAGATATTATGCATACTAATCAAAGCACAGGAAAACAATTACTCCTTTATACGTTGAAAAAAGAATCAGTTTTCCATAATTTCTATATTGAGAAGAAATAATCTGAATGTAAAGTAAATACATGAAAATTAAAGAGACAACGATTTTTGTCAATTGACCTGCACTATACGATAAGCCAAGAGTAGTCACTCGGTTTAAAAAGAAGTTGCCAGACAGACAAACTCTGCAAAAAAAATGAAAATTATCATTATGTAGGTAATACAAAAAACAGGTTCTTAGTTCCCAGGATTTCCTTAAAATATGTCTGACTATAAGGGGATGAATTTGTTCCTTCCCAAAATCCCAATACTGAAGCTTGAACGTCTAATGTTCTTGGAATCATGATTACAACAAACATTCTCAACCTTTCTGGAGGTCATCAGGGTTAAATGTAGTTTTAACAGCGGAGTTTTAACAACACAACTGTGGTTCATATAAGAAGAGGCAGAGATACCAGATGTCCAGACATAAATGTGGAAGAGTGTCATTACCAAAACCAAAGTATTTCATAACTTGGATCATAGACTTCTAGCCTGCAGAGCAGGAAGAAAAGCGATGTATATAATTTCTACACCCATAATGTGGTAATTTGTTATGTCAATCTGAGCAGAACAGTATGCCCTTTAAACCACACAAGGTAATGACTACCTCACTGTGGGTTTTCTATGATAGGCGGATACCACGCACAGGACAATGTAGGCGTAAGACGCTGGGAGGGTGGTAAACAGAGCTCTGGCAATGACGGCTTCTTATGCTTTATGTAAAGTAACATGAAGTATGTGCAAAACAGAAAGGTTTAGGATGTTTGTTATAATCACTAAAGCAACCCTTAAAATAAGGCAGAAAATGTGCCTACAAAACCATAAATCGGTATAACTTAAAATAGAACTGTAAAAATTCAACAAATAGAGAACTAATCCAAGATAGCAGGAAAAAGAGAAAACAAAGCAAAAGTGACCACTGAAAACATCCAGTAAAATGGATACGCTAGATCCATTCAGACAGTCTTTCCAAAAACATAAAGAATCTAAACACTCCAAGGAAAACCCAGGAATTCTGAGACTGGACAGAAAAGGCAACCGTACCTCTGTGTAGTATACAAAGCATGCATGCTCCAGAGGCGAGAGCAGAGGCAAAGGGGGATTGGTGACAACTCCGAGGAAAGGGACGATAAAAACCTGTGACTGCTGATAGACTGGGAGGTCGAACCCTTACAACTGATAGGTTGGACAGAGGAGAGCGGGAAAATTAGCAGTCATGAATTATTCCTAATTTTTTGGTCTTAAGAATTATAAATGATGGCTCTTTAGCGATTCAAAGTCAAACTGAGTTTCCCATCTGGGAGGGCAGCAGCTACTGCAGACAGACAGGCAGTGAGTCTTGACCTTTTCTGCCCACCTCCCTGACACCTCACCCATCTTCTCCAATGACAGCAGTGCTGGTCTAAAACCTTGACCTGTCTTTTTGGGGTCTACTTCACATCTAATCCATCAAGCAGTTCTGCTGGGTTTACTGTAAGAACTACCCCAGATTTGGTGAGTGCGCACTGCCAACACGATCCTCTCAGCTGACCTCCTGCAGTATCTCTGGCCAGTGCGTCCATTCTCCCACCCCATTATCAAGGCACACCAAAGCAGGCTGACCCTTAAAAGTCACAGCTGCTGCATCTCATGGCCAGTGGCTCTCTATTTTACTTTGTATAAGAGTGAAAATCCTTACAGGGTAGAAGATAGGACTTCACTTTCGAATTCTTCTCCATTGATGTGCCCCCGTTGCTTTTTCTATAGTACCCCCAGCAAGCAACTCTCTCAGGCTCCATGCACTGATGGTTCCCTTGGCCTGATACATTCTTCCCCGGTCTCCAAATAGCTAACTGTCTCTCCTTTCACATTCTTTGTTCAAATACCACTTGACCACCTTATTTAAAATGGTAAACCCTGGGCTGATGAAATAGCTCAGCACATAAAGACACTTGCTGACAAGCTTAACAACCTGAATTAAATCCTTGAAATCCACATGGGGTAAGGCATAAACCTCCAAAATTTCCCCTTTGATTTCACCATGTGCACTCTGGTATGCGTGCCACATCCCCATGCGCATGCGTACACCCCATCACACACATGCTTAGGCACGTACACACACACACACACACACACACACACACACAGTGGAACATGAAATAAAATAAAATTGCGAACTGTTCACCTAAACTCACAGCCACAACTTGTACTAATTTAAAAATCATATGATATAAAATGAAATGTATTTATCAGTTTGCATTATCGATCTCCTTCTTTTAGAACATACACTTGAGAGTGGTACAGATTAGGCTGTTTGGTTCATTATTTTCCCATTCATAGTAGTATTAGAGTGTATATATGGTATATATAGTAGCATGCAATAGACTCATTCTGAAGAGTTTAGACTTAATTCATGTGCAAAAGTTTGACTTGTGCTGTAGAAACTTCCTTAGCTGTGGTGTAAAGAGGGGATTAGAGAGGAAAGATGAGTGTTGAGGAGCCAATTAGGTTGCTCTGCAGAAGGAGGGAAGGGGAAGTCACTGTTGCTCTGTATCTGTATGAAGTCATCCCACTGCACCGTGTGGGATGTGGCCATGTGCTGGGTGCACACCTCCATATACCACAGATTCAGTCAACACCGGTACATGTATGCCCATCTCACAGTCCTGCAAAACCTGCCAACCGAATTTGCTTCAAGATACTTAAATAGGATGCCACCACAACTAATAGCAAGTGTTTCTTGAAGGAGTTTACGTAAGAAGGAAATACTCGGAAACATAGCTTCTCAAAAGTGAGGGACAGCTGTGGTAATATATGGCAGTGAACTGGCTCTCATTTGTGACTTTCCACTTAAACAATAACTGCAGGTTATTTGATCAAGTTGCATTGCCCTTCTTTATTAGTAAAAGAGAAATATCATGGAATTTATACACATACTGTGAAGGCCAGGGGAAATGCTGAATCCTTCTCTCTCTCTCTCTCTCTCTCTCTCTCTCTCTCTCTCTCTCTCTCTCTCTGTTGTTGTTGTTTTCGTTCTTGTTTGTTTTTTGAGATGGGGTTTCTCTGTACAACAGCCCTAGCTGTTCTAGAACTAGCCCCGTAGATCAGATTGGCCTCAAACTCACAGAGATCCACTTGCCTCTACCTCCTGAGTGCTGGAATTAAAGGCATGCACCACCACGGCCTGGCCTGAAATACCAAATCTTAATGGATCTAAACACACTTGCCATACAACAGGTTCTTAGGAAATGTGCGCCCTTATCTTTCCAGGACACTACAGGTATCCTACCAACTATTTTATGTGCTATGACAAATGATAGTTATTAGGACTGTGCCCAGCTTTCTTCTTTGATGCCAGACTACTGGAGTGGCCTCATTCTTGCCTGGTCAACTGTGAGAGGTCAGGTAATCCTTGTACATCAGTGATTGCACGACCATCTCCGTGAATCCAACTGTGTCAGAAAGTCAATGTCACTTTAGAAGCGGCTGAGCAAGTGGTCTCTGCCCAACTAGCAAAAACAAACAAACAAACAAACAAACAAACAAAAAACCACAACCCCAACTGAGATAGAGAAGAGCTGCTGGAGGGTGAATAAGCAGCCCCACTGACTACATGGTGTGATATGTTGTGCCAAAAGTCTATGCAGAAAACAAGACTTTCTGTGTAGCTATTCTGGCAACTCAGCAGGCTCAGGACAATGCTTGCAGGGTACTCTGTGGTTCAAGGAAATCAGTCACTCCTAGGAAATAATAAGCAATAAATATCAGTGAAATTCAATATGTGAAACATGTGGATAATGAATCTAATTCTCTATTTATTAATAATTTTGCTCATCCACAATTTCAAACATGTATACAACGCACTCCGATGCCCTCTGCTCCCCATACTCTCTTATGTCCCTCCTACTCCTCCCAACGTTACCTCTTCCCTACCTGTCCCATTCCCAGACTCATGACATTTGGGCCATCTGTGTCATCACTGGGTTGGAACTCTCCCTTGGAGCCCGGAGACCTCACCAGTAGGTACACACCTGAGGGCAATGGTTTTCCCTCCCCCTGAATCTATCTGTAGCAAACAGTTCAGCAGTGAGGGGCAGGGCACCCTGAGTCCCAACCCCATCTACGCTTGGCGGCTGATGGTCCCATCTCTTTGCAGATAACCACACCTTTTGAGAGCCATAATCACCATTGTATATAGCCCCAAAGGAAACATTTGATAGCCCTTATTCCTATCTTCTGACTCTTACATTATTTTCACTTTGTCTTTCTCGTGTTCCATGTGATCACAAAAGGATGGTATAAACACTTTGTTAGTGGTTAGACATGCCACTGTTACTTATTCTCAGAACCCTGTGTTGCTATGGGTCTCTGCATCCACTGCAGTCAAGTGGGTCTAATCATTAGTTAACAGAAACGGCAAGGGCCCCAGAGGCAGAAAAGAGCAAGTGCTCCCTAACCCTGTGCACCACGAGACTTTTAAGTTGGACTGTTTTCTAAATTATGACACTAACTTGAGATCTTGGGGACAAGAAAGGAAAGATTAGGTTTTTAACCATGATATGTTTATCAGATTGAAAGGAAATGGATTGTGCTAGCTTTTATTGTCATCTTGATATAACCTAGTATCATCTGGAAAGAGGAAAATTCACCTGAAAAGTTGCACTGATCAGAGTTAACTGAGGCCATGTCTGTGAGAAACTGTCCCGACTGATGACTGATGTAGGAAGATCCATCCAACCGCACTGTGGGTATCAGTTTCCTTGTGTAGGTGGAGCTGAGCTGGCTAAGAAAGCTGTCTAAGAAAGACAGACAGTGCAAGCAATCCTTCAGTACTCCTCTATGGTCTTTGCTTCAGTTCCTAACCTTGGGCTTCCCCCTTGACTCCCTGATCTGACTTTCCTTAACCAAAGACTGTTACCTGGAAGTGTAAGCTGAAATGAATAATTGGTTTTGGTCACAGTGTTTAAACATAGCAACAGAGAGTAAGCTAAAAAGTATGTTTATATGGCCTTACTGTTTACCACTTTTTTTAAAAAAGAACAGTTCATCCCACACAGAAACTTAGGACTAATGCCACTCATCCTCAAATATACTTTCATATCTTCTCCCTCGTTCTCCATGTATCTCCTTTCGCTCAATACAAATGACTTCTCCCTGCAAAGAATTTCCTAGCCTGGCAGAGAACCTGCTAATAGTACAAATCTCACTTTTATGGATCTTCTTTCTTCCCTCTTCAACAATTCAACAATTCAATACGTTTCTATTAAGCACCTGCTATGGATAAAGAACCAGGCTGGATATAAAAAGATTCACTGCATTGCTCTTGTTTTAAGGAGCTGACAGTGTTCTGAGACAGCAAACTAGAAAGCTACTAGAGTAACCTGTGTGCTCAGCTTGGCTGGAATACTCCCCATCTTGTTCTCGCACATACATATAAGCACACACAGACACACCCACTTGAGCAAATTCTGGGTGACTCACATTGTAATTCACATGTAAGGTCCTCAGAAAGGCTTTCTTTGAACCTAGACTAGATTAGCTGGAATTATATCTTAAATCACAAGTAAATGAACAAGATATTAAATAATTCTGAAAGGGTAGAAACAAGCACAAAGAGGCAGAGGAATGGAATTATGGGTACAGGGTACTTGTGTTTAGGAAGAGTTCGGGAATGACAGCAGGTAACGTTGCCATCTCCAAAAGGGAAACAGAGAAGGGTCAGTGAGAAAGAGGGCTGGCTACAGCAAGCTGAGCAGCACCATTCATTTAGTGAGTACATCCTGCACAGCACAGACACTGAGGATTAGGCTCTGTGCTGACTTCTGACTTCTGAGTTGCCAGCATTCCAGCCCCTGGGTGTATGGGTGGTGTGGTAAGATGGTATAATCACATTCACAACCACATGGAGAAAGTACCAACTTACCAGTTTTCCCGTCACGCTCTGACCACCTTCATTCAGCCAGAAGCCAGGGACCATGGCTGAGAAATACGGTCCCCACACACCCGGTACAAAAATTGGATCTTTGCTGATCTGGAACAGAAAGGACAATGTATGTGAAAACAGTACCCTCCAGGATAGAGGGAGTCTCATTCTCCTACCAGTGAGTTTTTACAGCCTGGGGATTCTTCTTATGTATTTTCTACAATGGGGTAGTCACTCTCTTCCAAAAAAGGGCATGACTCTATCTGTGAACCCCTTGCTGACCAATTAATCCATAAGTCAAAGAAGCAAAAGTGACCATTTTGGACCGCCACTGACCAAGCACTTCAATACTAGCTAGGTTCCTCTCTATGGCAAGAACAATGGTCTCCATTTTCGACTTCCAGATTCTACACAAGAGAAAGAGGACAGCTTAGATCAGTCCCATAAGGTCAGCTACCCTTGGCTAAGAAGCCAAAATTTAAGGCTTCCTGATTCCCCCAAATGTTCTAAGCAACACAAAGCCCCTCGTCTGCCTGGTTTAAAAAAATTAAATGGCTAACTCTGCATCCTTAACACCATGATTCAGTGAGACTAAGCCAGTTAGCTATAAGCAACCATTTAAATGGCTACATTTTGGTTTTTAAGAAGTTAATGTATTGTCAATGAGGAAAAAGCCAAAGTACTTGATCCCTTTGCTTTATAAACTGCAGCCACTCAAGGCCAGCTTTTCCTTACTTAGGTTAGGTTGGAATCTTGCTGATCTGATTACAACATGAGGTATTTTATGACAATAAACTTCCCCCTTTATTTGTTATTTTCTGCTTTTGATATGTGGCAAGGTAGAGTGATAGATTCTTAAAGACTTAGCTTGAGAAGACTAACAGGAGTTAGCTAGATGATAGGAAATAGGCTACCACAAACAAAGCCCCATGGGTGAGGTACTCTGAAGTTCCAGACTCCCAGTGCTATTGTAGCAGACTACTGTGGTCCTTTAGGGAAAAGAAGGTAGGTAAAGGAAGAGCCAGAATAGGAGAAGCTGGGCCACTTACTCATGTGGCTACAATGGTATGGGTCACTCCTCTACCCAGCAGAAATGACTGCCTAAGGCAGAGGTATGGCTAAAACAAATGTTCCCGAAAGGGAGGGGAAGGCAGCTCGGTACTCACTGTCTACTCCACCAGGTCTCAAGGAATAGGAACTATTCATTCATTTAATCAGCAAGTATTCATCCAGCTCAGAACTACGCTAAGCTCTTGAGATAGAGAAGAAAACTAAGTAGCTGTAATTTCTGGCCTCATCAGCGTGGAGATGGATAGACCTGTAATCACCCCAATGCCGACTACCCTGGCACCTTTTCCACTGGGCTGCTCATTCTTCACATCAGTGGGCCTTTAGACCTCCACATGTGAAGGAAGCAGGGAAAGTCAAAGAGAAGAAAAGCAAAGAAACTATATAACACAATTAACTTTAAATTCTGTCAAGTAAGGGGGCCATTGAAAAAGAGAGAGGGGGCATTTAATACCTAAAATAGGACAATAATTTTAGTGTGGAAGGGACAAGTCTCTACAAGAAAAGAGTTCAATTTCCATGGTTATAATCATTTGCACTAGTTCTCCAGATGTTTCCTGCATTCTATGGAGACCCAGATGTGGAGCAGGTACTGGAGAAAAATGGTAAAAAAAGAGCAGAGTCTATGCTCTCACCAATCACACTATTTCAAGCAGATGGCCAGAGTGGCTGCTCACCAGGGTAAGGAGAGGACTCAACACCTTCAGAGCTAAAACCTCCAGTCAATTACAACACTCCACTGGGACACTTGCTTACCTTAAAACAAGAGGTGATCACACTCTCACACAAGGGTGTGATTGCAGGCCAAGGAGGGAGTGGAGGAAACAGAAAGGAATCTCAAGAGAGCCAAAAGTGAGGGATCCAATCTAGCCTAGGAGGCTACATGTGAATCAAGAGGAGAGCCACAGGGTAGTGGCTCAGGATGGTGTGTCTGTGAGCGTGTGTGCATCTGTGGAAGAGATGGGAAGTACTCCAGCCACAGTGAGCACACACTAGCTCACACTCAGTGTGCCACTCCGTCTTTACCCAGTGAAGGTTTTTATTTCATGCTAACCTTAGTTATGCAAACCCTGAAGAGGCCTAGTAGGCAGGGCCTTACTTATATTTCCTGAGGATCCAAGGTTCAGACTGTTGAGTGGTCAAATCGTCTCTTATTGCGAACTCTTTTCTTTCTTTCTTTCTTTCTTTCTTTCTTTCTTTCTTTCTTTCTCTCTCTCTCTCTCTCTCTCTCTCTCTTTCTCTCTCTCTCTCTCTTTCTTTCTTTCTTTCTTTCTTCCTTTTGGTTTTTGGAGACAGGGTTTCTCTGTGTAGCTTTGAAGTCTGTCCTGGAACTCGCTCTTTAGACCAGAATGGTCTCGAATTCACAGATATCTTTCTGCCTCTGCCTTCCAAGTGCTGGGATTAAAGGCATGCATCACCATCACCCGACTTTTTGCGAACTCAACTACATCTGATACACTAGAGCAGAGAAGTTTATATATAGATACAAAACCTCATACACAGACTTGGACAAGAATACTCGTCCATAGTCAAACAGCTGGTAAATGCCTGAGGTGGAGACCTCAAATCCTCTGATATACTTTTTATTTTCCCACGGATGGCTTAGGAAGGATATGCATGGCCTTAGTGAGGACTTCTATTGCTGGGATAAAACACCTCGTCAAATCAACTTGAAGAGGGGAGGGTTTACTTCAGCTCACATGTTCCCATCAAAGTCCAATATAAAGGAAAGTCAGGAGAGAAACCCGGAAGCAGGTGCTGGAGCAGAGGCCTTGAGGATCACTGCTTATGGTCTTGCTCACGCATGGCTTGTACATACTGCTTTCTTAAGTCCTCCAGGACCACTACCTAGAGATGGCAGTGCCCATGGTGAGCTTGGTCCTCCCACATCAACCATCAAGACAGGAAATGCCCTACAGATTTGCCTACGGGCCAATCCTATGCAGTCATTCCATTTTCTTGATTATTTTCCCAGATGACCCTAACTTGTGTCAAGCTGACATAAAAACCAGCCAGCACAGGCATCATTCCCTGCCTCCCACCCTAGCCCCACAATTTAAAGATGCTATTGTGCTCTTGTAGCAGGACTTCCCTGAGAGACCATGGCTCTGCTATTCACAAATGTCCAAGGGAGGCTTCATTTGGTTCAGTCTTGGGAAAGGTTTAGGCTAACTCTGTTTGTGATCCCTCCTTGGGCATAACACATGCTTCTCATCAGACATTCCCAGTAAAAGGAAGGAAACAAAGTGTGCTTCCCATCCTTTCCAACGCTGTGTTCTCAGGGGAAAGAGCCAGTTTGTTTTGAGGGAGAAGGAGAATGCACATTTGTGTATTTATGTGTCCTTTAATCCTTCACAGTAAACATAAATATTTGAAAATATTTTTGCCAAAGCTCCTTCCATGCTGATTGCTATCTTGGCTTAAGGGTTGCTCTGGGAGGGAGGAGATCATTGCACACACAAATGACAGGTGTCCACAGAGGATGCTAACATCCCAGTCCTAATGGTGGCACTGGCAGCAACATAGCAACTCAGACTGGGCACTTGGTATAGGCTTTGCCCTGGTAGAAATGACTCAGTTGTTATTACTCCGAGGAAGAGGCAGCTATTACCCCTATGGTGTACATGTGTGAACTAAGGCAGAGAGTGTTAACTAACATGTGTCCAACATTACAAAACCAGGAAGTAGTCACCCCAAACCCTCTAAAGCTGTGGTCCTCAACCTCCCTAATGCCGAATCCCTTTAATATGGTTCCTCAAGGTGTGATGAATCCTAACCATTAAATGATTTTCACTGCTACTTCGTAACTGTAATTTTGCAACTGTTATGAAACGTGATGTAAACATTTTTGGAGATAGAGGTTTGCCAAAGGGAGTGTGACTCACAGGTTGAGAACTGCTGCTCAAGAGATTTTATACTTGATTCTGATAAATTACTATCTTGTTCTGCCATCACCATATTTTCTTTTGACCCTTCATATACATTTGAAGCATAGAAAGTAAGGGCAATCCAAGCCAACAGAATCACTTAGAGTACACAATACCCCCTTGTCTTGAAGACAAATAAGTTAGGATATGGTATATAGAAGTGTGTGTGTGAAATACACACATATACATATATGTATACATCACATATGCATGCACACACAACTGTTTAGATCAAGCTGGACTGAAACCTAAGGTAGCCCACTCTGGTGGCCTCTGAGTGGACTATTTTAAGTCTCTGGAGCCCCCTGTTTTAGCCTCCCAAATATTGGAATTGCAGCAAGAACTACATGCTTGGCTTGAGTTATATAATCTTTATTTCCAAAACACTGCTCAGAAATTTTCCCTGATAGAGCTGTAAATAGAAGAGAGAGCATAGGTCAGAACAGACTCATCTCAATTGTGTTCCTCATTGGGACACATTCTAGACAAATGAGCCTCCTCAAATTAGACTCTCCCACACTTAATCCCTGATTTCAAATGGAAGGACTAGTAGTAATCTCTGCAAGAATGGAGGCCACTTACTTGTACACAAACACAGCTTATGGTGGAACAAAGAGAGGCGAGCTGAAAACCCACCATCAAAGTGCTCTTCTTTTAGTCAGTAGTATTAATAATGATACTAAAAATGAGATGAAATCCAAACAGTGTCTTTTCGAGGGTCAGACCTGGAAGGCTGGCTATTATGGCACACGTACAAAAAAAAAAAAAGAATAAAAATGAACTCAGAGAGCTAGAGCACTACAGTAAGAGTCAATACGCTATTAGTTAGTATTTATTTAATGATATAGTTAGTTTTGGAGGTTATTTAATTTATTTATTCATTGTAGAAGGCTGGCAATAATCTCTTGTACAACCTAAGCACAGGCACAAGGGCATTAATTTTAGTATCAGTGTTAGCACTGAACTTAGATGGTAGATGCTTTAATCATGTGTGGTCTATATTAAATTACAAAATGACAACATTGTATACTATGCTGTCACACAAAATTTATGACAGTCTGAGTGAGGCATAATTCTATTACTACACCTAAGGTCATAAACGAAATCTAAGTGAAGCAGGTCAAATAGCTGGAAGAAAAGTCGCTTCAGTGCTTGTCAGAATCACCCCACCTAGTTCCCTTTTTCAACACCATTCTCCTCCCTATAAGATGGCTGGGGCAGAGAGGCTTTTCTCTTTGAGGCTTTCTAAGATTCCACGGAATTGAGTCATTCCATCCTGGCTGGTCAACAGGAACAGTCCATGAGATATTTCAATAGACTCTGCCCTCACATGGTCCAGAGTTCATGGGACTGAGTCAGTTTGTCCTTTGGGGCTTCTCCAAGTACCTACTTATTGTATCACCCAACTAATCTTCTGTCAAGATTATTGGAAAGCCTTTTTTAAAAAAAAAACTGTTAACTTTATAGACTTTGTTTAATGGCTACTATCTATGATATCTCAGACATGAGTTGAGTAAGACCTCACAAAATATTTGTTAGATGCATACTGAGTTCAGACTACTGTTTAAAACACATAAGATAGGGAGATCTGAGCTTCCAAGTTATGCTGTGTCCAACTCCCTAGATTCCAGAAACTTACAGTCTAGTGACACTGTGGGTTTAAGAAGAGCTGGGGTTGGGAACACTTGGGAGTGTACACACTTATCCAGACTTTGAGTTTCCCTGTGTGTATGTCAAGTCAAATATACAAAACATAATTCCAACCCATGATGTACAAGGTGTATGATGAGACTCCTATCAAGATCAGAAATGGCAGATTCTGGGGCCAAAAGCCACATTCCAAGTGTTCCTGCCTCTATGCATGTCAGCTCAAGGTAGCTGTCAGCAAGGATGCCACTGACCCAGCTTCAACTAAGGCTATGCACCTATTGGCTAGTGAATGGCAAAGTCCAGGTACATGCTCACAACTCTTTGGGGGAGAGGTGACTGGCTGGCAGCAAGAAGCTCTGCAGCTCCCTCTGTTCCTTCCCATCCCATGGTCCTGAGGCTGATCTGACCTAAACCTCTGGCAGGACAGGAGGCAGGCTCCAGACACCAGCAGTCCTGGGAGAGAATAGGAGGCTTTGTGTGGACTGTCTGCTACCAGGTTGTGATGTTTGGAGCGTAGCAGCCGGCCTATGTGGGACTGAGTATTTCCATAGTCATCTCTTCTTCCAAGTGGACTGTCTATCATCTTGCCAGAGAAAAAACATTCATACATCTATTTCTGCCAACTCCCTCAGGACTGCTTAGCACACATACACACACATAGAAAAATAGCCTGGAGAGATGTTTATGAACAAAGCTCTCAGTGTTCACCTCTTGGTTTGCCCTGCTGGGGCTGGACTATAACGAGCTACTGGTGTGCCTGTCTCTCCCAGGAACCAGTGCAGATCAAAGTATTTGCTATCTTCAAGGCAGTGAGAATGACAGAGTATCGGGAACGAAGGCTTTGGTGCTAAATAAAACTAGACAATTCTGCTTAGGCTATTGATTGGCCATGTGATTCTGTGTCTTCAGAGGCTTAGTTTCCTCACCCAAACGTGGGGACAATCATCAACCAGAATCTTGTCCAAGACCCATGTGGTCCAGTGTGCACAAATATGCTGGGATCCACTGGACTCTTGAACAGATTGCTAAGCAGCAGGTGGTTTAATTCAATTCCTTCTTGAGACAGTAGAAAGCCTGGAGCTCTGACATAACTTCAGGCCATCCTCCACCTTCTTCCTCCTCATGATCTTCTACCTTGCTCATTTTATCCCCTGCCTCTTCTGGGGCTCATCCACTCCAGTGTGTTCAGCGACAGTTTGTGTGCTGTAAGGTGCCACATGTTCACCTCAAACCTAGACCCCCCCCCCGCTCCTGAGCTCCTCACTAGTTATGTGACTTGCATATCTGGTTGATATGTCCTTAAGAGAATCTACCACCATTTCTTTTAGGGCTATTCTTGTTCTTGGTCTCTGTCTTAAGATTCCAGTCTTAACTTTTTCTCTTTTCATCTGCCCACAATCAGTTCATCCCATTCTTCTGCGCACTCTCTTCTCAAGCACAGTCCCTTCCCTGTGGCAGTTGCCTGAGGACTAACCCATCATGTCTTGCTTGTACTATTTCAACAACGATGAACCTGATTCCTCACCTCAGTTACTTTCCTTGTCTCCTCCGTCCACTCCACCCCTACTCAACCTAAATGCCCTATATCCAGCAAATGAACTTTCTATAACAAAAGGCCAACTGTACTATTACTTAATATTGAGCCATGATGGATGACGGACTTTCTGATCTGGCTTTTCCTTATTTGTCTGACCTAATCACTATATTATTGTTTTCTGATTCTCATCCCTATTGTTTTTAAGTTTATCGTGGACTAATTCCTGGATGTATTGAACAACTTAAATATTTCCTCAAGTGAGCCATTGTCTTTCTTATCTCTCACTCTTCATAACTTCCCATCAGACTAAAAGGCTATCCATCCTTCTGAGACTCAGCTCATAGGTACTGGTGATGGCTCAGAGGTTTAGAACAATTCCTGCTCTTATAGAAGACCCACGTTTAGTTCCTAGCACACAGGTGGAGTGGCTCACTATCTAGGAGGACCAGACAGTGCTACATTCCACCTGTCCCTGCACTCAAATGCTTACCCCCCATATAGCTATTAAATAGATAGACCCAGTTCGATAGTATCACCTCGGTACCACCTATTTTTTCTTTTCTTTTTTTTTCTTTTCTTTCTTTATTTTGTTCTTTCTTATGTTCTTTTCTTTTCTTTTTTTTTTGTTTGTTTTTTTTTGAGACAGGGATTTTCTGTGTAGCAGCCCTGGCTGTCCTGGAACTCACTTTGTAGATCAGTCTAGCCTCGAACTCACAGAGATCCATCTGCCTCTGCCTCCTGAGTGCTGAGATTAAAGGCATGCACCACCACCACCCATCCTGGCCTACCATTTTTATACACTGACTTCCTCCCTAATAATTCATGAAATGTCCTTACCTGCATCTTCCCTTAACTCTGAATTTATCATATTGTAGCTTGTTATACCATATTATGTACATATTTCTAAAAATATGTATTAAACCACACTGTAAACTAAAATATGACACAAATGTAGGACATAGCTATTATTCCAATAACACGGCAACGCCACTCAAATTAAGAGCAATGATAGACAATAAAATCTGTCCAATGGCTGAGCGAGAGTACAGCTCAGTGGACAATAATTGTCTAGCATACAAAATTCTCTGAATGAGCTCCCCAGAACCAGGGTAGCGTGAGGCAAACGAGTCCAACAGCCTTTAAGTGAAACCTAATTCATAAAGCTTAGGTTTGCCAAATATTTTGTGTGGAGGCTGTTAAAAGGTAATAATCCTCCAATGAAGTGTTTGCCCTAGAAACCTAATCTCTTTACTTTACTCTGAACAAAATAAGTATATATGATGACTGTCCACATTTATCTCCTTGGCCCAACAGTTTGAGCAATGAAGGAACGTACTGACAAGATCTGTTATCCAACCAAACAGTTCTGAATTGGGGGAGGTGGGGAGAGCCCAGTGTTACTCATGGTAACACTGAGTTACATCTGAGTCGGTTGTAAAGTTGGACTCCTTAGGCGCTGGGGTCCTCATTCTCTATCCTTTCAAGACCCACATGTGATCACAGAAGAAATGCTATCCATATGTTTCTCATTCACTTGGACTTCACCCACCCAGAGCTACGTTACAAAACACTGAAGAGCCAACTTTGAAGCCATCCAAATGTTTACCCAAGTCTCCTCTGGCTGCAAACACGAAGCAGCAGTTGACCGCCTGTATACAAATCCCTATCTGGCTCCCATGAGTTCAAACTGTTTTTCAGCTTCGAATTCTCTGATCTGTGACTCTAAAGAAACACAATCTTATCATGCATCTCTTCCATAACCTAAATAAATTGTGGGAGTAGGCAGCTATGGGTCCCTCCTGGGGATCCTGAAAGGGAGAACAGCCATACAGGATAGGGCAGGAGATAGGAGAGAGCTAATGAAGAAGAGGGATGCTCTGTCTTCATTGGATGGAGCCTTAGCTCTGCTGCTTTAATGTCAAGCAGCCAAGTAGACCGTCTCCTCTTTCTGTGAAATCCCCCAAGAGTGAGCAGAGTATTAGCAGTACTAATAGCCAAGTGGCTCACAAACATAGACAGACTGATGCTCATTTTATTGGAAGTTAACCGTTAAGAAACCTGCTCTCTCCCGCAGACTGTAGGTTAAGGTGGAAGAATGCCTGGGGCAGCCTCCCAGATGGGACTGATCAGCAGATGGCAAGAGAGGGAGATTACATGCCTACTCCCTGGCCACATACGTAGTCCCTTATTACAGTGTGTTTCTGACATACTCCCCCTTACTTGTGATTGGCAAACTGTGATCACTTTCCAACTCTTCCCGTGTTTCCCTTGTACTTAGGTTTTTCTATGATTCCAGGGTCTGACTTTAGACACCATCTCCCGTGTCTAACCATTCAGTTATATTGCTCTAATATTCCAATGTTATGTTTTAACTTTATGTGTGACTTTTGTTCTTAGGATCTTCACCTGAAATACAGGACTGCTCTTATAAAGGTGCTAAGAGAAAGGGTCGCACTATTTAGTAAAGAGTTGGCTCTAGGGCCTGGATCGTTTGGTGGCCTATTGAACTGTTATGTGTATCACCTACATATGGATCAAGGTGTACTTCCTATTTAGGACCTGGAATTCCTGTGAAAGTTTCATTTAAAAACTAAGGCCTGTCACTACCTAGAGGAGAATTCTCAAGTGAAGCATTGTAGTTGCACTAGCTGGAGAGAGGAGAGCGAGCAGGGTGTTTTGATATCACCTCTGTGATCCATCACAGGAGCAAGCATAGGGAAGTGTCACTCCATCCAAAGAGAACCTTGGCCAATATGTAGCATGGTAGCTCACTATGTAGCTTTGGCTAGCCTAGAACTCACTCTGTCCATCAGACTGGGCTCAAGCTCACAGAAATCCACCCACCTGTGCCTCTCAAGTTATGGGATTAAATTCCTTGACTCTTTAAAGAAAATTCAGTGATGGCCTCCAACTGTTACAAGGAAGTTTCCTTGATGAGAAATAAGGACCACACTTAGCTGTGGGTATAAAGACAAATAATTAAAATGTAGTTAGGGATTATGCTACTTTGGTAAAGTGGTAGCTGTAGGTTTTCCTCTAAGATCCATGGCTTCACTAGCCCTGGGTAGTTGGCTAGGTTTACAATACCAGGCATCATATACATACATATACACACACATACAATTAAGGAAAACAGAGGCCACAAAATTGAAAAAGGACAAGGGAACATAAATGGGAGGGTTTGGAAGGAGAAAGGGGAAAGGGAAAATGATGAAATTATATTATAATCTTCCCAAAATAAATGACATTTTTTAAAAAGTCACCATCTCTGTGCACAGGCATCAGCTATGATCTTTTGGATGTATTTCCCGAAACAAGCCACTCTGTGTCCCAGATTTGGCTCAGAGGCGTTCAAGGCATCCATACAAGTTGAGGTATTAAGAACTCTGCTTTCTGTAACTCTTCTCCAATTTTGGCCTAACATAAGAGGGTGAAGTCAAAATAGCTAGGCAAAGATGTAGCTATCTAGATGTGGTATCTCCCCTTTGTGATTACAAAAGTGTTATAAAGAAAAATGTTTGCCACACACAGCTAAGATGCCGGAGTGAGGCTCACTGTGTACATCTTTAAAGGAGACTGATGAGAGCGTCTACAATGATAACAGTTAGATAGCATGGAGTCAAGAGGAAAAGGAGGTTGAGAGAAGATGAAAACCCCATTCCTTGAGTATCTATGGGCAGTACAGAGGTGACACACTGTGGGGCTGGCAGAAGTGATCACAACCCTCCTTCCTGCCAGCTTTGGAGCAGGCCCTGAATCTGCCATGGGTCAGTTCTGAGGGACTGGAAATTTCTAGAAAGAACATATGCTATCTCCATATGAGTCCATTCTCACATCTTTACCTCTACCTGTAAGACCTAGGTAAGCCTGAGTCTTCACACTCAATTTTGATAGGAAAAAAAAGAAAAAAACTTTCGGAGAGTTAACTCTCAAGTACTAACTTAAGGTACATTACAACTAAGACCAAACCAGAATTTAATCAAATCTGACTCAAAGTCAGTCTCTTGTGAAATACTTTAATTAGAAGGGGGGGGGGGGATGAAAGGAAAGGAAATGAATGGAAAGGGTGGCAAAAAACCAGGGTTGGAGACAGGGCAGACTGACAGCATCTTCCTCCAGCTCAGCTTTTCCTCCAGCTCAGCTCTTGGGGCATGTATAGACAGATATGTACCCTGTTACTTCAATAACATTGTGGGATATCCTGTATCAGGAAGGGAGGCAGAATCCCACAGTCCCTGTTACCTCCTCCCTCTTCTCTAAGTTAAAAGCTGTGCTCTGAGGTGAAGTGAAAAACTGTACAGTTGTTTTACGTTTAAACGTGTTCTTATGAAAGAGAGATGGTTTGTAGCACTGAGGCAGGGAGGGGGGCACTCAAAGAAAAGAGGGCACGGAGGGAAAGCTGATTTGCAGGCAGGAGCTTAACCTTTGCCTGTACAAGAGAAATGACCCCACTAATACGTAAGGTATGCAAACACTGTAGAACAATCAGAAACAAATGAGACGAGGGTTGCGGAGTAACAGGATTCAGCTGTGGGCAGTGGCTAGGAGGCAGCTTTTGTTATGAATAGATCATCTGGATGGGAAGCAGGCCTGACTGCAACCCTTGCAGTCGGTCTCTCGGGCTATGAGAAAGTACTGGGGCCCATCTGGACTTCCTTAGGAGAAAGAGAGGGGACGAAAACAACTGTCAGGAAAATATATGGCATGATACGGCCTGGTCCTCCGAGGGTGGCTTAAATGGAAACTGTACGCTATTAATTTGTATTTAGTTTGCAAACCAGCGACAATGATAATTGCCCTCATTTTTAAAATAAAAAAGTATAAAAATCACACACAGTGGGAGTGGAGGGAGGGGAGCTAAGAGTTGCCAAGTAGTTACTACATGACGATGCGTTTTTATTGGTAATCTCCATGGTGATCCTGGCATTTCCTAGTTTACTAACAAAAAACCCTGAATTTTGGAGCTCAAACACTTCTCATGGCCACACAGATGTCATTGTGGCAGGATGGGGACTGAATTTGGACCTGTCTGACTTTGTAACTTCCTGTTTAAGTGGCCAAGTCTGAGCAATTTAGGAGCCATGGAGTCAAGGAATAGTTGAGACTTCAAGGAACCAGCCATTCTCTTTCCAAGACTTTGACCATTTCTAGGGAAGTAGGTTTTCAGGGAAGAGCTAGGGACCCTTTCAAGGCTGAGAACCCTGCGAGAAAAGGTCTCTACGATTGAGCAAAGCTCACTTCAGGAATTGGTAGACTTTCCCTCTCTCTGCCCTTACTAGGCAGCACAGAATAGGAACTGGTCTGACTTTGAGCGTTGGCAATTACAGAGAACCCATAACGTCTTCCGCATGTGATACGTGCATCTTGTCATTGAGCTGGCGATTTGAGAACCTGGCTCTCACCTTAGGAACAGATGCCAGGAGCAGGAGCTATTTTCGACTTTACTGCTTGACTCATGGGATGGTAAAGTGACCAAGCATGGAGCCTTGTTAGGATAGAGGAGTCTTCCCTGTGAAAAACTCAGGATGGATACTGAGATGAGGAATACTAAATCTGTGCTGTCAGTCACAGCACAGAGGAGGTCTATCTCAGTCTACCATGAGGAATGACAGCTCCATGTAGCAAGGGATTAGCCTGGTCACTAAACCTCTTGAAAAGACAGGCAGGAATATTTTCCTGCCGGGCTGTTGAAAAACTAAAGGCAGGTTAGCATAGAAGGTCCCTATGTGCTGTCTTTTCAATCTCCTCTTCAGGCTTCAGATAGTCTTGACTCGCCATGTGCTGATTAGCTGACTTTCTGTATTCTAAATTATATTACTAGGATGTATTTAATCCACATTTCTGTCTTAGTTCAAAGCACAGATTGGTCTAGTTAATACTAGTAAGATGCAAACAGCCAAGGTGTCCCAAGTATGGAGGGCAGAGTTGAAGATGGAAGGTTTGGGTGGAAGAAAGCTGGGGCTCATTCTCATGCTGGACCACAAAGACTGCTCCGTTTTCAATTTGTGTCTCTAATGGGTTGATGTAAGAAGATAACTGATGTTTACACTCAAGGCATTTGTATTAATTGGTGCTCTCTACTCACCCCAGGAGACTTTACATAACAGCTGCCTCCTAGAATTTCAGGGCCATTAACTGAGGTCTTACAATGCAAAGCAACTGTTTTGGTTTTTGAAAAAAACAGTTGCCTGATAAGAGACAGGAAAGTACCAGAAGAACCTGGAGCGAGCTGAAAAATCAAATCTGCCCAGAACAGTAAGCATTTCATTTAGTACCTGGATGCTTTTCAGACCTTGAGGAGACAGATGAAAAACATACTGGCCTTGTCCATCTTCTCAATGGAGTTGGAATGTCTGACAGTCAACCCCAAAATGGCAAGACATTCTGTTAAGTACCTCAACCAAGTAGAATAAGATACCGTTCTAGCTTCAGTATAAGCAGCGTATAAAAAAATTTACTATGTAGTCACAAGATTCTCAGTATCCCAGGAAATCAAGTATGGAGCAGGAGAGAGATGTGTAAACTGTCCTTCCTGAGAGCACAATGGCAGGCAGAGGGCAACTCTGAAGGCTCTAGAACAGTACTGGGACAAGTGTGAGTTTTAATTTTTTTTTTTTGAATGGAGAAATGATCCCATTCTCATCTTTGCCACTTTGTAGTTAGTTGTCTACGAGTCTATGGCTGATGGTTCATCTGGCCATCATGGCCATTGGTTCTGCTGCCTAAGGGTTTTGGGAGTCACGGGCTGTGTGAATGCTGCTTACAAAGCCTCTCCATGACCCTACAGGCTGTTTGAGTGCTCCCAGAGCTCCTCCATGAACCCAAAGGCTGTGTGAGTGCTCACAGAGCTCCTTCTTGGCCCCACAGGCTGTGAATGCTCCCAGGACTCCTCCATGGCCCCACAAGCTATGTGAGTGCTCCCAGGGCTCCTCCATGGACCCACAGGCTGTGTGAGTGCTCCCAGGGCTCCTCCATGGCCCCACAGGCTGTGGATGCTCCCAGGACTCCTCCATGGCCCCACAGGCTGTGAATGCTCCCAGGACTCCTCCATGGACCCACAAGCTGTGTGAGTGCTCCCAGGGCTCCTCCATGGCCCCACAGGCTGTGAATGCTCCCAGGACTCCTCCATGGCCCTGAGAAGCTTCTGAGAGGGGCAAAGTATGGCAGCGTGTGTGCTTTCTTCTCTTGGCGAGTTGAAGAGAAGGCACTTGGTCTAAAATAAGTTTATCCAGAAATTCCTTCACTGCCTTACTTCATTCTGTCCATCACTTTTCCAAAATCCACCTATTAAATAAATATTGTTGTTGTTGTTGTGTGTGTGCGTGTGGAGGCCATAAGGCTATGTTGACCCTCTGAAGCAGGAATTACAGGCAGTTTCAAGCTGTCAGACATGGGTCTGGGGTACTGTAGTTGGGTCCTCTGGAAAGCAGCAAGCACTCTTAATTTAAACCATCTGTCCAGCTTCTTCCCATCACCCTTTGCTTCTTCATCCATTCAATGTACCAAACCTGCTGGTTTGACCTTGGTTTTTAAATTATCCAACCAATTTAAGTACAAAGCCAACCCTTAAATGGCCAGTCTAGGAACCATAGCTAATGCTTCAAACCTGCAGTGTTCATATTCAGCTTTCATTTCAGTAAAACTTTCATCTTTCACCTTCTTAGTGGCGTATCTTGTCTTAGGGACTTAATTTGAATTTAAACTCTCCTTGATACCCTTAGCACAGCTGTGTGTTATCCACAAGTCTCTCTGCTCTGCAGATCTGGGAGAGGAGGACCACTGAGAGCTCCACAATACAGAGCACCAGGCGACCAGCACCCTGGAGGCGAACTATGTGCATGTGGTCAAAGGCAAGGAAGGTTTTCACCGAGGAAATGCCCCGCATCAAAGCATCACCACCCAACATCCTCCTCTCGGCTACATAGCTGCCCCTTAGTTCTCTGTGATTTCACAATTCTACAAAGCTCTTGAGATACCTTCAGTGTCCAGTTGAAGAGTGAGAGGAGGAAGAATATGAGCAAAGAGGTCAAGACTATGATGGGTTCACCCACTGAAACAGTCTACTTGAGCTAATGGGAGCTCACCAACATCAGCCAGACTGGGAAGGAACAAGCATAGGACCAAAGTAGTCCCTCTGAATGTGGCTGACAGTTGCATGGCTGGGGCAGACTGAGGGGCCACTGGCAGTGGCACGGGGATTTATCCCCTCTGCTTGTACTGACTTTTTGGGACCCTATTCTCTTTGGATAGATACCTTGCTCAGCCTGGATATAGTGTGTGTGTGTGAGGCTTGGACCTTCCCCAAAGCAATGTGCCTTACCCTTTCTGAGGAGTAGATGGAATGGGGCAGGGAGTAAGTGGAGAGAATGTCAGGAGGGCAGGGAGTGGGAACTTAGATTGATATGTATAATAAAAAAGATAGTTTGTTTTCTTTTTTTAAAAAAGAAAAATACGTAAAATATACCTTCAAAAAGTAGGAAAGTATTTTTTTAGATGAAAAGATAGAAGATCTATAAAATCAAATGAATCACTTAGGTTCAAAAAATAAATGAGTATGGTAGTGGCACATGCCTTTAATTCCGTCACTTTGGAGGCAGAAGCAGGAGGATCTCTCTGAGTTTGAGGCCAGTCTTGTCTATAAAGTGATTTCCAGGATAACCAGAGATACATACAAAAATATTGTCTCAATAACAACAACAATAATAATAACAATAACAATGGTGATGATGATGATAGTAATAATAATAAAGACTTTCTTTTTATTTCTTAGGGCACTAAATTTTCTGTTGACCTAATATTGAAAAGCGATGCACATGATTATATTGAGGTCAAAACACCCTTGCATTTCTCCAATGCCATCTTGCATTGTCATGCCCCAGATAGTGACTCATTCATTCAGTTCAAAGTCTTGATCTGGTCAGAAGAAAGCCGTTGCAGCTACACTTACATAGAGCATCAAAACATGAGTGCAGCTTGTCCTCAGTGGCAGTGAACAGATACTATGAGATCCTATCTGTGGGGAGGAGGTCACTCCATATTCCACCTAGACTGCCCTGCCTCCCTTCCTTGGCTCTAGGCCGGCACCTGAACATCACAGTTGCCAGGGTGAATTACAGAATGGCATGACAGAGCAGCAAGATGCTTTGGGTCCTAAAGCATGGGCAGCCTCAGGATAACTCACATGAGTGTCCAGCGCTTATCCCTCTGCAAATCTGGTACTTCACTCAGAATTCACACTAGGTATCATGAGTGCCAAGTTTGTGTCGGGGACTAGATAAGGGGCAAGGGATGCAGAAATCTATTCTGTCATCCCAAATGAGAGTACTGGCCACAATCCCTTTCAAGTTTCTCTTGCAACTCCATCCTAATGGCTCATCAAAGAAATGGCCAACATTACAACAGCACTCCTGCTGTTGCAACTAAGTTAGTTGCTAAACATAACTCATGCTTGTTTAGGAAGAAACAGAGTTGAGCTTCGAGTTAATGAGTTCAAAGACAGGCCGGCTACTCACTACGCAGCTGGACAACTCACTTTCTCAGCACTAAGTTGAGGATAACAAGGTTTATTAAATTCAATATAAGAGTAAGTATAAATATTTTGAAATCCTTACCCCATGGTAATTATTCAAGTGTTCATTGGTTGTATTAACTGCATGGGGCAGAGTGTGGCCCCATAAATTCTTTCCATTTTATGATATGTTGAATGTAGAAGTGTGTAAGCACACTCACAGCCTTGCAGAGCAAGAGTGGAGAGAAAATTAAGAGCAATAGGAGTTGGAGGCCATAAGAGCACCAGATGTTGTAGGGCTGGCTGGGTCTTCATTAGGTCAGTGACTTTACTTTTCCACGAAATGGGGAGACTTTGCAGAGTTCTGAGCAAAGGAATCATATAATCAGAGTTATGATTTGAGGAGACCTCCCTGGTTATTATGATGAAAATAAACTGTCAGGGTCCAGGAAGAAAAAAGGGGCTGGGTCAGGAGACATCATAGCATACGGTAAATTTTGTTTGTTTTGAGACAGGGTGAACCTGACACTCACAATGCCTCGACCTCCCAAGTGTTGGGACCACAGCCACACACCACCAACCTCATGCAGCCTCGTGCCACAGTTTAATGGGATGAAATGGAGCATGAGATCCATCAGGACAGGAGCAGGGAGACAAACGAGGCAGAGCCTGTGTACAGCATCCGTGGAAGCAGATGCATGGTGGCAGGCACGAGAAGAAGCCATAGCTTTCTCAGTCTCTGCTCCCTGTCATATCTGTTCCTTCAACTGTTTTCCAGGTTCCAGGATGGAATTTCAGATGGACCCATAGTATTTTCACTCTTTCCAAAAATAAAAAGTTCAGGGACAGAAAGAGAACTTGTCGGGTAAATGCCCTTGCTGTGTAAGCTTGGAGACCTGATTTTGATCTCTGGGACCCACAGAAAAGAAGAAAGACAGAATTGACTCCACAAAGTTGCTCTTTATTCTCTATACCTGCACCACAGGCCTTCGTCACAACACAAACACATTCAACAATTACAATCATAACAATAATAATACCCTTAAAGTTTGGGGGGCACCTCCAGATTTTGTGTGTACCGTCCACACCAACGATCTGAGCTCCCAAGCTGACTAGATGAAACTTCACCCTTGTGGAGCCATAGCTACTTTCAGGTTTAAGAAGAATCGTAGAAAGAGGCTTCCCTGCTACCTCGTATGCTTCTAGCTGTGACTTTGAGCTCTTCACACAGGGGACAGAGCCCTAAGGAAGTTATTAGCGGACTATGTGCCTGTGACCGGGTTTCAACCTGTCCCAGAGTATGGTGCAGAACGGACTTTCTGGATGTGCTCCTGCTAATTGCTGCCGGGTTTTCACCGGGAGTTCCCTGACCGTGGCAAAGCATAAAGAAGCAAATGTTCTCACTGAAATTTTTGGTGGCTCAGCACCATTTGGGGGATGGTTTCTGCCCTTCAGGAGATCTTCTTGATTGGGTCCCTTTTAAGGGACCTTTTTGTTAGAACCAGAGCTGGCACCCCCTTTGCTAGAGAGGTCGCTTTTCACTACTACCTTATGTTATCTTCTGTGAGTATACGCCACTGTTTCATCATCTTGGGCACAGCATCTAGACTTGTCCCCTTTCCTTAGAGCTTACCTCTGACATTTTCCACCTCCATTTTACGTGTCCAGAATGCCTCAAGATAAACCTCTTGATATTTAGGAAGCCTTGCACTGGTGAGCTGGTCTCTGGCCCTTTAAAACCCTCTCAGATAGAGAGACAGCTTCGGTGCCTTGTGATATATAGCTGGAGTAGACAGCATACACAGAGGAAAGAAGTGGACAGAGCAGCGCATGCAATGTAAGTCAGATTTCCCCTTCTCCAGGCAGAAAACTCCAAGTCACCAAGCTTCCTAACATTAAGTATTCTAACAGAAATATTACATAAAATAGCTTTTGAAAACAGAGGCACATCCACAGATTAGAGTTAGCAAAGAGTGCCGCACACGAATGTGGTACTTTTGAACTACCTGTTTTATGATACTAGTCTTCGTTATCTATTCCCCCTGAAGTAGATCTACAAGCATGCTTCAAGGGCACCCAACTCTGCCTTTATGAAGGTAAAGTTTAAGCTTGCTGCCCCAATCAACCCCTTTATAATTAATACCAGAATCTGGAGCCTTCTCATCCCTCACTGGACAATTATTTATGAGCATAAAGTCTTAATTCAGAATAATCAGTTTTCATACTTCAGGACAACATATATAAATTAGGACTACAGCATGAGATGAATGGCCAAGTTTAAGGAGAAAATGAAATAAGAAATTATTCCATTAAAGAGAATATTTTACTTCCTCCCTGATTAAATCATCTTTAACTACCTGGCTTCATTTCAGACATAGTTCAGAATCTTTAGCAGCAAGGCCTAATAGCTGGCAGCAGAGGGTTATGTGATTGGTTCATTCATTCATCCCTTCACATGTCACATGACTTGGTGGCCATGCCAGATGCTGGATGGAGGTATGAACAGTATGACTGGCTCAACTTGATGAATAGGGGACTAGAAAAGAGCTGGACTTTGGCTCACTTTGCAAAAAGCATTTCTTAGCTTTCAATAAGTAGTTATCAAGTGCCTTCTTGTGAGTCACTTAAAAATGACCAGATGCCTAATTAATTCCCAGGTTCTGTGCTGGGGATGAAAGAGGGTCAATAGTCCCTGGTTTAGAGAGGTTGACCGTCTATGAGAGAGCTCTGAAGCCATGGCTGTCCAGACGAACCCTCACTGATGTGTGAGCATGGCCTACGGATCATCTGCTCTAAGAACTCTAGAAATCATTCCCTTAACTTATAAAAGATATACAGATTTTAACACTATCTCTAGAAAATGCCATGCTTACTAGAGAAGTTTTAAGTAAATTATGTATTAGATGAGAATATGAATATATATATTCATAGGGTTTCACTGTGTAGTCCCACCTTCCTGAAACTCACTCTATAGACCAGGCTGGCCTTGAATTCATAGAGATCTGCCTTCCTTTGCCTCCTGAGTGCTGGGATAAAAGGCACGTGCCACCAACACCAGGCCAAGAATATTTTTTTTAACATAATGGATGAAAATAATACCAGGGTCCATGGCAAACACAATTAAACTGAGATCCACAAGAAGAAGAAATGCAGAGCTTGAGTGATGGCTTAGCTGTAAAGAGTACCTATTGTTCTTGCAATAGGTTTGGTTCCTACACCCATTCCCATGGTTCACAAACTCCTGGAACGCCAGGCCAGGGGATCCCATGCCCTCTTCTGACTTTAGCAGGCACCTGCACACAAATAGCATACACTTACACAGTCACACACACATACATATAAATAAAAATAATAAAAATAAATTTAAAGGAAGGAGCAAGATTTATGTCTGTACAACTCATACTGCCATCTTCACATAGATGGCATTCTTCCTACCCAAATATCATACGCAAAGTGGCCTCATCCAAACCACACCACTCTATGCCATATGATGGGTCTTCTCAAGTTGGTTCCAGCACACATATCACATGTAGAAGAAAAGATGAAACTTACAGGACATTTTACAAACTTATGTGTTTGTCACCAACAAATGGCAGGCTCTTTAGACCACTCCTGAATGCATTTATCTCCTTCACAGCCTACCAACGTAATTCACTAAGTTTTTAGTATCCATGGAAGTTATCCCTTTATCTTCCCAGGCTCAGTCCAAATCCCTGAGTTCTATCATCTATCTTTTCTTCTTTTAGAATTTCTATGGATGCTATAATTCTGTACCTATTTCTCTCATTTCTCTTTTGTGTTACTTTATGATTGCTTGACTTCTCCATTATATCCAAATGCAGTTTCTTCATTAAGCAACTACAACAGCATATAAATAAAATAGTTTAGCCCTCTACTAATGGAAACCTGAGCTGGGGCTATTATGACACATGACGCACTGGACTACGTTCTGGGTTTATATTGGTACACTAGTGCAACAGTTTCCCCTGGCTCTTACCTAAACATGGGATTAGACTGCAGGGCACTTGCATTCTTAAATGTTTTTGACATGATTATGCAATTTATACTTCCTCTGGGAGGGCACGGAAGCAAAGCATTTCTCATAATTTAGAATTAAAGATCTCTGATTACTGGCTTGATATCCATCTATTCCATTGGACAGTAACTGATGCAAGGTCTACTTCTACTCATTGTTACGTGTCCCACGTCTGGCTCACAGTAGGTGCTGAACAAAGGAAGGAACTCTGGGGCTCAGGCATTCTACTTGAATGAGGTCTGCCTCATCACAAAATTGATGGTTATTATCTAACACATTTTCAACTACAAACAAAACAAAAACAAAAAACTGATCACTTGTATGATATACATTTCTTCCCAGTGCAATAGGAGTGATTAAATCAGGTTATGGACATCAAGGTCACGCACACAAAAAGAATGTTAATTGCTACTAATGCTTCTTCACTTTGCTCCTGGATCAGAGGTTCGGGGTGGGGTATAGGAGAGAGGTTTAACAATGAGAATTGTCCCATGCATATATATGGATTAATATAAACTTTGTAGAGGCAAGTGGGGTTTCAAATATCACTACAAGGAGAATAAGGGAGAGCAATTAATCCTTTCGAGTACAAACTGCACCTGTGTCCCCAAATTATTCACCAACACAGAAGAAGCTTGTTGAAGTCCTAATCAAACCAAACATTTTTAAGTGTTTTTTGTTTTGTTGTGTGTGTGTGTGTCTTTTATCCTGTGGCATGGCCTTTTAACTGTGCTCAGGCTCAAAGCCAGGCAGGGCAAAAATCTGGACGAAGCACTGTCCTCCACTCGGCACTGTGGGTTCAAAAGGAAACGCCAGCTCCTTATTTACATGGAAAGATCTTAGGCTTTTGTGGTTTCCTGTTGTGCCCTGGTGCATCTGCACTCTGGTTTCTGGGTTTGTCTTTTGAGATATACAAACAGGTTCTCTCAGTCTTCAAGAGAACATAAAAATTCCACGGTCGCTAATTGTTAGCAGATTTTACCAGATTCTCTGTCGTGGCTCCTCAGAGCAGCTGGATCTGAGCCTACCAGAGGACATCTTCTTTGAAAGGATAGAGGTTTGAGAGATTGCTGTGGTGTGCCCCATATCCATCAGGGATTGGTATTCCAGCTAGATATTATTCATATTTTATTAGTTTACTTCACTCTCATAGCCATCTAGCATACATCTAGGCTCTCATCTATGTAAAGGGTCCATTGCTAGGGACTGAGGAAAGAGTTGTGGGAAGTTACAATTGTCCTCTGATGACACTTGCTGCGGGTCTTTTAAAATCTCCATTAGAAGAGCCTGTGTCTCATTACCATTGCAGATTCTAAGGCTTGTGGCACGTCTCCCTGGTGGAGCACATGCTGATCATACACAAAGCCCCGGGTATTAGCCTGGCACTAATAAGTAAATAAATAAAGCAAAAGGAAACGACAGATTCTTATCTACTGCTTCCCAGAAAACCTAACCAAATCAGCCCTCATTATTTGGGCTGGGGCTTCTCGGGTCTGTTCTTTGCACACTAACTGTAAGCAAGGGCTTACAACTCAATGGAGAGGTTGGAGAGGATTAACGGTTGGTGACATGTGACGTGGAGTCCTTCCTGTGACAAAGCAGAGGCTGCCCTACCGTGGGATCCTTGACATCTGAGCAAACGATGAAGAAGGAACTGAGAAAGCCACTGTGGTGTAGGAGGGTCTTCTATCTATCTGTTGCTTTCATTGGTTAATTAATAAAGAAAACTGCTTGGCCTGACAGGTCAGAACATAGGTAGGAGGGGAAGACAGAACAGAATGCTGGGAGAAAGAAGCAGAGTCAGGCAGTTGCCATGACCCTCCTCTCTGAGACAGATGCTGGTTAGACTCATGCCGGTAAGCCATAGTCAAGTGGCAATACAGATATTAGCAATGGGTTAGATCAATAGCCAATAAGGGAGTGGAGATAATGGGCCAGGCAGTGTTTAAATGAATATAGTTTCCATGTAATTATTTCGGGTGTAAAGCTAGTCGTGCAGGAGCTGGGTGGGACAAAAAAGCAGGCCTGCCCGCAGCTCCTTCTACACCACTGAAGTAGCTCAGGGGTTTGTTCAGGTGGGAGCCCAGCGCATTGCTCTTTCACTCATCAGTTCTGGGACACTGAGGAAAACAATTCAATTGCTTTGAGCTTTCATTGGGGAAAGGAAAGGAATAAAGGAAAAGAAAACATCACATGTTCTGACTGTCCTCCCACATTCTGTACTCCGAATTCCTTAACCATTTCACACGCTGAAAAGCACTGAGAAAAAAGTCAAGATGAGCTGAACAACCACCAAGATCAAGTCCATTCTTCATCACCGGGGTCTTATTCATGGCGTCTGCTTTCTTTCTATGAATTATCTGGTTCCTTGCATACCCCATAGCCCAAACTAGTCCCAGGGACAGTCATAAAATATTCATTCAGGACCAGTGTGGCTTTTAAAGAATTTATGTAAAAGACCACATATACCTTATAGCCTCTCTCATCACTTTCATCATATATAGATGGGGAAATGTAATCTATTTAGTATTTTATGTGAACCCCAATTAAGACTTTAACTGTTGTCTAATTTGAATATATTAACATTATCCTTTATTATAATGAAAAATATGTCAATTAAATCTTTATTATATAGTTGTGAATGTTCTGTCCAGTTAAAAACTATAAAATCTCTATAATATAGTTGTTATAATTATAAATTCCATATACAGATTGCCTAGGAAAGAAACTGACACATAAGTATCCAATACATCCTAGCTAATCATTATTGTTAAATATAAGTGTACCCCTCCTCTTTGACCTGTTATCCAACAAATTCTTCCTTTTTACAAACATGAACAGTGCCCGAAGCCTTTAATGCTTGGGTGATTGAAAAAGTAAGACATTTGTGAATTTGAGGCTAGCCTGATCTACACAGTGAGCTCCAGGTTAACCAGGGCTACATAGTGAGAACCTGTCTCAAGAATAACTGTAACGAGACTAAAATGTATAAACCTAGGTACCATTTTTTTTTAAAAAAAAATAATTGTCTTTCTTAGACCTAGAGTTTACATCCTTAAACTAGTGATTGACGCTTGCTACCCATTTCACTAGGGATAGAAATTATCTATTAACATCTGTCTTGGGCTTATGATTTTTAAACCATGTGTTAAATCTTTACATATGCCCCAAGAACAGACCACTGAAGTAGACATTTCCCAACTGTTAAGGGAATTCAGGTTTGGTGTGAATCCATGGAATGAGAAACGGCACAACTGAGCGCTGCTGGACAATAGGAGGTTGAGTGAACTACAGATGGTACAAGAAGGGGAAAAAAGATCCATGGAGGTGACAGCTGGGCTAGAACTTTGGTGACAAACACATAATATCAACCAGTGTTGTGACCCTTGGATTCCCATGCCATAGTTTTACCTCAGTTCTTCCTCTTCCTGTATCTCAGAGCTCTCTGACTTTCATTTTCCTCATATGAACGCTGGTCTCACAATACACTGATGACTACATTTGCTGGAGTAACAGCACAGCAAGTGCTTAATATGTGCGTGATATGGTAAATGATAAAAGTATGTTCTCTTTTTAGGAAGAGTAAATGTAGGTCTAGTATAGTCGTTCTATCTACAAAATTACAAATATCAAAGATGTTTAATTATTTATTTGGTAGTATAGAATAGTTGTCAAACAAACCTGGTAGTTCTTTATGCTTAAACATACCTGGCCAAAATGAATTTAGCTAAGAGCATATATATGGGCACAGCTGAAAGAATACAGAATAAAAGCTGCGGGATACCAGGAATGAGTGAGAGTTGGGCAGTGAGATCATAGGGTCTGCTATGCCCAGCTAGGATTCAGAATTGGGTATGGATTTCCATGAAGAGCAAAGTCATCTGACTTAGTATTCATGACCCCCTTCTCAATGAGCTGATCAGAGCATAATTTTGCATATCACAGAAACATAAAATCGTACCCCAAAATAACTGCCCATTCCCTTTGTGACTCATCCCATTTTCTCAGGGGTCATGCCCAGCTTTAGAAAAGTCTAGTTATGCCTTCGGAAATTATACCAAATCACAAAGTCAGGAGTTACATGGAAACCTGGGGCCATTCATGCAGCCAAATGAGAGGTACATGAGTCATGAAAGCCCTGACCAGTCTATGTCAGAAAGTACCCAGTCAGAAGATCTGTCCCTCAAAAACATCCTCCCAGTTACAGAGCTCATTCTTCACATGGCTTCATAGAAAACAAAGCCACTGGTTGAAAACCCAGTCAAACAGAGTTTTCACAACTGGAGTTGGCTGATACTTTAATTCGTTTGTTTTTGACCTGTTTTAAGATATAATTTAGTAAACAGCTCAGGCTCAGTTCCCATAGGATTGTATCAACCTAGGTTTCTGTGTTGTGTTGAGAGAGTGTGTAATCAAGGAGAGAAGAGAAAGCCTTACTCACCATGAATTGGCTATTTCATGTCTTAGAAGCTTCCATTGGCTGCACTCCCTGTCATTCCACCATAGCAGAGACATCCAACTAGTAAGATGTGATCTGTTCTTCAGCAAACCTCTACAGCTACTGCCTTATACTCTTCTGGGTGTGTCTGCTCATGTAGTCACCTGACATATACTAAGCCATCTGCTGTATGTTAAGTATAATGCTAGGAGCAAGCTAAGAAGAAATGCACTGTTTGGGGACATCCTTCCATGACCCCCAGGGGGTACAGACCACATGCAGGCATTATTCCACAGAGTAACCCAAAGAATGGCTACCGAGTGTGACTCTTTCTCTGACATCACTTTCCTTAGTTCTTCAGGAGTTTGAAAATACACAACAGCACCACAGTGACTTTCACTTCTTGATGACTTAAGACTTCGCTCTTTTGGGGGAAGACATACTAAATCCTTAGGACCATAGCCAAAATATCCACTCAGCATTCCCATCTGAACTGTCTGTCCTATTAGCAGGAGTTTTTCTAAGAAGGAACTTTCAGTCACTTGCTCAAAAACCCAATTTCTGTTTGGACCTTTGGTCTCTTAGATGTAATTTCTTCTGGGACTCTAAACACTGGCTAAATAGAAAAGTAGACAAGCTGCTTCTTATAGCAAAAAATAAAACTCAACATGTCAAATTATAGGCAATAGGAGCTTGTGCACTTCAACTGAGTGGAAGAAGAGAATCTTTTAAAAAGGGGTAACAAGGGAGTTTACTAAATTCTGAGTTGAAGCCACATGGACCCAGGTACTTCATGTATGTTGCAGTACTTTATCTTACACAGTGCTCAGTGCAGACCCATAGTGGCTGTCTTCAGCATCAAGTCCAACCCACTGAGCCATGGGGAAGGCACAAACCCTTCCATCACTGCTGTTTACTCCCTCGGCAGCCATAGGGCCATTAGCCCACTAAATAGAAAAAGGGAAAGAAACCAATGTGTTTTTCATTTCATGCTCTTCCACAAAAAAACATTTTCATGAGTTGGGAAGTTGGTGGCGTGTTTTCAAATTGCCAGATTTAGTAGGCGATCACAAAATAGCAGGGGAAGAAAAAAAAGATTAAATAGAGTCTTAGAAATGTTGTCTTCCCAGGGGAGGACGGTGACAAGTGATGCTGTTTATTTTTATGCTAGTGGCCTCCTGAACGGCAGTGATTTGGAAGGCTGTCAAGAAGAGCAAATGGATATTGTGGTAGAGTGTGGTCCAGGCCCAACTCTGCAGTTCCCATCAGCCTTTGGAAAAGATATGCCTCGTGATACTCTTGCCTCTTTTCCACAAAACACATGTATGCAGAGACACCATCCAGCCTGTGTCTCCTATCTCTGCTAAGGGCCCATAGGAGCTCTGGAATCCCACAGTTGGAGTTGCAAACCTAGGAATTTGTGTAGGACCTTGATAGTTAGCTTTTCTCCCTGAGCTTCAGATCATTCCTGTGTGCCAATAGGGTAACGCTGTTAGATGCATGAAGTTATGACGAGGATATCCTCAAAGGCTATTAGAGAATGCAAAAAGTATTTGTTGTTAGTATCACTTCATCAAGAGCATCCTCTCGAACATTCTACCCTCTCCTGTTTTCCCTGTGCCCTTGCCAGGAAAATACACCTAGCACCCAACTCCCCAGATACTTAGGGCTCCTCAAGAGGGAACTGCCTATGGCTGTCCTATTTTTCCCCTCACTACTTTTACACTTCTCTAGGGCAAGCTGGAGTCTTTTGAGGAAAGGCTCAGGCTAGATGCCAGGCAGAGTCTCGCGAGGCTTTGGTTTCTGACCTTCCACCTGCTGTGTTCCTGGTGGGCTTCCAGACTCATGATGCTAGACAGCCCAGCCCAGCTTTCACGGGAAAGAAACGGCTGCATTCTATCACTGCAGCCAGACCTGGTTAAGAAACGGATAAAACGTTTTCCAATTCAGCTGTGCTCTACACTGTCCTAGCAGTGGTGTGTGATAACTAGTTCCCACATGCTCACCATTCCAGTCAGCATGCCAAGACTCTCATCACGGTGGCTTTTAAAAGTTTCTCTCTTTCTCTCTCTCTTTCTGGGGTAGTGTAGGTGGGGTGTTACATACTATACAGGTATGCCTGTGTTCATGGAGGCCAGAGGACAACCTCAGGATTTAGCTTCAGGAACATCGTACACCTCCTGTGAGACAAGATCTCTCAATTGGTCTAGAGCTTACCAATAAGTTTAGGCTGGTTGGCCAGGGAACCCAGCGAACCCCCTGTCTCTGCTTTCCCTCTGCTTGGATTAGAAGCATACTCTACCAGGCCTGGTATTTTCACATGGGTTCTGGAGACTGAACTCAAGGTTTTGACGCTGGGGAGGCAGACACTTTACTGGCTCAAGCTACCTTCCAAGCCCTCACTGTGGTTTAATGGGCATTTCCCTTTTCCCTGGCAGGTGCTAGCACCCCTAGCTAGACCCAGTTACCCTTTCCTTTGGGAGCTTGGGAAGGATTTTTCTCAGATGGGTTGAGAGAGCTGCAGGGAGCCATTAGTGACACTACCCAAAGACCCCAGCTCTAACCACATGGTATGGTCTGAGGGCAGCCCAGACTCGGCAGAGCCATGGGTTCCGTCTGTCTTTCCCAATAGCACAGAGGTCAGGCTATAGGCAATCCACATGCTTCTCAGTGTGTTCCAGAGCCATGGGGAAGAGATCAGCCCCTCCTTCTGAGGGCACAGGAGAAGGGCAAGGTGGTGGTAGGGACAGAGATGGAATCTTCTAGAGGTCTGTCTCAATGAAGGAGAGAAGAGAGTACAGAGTGGATGCTCACTGTCTCTGGCTTTATTCTCTCCTGCTGGTCAGCACTCTGGCCATGAAGCCATGGGCTCCTTACAAAATCCAATGTCATCACTACGCCCTCAACATCCAAGAACTATTAGTGAAACATACCCCCTTTTTTAGAATACTTGGCCCCACACATTTCATTTTATCTGTACAATTTTGTGCCCTCTCAGCTGATAGAACCTGGGGATGTGTATGCTTACTAATATTATGAACACATATCCCTAAGCATTTCCTATGTTAAACTAAAGAGGAATTTCTTATGATACCTTCCCATTCTGAGTGGTTACCATATGATTATGCTCTAACCCTAATATACCAGCTTAAATAGCAACCGTAGAGCCGCTATTCTGTGTCAGCTGTTCATAAAGGTGACCTGACTTAACTCTCTACACTGCCGTGGGAAGATACTACTGTACACATACAACAGATGAAGAAGCAAGGACGCGAGGCACCGTTAGATTAAGTATTTACCTAAATTCCCGTAGGAGGTAGACCAGAAAAAGAAGCCTATGTCGTTGAGACTCAGTGTCCACTTAGTGACAGAATGTTCCTGAACCTGGGTTCATGTGAGATGGAGAAACTGCCATACCTCCCAGCTCCCACCAAGCTGTCCTGGAGAATACTCCTCCCCTTCAGACAAGTTCACTGGAGAACTTGCTGCTGAGCTGTGGCCTGACTTGACAGCTCCCTTAAAGGGGGTGCTGGAGCCATGGCAATGATCTGTTCCCTGACCCTGTGACTTCTTGGCCTCTGGCTAACCCCTGCTGTGTGAGATCCTGCATTTTGAAGAGTTGGGAGTGATTAACTCTGAGCAAGCTGCTCTGCTTTCATAAAGTTAAAAAAGAACAGCGTTTCCCCCTTGTTAATTAAATCGTGCACAGAGAAGATAAATGTGCAGCCCACACTTGTATCTTCTAAAATATCAAAGGCCCCATTAGTGGGTCTTGTGTTCTGCCTCAGGCCGTTTCTCCCCATTCCTGGTGGTAACAGGGATGTGGAGATGAAGTCCTTCAGAGAATTTACCAATATGAAATGATTTGGCCATTCATTTATTCATTTGTTATATTGAGGTGAATCAGAAAGAGGCAACCTGGATCAGTGCAAAATATTCCAGGGATTTCTACCTCAGTTACTCATTGACTTGGAAACATCAGAAATGACAGATGGGTGTGTGTGTGTGTGTGTGTGTGTGTGTGTGTGTGTGAATGCTTTAGGTCACATTTAAACTACTTCTTGACAAACCAGGGTCCCTTTGGTACCTGTGTTCTGTTGGTGAATGTTCTCTGAGAGTTGGTGGCTTTATTTGCCAGACTCTTAACAAAGGGGTCCTTCAGCTTCTCTGGGCGTGCTTCCTGAGACCTGTGCCTCTCCTAGACCTCACAAAGGTGTTATTGTTGCCTGCTTGCTGTATTCCAAGCACCTGAGACAGATCAAAGGTACTCAAGACCACAGGCTCACCCTCCTGACATAGCATTAAAGCTGATGATTAATCCCTCTAGCCTAAAGGTCTCTTCCCAGCAGCAAGTACAAAGCAGGGTGGTGGAGGGGACTGTATTTCTCGCCCAATGCAAGACAATAAAATGACATTTTATGACTGCCATTCACTCTACCCAAAGCAGCTGCCCATCAAATTTGTTAAAACCCCAACCGTTGTCCCATGTGAGCTATTTATGTTACTGGGACACTTTTATAGGAACATCATCATTATTTTTAAATCTCTACGATGTGCATGTCATATTCACATTGGATAAAATGCATATTATCCAAACACCGTATGGAACAGTCTTGCCTTTTGTATGATGGAGGAAGAACCTGAGACTTAGAGAGGTTGAGTGGTTCACTCGGGTCACAGGGCCAAAAGAGATACAAGTAGATTTTACAACCTGCATCTGGTAACCAGCAAGCCTACAATCTCCCCATTCTGCACTGGGCATGTGATCAGCACTCATGATATCAAGCGGTATTGAAAAAGAGGAGCTCTGTGAACATACAGAGCTAG
The DNA here is from genome assembly GCF_018167655.1 of Microtus oregoni. Taxonomy (NCBI): domain Eukaryota; kingdom Metazoa; phylum Chordata; class Mammalia; order Rodentia; family Cricetidae; genus Microtus; species Microtus oregoni. Next base: position 52,535,003 of record NW_024543064.1, read on the forward strand.
CTGTTAAGTTCTTTGTTCCCGAAACTGCCATTTTTGTGACATTGAGGAAAGCATTAGAGTTTTCTGTCTTATTTTCCTAATTTGGAAAATTTTGACACTGTAGGGAAAGTCAGTAACACCCTGAGAAAAGAGTGTGGTAGTGAGGTAAGCTATGATGTCAGCTCACATCCACAGGGGCTGACTGCTTCAAGGAAGGGACAAACTCGGACTTGTCTGAGACTCAGACTTGAGAAGCTAGATAAGTTGTGTCCCACTGAAGACAGCAGTGATTGAAATGAGTTTAAGTCATTTCAGTGAGGACAAACTCGCAGCTTACACCCACATCAAGGGAAAGGAGAGCTGGCTCGCGGTTTCATATTTCATTTCTGGTAATAGAGCAGATTTAGCCTTTGTAGGTCTGTCCTTCCAGCACAGTGCTGCTGGAAGACAGTGGGTGGGACTTCAAAAGCCAGTTAAGTGCAGTGTCAAGAGCTCCAGCCGAAGCCGCTTCTGAGGACCCTGAGCCACAATATTTTATTATAATTCTATCTCATCTATGAGGAGTCTATGCTGTCCTTTTGTTCCCAGAGTTTAGCAGCCAGGACAAAAGAGAAAGATCCAGCCAACGTTATACAGAGCCTTGAGTTGTGAAGAAAAGCTCAGTTTTTAAAAGCTTTACTCGCTCTTTGCAGAGACTCTGCCCTGTAGCCGACTCCACTCTGTTCATCTCCTCCTCCTCCACTTTGCCTTGGTTTTACTCATCTGGGAAAAATCCAAAGGGTCGTCCATCTCAGTTTAACAGAGTAATGACTTTTAAATAAAAATATGGTAGAAATGGGTACTTATCGAAATGGAATGCTTTCAGACTCATGCATTTAAAAAAGATATAAATTTTAGGGCAGGCACTAAATTGTACTGCAATCTTGGAAAAAGCCTTCCCACTAATTCATGGAGAAAAATTAACAAAGTGAAAATTGCTTATCAGTGTTCTTTTGAAGTCATGATATGCAGCCCAATTCTATAGATCATCAGGACGCTCCCAAGGAGATGGATTTATATCAATGGAGGGAGAGCTCAGTGGCCAAGGAAAACAAACTGGCTTTTCAGGGGAGATATAGGTACCCGCTGAGGAGAGATGTCTGGATGGCTTTGTCATCTTTGGGACCCAGGTGCACTCACGGAGTACGCTTTCACCTTTTTCCAACAAGTTGGCCTCTGGAAAAAGACCTGGCCAAACCTAAGTCAGGGTGGGGATGGGAGAGGGAGAGACAGAAAGAGTGGAGGAGGTGAAGGAGCCAATAGTTCAAGATTTTGCCCAGGGCTGCCGCCACTGTATGGGATGGTCTTGCCTTTGTGGCACACTTACCCCCATGTGACAAGAAGATGTTCCACAGATGACAGCCAGCCGTGACGTCACTGGCTGTCCTTCACAGATGAGGCCATGACCTCTCACATCTGCTCCAATCACTCCTGTGAGAAAGTAAAACCAAACAAAATCTTCTTAAGAGAGAGACAGACAAGAAATCTAAAAACAAGCAAAAAGCACGTTTTTTTTTTTTTAAAGGCCACATAACAAGGATAAGAATTCCATGTGTAATTTCAAAGATTATAGAATAGGAAAACCAACCAAATGAACAAAAAAAATCTTTGCTATTCCTGGGCAAACGAGAAAGCATATTCTGTTCTTGCTTGACTCTGTCTATGTATGGCATCTAACCTTGTCAGAACAATACCAACTATAATTATTTACATAAAAGCAGCAGCCATGAAACATCTGTGTCCATTACATCCCATTCTCAATGCTGTGCATGACAAGGATCACTTGATATTAACACTGTCTAGCAGATATAATTAATGCCATAGACAGACGCCAAAGGAAAAGCCGATCTGCAGAGGCCAAGTGACATGTCCAAGGTCAAAGTGCTAACAAGAAGCAAGTCCTTCTGGCTGGAATCCCATTTAACTCATTGTATCCTAGTGCCCAGGAAGGCAAAAGCAAAGGAACAGGGTGATGCCTGAATCTTTTTGACATTCTTGCCTCCGTTCTTATTTCTACTTCCTCACAAAGCTCCAAGTGTGAAAGGTGAGTTCCTATTCTAAGAACGCCATGCAGCAAGGAGCGTCCCAGCAACAAGCGAGGGTGTGGGGGAGCGGTGTCCATACAGCTCCCTGGGTTCCAAGGTAATGGGATAGCAAGAGAGGTTGCTAACACACAATAGTTAGTAAGAGTTCCCCCACCTTCATTTACTCAAATATCCATCTAGAACCGTTGCTTCTTCTGTTTTTCTTTTTGGTGCAGCATGCTGTAGGAGCCAGTGACATGCAAATCTGCATGATGACAGTAGGAAGAGATGACAGATGAGCAGGGTAGGGCAGGCCCTGGGATGCGGAGAGAACAGCTTGAGCTCACGCATCGCCTGCACTCCCCTGCTCTCAATCTGCTCTGCAGGACGCTCACTTGTTCATACCTCCTTTGTTCGTGCTCCTTTCTCTGCCTGGACCACTATGCTGCTATTCTTCAACCCCTCTCCCAGATCAACTCTTGGTTAGTCTTCAGTGAGCGCTACTTCCTCAGAAAGGATTTTTCTGATCTTCTAGAAACTTTGTCGTCTCCCTGTCCAATAATCTCTGGACCTTGACTATGCCAGCACAAGATACTGGGAATTTTGAAATATCAAATTTCTCGATAAAGGTTGTAAGAAGTTAGCACTGTCTTACTCACATGTCCACAGTAGTTGCTAGCCAGGGCGCAGACTGAGAGGAAGAGTGCTTATAAACGCACGATTAATTAGACAAGACCTTGCACTCCCATGCACACAGGCTGGTGGGGTAGAGAGAACATTAAATGAAGAATTTCAACCTAGAAGTATAAGTCCCCCATGCAGAAACTATAAGTCTCAAGTTCAGATTCTCCAAGACTTGCTAAGCGAAAGGCAAAATAGGAGATGTCACAACAGGCAACAAGTTTGCAGATATTGATGAACTCACTTGCTTGTCAAAGCGGGAAAGGAGGAACTGACTTGGGGGAGCAGTAACTGGCTCCAACATTTTTCCCAAGTCCACCTTCCAGCCCAGCTGCTCAGATGTCCAACAGCATGGCAAGTCTAGTTCTTCCAAAGCCTCTGTCAATCCCACCAAGGAGGTAACTGAGGTCTTGAACCTATCTGCTTTCAGATCAAGCTTACTGTTCTGTTCTTTAAGATAGAGGCTGTCCCTGTAGAACACAATGCATAGTTGCAGTCAAGATCAGCCCTTCCAGGAGATGTAGGGGCTAGAGGAAAGAAGATACCCTCATCCAAGCCAGGGCTCACATGGAAGATGCAGTTTCATGGCTGTCCGCTCTGTGGAAAAAGTCACAATGGCTCCTGTACCTTCAAGTGTCCTTCACACCCAGACTACAGTAACTCAGCCCTTTTCTCCTCACTGGAAGACTGGCCTGTAGCTTCGTAGGTGCAGTATCTGGCTGACATGTCTGCGTATGAAATCCCTACTCAAACACACAGTGCTGACATTTTCCAGTGTGTTCAGAGTCACCTGTTTAGGACATTGGAACTTTGGAACAGAAAGAACCTCAAAATCTGAGCAAATTTTAACTGTCTCTTTTGTATGACCTTGCCATCAATGTGTTTTATTTTCTCTGTAAAACAATCTACTAATGTGCCTGGGACTATTACTATTCTCATTTTACAAATGAGGAGACGGAGGCTTAGGAAGGAAAGGAAACATCATCAGGGCACAGGGCTCTTAGAAGCAGGGCTGTGGTTTATACTAAGATATTATGACTCCCAAGTGTGGGTTCTTCACGACGAAGACTCAGGTTTTTCTCCAAGGCCAGGGAGCTAATGTTTACTGTCTAAACATCTCAAAATACTGGGGTCTCAAAAGTATTGGTGTGAGATCCCTGACAGAAAGTAGGCAGACAACTGTTGGGCCTTAGTGTAACAAAGAGCTCAGGGATTCCTGCCAGTGGACCTCACTAACTGGTTCCATTTGTGTGAAGTGCAGGAATTCCAACATTACAAGGTCATTCCATTCTAAGAAGTCTCAAAGATGAGGAAAGAAGAAATTGATGGAGTTTGACCTTGTGTCCCCTAGTTAGTAGTCACTATGGATTTATCTACGCTTAGAATGTAACAACTAGGGAGTTAAAATGAGAGAATAGTAGAATCTGGAAATAAACATCTGTTATAAAGTAAGAAAGATAATAAAATCAGTGTGCTGATGTTGACACAGTATTCACAACACAGATGTCTAACCCGCAGTTGACTTGTCACTGTCACCAACACCATCCTCACGTCCATCACCCTCACGTGAACTACCTCTAAAGAATCCACCATATCTTCCGCTGCTTCACGCAAACATCAGATACCTAAGATAATCTGGGTACCATGGTAAGCTCTTTTCATACTCTGTATTTAATGTTCGCAAATTATTCATAATTGCAAAAAGTTCTGTAAGTGGTAAATATGCTTTCTTTCCATGGGAACAAAGAATCAGAGTGTTCAGTCTTTGGGGTCATGCAGATACAACAACCAGCGCCAATATTTGACATTGTTCTCTGGGGCTCTGAAGCCCATGATTTCTCATTGTTTTCGCATTTTCTGGTCTCAATTTAATTGTCATATATAAGGTAAATGATATTGGAAATGTTGTGTACTGTGGAGCATACTGAGTGCCCTAGTCAACAACTTGAAACATCCGAGTTTTAGTAACCCTCAATTCTGCCAAGAATTTGAATTTGTCCCCGTATTTGTGAAATGAGAGAATGGAACCAAATCATGGTTCTTCCTCAGCTGTTCTCAGTACATACTATACTCAGGTCTTCTTCTAATACACCTGCTGGAAACCTAAGAGTGAACTGTTCTTTCAGGACCCTTACTCTCCATCCTGAGACAGACACCAGCCACACTTGGTTAAAACCAGCAAGAAGCTGCTCTAACAAGTTTTCCACTGGGGAAGGTTCTTTATACTGCTGGGTGCCTTCATGAACTCAACAGCAGCTCACAGGTAATGCACTCCGTGAGACCACATCAATCTGAACGGTGCCATTTTCCTTTTCCTGAGGCCTCGTAGAGCTTGGAAGGGCTGCCCCCAAGACAAGAGGTCCAATTATAATCAGGGAATAGCAAGAGATGGTGAGTTGGGAAGCCTTTCTGCTTTCTGAATAAACACATTTCTGAAGAAACCTACAGGTCACACTCCTACACCGGGAAATGATTCATGGGATGAGACTCTGGCTAGCACAGCCTTCCACAATGCTGGGGTCCTTCATACAATGTACGGTGTCAGTTTATTCTGAATTCCTCAGAAAGCTTGCTGACCAGGAGAATAAACAACTCAAGAAATAAGCACCGAGCAAAAAATAGTCACCTTTTAAACCAGGTGTGCCCTCTGAACCTTGCACAATGCCTAACAATTGGTGACTGCTCAGTTGACTTTTTTTGTTGTTAACAAACAAATATCTTTTGTGTTCTTTTGAAAAATAAATATGAAGAAAATAAGCTTACTGATTCAAGGAACCAGCTCAGTGCCTCCCACTTACGGACTCTCTCTCCCTCCCCCCCCCCCTCTCTCTCTCTTCTCGAAATTTGGCGTAGTTCATATAAAGGAACATGGTTCAAAACAAAACTTAAAAGGAAAAGTGAGAACAAGGGGTAATTTTCTGCTGCACCTCCACACTCTGCTCCCGCACCCCATCCATCTTCCATGCAGACATTCGCTGAGCCCCTACCGTACTCACAAACAGAAAATCTAAAGACTTTGCAAATGTTATGATTTAAGAGTCCATTATCCTGTAATTTATCCTACCACAACTGCTTTGAAATTTTTATAGGGTCATATGGAAGAAAAACATCCCAAGATCGAGCATTTGTGTTATAATTATGTCCCACTTTATAGCTATATAACAGTACTTTAGCGTTTGCAAGCACCCGCCAACACTGCATCCTTTATTCCAGTTCGGTTTGAAAGAACTGAATTTCAGAGATGTGAAGTAATTCATCACATGCTACTCAGAGGCAGAGGTAGGGCTCACACAAGGATTTACTGAGTCTCTGTGTCTCAAGTGCTGGTATCTGGAAAGAGGATTCTCTTGACGGAACAATCTGAGACCCTTCACAGAAAAAGACAAAAGGTGAATTTTGAACATGTCTTGGGACTTCATCACAACTCTTGTTTCAGCCATTAGAAGGAATGAGCTGACTAATAAGGTCAATCAAATGAGTTGTTTGACTAAGCTAGAAGGCAAGTTGGCATTCGTGGGAAGACTATTCCGCACGGACCACCAGACTCCTGTGTAGAACATCTATCTAGGGGCAACTGCAAGGTCCTGGATGGGTGAAAACTTAGCAAAGATGTTTCTTCTGCTCGAGGCCTAACTCTGGTCTACATTTGGACACACAATTCTATAATTTTGATTAATATTTATGCTATATAGAACCTAATGTAATGGGTTGACAAAATGGAGAAGTATTTAAAGATTCATTCATCCTGTAACTTTAGTTACAGTTCAAATCCTTTTTTTATGCCTCAGTTTTCACATATATGCAGTTAGAAAACACCTTCCTCATAGGATTGTTTATACATGCTAACATATTTAAAATGCTTAGGTCAGTCCTATCTAGTGGCACAATCTTCGTACACGAATATGTTCTGTGTTGGAACTGTCCAGTTCAGCAATCAGCAAGCAGCTCCACGTCACTACTGAGCAACTGAAATATGGCTTGCAAAACTGAGCAACTAAATTTCTATTTTACTCAATTTTAGTTAATTTAAATTCAAATCCCCAAATAATACTAGCGATTTATCAGGTAGTACAGGTTAGCCCAAACTTCACACTGTATGCATGTTTGCTGTTTCTTTTATCATTTTGTTATTGCAATAATTGTTATTTAGTTTGATGTATTTCCTAATACTTTCATTTTGGGTAATGCTTTGAAATATAGATATGGTACCTTTTCCATTTTGATAGACATTGATAATACAAATTTACAAAAGTGCTGTGGAGATTGACAAGTCCAGATTGACAATGGTTCTGATCAAATGAGAGCCATGCAATCAAGGGGCTACATCAGTGTCTGAACAAACAGGATTCCCTGTAGTCTCTTTCACAGATCCTGGAGCATGTACCCTTTGCTCCCTTTGGTGGTTTGAATGGGAAATGTCTATTTCATTGAGCATTTCCTTATATTGCTCCCTGTATCTAAACCTTTCTGGATCATGTCCCTCTGTGTCTGCTAAGCAGGCCAGCCAGGCAGGACACCTTCTGTGCCCTAAAGGCTGAGTCTGATCCTCTATAGTTGTATCTATTCTTTTCTTTATCTGCATAGCTGTCTTTCTCTGCTGCATGATGAACAAGCTGAGACCCAGAAAACCTTTCCTTTAATTAACATGTATTGATTGTATATAGAATTTTGACTGTGTAGGGGTATATAATCTTCTTCTACTGTTGCTGAATGAATGGATGACTTGTCGCAACAACTCATATAAACCCTTAAAGTACTTTTTAGATGACAATAGCACATTCATCATGGACAACTATTCTGGAATTTTATGAAAAAAATTAAAATAAAAAGATTTGTCATATACAACAGTAAAATTAACAGAACCTCATACACCACCTTTAAAAAAATGTCAAAAACTACTTATAAAAAATAACACTTCTTTTGATTATTGGAAGATTGCTTTGTTCCTTACACTTTGCAAATAGAAATTGTATAGCAGTCTTGAGGTGATTATTGCCAGGCTGGTCTACAAATAGAGGGAATGGGAAAAGTTTTCCTTTAAGATTTATTTTATTTTTAATTGTGTATGAGAGAGACAGAGAGAGAGAGACAGAGAAAGGGAGACATAGACACACACACACAGAGAAAGAGAGAGAAAGAGAGAGAGAGAGAGAGAGAGAGAGAGAGAGAGAGAGAAAGAGAGAGAGAGAAAGAGAGAGAGGGAGAGAGAACTCCACAAGTATGCAGGAACATGTGGAGGCCAAATCAGGGCAACAGTTCCCCTGAAGGTAGACTTACAGGCATGTGTTAGCAGCCTGATGTGGGTGCTAAGATATGAAGTCCTGTCTGTAAAAACTGCATATGCTCCTGTTGATCTAGCCTTCTAACCTCAGAAAAATGTTTTGGAAATAATTTTCTCAAGGTCATCACTATTAACAACAGGAGAGTTGCGTGGCATATCCAGATACATCTGCCTCCCACCTAGCCTACCCTGCACTAATTCATAGTGCTTTTAAAACAAAAACAAAAACACCAACCCCATCTTTTTATTTTAGTTACTTACAATGATAGTCCCAGAAGGCATAGTTGAATAAAATGTCTTTCAGAATTGGCTGTCACTATGCTACTACACTAAGTCCACAGTGTTAACCTGGAGACGGATATATGCTGAGAAGCAGCTAAAAGGGAATCTACAGTCATAGTGTTCTTAAAGTGTTCTTCAAAATCTTGACTTTGAAAGAAGTGTGCTCTAGAATTCACCCAAAAGACAAATCCTAAACTACATTTATTTTTTAAAAAAGTCCTATGTTCAAGTACATATGAGCAATGCAACATGGATGCAGTAGATTATATATCCATGCTTGTGTGTGTGTACACATATGATTATTAATAACTACTTAATAATAATCAAACAAGAGGTCATGAATTTGGGAGTGATGGGAACATGGAAGGAGTTGGACGGGAGGAGGAAGAAAGGAAAGAAATAATACAGAAGTAATACTCATATACAAAGTTCTCAAAAAGTATAGCTGAATTTTAACAATCCCTATGATTTAAGTCTAGGGAGATTTCACACACCTTGACAATGCCCTTGCCCCACTCCAGGGCCTGGAGTGTAGTAAATCTGGAGATAGCTGAGCCCCTTGGGTATAGTGTTTAAGAAGAGAGAGAGCTTTGGGATTGGATGGCACACTTTCAAGTCTTACAAATAAGTGAAATCTTAAAACCTTCTTATGCCTCAGTTTCCTGAACTGTCAGATTAGAAAGATAATAGTTGGTAGCCCGTGGGCTTCCATGACCTGGAACAGGTTCTGCCACATGCTCATCTTCCTTCCTGCCATCACCACAGTGCTGCACTCCTAGTGCTGGAAACAGGGCTTGGCATGGCAGCTCAGACACTACTCTAACTTGGTGTACATGTTGCCAGACTGACTCCATCTTTTGCAGTTAGACCAGACATCTGCTTCCTGTCCTTAATATACAGTTCATGACAGAATAATTCAGAGGTGGGGGATATATCAGATAGTGCAACAATTCAGGCTAATGTTGTAAACACTGCCATTAGTAAGAGTAACTCAAAAAGTTAATTCAAATGTGCAAAAGTCATAATTACCCAAAGCATCATATAAACTGCAATCCAATTTGTGATGGTGTTAATAACTTTTGTCTTACTGACAGACTCTTCCATAATTGGAACTAATGAGAAACCAATACGAAGTCCTAATGGCAGTTGAGGAAACAGAAAACCAAGAACAGACCCTCAGATAATTGGGTCTTATTCCTTTGTTCCTCATCTCTACCCAGAGAGATCAAATCTCAAAGGCTGGCTAATGTGTAATGGCTTGGAAATGTGAGACTTAAATAACACTAGCAAAATCCCTAGTTAGGAAAAAGCAAAAAGTTTGATTTCTTCCTAACCTCAACAGGCCATCCAGACGACAGGTACCTCATCATCCATTCCTTTATAAAAGACTTACAGGGGTCATGCACAGTAAAGTGTCATGTTGAAATCCAATCCTACTCAAGTTAACTCGCAAAAATTACTTTTTAGTTTTTTTAATAAAAAAAATAAGAAAATTCACTTAAGTACCACAAATGTTTACTATGGAATATGACCTTAAGTGGATTCAAAACTGCAACTCGAAATCGTTCAGTTGATTGTTGATATCTTGCAAATGAACTGACTAACACAATTACTTATTGATCCCTAATAATAATCCAGACGTCCAGTATCAAGTGCTAGAAAACTAAAGATAGAAGTTCTTCCCTCTGTTCTACAAGATTCCAATCTACTGGGTGTGGAAGGGACACCAGGAGATACTGACAAAACAGTCCGTCAATGAGCTAAGTCTCACGGGAGGGGGGCCTCCAAACTTGACCTGTCTCGGAGAGCCAGGGGGGGTTCCAGAGGCAAATGAGGTAGGAAGAACTATGCCAATTTGTTGGGAGCTATTGGGGGCTGTGGACCCCCGGACCCTGAATTCCCTGTGAGCAGCTTGTTTTTCCTATGCTTGCAGCTGCTCTGAGCAGAACAACTTGTTTTCCTCTGCTCTGAGCAGCCTGCAGCTGCTCTGAGCAGGAGACCCTGATGGCAGGCTGGTGGGGCTGCAGCTGAAAGATCCCGAGAGCTGGGGCATGGCCAGAACCCTATATGAGCTTCCCCTGAGCACAATAAACTCGGCCCTCTTGTGACCCATGTCTCTGTGTGCCTCAGCCTATGTGTTTTTACGTTTCTGGCTTAGTTCCCGGCTCGCGTACTGCTTACCGCCTTTAGTGGCCCTGGACCTACAGGCGTAGCCTCCACGTAGCGATGTGCTTTACATCAGTTAGCAAGGAAGAGTTTGAAAAAAGGGGGGCGTTTTGGATAGATCTTTAGACAAGAGATATTAAGACAAGGCACAAATGAGAAGAGTGGTTGCTTGAGGAGTCTGCTGGGTTAGCAGCCGAAGCAGATGGGGCTGCACGCTGAAGAACTTGGCTGGTCTCGGTCTGATGTCAGTCAGATCTAAACCCAATCCTCGGCTCTACCTCAGTTCGCTGTGTTAACCTCTACACGGAAACACACCTCTCAGAGCCCCAGGTTTCTCAGCTGCAGGCTAAGAATACTGCCTTCTACTTCATTCAGCCATTATTCTCAGTATTTGTGTTCAATGTGGTACAGGAAACGCTTCTCACTACGTGCTGTACGAGTGCCCTGCGTATTTTGGGCTGAAGGTACTGGAGAAAACTCAGAAGGACGTCTGAAGCAGGAGGAAAAGCCTTGTGTTTTCTGACCATGACCCTGAGGCAGGTCATCAAGCCTCCACATCACAAGTGCCCCCCAGAGGTGAGCCTCATCCTTTCCTCAAGGGAGAAAAGCTCTCAGAGAAGCCTCTCAACAGAGGTGGCACAGAGCCGCTCCTCATTCAGTACTGCTGGGCCGTACTTCCTGCACTCTCCGACTTCCCACTTTCTCTTTGTAAAACATAGCCATTCAGTGAACCATTTCTTTGGGTCTTCCTGGCCAGGAGGATGCTCACAGCACACGTGCTATCCCTCTTTTGCTACAGGGGCGGCTGACACAAGTTCCAGGGAGGTTTAGAAAAGGTAGTCTTCTTTCTTCTGCATCATTATGTCCAGAGCCTCGGTCCTGGGCAAGCTCAACTAGGCTGTCACTATGTGTGAGACACACAGCCCTGGACCTGTGACACAGGCCTATTAATACTCTCTTCCAGGGAAAACAGACATTGGTTTTCTCTAGCAGAATTTCCCTTGCCAGTAGACAAATGGTTTCGTTTAAAAGATTATCTGCAGTTTCTCTTCCTGGAGATGGAAAAAGGAAGCAGTAGTCCTGACAATGCAACCCAAGACACATCAGGAGGACCACAAGCGGACATAGGAAGGCTTAGATTCCTCAGGACCCATGAGCTAAGGACACAGGGCTAACACATCAAAGAGAAAGACCATAATCAGCAGGCAAGTTCCCCTTTCTCTGACATCTGACTGCACCTCCTTGCTTGGTATGGATTTTGGTTCCCTCGCGAACTCCTAGAGGTTTTGTGGGGTTAGTTGAACATTGACAGCCCAAAGCTTGGAATTCAGTCTAAGAGCCAAAGGCAGGCCCCGTTTCTACGAGGCCAGGAGTTCCCCTGGAGAGTGTCAAAGGCCCCACTATACCTAGACTGATTAATCATGCCTGGCCCCAAACTTCAAACAATAAAGGGACTGAAAGGAAAAACAGATCCCTGAGGCTGGGTTTTATTTAATTCTATTCCTATTTCCCCATCCCAGGAGACTGGAAGTGGGAGTGTAAGGTGACCCCTCACCCACAGAGTCAGGCTGCAGGGTGAGGAATGAAGTGACATGGGGGCCAGCAGACTTGACTAGGAGAAAGGCCCAAGGTTGTACCACAGTGAAGGACACGTGGCTAAAAGAGCTTAAAAAAAAAGAATAAAAGCTTAGGTAAATAAACAGTACAGAAAAAAGAGAGGAAAAGGAGAATTACAGGGTCTCCAAAGGAAAGTACTGGCACATCTCAAGAACTGCCGGGAGAAGAGAGACTCCAAGATTCGGCCATTCCAGAAGGTTCTACTCCTCTACCTGTCTGATCTGATGCCCATCTTCTCTTTTCGCCTTACGTCCTCCCTGGGTTCCACAGGCAATGGGGACCAGTCAAAGGGGTCACTGGCTTTGAGGGAGAGACTTCTAGTATCGTTTTGGGCATGAGTGCTTTTCCTGAGCCTGGTCTCTGGAGAGTGGCGGGGGAGATGTAAAAAGAAAAGTAGAAGAGACTGAGAGAGGGCTGGTTCTGACAGAAGGGCACTGGTTCCTGGTGGGCCCTATGCCCTGATGGCTGTCTCTCCTTGTTTGTCCAGAAGCTTCAACTCCACACCCATTTGGTGAGCTCAGTTTCAGGGAAACAATGCTCTCAGAAGTATAACTACTATCTTCTAGAAGCTTCCACCACCTGGGAGCCCCACACTCCTATCTCTTTGCATAGGTAGACTGGAAGTGCCTTCAACAGCCTCTCAAAGCAGTCTTCATGGAGCAGCAGCTAACTTGTACCTGCCGTGTGGTCCTTGGACAGCATTTCTGAGGTCCTCTCCCCTCAGACCTTAGGATATTCACCTTCTTTGCAACCCTTAGGGATGCTGTTGCAATGGTGTGTTGTGCATGGCTTCTGGACCCACATTTCTCTTCAGTACATGCTGCATACCCATCCTCTTTTTCCCTCATCGTGGGCTGGTTCTCCTGCTAAATTTGGTATTTCTCTCAGAAATCAGTGTTACTTTCTATTCCTACTACACAAGACTGATAAACTTGAGTTATCCACAAAGGGAGTTAGTATGTGCAGAATCCCCTTTATAAGTGATGAAAATTTTAAATGATTAAAAAGATAACACTCGGTCATCTTAACCCCTTCTCCAGACACACACACACACATAAGGCAAACTTAGAAGGTGACCAGGTCAGTCCAATTGCCTTGCCCTTGAGACCAAGACTCTTCACGTATCTATCATGGGCTAGAGAGACAAGATGTAGCACTTGCCACAGGGCTCTTAACTACTGGTCCCAGAGGAGAGGCTGTGCTATTAGTGGGCATCACCCCCTAAACTAGCCCAGGCTTTTCCTCATCTATATCCTACCATCTTCCCTACCATATGCCTGTGGTATGGTAGTAGGACCAACTGTGGCAGGCAGCAGGCATAATTTCTTAAATTTGAGAAGCATTTTACTTTTTATATGTATGGGTGCTATGCCTGCAGATAATTTTATGTGTCAGATGTCTGCTACGGGCAGAGGCCAGAAGATGGGGTTAGACTTCCTGGAACTGGATCTGCATATGTTTGTGAGCTGCCATGTGCTGCTAAAAGTTGAACCCAGAGCCTCAGAAAGAGTAAGTACAGATCTTAACCACCGACCCATCTCTAGCCCATCCAATAATCCTTAGCAATTTCTGGTTAGCATGTCTCTGTTTTGTTGATCTACAAATTCTTTACATACTTTGATATAAGTCCTATGCTGCAGGAACTAAAATTACGTGAGGCTTGCATTTTTACTCATTTTAATGAAAATTCTTAATTTTAATGTAGCCTAAATTACAAACCTTCCCTTTATGGTTACACTGATTCTGCTGTCCTATTAAGAATATTTGCCAATCTCAGATCATCTATTATTTAAAACCTTTGTATTTTACACTTCCTGCTTAGATATATAATCTATGTGGAATTTATTTTTATGTTAGAAATAAGTAAGGTGACAAAATTTCCATTTGATAGCCAATTATCACTATTTCATTTAATAACACACCCTAGTCACAGCTCTGCAGGGCCAACACTGTAGCTAACAAACTGCCCATGCAAGGACGTTTGGTTCTAGATGCTCTGATTACCCTACTCTCAAGCAGTCTGTAGAAGCTTTGGTATTTGTTGGTTGTATGTTTACTTTTAAGGTTGTCTTATCATTGTCTCTTTCCATGTACGATTTAAATGACTTCCGATCTCCAATTCTTACACATGTATTTACTACAATTTGAACTGGACTGCACTGAATCTACAGAACACTGGGAAGAACTGTCAAATTTACCACTGAGTCTTCCGGTATTTCCTTATGACATCGATACACTCACTAATGTTTTAGTGCTTCTCACGTCCATGTCTTTCATATCATGATTTTTGTATCTGATAATACTGGAAATCATGCTATTGACAATGTGTTACTTTCTAAGCAAACGTTTCTGCCTATAGATGTGAAATTGAATTTTATTTTCTTTTGCCGTAGCAATCCTGTTAAGTTCCTATCTTGTTAAATTTTAATACTTTATAGATTCCGTTGATTTTCTAAACACATGTAATTGTATATGAAGTCAACTTTCTTTCTAAAATTTGTATTTGAAATTTATTTTTAATCTGTTACGTTGGTTAGGAGTTTCAACATGATGTACATAACGGGAGTGACAAACATGTTCAGAATGGTATATGCCTTATGATTTTTGTGTAGATATCCTTATTCAGAATAAAGAAGTTCTGTTTTTACTTTGCCAAGACATTTTTTATGTCATGAATATGTATTGTTTGGTCAAAAGCATCATTTATACAACTATTCATATATCACAGAATTTTTCTTTTATCCTTTTAGTAAGGAATTACATTAGCTGATTTTTCAAAGGTGCAATAATTCTAAACAAGTTATGAAAACTTTTGGACATTATGTCTTCAAATACAGCTTCCACTTTACCTCTACCCTCTCATCCTGGGGCTCCAACTATATGTCTGCTAGTGTTTTGCCTATCTCCATATCTCATGCCTCTCTCTGTATTTGATGTATTTTCCAGCCTTCTGTATATTATATTGCAGTGTGAACAACCTTTTCTCTGATGTATGTTTTGTTTCATTTCCTGCTTTTGTATGCTGCATTGCGTGTTCTTTTCTTTATTCTATTGAATTCTTTTAATATTTGAAAATTTTTCCTTAAAAAATAATTATGCCATTTCTCCCTTCCTTTCCCTCCCTCCAACCTCTCTCATGGTTCTTCCCCATGTCTTCCCCCTCACTGCTCTTAAATTCATGGCCTAATTTATTATTATATTATATGTATATATTAGCATATATACATATAAATTGTGGAGTCTGTTTAATGTTGCTTGCAGCATGTATGATATTTATATAGATTAATATATATGTATATGTACATATATTTATTTATTTCAGGACTGACCACTGGAAGGAGATAACTAATCAGAGGGCTCATTCCTAGACCAGTTCTTTCCCTCCCAGAAGCCATTAGGTGCCCCTAATTCTTCTTCCTCTCCACTCTGCATTGTCTGTTATAAAATTCCCTTTTCTTCACACAGCTCCCAGCTCTCTGCTGAACCTTCCCCATTCCTCTTACCTTTCTAGAATACGTTAATTACAGATATTCCAATTTCTACTTTACCATGCCTATTTCTGCCAATATCTTGCCTAAGTCTGGATGTGGAAAATCCTTATATGCTGTATTATTATGTAATTTCCATTGACTGAACAAAAAAACATATGAAAACTTTTTATATATGTTGAGTCTCTGTCTTGTCCTCTAGAAAGGATAGGATTTTGCTTGTTGAATTTTGTCACAGTGGGGACAGATGAACTGAATTAAATCAGGGGTTGAGCCGATTCGGAGTTAAACTTCAGCCTTTGAAACTTGTTGCTGACTAGTCTATCTTTACTCCTGGTACCAACTAAAAGCCTACAGAGTTTTAAGCATTTTGTTCTTGCTCCTGATGCATACATTCAAATTTTTATCCTACAGTTGCAGCCTACCTGATGGATTGATGGGTATTTGGTTTCTCAACCTCTGACCGGCAGGTTGCCAACCACCAAATGATGAATGTAGAAATGTTAAGCTCAGCTCTAGGCTCTTTTCTGACCTTGGTCCCTTAAGTCCTTTACCAAGTAGATCTTTAAGCCTTCTAACCGTGTGTGTAACACACACACACACACACACACACACACACACACACACACATACAGCATTAGCTCTATGTGTGTATATATTGATTATCATACACACACATACAGCATTAGCTCTATGTGTGTATATATTGATTATCATGCAGCTTTTTGATTCAAAGGTACTGGAGGATAATCTAATCTTGTCAGAAACAAAATACTCAATAAATTTTCCAATGGATGAATAAAAATACTTTATAAAATACTTCATATTTGTGATTACCATTATTCCAATAATAATAATATCTTAAGAATGGGAAAATTTTAGCATAAAATATATATATATGTAACAGCATGACCCTTGAACTTCATCTTCTGACCTATGAAAAGCTGGACTTTACAAAGCAGCCTATGGAGTCACAATATTGGTAATATTAGGCCTAAGATTTAAACCATCCTCTGCTTACTTCTATCTAAGACAATCATGCTATTATTCCTGCTGCAGAGAAGAATATCTGTAGTCCTTCTGACCCTGATGATGGTCACAATTGCTCTTTAGTCTCTTTTAAGAAACCATAACTCTTCCCTCAAGATACTTAGTTCCAGCCTTCAATATCTCCTATTCGGTGCTCACTGCTTATCTGTTCACCTCCCTGCTTTCCAGCTATCTGTTTAGAAATTATTATCTCAAAAATAAAACCCTTTAAAATTACATGTATATACTTCAAAAAAATAGTTCCTCATCTTTATCCCCCCACACTTCCACATCTACATCCACATTTAGCAGCACAGGTATTATGAAATAGCTCAATGGATCTGTGCTTCTGGGTAACAGGGCAGGCTGTCCCATCCCTGCTTCTCTCTTAGCCTTCCTCCCCACCAAACTACCTTATCTTATTAATCTCTTTTACTTACATTTAGGTGCAAATACAACACCATTGTTTTTGCAAAGGCCAAGATGAACCGAGACCCTACAAGGCCTCCTGCATACTTTTTTTTTTTTTAAATCCTCATAGCAACACCTCTGTTTTAAGCACTTTTCCTTTCCTTGCAGTGAAGGAAGTGGATTCGTGTATATTCACATCTTTGGGGTCCACCACAGCGCTTTGTGCTTACAGAGGACTAGCGCCTAGTGACAACACGCCTTCCTGGAAGACAACCACGTGTTTTATCTAAATTGCTAAGCCCAAGAACGGTCCTTGGATACTCCTATAGTGTGTAGATTCTGCAGCAAGCATTTTCTCAGTTTCTGAAAGTCACCTTTTCTTTCTTTCTTTCTTTCTTTCTTTCTTTTCTAATATAACTTCAAGAATCAAAACTCTGCTTTAAGGGAATTCACTCTCTGAGTATCTGTACCAAAGACAACAGATGGGAAGAAAGCTGGACTTGGAGTCACTCTGACACGTTTGGGGCTGTCATTGTTATCACTTTCTGTAAAGCATGGCATAAAAAAAAACATATAAAATAAAAAGAAAGATAATTTTATATATTTAGTTTAGTAATAGTCAAATAGAAGGACACAGAAGAAATAAAAAAAGCATCCAAAGTCTTAAATAATTCTTGTTCAGTCAATGGATCCTGTGCTAAGTAGGTGTCAAATTCCCTATCGTCTTTTAAGACACATTACCACAGTTAGTTTTAAACAAGCCCTTTATGCACACACACACACACACACACACACACACACACACACGTATGTATGTATGTATATAAAATATATGAAGCCTTTCCATATATGAAGCCTTTACTGGATATGATAACTAATAATTCTAATCCCAGTAACTAAGGTAGAATTGTAACGTGGGCTACAGAGTGAGTTCCAGGATAATCTGGAGTTAGATCCTGTTTCAAAACAAACAAACCAAGACGCATATGAAGTCAAATTACATAACAGTGTCTCAATAACACCCCGATGACTTGCCAGGACTGGGAGAGGGGAAAGTACACTTGTCAGCATGGCCCTGAACTGCTCCCAATCTGCCTCTGCCACTCTGATCTCTATAGCTCTATAGGAAGGAATTCCTTTTAGATGTCCAAGGGCAGTGCTTGTATGTCCCAGCCCCACTTCGGTATGGGCTCTCATATTGCTCTCTGTCCAGAACCCTCTGCCTTCTACTTCTTTCTCTGGACAAAACATCCTTTGGCCTAGGTTCAATTCAAATGATACTCAGTCCTTCCCACCTCCCAGAGGGACCACGGTGGCAAGTATGAGGCAGTCACATGGGAATGGTGGCCAAGAGCAAGCACTGGGTGGGTATACATCATACATATGGCCTCCTCAGAACATTTCTGTCACACAATAATTCATCAACAAATCACAGCATTTTGTGTATTTTAGAACTTAGCCCACATATCCCAATTTTTTTTTTGGATTATTGTATTTGCACCTTAAATGGTCCAGTATTTAGCATGCTGCTCAGAAAACTCATTCATGCATGTATATATTCATTCACTTGCTGAAGTCATTCCTGGGTTTAAGAGAAGAGAATAAACAAATAACATTGCCCAGAAGAGGCTCACAGTGCAAGTGGGGGGAGGCAGCAGGAATGTCATTGTGTATTTAGATGTTTAAATATTATTGTCTATGTGTTATACTTAGGGATGATGATATATACAAGTGGAAAGAATTATTGGGCCATAGGCATTAGTCTGAGCAATAATATTACGTCACAACATAGCAGACGGTATATATTACCTCCTTTGAAGAGTCATATTATTTGGGGATATTTGATTTTTTTTCACAGCATCCAATTGTGTGGGTTTTTCTTTACAAGTTTCAGCTGTGACAGCCCTGTTTATAGAAGGTGTGGGAAGTTTTCACTCATATCAACAACACGGGTAGGAGATGGCACTGCAGGCCTTCACGGTGGGGAGTCTCAGGCTGACACACTTTCAACTTCCTAAGCGAAATTCAGTGCAGGAAGCAGTAACAATCTGGATCAACAGCATAACGCATCCTCTTAAGACAAAAGAGGACAGAATTTGAGTTTACATAAAACCTCCAGTCTTCGAGCTTTTGAATAGATTTTAAAAATCAAATACAGATAACATGGGTTTGTTTGAAGCTGTGTACTTGGTAGTACCGCAGTCAGGCACACCAGAGCCACCAGGCTGTTGTCAATGAGGAAGTATGGAGATCACATAAGTGCAACAGACAGAAGACCCCTGCGTGCTCCACCTCGGAAACACAGATGTTAAATGCAATCTTCCTGTTTCCTGGTATAATTGTTGCCCTTTCAAGATGTACACAACTGTTAAGGTGATCAGCTGCAGCTGGAAACACCTCCCACTGCCTTTTAAAGTGCCCAGGTGAAGACTATCAGATCCATATGGGGGTTGATACGTGAAGATAACACAGCCCCAATTCCACCATCGATCAGAAGCTAGGCTGAACAGTGGCCTTTATTTTAAATGACTTGGATGTTATTTTAATTATGTTTCTGTTCCTAACCAAATTACTAACACAGACAACCTAAAAGAAGATAGATTTATTTTGTCTCTTGGTTTTATGGGGTTTAGTCTATTGTTGCAGGGAGGCCATGGTCGGGGGAGAGCCGCTCAGTTCTCATGGTGGTGGGCCAGGAAGACAGGAAGCAGCCAGACATAATATGCCCCTGAGGACCAAACGCAGTCAGCGATCATTTCAAGCTAGGCCCCATCTCACCGAGTTTGCAGGCCCTCTTCATTAGCACCTCTAGAGACTAAGGTTTCAAAATCTGAACCTGGGGAGGCATTCTATATTCAAATATAACAGGTGACCAGACATATAATCAAGTGTAGAAAATGTTATAATAAGTAAATGAAGTTAGAAATCAGATAAGCTCCTATGAGTTGTTCTGTATTTAAGTAAAAATATACCCTCTCTATATCTCTCTTTCTCTTATCCATATTGCTCATTTACTGTGACTAATTGGGAGCTATCTAAATAACTGATTTCTCTGGCTGTCCCCCCAGGCATTTTCCAGTCTCTGTCTCCAGTAAACAGTAATTTCCAAGTAAGACAGGAACACAGGGAAGTCATGGGAGGGAGTAATTTGTCACTGTCACCCACAAAAGGAAGATGGCAACATTAAGTTTGAGTCCAGACATCCTAATGACTCTGCAAAGCTAGTCACCAGCTCACACGAGAGCAACCATGAATTATCTCTACTTTTTCTGTTTGGATTTGAAGAACACTAAGAGATAACAAGGTGAGGAGCTAAAAGGTGAGGAAAAAGGGACCGAAAAAAAAAAGTTCCTCCCCCAAAAGACGATGGTGGGGACAGAGGCAGGAATGGTGGTGGTGAGGATCAGCTCTGCCCACGCTGTGCTGTTGAGAGCTGGAGGTGAGAGACAGGAACACCCAGTATCCTTGCAAGGCACCATCCTGCAGACCGGGCCAGAGTGCTGCCATGTCAGGCACTAATCACTGGCTGAGATGGTCACCTCATTCAGAGCCTAGCAGATCTGCCACTCCACATAAGAGCAGTTTGTTATAAGCTTAAAATGAGATGGCTTTTTTTTTTTAAACCATGGCTTTCAGGCTCCTTGCTAGTATTAGAATGGGAGGCCCAGAGCAGTTAAGCTCAATGCAGGGATATGACCCCAGGCCTTGGCTGCATGGTACAAACTGTGCCATACAGGGTGTCTTCTAGACTGGTTCATTCTGTTGTCTCTCAGGCACAATGGAAGCCTGCCATGCTGAAATACTCCTTATCTACACCTGCTGAGGGATAATGCTCTCGTACCCAGTAAAGATTTGTCACTCATATTGGTTTAATAAAATGCTGATTGGCCAGTAGCCAGGCAGGAAGTATAGGTGGTACAACCAGATTAAGAATTCTGGGAAGAAGACAGAGATGCAGTCACCAGCCAGATGCAGAGGAAGCAAGATAAGAAAGTCTCACTGAGAAAAAGTATCAAGTCACGTGGCTAAGGATAGATAAGAATTATGGGTTGATTTAAGTTGCAAGAGCTAGTTAGTAATAAGCCTGAGCTAATAGGCCAAACAATTTATAATTAATATAAGTCTCTGTGTGTTTCTTTGGGACTGCAGGTCTGCTGGACCAGGCAGGACAGAAACTTCAGTCTGCATACACCAGGCCTTTTTTTTTATTATTATTTCAGACCCTTGGCATATGCTGCTCCTGCTTCTTGATGTGCAGATCCCAATTTTCGTCCTAGGTGATGCTCTAACTTATTCCATGCAAGCCAGTTAATTCACTCCCTCTCCTCTCCCACCCCTCCATCACATCTCAGAGAAGTGGCATGTGGCCTTTGCATGAAGTTCTGCCTTCTACATTGCATGTCCACTTAATCACTAAACATCTCTGTAAGGTAGCGACTGTTGTTCCTATTTCACAGGTGGCAAAAACTAGTCATAAAATGTCAAATGCTTATTATGAACCCAACACCAGCATGTAACTTGGGTAGTTGTGAGCCCTTTACTACTCTGCTGTGTTACCTCTAAGCATTCAGTTTTCACTTGTTTCAGAGTCAGGTTCTTCTATTAGATGCACAGTAGAGCACACAAAATGGTCAACACGGTGGAAAGGAGAGTGCAGCTAGGTGATAGAACTCAAGTCTAGAGGTTTCTCTAGATTGCAACAAACTCCCTGAGCTTGTTACAAGGTACTAATGCAGGATGGGGAATTTCAAAAGCTATTTTCTCTTTAATCAGATGCTGTCTTCACAATAGAGTATCTACTCACATATCTGAACGCACAGTTAAGAGAAAAGTGAGACCAGAAAATGAGGCAGGCCGACTAAGTGACGCTAAGCAAGTGGCCAGCAGTCCACATAGGCTCCTGTAGGGCAGTTAGTAGAGATGTGTTTTTTCCCACCATTAGCTTCTGGTTTGTACTAAAGCAAAGAGGAGTGCTCCAGGGGCAGCATGGACAGTATGCGTTGGGTTTCTGTACTATGAGAAATGACTAGCGGCACATGTGTGATCTTAAAGACCAGGCCCCAAAGACAGTGGCAGTCCCTAACAAGTGGGTGTCAAAGCAGGTTGGACAATCATGAGTTCTTTTTAGTTTCACCACTAAGCTCAGCAATGGCAAACAGCAGCTCTTCTTTCCAGCCACAGACCCACAAGTAAAATGCTAACTTCAGCCCTCTGGATACGGCTCCTCCCAGAGAGCAGGCAAGGTGCTGGGGCTGAGGACAAGGTAAGAGGTGTGCTGTAAACAAACAACGGGCTCTGGCTATAGCCGCTCACTCATGCCGGGTCAAGGTAATCCACTTGATGTGCTGGGCACAGCTTGTTCCCTGTTTGACACAAAGACTGTGGCAAGACAGATGTGAAGACATGGCAGGGCACACAGACGGGGCTTGTCTGGAGGGAAGCACTCCTGGTCCCCTAGCTTTGGCTGGTTCATTTGCTTCCTCAAGTATCAGTTTTCTCAGCTGCTCAAAGGAAACCACTCTTCCTTGTTCCTGGGATGGTGGTTTGAAGACGGCAAGATACTAGACAGATGAAACGAGCATGAATATTAACACAATGAATTCTATTGTTCCCTCTACCCAATTTCTAGACTTGTCTAGCAAACCTCATAGGGTGGAATCTGGGCTCTGGGGCTGCTTAGAATGCCTCTATCAAACTCACTTCCTTGTTTCCAACCTTAACTTTCTCTTTCATAAATGGACCTAGAACTGCACCTGTTCCGAAGAAAGATAACTGGAGTACTGCCCTGTTTGGGGCACTGGTGTAGACTGGTCTAAGCATAGGCTAAGGCAAGTCAAGGCATGGGCATAACATGACACATATGTATTCATAAACTATCCACCAGAAGGGAAACGCACAAGATCCAGAGGAGAATAGCCTGGGCAGAGGACTGAACAGTATCATGTGTTAAAACATTATAATAATTATCCTTTACTTCACAGCTGATATCCACTTATGAGTAAGTACACTCCATGTTTGTCTTTCTGGGTCTGGGTTACCTCACTCAGGAGGATTTTCTCTAGTTCCATCCATTTGTCTTCAAATTTCCTGGTGCCACTATTTTTAACAGCTTAGTAATATTCCACTGTGTAAATGTGCCACATTCCTTATCCACCCTTTAGAGGAGAGGCATCTAGACTGAGTAAAGGATAACTGTGCTATAATCCACAGACCCAGAGAGGTAACAAAGAGGGCCCAATGGGGGAATGCATGAATCGGGCAAGGGAAGAAGGAATCTCCTGGGTCAAGTGGGGGAAGGTGGGGATGGGAACTAGAGGGATTGGGTTAGGGGCTTGATAGAGGGGGGAGAGTACTAAAACAGGTAACTGGAAATGGGGGCATTTCCGAGTCAGGCAGAAAACCTATGCAAGGGAAACTCGGATGAATCTACAAAGATGACCCAGTTAAGACTACTATTGTAGTGGATACATCGCCTGAACTTGCCCTCTCTTGTGATCAGCTTGGTGACTACCCCAATTGTCCTCAGAGAGCCTTCATCCAGTAATGTATGGAAACAGATGCAGAGACACACAGACAAACATTAGCCTGAGCCTGGGGAATCTTGCTGACGAAAGGGAGGAAGGATTGTAGGTACTAGAGGGGTCAAGGGCATCACAAGAAAACCAACAGAATCAACTAAGATGGCTCACAGGAACTCACAGAGTCTGTAGCAACAACCAGGGAGCCTGCATGTGACCAACCTAGGACCTCTACATATGTGTGACAGTTTTGTAGCTTGGCCTTCTTGCGAGAAGACAATGGGAATCAGCTGGTCCCTGATGCTTTGGCTGGCTTTTGGGAACCTATTCCTCATACTGGATTGCCCTGCCCTGCCTTAATACAAGGGGAGGTGCTTAGTCTCACTGCAACTTGGTATGCCATGCTTTGTTGATACCCATAAAAGCCTGTCCCTTCCTGAACAGAAGAAGAGGAGAAATGGATTGAAGGCAAAGGAGAAACGGGACAGAATGGGAAGAGAAGAGGAAGGGGACAAATGCGGTTGGGATACAAATAAATTAATTACAATGAGCACATTCATAAACCTTGATTTTCTTGAGCACTGAATGCAGAAAACAATGGTAGCTTAGAGTGGTTTCAAGATGACAGCAGTGAGTGCTAAAGGCCCTGAGCAAACACTGGGCACAAAGTGTGTTTCAACGAGTTGTAGATGAAATAAAAGAAAGTAGGCTGAGCTCTTCAAAGGAAACTGTCCACTGTGTGTTTTGATTGTTGACAGCTTTGTAGGAGGCATATGAGAGCTTTGTAGATTTCAGCAACAAAACAAAAAAACTTACTCATGTTCAGCTTCGAAAAACGAATTTACCTATTTCATGGCCAGCTGTGACACAGACTGCAGCCATTACCTAGGAGCTACGGCAAGGAATGGAAGAAGACACCAGGGCCCATTCGTTTTTCCTAACTGGAGATACTGTTACATAATGGAGCAGAGCCCTGGCTGCCCCGCCAAGCTGAAAGAGAAAACACAGATTTTTCAATCAAGCTTTGACAGTAATTTTCTGGTTTTCTCAGTTTTGGTTTTCTCATCTGCAAATGAGAGAATTTAGTACAGAAACTCTTTGGGTAGCCTTTGTGTTCCCAAACTGTATGCTAACTCATTATCCAAAGAGGAGTATGTGTATATCACACTGCAAACACTATGATGTCACGGCAGGGGCACGGCTTCGCATACTGAATTAAGTGGCACCAGACTTAAAGAGGGGTGAGCTGGAGGAACTGGCTACAGCCCCAAGGCCTGGATCCCTCTCAGCTTCCTGTCTACAGGTAAGAGACTGGTCACCTGGATTGGGCCACTCCTCTGCAGCTCTCCAAGAAAGCCCTGGAGTCTGAGAACAGAAATTCCAAAATTTTTCACCCCAATCGTCCCCTGTGCCCCTCTACCGTGTATGTGTCTGCCACACTCCCATAGCCGCTGATCTTCAGCAGCAGTGATTCTCATTAAATCCAACCTCGGCTTAAAACCACAGTCCTGAAATCATATTAACACATTCTTCCTTCTGCTTCTGATCAGACAGACCCAGAAACTCCCTGAAGTCGTGCGTCTGCTATCTGCTCGGGGCCTGGCACGGCCTTTCTCCTTCCAGTCTCCACAGATGGCTTTATCAGTGCTTGGAATCCCCTCCACTTCTATGGACTTTCTGTTTTCAATGTGCCCCGTGGAAAAGCTTCCTGCTGCTGCCAGTTCTGACCCAGAGTCTGGCCTGTTCAGCTCTGATCTCATGCCTGCCCACTTGTTGCTTGAACATCACAACTGTTCTGAACCCATGTCATCAGATTTTATATTTTTGCTCCTCTGGGTTCCAGGTGGCATCTCGTGAGCACAGAGACAGATCTAGCTTCATGAGTCAATCAGATCTGAAATCTACCTTTCAAAGTCCCTCTTCATGGATTTAGTGATCCTTACTTTGAGGTCACAGAACCCTTCCACAACTGTCATGTCAGTAGGATTCATGTCCAATGGCAGGCATGCAAAGGAACGCAGAAATAGGTAGAACATGTACAGGAGAAACATCAAGAGGGCAACTAGTACTCGGTGGAGAGTGGGATTTGGAGATGCTATGGCAGAGGCAGCAATGTAATCTGACTGTATCTGATGCCTGACTAGGAATGTCTAGGAGGGGGAGAAGGATCCATGCTCAGCAATGAAGCATGGACATACAGGAAAGGGGCAGAGAACATGGGAAGAAGGCCACATGTCCCAGAAGCTCGATGTCAGACGGACAGGTGCTGAAGAAGCCATGTTGATCCTGACTCCTCAGTCTCCACTTTCATATCTTTTGATCACCTGGCTACTTTTATTGAGGAGTTTAGGTCTCCGAATATTCCATTTAAAAAGTACCACATTAGCAAAACCATTGTTTTGGCTTAGTTCTTGGCTTCTACAGAAATAAGCTGAATGGAAAAATGGGATATTGTATCATTGCAGGTGTTTGGAGCAGAGCAAGGCTCCTCAGCCACCATGCGGGGGGAAGTCAGTCCATAGCTGGACAAGGCTTCTTTGTGGCAGGGATTGGCTTGAGCATGCAGGGTAGCTAGCAACACCTCTGGCTTCATTTTGTCACACACCAGTGATATTTCCCCTTCCTCAGATGTGCTAACTCTCTGCTAGGTGGAATGAAGGTGTCTAAAGTCACCCCTGCTTGAGATCCACCAGCCTAGAGAAAGTAATACGAGCTACAGACTCAATCTCGAGTGCAAAGCTAGCTAAGACACTAGTTATGAGATTCTGGAAATGTCACTGTGTGCCCCACAACATGGGAACTGACCTTTCTTTATCTACTAGGACTGCTGAAAGGGGTAAAGGTAAAGTAGGAGGAGCACCAGGCGGAGCACCGGGGCCATGGAAGGCAGGCAGGATATGGTCATGCAGTACTAAGAACTGTGATTCTTATTAAAGATGCTGATATTATCGATGTATTATTAGAAGTAATAGTTAAAGCTTAAAAGTGACTGAACAAACACATTCTACTTTCCAAGAAATAATAATGGTGTGGCTTGCTGTGAGCACAGTTCCAGGCATCTCTTACCCAGGGATCCTTCTGTAATTTCCTGTCTCCATTTTGAGACTATTTTATGTTTTACCAAAGCCTTCCACGCTTAGCGCAAATAACGATAATTACTGTACTTGCCTGTTTACTGGGCTGCAATTTTCCAAAACTCCAGGCTTTCTTGCATTCACCTTCCACCCTCATCAGCCAGGAAAGCGGCTTGTCAGTATACACTTGCTGAAAGCCTTTTCTCAAGGTTTGCTACTTATTTAGATATTCTCGGGGACAAATTCAAAAGTAGACCAACTATGTATTAATAGGTCCATCATTCCACATTCCACAGTGATAAGTGTGAGTCACGGATTCTGACCAGTCAGGCTTACTCACAAACCTCCACCTTGCCATGAAGGTTTTGACAAAGTTAGGCAGCCGTGTGAGCCACCGTTGTCCCATTTGACAAATGTAACGGAAAAGCACCATGCAAAGAGCTTCTTCCTAAGTGTGAGACAACAGAGAGAAGAATAGATTCTTGGGTCCATAATTCAGCTCTGAGTTGCAGGTGCCCCCATGGCCAAATAAGGCTTCACATATCTGTCCCCTTAAACTACACACTTGCTGTTAGAAGTGATTCCACAAAGAGGAGAAATGTGCTTCTGTCTCAAGTTTAGAAATAGAAGAGATCATTGCTTGGAAAAATGTCTGTCATCAAAATGCCACGCATCATATCCATACATAATATCCATCTTTGCATATTAATTATAAATAAACACTCCTCAAATCACATTACTGGATTCTGCTGCTTGCCTTCCCTCTCTTCCATAAGAGCTGGCATGGGTTAGGCAGTAGTGGCGCATGCCTTTAATCCCAGCACTCGGGACGCAGAGGCGGGCGGATCTCGGTGAGTTCAAGGCCAGCCTGGTCTATGCAGTAAGGTCCAGGACAGCCAGGACTGTTAGAGAAACCCTGTCTCAAAACAAAACAAACAAAAATAAAGGAAAAAAGAAAAAGGAAAGAAAAAAAGAGACTAGCATGGTTTGTTGTTCACTGGAAGAAACTTGTTCTAGCAAGGCAAGGACCAGAAGTTTTTTTCTAAGACTGGCTAAACTAATTCTTTTTGCCATTAAACAAACAAAAAGGAGAAAGAAAGAAGGAAAGAGGGTGGAGGGAAGTGGAGAGAAGGAAGGGAGGGGGGGAAGTCCTTATTTTTTTCCAACACTGCAACTCAGAAGAGCAATTTAAGACAATGCAACATCTGATAGAGAATCCAATGTCAGGAATTAAAAAGTTGTCCTCAACCTAGCAGAAAAGGTTTGTTTTTACCAAATCAGGCTAATAGGAGCATAAACAGAATTTTGTGGAGATTTCCAGACATCTCAGATCAGTTGAGGAATTGCTTGGACTTAATGCTTTCTACTGAAGAACTGAGCCAGGTACAGCTACTGTACAAAGACATCTGCCTCCCAGCTGAAATAAGCATCCACTAGGGACTCAATGCCATTCTTTCATTCATTTACTCACTGAGACACTAGCCACTCAGGATGAAATACAGTATGCTACAAGAACCTACACAAGAGTAAATGAGATGGCGTTAACATACAAACCAGCAAACATAAGATACAGCAAGCACACAGACAAGGAAGAATTCGTTTAGCTTGGGAGTCAAGGAAGGTTTCCCAAAGAAGACAGCAGCATCTTCAAGCTTTGATAGGCAGTCAGAAGTTTGTCTGATAGAGAAAAGCCACTGAAAGAAGGGGGCCTGAGAGAGAAATGAGGTTGTTATTTCCTTTTAGGACAGTTGGGGCGCTGGAGCCAAGAACAGACCTGGAACAAAGTTAATGCTATTTTTACAAGCTAGAAAAATACCAGCAGCAGGAGCCCTGGCCAGAACCACCCCCACAAAGTGCAAACAAAACTACTCCTATCTGCTGGCTGTCTGCTGGAGAACTCACTAACCAGTCCCTTAAGAACAAAATGTTCTTTTATCTTTGATTTTTCATTCCCACAAAGTCCTTCCTCCTGTTTCCAGAGCTGGAAAACCCATGAATTGAGCTGTGTTGCTCTTTGATCCCTATCTTTCCATCCCAGGCTGTCTTTGGGAACGAGAGTCTATGGGGTATTTCTGCCGAGAGGTGACCCCCACCACTTCCCCGAATGCGGGGTGCAAGGCTGATCATGTCAGGTCAGCATATGACCTGCCCATGGTTGTCAGGGCAGTGTTGTGAGAGAACAGGACATCTGGCATACCACTCCCACTCCAAAGTTAGGCTCTTATCATGACATTTGGGGTCGCTCAGCACCAGGTTCTCTCCATCAGTTCTGAAGGCTGTTTCCAACTTAAATCTATGTAACTTCTTAGGGTACTGAATTCTTTTAAAGCGCATGAGGAGGACAATCAGGGCCACTTCTGGAGAGACAGAGGGGTCAGGGACTTGGGCTCTTTCTTCTCTGCCTGCCTGTGCACAGGGAAAAGAAGAGAAATACTACACACCTAAGAGAGAGAGAGAGAGAGAGAGAGAGAGAGAGAGAGAGAGAGAGAGAGAGAGTGTTTATGTGTCTGCATCCGTATATCTGTCTGTGTGAGCATGTGTATGTGTGTGTCTGTGTCTGTGCACATGTGTGATGTAGATATCACCAGTTTTCACAGAAAAACCACGAAGGGCCATTGGTAGCTCTTCCCATAAAAGAGAAGAGGTAACCTGCCTGCAGGCAGAACAAGGATTTAGTCGAGTCAGATCTGCGGCTCAAACCAATACTAGGAACCGACATAAACACAGAGCAGGGAGAGCAATACAAAGCTCCCTAGAAGGAACAGTCCTTGTCAGTTTTGTTCACTGCTGACAGTCTCCAGTGTCCAGACCCAGCACAGACAGGCCGCATACACCTGATATTCATCTTCAGTCCATCTGTGGTCAGATGGTCATCCAGGTCTCTCTAACCTCTGTTTTCCACTGAACCCTAACATGACACACTCAAGGTGGAAAATGAGCGGAATGTTTGCTTCCAGGCCTCTTGACTTTCCCAGATATCCTAATCCTGAGCTGGCTGTGAAGTGCGGGGAAAAGAGGCAGGGTAAGAAGCTAGAAGAACAAAATTTGATCTGAATTATCAGCAAGTCTTCCTAATCCACAGCAGTGCGAATCCCTTCCCTTGCCTTCTCTCACTAACATAGGCACCTGGGTTCTGCTCTTTAAAAATCCAGAAATTTATTCTATCTTTCCACTTCAAAATTTACTTTTAATAGGTGGGAACTCATTACTGTGGGAGAGCCTGGGCACAACAGACATAAACCAAAGCTCCTGGGGGTGAAATTTCTGTCAGTGAGCTCTGTATTTAGACACCAAATGGAGGTCATTTGGGAGTTTACCCCTCATGGACAGCACAAAATGTCCTGGGCAGAAATGCAAAGGTGTGTTTTGACACATCCTTAGGGAGGCCAGGGAAGCTGACAAGGAAACCACAGTGCCTATGGTTCCCCAAGACGAGGCTCCCTTCCCTGTAGCACCTAGTGGCCCCAGCCAAGGGTTTGTACCTGGGTGAGGCAAATGGTGGAGACTGTCACCCCAGGGAGAATTGCAAAAGAAAATAAAGAAAGTTTCCCTGAGCGGCTCCACGATCTGCACTGTCAGGACAGCTATGAGACGAGAACATTCCATGTCTGTCTACGTCTGTCTACGCCTCCAGCTCCGTGGCTTGTACTTCAAAGCATGACACTCTACCCAGAAGCACTGCTCGCGCTGGGAAACGCTGGAGAGAAACAGCCTTGCCTGTGGTTGCAGCCACACCCCTTATCATCCTCCTCTCCCATGAGCAGTCCTGTTGTTTATTCTTTCTCTGCGCCAGAGCCTGAGAACAGAAAGATGAGCCGGGAAGGGGCTCTCAGACTGGTGATGAGTGTCACCCAACCCCACACATCAGGAAACAGATCAACCTTCACTCTAAAGTTCAATGTGACCTTACTCAACACATTTATCAGCTACTTATAAAACACGATGCAATGTTCACCACTAGGAGCAAGAGATGAATGATACAGTGTCCTTGTTCGCAAGAAATTCCTAGTCTGGTAGAAAAGGCAATCAGATCAATCATAAAGTTACAACATAATATGATCATTTTCTCAAACAAATAAATACAACAAAAGGAGCACAATTTACAGAATTTCTCAATCTAACTGTTCCAATGAATAGGGGCTGTAAAGGAGAAAGTTTAATGACCTTCAAATTGGAGGGGGTTACCTAACCATTGTCACCAAGGGTTAGCCTCCCCCTTGGTGACAATGTTGAGCAGTGGGAGCTGTAAGAGGTATTTCACGTGATAGGGATGGGTTACATATTAATGGAGAGAGTTCCCAATGAAAGCAACTTCCTTTCTCTTTCACGTGCAAAATGCTCCCTTGTTGTTCCGCCTTCTGATACAGACAGAAAGAGTCTTCTGAGATTCCAGGCTACAGAGCTATAATAAATCTATACTCTTGGTATCTGTGGCCTCGGGGATGCTGTTACAGCAGCACAGAGTAGATTGAGATTCTCATAAGTCATTTCTAGGCAAATAACACACGTGCCAAGGACAGAGATGTAATGGACTGAGATCTGGAAACACAATCTATGGTGAGTCCTTGAAGAGACAGCTCTTGACTTGAAGGCAGTGGTTCTGAACCTTCCTAATGCTGTGACCCTTTAATACAGTTCTTCATGTTGTGGTCATAAAATATTTTCATTGCTACTTTCTAAATGTAACTTTGCTACTGTTAGGAATTATAAATATCTGTGTTTTCCAATGGTTAGGAACCCCATGAAAGGGTTATTCATGTGAATAGCTGCTCTAAGGTAAAACGTGAATAGGCAATTACGAATTGGAGTCTTACTACACCACAAGAATGGCTGAACCCTTGCCTCACTTCTCAAGTAGCAAAAACCACACAGGTGTGTCACCACACTTGACTAAAGTTCTGTGACCTTAATCCATTATAAGAGATTCATTTTAGCCATGGCCTGGTATGCACCTATGTACACTCACACATGGAAACAGGCTAACAACACAGTACTTACCTACCCCTGCCGTGCAAGACACACAGTCTGCTGTGTTTTGCCCTGTTTCTGTTCTACTTCTTACTATTCAGTTCTGAAAATTCAATGGCATGGCTTGGAACGTGTGCCTTACAAATTACAAGCCATCATTTGAAACCAACGCTGTTGTACTGAAAGGATAGGAGACTATATAGGAACGTAGTAAAATTGAGAGATTGAGAATCATAGTAGTCAAAAGAGAAAACAGAAGGAAACTACAGTCGAGTTGAAGACAAGAACAGAACCCCCACATTTAACTAGCGTGCTCTGCTTTCTTGTATGTTTTCCTATTAAAATTCGGGAGGAGAATTCGGTTTTGTTTTATTTTATTTCATCACATTCACATAGCTTTGAGATGCTGAGGACTGAATCACACGCCTTGTGCAAGCTGGGCAAGCGCTTCACACCAGTCCCAGGCTTTGTTTCACGTCCACCATCCCTTAGCACCACGCCAGAGTGTGTGGTGTGGAGCCAATGGGTTTTTGAAAAATGAATAAATAAATGCATGAAGTGAAGACTTGAAAGTTATATAGGAAATTAAATCGAGACTTCAATCAAGTAATTGGGTTTAGGAAAAAAGCCAAATATTTTATTAAACAAATATATCATGCTTATAAAGATTTTGCGCTACCATTAGTAAAGAAAGAATTCATGAAAGCCACCCTACCATCACACACTGTGGACGGAAGAAAACATATGTTGTCCAAATTTTCATGACGCTAGAGAACTATCTAGATTAATGTTATATTATTATGTATTAAGGAATTAATAGTTTATAACTTTTATTTTTAATTATAAGTTTTCTAATTCTATTCAAATGCTTATGGGTATTAAGGCCTTTTCTTATTTCACCTTAAATCATCAGCCCTTGACCTCTGCTGAGCAAACAGAAAAGATGTATTCTTTTGCCCAGAGAACCCACAGAAGCGGTGCTGGGAAAGAAGAGGTTACCTAGTCCTCCTGCGTGGGCGTCGATGAGTGAGGCTGCCACAGCAATCCCGGAGGGAAGACCCAGCTCTTTGGCTGCCTCTGGTGTGAGCCCACTTCCAAGACAAGTTCCAGGAGGCAGCACGAGATTTCCTGGTAGACATGAGAGAAAACAAACACCCATCAGTTTGGAAAACTCGAACGTGAACAGAGGGTTTTCTTAAAAGAACCTTTTTGCTCCATCCTCCTTGCCTGCATTTTCTCAACTGCACAGAGACAGAAACCATGCACCCATAAAACACCCCTCTGCTCATTTTGTGATCTTGTTATATGTCTATGATAGGCACGCAAACACGTGCTCCAAAAGAAACAGAAAAGTGACTTCTGCGCTTGCTTCCTATTGGAGGGTAAAGAAAAGAAATATTTTGTTCCAAGAAAGAATTTCTTAAATTGTGTATTCTAGCTGGAGGAGATAGGCCAGTTGAAACCTTAGGGGATTCCGTGAGGCTATTGCTTGCTCAGAAACAATTCTTCGGAATTTTGCAATGCAGTGACCCTGATATTTCAAGTGACCTTGACGTCCTGCCATCGGGGAGGCCTTTAGTTAATAATTTATTGATTCTCTAGCTTTGTGTGGGCACTGCTGGGCTGGAAAAGGCAGTTCTTGCTTTCGATCTAGTTAGGAAGATGAGATAAGGACACAGAAATCCATGTGAGGCAGAGGAAAATGAAATGATCTATCTGTTGTGAGGTATTTAACAGAGGCTGAACCCTTCCACTCTGGAAAGTATTCTGTAAGTATTTCTGCCATGTAGGGTCTGTGTAAGACTTAGACCACATGTATTCTGTAATCTCTATTGAGCCCCATCCTAGGATTCTAAATGTGTGCTATGAGCTTCTTGAGCATGAAAGCATCACTTGTCATTGTTTAGGGAGCTTCAGGGTTAGGCAGCGGTGCCTTATATTTTCAGCATGTGCATGGACACACACACACACACACACAATTACAAATATACACACAAAGACATACAGACATAGACAGACACACACACACACACACACACACACACACACAAGTGAAGATGGTAAATGGCTCTAAAGACCCTCTAACTGGAAATAAAACACCTCCCCAGTCCATGCTTAAACCTATATTAAATAATAAACTTCTGTCTATAACTAACTCTAGAAATAGATTAGCCCAAAAGATTGATATCAATGTGGTGGGTTTTAGATCTTCTTCATTTAATATCGATTTTAAGTCATTTACATTTAAAATTTTAAAACACATTGAATTTGTGTTCTGACAAACAAAGTATGTTTGGAATAATATGAGTGTGCAAATTTACTTTAAGAAAGAAAAGCATTTCCAGTGGAAATCTAGTATCTGAATTATGTTTGGTAAGGACATAGTACATATACCAAAGATTTGTTCATTGCTGAAAGGAGTGAACTCCCAAAGACAATGCAGGAGAGCTCACACTGGTGGTGAGGACGAGGGAGAGCTAGTGGGCTGACTAACCCTGCAACTACTCAGGCCCAGAACAAGAATTATGTGTTGGTTCAGCCCAACATCTGCCCCATCTGTGATCTGCTGGAGCACACAAAGGGACCAGTTCTGCAGACCCAGAGCTACAGGATCTCCATATCACAGGGCATCAGCGGGATAACCAGTGAGGGCCCAGCATCGACAGTGTAGAAGAAACCAGAAACCTCAAACCAGACCAGTGACTCTCTCCAATGAACACTTGTAAGAAAAGATATATGGGTAAAAAGTGTCTATTGTGTGACTCACTGTGGCACACTACAACTACCACAATGACACTGATTATTTCTCTCTCTCTCTCTCTCTCTCTCTCTCTCTTTCTCTTAAAGTTTATTGTCTTTTATTGGGGCGGGGGAGGTGGCAAGGGCAGAGGGTGGATATGATAGGACATGGGACAGGGAAACGAATGGGATGGAGATGCATGATGTGAAAGACACAAAGAATAAAGGAAAAGGAGAAAAAAAGAGAAACTACTATATATATATATATGCAGAATCCTATCTACAATAGGCAAACTTATTATCACTGAACCAAGACTGATATAAAATTAATAGTGAGATTCTTTATATTCACTTTTCCAGACTTGATGAATCCTTCTTCTATGACCTCAGAGCCAGCTCTCTAACCTGCCTCAGCCACTGATGGGCAGGGGTGGGGAAAGCTCTCCTCTGTCTCTTCTATGCCACCACATGAGAGCTGAGGAATGGGGACAGCTATCCCATGCTCACAACTTTGGGGCTGGGTCACCCAGACCTCTGCCAATGAGGTTGGCTCTATTGTGACGTCCACCTGAGGTGCAGGGTCTACTTTCCCGAGTATTGTAGTTGGGGGTAGGCAGGGGCAGCTCTTGAGCCCTTCTGACCTCAACGTCAGCTCTCCCACCTGCCTCAGGTGTTGCTCAGGTGTTGCCTCAGGAGGGAAGGGAGAGCTAGATTTATTCTTAAGCACACCAAAAAGAATCATTACACCAATTGTATGTAGAAATGATAATTTTTTATCTATTAAGTTAAATAAGACATCAGAACTAATTCATCTACTTTTTTCTTGCTTTATCATGAGGACTAACACAGTTTAAAGTCTGCTGTGTTGCTCATATGCTATGTCTGGTGATTTGTGCTGGTCTAGCGAACACGGTTCAGATGCATAAACATAAGCATAGAAGAAGGGTAAGCACTGGTCTGCACTGAATTCCAGGACATAAGAATGTGGAAGAGCTGGATTTGGATTCTGGACAGTCTCTTAGTTCTGTCACCACATATATTCTGTAACATATGACAGACATTCCTCCTGGAGTCAACTCTTCTATCTGTGCTAAGAACATAGCATACATTTTCTCTCTTCATTATGCTAATAACATCTAAGAGGGCTACAATAGGATCCAATTTTTGTCCCCATCTCACAGGTGGATGTCAGGAAATTGAAACTTTTAGAACAGTAAGTCTCCTGCAGCCACGTAGCTTAAACATTGGAGATAGGCTTTAGGTTCTCCTCTGACATCAAGTCTTACACTATGACATCAAAGCACAGATTTTTCTCAACTATGCTTTGAATAAATGAAGGGATCAAGGGTTTTATTTCTAAAACAAGCATTGTTGTACATTTTTAAATGACTACCATTTAGAAGTCTTGCCTGCTGAGTTATTTTAAGGCTTGATTTCTAGAAGAAAGTAAAAAATAGAAACTATAGAGATTCATCTACAAGATCTACAACTTCAGAGGAGAAACTTCCATGGACAGTTTCATAAGAGAGTTGGAATTAGCAGGAAAGATCGCTTTTCGCTGGGGAGATTTAGAAACAGCTTAGTTAGTAAATGAATGAATCTGGCCTGTGAAAGGAGGCTTCCGATGACTGTGAGTAGAGTCCTAGGCTCTCAGCAGACCTGGTGTCAGGGTACACAGGGCACTGAAGACCACTCAACAGGTAGACCATCTTGAACAAGAATCAGGATAGAAGAGAGGAAGTATCGTGGGTGATTGGCTCAGGGCTGGGTAAAGGCAGTAGAGCACAGGTTTGGTTAAGAGTAGCAGGTGATGGACAGAGATGGTTAGAGAAGCAAGCCTTGCAATAACAATGCAGGGCTTGGGCCTCAGCATTGACACCACCAGATCCCACTGAAGAGGTGACGCAAGAGGGTGGTGGCTGGATCTGTGTTTTTAGATGCTCATTCCAGCAATATTTTAGGAGAGGATATGCTTGATACTAGAAAAGAAAACAGCAGTGAAGTTCTTCATTCACCAAAGGGAGAAGTGTTAAGCTAAAGAGTAATTGGAATGCAGAAACAGAAAAGGCATGAGATTTTGATGACGGTAATTTTAATGTAGGGACTATGGAGGAAGAGACGATGCCATGGCTTGAATTCCCTTATCAAGAAAAGAAAAGCTGACTTGCTAAAAGAAATTGAGGGTACAGACAGTAGCCGGCTGCCAGCCCCAAGTCCCCCGGGGATGCTCAGCTGCAGATCTTCCTCTTGGACCCCTGTCCTGTGACTCAGTGAAGGAGGAAGGAAGGCTGGCAGGTGCCCTTCACCCTACTACAACACTCTGCTTGGCTGACCAATGTAATTTCTAACTGTATCACCACTCAGGGTCTCCCGCTTCCACAGATAACCATGTTCAGTCTACAACTCATCCCACGTCAGTCTCTGCTCAGTTCCTAAAGAATTCAGCTCAGGACAATGAGCCAGGCTTCTGAAGCTAGTGATCTAGGAATAAGAGTTAATGCTCACCATGATGAACATCCCTTCTTAAATTGGAACCATCCTGCAGGCATCATCTGTCTGACCCCAAACATGAAGGAGCTTTGTTTACCCAAACCAAAAGGACGCAGCAGAAGATAGGAAGGTGGAAATACAGATTGTGTGAAAAGAAATCTCCACATCTTCATTTTCGCAGCCAGAAGCATCTTAGAGGGTCTAGGACTGTTAGTTGCCATCTGATAACTTTCCCCAATGTTTTCGTTCACCATGAAATTTTATAACCCACAGCATTGCTCGCCCCAGAGCTAATCAAGACGTCACTGACTCAGGCTCTGCAGTTTCTTCTATGCTTCATCAAACTGCTTGCTCATGTTTCCACGAGCCTTTTAGAAACAATGCATAGAAGATGGTCTGCACCAGTTCTCACCTGCCTTGGGCCAAGGTCTAGATATTGGTCAATAAGCTAAAGGGGCCTTTAGGTCTTCAAAAGATTCACATAAAGTCTGGAACTAAGATGATGGAAAACTAAGATATTAACTGTGCAGAAGATATAGGAGAAAGGTAGAACGTGCATGTTGCACCTAAAGAACACAGGAGGGCTCCTTACACTGACCTCAGAGAATGAATGAAATATTCAAGGTAGAGACAGCACCTGGATGAGGGTTAGAATGACTTCCAAAGGCAAAAAATAGATGTATCCTACAAGAATTAGACTATTCCAGGAAGCGGCTCCATCAAAACAAATGGTGGTTCACTGTAGGGAAATCCGAGGGGCCAGGAGTTGGGGTATCCAGTTTATTAGCGATAGGGGCACTGAGGAGAGGTGGGGAATAAGGGCAGCCTATACAAGGGCAACACAAGGCTACAGACAGCAAACTAGTAAGTACCTACCCACTCAACACTCAAATTCCGTTTTTAAAAAGGTAAACCTACTATGTGAAGAAAGGCTAGCCTAGGAAACATTTTATCTTTCAAACACCCAAACAAGTGAAAATGCAGGCTGCAAGAATATGACTTCACTGCAAAAGCAAAAATGGTGGTGGACGAGTTTATAAAACTACATTCCTGGGAGGTAAAACACAGGAAATGTTTCCAGTGGGGGTGGGGGTGAATATGTGCTTTTTATTAACCTGTGGTTTCTTTGGTGTTTTTTTTTTTTTGAACAAGCATTTTTTTTAAATCATAGTTTTAAAGGTGTTTCTCTTCTGGTCTGATACTTAAAACAGAAAACAAACAAAAACACATCTATTCAGCAGAATCCTACATAGTCATTAAAATCCAGGAGGTAGAATTAAGGTATGAATCTAAGAGGAAGTGCAAGACAAAGTAAGGGTCAGGCCAGGGTGTGGAATAGTGCTCATCTGATGAGCACATTTGTGCCCCCTTTAAAGACTACGAACATTTAAGCACATATACGTCCAGAGACTATTATCACACTGACTATTATGACAGTGCAGATTAGGCTATGTCGGGAGGTATTCCCCTGAGCTATCTGTGTAGCTTCCAGATCTCAACCTTATTTGTTGGCTTAAATAAAACCAAATTAGCTTAAGTTTCAATAAAAACAAAATGAAAGCAGATTCCCTTCATCTTTTCCTTGTTCTGTTCTGCATGTTGAAGGCAGGAAAGAATCCCATGGGCGATTCGCCCATGCTCTGATCTGGCTGTGTTTACACGCTTCACCTTGAGATGTCAGGTGGCCCTGAGGACATTTGGGCTCCAAGAATTCCCCTCTGAATGGACAGATGTGGCCTGAGTGGTCAAACTGGAGTCTACAATTATCGGGTGGCTGCAGGGACTCTTATTACACCAAACCTACCCCTACCCGTTTTTCAATTATCTATGACTAATGAGCACTCTGGGAACAGTTTCAGACACACACATAATCCTCTTTCCTGATGTCAGCAGCAGAAATTAATGACTATGTGGATTGCTGGGAGACAGAAGATGCATTATAATGGCCAACAGAACTGTTACCCTCTCCAGGAAGGGGGGAGGGTGTTGAATTAACTCAAAGGTTCAGTGTTCCTTTGTATTCTGAGAGGGAGATGAAACATATGGGGGGGGGGGGGAGTTGGCTCCAGGCCCACGGAAATGTCAGAGAGGTTTGGGCGTGGGTGGCATGCGACCCTGCTTCCTTGTGCTTGGCTATGGAATGCTAGTACCAGCTCGGCTGGGCAAAGCTAACAGGTCAACCAGATTGTATCCAAGACTGTGCTAAAGGACATTTTGCCCTGCCAATGTAGACAGTCCTGGAATTCTTTCCAGCAGCCTATGACTTTCAATCTTATTTAAAGGTGGGGAACGAAGCTGAGAACATGCAATTCTCAAACACTGTGCTGGGGATATGAAAAAAGTATTCAGTGGCAATTGTTAAGTTCAGTGTCTCACACAGACATGGAGCACGCTTGGACGGCTCCAGAGAATGTGACTCAGATCACATTGATAGGTCAGCTCTGGGGATTTTCTAGATCTGGTACAATTGGTAAAAAGTGCCCAAAAAGATTCCAGTAGTTCTAGCTCCTCAACTGGAGTTACATTTGTCCAGAATGGTTCGGCCAGCTAGATAATGCCTAAGAAACCCAAATCTAGCATTTTTCTGCCGCTTGTTTAAGGACAACTTTTTATGTGCTTCTCAGAAATCATGTCATTGTAACTAGAAATTAAATTTGATTTCCATTACCAGTTTCACATCGAACTTTATGGTATTCTCTGTCACTCACTAAAGAAATGGGAAATAGGCATCTACTGTGTGCCGTCCACTGTCCCAGAGTAGAAATTAGATCAACAGTAGAGGAGATCTTTGTAGGAAGTACTAGTCCTTTCTAATACCACTTCTGAAATATATCTGCTAGTTAATACATCATATAAGTACTCTGCAGTTTGGATTGTTTGGTAAATACTAGGGTCTTTGACTTTGTATTCTGGTCTACACTAGGTATTAATAAATAAACACACCTTGTCTTAGTGTTTCTATTGCCGAGAAGAAACACAGTCACCATGACAACTCTTCTAAAGGAACATTTAATTGAGGGTGGTTTACAGTTTCAGAGGTTTAGTCCATTAACATCATGATGGGAAGCAAGGCAGTATGCAGGCAGACCTGGTGCTGTACAGGTAGCTGAGTTCTACATCTTGATTCGTGGGCAGCAGGAAGTGAACTGTCCTACTCTGGGCATAGCTTGAACATATATGGAACTTCAAAGTCTGCCTCCCCAGTGACCCGCTTCCTCCAACAAGGCCACACCTACTTTCTTATAGAGCCACTTCCTATAGTCCAAGGATTCAAATACATGAGTCTATGGGAGCCATACCTATTCAAACCACCATACATTCTATACCTTATTATTGTTTTAAATATAACTGTTTGGCCTATTAGCTCAGGCTTATTATTAATAGCTCTTACAACTTAAATTGGCCCATAATTCTTATCTATGTTTAGCCATGTGGTTTATACCTTTTCTCAGTAAGACATTCTCATCTTGCTTCCTCTGCTTCTGGATGATGACTGCATCTCTGCTTTTCCTCTTTCCAGAATTCTCCTAGCCTGGTGACCCCAACTATATTTCCTGCCTGGTTACTGGCCAATCAGTGTTTTATTAAACCAATACAAGTGACAAATCTTTACAGTATACAAGAACATTATCCCATAGCACTGGCCTGACCACCTCCTCTCCTATGTTGTGTGTAATGCTACAAAATGGCCCTACTGCAAAGTGCCAGGGAACAGCCTAGATTTTAAATTCACTTCTGAATAACTCTAACATGCCATTTCCCTATGTTAGGTTCTACCTATCTCTCCCAGTAGAAAGAGAATAGTTCACGGACTATTTTATTTCTCTTAGCATCAATTTTCCCTCATTTCTAAGTATCTAAAATAGATTTAAAGTAATAGTCACTTAATAAAATGTATACTTTTTTTTTAAAAAAAAGTACTTTTCATTAAAAAAAAGGATCAGAAGAGAATAATCAATCAACTTGGACAAAAAGGTTGAAGTTATACACTTATACATGCCCACATATGCTGAGTATTGGGAGAAAGTAAAGAGGAAAGCATTAAGTGTAACTCTTAATCTAGGATGCTACCAGGGTAAAGAACCTACTATACTTCCGCCAGTGCTCCACTCAAACATCTCTGACTTAGGATGATGGAACACATCAAGGCAATGCACATACCTGGCAAATGCCAGGTGGCATGCTGCCCCCTCTC
This sequence comes from Microtus oregoni, assembly GCF_018167655.1. Lineage (NCBI taxonomy): Eukaryota > Metazoa > Chordata > Mammalia > Rodentia > Cricetidae > Microtus > Microtus oregoni. Next base: position 52,575,984 of record NW_024543064.1, read on the forward strand.
CCTGTGCACAAAGGATGATATGATAGCAAGAGACTACTGATTCCATGGTCTTGAAGAATACAGATCTCAGTCCTCTCAGCTGAATAAGCTGGTTCAAAGAGTCCAATTAGCAAGTAGTTACTGCAATAGGCCAGTGAGCCAAAGTACAGGATGCATGATTTGTATCTCAAGTCTATGAGCCTCTGGTAAGTGTTCTTGGAACATTTCTGTCAGTATAACTTTCCATCCTAGTAACAAACCAGTGACAGGTAAATTCTTTTGGAAAGCAATAGAATTAGGCTCTCTATATAGACATTAGAGTTTATTGTTTTATAGACTAGAAACAAGAGCACAAAACAATTAGGGAGTAGAGAGTGAGGGGTTTCATTCGAGAACTGGATTGGGGTCAGGATTCAAATGTTTGACTCTAGCGCCTAAGATTTTCCCAACCTACCATGTGATGTGGGAGAAGGGGTTGGGTCTGGACTGCAGTGGAATGAAAAGGAAGGCACCTCTGATAAGCTATGTATAGGAACAATATCACAAGGGCCACAAAACTCGAACATGCTGAAACCCTCTGCCTTCTCCTTTCCTAGACTGGCCCTTAGAGACCAGGAAGCCAGACAGGGTACTGGCTCTCTGGGCATTAAGCAGTTATAGAAGCAGAGTCTAGACTAAACACAGGGTTCCTGACTCACAAGGCTTCCTCAAAATTCTATACCCACTGTTATATATACCACTCTGGTCCCTCCCCAACATGAGGAAGGAAGCTTACCTAAGCCAGGACCGTAAGTCACATGGTCTCTAGAATAGCTGGCAAAATTGAATAGGTTCCAGAGGTGTGGGAGGCAGTTCTGAACTATTCAGGGCATGGCTGTAGTCTTGTTAGCTTGAAATCATCAGCTCTGACACTCACAGTGACCTAATTCTCTAGATAATTGCTGATGACCTATTTTGTTCTCCCCTAGCCTAAGGCTACCTCCTAAAACCCTCCCCTAGGTGGATCCTAATTAATCCCTCTTTCCTCTGGAACCCTCAGCATGGTGTCTGGAATTACGTCATTCTGTTCTTCATACACAAAGGCTACTTTCCTTGCACCTAACTCTTCTAATTTCAAGGCTAACGGCTGGAGGGCACAGCTCTTCACCCTGTATTGTCCCAGGCAGGCAGGTTAGAATAACTTGTGGAGTTCAGCTTAGGTAATACCCAGGTTTGGGTGGAGTCTATGGCCTTATTATTCTCAAGGTTTATGATCTTGGGCAAAGGATTTCTTTCCCTTGCAAAGCTCCATGCTTATAAGAATGCTAAGATAATGCTATTCTTCTTCCAGCATGATTCAGCAAGATAATGCCCAAGGAAGCACATTTGCTGATAGTACACACAGAACAGACGATCAGCAAGTGTGAGACATTATCACAGTTACCACAGCCCCCTGTGCCTGGCATGTTACATCGCCTAGCACAAGGAGGTTACGTAGTTCATTCTGGCCGAGTCTGAACAGCTTGAGGGTCTATGACGTTAGTGTATGATGAACTGCATGCTTTTGAGGTCATATGCACAAGCTGCAGAAACCATGAAAGGTGTCAAAATATTAATAGTAAAATTTATGTTTCTGTGGTCATATTTCTATGGTATGCTTTTAGAATGATTTTTCTTGGTCACACTTGCTTTTTTTTCTCATTAAGAATTTTTTTTAGTACAATCTTTTCTCATTTTACATCGCTATGCCCATTCCCACTTCCTCCCCACCTCCAGTACCACCCTTCCCTTCCCTTCACCCCCATCCCCTCCTCAGAAAGAGTAAAGCTTCCCATGAGGAGTCAACAAAGTCTGACACTTCACTTGGAGGGAAGACCAAGGCCCTCCCCCCTATATCTAGGCTGAGCAAGGTATCTCTTCAAAGAGAATGTGCTCCAAGACGCCAGTCCAAACACTAGGGATAAATCTGAGTCCCACTGCCAGTGGCCCCCCAGACTGCCCAAACCTCACAATTGTCCCCCACATTCAATGGGCATAGTTTGGTCCTATGCAGGTTCCCTATTATCAGCCCAGTGTCAGTGAGCTTTCACAAACTCAGCTCAGCTGTTCCTGTGGGTATTTCCATAATGGTCTTTACCCCTTTGCTCATATTATTGCTCTTCCTTCTCTTGGACTAGCCTTCAGAAGCTCTGCCCAGTGCTTGGCAGGTCATTCAAGAAGGGGGAAAGACAGAGAGGGAAAATAAGGAAAAGGATATCTTGATTGAGGGAGCAAAAGCAAAGGGCTAGAAAGAAACAGGGCACTAGGGAAATTCCCAGGAATTTACAAGGATGACCCCAGCTAAGATTCTAAGCAACAGTGGAGAGGATGCCTGAACTGGCCTTCCCCTGTAATTAGACTGATGACCACATTAACTGTCATTACAGAACCTTCATCCAGCAGCTGAGGAAAGCAGATACAGAGATGCACAACGAAAAAGGAAATGTTTTAAGAATGAATGTAGGAAGTGTTATCTTTGGAGTTATTTTAAGGTCTAAATGCTGATTTCAAAAGGAAACATTGTTATTTTGTCAATAAAACACTGGACGGTCATATGACTATGGCTTTCTAGAGCTATTTAAACAGTTTGGTCAGTGAGAGTATGCCATACCTAGGAAAAGGCAGACTCGGGGAAGAATGGTTTTAGCTGCCATTTTTGCTCCAGGCAATGCATGGTTTGGAAGAGGGATTTCAATACTTTGATTTGTTGGTTTACAGTTCAGTGAGAGTCACATCAAGAAACTACAGACAGACCTAGGTTTCTCCCTTTTAAACTTTTGTCCCAATGGCTTGATTTTACAAACCACTGATTCATTATTAGACAGATTGTTTGATCACTAAAAAAGACAGGAAGATGACTTATCTCAAAATAGAGGATATTCTTTTAAAATAACTGTGTTTCCTTTTATAATCCCATCTACTGACTGTGCATAGCCCAGGGAACACTGTCAGGGGCCAGCGTGGGTGAGCAGTCTAGACTCCTGTTTGTGCACCGCTGGTTCACAGAAGATAACAAGCTCCTAACAATGGCTGCTTCTATGGGATGTCAAGTAGAACTCTCACAGGAGAGGGCCAGTCAGCAGGGCTGGTGGTTAACTGCACAAGGCCAAACATCTGGTGATTTCAAGACATCTGGGGCTTTTCTATCTTGTAGACCAAACACGATTCAGGTAATTGACCAAATTTTTCACTTTCCAACCAGATGTCTTACTTTCATGGAGAGGAAGCCAGGCGTGTGCTTTCATGTGCAAATAAGCCAGACTAAACTCACCCCCAGGGGGCAGGATTAATTGCTTATTCTCAATGAACACTAAATTACATATCGTTTCTTTTTGTTTCCAACTATTTTACCCTTGAAGAGACTTTCTGCTATTGTTTTGAAAAGCATATATTTCATCTTAGAAATGCTCTTTTTAAAGCCCCGCCCCTTGCATTTTTGACAGGGAGCCAGAGCGCTGTTATGAAGAGTGTGATTTCAGCAGTCGGTTTGATCTGGCTTTGGTTGCATGTCCCAACTTTCAGAGCCTCAAGCCCTCTAAACACGGGTTCTTTGTGAGTAAACATCCTCAAACCCATCTATAAGGACCACTATCAAGACTCAGGGGCACTCGACCCTACGTGGGTCTTGGGTGCTTCTTGTGTCTGGCACTGAGGCTACGGAGGAGTAAAGTCCCTGCCTATCCCTCAGGTACTCCATCAAGAACACAGATAGGGCTCAGGAGAGAGAGGGAGGTGAGTGTGTACGCGTGGGTGCCTGTGTGTGCGCATGTGTGCATGCGTGTGTGCATGTGTGCATGTGTGTGTCTGCGTGTGTGTGACGACATGCATACTCTTCACAACACACTATGTGTTTTCTCAGCACAGTCAATACAGTCATGAGCCACTCCAGTGGCAACTGATTCTCACAGTGAAATGCCAAGTTTGTAAGAGGTGGGGTATGCTAGAACTTTTCTTCTTTAACTTCTTCTTATCTCAGTCACATGCTGGAATTTGCTCCGGTCCAGTTTGTTTAAAGAATCCACATGGCTACCAATGACCTACTTTCTATGCCACTGTCCTGACAACTGACCACTCTATTAGACAGATGACAGGTGGACAGCAGTGTGTCTCTCTCCAGCCAAGTGTAGTTGACAAAAAACTTAACAGCACAGACACAGTATCTGAGAGATGGTCGTGTCAGTGTGAACTCCTTAAACAGAGGACAGATGCATGCATAAGACAAGGAACTCAGAGCACACAAGGGTACCAGGAGAAGCTGTTGTAACAAAACTTGCTTGACTGCAACAGCCATCATGTTTCAAAGCTAGACTGTAAAAAAAAAAAAAATGCTGAACATAAAGACAAGAATGCCAAGCTGGCCACTGTATAGTTTTTCAGACAGGATAGTAGTTTCTTTTCTTATCTTAGATTTCAACAGAAAGCAGAAACAAGTCATTTATATGAAAAAACAGATTATTAATGTGGTTTTTAAACTTTTTCTCCAACAACCCGAATCCTCCCCCCACCCCTGGGATGGAAGCTTTTGGAGCCATAGTGTAATTCTGTGCTATTACAAGTAGATAGGGAAAGGCCCAAAGGCTGTAGGTGTAGGGTTAAGCCAGCTCCTTAGGGGGCGGGCTTGCCTTGGGCGAATGTTTACTTATAAATTGGGCACGCGTGCGCCCCTTCCTGCTTCCTGTGCTCTGTGGGAACCTCGGTCCTGTAAGTTTATTTCTTCATTAAAGCTGTGTATATTTTTTACAATCTGCCTGCATTTATTTACGCCTTTACATATTTGGCACCCCATGTTGGGCGCCACTCTGTTGTAATAGGCGGCGGGCTGTGTCCCCGGCACCCGGCTGCCCGCATGGCTAGCTTTACCTGAAATAATTACACGGAAACTGTATTTTTTAAACACTGCCTGACCCATTAGTTCCAGTTTCTTATTGGCTAGCTCTTACATGTCGATCTAACCCATTTCTAATAATCTGTGTAGCTCCACGAGCTGGCTTACCAGGAAAGATCTTAACCTGCATCTGTCTGGAGTGGGAGCACCATGGCGACTCCCTGACTCAGCTTCTTTCTCCCAGAATTCTGTTCTGTTTACTCCACCTACCTAATTTTATGTCCTATTAAAGGGCCAAAGCAGTCTCTTTATTTAACTAATGAAATTAACACAAAACAGAAGACTCTCCCCCATCATGTAGGCATTAGCTCTCCCATCCCAAGGATCCAGATTCAGGGGCTAACACACTGAGCATCAATTCTAGAACCTGACCTGTGATATCTGGTGCCCATTTGGGGGCATTAGAGAAGGAACACTGATTTGGGTTCCATTAATCTTCAGAAGGTGAAAAGGAGAAGCTGAAGACAGTGACTTTAATCTAGGTAAAGAACATCTGCCCTCCAGTATGGAGGGAGAGCTGGCTAAGCTTTCATTTAATCAAAACATCAGAGTCAGATCTATGAATCCATGGACTGTAACAAAGAAGATTCCAAAGTGATGCAGCAACTTCACAGCACTTGGACTCTCCATCTCTGGGTTACCTGTGATGCGGGTAGCAAATAAATTTCGGGGAAAATGGCCAAGTGATAAGAAATGGAAAGTTCAAACAAAATCTAATATAGTCATTATTAAAGTCTCATTTTCTGGACAGGTTCTGGGAAACTGGACAGATTTTAGGCAAAACGACAACTCAAAGTCAACTCTAGGTTGGACACCCACAAGAGCAGTCCACTAAGCCTTAGCATAAATAACAGAACTGGCCTTTAAAAGGCAAAGGTAGAGAACATGAAGTTAAAGGTAGTAAGACTTCATTACAGAAAATACAAACACAGAATCAAGGGAAAAATCCCTTCCCTTTAAATTTTCCTCTCACAGAGATAACTAGAAATACAAATGAGAAAGTATCACAAAATTCCATTCTAAAATATTAATGTTCTCTAAAATATTAAGATATTCTTATTCAAGTCTATGTATAAGAGTTAATATGTTTATTCAACCTTAAAGTCTGTTTTAAGCTCAACAGATATCTTTCCTCGTCAGTGAGTATCATATTTTCCTTTAGAAAACGTATCACATTGGTGCTATGGAGATGGTTCAGTTGGTAAAGTGATTGCTAGGCAATCATGAACAACCAAGTTTGATCGCCACCATTCAGATTTTAAAAAAAGAAACAAAGACTAGGAGTGGCAGTGCACACATCTGTAACCTCAGCACTAGAGAACAGAGAAAGAAAGAGCCTTGGGGCTTGCGTGCCAGACAGTACAGGAGCTTGAGTAGCTCCCCATTCAGTGAGAGACACTCTCCAAAACTAAAGCAGAGAGAGATTGAGATGATAATTTTCACCTCTGCATTTTACATGCCTATGTGCACATATATGTGCAAACACACCCACAAGAACATGCACATAACACACACGGCGGGGGGAGAGAATATCTATCATACTCTAAGATTTAGATACGTCATAATATTTGACTATGTCTTAGAAGTGGATTGTTATTTTTTTCTGCCAAATTCAAAGCAAAAACAACCCAGACTCAGAACAGACTTCATTCCAAAATAAACTGTAGAGGAGAGGGGTAATCTGACCGTGAGATCTGCAAGTCTCAAGGCGAGGCAAAGGAATTTTTCTTTCACAGGGAGTCTGTGGATTAGATCCTCAGTGGCCTCCAAAGGCTCACATGCTTGGTCACCAGCCTTTGATGCTGTCTGAAGGTGTGGTAACCTTTCACAGTTGTTGCCTAATAGTAGGAAGTTTTGTAACCTAGGTATGGATGTAAAGGTAATGGCGGTGCCTTCCACTCTGCGCATCCTACCAGTCGTGAGGAGACAGCTGTGTTCCACCACACCCTCCCCACCACAACATTTTATGTTGCTGCTTAACCCACAGCTCTTGTCACAGACCTCTCTGAAACTGTGAGCCAAATTAAATCTCTCTTCCTTTGGTTTATTGTGGGTGTGTTTTCCCTAGAGTAGAAAGCTGACCCTCACAGAAAGGGAATAAAGGCGGCTAAGAAACGAAGTGGGAGACTTATGGGACTGGCAACTGAAAATCATTCATACTTGTCAGACTCCTGACAGGCAGTAATGAGAAATGGTTGGCCCTATGGTGTCTAGATATTTGATCAGACAATATTCTGAGTATTTCTGTGAGGAATTTAGGGGTGATTCTTATGGTCACACCTGAGGTGTAAATGAGACTTTTCCAATTGATCAGTGAAGACCTGAGGAGGTTTACACTTCCCAGAGGAAGACATAGTTTGTTCCTGGTGGCCTTCCAACTGGTTAGCATTTTTCAGGCCTCTGGACTTGCAGCACTGCTCTTCCTCCATCTCTGATATTGTCCTGGAGCTATAGTCTGGGTTCTCCCAATCTTCTGGCCTTTTGACCTGGGCTGGCCCTAACCCAGAAACTCCGGGGCCTTGCTCTCCTCCAGAACTGTGGGAGATAAATCCTTATTGTAAGTCCCCTTCCTCCCCTGCCACACACCCCTCACTCTTGCTTCTGCACATTCAGAGCTCTCAACAGCACAGAGCCCAGAAGGAAGAGCGGGAGCAGATTCAGGATCAGATAAAGGATCGGCAGAGTTCAGGGTGCAGGAGAAGGACAGAGCTTTCCAGTCTGCAACAAATGCATTCTGTTCTAAGTGATGTGTGACAACCAGCAGCTCAGGGAACCACTTGGGAGGCAAACAATGGGAATCTGGATGGTCTTCTCTCCTCCTCAGAGGAAAATAGGGGTCCCAAGGAGTCGGCTGTAAGTCAGATGGGGAAATCTGACACCCTTTTTCTGGCTTCAGGTACCAGGCATGCATGCAGTAGACAGACATACATGAAGGGAAAACATTCACATCCATAAAACAAATAATTTTTTTTTTTTGGTTTTTTCGAGACAGGGTTTCTCTGTGGTTTTGGAGTCTGTCCTGGAACTAGCTCTTGTAGACCAGGCTGGTCTTGAACTCACAGAGATCCGCCTGCCTCTGCCTCCCGAGTGCTGGGATTAAAGGCGTGCGCCACCACCGCCCGGCCAAATAATTTTTTTTTTTAAAGAATGAGAATGAACTCTTTAGATATGATACGGTGGGTAGAAGGGGCAGAAGGTAAATGAAGCCCAGGTTATTAATACCTTCAAAGCAGGTATTAGAAGCTCAACTCTTCATCTGGAGAAACAGCTTACAGCTTGGTAAGTAGCAAAACTGGGAACTGATAGCAGACGATTAAACACAAGCCCTATTCCAATGTCTCTATCTTCCAATTGACTAATGAAACTGTTCGGTAACAACAAAACAAGCCTCCTGAGCAAAGGAGGAGGAAAGGAAGAGGGGCAGAAAGCAGGAAGAGCAGAAATGGAGGGAAGTGGGGAGCATTAAACCCACTTTCCCACAGCTCCTGGGTTCTCACTATTTTAGCTGCTCATTCTTCATCTGTTCCATTAGGCCAGTGTTGCAACAACAAGTTCCACAACTCCATGCTTCCCATGCCTGAGAAAACTTTAAGAAATATACCTGCTTGGGCCCCACACTTAACCACTGAAGAAAAACCCTGAGCCCCTGTCACCAGCCTCCAGCCTGAAGTCCCCTCGGAGTTTTGGCGAACTTGAGTCCCCGGGCCTCCCCTCTGCTTTCTTATCAGCAGCCATGAAGGGGACTCCACAATCTGGACTTTAAAAAGATCCCACGAAACCTAAATGCATCAGCCAAAGCAAGCAAAAATTCCCAGAAAATCCTCTTCAGCAATTAGAACATTTGTTGGAATTGTGTATGGGGGTGTGAGCTGTGCACCTACTACCTCCATGTAAATGACAGCCTTGTCCCTGACCAACGGAGAGACTTGATGCTCGCAAGTCTCCAGCCTCTTCCCTTTTATATCTAAAAACAATTAATGACATACTTTTTAGAAAACTGAAAATAATCGAAAGAAAACCTTTGGCACCGTGACTAGGAGGGGGCGCTTTCATTAGTCACCGAGTGACGGTGACACACAGCTAAGCTTAGTGAAATCTATTGTCTTGCATGCCATAGGAAGGTGCACAAGAGAGGGTGCCAAGGAGTCTATGACGCTCTCTTCCCACACAGGCCCGTCGGCTCCCACCCGTGGAGTCCCAGGAGCTCCTGTTCCCTGAGTTCTGTTGTGCATGAACATACCTTTTCACGGATAAATGTGAAGGCCTCTAATTATGGAAAAGTCAGATCTAAGTGATTCTAGAAGAAAATGCAGGGTAAGTGGGGTGTCAGTAGGGGAATATTAGGAAACAATAAGACGACAAAAATAGCCACGGCATGTCAGCGGAGCCATGGGCACGGAGAGGAGCCAACTTTCAGGACAGCAGAGTGAGAACCACACAGAGGGGCTCTGCCTGCTCTTCCCAGAGAGGGCTCCTAGGAGTGCGAGGCAGTCAGAGGAGAAAGGTGCAGACAGACAGCACAGTCACTCCAGCAGACAGGCAGGGGACCAGGCCTCCTCCCAGCAGCTCCTAGAAAACTTTCAACTTGAAGGGTCACACCCTACTTCCTGTCCTTTTTAAAAATTGCTAAGACTAAGATGAAAAAATTGAACTTCAGTAATTTCCTTTTCTCTCCCTGCTTGAAAATTGCAAACACACCTGCCTCGGTTTGATGAATGGGCCTTGTGGGTCTCCATGTCTGGGCTCAAGGCTGTTTTCTCTCTGAATATCCTTCCTTTCTCCTTTACATGGCTATCTTTTCCATATCCACTAGGAGGCAGTGTAGAGATCACAATGCCCAGGAACGTTAATGCCCACCTGCCTCACACCCTGAGATATGTATAACCACATAAATATATACCTGAACATTTTACAAACTAGTTCAAAAACACATTTATGCATTGATGGAAAACAGCTCTTTGTGTAAACGAAACAGGACAATGCCAAGCTGAATGAAGTCACAGAAGTTTCAAATGCACAGTGCTGTTCTGAGACTTTAGTATGCAGGTATGCAATGACAGGCTAAGAAAATAAGGCTAGGAATCCCCCAGTATCAACTGCTTGACCGTGGACATTTACTTTCTCTTAAAGTCACATCTGGTTCTAAAGTGCACATTGATCTACTGCTTTATTGTAATGATGGCATCTGCCCTAAAGACACTTGATTCTGAAGTGTACACACTGATCTACTGCTTTATCGTAACGATGGCATCCTCCCTAAAGTCACAGCTGGTTCCGAAGTGCACACTGATCTACTGCCTTATTGTAATGATGGCATCCACCCTAAAGACCCTTGATTCTGAAGTGCACACACTGATCTACTGCCTTATTGTAACGATGGCATCCACGCTAAAGACACTTGATTCTGAAGTGCACACACTGATCTACTGCCTTATTGTAATGATGGCACCTGCTCTCCATTCTTCACCAGACTCTCATTTTCCCTGTGAGTGGTTAATTGTGCATTTCTGGGGTCTACAAAGGGAAAGTCAACAGGATGTTTAAAGTGGGATCATCATTTCTCTTCTGCAGACCATCACAGTGGCTCACATGGGTTTACATCCTTAGGTCTCCTACTCCACCCGTCTTTCCCCTCGCTCATCACATGATGCTATAGTGGTTCACACATATCAGACAGACTTGCATTTCTCGTCCTTGATGGTTACCACAGCTTCTGTGAGGAACACTCTTGCTGATACGTCACACTGCTGAAACTGTCTTCACAATGGAGTCCCAATTCACAAGTGTCTTCCCTGAGAAGTCCTAATGGCACAGGAGCCATCGACACGCATGGCCTCATTAGATCCTCTTTATTTCCCAAAGGTCCCGTCTCCAAACACCACTCCCATAGGAAACTGAGGGCCATGCTGGAAACTCATGAATTCTGGGGGAATACACTGAAAAAACAGTAGTACTTCCTTTAGTACTCATCTAGTATTTTTCTTTAATGTCTGACATATATTATTTTATATAATGCTGCATCATATAAAGCTCCATCCAAGTTAGAGTCTAATACAGAACTCGTTGCTTTTGAAGGGTGAATAGTGCTTCGTTGCACTTCTGTTCCACTTTCGGTTTAGCCCTGTGGAGTTCTAGTTTGTTCTCTCTGAGGAGCTGCTGCACAGTTTCCATGACACCAGCACCATTTTTGATTCCACGAGTATGGCACAAAGCGATCGTCCTGACTTCCGCACCAGCACATTATTTTGGATTTTATTTTGCTTGACTTTTGACGGGAGCTATTTTAGTGGGTATGAACTCTAAGGGATATTTCTTCTCAAATTGAAAACCATCGAGTCTGGGAACAACCAAGAGTAGCAAGAACACTTGAGAGTTGGAGCAGCACAGCGACGAATGATGGGGATGGCCAATTAACTAACACGGAACAGCTGAATCCCATGTGGGACGTAAGGAAAACTAAAACGAAACTCAGTTGGCCATGAAGAGCACTGGGAAGCTTAGGTTTTTCTAGAGATGATACAACTAGAAGTTAGAGTGAAAGGGACCTGAAATCAGGAAGATAAATTTGCTTAATAGAAAGGATAGGCTCCATAATGGCTGGATACTTCTTTAACCTGGTTACTTTATCCAGTAAATGTCTGTTGATTTAATCACTTAAAAAGAGGGAGAAATGCGAGGATTTTTGATAATGGATAGAAAGCATCGAGAGAAGGGAAATTAAAATGGAATAGAAGAATGAAGCCAACTTCATACAACCAAGTTTCTTCCCTGGGCTATAGCAGTCGGGCTTATATCCCTGCAACTGGACACAGAAAGCTTTCTCTAGGACTCAAATGAAGAGAAGAGAACCAGAGATGCTGGTGGATGTCCCTAACCCTAAGCGATCAGGATCAACCGCAGGATCAAAGGCCATAGTGCCATCTAGGCAGAGACGTCCTCGGCAGTTTGTTAGTGCCCTGCCCTCAACACTTGACCATCTGGAGGGAAGCAGATGCAGAGCAGAAATCTAAATAAGCACACAGGTTAAAAAGTTAACTGAAAGCTTCAGAAACAGAAAGCAGGATGACACGGGGAGGGAAAAGGTCTTAAGGCACGTATTGCCACGAGAACCAGATAATACCTCCCAAAAATGAGTGTACAATAGTTGTGTCCAAGTGAAGGTGGGGAAGTAGAAGCTCTCCAAGAATCTGAGCTATTAAATATTGTACTTATCTTCACCATTCTAAATACACCAGCATTCCTTACCATTGCAGAGCTTAGAAGGATTAAGGCCCCAGAAAAATGGCATGGCTGGTCCTTGACTCCAGAGATAGGGAGTGCCTATTATAACTCTATAAGCCTGGAACAGATGCACATAGAGGGAGAGAAATTTGACCCTATACAACATCCGTAAAAAAATTTATACCTTTTGACTTAGGAAATCCATGCCTGGAACTCATTTTAATAAACCACATGGGGAACTGGAGAGATGGCCCAGCAGTTAAGAGCACTTGTTGTTTTGGAGAGGACCTAGGTTCAGTCTCTAGCAGTCACAAAGCGGCTCACAATCGTTCTGAACTTCAGTGCCAGGGGATCTGATGCCTTCATCTGGCCTAGCAGGTACTAGGCATGCTCACAGTGCACACGCATTCATACACGTAAAACGCTCATACGCCTAAAATAAAAATAAATTTTTTAAAATATCATATTAACTATAGACAAAGGTACCTAGACAAATACCTTAAGAAACCCTCAATTTTTACAGAAATAATTACACACAAAATTCAATTAAAAAAGAAACATAAAACATAGAAATAAATGTCCAGTAGAAAAGATGAATGTGGAAATAATGTTGATAACTAAATCACTACATTATGTAACAAATTAAAAACTAGGAGTTTTATAACATGAATATATTTTATGTATTTATACAACATATTGTATATTTGAACATATATCAAAAAGACAGAAAGAAAATATACAAAAATGTGGACATTTCTTTAGATAAGGCTACATGAAGTGCCTTTGTTTTTGTTTTCTGTTTTTTAAGTATTTTATAACAAGTATATATTATGTATAATCAGAAATAAAAACTATTTGAAGGTGTATTTTTACCTTGGATTTCCATCTCTAGCCGTCTGTGTTTACAGACAAGGAGGATAAGTAAAGAACCTTTATGCAAGGACTTCATGTGTACATGTAGAATAATAATTATATACTAGAGAGATAATTAAATATACGGTTTAGCCTGCTGTCCTTAAAATATCACAAGAGTGCCAGTCATACTGGCACGTGTCTTTAATCCTAGTACTTAGTAGGCAGAGGCAGGTGATCTCTGTGAGTTCAAGGCCAGCCTGGTCTACAGAGCGAGTTCCAAGACTGGACTATTTGATGAGATTGCATGTTATTACATGAGGCTCATAAAGACCATAATGGAAAGATGTAAATATAAAATTCAGCAATGCTCCTTTAAATCTTTAGCCTAAAAGATAGCATATAAAGAGGGTTTTGACTCAGTAAACTGAGGGAACAAAAGCAACATGAACAAATGTGGGGATATTAGAGTGGTGGTGATAGTTTTTCTTCGCTTTAATCTAACTTCTGAATTTTCTTTGGCTGATCTTACCTTTCAACTTTTGAAAATTGATTTTTTTCTATTTATTTAGAGTCACCAAATAATGGGGGACAGAATGCCTCAGCTACGTATCTTACACAACTAAGGGAAATCTCCAGTACTAGCAATGGGTTACATCTTGCTGAGTTGTTGGCCAAAGGGGTCACAATGGAAACCCGAAACATAAAAGGTTATTGCCAAGCCTACTGTTTGTTCTCCAGAAATTGATGGGAAGGCCCTGTTGCTGAAGACAACACCTACACAACCCACTGAACATGGAGAAGCTGAGCTGGTATCTAACTACAGTCATAACCCCTACTGAATAGCATTCGTGGTACTGGAAGGTGCTGTGCATGCTATCCGAGGAGAAAGGTAATAACCAACCCAGATACAAACCCTGTTGCCTAAACAAAGGTCTGTGAGATATTCTGGTACAATAGTGTCAACAGTTGTAGCAGTAAACAACCACTCCGTATTTAATGCCCACTCCATGGGACAGGACCCATGCCTGACAGTGCTCAGGTAGCCAAGAACCTGAGACTCGATGTCATGGCCCTAGAGATAAAAACAAATAACATTGTTCTACCATGTAGCTAGAGACTGTGCTTATGTTCTCCAGGCACCCTGACCCAAATAACCACACAGAAACTATATTAATTACAACACTGTTTAGCCAGTGACTCAGGCGTATTTCTAGTTAGCTCTTACATCTTAAATTAACCCATAATTCCTATCTATGTTTATCCATGTGACTTGGTACCTTTTCTCAGTGTAGCATTTTCATCTTGCTTCCTCTGGCTGGTGACTGTAGACTGAGCCTTTTTTCTTCCCAGAATTTTCTTTTTTTTTTTTTTTTTTTTTTTGGTTTTTCGAGACAGGGTTTCCCTGTGGTTTTGGAGCCTGTCCTGGAACTAGCTCTTGTAGACCAGGCTGGTTTCGAACTCACAGAGATCCGCCTGCCTCTGCCTCCCGAGTGCTGGGATTAAAGGCGTGCGCCACCACTGCCCATCTTCCCAGAATTTTCCTAGTTTAGTTGTCCCACCTAAACTTCCCACCTGGCTATTGGCCAATCAGCATTTTATTAAACCAATACAAGTGACAAATCTTTACAGGGTACAAGAGCATTAACCCACAGCACTACCATCACTAAATGTAGCAACAAAATAACTCAATGACATTCTATTATACTCACAGATCAGTGCATCACTCAGCCATCATCAGAGAATTTTCTTCTTGAAGTAGATGGGAACTAACACAGAGACCCTAACTGGACAATATGTAGAGATTGAGAGACTTTGGAACATTCAGTATTAAATGAGGTGTCTTCATCAATCCTTTCCCCTCAAGGTTCATGATCTAAAGAAGAGGCAGAAAGACTGGAAAAACCAGAGAAGATGGATGACTTCAAGGAAACACCATGTTCCAGGCTCAACCGGACTGATACACACATGAACTCACAGAGACTATGGCAGTGCACATAGAGACTGCTGATTCAAGCCAGACAAGGTCATAGTGGTGAGGTGAGCATGTAGACACAGTCTCTCACCCCTCACCAAGAAGCTATCTGCAATTCAGATTCACTGTCAAAGGAAAAAAATAGTTTTCTCCAATGGAGTTTCACTGGATAAATTAACAAGAGAGTAGGCCCCATACCCAGGCATAGTTAGTTGGCCAGAACAAAAAAAAAATTACTGTTATTTTTGTACTTTTTGTCTCATATTGCTAGGTTTAGATATCTGTCTTATTGGTCTTTTGTTTATATATTTTGGTTTCCACTTTGATTTTTGTGGGAGGTGTGTGTGTGTGTGTGTGTGTGTGCTTCTTGACTTTTGTTGGTTCTTTTTTCTGTTTTGTTTTTTAAAGAGTGAGGAAGTTGGGTAGATGGGGAAATGAGGAGAGTCTGGGAGGGGGAAGCA
Source organism: Microtus oregoni (assembly GCF_018167655.1). Taxonomy (NCBI): domain Eukaryota; kingdom Metazoa; phylum Chordata; class Mammalia; order Rodentia; family Cricetidae; genus Microtus; species Microtus oregoni. Next base: position 52,591,375 of record NW_024543064.1, read on the forward strand.
TGATCAGAATATACTGTCTTAAAATACTTTTCAATTAAAGTTAATGTAGTGTTATTGCTGTGTACTATATGTCAAGGATCGGGGGCACACATGCATGCAGAAATCAGAGAACAGCTTTGTGGAGTGAGTTCTCTCCTTCTACCTTTATATAGTTCCTGGGATTAAACTTACAAGTCATCAGGCTGACACAGAGCAAGGGCTTTAACCCGTAAGACACCTCACTGGCCCCTACTTTTGTAATTTTTTTTTGAAAAAACAATTAAAAGTTTCTGCTGCTGCTGTTGCTGCAATAGAACTCCCAACAGAGAAAAGGGCATTGAGGGTGAGTGCCTCTGGAAATGCAACTTTCATGAGCTGGCAATTAGCCAAAACGGTCCTAAGCTATCAAGTATCTGGATAATGATCAGCTTTGGCTTGGGTATCATCTGTAAGAACCAGTGTAGGCAGGCTGCATCTCCACCATGCTGCAAGGCAAGCCTTGGCAGGCAGCCACAGAAATCAAAGAGGTTTGGTAATGTCCCAATCATAGCAGGCTAGTGGAAAGCCACATTCGTGTTTGCATGGAAATGCCTGCAAAAACTGTGTGTCAAACACGGTTCGGGTGTTGGGATTCAGTAGTTCATAAGCTGATACATAGACCTTGCTCTACTGGGATGAACAATCTAAAGAGAAGCATCAAATTCATATTTGCAAATAATAAATGAAAAACTCAAATGTGATGAAGGGCAGAGTGTGAAGCAGAGCTGTAGTTTACACAGATGCACGATCCCAAACCAGTGATACCTGGCATTAAAGAAATAAGGGTGGAGCTGCTGAGCAAAATAAATATGAATAACATACATGATTGCAACATTGCTCAGTCCTGGAATGAGGTTCAAATCTCCTGTAAGCTTCAGTTTCAAACACATTACTTTTTTCCTTTTGCTACCTATTCATAATAGGTCTGTGGCGCACAGTTCTGTGTGAGTGATCGACCTCAAAGAGTAGTGTTCATATTATGGACCACATTCATGACACTTCTTGTATACGTAAACTAAAAAACTATATTAGGCCTAGATTTGTTTCACTGAACCTAGACTCCAAAACAGGCTAGCTATTTAAAAGGTATGTGCGCGCACACACACACACACACACACACACACACACACACACCATTTATGTCTATATTACAATGATTGCCTGTGCTGAATTTAATGGAGACAGCTTATCAGTCTCCACTATGGATCTGGTTCCCAAAGATAGTTTCAAGGAGAGTTCTGGCTAGTAGAATTTTTACAATATGCACTGACCATAGTGGATGGGATTGGAGGTGAGTGAATACAGATGGCACTGGAGAATCTACTCACTATGTAGAATCTTTTCACTCACACGCAGAAGGATGAGCAACTTGGCTGGGAAGCGAGACTGGTAGAGGGGCTAGCAGCGTGATGTCTGTGTCAGAGGTGGGGTATGGAAGCTCGCACTGTGTTTTGTGAACCAATCCTTGGGTAGAAAAGAGCAAGGCAGGGAGCCAAAGTTGCACATCAACTACACAAATCTTATAGACCTTCAAGGCTCGCCATACACCAACTCAACCATGCTGAAACAACACCCAAAGTCTTCCGAGGTTCTTCAGACCTCTAAGCACCTCCTCTTTTGGCTCACAACACTTATTTTTTTTTTCTGTTTACTGTGCAGTTGATCATGGGTCTCACTACATTTCCAGAAGTTTTGTTGGTTCCTAGCCAAATGCCCAGTTCCATTACTTTTCTGGACATGGTAACATGATTGTTCTCTATTTCCTCTCACTGTGTTTTGCCTTTTGATAAGTGTCAGGTCCTGTCTCGCCAAGCATGGCCTCCTTCTGGACAAGGGTACTATGAACACAGCTGTGCACTTAGCATACTGCTAGGCAGTGGTAACTAACAAGAAGGTCAAGTACTGCCATGGTCTCTTTGAAGCAAAAACTCTGAGGCAGAAGTCACTTGTGTACTTAGTGATAAAGATTAGAGACAAGTATGCATATGTACATGAAGAAAAGATGGCGATTAAGAACATCTCCCTTTAAAATGTCAATTGGATAAAGTTTAAAGACCTGGACTAGGTAGTAGGGGCACATGCCTTTAATCCACTCAGGAGGCAGAGGTAGGCAGATTTTTGTGTTTGAAGCCAGCCTGATCTACAAAGCAAGTTCTAGACCATCAGGGCTAGACAGAGAAATGCTGTCTCAAAAAAATAGAATAGAGAGAGAGAAAGAGAGAGAGAGAGAGAAAGAGAGAGAGAGAAAGAGAGCGCTAAACTGACTTGCTCCAACTCTTAACTTGGATATGTAAATCTTGACAACTGATGTGCATCTGTTAAACAATCTGTAAAATGGGGATAATGGTGCCTTAGAAGACTGCCATGCAAGTTATATGCACTGTTACTGCTCCAATCCTTCTGAGGTATAAGTATTTAATAACAGAAGTTAAACCTACTATGTTCATTTACTTGCTTTCCCCAAACCTATGAACCACAATTTTTATTAATTATTAAGATAAAAAGCAGCTACAAACCCACAAAATTATACCTTAAAAAAGAAATAAACCATAAAAATAAATTTTTGCAAAAGAAGTCCACATGCAGAATTTAAGTGTAGTATGATGACTTCCATGAAGCTCAGCATTTCATCTCTCCAGGGGTCTCCTGACTCCAAGTAGCTACTGTATCTTCAGCCACCTGACTCAGGACCATAGGAGGAAAGGAAGCCACCACACCCCTTCATGAGGAATCCTATGGGACCTGCCTGCTTATATGTCACTGGCCAAAACTTAGATGTAGTGGAAGCAGAAGAATGCTGGCCTTAACCCTGTGCCCAGCAGAAGCACCCTGCCCCAAGTTAACAGTCTGAGTTTGGGTAGCAAACGAGATGCCAGTGTAGCTTGCATGGGTATTCAGTATCTCCACTTTACTGCCATGCCTGTGGCAAAGCTGGGGTGCTGCTTTGAGTTCTGTTTCATTTTATCAAAGCTTTGGGGTCCATAACAAATCACAGAACACTCCCAAGCACATTTCCTCAGGATCTATACAGCTGTCTCGCTTTAATCATTTTGAAAGCATAGCCCCCTGAAGGGAAATGTAGCTATATGGGTCTGATTCACTCTAAATTATTGGAAAATTGATTTTTTTAAAAAGGTGTTTGCTTGCCAAGACTTTTGAACCATTTTAAGGAGCTTGAAAAAAAAATAAAACCACCAACTCTTTGAAGAGAAGAAGAATGTTTTGCCAAGGCAACAAAAGAGCCGAGCCTCCATACCAATAGGGTCACGTGACACTTTGTACAGGTTTTGACATAATAAAGCTCCATATACCCGTAACTATCATGTCTCCAAACATGTTATTTACTTTATATTAGCTATGATTTATCAATAAATTTAAGTGAATTTTATTTCTAAATACCTTAAAAATAATGCAGATGATAGAGACCTTTTTGTCCAGCCATTACTTACCAATACATTTTCTCATCACAAGGATGTATAATGAGACTCATAAAAAGCCATCTTTATGATAGAAAGTCCCTTTTAACTAACATGAAACCACGGCTGCGCTCATGCTTAGACTTTGATGAGATTCAGAAGTAATGAATATCCTTGAGAAGGTATACCCCATTATGGCCTATGGAAAGAAGGAAGACAATGGTGCAGGTAGAACATTCTGGAAAGGAGAGCAGGAAAAGCACCCAGGAAAAGAGTACTCAAGACACACTGAATTTGACCCCACTCAGTGTGATGAGTCAGGAAAGCAGTAAGCCAAATGAGTCAGAGCATCCCATGAAAAATGCAAAGGCTGCAATGAGTGGAGATGCATTTACTAATAACAGTCATGAGCTTTTCTGGGCAGGCAGGCCTGTCCTCCATCAAGTAACTCTGAGAATCTGGCTCAGTTGTTTACCCCAGTTTTCAAACACAAAGCAGAAAAATTAATAACACCCACATCTCTTTGTTCACTAGGGCATTAATCGGATAACTCATTAACTTGTGGGAAATGTTGGACAGTGGTGTCTGGACATAAGAAACACTCAAGGATCATAAATCACTACAACGTCAAAGTGCATTCCCACAAATAGGTGTAGATCCACCTCCTCACCAGAGGCACTTTTTTAGCAGATGAAGACTATCAAAGAAATACATAACTCATTCAAAAACTCATGCAATGCTCAGCCCCAACTGATACATCTACAATATAACCCCAATACGTAAGACTTGGGGAATATCACTTAAGAGGAGGCAGAAAAAGTATCTAAGAGCTAGAGGACCAGGATGTTTTCTGTGAGATAGTGTTTTCTATTTATGACAGGGAAGTGCACCCATGAAATACCAAGAATATAGTCATCTCAATAAGACCTGTATAATAACAACACTGCTAGGCATGCCGAAGTAGATGGAAGAAGTCTCAAAGGGGCTCATTCCTAGATAGAAAGCTGCAGGCAATTGGTGGTTGCTGAGAGATGGATAAGCAGTCATTTATAGGGACAAAACCCCTGATGTGTTACCTAATTCCAAGTGATAAATCTTAAACACAAGTACATATGAACATCACTAAAGGGATTCAGTAGGGTGTGTGTGTGTGTGTGTGTGTGTGTGTGTGTGTGTGCGCGCGCGCACGCGCGTGAGTGTGTAACAACACACTGGTAACTAAAAAAGAAGAGGTCATGAATTTGAGAAGGAGTTGTGGGCATGGATGATGCTGGAGAAGGGGAAACAGTAGAAATTGTGTAAATACAAACTCCTATATGAAAATCTTGAAAACTTTTTGAAATGAAATTTTAAAAATCTGTGTTAGTCTTCTCACTATGTTACTTCCTTCCATTGTCTTTTTATAGCAAACATTAATAACCCTGCCTCTTTCTTTCTTTAAAGGAGCCACATTGCTGGGGTCAAAGCTCAGGATGGAGGTGACTACTTGAATTCATCTCCTTAGGACTTCTAATTTCATGGAAATTGGAATACTAGTGAGGAAATTGCTTTAGATGAGAGTGTCTGCTCCTGCATTTGATTTAAACTGTCTTCACATGCTAAAAATGAAATGTAAATGTGAGAAAAAGCCAAGGTTTAAACTACAGCAGAAAGGCCATCTTTAGACCAACAAAGTTAAGTGAAATACCACGTAATGGCTCTAAACAGCAAAACATAATTCAAAAAGCAAAGAATAAAAGGCAAAACAAAACAACTCTGACTGAAGACCACAGTGGAAAAGAAACACGTCTTAGATAAAATTCGAAGTTATTGTCACAAGCCTCAGAGAAGATGCTTGTTTTGCCGAGCCTCCTTTGATAACAACGCTACAGACTTTCTCCAGCCTATGAGCACATAACAGACAGGGACCAAGTGTGCAGTCACTGTGCAGATGCTGAAGAGCTGAGATGCTCTCACATGCTATGCCCAACAAATACTGATGGAAACAACCAGAAAACTGATGCAGGAGGAATATTTTCATCACTACCCACATGGAGTTTCCCTGAACTGGCAAATAGGGCCTGGCTAGATTTGTCGTAAACATCATTCTCTGAAGGATTTTTGATCCCTTGGTGCAGGAGTCTGAGGAAGTGCTGCTGCTGCTGCTGCTGTTGCTGCTGCTGCTGTGGAGAACAGCTGGAAGGAATCTGAGAACTGGGCATCTCCAGATGTGTTTACAGGTCTTACCTGGGGACTTGCTGGAAATGTCATTTCTCTGGTCCCATACGGAACTCCTGATCCAGAAACTCTGAGCAGGAGAGGGGCAGCAAAAATTTTTATGAAGTTCTCTTGGGAATTCTTACATGGGCCCTAATTTAAGAACTGATGAGAAAATCCAGTCCCTGTAGTTTATAGAGGAAGAAACAGAGGTCCCCAAAGGAAATTTAGTTGTTTTCCCAGAACCATTTTTATAATTTTCAGGTAATTAAATATGCCAAATTTAGCACTTTTTGACTTTGTTATGTTTCACCTTAACTGAGCTTCAGTTTCTTTATCTGAAAGATGAAAAAATTAGCATCATTTCCAGGTACTTAAAATAAATATATGCTGTATCGAGCAGACATTTAATATACAGATGTTATAATATGCATATATGTATAATCTGTATATTATATACAAGAAATAAAACTATAACCAGCACCTTAAGTAAGCAAGGCTTTTTGTAAAGGAAGAACTTGCTGGAAACCAGGTATGATGCTTCACGTCTTTAACTCTGGTACCAGAGAAGCAAAGGCAGGGAGAGCACTACAAGTTCAAGGCCATTCGGCGCTACGTAGCAAGACTCTGTCTCAAATAATGAGTCAAACCAACACACTTGAGTGTGAGAACATTTGTCCATCACTCACGTTTGTGTGTCTGTGGTAAGAGCTCTGGAACATGGAGGCTACAGCCTCCACTTAGACAAGTGGATAGCAAGCCCACAGGAAGCTCTAACATCAAGCTGTTTGGGAAAATGATTCCCGGGAGACCTAAACCATCAGAAGGGGCCTCAGCTGGTGAGAAAAGGATCTCAGTAAACACAGTCAGCAGTGTGACAAACACATTTGTTTGGAGCTCTGTAATCCTTGGGCCTGAATTCTCTGAATAGTGTCGTGTATCCACAAGTGTGTACACCTTGTTCAGCATCTGGCTATGGAAGTCAACGTTTTTCCTGTACGTACACAGTGGGGTGGTGACGGCAGGGGATATAAATCAACCATCCCGGCCAACAAGTAGTTAGCAAAGTCCTGAGCTAGGACATACATCAGGAAATAGGAGCCTATAAAATGGATGTGTTCTACCAATCTTTATGATATTCTCCATGAAACAGATCCCAGCACATGTGTTCCCATGGGACAACATGTGTTTCTTCATATGCCCAGGGCTGGGATGTAAATGGGCAGTAAACCCCTTAGAAGGTCTCTGTATCACCAAGTGAGAACCCTGCTCAGTTCACTATCTTAGTCTGTTAGCTGTATAAATTCAGAGTGTTGACATTGCACACTGGGGAGTATAATCTGAACCAAGCCTGGAGAAATCTGTCCTGGGGACTCTGTGCCGAGAGCCCACCACACTGACAGCTCATCAGACAACAGCATATTGAGGCAAACTGGCTGGTCCACTCCAAGAGTCTCCAATTTGCCCACCTAATCTCCATCGTGCTCTCCCTGTCTTTAAGTGGCAGAACTCTCAGTACATTTGGAGACTACAAACTGACCTCAGAAAGCCTTACATTGTCTCAGGTTTAACCTGAGACAAGGGTATTCAGGAAATGTATTTGTGGTCATGCGATATAAGATGAGGTGAGCTCCTGAGAAGGAAAGCAGGCGCCATTAACATACACACTATGGCCTTGCCCTTGTCCTATGGCCAAAAGCATGGGCTCGACACAGAAGCAAAGCCACGAGCCATAAGCCGGGGGCGGGAGGAGGGCACCGTGGTAAACACAGGGGAGATCAGGCAGTGCAGAGAACAGTGACTAGAAGACAGAGTGAAGAGGACAATGGTGACACTGTGGTGGGCCCACCCCACGACCTCCAAACTCCCTGGGATCAATAGACAGACTTGAGGACGCTCTGCTAGGAAGTCGTTATCAAAGGTGCACTAGCTCTGGCGTACAACTTGTAGGCAGCAAGTTCCCACCAGAAAACTAGCTCTAGAAGCTGTTGAGTAGTCCGAGTGGGAGACCGGGGTACAACAGATTTGACATCATCTGCAGGAGGATGATGTTCATGGAGCATAGCCCACAGTAACAGCATCTCATAATGGATTAGAGACAGCGACTGAAGAGAAAAGAGGTACCAAGAGCTTGCAGAACAGCCTGGGAAGTCACTGCTCCTGCTGATTAACCAAACAGAACAAAGCACAACAAAGAACTATCTGCTTTCAGTCAGAATGCTGGGGAAAATTCAGGACTCCAGGTAGATTCAGAGGGAATGGCCCTTCTGCCAGAATTTCAGCACCCTACAGTCTCCAGGTTCTCCTAATCTCCTTGCTCCTCGGGTATCTGAACTTCCATTTACACCTTCTCCATTTCTCAATGCCCCCTCCCATGCCTCTGCTTCTCTATTGGCCACTCAGATGACCTCTTTACTCTCCTTCCAGACAAACAGAAACTCTGTGAAGGGAAGTTACTCCCTGCTTCCCAGCGTTACCCCGCGTCTGCTTTCTTCATTAACTGACTATGAGGTCTGTACCCTGAGAATAATTCCTTCATCCTCTGAGTCCTTGCAGTTCTGACTGTCCCTTCTCTCTCTGGTGTCCACATCCCAGCAGCACTGCTAAATGCTTCCCATCAGCAAACAAATAATGTCAAGCAATTCCCTTCGGTCAGTCAAACAAGCAGGGGTGACCCCATCTATTTTGAACAACCACCCTCCTTTAGTGACCATCCCATTTCTGTTTCCTTTCTTCACAGCCGAGTTTCTTAAGTTCTGTGTAGACGCTCTTGCTCCAAAATGGTGTCTGATCTGACCATCTTGGCTGGAGCATTGACTCAGTCCCCAGCAACTGTGTGGTTTCAGGCAGTTAACTTCTTCATGCCTCAAGTTTCTCTTTTGTAAAAGGCAAGGGGGTATGGTCGCTACATTTCTCAATAGGTTGTTGTGAGGTGATAATTTATACTAAATTCTTGGCATAGCATCTAGTGAATATTCATTAAATATTAGTTGTAGCTGTTGTCACAAATACCATTCTCTCCTCAACTCTTATCTTCTGCCCTGCTATTATAATAAAGTAGCTTTCACTGACGTTTCTGCTATAGCCCGAACACGGTCACTAAGCCTGACACGTTGCAAAGTTAATCTCCTGAGCAAGTGAAGGGAGGTGGACCTCTTGGGACGTGTTGGGGTTGTGAGGCTGTACCTTCATGCTTGCATTAGTGCTCACATGCAAACAGTTTACAGTAGTGTGTTTGCTCTTTCTCGCCCTTCTGCTTTTTAGCATGTGAGAACACAGCAAGGGGACCAACATCAGACACCAGCAGATTGCCTCTAACACTGGGAAACAGAGTCCTGGTCTTCATCCATATCCAAGTCTGTAGCGTTCTGAAGCATGTACAGATTAATATTGCCCCCAAGTCATTGTAAAAATGGACAGTTTTCTGTCCTGTCCTCCCTCCTCGTACAGCCGTGGAGATCCTTCCTTCCTCTGTTAAACATTCCTGGTCTGACTATATCTACGGCCTTTAAAGATCACTGCAGGCACCCTTAGCCCCATCTTCCATGGACTGGAATGCTTCAGACTTTCTCACACCCACTTCTCTCCCCCCACATACCCACAGCATCCAGTAGCAGCCATTCTAACTGACTCCATTCTAACCTGCTTCCCCAGCACAAGCCAGCAGTGCATTCTGAGTAAGGCACAGACTCATCACTTTCCCCCTTCACTTGTCTTCCTTCTCCCCTAGAGCAGTTGCTTGTGTGGCTATTCTCTACTATGGTTTCAGTCACTGACCAGATAGCTACCGAGTCTCCATTTGTCCTGAACTGTGCTCCCTGCTGTAGAGGATGCTTCAGGCAGCTTGTAACAAGAAGGCAAAGAGAATATAAAATAGATTAAAGAGTAAATGAAGCCAAAGAGAGATACAAAATTAATTGAGATGAATTTACTAGCGTTCACAAGCTCATTACAAACGAGTCTCCAATTTGCTTTACAGAATGAGCCAAAGGAGTTAAGGGGCATTTTGAAAATTGCTCAATATGATAACTATTAAAAAGCGGAGAAAATGAAAGTGACGATTAACACAAACTGAGAGAAATTAATGGTTGATTGGGGTCTCATACCAGACAATATCTATTCCATCAAGCCCACACTAAGAGGGCTTTACATAGCCTCTTCCCTGAGGACTAGCTGTCACAGGACCAGAAGGTGATAGGCAAGCTGCTGAGAGGAAAGAAGTTAATAGTCTGACCCAGCTATGACGCCTATAAACCACACCAATGACCTGCTGGGTAAGACATCCATCCAAGTGCGATAGTGGTATTTACATTTTGGTGGCAACTAACAGCTATCTAATTGGACCCCAGGTCTGCTTAGCAGGAGGAAAATCATTCTTAGTACTGTAAACCTAGCCAACTACACATGGCTTGTGAGGCCATGGATCTTAGAAAAAGACCTACAAGCTTCAATTTGCTAAACCAGTTTAATTCCTAGCTGTATACTAAATACTTAGCTGTGTACCCAGAGATAAATATAAATCTCACCCATCATCAACGAAACTTCTTTTGGCAACAGCAGGAGACCATTATAAAAAACCACAACTGTTAAAAATGCAGGGAACAACTGCCTGTGGGGTGCCTATCTCCAGTTGATGCACCTACAAAAAAAACCTCTTACTCTTATCTCAGTAAAGATTCTAAGAGCCAGGGAACAAGCAAGTCTGCTGTCAGACTGTTCCTGCTTGCTATGATAAAGGAAACTCTACCCATGAAATCTCAACAACATGGCTGCCTAAACAAGACGCAAAAATCTGAACAGCAGCTGGCATCATATGCAGATGGGAGAGATCTCACGGGATAAAGAGCCTTAAAAACTGCTGAGAGAGGGAGAATTGATCTTTCCTGGGGATTCGTCCCCTGATTATCCAATACTGAGTGGTCATCCCTAGAAACATTGATATATTTATATGAAGGCAAAACTGAAGGACTCATCAACTTATATTAATACGTTGATTTGTTCATATGCATATGTAACAATGGTTGAAGTAAAAGAATCTATGAGTTTAGGTTGGACATGTGAGCAAAAGGATGGTGGAAAGGGAAGGAGAAACCATGCAAGCACATTTTGGTTCAATTTGAAAAAGAAGGCTTTATGTGAAGTCATTGAAGTTACCAGGTAGATACAACTGTGCTTCCTGTGAGCCCCTCACAGGTTATGTAACTTGTTTGATATACATGGCAGGGCCAGGGAGCAAACTCACGTCAGTTTGGCTCTATAACCTTTACCTCAAAGTACATCTGAGAACCAAATGCTGTTTTCGCCTATATAAAGAGTCAACAACAGACCTTTGTGTATGGTGCTCATATCAGAACAAGCAAGACACCTCAGAGATTCTGCCTTTTAACAACCCCCTGGCAGCTGCTTTGCTTTGGTTTAAAGCCAAGTTACAGAGACCTTGATAAAGCACAGTGGGAGGAGGGGAGCAAAACATGAAGTATTAATAAACCTCGTACAATCATTACCCTGTCCCTTAAGTAGCCTCTGAAGTAAGAGCAGCGGGAAAGAACACTGATAGGGGGATTTTGCTTGCCCCCTCAATACCCTGTACATTTCAGAAGCTAAGAGGATATGAAAATTTAACCGAATTTTAATGCCTTTCTAGGTTTTAAGATGCCACAAAGAGATCATCTTCATTCTGCTCACCACAAGAACAGAAGGGGCACAGGGAAGGTGGGTCTGTGACTCATTACCTCCCAGGACCTGCAGAGGCTGTCTGAGAGGCAAGGACACTTCTGGAATCAATAGGGTTCAAGGCAAGGCAGCGCCTGTCAGCGGACCTTGGAGAAGGTCATTAGTCAACCAGTGACTTGGCTGCCCCACCCCAGCAGCCCTCTGATGCGAATTCTCAGAAAGGTTCATCTATGCTGAGAAACTGAAAAGGTCATGGGTATGTACAAGTCAAAACTCACAGAACTGGGGTGAGGAAAACCACAGGAGAACCATGGAGTCACCTCAGAGATCAAGGTCGCCACTTAGCCTCTTTGTGACCAAGAACAGTGAGGCAGAAGAGTAATGGCGTGTCACATGCAATGCTGAAAGCCAATCACGCACAGGGGAAGCCTCCCAAGAACACTGGATGAAGCCACCTCCAAACGGAAGACAATGATGACATGGGGTCTGGTGTGCATAGGCTCTAAGGGCAAGTCCTTTGCCAGTGACCTTTAGGAAAGGAGAAAACAAGCTGAATCGTCTACTTTAATTTGGTTAAAACATGTGCAGCCATCTCCTCAGCTTCTGCTGAGGAAGGAAGTATGAGTGAAGGTGAGCCGTGCCTGCCAATCAGCTCCCGTGTCAGGCAGACTGGGATTAGCATCTTGCTGCATGATTAACCTGCTTGACTGGGAAAGGCAATTTCAGGAGATAAGAGAACCCTAGACTGTTCAAGTGTTTCTCGAACTGACTACTACATGCAAGGCCTGCTCCTGTAAATCCTGTAAATGTAACACTCCCTGCCCCACCCCTGTGGCCTTTATAGATATGAGGTTCGGAATGGTGCATAGGACTTCAAATGTGATCGGCGTTCTTACTGACTTTGAGCTGAGCATTGACTCAGGCCCAGGAGACTCCAGAACAGACTCATCTATGGTTCTTTTACCCTATGACCTTGATCATCAGAACTCCCTATGTTTGAGCTTCCTCATCAGTAGAAAGATACACTATTACCTACCCAGACGTGTTAGGGAGAGCAGTAATTTAGTATTAACAAGGTACCTATAAGTGATTGATTTATTGGTCCTTAGGAACCACTCTAGTCAAGCTAAGTAATGACTAAGTTTACATACATATGGACCCAAGAGAAGTCCGTTTTTCCATTTCCTGTATTTTAAACAAAAGGATGTGACTATACATGTATACCTGATAAAAACAGCCCTATAACCCCTTCCATGAGCCTCTAGCCCCATCTCCCTCTCAAATCCATGCCCTTCTTTGTTATTTGATTATAACTGCAACATATATATGCAATTCACAGAAATATAACCAACTGAGTTTATTATTTTGTGATGTGTTATGATTTTAGGGTTGACCATTTTGTGTTAGAAAACCAATTATGGGGCTCATCCATGAGAGATGCTAATTCTCCCTCTCTGGGCAGTCGCTTGTTGCATGTGGTTCTTTGTCTAGGGCTGGGATTCCATGAGATTTTCTCCCTTCTGAGTTAGCATGTCTACTAATATTGTTCATTGTTCAGTTTTTATTTAAGAAGCCAGTCTTATAGCAAACTCTCTGGTCCTCCAGCTCTTACAGTTTTTCTGCCTCATTTTCCATGATGTACCCTGAGCCTCAGGTACAGGAGTTGTGTGGTAGATATATCCACTGGGGCTAGGCTCTTCTGATGGCTACACTATGTACTAGTGTGGTTTCCTACAATGGGCTCTATTTGCTGTAAAGAGAGGCTTCTTTGATGATAAGTGATAGTTAAATTTATCTATGATTCTAAGATTCTTGACCTCACAAGCCCTGAGAATTTGGCTAGGTTTACAATACCAGACAAGATTTTCTTCCTCTTGAGTGGGCCTGAAGTCTAACTAAAGAGCAGCTGGCTTTCACTAAGAGTGCAACTATTGTACCTTTAAGGACATCTTGCCATGCTGATCAGTGTTGGGGTTCCTAAGTGTCACAGTTGGATACAACTATTGATTGCTTCCTTCTCTTGGCAACTTGAATAGTAATTTTTCTGGTACTATGAAAGATAGATGGTAGGAAAGAGACTTGCAGGCTAGATCCAGCTTACATAACCTGAGTCTTGTATACATAGTGTCGGTGTCTTTAGCAAAAGAGACTTGCCTTCAACCTCTGAGAGGTAACCAAGGGCAACAGATTGTTTTGGGAGTCACTTGGACTAACCTGACCAACAACTAGAAAGGAAGTTTCTTAAGTTTGTTAGGTCAGAGTCTTAGGGCAATGCAATTGGTATAGCTTTATTTTATATAATAACAATAACAATAATATGTGTATATAATATATATGTGTATGTATATATTGTATATAATTTTAGGCACAATGGCCTCCTTTCCATGGTCTCTCTCTCTCTCTTTCTCTCTCTGCTAATCTCTCTATCTAAATACTCTTTTGATCCCATTCATAGTCTGAAAGAATCCCAGCTAAGTTTAAGCAGAACTTCTTCAGACATTTGTCAATCACATAAACATACATTGCATCAGCCTATTTTTGTAATATTTACTACAGAGGTACTGTAGTGATCTCTAATGCTCCAATACTATAGATGTTAGCTGTCGGACATTAGGAACCCTGTGATCTTTGGTTCATTTGTTCTCAGAATCTAACAGTGTACATCACATTGAGTCGGTGAACTAGAGGTAAGGAGGAAATGAAAGATTATTCAGTCATTAATATAACCTTATCGTACATACCACGAGCCCCCTTCCTGTTGCATTCCTCCTCTGAATGTAATTAGCAAAGCCCTTTAGGGGTTTGATCTTGGCTGGACTGGACCTGACAGCAGACCAGGGATAGCTCTGATTGTATCACATCTTTGTATATGCTATTGAATGCTGTGTTGGTTAATTAGGTGCTTTTTTTTTAGTTCTTTCCAGAAGTCACACATTTTGCATAAATCATCCTTGCCCATTAAAGCCCTTCAAGTATGATTATAAATGAAGAAAGCAAATCTCAGAGATGGCTGGTAGCTTATTCATTTTACACAGCCAGTCAGTGGTGTATCTGGGATCTGGTCCAAAGCCTTTCTCACTTGAAAGCTCGTGATTTCTGAATTCCCCCAATATGAAACAGAAATTAACTCATTTTTGAAAGTTTGATGGAAAAATAAATAACACACAGAAAATATTCTTTAAAAGTGGTAAAACATTGTAGGAACATTAGTCATGGATTTTTCCTGAATTATCACCAAAATAATTTGTACTTTTAATTTTCCTATGGCTATACATCCTTCAGTTCATGATAAATCAATCAATCATACAAGAACAGTTTTTTTTTTTTAAAGTCATCAGCCAAGTGTAACTGAAGACTTCAGGCAAGCCTGTGATTCCAGCTAAGACAACTAAGACAACCTTCAGGGTCTAACTGCCTCATACCTTGCTTAGAAAAAGTCTGTGTGATTTCCAACGGTAGCTGAGAAAAAAGACTTCCCAAATTTAATTTTGGCAATAATTACTGAAATTATTCCAGGGTACTGTCTTTATCATATATGATCTGTCATCTGCAGGCATCTAAGCTCATAGGAAAGCAATAACAGTAACAAGTATTTGCTAGAAAACTAGCGTATGATGAGTTTTACCTATATTATTTTCTTTATTCTTGCCAATCTCTGCAATCTACCACTCGAGGCTCAAAGAGGTCAAGTTGCATATGGCAGAGCTTGCATGGCTCACGGGTGGCAGAACTAGAATTAAAATCAGGCCAGCCTAACTCTGGTGATTAAAGTAGCACCCGTAAAATAAGAACTAACTAATATGTCACGTACTTATTCTTGTTTGTCTACATCAAGCTGTCACTTTAAGAGACTGACTCCCATATTCAACTGTCCCTGGTTACTTGGGCAAAGCATGCCACTGCTGAGGAGGGCCACTGGAGTCAGATGACCTAAATTACACTCTCGATGAGTGGTTCTTCCCACTCAGCTGACAGCACCTAGACCGTCTAAAGCAACACTGTTGAAAAGTCTGAAAGAGGAGAGCTGGCACAGAATAGTGAAAGTCATTGGGACACACACTTGGCAGTGGCAGGGGTGGCCCGTGGAGACAGAATAAAGCCTGATTTCTACTCTCAGCTGTGTCACTAAAATGCTACAAAATCAAGAAACTTCGCCACACATCTCTGAGTCTTGGTTCTTATCTATAAATTATGGATATTGGAGTAAGATCTTTATTGTTCCTTCAAGCTCTAATGTCCACTGATTCCTTAGAAATTCCTTAGGATGAAGGAAACTTGAGAGTTAACTTTACTTCTGAGAGTTTCCAGTCATCTTCCAGATGCCAAACTGTAGAGAGGAACAGTGCAGACCCAGAAAGCTTCTAAAAACCATTACTTGCCATTATCACATCACAATGTGGTCATCACTGCTCCCTTGTCCTTATGGCTCTCTGGGACTGTTCCTGGAAGGGACAATAATTGAAATAGTATTTCTGGGAACCTAGGGGGTGGGAGTGCACTGTTGGAAGAAGGTTGGGAAGTGAGTGATGCTGTCCACCAGGTTCCAAGCCACACTTAAAAATGATAACAGCGAACATTCCTATGGGCTGCATAAACCATGTCCTGCAACATTTGAGATCACACATCACAACAGACATTTATGGAAAGGAAAGTGGGTAGCACATGTGATTATAGAAAAGAAATGGTGGCAGGACACAGACAAACACTCAGTTACACAGAAGCTTCAAACAGTCCCAGTGGCCCTTGTTACCTTCCATTCTATATGCGGATTGCCATACGTAGTAATTAGACCATCTCTTAAAGGCAATGAAGCAAATCCTGCTATGCTGAGGGTCTTACCAGTTTCCCATCTTCAAGCAAGGGTAGAAGTCCTATAAGATATTAATCCATTGCCCACTATCTTACCTTATCCATCAATTTGAAGACACCCTATTCTTTCATGACTCCATGCCTGTACATATGCTGTTTCTTCTGCAGTGGAAGACATTCTTTCATTTCTTATAAAGAGCACTCATATTTTTCAGTCCCTCTTCCAGCACCTCCTCCTGAGAAGACATCCTTAGTATTACCACCAATATCCACAAGTCTCACACTGCTTCTCTATGGTACTAGGGACAGGAGTATCATAACACACATTAAATATCCTTTTTTCAGATTTTAAAAATTATTTTAAATTATATGTGTGTCCATGTGGAAATATGTACACATGAGCTCAAGTGGCCTCAGTATCCAGATGTGTTGGAAAAGACAAGAGTTATAATTACCAGTAGTTGTGAGCTGCTCGATATAGGTGCTGGGAGCTGATCTGGTGGGTCCTCTGGACCATCTCTCCATCCTTCGTATTAAAATCCTGTTAGCATACATTTCTATATTTATCCATATCTTCCTGAGTAGACAAGAGATGGACAAGGTTTCCTTTGTTTCATTTTGTATACTTAGTCTAGTACTCAACACATGTGAGGCAAACAAAGAGCTAGCTAGCTGCATGCATAGATTAGTGTGTTCATCGTGACTCCAGTCATTCTTTCAGGCAGAAGACAGACTTGAGAGGGTAAAATTAGTCCATATGATATTCAGAGGATATTTCCTTTTCTTTAACTATTAGAAAGGCATAGTTGCACAAGATGGACAGGAATAAGAGAGATAATAAAAAAAAACGCAACAAGATCAAAGGCTCGGAAAGAACTGGGAAGGCAAAGTCTGTGACAGTTGATGACCTCCTCTGGACATGGGAGATAAGTAACATGACAGGCACCATATAGCCAATAAAAGGCTGGAAGTAACTGTGGCCAGAGATGCTTCAGGCTTCCCAAGTAGATTAGTACAAACTTCACCTAAATAACAACTCACAAAGATGAAGTGGCAGCAATAGGCTGAGAGGAGCCCTTGAAAGATGGAATGATGACCACTAATCACAGAACTCATGAATACCAAAATGAAAAGCAAGCCTTTAATAAACAAATGGACAAGTCTTTTGGTAGCACGCCTCATTCTAATGGGAACATCTGAAACAGTGTGTGGGAGGAGCTCAAGGGGGATTTACAAGTCCTACAGCTATGGACCGCATCACTAGATTAAGGTCATCACAGCAGTCGTGACTCATATTGCTAGCAGGAAACCTCGAGGAATATTACCACAAGGGGATCTTCTCTGATAGCTTCAAAGATAGAATAATATTGATAGGAATACTCCCATTCCTGGCTTCCCATCACTCACTAATTCCATCCAGAAGAAGAGGAATCCCTTCTCTGATGCCTGTATGGCTAGGTCTAATAGGTCCAGTTGCAACCTGGATACAGCATCAGGACAGGCTTGTCATGCGTGTCTTCACCTACACTCAAGCCAGTGGGCTCTCTTGTCTCATGAACCAAGCAAAGCGAATGAAGCGTGCAGCAGAAAAATACAACTAAATCTGTTTCCTCTCTGTTCCAGCCTCATAGATTGCTAGGGAATGGGCGGCGCAGCATCACGAAAGAGCCTAGTATATGGCCTGGTTGAAAGCAGAGACAAAGGACCTGCTTTTCACCCTGATGAAAGCCAAAACTGTCAGCTCCTGAGGGGGATTCCGGAATTATTTCATGCTAGTCAGAACTCAGAGCGAACACTGGGGAGTCACGACACACTGACATCTCCAGCATGCTCTCGCCATTCATCCATAGGCTTTACTTAAAAATCTGGAGCGACAGGGCAAAAATATTTAAACCGCTGGGTCAGCTGCTGCAGGATTGATGTTACTCTAAAGAGAAGTAAAATTTACAACCTTCCTAAACTTGTTGTTAAAATAGTTCCTGTCCTGGAAAAGTCTCTGAAGAAATGGCATCAGGTTCTAGCTATTGGTCTTCCTGGAGCCTCTTCTGAAGTTGCAGATGGTAGTGAAGATTGCTGTGAGCACTGACTTGTGAAATAAAACTATTCCATCACCTAGAACCATCGTTTACTTCAAAGAATTGATAGACGTTCCATTAAGCTTTTGCAATAATTAAAGCTAGGAAGTTTATATATATATATATAGCTAGCAAGCCCTTCATTTGAGCATATACTCACTCATTCATCAGGCATTTCATCAGCACTTACTCCATGCTAGGTGATTGTACCCACAGTATATGAAACTTGAAATACATTGTTGTGGGGAAACAGAAACCAGTGTAATAAAATGGTACCCTCTTTTCCTTCAAGAAGGTCTCTTTTTTCACATTTGTCTCTGGTTCTGTGTCTCAGTTCAGCCAGCAACTCCACTTGGCCCCTGTATTTGCTCACTGCCAGGCTTCCCTGATCTCAAATAATGAATCTCTAAAGCCAGCACATGGAATCTTCGGACATAACACAGCTCTATTGTGCAAATAATCTCTCAACAATTCAGTCATGCTGATCCAATAATTTTCAAGACATGGCCTTCTCCAGTAAATACAATAAAATGCTTTTCCCAGGAAGTGAAAGGGCCACTGGGATTTGCTGGAAGGGAGCCTGGATAATCGATTAGAACAGGTGGGATGCTGTCTCTCTTGCGAAGGACCCGCCCCCTGCTGATGTCTTCCTTCCTGCCTGCTTTGGAGAGATGCTTGGGATTAAATAAGTGACCTGGGAATGATTTGCCTGGAATGAAAGGTCAAAATTTACTGACACTGATCATTTTATTGGACTACGGGTAGATAATACCTTACTTAAGAAAAGAAAGGAAAGGAAAATGCCAGGAAGGGAGAGGATGAGAAGAGGGAGGGGGACAGACAAAGTAGGTTGTACTTTCTCCATCAGCCACAACTTTAAAACAATAGTCTCTAAATATATTTTCTATTATATTCTTTTAACTCACAAAATTATTTTCCTTACCTTCTACAATGTTCTATAACTAAATCAATCGAATATCAATGTTTGCACGTCCTTGGGATGCACCATAGAAATATCGCATTTGATCACTAACTTACACTTCATAAATAATTTATTTCAAAAGTGTTTCTCCATAAGGCTCTTCATTGCTGAGGTGTTCAGTTTTCAGGGAAAGCATTTACTTACAGCCTGAGCCAAAGAAGGCTGGTAAAGACTTGACTAAAAGCTGCACATGGAGAAAATTATGATAATTGTATTAATGCCCAAATCCATGACACTCGATGCTCAAATTTGCTAAAAGGTTTTGTAGTACATTGCCCACATCTTGACGGGCAATGAGACCAGGAGAAGTGCTTAATACTTGACAGAAGGCTTCCAAGATTCATCTTTCATAGTTCCAAGAACTGCTAAAGAATCTGGAAGAAACTTCCAGAGGAGTTTCTGAAATTCTAACTTTCATCTTAAATGACTTATGCTTTGTGTTCACACTGAAACTCCAAGCTCAAACAGAAAGGAAAATCAAAAGAAATATCATACAATTAATTCTGATAAATGGTTGAGTTTTAATTTGTGTAGGGCAAATTCTAGTTCATGATATGTCTCCCTCTGACATCTATTAAAAAATCCATTAAGTCAACAGGTAAAATCTAATAAAGTTACACTGAAAATTTTCTGTTAGGTCAACATTATGGACTTTAATGAACATTTTGTAACTACTGCTCTATTAGAAGAACTAATATACTAACTGAACACCTATCTTGTACAAGATTAGAATAAAATTAAGGAAAAGTCAACATAATAATAAAGTAAGAGTTTAAGTGTAAGTCACCTAGTTACTATTAAGACCAGTAGACATCCTTCATAACTTTTCAAAGCTGGAAGCACTAAGCTCCTAATACCATTATCTCAGTTCACACACTCAACAATCACACAGCAATTCCAATACAGTAATACGCACGTCCTCAGGCTAGGTTGAGCTAGCCAAGAGAAAGCAGTGAAATACTGTGTGAACAAGTTCAGAACAATACAGAATCAAGGTCGTCAGTTCATACTTTGTTTAATTTGCCATCGGAGTACTCAAGAAGACACTAACCATTTGGGGGGAGAGGGGAACTATACTTATTTTCAAAATGACTTAAGTAACTAAAGTAACAGCTTGTGTTCCAGAGCAATGCAGTGACGCTGCCTGATTTGGAGCTTCTGTTCATGCTTAGTGGTTACTAACCCGAGATTCTCCTCTATAAACAAGCTGACCTATGTGAGACAAGGTATGTGGAATACAAAGGGTGAGGGGAAATAGGATCGCTGTTTCCCATAGGTACTTTTCCCAGGTGGACTCTACTCTATCCCATCCTGTCCCAGGATGCTTGTCCCAGTCTAGTTCAAGTTGGTCTGAGATTCCAAACATTCTAGTGCTGACTAACCCTACCAGAAGCCAGTTGTAGAACTGTATCAGAAGCCTCAGTCTAGAATGTCCCAAGCAGACGAGAAATGTTGACACAAACTGTGAACCTTGAAAGTGGTTAAAGGAACTAAATCTCAAGTTTCTGATCTGTAAAACAGGAATAACAAATGAAAAGTTTTATGAGGGCAATGTATGTAAACCACCTAGTAGGGAACATAGAAGTCAGCTGACAATCTTTCTTCCTTTCTTCTCTTATCCCAAGCTCCAGGTCTTCTCTACCAGCCCAGAATCTCAGGTGGTTTTGGCTGAGCCATAGATATCACAGTGACTCTCTTCTGCTTACTGTCCTGGCCCTTCCCCTTGCTCTAGAGCTAGCTAGTAGAGGAAAGACAGAACACAGACTGCATGCACACCATGGCTAGCAGTGCTGGTTCTTCCTTACAGTCTCCACGGAGCTTTACATAGAGCAATCCCAAGTAGCGCACCGGAGAAAAGTAGGTTGATCTGCAATAGTCGACTACAGGAGTCAGAAGCTGCAGCAAATATCGCTTGCTGTTTAGCAACTTACAAGCACAACTCTCACATTTCAATAGGAACATACATGGGAACATGGCTGTGCAGTCAATAAAAATTACATTTTCTTATTAGAATACTACTTCAGGGGTCTACTGAATGTGTGCTGGTCAACAGGAGGTAATCAGAAGTGAGGTTATACTGCCTCCAAAGGAATGTGCATCATGATTCTTAGGTCATTTTGATTCTTCCAGTTTTCTGGCTGGGAACTGGTGAGAGCTCAACGGGATTGCAGTAATAGCCACTTACTTCTTTTCTCTTCCCTTAGAGAGAAATGAGCTATCTTTCACACGAGTGTGCTTTTAGATCTTGATACAATGCTACAGTCAGCATACTAAATCAATTAAGAAGGACTTCTATTCAAGCACATATGACCTAGATAACAACTACTTTCCAGAATAATAAGTACTAACTATAGGATACAAACGTCACCCTGTGAAATGACCCTGTAAGTGGTAAAGGTTAATGTGTCATAATTATATTTACCTAACACTGAAACTCTTTTTTAAAAAAAAAATTTATTTATTATGTATACAACATTCTGTCTGCATGTATGCCTGCAGGCCAGAAGAGGGCACCAGACCTCATTACATATGGTTGTGAGCCACCATGTGGTTGCTGGGAATTCAACTCAGGATCTTGGGAAGGGCAGGCAATGCTCTTAACCTCTGAGCCATCTCTCCAGCACCCAACACTGAAACTCTTCACCAGGTAAACACCTACCAGTCACTCAGATCTGACCCATCTAGTTAGTGCCACACAAAATTGGGAGACTAGACATAGCAAGCATTGGCTTCCATCCTGCTGTCTGTATTGTTCTTTGATTCTTCTAATTCTGACCTTTCAGTTTTATTTTTCCTTTTCCTTCTTTAGTATTGTTTCTTGAACCAAATTTATGAAATTATTTTCCTGCTTCTGGAAATGATCCCTATGTACCTCCTTGATGATGTCATCTCTGACTTCAGCTCTGTGCACAATCATCGTGAGTCAGCCCCACTGTGGGGCTGATATTCAGACAGATATTCACAATACATATTTCCACGCAACTCAAACAAGTCAGAAAACTAGGGCCTAAAGATATGGTTTATCCATCACAGCTGACATATTCTGAAGAACCTAGTCTTGAAAAAAAATAGATTGAGTTCTCATAATACAATTCAAACCAAAAAAAATCACAAATATTTTTGTATATACACATGAGTGATCACTTTTTGAATTTTCTCTTTGTTTACCTATTTTGCTGTAATTATCATCAATGAGATCTTCCAAACCAACCATCTTCCAGAAGCTGTCATCCCAACCTTTCTCTGCTGAGTATGTCCATTTGCAGACCAAGGAGCAGAGAGACCTAGTCAAATTGGAGAGAAGAAGGAACAACAGTGTGAGCTCGCTTCCTTCATATTTTTTCTAAATGGCTGCCCTGGTATATTCAGTAGTGTAGCAGCAGCAGAGGGAGCAGTAATCATGCATTCCTGTTTTAATGAAGGGCTCTATGTGTACCTGGTAATGTGTACTAGATCCTTTAGTCCTCAGAATGGGCTCAGCCTTCTGTATGGGTCCTGACCAAGCAAACATAGTAAGTGAATTTTTGCATTTACATCAACATTTATTTGACGCATGTGTGATAATTATGAATTATAATACTAATTATTATTTGATGAAACTGAGTAAACATCTCAAGTTTAGACGTGATATTGGTATGGATATATTGAAGTTTCTCTTTATCATTCAGCATATAAAATATCCATGTATGAAACGACATGGCATTTGGAGCATGTTTCAAAAATAACACAAGAAGGGGAAGTGAATGGTGCTGTGGAGAGATGGGTAGGATTGGCCTGAACTGCTGGCCATTAGGGCAGAGATAGGAATTCACACGAGTCTTGGTGTCTTCTACTTTTATATATCTTCCAAGTTCTCGACAATAAGAATGTTTCTTTTAAATGTCTGCTATAAAATAAATAATATCACTGCAATCTAAATCAATGCTTCGATACTGGAAGCAGTTTTCCTTTCAGCTTCATTTCTCAATGTCACCCTTAATATTCTATAATTATTCTGTTAAAATGACCTTTATGTCTCTGAAAGTATCATGCTCTTGCATACTTCCTTCCTCAGATCTACCACTTACAGTTTAAATACCTCTACCAATCTTCTTCATCCTGATGGTTAAAGCTCTTATTTTAATCTAAGATGAAAATTCTAATTTTGGGTTAAATATTTCTTTTCTTGCCTCTTAGAAAATGAAATATATATATAAATTTAAAGTATATACATACATTACATACATATGTGTGTATATGTACATATACCCTCTATATTAATGTATGCATGTACACACACACGGGGGGGGGGCAGACAGAGCCAGTGCTAGAGATCCAATCCAAAGCCTTCTATGTATCAGGTAAGCAGTGAACCTCTGATCTTTATCCATGCCCACAGAGTATACTGTATGTCATGATCTTTATCACATTGTAATTAACTGCTTTTTTACAGGTATTGCCTATATTTCTTCAACATATTCTCCATATTTTGTCCATAGCAAACCTTAGGCACCTGTAATATCAATCTTCCAATGTCACATTCCTGGTGCCATAATTTGTGTTTGCCTCTGTTCTCGGCCATTCCCATCCCTGCATTCTGTCCTGTGCAGTACTAAGTCATTGGTACTCTCCTATAGTTAGTCTTCCTTTCTCACTTCTCTTTACTTTACTCGTCCTAGAGTGGTCTTCCCACTATACATCTGATTCTTAGTTAAATACCGTAAGTCATCTCAAACTATCTCTCTCTAGGAAGCCCCAGTAGAGGGCATGTTGAACCAAAAGCCGATGCTCAACACATCCTTCTCTTTCACTGACCACTGTAACTATATGCTTATTCCCTTCTCTACGTCTTCCACTATAAAAGCCCCCTTTGCATCACAAAATGTTCTTCTCGTCTCTGTATCACTAGTCCCTACCTCATGAAGGTGTATAGCTATCCACAATGAATTTTTGTTGAAAAGAAACATGAAAAATATGTCTTTATATTGCCATAGGTATGTGGCAAACACAAAGAGATCACAGTCATGCTGTTTTAAGGATAAAGAAAAACCCATTTCATGGGCCCACAGTCTTAAGGGCCATTCAGTCAGACAGAACCATCCCCTCACTTGGTATTTGGTGGCTGCTATGATCCTGTTGTAGGCCTTAGTGGTAAGGTGTCCTTACGCACAAGACCTAGTCCTTTGCTGGCCCAGAAGCAGAAAGTTTAACTGTGGAGACAGATATCTGTCAAACAATCAACACACAAATTCCTATAGAAACAAATAGCCCTATGTTTTCTAAAGAAAGAACATACAGAAACAAGAAATTTTTAGTGGGGAAATGTGATGCAATGCAGCGCTGGGCGTAGGGTGTTGAGGTGTTTGGGAGGAGACCGTAAGATAGGCTCCTCAGAGGAGATAACATTTAACGAAGTTCTAACTTGAAAATAAGCAAGAGACATTTATCATTAAAAATTTGTTCAGATGGCAGAACATGTGAGGTTGTGCTTAGTGGCAGAAAAACATTAAAGGAGTGCTTACACCAGCCCAAACAATATATGTGTGCTAACTCATCCTTTTGATTTAAGCAAGGCCACGTTTTCCCCAGTGGATGAAGGTGGGAGCCAACTATGAAGCAAGCTTTGTAGTACATGGTAGCCTAACACGCCCTAGAATAACAACTGAAATTTCAACCTTTGGAGGGCTCTAACAGTTTACTGGAAAAAACAACGCTATGAACAAAAGACAAGGTCAAGAAATTATTTCCCATGACACAAGCACATGGGCCAGCTCTCCATTGCCCACCATCCTGTCAACATTCGAAGACTCTCGTACCCCTACTTTGGCAGTACCTTCCATCTCATGAACTATTGCTGCTGTCTGAAGGCGTAAGTCACAAACAATTCCACACCAGTTTGGAATTATGATTAATAGAATGGTTATTTATTTAAGGGGGAAAAACTTACAGATCACCGTCCCAGACAACAGCCCTCTGCGCAATCAGGAAGGCAGGAAGGGAGCCTAGTTGCCGGAAGCGGAGCTGGAAGCCAGAGTTTGCACTGGCGGCAGGGCCCAGGAAGCCGCGTTTTTTTAAAACGGCGCCAGCGGCTTTTTTTTTTTTTTAAAGGCTGCTGAGTCAGGAAATTCTCTCTGCGGCACGCCACCCACAAACAGCAAAAAGCTGTGTTAAACTCTGTTTTTTCTGTGTTTAAAATTAAGCTCTCTCAGGTTTTACATGGCTCCAGTTTACCACGTTGTGTCCTCATTTCTACCCATTTGGCAAACTTCAAAGCTTCGTTACAATCCAGTTCACTGCTGCTCCGTCAAAGCTTCCTTTGACCTCAAAGCCAAACTCACGGTCCCTCTAATATTCCAGGTAAGCTATAATTCTTACACTGTAGATCTAAACAGCTCAGAGAGATTGACGTGGCCTCCTGTCTTTACATTTCTACATATCCACACCCTTTGCCATGTACCTTGACAGTGGAGTACCCCGACATTGTTCAGAGGGCCTCCTTTCCTTCGCCTAGATTTTGGGTAATGATTCCAGTTTGCATTTTGGTAAAGAATGACTCAGAGATGATTGCATACCCGTTACTGAAATGATTGCATGCCCATTACTGGTCTAAATTTGAGGATACTTTCTGAGTTGTAGCTTGTTCTCTTGAACCTTCATCATTTCCCTGAGGAACGCATACTGAGCTAGCACATGGGGGGTATCAGAGAACTGAAAAGACAAGGATCAGCTTAACCAGACTTTGATCACACCCTTAGATCGTATTGTGTCAGTTAGGACCCGGTAGCTGTGCATCTAGCTGAGATCAGAACTACCCACCAAGACTCGGAGTACACAGTCTGCCCTGAGTCAAATAAATGACCCCTGGATTCAACAACTAAAACTCGACAGTGGTTTGCCGCCGAGTGGTACTAATTCACAGTAGAAGTAAATTAGTCCAAATCTATTTTTCTTCCTCAATAAGGAAGAGAATAGTAATGCCTTATATCTTACAGTAAATTTGAATACTATCCAGAGAATATTCTTTGGAAGAAAATGACTGATCCCGGAAGTTTTATGATACGGTGAAGCACAAGTAATCAAATCTCAGAGACAGATCCTGGGGTTCAACCTAAAACTCAGAAACGCCAAACTGCCAGCCACTGGCTCTTACCTCTACCATAGTATGAAATGGGGAGCCTGCCTCCAGGAATCTCAGAATGAGACTAAGCCTGAGAGCTGTCTCCTCCCACCTTTAGGATCCTCTCTAGTTCGAGGATTAAAGGCGTGCACCACTACCGCCTAGTTTCTGTGGCAAGCTAGTGTGGCTACTGGGATTAAAGGTGTGTGTTATTGCTGCCTGGTCTGTAAGACTGGCCAGTGTAGCTGTTTTACTTTTCTGATCCTCAGGCAAGTTTTATTAATACAAATAAAATGCCACTACAATACAGATTCCTCTAAAAAAAAAAAACCTCATTCTATATATAGGTTATTCAAATATAATTAAGCGCTCTCTCTCTCCCTCTCTCTCTCTCTCTCTCACACACACACACACACACACACACACACTGGGTTTTTTTTTTCCTTTTCTGTCTCTCTAACCCAGTTGCCTGAAACTTACTCACATTACAGTCCAGGCTAGCCTCAAACTCACGGCCATATTCCAGTCTCAGCCTCAGTCTCCTGCATATTGGGATCATGGCCATGTGCCATCATGCATAGCTGCTCCATTTCATTAGGATCTCTTAGAACTGGTAGATTACCAGGCTGTCCCTGATGCAGCAAAATCAGCAACATTTAAAGAGTGCATCTAAGGCTCTGAGTGACTCTCTACAAGAAAGTTAGGATTTTATCTTATCAGTCAAAAAAGACAAGGTACAGATAGCAGAACAAATAGTGTGCCTTGCCCAGAAGCTTCTACTGAAATCCAGGCTTTGACAGCCCCCAAAGTATTTTCCTGGGCAATCTGCCCTCCTGGGCCTCTAAGTAATGGCCAGTTTCCTCACAGTCAACCAAAATGTCAGGACAGGAGTTCTGTGTCTTTCTTATGGAGTGTTTATGCCAAATGAATCTAAAATGCATACAAGTAAGAAAATCATAGATCCATCAGTATATCAAAATAGCAACGCAACACAAGATAAAACATAGCATTTGGCGGGCATGGCGATACATATAAGAGAGCAAAGTCACATGAGAGATGGCATCTAGAACATCCGATAGAGACAAATACCATTGAAGACGAAATCATGAAACTATTTGGAGAACACATCAATGATGAAAACCACAAGAGATGAGGAGGAAAATGCTAGAAAGATTCCTTAGAAGGAAAAAATAAAGGAATTTAAAATTAAAATTTAAAGCTTCAGTTTTCCAGGCTAGCATGATGGCTCAGCAGGTAAAGGCACCTGCTGTGCAAGCGGACACCTTGAGTGTGATTCCCACAACGCACATAAAGGTGGAAGGAGAGAGCTGATGCAAACAAGCAGTCCTTTAGGTTCTATGTGTGAGCTATGTCAAATGCATGTGTCTTCCAACACATACACACCAATGCAACACATGTATGCATGATGCACACACTAGTGGCGATAACAGTAAATATTAAATTTTCTACAGATGAGCTACCACAAGAACGGGTGGAAATCAGTTAAATGACCTCGGAATAATGGATGAAGGGAATGGCTTATAGCAAGGAGGAAAGACAAGATAGAGAATAGCAAGAGGGGGCATAGCAAGGGGAGGGGCATAACAAAGGGAGGGGCGTAGCAAGGATCATAACACAAGAATTACAGAAATCCCAGAAGGGATATTTAAAAGCTAGGGAAGAATAAAAGGCAGAACAGATGAGGAAGATATTATAAACAAGTACATGTAGTACCAGGCTCTTCATATACTGGGCCAAGGTAAAGCTTAAGCCTGCAGATTAAAAGTTCTCATTAAGTCCAGGAAATACTTGGATTTCAAGAGTAAACAGAAAATTATCCATGCTGCCAGACAGCAATACTAAGTTGCATAAAAACCAAAGGGCCCAAACAAGCTATGGAAATCTCATCTATAACCTTGGAATCCAGAAAACATGGAAATAATGTACAGATCACCAAGAAAAGCTGATCCAAGTATCCTGCAGCCAGACAAAATATTATTCAGCTGTCAAGGGCAAAGAAAACCATTTTCAGCATACAAGGGTTTAAAAAAAGTAAACTACTCACATAGGCTTTCTGAGGACAATGGTTGAGGAAACAGAAATTATCCCCTGGTTCAGAGTAGCTATGTCAACGGAGAGAAGCAAGAGAAATAAGATGACTGATATCCATTTATGTGGTTCATATCGTCTTTCTTTCTTTAAGTATGTATACTTATATGTGTGCATACAAAAGAGTGAATATTTATTTGTATGTGCTTCAACACATACATCTGTGTATATGCATATACACACATAGATTAAAACAGATTTAGTTTAAACAGATGATGATAATATAAACAATGCTGGTAATTTGGAGTCTTCTGAAATCACAACAGGCAAGCTGCACTACAACTGAAATCCAAGAGAAGGTCTGGAACTGAAAAAAAAAAATAGGTAAAACCTCAAAGTCAGAGACTAAGCAAGGGTCTTGGTCTATGTCACTGTCTCAAAATACCGGAGGGACAGAAGTCCCTCCAGAGACAAAGACCACATAATATAATCCCAATGCAAAACATAAGAAGCCCTCTTTTGAATTGTTGGTCAGGGCTCTCCAAGAGAATTTTTAAACATACAGCCTATTTCTGTTGCTCTTAGATTTCCCCCAGAGATGGAAGGAAGATTCCATGCACTTCAGACACAGGACTAAGAGACCCCTGATCGAGAACTGACCTGAATGTCTCCTCCCAGAATACTGTCTTTCATGGTACCAGAAGGTACTATGCAAGCAACCAAAGGAAGGAAGCAACCAATAGTCCTACCCAGCTATGATGCCTGTAAACCATATCAACAACCAGTACAACACCATAACCCTGAGTGTGCAGTAGTGGCACACATATATTGGTGGAAATCAAGAGCTCTGTGATTGGACTGAAGACATGCATGACAAGAGGGAAACCATGTCTGGTACTGAAAACCTCGTTATCTTCTCATTGGAAGCAAAGTCATGGTTATTATAGGAGAAATCACAACCACTAATTCACTAAATCAACATAATCCCTAAGAACCCAACTTATAATAAAAGTCCTTACACCTATAGAGAAGTATAATATTAGAAGTAAAAGAAGTATAAAGAAACTTCTTTTTACAATAGACAAAAACGACTACAGAAACCAAAATCAATCGAAATGCAATTTGGAGCCTGTTATGCCCAGATCACAGAATATCCCCCAAACCAACTAGAAGACCGAGTCCTGTATGTAAAAGCAAAGAGCCTTTATTCTTACACCAGTTTGCAAACTTGGACTCTCTGTGAGTCCAATGTATTGGAGTAGCTGGAGAGCTCCGAGCTCAGTTGGGGCTGCGTTTTTGTAGTAGCAAAGGTGGGAATGAAGGATTTCTAAGGTTCAGGACTCCTGATTGGCTGACATTTGTCTAGGGTGTCCTGATGAAAAGAGATGGATGTGTGCTGGCAGGTGATAGCATCTATAATGGTTGGAACGTTAGGAATTTCCTTTTGGATAGTGTGTTCCTGGGTGGTGGTGCCTGGGTAGTCTCAGTTTGTGGTCTTTCTTTAAACCATGGTAAAATGAGCCTCAGGCCTCTATTGAGCTTAGCATGGCTAGGTCCTACAGAGGCCAGTCCCAAAGGGATACAACTACAAAACACTCACAGCGAAGGCTCACGGAACATCAGAGAAGAACAGGTGGAAAGAGTGTGAGAGCCAGAGGATCAAGGAGTTTTCTGTGAGATTGTCTCCTAGCAGCATCAGAAGTTACACAGATAAAGTCTCTCCATGAGTGGCTCAAACTTGAGCTGAATGAGGACAACACCTACAGACATGCCAAAGAGAACAAGGAAAGACCCATGACCTCAACCTACACAAAGTACTATAAGTAACTGAGACAACTGGGAAGACATAAGTGGTCTTCCCTAGAGAACAACACACAAATTGGCTATTCAGTGACAAAAGATTAGCCCTGCAAACATACATTCAAGTAATATTAGACAGACTGAATCAGTATATATATATATATATATATATATATATATATATATATATATATATATTCATGTTCCTAAATAAAGCCTGTGCAGTCTCTATAATGTTAGTTGACCTTTTTGTCATTGGACAACTAATTGATGGGCTCTTCCTTGGGAAGACAAAGCATTCCAATCACAAATATCTCGCTAACCCCTTGCATCTGCCCTCTACCCTTGCAACCTCCCACACAAGTCATAATCAAATTTAAAAGAAAGAAAACAAAACAAAAACAACAATAACAACGAGAATCTTGTCATAGAAGCTGTAGCTTGGCTGTTGAGTCACACCGTTTACCCTTTGGTCTACTCATCTTTAATTCCAGTGTTCACTGCCTAGAGTCATCACTCTGGCTCAAGGCCTTAGTTTCTATAACACCACACATAATGGGCTCTCACTGGGGCTCCTCTGGCATATCCTGCTGTGTCATGGAGACCCCACTGTTTTGGATCTACAAGTTGATCCTCTTCACTTGCTCCAACAGTTCATGGACTCAGTGGATGCTGGAGTGGGCCAACTCATAGCCCTGGGTCTGGCTCTGGGTAGTAGCAGGGTTGGTCGGCTCACTTGCTTTCCCTCACTGTCACTTCACTAGACAAGCTCTCCAGCACCGCCCAGGCCAGCTCACCTAATGCAGCCTACAGCAAGGAGCAGGGGATAGTTTCCCTGCTCTGTGGCCCTCAGATCTAGGGTCTCCCTCACTTACTCTGCCAGGGCCTGCTCTACAGTTTTGTCCAGGCAAGGTGCAGGATCCTTCCTTCTGATTGGCTGCAGGGTGTGGGGGAGGAGATTCCAGGGGGACTTGGGCTCAGCTCTCCTGCTCTCAGGGCTGGTTCACCTGACCCTGACAACTGAGTCAGCTCTAGTGTGCTGTCCAGGCAGAGGCAGGGCCTTCGCTCCTGGGCACTGCAGCTGGTGTGGGGCAGGGCTAGTTTCTCATCTCCTGACCCCAAGGCCAGCTCTCTCACTTCTGAAGAAGACTAAGTTTTCTCACTACTTAACGTTGGATACAAAAAATGAGGCTGCAGGCACTGACAGAAACGAAAAGCGGATCAGAACCTGGAAATCACAAGAAATAAAAGAAAATGAAGGGTGAAATGAAGCCAGTAAAGCGAAAGTAACCACAGAGAATAAACAGAGGAGAGTAAACAACAGAAATGTAAACTAAAAATAAGATGGGATAAAGTTAGATAAAGTGGCATGAGTGTCACAACTAGTGAATAAAGAGAAAAATCAAAATAGCATTAGAAGTGAGTAAAACATTTCCAATGTATATTTTTTAATCTGGTAGTTCTTTTTTTAAAAAGTGCATTTTCAAAAGATAAGACATAATTTTTTAATGTTAAAATTTATTTTTAGAATTGTTTTATTATTTTTAATTAGGTTTATCTTGGGTGTCTGTGTGGGCATGCATGTGTGAGCTGGGGTTCACAGAGGTCACAGACATCAAAAGCCCCTGCAGCTGGAGTTACAGGAGCTTGTGAGCTGTCCATCATGGGTGTGAGGACTAAACCTAGGTTCTCCCCAAAAGCAGAATGAACTCATAACTACTGTGCAACAGCTCCAGCTCCTACTTATTTATCATCGCTGTGTATCCATGTATGTGATGCTTGGGGTGGGAGCAAGGGTAAGCATGTGTTACAGCAAGTATGTAGAGGTTAGAGGTCAACTTTTCCTAACTCTATGTGTGTCTCAGGGATCAATCTCATATGGTCAAGATTGCACATCAGTTTTACCCACCAAGGCATTTCACAGGCCCCAACACATTTTTAAATATGATTCAAGCATGGGGTAGACACAGACAGGTAGAGAACCTGGGGGCTCAGTGCCCAGTGGGCAGTTAACCAAGACTAATCAGTGAACTCCAGGCCAAAGAAGCTTTTTCTCCAAAAAGGTAGAGGAGGTAGATCTCTGGTCTTTATACACATGCATATACATACCAATACACACACAGGCACCCTCACACACATGCGTACACACACATTTACAAACACACAAAATATATAATAATACCTCACATAAATGGAAAACATAGATAGTTATAATGAAATATGGTATTGTACTTTCAGTATTTAAAGAAATATGTAAATCATAAGAGTAATTATAATATTCTCTATTGTGGAAATAAAGGACATGGATATAATGAACAAACTTAGTTCTAAATAATTGTGCAGGAGGAGGGGGAAAACATTTTACATACAAGTACTGAATGGCATAAGTGATATTTAACAATGGGTTTTATTGGAATAGAAGTCTGAAAATGGACAACCTAATCAGCCAACTCGGAGAATTATGAAGAACAGGAATAGGTGAAACTGAAAGATTAAAATGGAGTAGGGATGAAAAGCCAGTGAATCAACATGAAAACATGGTTAGTAAAAGATGGGAAACAGGGTTGGGAACTAAAAATAACAAATATCATAGAAGAAAACAGGGTCTATAACCTTGGAAAAGGCAAACGTTAACAGAGAAAAGACCAAAGGATAACACAAGCAACACCATAGAGCTGTGGAAATTTAGACAAATAAACAATTTGGCAGAAAAATAAAATTTATCAAACAGATACTAGAAAACTCTACTAGAGTTAAAAGCAATTAAGACTTTAATATCGCCTTTCCAATAAAACCTTGCAAGTCCAGATAGTTGTAGAAAGTCTAACATTCACTGACCAGGCCAATCCCAAGTACTTCAGGCCAGAAGAATGACTGCTTAGTTTATTACTAAAGCTAAGATAATAGTAACAATATCCAAACAATGCCAGCACAAGACACAGAAAACAGGCCATGCTTACAAAAGATACAAACAAACAAAAAAGAAAAAATACAGGCTAGCCAGGCTGTGGTGGCACATGCCTTTAATCCCAGCACTTGGGAAAAAGAGGCAGTCAGATCTCTGTGAGTTCAAGGCCAGACTGATCTACAAAGCAGGACAGTCAGGGCTGTTACACAGAAAATACTGTCTCAAAAAACAAAGAAAAGAAAAGAAAATACATATGGGCAATATTCAGGGATGCTTTAGTGACAGAAGAGAGATGGGTATGTTACCATATTACTTTACTAAAGGGGAGAAAAATGGTCTCTGCATATCGCAGAGCAGACAACATTACTTCAAGATTAAAAGCTCACAATGAAGCAAGCAAGAACAAGAATGGAAGAACAGAAGTGGCTGCTCAGACTCTCACTCCCTGCGCTAAAGAACAGTGGAAAGGTAAAGGCAAGGTGCCTCCCCCGACCCCGCCCCAGGTTCTGAGAGGAAAACAGTAAATAAAGAACAGCACCCTTCTTTTCTATAGGGAGTTGGAGCTCGACCACATAGTAGGAAGACAGACTCTGTGGAAATCACAGCAACTCCTGTGGCTGAGAAGACAGAAGAGGCACTGGAGGCAGCTGGACTGGTGGCACAGACCTTCAGAGAGGTATGAGAGGAAGCCCAGAAAGCAACAGGGGAGTAGCCAGCAGCCTCTGATGAATACCAAAATGCAAGTACCCACATGCAAAGTTCATAAGGTCAGAAAGAGGGATTGCAGGGCGTCTCCCACACCCTGAAAAAAGAGGACTGCCAGGAATCCTCAAAACGAGCAGGGAAGAAGGCTCAGTTAAGGATAAAAGCACCTGACCAGAAACAGATTCAGTCACGGTCTGTGACATTGCAAGACAGCCCTCAAGTTCCTTCACAAGGCAGATCCCAGGGCTCCACCTGCCAAATCATACACTGAAGATTTGTTTGGGCAGAATCTCACCAAATCAAAGCAA
Source organism: Microtus oregoni (assembly GCF_018167655.1). Classification (NCBI taxonomy): domain Eukaryota; kingdom Metazoa; phylum Chordata; class Mammalia; order Rodentia; family Cricetidae; genus Microtus; species Microtus oregoni. Next base: position 52,625,410 of record NW_024543064.1, read on the forward strand.
ACACACACACACACACACACACACACACACACACACACACACACACAAATCACTAAACAGCAACAACAAAAAGAAAGATTAATCATGGCTGAGGAGCTCGCAGGCCCTGGGTCGAACCTATCACTTTTTATTCTGCTATGGACAGACTATGAAACATCCCTCTAAATCTCTATCTCTCTACCCTCATCAGGGAAGTTGTACGGTAGATGGTAGACAGGGCAGAAACTCACAACTTTTCAAAGTGGAGAGAAGGTCAGAGGAGCATCTGTCGACACAGGGGACAACACAGACAGGGGGATGGGGCAGTGCCAGAGAAGACTACGGTGAAAAGTATATTCTGGGCATAACAGGACCACTGCGGTCACGCATTCATGTCACCGGTGTCGTCTGTAGAGGATCAAACCAGTCCATATTCTAGCCTAGAGGGTGAAGGGCTCATCAGCCAGGCCCCTTAACTAAAGAGCTGCAGACAGTGATGATATCTGGGGGGCTGGGAGAGTCCATTTTCTTTAAGGGTGTGGCCTCTACACTGCAGCAGACGGTCCCACGCCTGGGAATATGTGGGCAACACATGAAAGACACTATGACTTATGTATTTTTTTTAAAGGAAGCGAAGTCAGGAGGAAGGGAGGTGGAGGTAGAGCTGGGAGGAACTAGGTAGAGGGGTTGGATGAATATGATCAAAACATTCTATGAGCTTCTCAAAGAATTAATAAAAATCTGATGCTTTTTAAAAGTAAGTTTGAAAGGAGCCTTCTTAGTGCAGTAGGTAGCAAGCCTTATGAAAGTAAGGATAATTGAGAAATCAGAAAGGATACCCCAGCCAGATCACACTACTTGGAGGATTAAAATGAAGGACTAGAAGTAGGGGGCGGAAGGGCAGGCACCTGTTGCAATCATCGGCCATTATGTTTTCCTAGACAGGTAGAAGCAGACAGAAGACTAGACACATTTTTAGTTCTTGTAGAACTTGAAGCAGTCTCAGCAAAAAGAAGAGGAACTTCTTGCTCTCCTGATTCCCCCAGAGCAAGGCAACCTCAGAAGAATAAGGCAGACCAGCTCCAGGGGCCTGGTCATTCTCCGGAATTTCTCCAGCAAGACTGAAAAGGAAGCCAGTTGCATAATTTATACACAGCTCAGTGCACTGACATTGCCAGGCCCCACTCTCAAGGAAAACCTTTTGTTCTCTGCTTGGGGAATGTCGAACCTGGAGAGTCTCAATTGAGCAAGGCAGTGAAAAACAGAATAATTAGAGTTTACGGATGGGGGCAAATTACCAAGATATTCCTGACTGCAGCCTTTGCTACTCCACGGGCCTGCGATGGCTCTGTTTTCTTCAAGGCACACAAAAGACTGCATTGCCAGCACAGAAGATATTGCTCAGGGAGAGACGGAACAGTGGTGACTCAGGCTGGACCACTAATCACATCAGCAAAGGGACAAGAGAGGTTTCTGAAGAAATACCACTGCACCGACTGGAGCTCCTTCTGTTAGGGAGCTGTCAGAACTCAGGCTTGTAGCCGGTGGGCTCTGCACTTCATCAACACTTGCTGACAGGCTCCCGACAGACCATAATAATACAAGTGCAGGGCAATATTAAGTTGCCTTTTCAGTTAGGGTTGCTGGTAACAGCTCAAATGTGGGCATGACCACATGAAAAGACCCGAATAAATAAGCTGAGGGAGTTTTCCCATGCTCTCAAAGAAAGACATCTCACTGTCAAGAACAAAAGATCAAAAGCTGTTAACAAAATATTTCAAAATCTGAGTGAAATCCATGGGTTTGTGGATTTGGATTTGCCTCAAAAAAATTTCAATGATATTAACTAGGGGTAATATGAAAAGAAATGGACAGGCAAAGAGGGCAGAATTCCTGTGTGTAAGGCATTGTAGCTACTAAACCCCACAATGACCTTGAGAAGACAGTACCATAGCCTCACATGACAGAAAAGGACACAGAGGCTCAGCAAAGTGGAACAAATCACTTCAATCCATCAGGAAGGGGTAGGGCAAATGCTGAAACCGTGTTCTGATCTTAGTCTACTGTTGAGGTCAGAGAAATGGATCAACAGGTAAAGGTGCTTGCGGCCAGGACTGATGGCTCTCATTTCCACTCATGGAAGCCACAGGGAGAAGGAGGGAAGCAATTTCTATAGGTTGTTCTCTGATCCACATGCAAGCCATGCATATATGTACCCAATCTCTCTCTCTCTCTCTCTCTCTCTCTCTCTCTCTCTCACACACACACACACACACACACACACACACACACACACATAATCACGTTTCCTTTCATTAAATGCGTGTTCACTCAGGTCCATCCAGGCAAAAGTATTTATAAGACACTGCAAAGGCAAAACAAGACATGTAAAAGAGAACAGTAATTTTTATGTTGGGCCTGTTTTTCCTTTGTTTGCCTTCTCTACATCATCTTCTGTCTGTATGCATATGCAAATGTAAACAGTCATGCATACTGGACACTGAGCCCTGGGCCTTCAATGCCCCAGTCAACTGTTCTATCCGTGAGCTAACACCCAGCCCTCTTTTCTTCTTAATAAAAAAAAAACATATGAAATCAAAACTGAATAGCTACACAGAGCAAAGAATTAGCTGTGTTGGGTTCCCTGGAAGGTTCTCTAACAGAAAGCAAAATTCAGGAAGGAGATGCGCCCCGTAACCAAGGACAACAATGAGATTATTGCTCCCTGGAGGGTTAACTGAATCTCCCACTCTTCAGTACTTCTTACTCTCTGGGACTCTCCTGAACTCTTAGGTATGGCTTACTTTCTTCTGAGCATCTTCGTGTCTCCCAACCCCTCATGCTCACGCTCATAATCAACCATCTTTATTAAACCCCAACTTTGTTTAAAAAAATAAAAGTGGAAATAAATATTTATTTTTGGAGTTTTTATAAAGCCAACATGTTAAGAATTAAGAAAAAAACATGGAACTATAATCATGGAGAGGCAAACGGCTTCAAAGACATCCAGGGTTCACGGTATATAGCCTGGCATTAAAATGCCTAAAGATGGCTGCAGAGTTTTTAGTTAAGAGCACTCACTGCTCTTCCAGAGGACCCAAGTTTGGCTCCCAGTACTGATATGGCAGCTCACAGCCATTCATAACTCCATATCCAGGGGATCCAGGACCCTATTCTCACCTCCATGCATACCATGCATGCATACAATATACTTACCTACAGACAAGCAAAATACTCATATGAATATAATAAAATAAATTCATCTTTTTAAAAAGATGCTTAAAGGAATGTTGTGCCAGTAGGATAAAGAGAAGTGTGTGCGGAAGGAGACCATCAGGGAGGTTGTGGGGAGGGGGTGACTCAAATGAAAGAGCTGAATGTGCAAAAGCTGGAAGCAAGACATCACAACGCTGCACAACCCACAGCTCATGGTGCAAAGCCTCCCAACTGGGCACTTCACCCTATAGAAAAGAGAAGAAAGACTCTGGCTTCCTTTCATCCTCCCTCTCTCCCCCAGCTACAATAAATACCTAGAAATACCTTTCAGGCAGTTTTATATACAAAACAGGAAATCTGCCTGCCTCTGTCTTTGTGTATTTCCTGTTGCTGTGATAGAATACTTTGACAAAAGCAAACTAAGGGAGAGAGCGTGTTTTAGCTCCCAGTTCAAGGGTAAAGGACAAGATAGTTGTGAAGTCCTGGTGACGGGAGTTCGAGGCAGCAGGGACCTACGGATGCTGGCCTTTAGCTTTGTCCTTTTCATGTAATCTAGGAAGCAAGACCAGAGAATGGTTCCACACATCTTTAGGGTAGGCCTTCTCACCTCAGTGAACCTAATCAATACAGTCCTTCACAGGTGTGGCCAGAGGCTAACCTAATCTAGACAATCCCTCCGGGGGTTCTTAGATGTTGTCTTATGGGTAATCCTAGGTCTTGTCAAACTGACAATCAATATTAACCCCAACTCCTTTGTGGAGCTCTGAGAGACCAGGAGAAGAAAGAAATTCATGAGTGACGCAAACACAAAGCTAACAACTCCTGTGCAGGATAATACAATGAGAGAAATGCATAGGTGTGTACAGAGACAACAGCATCAAAGGACACGGGACGATAAGCTCTGCCTTAGACTTCTTCAATAAGAAGCAGGTCCATGAGTGACGGCCCATGGCTGTGTTCCATGACAGCAGAATCTTCAGAGCGCCCGACTCTGGTCTCTTGGGTTTACCATCTTTGTTCTCACTTCTCTGTGATAGGAATTGAAGTTCACACCTCAATAACTGATGCTTATGTTGTCTCCTTGAATCAGAAGCTGCTGCCAGTGACAATCTGAAGATTTATCCCTCAATTCCTTGTCTTCAGGTCCTATACGCTGCTTCATCTACAAGGTCTACCTACGTGCTGGTTATTGCCACTAAGGCCCATTCACAACCATCACTATGAATGTCCTAGTGTCAGCCCCTGAAACTGAGGGCACACAATCCTGTTCAGTCTGCCTCCCAAAGAGAATTTACCCATACGAGCTCCAATGTCAACCTACTGGCCTATTCTGTTATGGGATAATCTGGTGTACATCAACAGCAGTAAATGGGAGGGTGTCAATAATAAATCTCCATCTCTCATTATTATTCAGTTCTAATGGTACCCCAAACTTTCTCCTTGAGAAGGACTGAGGTACTGTAAACATATCTATAATTCACATGTCTGTATGAAATGCCTGAGGAAACAGCTAAGCCATTCTAAAACAAAGCAAGAAAAAGAAAGGCATTATAAAAGGACATTTATGATGGTGTGGTAAGATTCCTGGCAGAGGCTTAGAAGGGGAAGGTTTAAATGCCCCTTTCTATCTTGCCCAGTAAGTTTAATTCTATTGACTATTAGACAAGTTTTAATTTCTGAAAAGATGTTGCAACAAACATCATCTGAACTGAGAATCCTCTTTATAAATAAACTCAAGAACAAAAAAATAAATCTTTTCTCAGAGGTGGCTATCACGACGGCCACAAGAAACATAGAGATCACCATGGCGATGCCAGGGCCCTTGTGTTAAAGTGCCAGCTGCTCTAGCATCTCAGGAACTCTCTACTTACTAAGCTCTCAGATCTGAAAGTTTTTATCACAGATCAGCATCTCTCTAACACAAAGGGCAAAGTCAGATTAAGAAGCAAGGCAAGGAAGTAAAAACAAAGAAAAAGAGCTGATGAATTGTAAGTATGAACTTAATGTTCCCATAAGAAATTAAAATCACTCTATTCAAAGTTACTCACAAATAAATATATCATACAGCTAATTTATAGACACACTTGTCCAGCCCCAGAGTGTACATTTCAGTGAATTTCTACATGTTAGAATGACCATTCTGAAGCAATGGAGTTCAGCTTGGGGTTTTACATTTCTGTCAATTATGTTTCATTGACTTATCCACCACAAGAAAAGGAGAAAGAGAGCAAGAGCGAGCAAGTGAGAGAAACTATGACAGAGTTGAAACTGAAAAGGAAAAAAATCAGTTTTACATTCCAGTTTGTGATCCATTTAAAGTTTTCACAGCTAGTACTATGTCTTGTCTTTAAGAAATGAAGGAAATAAATAAACCTTTTTTTTTTAAAGAACCCAAAATGTAGAAGAAAGGGAAAGAGACATAAAAATGACCTTAAAGCTAAGTTTGCAAAATCCTTTAGGTATCAAGGTCCAGAAACCTGGAAAAGTTATGCTAGTTATTCAGAAGAAAGGTCCAGTCACACTTCCTACTAATGCCCAAAACACAGCCAATTCTGGGACCAGGCCACTTGAGTGGGAGAAGCTGGTATTACTTCTCTGACCTTGGGACTGAGCAATCAGTCAAGGAATGAGAACACTCAAGGTCTGCTAATATGAGAGGGTTTGCACTTGAACTCACTTAGCTTTCACGTTCAAGTCCTTAACAACTATGCAAAGGACCCTAGGAAGAGACAAACAGCACAACTGGTGAGGATTTCACAGGGAGAACATAGGACATTCATGTGGGACCACTCAAGAGCCAACAGACATTAAAGATGCTTTGCTGAAGAGTGAGGTAAGAGCTGTGTGCACCAGGGGACAAAGTTAGAGGATATTATTCAGTTTTTGCTCTTGGCTCTAGATGGGAGATGGAATAACTGGCCCCCGCCAACACAGAAAGGTGCTACTTACCATAGGCAGAGGGCAGGATTTGGATCAGATATGGTGATGCTATCATCAGTGAGGCAGCCTCTGCCCCTCCCCCAATAAGTGAAGAGAGTTAGGTGAAGCACTTATTTCGAAAATGCATTACAATACCAGTGCTACAGAAACTCATAGACCACAGGTCCTACATAAAGTACCGATTTTGTTCTCGCTGCTTTTTATCGGTATCAAAATCATCATCACCTAGTTACCTCTGAGACTGAAAATAATAAGGAATGAAAATTTTAAATTAAAATTATAGTATTTGGTTGAATACATGACTAAGGCTACTAGAGAGAAATGAGATGCTTTCCATCTGATACCTAGAATCCGAATGAAACGAAATGGCATGAGCCACCCAACTCAGCTTCCTTCAACCCAAGACGACGTTGAACTGAAAACTGAGCTTTTAGTTCACATTTTCAACTTGGAAATCAATGTTGGGTTCATATTCTACTCCCTTTGCCCACTTCATGGTAAAACCACCAGAACGTTCTATTGACTCCCAGAGGAGTCATTAACTCCCAAACATACTTTGGTTTGCATGGAACAAGGCACTGTAGAAATAAAGCTCACCCTCTGAATAGTTCAAAAGAACATGCAGGGAAGAAGACATGAAACGGAACACAGAAAGCAATGCAAGATCATGCGTGCAAGTCCATAATCTCAGTCCTCTGCTGGCTGAGGCAGGAGGATAGTGAGTTCTATGCCACTCTGGGCTACATAGCAAGACATAAAACAAAACTGATAATAACCAACATAAGGAGATTTTTAACATGGATATATACAAAGCTTGAAAGGAGCTGAGAAGCTAGAACACTGGTTAGCTGTAAGTTCTAGGCACATCAATAAAGAAACTTCATAGAAAAATAAAAATAAAAAAAAATGGTTCTGGCACACATGCCCAATATCAGCACTGAGCCAGAAACAGCTTGCCTATTTTCCGGCTTAAACAAATGTGTATCACTCTCTCAAATCACTGCCACACGGACCTGGTTATACATACCAGAAATACCTGCACCTTCTTACAATCTTGATAAATCTTTAAAAATATTTTTTAAACTTTATTTAATTTAGACACTTACAAATAAATTACACCAGCCAAAATTAACCAGACACAAATTCTTAATCTTGATACCCCATTGCATAACAAATACCCAAAGTATTAATCTTGATAAATCCTATCACCTTTGGGGGTCAAATCCTTTGGAATTTGACCCAGGATTGACTGGCCCACCCCCATGTGCTATCACCGCCTCCTGTCATTAGCCCTTCCTACTAAAGGGTCACTCTTTCCCCTACTCTATTCTACACCCCTGAAGCACAGGTGCTGTATTCAGCATCCTGGGATTCCTCTGGGGCTGGCAAACAGATGTTAAATGTTCATGGAATTTCTAGCTCTCCCTGAAGTCTTCTTTAACTCCTGCCCCATATATAATGGCTACTTTAATCCTGCAATGACAGTTTGCTCTACATGTTGAACTGGGGCTCACAATTAAACTCCTATTAATTAATGCATGCTGTCTTCTTCGATGATTCACTTTAAAAACAAACAAAACCACCAACAAAGAAGAATCAGAGGTTTCTGCTTTAGGCTCAAGTGTTAGAAAAAAATACTCTTAACTTCAGAGGAGGCTGCCTGCTCTGTCTTTCTAATAACCCATATGAAGGAGCTTGTGAAGCCTCTTAAGTGAAAAGGCATGTGAAAAGGTAAGAGTGAACTTGCTGTGTGCCACACTCCTCTTACAATTTCCCCTAGGATTACCATGTGTTTTTATAATTCAGACTACTCTTAAGGCTTATTTATAAGCCAAATCTGAGGAGAAAATACGCAAGCTAAAATTTCACTCAATTTCCCTTGCACAACATTTTTGTTTCTCTTGAACCTTGAAAAGCAGTTTACAACAAACAAGTCACATCTCATAAATTAAGCAACTGGAGAAACTGAGAGGTAAATGATTGACGGCAGGTTTAACAGATGCCTCCACCTATCACGTGGGGTCATGGAATTCCAGTGCCCCACAAGCCTGTTAGACTGACTGTGAATGTATGAGACCTATATCTCCTGTACATCTGAAATCAATGGTAATGTACTAATCATCTCCTCTGTACGCTGTGAATGTTTTATTATCATTGGTTAATAAAGAATCTGCTTTGTCCTATGGCAGGGCATGAAAACTAAACTGAATGCTGGGACAAAGAAGGCAAAGTCAGAGAGACGCCATGTAGCTGCCAAAGGAGACCCGCTGGGGAATCTTACTGGTAAACCATGGGCCTCATGGTAAAATATAAAATAATAGAAATGAATTAATTAAAATGTAAGAGCTAGCTAGAAATATGCTTAAGTTATTGGCAAAACAATATTATAATTAATATAGTTTCTGTGCAATTATTTCGGGCCTGGGCAGCCGGGAACCGAACAAGCAGTCTCTGCCTTAATGTTATTTTAGGCAAAGGTCAGTAATTTGAGAGAAAACTGTTCAATGGCTCAGAAATCAGAACAAAAAGGAATATGAGGTACAAGGGAGAATTGTGTCTGGGGACGAGAAGGACATGGAATAACAATGGAATAACCAACTTTAGGAAGCGAAAAGCTTCTTCTTTTTTCATTTTTATGAAACCACTGAGCATAAATTATAGTAAAGCAGAGTAGTTCTGGGGGAAGCTGCTGAGAGGACCAGAGAAAAATAAGTTTGTACAAGGTGAGATGGCAGTATCTCTGGGAAAGTCTTCTCGTTGCTTGGTGTGTGTGTGTGTGTGTGTGTGTGTGTGTGTGTGTGTGTCTGTAGGTGGATGCATGTGTGTGTCTGTAATACCTGTAATACAGCCCTGTGATATGATGGTCAGAGAATGCCTTGTAGAAGTGGGTTCTCTTCTTCCAATTCTCATCTACCGTGTGAATCCCAGAGATCAAACTCAGGGCACCAACCTTGGTACCCTGCTTCTTTACCTGCTGGGCCATCTTGTTGACCTTCTATGTGAGTCTCTAATGAAAGGAGAACCTATCATTTCAATGTGGCTGGAGAAATATCCGACTTGAAGGGAGGGGACTGGATAACACAAATGATTTATAGTGTTTTGATTAGTTATGCATTATCTTAGTTCAAAGATTCCATAGCTCATTCCACCTACTGCTAATCACTTCAAATTCAACCAAAGAACAAATTTAAAGAAAATATTTCTGAGATTTTCCAATTCATAGACAGCACCTAATCTATGGCCTTTAAGAAAAAATTTCCTTTGAAATCCACTGGACAACCTAAGTTGCCAAATCTACTGAATGCCTATGAAGTGCAAACTCTTCAAAGCGTGTCCACTGCATAGAGGTCAGGTCTAGCCTCAGTCCACAAGAGAGAAGACAAGCCCAGCATCACTACGGCAGAAGTGAGATGCAATACGCGACATCGTGAAGCCCAGATAGTCATGGAGAGAAGAAGGACAAAGCCAGTTAGGCTCTCAGGAGCTCTGAGAAGTCTGGAGCAAGAAAATTCCTAAGTAAATTAGCATTATAAACTTTATAAACAGAGACACAGATGAATGACTGTCTGAATCATGCTTGAACAGAGAACAGCCTCATTTAATATGAGCAACCCTATCTGTATGGAGGACACAGGAGTACTGGAACGCTGTTTAGGATCATAAAACTGACTCAACACATGAATCTCTATATGTGAAGCAAAAGATAATTATCCCTGTGGCAAAATTCATGTCCAATGATCATCTCACTCAAGTAGAGTAAGTGTTACTGCATTATGGTATAATTAATAAAACAGAATTCCTAATATTGAAAGTTATTCTTTAAGCAATTAACTGAGAGATACTAAACAAATTATGGTAGTTTGAATAAAAATGGCCCTCATATGCCCATAGGGAGTGGCACTATTAGGGGGTGTGGCCCTGCTGGTGGAAGTGTAGCTTTATTGGAGGAAATGTGTTTCAGCTTTCTTTCTGCTGCCTGCTATTCCAGAAGTAGAACTCTCAGCTCAGCTCCTTCTCCAGCACCATGTCTACCTGCATGCTGCAAGGCTTCCCATCATGACGATAATGGACTAAACCTCTGAACTGTGAGTCAGCCCCAACTAAACGTTTTTCTTTATAAGAGTTGTTGCAGCCCTTTTTTTTTTTTTAGCACAGTAGTTAAACCCTAAGTAAGACACACAACTATAATGCATCCCACAAGAGAATATTTTGTTTTTGTTTTGTTTTTGCCTAGGGAAAAGGAGCTATAAGGATGAAGTGTAGCTTTGAGAGAATATTTACAAATGATGCCACTACAAGTATCGGACACTGAAAACCTTTCTAAACCAGAAGCAAAAAAAAAAAAAAAAAAAACCACTAATGCTGATTACTTTAAAAAAATATTGTGGTGTGCCTATCTACTATCTATACCTTAAAAGTGGCTATTTCTGCACAGAGGTGCTATGAAAGGGGAAAGGGGGAAGTAGGGGGCTTTAACCAGGGAGGGTAACAGAGAGGAAGAAAGATAAATAACACTAAACAGGTTTGAAAGAGTCATAGAGAGGTGTATTATTTTATCAACTTACTTTCCAAATGCACACGCAATCACACGCGCACACACAGTTAAATGTAGGTGTGCCGCATGAGGTGTTGGTAATGTTTCCTCCAAAAGCCATAGCCTATCTAACAAGACTCCTAGTGCCAAGCATGAAAGGCCTCCCTTTAAGTTGTTGGTAGGAAAGAACAAAAAATTCCCCAAATAATGCAAGCTATTGTCACTCTCCTTGGAATTCTGAAGGAATACAGCTGGAACTGACATAGAAGCCTCCTCTCTGGGGACCCTCACAAGCTCTCAAAGTGTGATACAAGCTGCAGCAGGAGAGAAGCATTCAATACCCCTCCATAGCAGTAAAGTCTTTGAATCACAACAATGTCCAGCCTGGTAAGATATTCCCAGTGTGCAGTAGGGACACTCATTTCTAGTGGGTAACGAGCAGCTGTCTAATTGGACTTACGTCCCTTTGAATAGGAGACAATTCATGGCTAGTACTGTGACCTAGCTAACCACCTGTGGCTAGAGAGGTCACAAATCCTACAGGAGAACCACTGCTGCCATTTTCCTAAACAGATGAAATTTCTAAACAATCTCCAATACTCTAATACCCACAGATAAGCATTGTTCTCATCCCTCATCAAAGACACTTATTTTTTGCAACAGCTGGAAACTGTAAGAGAGATTAGCAACTGGCCAAAGCACAGACAGCAAGTGAGAGTGGAATGCCCAACCCCAGGGGGTACGTCCACAGCCCCCAGGGGGTATGTCTACAACTCCCAGGGGGTACATCTACAACCCAATTCTTGCACCTAAGGTCCTGGGAAAATCTTGAAAGAGAGAGCTGAAAGGCTGTATGAGCCAGAGGACCAGAACAGCTGCTGAAATATCGTGTCTTCTAGACATGGCAGGGAAGCACCCATGAAATCTCAATAATATGGTTGCCTAAACAAGACTTCCATAATGAAATTTCCAACCGGCATGCCAATGTAGATGGGGTAATCTCACAGGTCACACCCTTAGTTGAAGAGCTTTAGGAAATCAATGTCTGCTGAGAGAGGGAGAATCACTTTTCTCCCAGGACAAGCTGGCTGATGGATGATACAATCCTAAGTGGTCAGCCCTAAACACGTGCATATGAGTAAAACTAAATGAACACATTTATTCATATATGGTTATTTACATGCATACACATGGATACTTGTATATGTGTGTTTAACAATAATAATCAAATAAGTTCGTGAATTTGAGAAAGAGCTGGGAGAAGAGAGGAAAAATTAGATGGGGAGGGGTGGAAATGATATAAATAGAATACTCATGTATAAAAAATGAATGATAAAATAAAATAAAAACTGTTTCTGATATGCCTAAACCTTAAAACTAGCACTTGCTGCATTATGTATGGAACATTCTTGGGTGTATAAAAAGGGTGGTCCTGCAGCTTCAGCCTGGTCATGTGCTATCTGACTGGGCCTAGGAATCTCCAGCATCTCCACTCTTGCATTTAGGTGGAGACAATGACCCTGAATCTAACACCGCATTGTCAGGAATAAAAAGACTAATCACAAAGGATCACTTGCCCCAAATAAATCCTTCCCCAAACAGCCACTGTTAGTAGTAGTCACAGCTCTTCCTTTTAACTGGCCACGTTTAAACACTCGCGTGAACTCACAAGCATGGTTACTAGCGACCTCTCCAGAAATCCACACATTAAGCATCACAGTGAGCACTTGGTCACAGCTGATTGTGGCATCGCAACAACGTTAGGAACATCGATTTCTATGCCAGACCCACTTTAAGACACACGGCTCAGCACAGTGTGCACAGACTATGGCACAGGGGTGTTGGTGGAATTGGAAATCAGCGAAGTTCCTGGTGGAGGAGCTCGTTGGTGGAGTGCTCATCCAACGTGTGCAGGACCCGTGTTCTCCAGCAGCTCAGAAAACGGAGAGAGGGAGGGAGGAATGGAAGGAGCTTAAGTCATAAATGCAACACCTGTGAACCCAGGTCCTCACATCTGAAATAGCAGAGGTGTGTACCACCGAGTGTAATCATCAGTCCTTAAATACTTTTATTAGGGGAAAAAAAAAAGAAGAAGAGGGCCAGTGGTTAAATTCCCTTGTTAAATAAACATCCACATCTGTTAAATAAAAGTCTGCATTTGCATCTCACTGTGACTGAGCACAGTTGGTGTGAAGCAGTGTTAGTCATGTACTTGGTAGACTCCAGCTTCAAAGACCGCTTAGCCTTGTGGTGGATAGGTAGTCATCAGAGGGAAAGCGGTTTCTCTGGCACACATTTCTCCCTTCTACTTGAATCTCCAGGGAGAACTAGGTATGAGCATGGCAGATACCTTCAACCATAGCACAAATGAATACACAAGCACCGCGGAACACTTCTGCCTGTTCTTTGTGCAAGAGCCGTGGAAAGGGCACACAATTAGGAAATGCAGCCTTGAAGGGCTTAGCGAGTCTAGGCATAAGGATGAGGAGTGCAAGACCTCAGGAATGACATCCCGCTTTGTTCTCCAGAGACAGACGGCAGCAGCTGACAGTCAGCTCAGCTCTCTTTAGGGGTGGGTCTGAAAGAAGGCCTGTGAGCGGAGCACGGGCAACTCAGGCACACTTGGGAAAATGCTGGCCTTCTGTTAGATTTCTGCTGACCTCTCTTTAAGGATGGCGGACTTAAACAGGCGTCAACAATGATCACCGCTGAAGGGCTGAATTTAGACCCATTTATTTAGTCATCTATCTATCTATCTATCTATCTATCTATCTACTACACACGCACACACACACACACACACACACACACACACATAGAAAGAGAGTGTAAGTCAGAGTCCTTCCTCATCCTAGCTTGTGACTCTGTCACTCAAATTTGTTCACCTTCTAGGCACAGAGTAAGAGCTACAAAGAGCAATCAACAGGCCAGGCCTAGACAAACTGTCCTGGGAGACATTTCTAGAGAAGATATATAGTAGAAAATAAATACAGGAACTCTTGCCTAGTCACTCGCTCACCTTTTTATCCAGTCTTCTTACTCCCTTGACAAATTCCACCTCACAGCTCTGGGTTTGCAGAAAAGCAGTATCCACAGGAAAAGAAGCATTACTAGGGCATAGATTTGGCCAGTACCTGGATCTTGATTTCCCAGCCTCCAAACCTTGGAGGGACACATTTCTCTTGTTACTAATTCACTTCTCTCTGTGGCATTCTGTTATACCAACCTGAACAGGCTTAGATAGCTGAGAATGTCCTCCTCAATTTCACCAGTCCCCGCCCCTACTCTGTCTTGTCTCTTATCTATTTGGTGCTAAATGTGTTCTACCTATTAGACCTGTAAGTTTGTAACTCCTCTAATACACATCAGTGGAAAAAAACAAACACAAGAGTTGGTTAGGGTTAGGGCTAGAGTTAGTCCCACAATAACTGTCTTTTCTCAGCTCTGATGCCGACAAGGGGCTGGTAACAGGGTCTCCCTCTCCAATCTTTTCCATACAGTCAGTCACTCACCACACATTTATTAAATACCGTGTGGATTTTAGGAACTAGAGACAAGAAAAGCAGGTGTATTCCCTGATGGAATTTATAACACAGAGTAGAATAGTTGTACTACAGAGTAGAATCCTTAGGCAGATGTTACCTTCTTCGTCCATGAACTGGTAGTTCAGCAGAGAGGACATGAAAGCTACTGTATTTTGGAGACAAAGAATCAAAGAAGACCTTACCTAAAAACGACCTAGCTGACAATCGTAGAATCATGAATTGTTGCCTCTCGTCATCAATAAAGGCATTTCAAGCCAAGACGGTTAACCTGATTTAGGGTATCATCCATAACATTTTCTCCTTACAGCATGTTATAGCGCTCAAACCCTATAAGTAAAAAGGATATCCAGACACCAACCAGCACAAGGGTAACATATCCTAGGCTGGCTTCAGCAGTAGGCAAAAAATGAGAAGTGGATTTCCAACAGAAATTTTCCTGGGCTTGAAGTGTCGGCAGTGCCACATACGGAAGTAAAAAGAGGGGGCAGAAGAATGGGGAGCAGAATGTAGGCCTGCCATGCCAGGAAATCTGCAAAGACATACCTTGGTGAAGGTATGCTTCAAGGCATCTCCAAGCCATCCAACTAATCCCATGATCTGTTGGAGCTGCTGCGTCCAGAGGGACTCCCCTTGGGATTCCCTAGGAAGGCTTGGTTTGCTATGACCACTGCAGCACCTGGGGAAGACAACTTGGGCAGTTTGGGCCACTCTCTGTTCTTGACACACATAGGCCTGGAAGACACATCAGTGCTGAGGGAATCAGCAGTCCACTAGGTTCAGAAATGCCCATGTGGAGTGTGAACACTACTCCATTGTGTTTGGCCTTAGTTGAATTTTAATCAATGATCTTTATGGGGAAATGTCACCTCCCAGGGAACATCTGGCAGCACCCAAAGCCCCTTTTTAGGATTTCTGACTAGAGCTGGAGAATCGGCATCAGGAAATGGTGCTCAGCATCCTGCAATGCAAAGCAGAAGAGCAACCAAGAATACCAGGTCCCAAGTGTCAATAGTGGTACTTTTCCTGGCTCCCTCCCTCCTCCTGCTGAGCAACCAAGATCCCAGGTCCCAAGTGTCAATAGTGGTACTTCCAACATCCAAAATGCCTGCGGATTCCTGGCTCCCTCCCTCCTGCTGCTGAGCAACCAAGAATACCAGGTCCCAAGTGTCAATAGTGGTACTTCCAACATCCAAAATGCCTGCGAATTCCTGACTCCCTCCCTCCTCCTGCTGAGCTCCACAGATGCACAGAAAAGTAGAAAAGTCATTTTTCACAAGGTATTCAGAATCTAGTAGGCAAGAGAACTCCATAATGAAACAATTACCACTCAACGAGACAGGATTGCAACCCTGGTGACAGGCTTTGAAGTGAGAGAATCCGAGGTTCAGAAGTATTCTCTGCCTGAACTTCTAGACTGAATGGGGAATTACAACACTGACCCTGGGCCACATCCTACTGCTGTGACTGCTGCCAGTCCACCGTGGCCATCGCTGCTACCAATTGTTCTACAGAGCTGGGGTCCCAGAAGGATGGGAGACGGCATGGCCAGGAAAGTATCTATGACTCTTGCAATATGCTCCTTAAAAGGAAGCGTGAAATCGAGACTCATAATGCTTTGACACCAAACTGTAAGGGTGTTCTCACAGAAATTCTGTCTCTCCAGACATCAACCGAACATTAAAGATCTCAGTTCTATAGCTCCTACATACAGCTGAGGAAGACCCCACAGGTTGAGTGTGCAGCACTGGGGGATATTTGCCACAGTGTGAATCCCAAGACTCTTAATAAAATCAACCTTAGATGAGGGGGCAGATTCAACAAGTTGACAAGAATTAGACACAGATTGTGGAGAAGCCAGGGAGACAGATAGAGAGACAATCAGGAAGGAATAGAGAGGGACTTAGAGTTTCTCAGTATTTTTGACTTGCGATGCTGGAGAGATGTTCTCTTGCTGGGTCTCCAACCAAAGAGGAAGGTCAATTGGTTGCTTCTCAGTCTCTGAACAAGCAGGTTTTCACCTCAACATCTGACTCCCGAATCTTTATTGGTAAATAAAATGATAGGGACTTAATTAAAAACTATCTAGCAGCAGTGCCAGAGCTGGTGACAAGAGGACCAAAAAGAGTTAAAATATCAGTAGATTCAAGTACAGCTACTAAGCCAACAGAAAAACGACAGGGTAGTTCTATGAGATTAATGCCATTCAGATGTCACCAGAAAGCACTGGCCCTCCATACTTCTGAATGAGCAGCTAGAAATCAGTTTCTAAAATGTTCTTACCAGGTCTTATAACTTACAAAAATGACTCATAAAACCTAGCAAAACACTTTATTTATATTTAACTGGTCATTTTAAAGGATACAAACGAAGAACCTGATGGGAAGGGACATCGGGGAAGTGACATAGGAAAGCACAGATTTCCCTCCCCTCTCCAATTCACTGCCTCCAGCCATGATGCACTCACCACCCTGCAAGCTTCTCAAACTCTCCCTAATAGGGATATTGTGGGGTGGGGGGACTCATCATGTACAATGATCAATTAACACAATCTCTAATGCTTCAGTGCTTTCAGAAAGATGGTATACGGGGGAGTCTATAGTTGAAATCTCCAAGCTCCAAACCATGGCGTGGACTTTCTAGAATGATCCAAAAGGCTACCCTGTGTTGCCTCATGAAAATAAACAATGCTTCTATCGTCCAAGGCGTCGAAGTGATTAAGAAATTCCATGTCACAAAATCGGGGCAGTTGTCAAATATTAGTATAAAGGATGATCTGAGCTTGTCTAGTGTTCAGAAAATTCAAGGGTTTTAGGGTTTCCATGCCAGGAGTCAGGGACAGAGACTAAACATTTATTTCTTTATAGGATGCTGCCCCTAGAAGGAGAAGGCATGTCCTTCCTTCATCCATTCCCCATTTTATTGCCTAAAGAGAACTATGTTGAAAGCCTAGCTGGACTGTGCAGATAAAGGCATCACATCAATTAGAGCACACCCGACCTCCCCCGCCATATTCATGGGCTCCATATTGTGGATCCAAACTACCTCAACGGGAAATCTGTGAGAAAAACAAAATTCCACTGTGTCTTCATTGAACACTGAACGGATATGGGCTTCTTTATAATTATTCTGTATAAATTTAGAGCATTAATTTCTGTATTGTTTTCATCTTTTATTGGGTATTTATGTAATATGGAGATGTCATAGAATATAGGATGTGTAAGTTTTCAGGCAAGTATTTTCTTATTTTTGGTAAGGGACTTGAGCATCCTGAGGCTGGCTGGTCATGAAACCAGTCTCCTTCAGACACTGATGGAAAGGGATGCAGCACTCAGACCTTGGAGGTTCCTGGATGCTTGAGTGGAAAGTGTTTGCTGACAAACTATCAGAAAAAAGAGGCCTGCGATGTGATTATGCTAATATAAGCCTACTCGTATAAAAGCGAAGAGAACAAGGGTGAAAGTCAACTGAATAAGAGCCACTACTGTAGAACAAATGACACGAGCAAAAAGACAGAGGAGAGAAGGAATGAGGAGATGCACACGTTGGTTTGTATATTCCAGGACGACAGCAGGGAGTAAGAGTGGAGACTCAGAGAGCAGCTAGGCCACAGTGACCCACGCATGTCACAGTGACTCATTTCCTACAGGATGTCATAGGGCTCATTTCCTACAGGATGTAGAATGTTACTGAGAAATCCCTCAAATAGTTACATAATATCAAATTCACATTAACAGATAATGGCGGGGGGGGGGGGGGACACAGGACTGACTTTCAAATTGGTAACTTAATTCATAGGTAGGCATGCATGGCAATTTCTTGTACTCTGATAGCCCTGGGCGTGCAATCAACTATATTCTGCGGACCACCAGTAATAAGTGGAAGAGGTCCACCAATGTTTGTTGTAAACAAGAGATAAAATCAACCAATCAGCCCATCTAGAATTCTAGCATCCCTTAGTGCATCCACCATCTATCCAACCACAGACCTCCTGGAGAAGAAACACCTTTCGAAAAAACTTTCCCAATAATAATTTTTAAAAAGGCTATGAAGACAATGGGCCCTTGTCAGAAATAATTTTTCCATGTAGACTTGATCCAGTTTCTGAAAGAGACCTTATGTGGCCCAGCAATAAATCTATAAATGGGGCCCACAAACAGACCTGACACCTGCAGAAGTCATTCATGTCTCTAAGTATATGAAAACACCTTGCTGCTGCTCTGGGAGTCTGAACCACGGCGACATGAAATGGATCTAATGCCAGCATACGGGGTAGTTTGCATCAAAGTGTGGCACATAGAACATTTGGTGACTGATTTTAAGGCCCTGCAGCAATACTTTGTTTTGAATAGAAGCAGGCGTGGACAGCGCTGGAAGAATTGGCAGTGGCTCCAATCAGTTATCTTGGAGGGGGCGGGGATAGCAGAAAAGCCCCAGTAATTATTTTCTCAATTATGTTTTACTCTTTGCCAGTTAATTCTTGGCTTTTTCTAAAACGGGACCAAAAAATTAACTTCTTTACATGAAAACCTGAAGACACTAGATCCAGTCACTTACAGCCTGGGGCTTCCTCCTTATTGCTTCTTAAGGCATGAGAAGGGGGCATGGTATTTTGATTTGGGTGCCATTTAGCCAATGTAGAGAAAACCTCCTTTCAGCTCTGAAACAGGATCAGGCAGCTTTAAAACTCATTGGAAACAATTCAGGCAGTGTTGCTGAATGGAAAGAATCAAAGAAAGAACTATAGGCTGAGTTCAGAAGGCAGCAACAAAATCCACATCTGCTGTCACTCACTCACAACCCTGATTTCCCAAGCTGTGTGGATTCCAACCAGACAAACCTGAGGCCCAGCGAGCCAATGCTGACTTAGTCTACTCATTAGCTCAGTCAGATATGCCCATGTGTGCTCATGCGCACACCTGTGTATACATGGGTATATATGCATGGGTATACATGTATGTGTCGGGAAATAACCCTGAAGGAAAACCTCGAAGACAATGACCAAAGCGGGCAGTGGGCATGAGGGTAGGGAGTGGTGAGGACATGAAAGAGCAAGCTGCTAGCAATGACTTCAGCCCTAGAAAAAGCAAACTCCATATTCTCTGATATTTGCAATTTGAGGAATGCGTTTTCAGGCCTCTTTTGATCAAATTCCCAGAATATGCTTCATAAAATCAACAGCACCAAATAAACTGGACTGACAAGAGAAACAGAAATGTATTCAAGGAAAAACAACCAAGCGGGTAAACTAGTAGAGTATAAAACAATACTCCACTTCTTTGCTGTAGTCACATAAACTTTAAATCTCTATGTATTTGTTGACCTCTGGAACAACAACAAAAATACCCTAGAATTGTTATCATTAATTTCACAAAGGCCTCTAAGGGACTGACTTCTCAAAAAGCGTACCGAGGTCACTTGGTCCTGTTACTTCCCCTTGACTCTCACATGTAGTAGGGCAGGCATCTGACTGAACTATACTTCTGTTTATATAAGTGTCGGGGTCTGCCTTGGCAATCAGCCTCCCTTTGGCTTGTTCCTGCAGGCTTGCACAGAACCCCCAGCCCAGAGAGTGCTCACCCAGGTAGAGACCAGCACAGAAACAGCACTTGGTTCACACCCTTTCGACACTAGCAAGTATGGCTAAGACGTTCGCTGGGTTCTGTAGGACAGAACAGACCCAGAGAAGAGAGACCCTCACCTGACCTTCCTGACTTACAAGCTCTTCTAAAGCTGCCATGTGTTCTGCTCCGGACTCACTCATCCCAGCAGCCACCATGATGAACTCCAGAGGCAGGCCAGGCCTTTACCCAACCCCGGCTGCATGACCTTGGGGCAAGCCGCCTAAGCATAGTCTTAGAAAGACGGAGTCATTGCTGGTAAAGGTTAAATGAGTTCATCTCCCGGTACAGAGGTCTGTCCAGTGTCCCACATGTCACTAGCCACTCAGTGTATGTTTATATTATTTTGAAAATACTTCACAAACTTAGAAGAGTTAAAAAGCAACAAATAAGTCTTTGGCACACCATTCTGATCCCAGAATACACACAAACAATGCCGTGGACACCAGAATTTAGTGATAATCTGTACGAAGGAATGCTTTCCCTTAGAAGTAGGACACAGTGGCCATTGAGCAATAGGACTCTGGAGACGGAAACGCCTTGACCTGTACTCCAGCTCTACCTATTACTTAGCTGATTTACTTGAGTAAATTGGTTAATAATTACGATTCTTAGTCCTCATCTAGAATGAATGTGTGTGAGAGAGAGAGAGACAGACAGACAGAGACAGAGACAGAGAGACAGACAGAGACAGAGACACACAGAGAGAAAGAGTAAGAATATGCCTGTATGGGTGTGCTGTGGTGTCTGTGTGGATGTGGAAGCCAGGGGTTGACATCAGAGATTTCTATGAGTTGCTGCTCTCCACATTATTTTCTGAGACAGGATCTCTCACTGAACCTGATGATCACTGATTTGGCTAAACTGGCTGGCCAGAGAGCTCCAAAGATGGCCCTGCCTTTGGCTCCCCAGTGCTGGGATTATGAACATGTTCTGCCAGGCCCGGGCTTTCACACAAGTGCAAAGAGCCACCCTGGAACCTCCATGCTTGCTCAGCAAGCCTACTGACTGAGCCATCTTCCAAACCCGACTCTAAGGATGTTTAATAATATAAGCTTAAATATAATAATGGCTAACTGTATGTTCCTCACCATCATCACAGAGTTCTAGGAAATTGTATCGGAGAAATATTACACAGTTGATATAGATTCACCTCAAACCAGAAAGGTGCATAATTGAGGCAGACATTACCACTGAATCCAATTGCACTTGGCAAGGGTTACTACCCCAGCCCCATCCACACACTTAGCAAACATCAATAGTTGACTGCTCTTTCTCACTTAACAGAGACTAAATCCTTCATCATGTCCTCCCTTGTGCTCCAGACAGCAACTCACAACTCCCAAGAACTGATTAATTTATCTGCTGTCCCCAGTCCAGATCCAGCAACCCTTAGAGATGAGAGGGCAAAGGCCACTGAAGTGCATGACTTGCCAAGGATCTCATATACTAAGTAGCCATTCCAGTCAAGGATAGAAGCAGCCTACCTCTCATGCACTTCCAGCACCCACGCTACCACTCTGAACAGCCCATACATCCTAGCAAAATGATGGAAGACACCGTGACAGCCTTGTTTCCCTCCCTGGACAGCACAGAAGAGCTTGTGCACTTAGCAAATTGCTTGCAATCAAAATCTGACAGGCACCCTCCTGTGACAGGTGAAGGGAGGGAACAACGAAGTGTCTCAAATGTTTTAATGGAAGATGTAGAGGTTTATGCATTTCTGGCCCAGACTTGCTATTGGCGGCATAAGCAAGAGAAATTCTCCCAGGGCACGGAAGCTTCATGCCGAGCTAAGCTAGAGTGAAGTGAATCGTGCCAGCCGAGGAAGGGAACATGAGGCAACTGACTCGCCCCTCAGCCATCTCCTGTCTCATGAGTCATAAACAAGCATACCTCTGCCACTGGTGTCACAAGCAGATTCTCTGCTGCCCGCAGGCATCTGCTTCAGTCAGCTGGGAAGATTCCCATAGAGCACTGGTTTCAACTGAATGTGTCTGGGGAGGGAAGTGCTAGTACCCAGCTGCTGCTGGCAGACAAGGAGGCGCCTTCTCACCTGCCCTGGGTACCCACTATGGACCCGACTCTCCAGCTGTCCCTGTGGCTACAGACTTTCCTTGCCTGACTTAGAATATTAAATGTACCATTCCTGCAAGTGCAGAATTCAAGCAACAACAACAACAACTTTATTTATTGATATTTAAGAAGGAGAGGATGGCAGATCTTAAAAAAAACTGACTTAGTCGTTTTGCAGGTGGTGCCATCTGTTGCAAGGTTTTTGTTTCTCTCAATTACATGTCTGGCATTAAGAAGGGATTTGGAAATAAATAATAATCAGACAAACAATCACCAAGCCTGTATATTTACAACCTAGAGCTGCAGAAATCACAGTCCCTTTCTCAGAGTTAATCCATGGCTCTTTGGATCCTACAACCATCTCCAGTCAACCTTTCAACAGTCCCCAAAGTTGACTAAGGATTTACTCGGTCATCCATTTATCTATTCATTTATTTATTTTGTGTGTATGAATTTAGTATGTATGTGAATGTCTGTGTGTTCAAGTATACATGAGCATGTGCATAGACATGTAGAAGCAATGTTTTCCTCAAAGGTTTGGATCTGTTGTGGGATCATGCTCTTGTACACTGTAAAGATTTGTCACTCGTGTTGGTTTAATAAAATACTGATTGGTCAGTAGCCAGACAGAAAGTATAGGTAGGGCAACCAGACTAGGAGAATTCTGGGAAGAGGAAAGGCAGAGATGCATTCATCATCCAAAAGCAGAGGAAGCAAGATGAGAATGCCTTACTGAGAAAAGGTACCAAGACACGTGACTAAACATAGATAAGAATTATGGGTGAATTTAAGTCATAAGAGCTAGTTAGTAATAAGCCCAAATAATAGGCCAAAAAGTTTATAATTAATATAAGCCTCTGTGTATTTATTTGGGACTGAATGGCTGTAAGACTAGGCAGGACAAAAACTTCCATCTACATGGGTCTATCACTGAATCTGAAACTCACTGATCCTGAGAGGCCAACTGGCCAGCAAGCTCAAGAAATCCTCCTCCCTCTGCCTCCCCAGTGCTAGGATTATTGGTAGCTACCACCATACCTGACTTTTTACCTGGGTATTAGAATCTGAATTAGGGTCCTGATGTTTAAAATAGCAGGCACAGTTAACAAACTAAGCCACCTCCCCGCCTCCATCTGAGGTTGTAGCCACATTTCTAGGCCCAGGAGGGAATGCATGCAGGTTATTAACTTCTATTATATTTCAAGGGTTCAGACAAAAAACAATCAAGCAACATTTTTCTGGAGAGTAGTAAACGTTATCAGAGCACAAATATATTGATATATAGGTGGCCTTGTGAGGCAGTGGCTCAGGGAGGCTTCTCTGAGAAATCTCTTGAGGTAAGACTGGCTAGAAGAAAATTATGAATGCATTTACCCTGTTTTAATACTATGCTGATAATGTTATTATTTCAGACATCACTCCACAACTTTTCTCAGCCTCCCAACTGCCCCTCTCCCTCCATCCTTTCCTCCCCGTGTTTTGTACATTCTCGTGACAAGACCTACAGGTCACTTGAATCTATAATTCCTATGCTTCCCTACCCATCTCTCACAGGAAAAAGAAGGAATTTGACCTTTGCAGTGCCATCCCTCTTGCATTAGTAGAGAAAAATAAAAATTCCTGGCTGCCTAGAGCTGTTAAGTTAGGGAAAGAAACTCAGGGAG
Organism: Microtus oregoni; assembly: GCF_018167655.1. Lineage (NCBI taxonomy): Eukaryota > Metazoa > Chordata > Mammalia > Rodentia > Cricetidae > Microtus > Microtus oregoni. The sequence goes on from NW_024543064.1 coordinate 52,648,982, forward strand.
GGTAGACATGGGCTGTGGGGTGATAAACAACTTTTACCCCTGCAAAAACAAATAGAGGTCAAAGGGGGACCCAAGACAGTAAACTGATCTCAAAAAATTACCACCCACATGTTCTGTAATATTTGTACACTGTGTGAAAACATACTGCTGTGATTGGTGAAATAAAAGGTTGAATGGCCAATAGCTAAGCAGGAGAGATAGGCAGAACTTCCGGGCAGAGAGGATTCTGGGGAAAGTAAAGGGTTCTTGCTGAGAGTCACCAGGAGGTGGAGAAGAAGCAAGACATGCAGGATGAGTGGTAAAAGCCATGAGCCATGTGACAGTATGTAGATTGATAGAAATGGGTCAATTTAAGTCATAAGAGCTAGTTGAAATAAAGCTTAAGCTAAGGCTGAGCTTTCATAATAAGTCTCTGTATCATTATTGGGGAACTGGCTAGTGGGACAGAGAAGGACTTGTTAAACCCACAGTCCCACAGAAAACTTCTGACCCAGTTTCTTGATGAAATGGATTACATTTTAGAATTCAAAATTTAAAAATTATAAACTCTTAAATTTTTATTCCTTGGCATTGTGTGAAAAAAAAAACAAAACCCAAACCTCAATTTTATTATTTTGTTCTAATGCCATTCTATAAGGTTAAGCTACAATTTTTTTTTCTGAAACAATGAAAAGAGCCAAGAAAACTTTCCAATTTAAAAACCATGTACTAAAACCCAAGACAGAAAATCTTCTAAGGCTGCTCCAGGAACCAGAAGTGTAGGCGGGTAAGAAAGAGTGACAAGGGGAGATGCCTTAAGACCTGATGCAAGATTAAGAAAAGATTGGGATAACAACCACAGCAAGCAACGCAACACTCCAACACTTGTGGTTGCACACGCTCAGAGGGATGCATAAATATGGGCAGAGACACACCAGAAATGGGCAGGGCTTGTCATTGAAGGACAACTCTAACTTTTCCATGCCCTTCACCTAAAACTGCCTACCCTTGTGCTGCCACCTTGTCTGCCAAAGGCTTCCCAGGGGTCCCAAGCTGGCCACCATCTCTAGGAATGAGGACTTCAGAGGAGCAGTTCCTGACACTACCACATTGGTCCCTTTACCCTCAGAAATCATCCTAGCTCACAATGGACAGACGCAGGAGACACCTTTTGTGTTCACTGCATTTGGAGAGAGGATAGAGATGGGAGGAAAGAACCTTTGATTCCAGGGTGAGGTAGAGTTATTCCCTGCAAAAGGCCCAAGGATGCTTCTTATATTTTTATTTCCTCATTAGGGTTTGGTGACCTAATTAGTGAGAAAGTAGAAGTTTTAATTGAAAAGTACAGTCTGCATGAAGACTATCAGAAACCACAGGCCATCTCATGGGGAATGAAACCCCAGAGGATTCGGAACTAGTCTATGGACAAACAAGAAAAGTGATTTCTCTACAGCTTAGCGGCAGCACCTTACACAGTTCAGAATTTAAGCTGGGCATTCAAGGCCAGATGCTTTCACACCATGGCTCCTACTGGCTCTCTCTCCCTGCCTTCGGCATCTTGCTTACTTTCCTCCCAACAAATCAAAATCAGGAGACTGGCTGTGGTTCCACTTTCTAAACACACTCTAACCCAGGCTGTTTCTCAGAAGGTCTCCTTCCACCAGAAAGCAAGCTCACATCTCTACATCTAGGGGACTGAACCATGGGTTCCCAATTCATCACCAACATTTAGAGCTGATGGGGTTTGATGGTGCAGGGTGAGGGGGCTGCCCCGCATACCATGGAATGTTCAACTGCATCTACAGCTTCTCCTATATGAGGCCAAAAGCACCCCTCTCCTCATATTATACAATATCTCTGGAGAATCCCAACTCATGGACCAAAGAAAAGCCTGGGGTCTCCCTGGAGGAGGAGAGCAAGCATCAGATCAAAATTTACCCCAAGGACAGTGATCTATTAGCCCGATACATGTTAGTGTTATCTTCAGATCACAGGAGCTATGGACCAGAACATGGTGACAGGGGGCAGAGATGAGAAAACAACAATACAAGCTTGGTTTGAACAGAAATAAAATAGTGAAATCTGACAGCCCACTCTTACATATGCAAAGGTTAAAGCAGTCCCTGGCACATAGAAAATATCCTAAAAGCGTTTGTTTAATAAATAGTTAGTTAATAAGGAAGTAGGCAGCAGGGAATGCTGATTAAGCAGAGTTTAACAACAGTTGGACCAGAGATCAAAGTGCCATCAGCTTGTGGCTATTTTGGGAGAATCCACAATTGGAGCTCACTGAGGGAACCAGTGTACAAGCCAATAAAGTAATAAAAGAGCTATTCTAATAATAACAGTAATAACTACCATTCATTGAGTGTTTACTATGTGCCAGACACTTGACTAAGGGCTCCACAAGCATTATTTCATTAACCTTCATGAGAATCCCACAGGGCAATTACTGTTCTCATCTTAAAAATTAAAAGGAAACAAACAAACTCAGATAAATGAGCTTATGGGCTCAGACCCAGAAAAGTCTGATTCAAAGGTCCACACTTTAACAACTGAACTTTTTGATGTCAAAATTCCCAAGGATTCTTCTAGTTGTCTTGATTGAATGAAGACCTTCAATTCTCTCTCTCTGTCTCTGTCTCTGTCTCTCTCCCTTCCTCCCTCTCTCTCTGTCTTTCACACACACACACACACACACACACACACACACACACACACACAGTTTAATCTATCATCCCAAACCCAAGTTACCCTCAAAAGGAAGCAAAAAACCAAGACTGTTAACCAGGCTCTGCCATGTCATCCCAGGACAGTTGCCAGTGGCATTGCATTAAAATAAACACCAGCACCTGGCAAGAAATAAGAGGACGAAGACCCACAGAATCCCCTTCCTAGGGGTTGTTTGGGTAGGGCCTGTCTGCTGCGACAGCTGAACCAAGCTTCCAGAAGAAGCAGATGACCTCTAGGACCACATCCAGAAATGGGATGCACCGAGCATGTTCCTGGCTTTATGAGCAGAGGTCAGACCTGTTTACTTTCAGAGGCATGGGCTCCCTTCCATGGCCTTATTTGTAAATGATGTTCGGGGTCTCAGAATGAACTCCTGCCACTGTGCCTCTGCTGGCTCTGAGCTACTCATCTGTAAGGAAAGATGCTTGCAAAAGCTCTTGGAGTCTTCTAGTAGCATCATATAGGATCTTGGAAGTACTAAAACTGAAAATGGATACTTTCAAATCAGCTCAGTTAGCTATGAGGCTCTCTAGGGAGAGCTCTGGCCGATGAACTCTGCCTTTCCTTGGATGCTTGTCACTAAAATCAGCTATAGCACTGATAAGCACTCTTGGTATGTTATCTAGATGAAGAGTGTGGCCTCTACAGTAACACTGCTGGGCTCCAATGGTCATTGTGCTACATAACGTGATAAATTAAAATTTTTTTCTCAAATCTTAATTTCTGCATCTATAAAATAGGCAGAATGGGGAAAGTTTAGTTATATGGCTTCCAAATCTGGGGGAATGACGAAATAACGGTTGGGATAGGAAGAGAGACATTTTAAAAAATGTTCAGAAAATTCAAATGAGATTTAAAGTAGACTTCTGAAGACATTGTTGTCAGTGTGCCAGATATCAGAATCAGCTCAGATCCAGTAAAATGTTAGACTTCAATAGGCCAGACAGGGTAAGTGGTAGAGAATTTGAACCTGAGACTTGGTGGTAGACGATGACTTTGAAAAAAATCTCACGCCAATGCACAGAGGCCAGTTAGATTTTGACAAACAAAACAGAAAATGTTACTTGGAAGTTACTAGCCCTAAGTCAGAAAAATAAAAGCAAACCACAGACAGTTACCCCAGAAAGACTATTTTTGAAGAAGTTGCAAGCCAAGGGGCACATCTGGAATACAGACTTCTTCATTTGGCCCCCACAGAGATCTAAAGAAAATGTTGAGCCAATATAGAAAAATTTTAAGATAGTGGGAAAAAAATAATAGGAATCTAAGTTTTCAGTTATGCAAACCCAAGCACCCTGCTTCTGGGAACTAACTGGGCTCATTCCAGGAGCCCCCCAGGTTCCCTTTTCCAGGACTGTCAGCACTTGCATGGTGGGCTATGCCTCCCATTTCATGTATTCTTGGATTCTGCAAGAACAGAAGTTTGAGCCTTCTGTTCTCCACACCCTAGGGGAATGAAGAGGGCTCAGAGCTCAGATAATAGCGAGCCATAGAACGACAGAGGGAAAGGCTACACAGTGTGAGAGGGTAGCACAGCACAGCATCCGTGCTCCGTGGGTCCAGAAAGCAAAGATGGGTCCACAGGACGAGGACTTAGAAAAGGACAGGGATGTCAACATAGAGGGGTTTTCAATTCATGTCCTTAACAAAATCATGACAGCAGTGGCATAATAGCCCATAAAACAGAATAATAATTATATACATTATATATATATATATATATATATATATATATATATGAAACCTGATGCAAATCAGTAATTGAACAAATAGGTTTGAAGCAAGGGAGATGCAACTTGCAGTAGAGATCTAGTTACTAAGTCTAGAAGGAGTATAAACAGAGAAAGGCATCATCTGTCAAATCCACAGGCATAACTGCTTCAGCACTAACAATGGGTGCTCAAATTAATGGACAAAAGACTGATAAGAGGCATGAGGCTTACAGAGTCCCAAAGTATCTTCCCATATAGTAATTATTAACCACAAAGGAAAAAAGTAACATTACCAGGATGAGATTAGCAGACAAACTTTACACAAAGGCCTAGGGTTGTCAATCCCAGGGTGGTCGTGTAAGTCAGCACTGTGCCTCCTGCTTTGCTGAAGGATGAACAGCACATTTCCACTATGCTTTCCCCACCAGCACACAGAGCCTGGGCTTCCATCGAGCAAATACCAAATGAGTAAAGCTGCAAAACACCCAATAGGGCTCTTCAGAGGGTCACTGTCAAGAGAGATAAGTAGAGACAAAGAAACTGTTCCAGACAAAAGGAGACAAAGAAGGTGTGATGCTGAAGGGCACTGTGAGTGGTACCAGACATCCCCATGGCAACGGGTATCAATCCGTAAGATCTGGAGGGCAAGCGGCATCTGTATACATGCCACACCAGTATAAGATACCAGTGAGAAAGAAGTGAGGGGAGAAATATGTCTGTCTGAAGTCTGACCAACTTTTCAACAGCTGTTAATACATCCATGTCCATTATAGTATTCTCTATACTTTATATGTGTGTGCAATATACTCATGTGTACACACACACACATATACATGTCAACACTTTAATGAGAGGGTCTAAAAATACAGTGAATAAAGTCTTTCTGTTTTTCCAGATACTGTTACCTGCCTAAGTCTTGGGGTCCAACCATGCCCTCCCTTGGAAAATTGTAAAAGCCATATCGACACCAAGACTTCCTCCTTGGTGTATGCAGAGAGGCTGTAAGATAATTTTTTAAAGGAGATCACTTCTTCATTATTGGAATTAGTGTTCTTTAATTCTCAGCTCCGACACTCCTATAAATCACCTTAGGTACCACTTAAAGTCCCTGCCTCTGCTCCCAGGGATCCAGGTTCCATACACTGAAATAAAAGGTGTAAACTTGTGGTATACTGTCTTACGTATAAATCTCTACTCCTCCGAGAACTAGTTCTGACAGGAACAGGCAAGTGACTCCACCTCTCTGAGAACTTATGCAGATGCCACTCTTGAGAAATATTCATGGAGCTGCTATCCAGTCAAACAAGCAAAAAGACGAGATTCTGTGTGATATTCACAGATACAACATCCACATCCCTGCTGTTCCTATCTTTGCTTCCAAAGAAATTAAAACCAAAAGACCAGCCAGCCCTACCTCTGCTTGAAACCCACTTCTAGAATGAATGCAATGAGACTACCACAGAGCTGGAGAGGACACGCATGTTTTCAACTCCTTCTGCCCTACTACTGTGGATCTGGTTGCTGACAGCACAGCTAACAGACTGAGGACGAAAAACATTCTCCAGCCACACCTAGGTTCCTGTCCTAGTCACCCTTGTGTCCTAGTGACCATAGTGATGACATGGCCTTCTAGACCCTCAGGGTATCTTCTTAGCAGGCGGGGGCTGGCTTCTCAGTGGAGGAATACATAGTGCACAAAACAGCGCTCAGCACAACAGAACTTTCATAATCCTTAGTCACTTCTTTTGGTGGAGCTACAGAAGGCCATGCAGACCAGGGGAGAGCTGGTGGAGAGAAACGGAGAATGCTCTGTGGTTGGTTGATCCAGATCCTCGGTAATCCCACGTAGATCTTCCATTTCTGTAACAGCCAGAGCTTGCACTGTCGGATTGTAAATGAGAAGCACCACTCTTGTCTTCTGTGGATTTCTGTGAGGGCTAACTGAGATATGAATGCATCTCCCATCGTTCTGAGGACAGTGTATGAACAACCCACCAAGCTGAGGGAGAGGCTGCTGTATGGAATTCCTTGGGCTCTTCCTCTCCTCTCCTTTCTTAAAACCTGGATCGTAGCTGAGGTTCCATCATTCGGGGCCTGGGATCGCTTATCCCTTCAGTCTTTTCCTGTCTAAGCTACCTACAATTCAGCTCCTGGGCCTCTCACACAGGAAGTCCATATGAGGGACAAGTGAGTGAGTGTTGATATCTTATAGAATTCACATCCCCCTTCCACATGGTTCCACAATGCCCATCGGTGTTTGGGGAATTCTATCTTCTAAACTTGTTTAACGGCCCTGTGTGTGTGTGTGGGGGGGGGGGGGGGGAGAACACCACAAAAAAAATCCAGAAAAATAATAGTGTTCTCCTTCTCCCTCCTTCCCTCTCCCTTTCTCTTCCTCTCTCCTTCTGCCCCCTCCCCTACCCATGAGCCTGTACATGCATGAGTATTAGCTTTCAGACACTTCTTAGAGGCTAGATTTAAACACAGTCTGAGCTGGAGGAAAATCTGCAGACAAATGAGAGATTAGGAGGAAAGGGGTAGGAGAGAGTAGAGATTTGAAAGAGAGATTGGGCTAATTACAAGAAAAGAAAGCAGCCAAATAAGAAAACCAAAACCCAGTGAAAGCTGATTTGGTTAAAGTTGCAAATCAGATCAAATGATTCACGGAGTTCGAGCCTATGAGCTCAAGAATGCCTAGCAGCGGCTCTCATGAGCTTAGCAACAGGCTTACTTTCCAGCAGGAATCAAAGCAAAATTGGATTCCTGTTCAAGAGTGCCTGAAAAACCCAAGTGTAAGCTGGTCTTGGAGAGCTTGAAAGAATGCAGACTCTGCCCGCATGCCAGCCATTTGTTTTTATGCCTCCTTCCCGGTGCCTGTGTCTGAAATAAGGACAGATAGTCCTGGTGAGAGCAAGAGAGAGTAAAAGCTGTAGAAACTTTAAGAAAATCAAACATAAGCATGGGTTTTTCACAGATCTATGTATGTCTTTATACATACATATACATGTATAGGGAAAAGAGGAGGGGGGGTATTTGAGCATGTGTATCTATGTATCCAAGTCTCTCCAAGTTTTCAGGTATGAAAAACACTGGCTCTATGCCCTTGAGGTACTACAACTATTTTGTAGCAAGGTGAAAAATAATCTTAATAAGGGTATTCCAAAAGCAGCAAAGGATATGCAAGCACCACTTCAGTGTATTCTCCAAGCAAAGATTAAGTATTGTGGGGTTTTTGTTTGTTTGTTTGTTTGCTTTTGTGTTTTTGTCAACATAATGCATTTTAATATTTTATTCAGGCTGCTTAGACATATTTTTGCAAAGTCCCAAATACAGGCATAAAAGGAAAAGGGGAAGAGAATGCTCCATGGCAAAGAACTACCAGGGGCCTGGAGCTGGCTAAATGTTGCTGCAGCATCCTCCTCCCCATCTCAAGAACAAGCAGGGTTTTAAGTCCAGAGGCGCACAGGTGGTGGGAGCACTGAGCTGGCCAGAGTTTCTGTTTTGTACAGTTAGACACACATCTGGCCTTCCCCTGAATGTTATGCCAGGACAATCCTTCTTCCCAAGCAGCCACAGAGGACATAGAAGCTTCCACTGGGCAGGAAAATAGCACAGCAAGCAGTTTTGCTGTGCTTGCCATTAGTTAAAGAAGAGGGACAATTTATGTGTAGCAGGTAATAAATATTCAATTCTATGTGTACAGTTGTTCTTCACAATTGTGTTTTGGCTCCAAAGGCTGTGCTGTTAATCAACATTTGGGGGGTGGGTGCAGCTGAGTCTCAGGGAAGATACATTTTTAATAAGGTCTTTGCCAACACAGGAAGTTCAGAGAGCATACATCAGAGCCCACAGGGACCTCGCACACTCGGGAGAAAGAGCCCTAATGTGAAAAGAAGAATAAAGAGACCAGAAAGAGAAAAAACATTCCTGAGAAGGAGGCACTGTTAGAGCCCTGTCAGAATAATTGCCAGAATGGATGTTTTTTTCTCTCAGTACCTGAGCTTGTCAGGTTCAGAAGAATCGTATTCCAGACAAACAGGCTCCGGGTGAGAGAAACCGGCTGCTCTCCAGGCATCAGAGGCATTAGAATTGCTTACCCTATGTCTACAAGGTGATATCACATGCCTGTCAGGTCTTGGTCTGAGCCACCCATTTTTCCTTTCCTGGTCTCTTAAATCTGTGTAGGGAGAAATGCTTGCTACTATCCCTCATTTCATGTCTTGCTTCGGCCTTTGAATCTCAGGCTTTACTTGGGGAAAGGAATTGAAGAGATTAGCAACAGCAGGAAGCTGCCTTGAGACTTTAGCTGAAAGGATGATGGGAAAATGTATGACTTGAGCTCAACACCCAGGTCAATACAGAAGGCAGAATTCAGAGGGCTGTGAGCACTGGCGATGGTGCTCTCCAAGACATGGCAAAAAAGCGGGAAAGACTCTGGTTTCTCTCTTTGTCCGACCCGTCCATCTCTCACTGAAGTCAAAGTGCCAGAGAAAGGGTCAAGCCTGAAACACAGCAGACAGCCGGGTCACAATGACAAACAGATGTAAGAACAATTTGACCAAAGGGCAACACAACTGACAATTTACAAAATCCAGAATTGTGGGCTGTCCGACACAATAGTTACACATAAGCATAACACATGTACACACACACACACACACAAAATAACAGAACATGTTGCAGCTGATTCTCACAATTTATAATAAATATCCCCCCCCCCCATACAAACAGTCTCAAAGAACACCAAGTCAGGGGACAGAGAATGCCAACCTGTGGCTCCTAGTGGAATCAAAGGCATAGGTTCCTTTGAGATCCTTCTTACATTTTAATCCACTGATCAATACAACCTTGTTTGCTGTACTCATGTTTAAAAACACCTCATACAATAGATTCTTGATCCATAAACAGCAAACTCACAACCAATAACCACTTAACTTCTGCCCAAAGGAAGTTATCTATGGCGGAGTTAACCTATAACTTACGCTACAACCATCTTGCACTCAGCATCACTAGATCCCCTCAGCACTTCACTTCACACAATGAAATCACCACCAAACACATAGAAGCGAGGATGTATTGCACTAATAGACACAAAAAGCTGCATGGAGTGAGAACTGAGAGGAGCCTATGCTGTCTTCTTTGCCCCAGCTAAGAACATGTACCCTGAGAACCGTTCTCTCTCGGCATGAGTGCTGGTAGTTTTATATCAACTTGATACAGGCTAGAGTCACTTGGGAAGAGAGGACATCAGCTGATAAAATGTTTCCATTAGACTGGCCTGTATACAAGCTTATGTATACAAGTCATTACCATAAGTAATGATTGATGTGGGACAGTTCAGCCCATTGTGGGTGGTGCCACCCCCGGATTGGTGGCCCTGAGTTCTGTAACAAAGCAGGCTGAGCAAGCCAGTAAACAGTACTGCTCCATGGCCTCTTATCAAGACTGACTCCATGACCTGTCTACGTTCCTGCCCTGACTTCCCTCAGTGATGGACTATGATGCAGAAGTGTAAACCACATAAATAAACCCTTTCCTCTCCAAGATGCTTTTGGTCTTGTTTTTTTACCACTGCAATAGGAACCCTAACAAAGAAAGCACATGAACACAAATGACTACAAAGTACCAAAGGGGTGGAGTCTGAGGTTACACAAGATTTAAGCAAGTCAGTGAATTATTAAAATCAACATGATAAATACTAACTATCAATCATTAATCTAGATGTTAAAAATATTAAGAGTTGTTCCTAGCAGGGATTGAACTGATTTTGTTCTATTGTATATTTTTTTCTTCCTTATTCATTTTCTCATTGTTTGGTGTTTTGTAGTAATAAGAGCGGAGGGGCTGCGTTCCCAGCACCCCGGCCGCCTGCTCGGCTAGCTTATGCCCCGAAATAATTACACGGACACTGTATTCTTTTAATCACTGCTTGGCCCATTTCTATCTAGCCTCTTCTAGGCTAATTCTCACATATTAATTTAGCCCATTTCTAATAATCTGTGTAGCGCCCCTAGGTGCGCTTACCGGGAAGATTCTAGCCTATGTCCATCCTGGGTCGGAGCTTCATCGCGTGCGTCTGCCTGGGAGCTGGGAGCATGGCGTCTCTCTGAGGCGTCTGCTCCCGAGAGGAGAGCTGTGGAGTCTGAGCTCACTTCCTCTTCCTCCCAGCGTTCTGTTCTGTTTACTCCTCCCACCTATCTTCTAACCAATGAGGGCCAAGCAATTTCTTTTTATTTAACCAATGACCTTCCTCCATCAGTGTTTCTTTATTGAACTTGTAATTAAGGGGAGAGGAATGCTAAATATAAGATTTCTATAAGGAAAGAAGAACTAGAAACAAAAGCCACAACAGGAGGAACTGTTTATCACAGCAGGAGACCAGCCTGAGCCTGTTTCGGGAGCAGAGGTGCAGACTTGCCTCATTGTGTGAGTGGGACAGACAGCTCAGGGTGTTCACAAGCTCCTGGGTAATGGCTCCCGAGGGCAGACAGCCAGGGCCTGTGAGCCACAGAAGGCTGTGAGCATCCCAGAACACGCCAGGGCTAGAAGGAACCTAACATCTTGCTATGCTTCATCTAACACATTTTGTATGTACAGTCCTACTCTGGTAGCTACAGCTGAACAAAACAGAACAAGGTCCTCATGCATGAGATTCTTCATCTTTAAGACCAAGAATACAACTAACTTGTAGACTTGAAAAGGCATCAGAGTAGCAAGAAAGCCTGATCATTTAGCCTCCTGCTCACCCTTTGTGCAAAACTCTTGAATCCTCCATCTCTGAGCTGCTTCTGCTGCTCCATCTGCTCTTCTCACTCATGCCTTCAGGATCTTGTAATCAAATTCTAATTAAACTTTAAAGCTTGTAATAAAGAAAACACCCATGGAATGCCTTTGATTCAAGGGGCCAACATAACATCTCAGCAGTTTGATAAAATGAATTATACCCTTTGCTTAACAAGCAATTTTTAAGATGGGATTGAAATGGGAAGTTCCAAGCTTCCGTGACTTCTTCCCAGCCACCTGTTATATAAATATGCCCATTGTCGTGTGTTACATGTAAGTCGGCTGAAGATGGCATGGAGCACAGCCACACTACAGTGCACGCGGAGCTCAGCGTCTGGAAGGCCAGGTCTCCTTCTCCTCACTTGATCTCACCAGCCCCAGTCAAATCTACCTGGTTTGCATTGGAGGCTCAGCAGGATGGCCTGGGAGCACTGTCAGTTCCTGGCTCCAGGGCCCCCCTCCCCACTCTTCAGAATCTAGGGCTCACCTCACTCCACTCTACCGAACCCAGGGCTCCCCCACTCCACTCTGCAGAGTCTAGGGCTCCCCGACTCCACTGTGCAGAGTCTAGGGCTCCCCCTACTCAACTCTGCAGAATTCAGGGCTCCCCCCCCCAACTTCACTCTGCAGAATCCAGGGTTCCCTGACTCCACTGTGCAGAGTCTAGGGCTCCCTCCACTCTGCAGAGTGCAGCTGCTCTGAAGGGCTGCACAGAGAGTGCTATTACTCCCCAGATGACTCAAGCATCTGTCTTAGGAATCGGTGTGCCACCACTCCGACCCCACAGCTCAACTATCCCTCCACTTTAGTAGCGTTTATTCTGCGATTTATTTCCTGGTCTATTTGTCTCTAATCTTTGAGGTTTTATAGAACAGATGCTGCCTATGAACGAAAATAGAACTAAAACCTTAAATAAAAAAGTAATTTATTTATTATGCTTAATGAACACTTCTCAATGGGATGCTTGTTGCAGAAGCGTTCAGTTCCCAGCAACATAAATCTTGTTTAAACTTCTGGCTATTGGTCACCATTAGTTATTAATGACAGCATGACATATCATGATTACTATTAATAATAATTGCTATGCCAGACCCTGCTTGACTTGCTTTGTATTGTTTTCCAAATTATCCTTTTGAGGCATTTCCTATAATTACCGAGGAAACTAAGGGACAGAAAAATTGAAGTTCTTGCCCAAGATGACATTGGTATCAAGTATTAGGCCAGGGTTTACAGTAGCAGTCTTGAGACCCCTCCTGACCAGAGCCTGAGTACACCTTGTAAGATCCTAATTTCTTTTCTTCACATGCCCCAAGCATGTGACTTTTGTATGACCTATGCTCAAAACTTTGCAATACCTCCAGCCTCCCATTTCTATGGTGGCAGGCGGCCCCTTTAGCATCTGGTACAGCCTTACTCATCCTTCAAGTCCTAGCTCAGACACCTCTTGTTTTGTGATTCGTGAGAGAGCTGATTATTATCCACTTTGTTACTGCAGAATCTAGAATCTTCTAGACTTGCATTCCGATGCTAACAACTGGATGGAGCATGCTTTTTTTCAAAGGTCTCCTACAAGGCAGACAGGTTCTTTACATTTGCACACTGGGCACATACCCATTCCAACCCAGCCTTGTGCAAGTCAGTCTAGACTGGTGATACCTTCCCTGGAATGGTTTATAGAAAGAAAGCAAAGAACAAAGGTACTTAATATTATTACTCACCCTCCCCCCACACACAAAATCAAAACAAAAAACCATGAGACATTCTTCTGGAAGCATTGAGTGCACTGGCAACTCACATTTTGTTTTATTTCTCGACTGTCATGATGTGTTTCCTTCCCTAGTTCTACAAGCAGTAAGGTAAGCCCCCATCTAGACAGAGCAAGAGAAAAGCAGTAGATGCAGATGCTATCACATGTGGAAATCTGGATAAGATTATGATGTCTGTATCCTAGGTCTCAGAGTCAAGCACTTCCATGCCTGGCACTCTCAGCCAGGAGTAGAACCACCAGAATTGTTCCAGGTTTCAGAACACCACTAAGCCCAAGGCCTCTTCCTCACCCTTGTGTCTCCCCATTCAAATATGCCTCCTAGAAGAACCCTGCCATTCCTTCTCCCCAGACCCCAGCCACTAGCTCAGCTTTATTCCAAGTCTCCAGCCATTCTATACCACAGAGCTGCTACTCCGTCTAAAAGTTCAGTGGTCCTTGTGCTAAAAACCCTTAAAAACCTGCCTCCTATTCCCTAAGTACTAAGCAATAAGTATTGATGAGAGCTAGGTCTTTTGCATAGCCATACTTTAAATTACTCAAACTTTCCTCCAAAAAAAAATGTTAAGATGCTAATCACCCTGTTATGCAACTCTACAAAATGCCTATCTGATGGGCAGGACAAGGCAGTGATGGCGTGCTCGCTGTTACACAGCTAATATAAACTGCAGAGGTAGAATACAAGAATAGTGATCGTTGTTCTCATGATACAGATACCTCTCAGCCCTTTGTCCATGTATTCAGAAAGTACTCACTCTCTGAACCTGCACAACAGATCTTTTGCCACAGATGTGTGGCTACTGTTTTGTCAACTGGATACAAGCGAGAATCACTTGGAAAGAAGGAAGCTCAGATAAGAAAACATGTTCATCAAAGTCCATCAAATTGGCCTGTGGGTCACTTTCTTGATTGATGATAAATTTGGGAGGGCCCAGCTCACTGAGGGCATTACCACCTCAGGCTAGCAGACCACGCAGGGCAAAAAAAAGCAAGCCAGTAAGCAGTGGGCATGGCCTCTGCATCAGTCCCTGCCTCCAGGTGCCTGCCCTGACATCCCTGGATGATGGACTAAAAGCTGCAATACGGAAAAAAAAAAAAAAGGCCTTTCCTCCAAAGTAATTATTAGTCAGTATTTTATCTTATTAAAAACTACTTATATATTTATTCTTTTATTCACAGCAACAGAAACCCTAACTAATGCAACGGAGGATCAACATACATGGCTAAAAACCCTTTGCAAGATTACGTTACATTTATATTACCTGGCTCTTTCTAATCCATATTTCTACCCATTTCCTAAACGGGGCAAATTTTCACCCCTTACACTCACGTACACGCCTCCACCTGCCATGTCCCGTGTACCGTCTTCACCCAGGTGAATTTTCACACCTTACACTGACTTCCACGCCTCACCTGCCATGTCCCGTGTACCGTCTTCACCCAGGTGAATTTTCACACATTACATTAACATCCATGCCTCCACCTGCCATGTCCCGTGTACCGTCTTCACCCAGGTGAATTTTCACCCCTTACACTCACATCCACGCCTCACCTGCCATGTCCCATGTACCGTCTTCACTCAGGTGAATTTTCACACCTTACACTGACATCCACGCCTCCACCTGCCATGTCCCATGTACCGTCTTCACTCAGGTGAATTTTCACATCTTACACTCCCATCCACGCCTCCACCTGCCATGTCCGTGTACCGTCTTCACTCAGGTGAATTTTCACACCTTACACTGACATCCACGCCTCCACCTGCCATGTCCCATGTACCGTCTTCACTCAGGTGAATTTTCACATCTTACACTCACATCCACGCCTCCACCTGCCATGTCCGTGTACCGTCTTCACTCAGGTGAATTTTCACACCTTTCACCCCTTACACTCACATCCACGCCTCACCTGCCATGTCCCGTGTACCGTCTTCACCCAGGTGAATTTTCACACCTTACACTGACATCCACGCCTCACCTGCCATGTCCCGTGTACCGTCTTCACCCAGGTGAATTTTCACACATTACATTAACATCCACGCCTCCACCTGCCATGTCCCGTGTACCGTCTTCACCCAGGTGAATTTTCACACATTACATTAACATCCACGCCTCCACCTGCCATGTCCCGTGTACCGTCTTCACCCAGGTGAATTTTCACACATTACATTAACATCCACGCCTCCACCACCATGTCCGTGTACTGTCTTCACTCACACAGACAATCCAGTTCACTCACTCAGCATGCAGCATGTAATGAAGAATTGTTAGTTTCCCTCTCCTGTACTGAAGAAAAAACATTGCCTGGTGGGAAGTGATGGTGTACGCCTGTTGTGTCTACTGCTTAAAAGGCTGGGACTGTAGTCCTAAATCCAAGAGTTTAAGACCAGCCTGCAGAATGTAGTTAGGCTCTATTATGAAACAAGAGAAAAGTGGGGAAGAAAGAGGGGTGAGAGAGAGAGGAAGGGAGAGAAAGCAATGTTAAAATTGATTTTGTTGCTGTTCTATAACAAAGATAAAGATAGGTTGACACGGGAACATGTAGAAGTAGATCTCAGGGCCTCTTCACTGGCATGCTGGGTCCCACATACCCTTCGTCTCAGTCTCCTGAAGTGTAATTTAAAAGTCCAGTATTTATCACCATCACTAAATTCATATCATTGAAGAAACTGATATATTTAATCCATGAATACTTACTGAGTGGCTTAGAGGACCAACATGGATAAGAAGCCTGAGCTTCATCGTTTTACTCCCACCAAGACTGCTAGACATTCCACCTTCAACAGTAACTTAGAATCTCAGCCTCCAACACTTTCTACACTCTTAGAACAAAATTCCATTAGGAACATATGGCAACAGTATTTAGTAAACATCATGACATGGTCAGTCTTGTCTTTGGCATTAACGATCCCAACATCAACTCTAAGTGTTTCAATGACAACCTGGCTGTAGGAGATTCCATCATATGTAGACACTACACAATTCCAATAATATAAATACAATATTTACTATCAAATATAGGTGAACTGAGATCAAATACAGTTCCAGAAATTCTAAGAACTTTATCATTTACACACTTACATAGAAGTTTATATATACATATAAATTTACAACCACAACACACAGAATCCCTTTACTGTTGCCAGCATGTATGTGTGTTTGGGGCTGAGCAATACCACTTTGTATTGAATAACCTAACGGGACGCGTCCCTAGAGAACTGATTTCCCCTCTCAGCAGCCATGAGTTACCTTTGGCTGTACACCTAGTAGTGCAGATCACCCTGTGAGAGTCTCCCCATCCACATCTGCATGTCAACTGTTACTGTCATCTTTCATGTTTTGCTTTGGTGACTACATTATTGTCGAGATTTCTTGGGAACCACAACAATGACTAGAACGACGAGAGACACCAAGAATGTACAACAGTGGCACTTATGTCCGGGGTCTAGACAATGGCAATCTAATTGGACTACAAGGCCCATTCAATAGGAGGGAATCCATGCCTGGTACTGTAAACCTGGCCAAGAACCCACGGCTGGTGAGACCATGGAACCTAGGGACAAGCCACTACTGTCACCTTCCTAAACCAGTATGATTTCTAGCTGCAGTCTAAACACTGCCATTGTTCACACAGATAAGTATACATCTTAGCCCTCGTCAGAGAATGTCTCCTTGCAGCAGATGGGAGACATTACAGAAAAGGAAAACTCGTCAAAATTCTTAAAACAAATGACTTTGGACATGCCCAGCCCCAGTTGGCATATTTACAACAAAACTCCTACGCCGTAGGTTCAGGGAACATCATGGAAGATGGGGCACAAGAGTCTACCATGACAGCTCCATATACCAGTGATTAAGAAATATAAAGTAATTTAATAGATAGAGTTAAGCCAAATTTCAAGAAGAGAGCATTAGCTAGATGAGCTGAAAAGGAAAAAAGAAAAAAAATAGCTTTTTTTATTTGATATATGACTTTTATAGAAAAGGTTAAGTGACACTCAGCAAGGTACTATTAAAAACTCAGGTTTACAATTTTAACACATAAACCACAGCTTATGTCTAATATTTATAACCAAAAATTAAATAATAGAATTATATAACATTTCGCTATGTGCTGTACCTATGTCAAGGGTCCTTCAGAAAAAGATTCTACTTATGATTCCTCATATTTTATATAGAAAAATTAAAAGATTATCAACTCTATTACCTTTTTATTTCATAGAGAATAAGAACTCTAAAACTGTGTAAAAGAATATTGATAATAGCTTGATATAAATGAAATAAAAACATGAAGAGCACAAAAATGTTAAAGAAAAATGAAGGTTCCATTTTCTGGTATTTTGTTCCTGTTCACCAATCACTGGAATGAAGGCTTCGAGATATAGCCCACCAGGACACTCCCTCATGGTTCTGCGTCTATGGAGTGGATGGCAGAGTTGCTAGGTACACAGATGTGCCTAGGGGCTATATTAAGACACAGCCACAATATAAAATCAATGACGTTCTCTAAGACAGGTGAAAAGAGAAAAACGGGAGCTAGGGAATGGATGGATGAATAAATGAATGAATGAATAACTAAATAAGTGGATGAAGGAAATGGATGCTGATCATTTATATGGAAGATCTGACTATAGCGGAAAAGAAACGGGTGTAATCCCAAATCCACATCTTACAAAGTACTTCCATTTGCTCAGGCAAGAAACACAAGCTGAGACTGCATGGAATCCATTACATCTTTGCACCCCAGTCTAAAATTGCTGTGCTTTCGAGTGCCAGAAATGAATGTATAAAGAGTACTCCACCCTAACATCCAAACATATTTGATTCGTAAATGCTTGGCTTTAGCTGAGTCAGTTTCCTTAACAACTTTCAGAACAAACAGAAAAGCAAAACTTTAGGGCCAAAACGTTTTTCATATTAAAGTCCATGAATTGAACATTTGTGGTTTTCCTACAGGCATCCGGACTTCGCAGCCCTATACTCATGGAGTAAAGGAAGGGGCACAGACTCACAGGTAACCAGATATGCGCTACAATAGATGGCATGTGCGATTCTGAAGTTCTTGGAAATACAAGAAACTCTTCTTCAGAAGTGTCTTCCCATCTCTAACACATACAAAATAGGAAAAGGAGGCTTCTAACTGAGAAAACAAAACAAAAAAACAAAAACAAACATAGCTGGAGATGACAATAAATTACTGTGTGTCATGTCAAGAATGCCCAACAAGTGACAGGACAAGCAGCAACCCTGACGAGGTGCTATTGCTCTTCCTACTACAATAAATAAAACTAGCTGTGAGGAGCCTTTGCAGGGAGCCAAAAGCTTCAGCAAATCAGTTTAGGATCTCAATCTAACTCTGTTATTATGATAAGTTTCTTCTCTAAACCTGAGCTTGGTCATCTACAAAAACAGATATAACCATAGCTACCTCAGAAAGCTAAAGCAAGAAATGAGAAACAACACAGACAAAGGAGCCCACATAGTGTCAAACACATAAATCATGATTGAACCAATAGTAGCTGGGTTAAATCGTACTGTCATTACAGAGAATGCACAATTAGCAAGAGACAGGGGACATTTCAACTCAAACTTGGCTGACTGATATTAAAACCAAAGTAGACGAGGGCATTGTTGTGAGCACAGCATGTGGCAGCATTAATTACCATGTCAATGTTCTACACGTCTTAACACAATCAGCCTTCATAATAACCCTAGTAAATACTGATTGTTACTGACCCTTCTATGTAGACGCGAAAATGGCAACATCGATGCCTCAAAGTTAACAGCTAAAGGAAGTCTGACCTGTCCTCTTCATTCCAAAAACATCTCCCACAGCGTCACCACATTCATGTACCCTTCGTCTGTAATTTGAAACCATGGTCAACATCTCATGTTGAACCGATGTATTCGGGGAATGGGAGTTCATGGGAAAAAAAAGGTACTGCTTTGCATTCTTAAGAAGATAGGGCTATATCAGTGGAGGCTGATACAACTGTTGCTATTCTACAGAACCAGACACAATTATACTGGAGATTCTGTAATGCTAATTTGCCAGCCACATCCTGCCTAAATCAAACCAGACTTCTAGAATTTTTTTTTTTCCCAAAGGACGTCAGAACTACTTGAAACATACCAAAGAAAACTCGGGAACTTTCCTTCAATGCTCCCCACCTTACTCTTTGAAGCAGGGTCTCTTAATAAAACTCAGAGCTCACTAAAAAAGCTAGTCTCACTAGCCAGCTTGATGAGATACATGTCTCAGTCTTTTACGGCTAGAATTGCAAGCAAGCAATTTCACATACACCTGGCATTTATGTGGGTTCTGGGATCCAAACTCGAATCCCCTTGCCTTCGCAGCGAGGACTCTAACTCTGAGTCATTGCCCCAGCACCATTTTTTTTTTTTTTACTTTTATAGTCAAATAATCATGATCAATCAGAATGAGATAAAATTAAATGCAGCTGGAGGAAAATGCATCGTGTGCATCTTGTAATAAAGGGTACGCCATCACACTGGAAGTCGAGGCCCAGTCCCCCACTCTCCAATGTTCTATCTCACTAAGACGACAGCAGCTGCTGGCGCTTCCCAAAAATCATTCCTGGAAAAACAAAATTAGCAAGGCCCCGTTCTTTAGATGTGCTTTTAAAAGTATCAAGTCCTTGATCTGCATGGCTTCTCTTACAGACAGTTGACAGCTCTGACCTGAGTGCATGTTATTCAAAGGTCAAAGAGCCCGGGAAATGGATGCAACTGTTGTCAAACTAGAATGAGCTCCCTTTGAAGTCCGGGGCTTCCATGAGCTGATTCTAAAGCGCTCTGCGAATGAGCACACAGTAAAATATGAAAATGAAGCTCGGTAAGCTGAGCACTCTTTGAAGCAAGGCATGGGATATCGCTCTCTTCTTTTGTGGCACATGGACCACTGTTAATGTCAACCTGTGAGGTAGGGTGGCATCAGCAAGCAGACATCAATGACCCTCTCCACAGTCCTGTAAAAAGCCTTCCTCTGAGAGCCTCTGCTTGCCACGGAGTCTACTCATCACTGCCTTGCCTTTGGTCTATTTGTACTTACTTATTTTTCCCCATGATTTGATTCTGTATTGTGGATACTTTCTAGCCAAACTCATTACAATGACCAAACACTTGAGTTATTTCTGTGTCCATTAGCACTCAGAAAGTCTCCCTGTGTTCTTATCTGAAGCTACTTGACTTTTGGTTTGGTAAATCATACTATTTCACCCTGTATATCAGCAGCCATGATAAGTCATGCAATGGAATACGAGCAGAATTAAGGTTAGTCTTTGCAGACTTAAGTATCACTCAGTGCAATAATTGCTCCTTGTTAATAGAACCTTCAATACCAGGCCCCTCTGACAAATACATTGATATTTTTATTTATTTGGTCTAGACTTTTAGCAACTAACCCTTTAACATAGAGTAAACCTTATATCCCAATTCTAATACTGTTAAAATCACTTTTAGATTACCTTTCCAAAGACAAGTAAATTTCAAACATAAAGAGTTCAAACTGATACCTGGGTTTCTTCTGCTACTGGACTTCCCAGAATTCCATTTTGTATAACATGAGCCATTCTAGAGCATTCCAGATTCCTCAATGCTTGGAAAATCTGTAATCCATTTCTTAGAATACTCTGACAATGATGCTAGCGGCTAACCCTGACTCTCCAGGTGCCGTCCACCTACCTGACAAATCCTCACTGTGAGACCTACCATGAGCAGGTCTGGATACCCCCACTTGACAATAAAGCGTCTTACACAACAGTCACTTTCAAAGGGTAAGGAATCTGCACACAGCCCCAAGCCTAGTTCGAAGCTTGGAATCCTTGTCTTTCATATGCACAATCCAACAGTCAATAGGCCTGAGGTTCCGCTGAGAAACATAATAATCTACACAACTCTGATCACCCATTTCCTAGCACTTTTACTTCTTGTCTCTTGCAATCCCTGCCATAATGAGCTCCATCTTCACCACCAGGGAGGAGAGCCTGAGACAGTCGACACACATGCAGGAGGGTTTATGCTTTATAAGGTCCATGATCCTAAGAGCCATCAGTCATCAGAGAGGGGAAACAGAAGAAACCACAGAACATCGGGACAGATAAATCCAATAAATCCCAAACTTCCAAACTCTCAGAAACTCTAAAATAGACGGCTGCAGAGCTAGATTCCCACACACAAATGTAACATATATCCCGGTGATGTTCCCCCATAATGCAATTCTCTACAGAATACAAAGGAAGTAAATTGCCAGAGAAAATAGTTGAGTTTTAAACAGTGCGTCTCAAGTGTTAACAGGCATCAAAGTCCCCAGAGAATCTGCTAAAACAGACCATTCCGTCCCACTTCTGGGCATTTCTTAATCAGTAGACTGGGGCTGGGGACACAAAAGATGCCTTCCTAACACAGCTTCACTGGACACTTAGGGACTGATCTGGTTCTCCACTTAGAGGAAGTGAGCTCAGGATGCACGTTTATAAATAAATCCTTACCTTAGAAAACTACTTTTTGATTTGATTCTTTTCATGATCAGTTTGTTTTTGTTTTTTTTTAAAAAAGCATTAATAGGTATCAGTCAGAGGCAGCATATACTATAACGATAAACAACCTAATTCTGGCATTCAAATCCCAGGTCTATGACTCATCAACTGTGTGAACACAGATAGGTTACTTCCTTGAGCCTGAGTTTTCCTATCTAGAGAACATACTATATTCTGACATAATAATAATTATTATTAATAATAATAAATATGTCATGTACATATATACATACACACACTATATAATATAAGGATGTAGGGAATAATGAAGGGATTAGTATATGTAAAATAAATCTGTGCCTAGTGGACATTAACACAAGTAAATATTAACACAAAATACTAAGGTAATATTAAAAATATATTTCATAAGTCAGGCAATGGTGGCGCACGCCTTTAATCCCAGCACTGGGGAAGCAGAAGCAGGTGGATCTCTGTGAATTTGAGGCCAGCCTGGTCTACAAGAGCTAGTTCCAGGACAGGCTCCAAAGCTACAGAGAAATCCTGTCTCGAAAAAACAAACAAACAAACAAAAAAATCAAACAATACATTTCACAAAATGCATTATTAGGTAAGAAATATCACAGTATACTTTAAAAAACCAAGAAGTAAGAGCTCATTTTATATCTACACTGTGTAGTGGAACCGAGAGCTCGTAGGCTAAAATTTTGTATGGCGTGTCATTGTATTGAATAGTGGAGTCCTCTATAATACAATGACAGGGATATGTGTGCCCAAACACGTTAAAATATAAAAACACTCACACACGTGCACACATGGGCACACACACACACACACACACACACACACACACACACACGACAAATGGTGTGCTTCTGTAGAGTGCTCACCAAGAATGTAGCTGCTCTTCGAGAGCCACTGACTCACACTGACTGAGTCCACGTTCGGGCCTGAGACATCACTCTACAGCACTGCATACTTTACAGACACTGTGTACTTAGACTGCACTAAATTTACCTACTGTGTTCTTCTAATAAGAAATTAATCTAAGCTTACAATGACTTTTATTACTTTGAAAGGTACTAATTTTCTTTTAATTATACGTCTTATAAAAACCTCAGCTTAACTACAAACACATGATAGGCAGTAGGAAATGTTGAGCTCCAATAATTCCAATCTGATGGCATCATCATTATAGGTGTGGTCTGTGCTTCATCAAATCATAATATGGCAGCAACTGGGGACAGAGTTGTGCAGTCCCTGCACTCACACCATTATAAACTAGCAAGGAAGATATACGTAAGGAGTTGTTTGAAAACACTATCTGCTTGATCAGATGACTAAAAGCAGGGAAACAAAGATATACTACAATCATCCCAAGTGGGAAACAAGTCAGACTTTCAAAACATTTCTTAAATTAGAAAAATATAATTCTCTGTGGCCTATATACCATACAGCTTTTCTGGAACAAAAATATGTCCTTTAATTATAGTAGAAAGAACAATTCTTTCTGAGCTATCATTTCAAATCTCTCAGCACCTAACTGTTGGGAGCCAAGCCAATCCAAGGCTTGACCTAGGCACAGATGCATAGTCAAGGAACATAGTTCCTTGTGGAAAACCAGGAGCATGATTGACAGGGCCTTTAGGAACCTGTGACTTTGAACCCTGAGAACCCAACTCTTTCCAACAAAGAATGATGGTTATTAGTCCCAAGGTTGCTGTGCGCATTTGAGATAACCTGTGTTCCCTTTGTACAACATCACTTGATTATCATGCTTTGTCCCATTGTGCAATAGTTTTCTGCAGACTCCATTACATTTTTACATGCAAATAGTATATAAGATAAGAAGAAGAAGAAGAAGAAGAAGAAGAAGAAGAAGAAGAAGAAGAAGAAGAAGAGGAAGAGGAAGAGGAAGAGGAAGAGGAAGAAGTGTTTCACATAAAATATAGCTTAGGCAAGGCCTCCTGACCCAAGTTTTCCTATTTTCTTTACCATTTCTGATTCCCCCTGTCCTGCATCTCAGACCTGCTGGTCCAGGTCCTTTAACAGGTGTCATGCACACTGAATAAACAGCAAAAAAAGGTTACAGATATTCCAGTGAGTTTCTGAGCTTTGAGAAGAAATGTGTCAGGGAAGTAATCAAAGTACAGTGTGAGAAAGACTGGAACTAAAGGAACACTGGAGAGGGAGAGTCAATCAGCTCTCTGTCATAGAAGAAAAGCATGGACCACTCTAAATACACAGAGAAAAGATTCATATGTCAGTCTGATCAGCTTGCTCCACTGCTTTGGGCCTGCTATAAGGCAGGCCATCATGGTAGGTGTGCCTGACCCAGCGAGCTTCTTGCTTGTAGGAAAACAGGCTTGTGAGGATCTCACTCACTATTGCTTTTGAGCACACATCCCCATGACCTGAAGACCTCACACTAGGTCAACCCTTTAAAGGTTGACCATCTCTCAAAAGTGCTTCCTGGGCGACCAAGCCTTTAACACATGAGTCTGGCAGGGGAAGGAAGTTATTCAAGATCCAAAAATATAAGACAGGTCTCTAAACCACAACAGTGCAGCTTGAATGGTTTCACAAACAATCAGATTTTTAGGTGGATCTTAAAGGATGATCAACAGATGACAGACATACAAAGGCTGGCTTGCCCAAGCCTGGAGGATATCTGATATGACTGAAATGTTTATATTGAATGTGGGAAGAGAAAAGCAGCTCAGTTTGGGTACTATGAAAAAAATCAATCTTAAAAAAACTTAAAGTGTATTTGAAGCTATATTCATAGGGCTCAAAGATGGTGGTATGTTCTGGAACTTAAATGTTTCCTCAAGGGTTTAAAGGTTTGGTTCCTAACTTAGCACGAGTAAGCAGTGGGAACTCTTATGATGGCTCCTGACTGGAAGTCCTAAGCTCACTTCTCTCCTTCACTTATCAGCTGGGATGTGAATGATTTTCTTCCCACTCCTTATGTGCAGCTTTGCTCCACTCCAAACAGACAGGGTCAACTGTTCACGTGAGCCAAAAGCAACCTTTTCTCTTTATAAACTAATTAATTCAGGTGCTTGTTACAATTTTTATTACACTCATTTGTTTGTTTGTTAGGGAGAGTCACCATCACTATGGCACATATGTGGAAGTCAGAGGACAACCTGCAGGAAGGTATTGGTTCTGTCCATCCATCACAAGATCAAACTTAGTCAACAGTCTTCACAGCAAACACCTTTACATGCCAAACCACCTCACTAGCTCTCAAATAGTTTAAATATGGAACTCATGATGCCTTTGCAGTGACAACGTCTTAAAGGTTAATGTTTTTATGTCCAACCTCATATCAAGCTCCAGCTACCTGAGCCTTACTTGGCAATAATTGTCATGAAGGGAACTTGTATTCCATCTTCATCCTGTTGGACCCAAAGCTTTCTACACAAGATCTCTTCCAACCTGCAAGCCAAACTATGATGAACAAATAAGGGAAGAAAGTGCAAAGACGGTTTAATGTGAGGTCATCTGGTGGATTTTCACTCCAGCATCCAAACTCTGCTCATCCTTGAGCCCGCTTCCTTCCTCCCATGAAGGATGCTTTCACGCTGCTTCCGAAAGGCAAATTCGAGATTTTTAGGACTAGAAACTTCTATGTGTGATGGAGGAAGGTCATTGGCTAATAAAGGCACTGCCCTGGCCCATTTTATTGGTTAGAGGATAGGTGGGAGGAGTAAACAGAACAGAACGCTGGGAAGAAGAGGAAGTGAGGTCAGAGACTCGACCGACCGCTTTCCTCTCGGGAGCAGACGCCTGAGAGAGACGCCATGCCCCTCTCCCGGGATGAAGCTCCGACCCAGGATGGACTAGGCTAGAATCTCCCCGGTAAGCGCACCTTGGGGTGCCATACACAGATGATTAGAAATGGGCTAAATTAATATGTGAGAATTAGCCTAGAAGAGAATGGGCCAAGCAGTGTTTAAAAGAATACAGTGTCTGTGTAATTATTTTGGGGCATAAGCTAGCCGGGCAGGCGGCTGGGGTGCCAGGGACGCAGCCCCCCGCCGCTCTTATTACTTCAGTTGGCGCCCAGACGTGTGGACAACTAAACCCACTTAAAAAACCTGAGAAGGCTTAAAAATAAGGGAAAGAGAGTTTAACACAGATTTTTGCTGTTTGTTGGTGGCGTGCTGTAGAGAGATTCCCTGATTCGGCAACAGTAGCAGAAAAAACGCTGTGTCATTTTAAAGCGCGACTTCCTGGGGCTGTGTCGCCATTGAGATCTCTGTCTGGCTCCTGCGGGAGACAGAGCTTTTGACTAGAGCATTTGGAGTAAAGTGCTACCATTTGTTTGATGGCAACTAGACTCACTGTGTTCTCGGGTCTGCTCTGCTTGTTAGAGGCAAGCATGCACTTTCTTCTAAGAGAAGCTTCCTGACTCAGCTTTAGCTTCAAAGCCTGCAGCTCATTAAGAGGTCCTGCCACGAAACACTTAAACGGTGTTGACGAAAAGCTGAAGGCATGCTTTTCGGTTTTCAGCCACAGCAGGAAGAAAGACGCACCCTTTAAAAATGCCGGCTTTCTGGGCTGTCCTGCCAGGACAAACTCTGACTCTTTTATGCAGGCGGTTTGTGCGGTTTGCAAGCACAGGCTGCTGAAGCTCGCTTGCTGGCTACAGCCAGTACCTCAGCCATGAGGCTGAAAAGCTAAGGAATGGGCTGGATCCAGCTGGCAAAGCCACGCCTTTAATCCTACTGATATTGCTTGGTAAATTGAAGACTCGTGTGGTCAGAAAAAGAGAGATATACAGTAAAGAGAGATTCAAAGACAAAGAAAATTTCTAAATGGTTTGAAGTGTGTTAAAAATATATGCAGACTAAAAGTTGAAGTTCTTAAAGTAAAAAACATAAAAAAAGGAAGAGAGTTGTTGTGTGTGGTAGCACACGCCTTTAATCCCAGTGCCTAGAAGGCAGAGACAAACAGATCTCTGTGAGTTCAAGGTGTAGTAGTGTACACCTTTAATCCCGAATGCCTGGGAGGCAGAGACAGGCGGATCTCTGAGTTCAAAGACAACCTGGTCTACAGTGTTACTTCAGGTCAAAGATACAGAGAACCTGTCTCAAAAAGCAAAGAGTTAAAAGTAAAAATAAACAAAATAGAGGTTAAAACAAAGCTGCACAAAGATGGAAAATACACAGAGACTTTTGATACTGTATGCTATTATGCTCTCTTTGAATTGTTTGAATGCTGAGGAAGGAGCAACAGCTGCTAAAAGATATTTATTTATAAATGCTGCTGAACTAATCCGACATAGATATTTTGATGCCTTGACTTTGAAATTTGGATCTAAGGATATGATACTTTGGAAAGGAGTTTCTTATTTTGTTTTCACAGAGGATGAGACCTTGTTCATTTCTTCTATTCCGATTTGGTATGATGGACCACGCCCTCCTGAAGGGTTGGTGTGAACGCCTTCAAAAAATTGCTTCGCTCAACTGCCAACTGAGATGAAACTAGCACACAGGTTATACCATGAAAGACCTAATTAACGGCGCCCCCATTCAGCAGGAAGCAGTTTGGAGAGAAAAAACTGCGCCCATGTTCCCAAATATGGTTTATAAACGTTCTTTTACATTTAAAGGGGGATATGATATAGGTATGAATAATTTGCATTAGTATAGATTTTGCTTTATTGATAGAGATTTAAGGTCAATTTTGTTATATATATAAGTGTTTCTGATTTTTATTAAGGTATTGTGATTGTGTAGTTCATTATTAAAATGTAATGTATAATTAGGAAATATAGGTTGTTGATAGATAATCATAATAGTCAAGTTTGTAGTCATGTTAGTTAATATTTTCTAGATATATATTTTAGATAGACATTCTTCATGTCTTTCAAAGATTATAGAATAGGACATTTAATGTTTTGATAACTGAGGACTTTTCATGACAATGAGACACTCTGCTCCTGGCAGCACCAATCTACTTCAGGAGGAAGATGGGCATCGAAGAGGCTCGTTATGGAGTTTGATAGCCATTTGGGCAAGAAACTGCTCTTGCCTGGACTATTGCATAAACTGGACACAGAGAACCCGCAGAGAGAGGACTACTGAACTTGCCTAAGGTGAGATGATCTTTCGGAGTTCCTGATTCATGAAAGAGTCTGTGAGACATTCTGCAGGACACAACAGATAGTGACTGAACTGACTTTGAATTTTCCTGCTTTATGGAAATGTCTGCTGGATACCATGGGCCTGAAGGCTGAAGATGGATGCCCCAATGGTACAAAAGAACTTTGGGTGACTGTCCAGGCAGCGAGATGTCTTTGTCATTTCTAGAGTTTGAAGTTTCTTAGTTCTTGTTTACTTAGGTAATATTATATCTTTCTGGAGTCTTTGATGGAGTTAAGAATAGTTAGTTATAGTTATAGTTTTCCTTAGTTATGATAAAGATTATTGTAACTTTTACTTGATAACTGTTTTGTTATATGTAATTTTGCTATGTTAAAGTTAAAGCCTTTTTTTTTTTTTTTGTTTAAACCGAAAAAGGGGAAATGATGGAGGAAGGTCATTGGCTAATAAAGGAACTGCCTTGGCCCATTTTATTGGTTGAAAGATAGGTGGGAGGAGTAGGCAGAACAGGACGCTGGGAGGAAGAGGAAGTGAGGTCAGAGACTCGACCGCTTTCCTCTCGGGAGCAGACGCCTGAGAGAGATGCCATGCCCCTCACCCGGGATGAAGCTCCGACCCAGGATGGACTAGGCTAGAATCTCCCCGGTAAGCGCACCTTGGGGTGCCATACACAGATGATTAGAAATGGGCTAAATTAATATGTGAGAATTAGCCTAGAAGAGAATGGGCCAAGCAGTGTTTAAAAGAATACAGTGTCTGTGTAATTATTTTGGGGCATAAGCTAGCCGGGCAGGCGGCTGGGGTGCCAGGGACGCAGCCCCCCGCCGCTCTTATTACTTCATATGTGGACACTCTTTAGGAAAGGAAATACTGGATTATGAACAGAAAACCAAGGATAAGAATGAATATTTATTTATAATGAAAAAAACAAAACTAAACAAAACCATCTGAGCTTTGAGGATACAGGTGCCTTTGGTCAGATCAGAAACGCCTGCACAGAAGTGCTCTGACTCCAGCCTGGATGCTTGCCAAGCCTTCCTCACCAACAACTGACTGTATCATGTGATATTTAAGTCCTGCATTTGTTTCACTGAATGTCACCTCTACCATGGCCGGATAATCCCTTAAACTTTTCCAATCGTTTTCAACAAACAAAAAATGTTAGGCTTGGAGGCAATTCACTACAAGACATCAAAGGAAGTAGACTTGAGTACAGTGTAAAAGGAACTAGAAATTTCACCCTTTCTTCCCTGCAAGAAAGATCACAGTAAGAAGCATTCCTAGACAGTAAGGGCCCAGTCTCTCTGCTCTTTAGAGCTCTGTGATCCAGAACACATTCCACAGCACACTATCAGGAACACCTAGGACAAACGTTCAATATCCCAGAATGTAGCTCGCTTCCCACAGGATAAATCCTCCTCCATTGGCTTTCTCTCTCTCTCTCTCTCTCTCTGTCCACTCCTAGCATGTCCTAGAAGTCCTGTGGTAACTTCCATTACAGTCCATTGTTGCCCGTTATCTGCAGCAGGCATTCCCTGGATACCCAGACAGAAAAGCACATACACCGCTATCTTTGAGAAGCAAATCGCATTAATGGGCAGAACCCTACTCCTGCAGCCTTTTCCTCACCACAGGCTGACCTGCTCTTCAGAAGCCTGGGCCACGCCTTATTCTACTGCAGACACCCAGAGGAGAGAGGAACAACTCACAGGGGATGGTTCTAGGGAAATGCCAGGAGTCCATCTCTTTCCCAAAGCAAAACAAAGGCAGACTCTCCCCCAAAGGATCTCTTTTCCTTTCTGTCAAACAGTACACAGACCCCCTAGTCCTCCACTGAGCTACAGTTAAAATAGCTTTTGTGATGGATAGACACAGTGGCCGTTTTTCTCCATGTGTGTGCAAGTAGCAATGAAGCCATTGTAATGGGAACAATGTGTGTTTCTTCCCACTTCAGCAGAACAGATGACACTGTGTTGTGGGCCTGGGAGGGGATGGGGGCCAAAGTAAAGAAACCAATCCGAAAGTTTTATTGCATGAAATTCTGATAAAAAGCACTTCGAAGCCTCTTTCCCATCATCAAAAAAACCACACTGGGCAAGATCAGAGCTTAACAGCCAAAAGGAAGAAAGGAAAAAAAAAGCCCACATTCAATCCCTGAGATCATTTTCCTGAAATAGAAAACTACATATGTTTCTCAAATTTCACATCAAGTCACTGCAGAGGCCAGACTGTGGGGCTAAATTGGCCAAATAAGTGAGAAAGAAAGGACAAGGGAGAAAGGAGAAGCTGTAAACAGCAGAGAAGAGACCTATCCTTCCTCAGGGCCGAGTTTCCTCAGCACAATCTAGACTCAAGGAGCTCCTGGTGAGACTTGCTTATCAGGCAGCTTTTCCTTTGTCCAATTAGGAGACACTGCCTTGGATTAGCGAGACCCCTTAAATTCAGAAATGACATCATGGTTGGCTCTGAGCTCTCAGCCGCCAGGGCCCGCTGCCAGGAACACGTCTAGTTCAGAGCCCCCTTCCCCTCCCTACTCTACCCAACCTGACTTCCAGAGAGCCTGCAGAGCGAAACCCCAAGCAGACGCTTGCCAAGGCTAATTAAAGGTCCAAGCACCTCTTTGAAACTGTCTCCAGCTCCATTTAGACAGAATAGGAAGCAAGGATGCGGCTGGGGACGAGGCAAAGGGTAGGAGACACAGGTGATTGTGGCATCTGGAACGCTGGTTTTTAAATGACAGGCTACCTTGCTAGATAAGACCCAGGAAACTGGGAGGCTGGGGGAGCTGAAGACTGTTTAGGAAGCCTGGGGAGAGGGCTCAGATTCTGAAAGGAACAAGACCTGGGCAGTAAACAAAGCTGCTAGTTTTCATTAATGAATGCAGTGTTTGGCACATTTTAACAATATAGGTTGATTTTTTTTTTTTTTGCATTAAGAAAACTGAAAGCAATCTTCTAAATGACTTTAGAACAAAGGGTTCCCAGACAGTAGTTTCTTAATGACATTTAAAATTTTTCTTCAAAGGCCCTTGAGAAAAAAGAAAAATGAACACGGCAACAACAACAACAAAAAAGATATATTAATTTTTAAGAAGAAACTAAGCAAAAGAGGAAGAAAAGGAAGATTTAAAACTTCCACATAAGTGAGGATCCCAGTGGTCTAATTCTTGGAAAAGACTTAACTAGCTATCCCAAGGGAAAGAGTCTAAGAAAAACCCAAAGGGAAGCTGGTCAAAGTCATCTCATCTGCATCTCACAGACTGAGTCAGGACACACCACGGTACTAGACGAGTCCTTCGAACTCCCAGCCATGCTATTTCCTCATCCTCCGTCCCATCACTGTGGAAGCTGTGCTGTGTCCTGGACTCCAGTATAGATGCTGATACCTGCCATCACACCGGATGAGTCTGAAAGCCACCAGAATAAAGTAGTAAGAACAACATAATCCGAAGGTCCAGTCATCCACGAAATAGTTCTTTGGCAAAGGAGTCCATCCTAATTTAATTTAACAAACTAATTTAACATTCAACAAAGGGGCTGGAGAGATGGCTCAGTGGTTAAGAGCACTGATTGTTCTACTAGAGGTCCTGAGTTCAATTCCCAGCAATCACATGGTGGCTTACAACCATCTCGAATAAGATCTGGTGCTAACTTCCGGCTTGTAGGGACACATGCAGGCAGAATATTGTATAAATAATAAATAAATAAATTTTTTAAAAAATTTCTGATTTGTAACCTGCCTTTCCTGATTTATTTTTTCTAAAAAAAAAAAAAAAGTCTCAACAAAGATATCCATTCTGAGATTTGGTTTCAAGAAAAGGTACCCCAGGCCGGGCGGTGGT
This sequence comes from Microtus oregoni, assembly GCF_018167655.1. Taxonomy (NCBI): domain Eukaryota; kingdom Metazoa; phylum Chordata; class Mammalia; order Rodentia; family Cricetidae; genus Microtus; species Microtus oregoni. The sequence goes on from NW_024543064.1 coordinate 52,680,426, forward strand.
GGCGCACGCCTTTAATCCCAGCACTCGGGAGGCAGAGGCAGGCGGATCTCTGTGAGTTCGAGACCAGCCTGGTCTACAAGAGCTAGTTCCAGGACAGGCTCCAAAACCACAGAGAAACCCTGTCTTGAAAAACCAAAAAAAAAAAAAAAAAAAAGAAAAGAAAAGGTACCCCAAAGCGAATTACAGTACAAATATCTTACTGACCATCTACTGGTCTCACCCTCAGGGTAAATGCTTTGGATTGCAGTATTATGTTCTCAGTTCCAGCATTGCCAACAGAGAATACACCATCATACTTATTTGTAAATGAGAAACCAAATTCTGACATTGCTTCACTTTGCTAAATTAAAAGAGCAAATGGAAATAAATTCTAAAGATGATTCAAGGCCTGAGGAGATAAAAGGTTAAGTAGAGGAAAAGCCATCTGGTGATTCAGTTGGAAATTACTGCCCTGTTGGCTACCATCTTTCCAACACACAAAATTTACACCTAGATGTACACAGCGGAGAACCTGGGGAAGAACCTTATAGAAACCAAACACTGTCAGACTAGTGGGTCTCAACATGGGTGCACCTCACTGCCACTGCAGTCACAGATAGCAACTAAACCCCAAGGCAAATATGAGGACGTTTATGTAACCTTTTCCATCTAGATGTGCTCTATGTCTAAACATTGAAAGAAGCTACCTTGACCTTCCTGCCTTCATCTACCACATGGACAGAGAGGTGCCTGTATCTACATAGCACAGCAATAGAACGGAAGTTCTCAAGAACCTGGACTTTCTTATGCATGGATGAGAAGGCATGATATTTAACCTTCACTGCCTCTCCTGTCCCTGTCTGGCCCTGTACAGTCCGTTTTCTTATTCCTGGTGGACTTTAAGCCTCTGAGCTGTCTTGCGAAAGGAATCCCCATAGCTATTTACACCTTCACGCTCACAACGGCTCTGATGTACTGGATTATTTTCATTCAGCGCCTCACTAAAGAAGACAAGATAGATCCACCAAACCGGAAGGCGTAGCAGGAGCATCAAACGAGTTTATTTGTTTCTGAAAGGCTCAGATTTTTCTCCTACATATCAGCTACTTAGTTGAGTTTGAATTTAATATAATGCTAAAATAAATAAACAAACTCGACATAAAGTAAGGACAAACGGTACATGGCAAACACATGGTACCATGTACCATGATGTGAGATAGAACTAGCAGAGATCTTATCCACTGCATTGTATTTTCTATGTAAAAGAGACTGATGCTTTGTCCTTCAGTAAGAGGAAGTGGGTTAACGGGGATTAAGTATGTCCCCAAGGCAAATAATATCAGTGAACAGCTTGAGCTAAAGACTATTTGGCTCCAGTTCATGTTTCCAAAAGATTTTAAAATAATTTTAACTATGTGTCTGTGTGGAGGTACGTCACGTGAGTGCAGGACCATGGAGGCCAGAGGAAGGTATTGGATCCTCTGAAGCTGAAGTCATAGGTAGCTGTGAGCCACCAAACTTGGGTACTGGAAACTCAACTGAGAATCACTGCAAGAAAAACACATGTTTATACCCACTGAGCCATCTCTGAAGCCCCTAGCTCCATTACTTACATGGATTTTAAGAGTTCAAAAAATGTGCAGCCTCCAACTGCTTAGTTAGTATCGCATTGGTACTGTTAGTACGGACCAAAAATAAGTGGTTGAGTGGATGAGAGAATGACAGGAGCTGAGCTAAGGCTGCTTCAGACTTTATCATCTTCTCCATACGCACCATGCATACTGTTCTCTGTAATTACGATCAAAATAGTATAAATTGGTATCCAGGACATTGGTCAACACAATTTACTGAGAAATGATAGTTATGTAATTCTCTTTTTAACCTGTCCAATAGCAACTGTCTTTTCTTTTTCTTCTTGGTAAGAAAACTCCCAAGTTTATTTGGGTAGAAAGGTACCAGGCTAACATCCTATATTTTACTGCCTCTCGTTGGCTAGCTTTGACCATAAAACTAAGTGTTGGCTGATGATATATAAATACCAGTGCCGCCCAGGTCTCCCTGGAAGATCATTTATATAAGGCTAGCTCAGCTGTGGGGCACACCATATGTGCCCCTGCCATCCTTTGACCACGGACACTACAGAAGTACCCTAGACTACAAAGTGATCTCAAGCGTGAATTCAGAATTGAAAAGACAGGGAAATAAAAACGGTAAAAGAATTAATATCCAAGCCGGGCAGTGGTGGCGCACACCTTTAATCCCAGCACTCGGGAGGCAGAGGCAGGCGGATCTCTGGGAGTTTGAGGCCAGCCTGGTCTACAAGAGCTAGTTCCAGGATGGGCACCAAAGCTACAGAGAAACCCTGTCTCGAAGAAACCAAAAACAGAATTAATATCCATAATGACTTCATAGGACCCTTACAATAGTCCAAAGATTGTCTAGATTTATTTATAGGACAGAATCAACTTTTAGGGCATGGCTTCATTATTTTTAATTTTTAATTATTTCTGTTACTTGAGTGAAGACATAAAGGTTATATGTCTTCTGAACAGAGCAAAAACATATTCCTTATCTTCCAAAAACAAGGGGAAATGAGATTTCAAATTTACAGGACATTTCTCAGCATTATTAACTATATTCAAGAATAAGCTGATCAGAGAAGACTGAATCATTCTTCCTAGAACTGAGAAGGGCTATTTTATCTAGCACTGTTCTGAGAAATCACCCTTCAATTCAACCATAAAACAATGCAAATCAAAATGCATCAGCACGGAACAGATCGTGAATAACGGCTTCTCCCTTCAAGGTCTAGTCAAAACATCCTACCTACGACGATGAGCAAAATTCAGTCAATTTCACTTTGAGCCAGAGAGCACTAAGATTTAAAAAGACTATTAAATCACAACAAGGGACCACTTTACACTGATCATAATGGCTTTTCTATTTTTTTAAGAAAGGAAAGAAAATAAGTGCTGCCAAGAACGTGAGCAAACCGGAACCCTTCTTAACTGCAAAAAGAAAGGCAGCTCCTAAGAAAGCTACACACAGAATTTCTGCATGCACCAGATTCAACTCCAAGACGATACTCCGAAAAACTAAAAGCAGGTACTTGAACAAATTCTTATAAACTATCTGGTAAATTTTGGACATTGTTGGTCCCAAAGGTTCATGGGTTGGAAGCTTGGTTTCTATTCTTACAGTACTGGGAGATAACAGACCTTTAAGAGGAAGGACCTAGTCAGAAGGCAGGTTATAGAAGCAGTACCCTCATGAACAGATTGATGTCTTTTTTGATAATAGCTTAGGTTTACTGAGACGAGGGACTGATTTAGAGACCAAGAGAACAGGACCTTATGCAGTGGGTCAGCTTCCAGTCTTCCTCACTTGGGCTCTTTTGTTGACACCGTGTGAGGCCCCAACCAGAAGCTGAGCAGATGACTAGAGCTGTGAGCTAAAAGACATTGTCTTTTATTTACAGATCATCTAGTCCCAGGTTATAGCAACGGAAAACAAACTAAGTTGCCAAAATCTACTACATAGTGATTCTTAGGTCAATGGGTAGAAACCCAGCAGTATTCCCCAGAATGCTCATCAACAGATGAAGGGATGAGCAGATGCAGTGTGTGTGAAATTGAGCATTACTGTCGAGTCATAAAAGAGAAGGGGATTTGAGCACAAACAACAATGAGCATAAACCTTGAGAACGCCATTGAGCAAAATAATACATACATAAAAGGGTCAATAATGTACACAGACTATCTAGAATAGACAAATATAAACAGACAAGATAGACTGAAGGTGAATGGGGGCTGGTAAAAGCTGCAGTAGGAGATAATAATGACAGGTTGGTCTGGCATAATAAACAAGTTCTGGAAACAGTGGTGACATTTATACAACACTATAAATATAATCAGTACCACTATAGTATATACTTGGTAAATTATATACCATAGAATACATAATTAAATATACCCAAACCATTGAATTATATACTTTCAATGGACAAACTGTATTGTATGCTAATTTTATCTCAATAAAGATAACTTTATTTTAGTTGTCTTATCTCAGATATGCAAAAGAAGCCAGGAGGACAAGTACTAAAAGATTATAGACTGCAACACACTACCAGAGGCAGATCTCGGTGTGGAAGAGATCCTCCCTCACCCTCAGTAGAAAAGATTTTCCCCCAAGCTGTGCACCCTCTGAGTAGCAGCACCAGCACACAGATGACCTCACACCCTCTCTTTTTACCTTTCTCCATGAGGATAAGAAAAACTACCTGATCACAGAGAGACCAGAGATCACATCAGGCCACATTCTGAGTCACTGTGTTAAAGACAAGGTGAGCTAATAATGCTATCTCCTAAGGCTCAGTATGGTCAAATGGCTTCCAGTGCTGTAGGATGGGGACATGTGAGCAGGTCTGTATCCAGACGGTTACTGGATTACGTGGTCCGACGTGTAAACTGCAGTTGGTGTGTGTAGTCTTCTACCCTGCCCAGCAGTCATATGTGCATACATACATACGTACATACACACATATGTATGAACATGCACATGGTGTTCACCATGAGCTGCTGAGCTCCATTATCTACTCAGTAAATCAGAATTCTATACATTAGAGGTAAACGGATATCTTCTAAGATAACCAATGTGGTAGCTTTTCATCCCTAGCCTACGTTCTTTGTATGATGCTGCCATCAGTCAGAACCCCAATGTCAACAAAAAATAAGAAGCACTCAAAACCTTTAAGAGCAAGATTCCTGCAAGAGGTTTAAACAATGAGTACTTAGGAGACAAATAACACAGGAGGGGGTTCAATTTAACAAGAAAATGTGAATTTAAAGAAGATTCCTGTGATGATCAGCTTCTTCTTGCTATGACAAAATAGATGAGGTCATTTATTTGTGGAAGGAAAGGGCTTATTTGGGTTCATGGTTTCCGTGAGCTGTAGGCCTGTGACATGGGTACACATAAAGGTAGAAGCTCATAGTTGGGGAATCTGCTCATCTCATGGCTATAGGCAAACAAAGAGAGAAAAAGGACCACAATATCCCTGTTAAAGGGACACCTACCTGTTTTTATTAGGGCTTCACCATCTACAGGTTCAACCCCTCCTCCTCAGCACCTAGACCCATAGATCAAGGCTTCAGTACGGGAAGCTTTGGAGACATTTCAAGATTGAAATTATTACAACCATATACTATGCCCCCAAAATTGACAAGATAAATACAGGTATACTAACTGATTAGAATATTACATGGGTATTATTTTCAAATAATACTGATAGCAAAAATAAGATATTATTAAGTAAAAACTGGAATGAAATCATAAATAATACTGCTACCTTGGAGCTGCTGAATATTACTTTATAAAATGATGACAGATCAATACACTAACCACAACCATCTCCTGACAAATTAAGCAATGAATCTTGGGAAAATGAACAACACAATATTATCCCTTATTAACAAATGCACAGAGACACAGAGAAGTATCCAAATTAGGAAAATGGCTGATATTTTAAAGGAGATTGCAAGGTTTTGTTATCATTATTCTTATTGTTTTGAGGTTGACTGCCACCCTTTAGCAGGCTGGCTGGAGCTCAGGCTGGCCTTGAACTCACAGTAATCCTCCTGGCTCAGCCTCCCATAGACTTGAATTATAGGCATGAGTCACCACATTCAGTTTCTAAAGGACATAATTTCATTTCCTTAAAATAAGAGAAAGACTATTCAGTGAGAACCTACATAGAATTGTATATTATGGTAGAGGTGAGAAGAAAATAAAAATATATAAATACAAGGGGAAATAAATTAAATAAATTCAAGATTTTAGAAAAACTCAGCCCTGTTTTCCCTTAGGGTATACAAATGTCCCAGAAAATGTAGCACATAACCTCTGAATGAAACATACATATTTTGTTTTGTCCCTGAGAAGTCTACTCATCCATTTTTTTTGGCTCAAGTGAATAAAAATAAGTGAACTGAAAAGACAATTCTCCAATAGAAAATATTTTTGCCATGATATATGCAGTGTTTCTGCCCTCCAGGAGCTTAAAAAAAACCCCTTATTCTGTAGGTGTGCTGTACACTGTGAAGCCATCCCAAAGAGTACAACGCAACACAGAGCGGGCGAGGCAAGCGCCAACTCTGTGACAAACAGAATCAACAGTGATGAGAATGCTGTTATCTCCCCAGAACAGAATCCATGTTCATCTAGAGAACAACATCAGATACATTCTAAATGGGGGAACCCCACCATATTCAGGACCTACATGCTTCAAGGAGAGCAAGATTACCAAACCAAGAAAGTTCTGATAAAATAGGACAGCCAAAGGAAGCCAAAAAGAAGTGCCCAAATGATGCCGTTTTGTGGAACCAAGAATGGCCATTTGGGTTAAAAATGAAGGTGTCATGTAGCAAGTTACACCTGTGTAAAATCTTCTACCTTGGAGGGAAGCTCATGATGCAGGGTGTCCTAAAGGGTAGGGGCAGAGTGTGAAACATTCTATCCTGCAAGGAAGCTCCTTCACCTCAAAAAGCAAACTCAAAGGCTTCAGGAAGCCCCTGAAACTGACTAGGTTTCCTAGGATTCTCCCTCTCCAAGTGGGTAAGGACTGCTGAGAGACATTCTCCGACACACTAAACACCTAACACTCAGCCAGCAAAGCTGATAGGAAAAGGCAGAAACCAACCGAGCTGCCTGGAAGAGACACTCCAACCTGTCAAGTTGTCGGCAAATTGTGCAGATCTGGTGAGCTGACATCCTTGCTAGGGAGGGGGTTTGTGACACAGCTGTCTTTGAGTGATTTCAGCTCCTGTAGTAACCCATCACTGACATTCCTGTACGGAACTAGCAGCAAACTCACTGGCATCAGTTGGCTTTTGATGGTCTTTAGTTGGTTCTCTATCTGGGAAAATTATCATTAGCTCTTATCTCCCAAGAATAGTGTCACCACTATATGAAGAAATCTGATCAAAGAACATAGTTAATGATATGTCAATATCAGTTCCTTAATTATAACAAACACGCCATATACTAATATATTAGCTACAGGAAGTTTGACATCTGGCATCTGAGAACTCTGTGCATATACACAATGTTCCTGTAAACCTAAAACTATTTTCAAATGCTTATTTGAAATTATGATTGAATTAATAGAACATATTTATAAATAATTTTTGGAATATCATAATATAATACGATATAATATAACACAATATAATAATATCAGCTTTCTCAGCTTTACTAGGCTAGACAAAGTCAGTTCTCTAAACAGCTACCAGTATTCATCACTTTGGTCAGGCTGTCCACGCTCCCTTTTCATTCTGGTCACCAGGTCACCAGGAAGCTTACAAACACAACCTTACCAAAAAAAAAAAAAAAAGCTTCTACACACTTCAGCATTGACACAGTCACTGTATTAATATTTTACTTTATTTTGATTTTTTTTTTGGTTTTTCTTTGCTTTGTTGTTCTTTTTCTTTTGTGCTGTGCATTGGTCCAGTGGCTAGTGGCTCTGTGTGTGTGTGTGTGTGTGTGTGTGTGTGTGTGTGTGTGTATACGTATATATATAGAGAGAGCCATATTTTTATTTCATTTACTAAAATTGACCTCAAATCTCTTTAGAAGATATATACATAGAAATATGTGAATGTATATGAATATATTTTTGTCTGATTATGAACAATTTTATTATTCACATTTCTGACTAACCATTTCTCATGATCTGAACAGTTACCCACTCAGTGGCTAGAATATGGCAAATTACTAACATATTCAATTTCAATTCTTAAATTGCAAAATAGTACTAACACCACCTGCTCGAACAGATGGCTGCTGAGTACCAATGGAGTTCTATTTGTCAATGCTTACCATGGGTAAAAGAAAGGCCCTTGGTGAAGGAGAACCATTTGTTATTAATATTATTACATATTATTATTATTATTGTTATTATTAAAGTAGCAGTAACTCTTTTCATTAACACAGTAAAAAGGGAAGACATGAATGACAAAGCAATCACAGGCCCGGTATTGATTTTCTCAGTGCATTTTGGATGAAAACATTCCATTTTTTTTTCAGGGGAGAGAAGGAGGAAGAAGGAAGCAGGACCTTCTTACACTGTTATTGCCAAAAACAAGCATGTAACCTTTACACCAGGTGAAACTCAATCCCTTGTTAGCCTGCAATAACAGAAAAGAAAAACACCCTCTAGCTTTTTTGGCGCCCACTTCATCAAAGTCACCCAAAACAAGCGCATGAACGAGCCAAATGAACACCAAATCTGAGCCTTCCCTTGACTTGTTGGGTGCCAAGTTCCTGTTCTGTTGCCCAGAGTTCTTTTGGCATTGACACATTCCATTCCAGACCTCATCTCCCTTGTTCTGGGGATGGGACAGACAGTAAGGACTTTTGTTTGCAAATGCTTTGGTATTTAATAATACACACTGCATACCTATCCACAGTATCTAACTCCTACTAACTACAAGAGGATTGACAGACGAGTCGCGCACACTAGGCCTGGAGAGACAGCTTATTTACTGTAGATGGAGCATGGGAAGACCATTGGGACTTAACGCAAAGACTCTGCCAGAAAGAAGAAACTAGACAATCAATTATTTTGAAACTAACAAGCCAACTTATACAGCTTTATCTGTCAACGCCAACTGCTTCTTGTCTTCAGAGGTTGCAGTCTAGTCCCTGACTCCTTGTCAAGTCAAAAGACCCATCATTTTCACACATCCCTTTGATGGTGTGGGATATTTGTACACCGTGTAAAGATCCATTGTTGTGATTGGCTTAATAAAAAGCTGAATGGTCAACAGATAGGCAGGAAAAGTTCGGCATGGCTTCTGTACAGAGAGAAGAGCTCAGAGGGCTGAATCTAGGAGTGAGAGACTCCAGTAAGATTTGGAGTAAGTCAGACTTCCAGAATGGAGGACAGGTAAAAAGCCCACATGACAGAAGGTAGATTAATAGAAACAGGTTAATTGAAGTTATAAGAGCTAGTTGGGAACAACTAAGCTAAAGATCAGGCTTTCATAATTAATATTCGATCTCTTTTGGGGGACTGGAGGTCCCCAAATAAAGTCCAACAACACATTGAAGATGAGATCAAAATGACCATCCCTTTGCCATACTGAGGTTTCACACCTGGCTCTGTCTTCTTACCCACACTCACCAGCCACAACCTCGTACTCAATGGGTATTTTGTAAAAGGACTCTCAGGTGACACACAGTTTACTTTTAACACTTGTAAGTTACTCTAAAGCAACCGCTGACATAAGATTAGGTGCTGCTGTAGTTCGGATAATTCCAGTACATTTCCACAGAAAGTGATGCGAGTTCATAGTTGATGCACCTAGTCCACCCCCTTGTGGGTATTTCCTACCCTAATTTCTGAAGTACATGTTTTTTCCCCCCTTTAATGAACCACTTAGAAGGCAACTTCAGAAAGAGCTGTAGTGACCTCTGCGCTTTAGCATCTCCTTCTAGTGTGTCCACACTTAATGAATGGCATCCACCTCGGATACTCATATTTCCAGCAAGATAGGGAACAATGGGGCTTGAGCATATGTAGTGGAGGCAGAAGATAGGTTCAAGATGTTTCAAGTATGCACAATCACGTGCAGATGTAAAAACAGTATGGCCAGTCAAAGGGAGTTAAGAAAGCAATATAGAGAGAGACACCCGGGGACTGGAAGAACACAAATAAAATCCAACTTGTAATTAACATACCGTGCTGTGACACCTGTTGCCTTCCATGATAAGAAGTCTGGGAGATCAAAGAAATGTCCCGCCTTGTCCCAGCAAGTCTCTCTCAAGTTCTGCCAAATTAAATATATATTAGAATCAATTACGAGGTTTTTTTTTTCAACTCCTCTCCTCTTTCAAAAATGTTTCAGATTTTTCAAAACAAAAACAGAGCCAACAATGTTCATGAAAACATCTGTTCACGGGCTTGGGGGAGTGTGGTATAAAAGTAGTATTTATACAGGAAAGAAAACATGGCAATTATTGACCCTCTCAAAGATGATCCTAATTTTCCTTTCGTTCTCCTTCTGCAACCTGGAGCAGGCACACTGTGGATATACAACCCAGCCTCCTGGCAAAGGCGAGAGGATGTGCACCACACAGTAAGAAGGCAAACAGCTCTGCCCCAGGGAGAAGCTGCACTGAGGACTCAAGGAATCGAAGTGTGCCTTGCCACAGAAATTCTCCAGATACCAACTGGTACCAAAGACGACTCAAAGAAGTGGCAACCTAAGCCACTGTGCAGGCAAATCAAGCAACTGTCGCAACAGTTTTAGATATGTATTTCATTTCATGTTGTCAATTAGCCAGATTTTGTTTTCTGCTGGGCTTTTCTTTCCTCTACCAGATCTTTCCAGACTACCTGCCACTCAGCTTGCTATGTCTTCTTGCTTTTAACTAGTCTTTGTTACAAGACACTGAGAAAAGGAATTTATCAGAAGCTCAGGGTATTTGGGGGAATCTAAAAAGAATGATGCCTGCTTCAAACAAACAGACTGTGTTGTGCCTGCGTGGTACAATCAAAATGCACAGAACTACTGGACTGCTTAGTTTTTCCCTCCAGTCACTCTGTGTGACGGTGCCGGTTAGATTATGGTGGGCTTTCCACCTGTGTGACTTGCCTTCTCCAAGCAGTACCAAAGTGCAAGAAATTATGACATCAATTTTCAGACATAAATCTTGATTTTACATATTTTTCTCCTCAAAGTCTTGGTTTTTCCTGCTTGCTGGAAATCCATGTCGAAGCACTGTCTCAATTACAGGGTTCTATTTCACTAAGAGCATCAAACGTAAAAGTCTCAACATCACAGCCGTTCTATTACCATGTATGTGAAAGCCTCTCTTAGGAAGAAATGGGTGCAAATTTCTCATTACCTATCCATACATCTTAACATCAAATAAAGCAAAACTCAGCATTCCAAAATATGCCTAACACAGCTATGAACTTGCATAACCCTGCGCACTTGACAAGTCACAACCAGAAAGCAGTGGTCTTTGGAATTATGTGAGTCAAACTATCAGTATGCCTTTTGGATATTCTCAAAAACATTTTCATGCACTTTGTGGTTGCAGCAGTTGGTGGTCAAAGAGAAGGCAGCCTCCTTCCTTAGTTCCAACAATGCAAGGCCCGTCACCATGCTTCAACTGCCAAACCACTACCCACCAACCACTTCTTCTAGTCAAAGCCAGACAATCACCCTGAGCTGAGAAAACAACTGCTTCTGTTAGGTTTTATGTAGGGTTACTAACAACCCTGCATGATGCCAGTCTTCTGCCCTGAGTCACACCAATAGCTGCCAGGGACAAAGATAGCCAAGTAGAACATCTCTGAGAGAGCAGCAAGGCTTTTGGTAATGTCCTGGGGGTAGGAGTGAGGAACCCAGGAGTGTATCCTCCTGAGGTGGACCAGCATTGTGGATCAAACCCAGAGACCCGAGTCGTCCTCTGAATAGAATAAATAAAACCAACACGCTGGAAAGCATCAGGCATTTATACAAGTAACATCATACAGACTGAGCAGGTTGTATTGATATATTTAGGAATATATATATATATACATATATATATATATATATAACAGATATGTGTAAAAATATCTAATAAAAAAATAAGCCATAAATTTGAAAAAAAGCAAAGGTATACGGGAGGGTTTGAAGGAAGGAAAATAGAAGGGAGAAATTATGCAATTATATCATAATCTCAAAATATAAAAGAAAACTTAAAAAGAATATACATGGGCATGGAAGAGAAATGAACAAATAGTCCCTGATTTCTGTACAAATGCAAAATCTGTGGATTGATCAACAAAGGGAAGAGGCAAGGATCTGCATGACAGCGGTGTGTCTGGAAGCCTGACAGTTATTTGAAAGACTGGCTGGCTTAGAAGTTCCCATAAAATTCTCCCATTGAGCTATGGGCTTTACAAGGGTTTTACCATCAACTGCCATACTAACCCATATAGATTTTTTTACATGGAAATTTCTTTGTCCTTCATCCTCCCCATCGCTGAAGTTGAACCAAGGACTTAATAAATTAATTATCTTCTTGTGTTCACCGAACATACATTAGGGCACAGTAACCATCCTGTTCCCTCCACACTGTACGACACTGTCCCCATACTCTGTCTCCCTTGATTCTTTGGGCGATTCAAAGAGGAGAGGGAATATATAATACTCACATCTAAGGATGTCGGGACTGAGGGTTCGACTCCAAGAGCTTGTCCCTAAGTCACCCACGGCGTCTGCTCTAAGGTGAGTGCTCATTTCTTGCACTGTGTAGCAGCAACCATCTTGGCTCCTAGCAGAGCTGTGGGATTGGGGCCTTTGGAAACACCTTGATGAGGCTTACAAGACGGGAAAACAACAACTCCAAACTATTCTGAAAGAATCTCAGAGATTCTAATTTCAATCGTGGGTGACTTGCCTAACTTCTGTGGACCTAAGCAAACCTCCACGCATGAGCAGTCCAAAGGTTAGAAAGTGCAAGCTCTTCACACAGGCCAACTTCAGCTGTGTCTCATCCTGAAATATCTTAACGCTCTTCCACGTAGGAGCCTCTGGTGCTCTCCTCCAAATAACAAGGAACTAAGACAAACGAGTCTTTTGGAGAAACGGAGTCTTAGCAGTGATCTGGGGTGTGTGAGCTGGCACTCAGGGCCCTGCCTTCCAGTAACAACCTCTTGAGCTAAGCAATCCATCGGCTTGAAAGCAATCAAGGGCAACAGCTCGCCTGTTCTTATTTATCACTTCATAAAACCACAGCATTGCTTGGGCAGAGGCTACTCTTCAGAGCTCACATAAACAGAGCTTTTGGGTCTCGGCAGAGGGCAGGACTGGAAAAGTTATGCCCAAGATTCAAGACCAGGAATCAGGAGATCCTTGAGCAGAGGAGGGAGAGTCATCCTGATGCCACTGTAGTGTCTCTAGAAGTTGTTGGGTTTCTGCCCCCTTCTAGTTGCTGAGGAAGATTATGGGGAACAATAATAGGAAGGGCACCAGAATGCAGGGACTACATGAGGAAATTGGGTTTAGTTTATTATTAATTGCAAAGAGATTCTATCTGGGTTGTCTATGGTGTATAGTAAATGAAAGACAGGGACCAGAACACCCTAACTTCACACACAATAAGTGATCCTGCTTGTACACTCCAAGTTATACACACTGTTTATATATTTCTAGAACTATCCATGACAAAACAAAATTGAATCCTGATGCTATATTCAAGTTTTGAAATTCGAACATGGCCTGGCAACCCAGAGAGGTGAGTTATTTCAGGAAGCCCAATTCTCAATGTCATTCTCAAAAGCAACAATGCCGAAAACATGAGGCAGTCAGAAGTCCACCCAGGATCCTCCTGGGATGAAAGAGACTATTGTATGCTGCAGACTCCCATGCACAGACAGGGAGCAACCAGCAGCAGTGTTTCAAGGCAGGCAGGCAGGCAAAGAAATTGGGATTTGTGGCACCAGAAGCATCTTTCTAAAAGCTAAGCTCCAACAATTCCTTCCTTTGTTGAAAATATCCGACGACAAATCAGTCCCGGGCCTGGCTCCTGGGCCTCTATCTGGTGCCAGCTTACCCATCATGATTCCTAGGATTCCCCTCTGGAATCATTGTCTAGGCTTCTCAGGTAACCTTCACTCCACCCTTGCAGCCTTTCTATACGTTTTTTTTTCCCCAATTCCTCAACACATTCTGCTCTTCTGCTTCCATGCCTCTGTTTGAGCTGTTGCCTCTGCGTGGATTGACAGCCCCACTTGTTCTCCTTCTCAGTCTTCTACCCTAGATGTGAACCCAACTCAGAAGGACCTCTGCTGAGGGTCTCTCTTCCCTCACTCTAACCGCTTATACTGATTATACACTCACATGCTCAAATCCATCCTAAAAATGACAAACTTCTTCTCGAGGGCAAAGGACAAGACTAACTCATGGGGGGAAACAGGAAAAAGGCTTCCAGAGATGTGATGAACTTAAAGCTAGACACTGGAGCTGGAGAAAGATATGAGCAAAGGGAAGGTAATTAAAAATATGATGTACGACAATAATGTAATGAGTCTGATACCAAAGCCTGGTGAGTCAGCCTCATAACTTTATCACAGTGTTTTGTGTGGTTATATATCTGTCTCTAATGACTAATTATAGACAGGGTTTAGAAGAGAGAGGAGGCTTTGGGCCTGGGCTGGCTAGCTCATCCTCCACGGGAAGGAGACTTTACTTGGAGCCTAAAGATGAAATAGACTGTATCTATGCTACTGCCGAAGAAAACATCCAAGCAACAAAGACCTGAGCTTATTCAGCCAGAAAAGGATTTGTCCTGTCATACATTTGTAAATAATTCCACTGTACAATAGATTTTCACATGCTCTATTTATAGGCATCCTCTTCTTCCTCATCTACCCCAGAGGTATCGTACAGAAGGGTAAACTAGTACTCCACACTACAGTTAACTTCCTAACCTAAGAGCATTACCATCGACGTGGCAACTGACAGATTCATTGATGCTTTCTTGACCCGTATATGTGACACCACCGTGTATATTGGAAATAAGATTGCAGATCAGAATGTAAGCAATACGGCATCTGGAAACCCTGAGTTTATCTGCTGTCCTTACAGCTCCCAGCTGCACTCCTTAGGAAAATAATCTCTCTAAAACTATTCCTTCAAATGTCATACTACTATCACCTACCTTAGGGATAGTGTGTACATTGCATAGGTCAACAAGAGTCTCCCAATGCTGTGATCCACCTTTATAGTCTTCCAAGCTTTTTATATGAATGAATTTATACAATATGTACAATCCTAGAAGGCAGGGAAGCAAGAAAAGTCATCTTCACTGCACGGATTATTCAACTAATGCCTTAAAGGACCACAACATGGCAGGTGAGTGAAATACCAGACTCTGTATCTTTAACATCCATCCGTTGCTTATTCAGCCTCGACTTTCCCAAAAGTTTTTCATTTCTTTAATGGAGAAATGCCTGGACAGGAGAGAAGCCTATCACCTAGATGACAGAACTGTGGCTCAGTGCACTTACTATGGAGAAGCAAGGGAGTCCAAATGTGAAGAGGCTTTGAAAACATAAAGTCTTAGAATAGACAACCATAGAGAAGGTGTGGACACACAGGAAATGAGAGAGTGACTCCATAGTTCATGGAGTAGATAGCAATGGAGGAGGTGTGGACACATAGGAAATCAAAGATCAACTCCATATTTCATAGAGTAGACAGCAATGAAGAAGGTGTGGACACACAGGAAATCAAAGATCAACTCCATATTTCATGCTGGATCCTCCTGTTCTTCCCCTCACTGCTTCCTTGTCTCTTTTATGAACCCTTCTCTTTAGGGAATCTTAAATTTGGATGCTGCAAACGGTGTACATGACAGTCACTTAACTCACTACTTCCACACTCACTGGGAAATCTCAATTAATTCCTTGACTTCAGAAATCTTCAAAGAAAAACCAACTGAGTCGATTCCAACACAAACTCTCCTCAGATGTGTCTCCTGGATGCCCCGCTCACCTCCCAACATTCCAATACAGAAAAACTGTTATCTTCCCCAGAAGAGCTTCCTCCTCCTTGATTTCATGTCTGTTGCCCAAAGAGGTCTTTTTCTGTTTCTACTTCTCTGTGAATCCTCATGTCCCGTTATCCTTTCTGTCCAAACATCAGTTAATTCATGAGCAGGTTTCCATCTTTGTATCTGGGTGTAATATAGAGCCTTTGGGAGAAACAAGATCAACCATGTGTGCATATGCATGTGCATATACATATACAGATGTACTCAAATGCAGTCATCACTGAGAACTCCACTCTGGTGTTCCACACTCCATGAAACTGCACTTAAGCTGAGCTGGATGGTCCAAGAGTGCATGTACCTATTGCTCTAGTTTCATTTTTGCTGCTACGATCAAATATCCTGACAAAAAGTAACACAGGGGGAAAGGGTTTATTTGGCTTATGATCCCAGGCTACAGTCTATCATTTTGGGGAAGTCAAGGCTAGAACACAGCTGTTCATCACATCCACAATAAGAGCGAAGAGTACGAGCCTGGCCTTCCTTGCTGCTTTTGCTCAGCTAGCTCTCTTCCCTCTTACAGTCCAGGGCCCAGCCCATGAAATGTACCACCCAACACAGTTAGAAATCAAGAACCCCCCACCACACACACACATACACGGACATGTACATAGGTCAATGTAACCCAGACCATCCTCAAGTAAAATGCTGACGGTGATTCTTGTTTGTGTAAAGTTGAAAATAAGCCAACCACCACACCTATAGTACCTGGTGAATGTCCCTATCCCTGTTCTGCCCATCAGTTGCTCAGCGTCTTGAATCTCCTTGAAGACAGAACTATGGTTTCCTTGCAATCTATGCCTGGGATCTAGACCTGTATATGATGCACAGATGATGAGTAATGCTAGCTGAATGAAAGAATAAGTGAATGGATGAGCAGAGATATCCTAACTAAATAACAGTTTATGGGAATGAAAATGAGGGATGAATGGGCGCATGAATGAATAAGGACTGTCCTCGTTTCCTTTTTATTCCATTCAAGCTAATGGCTTTTCTCAGTCTCTTTCAGGGGCAGAAATATATTCTAGCCAAGCCTGACTGCCAGGAAGATAAATTCTCTTCTCCGGGTGAGTAGGTCTTTTGGAGAAGTTTCATTTTAATTGGAAAATGGATTCATTCACTTCCTGGCATGGGTTCCTGGGTCAGTGCAGCACCACTTACATGGCTGCCAAGCACCAAGTGATGGGTGGGTGGGGACTGCAGCGGGAAAAGAGCTGCCTTAGATTGGAGGGCCTTGGGACCTCTGAGGATAAACAGGTATCAACTCTTCTTATCTAGCTCAAACAGATACCCTTTTTTCCCCAAAGATCTTTCCACCTAAACTTTTTTCATCACCAAACCTTAAAGAGTGGGCATTCTTAAGCATTCTGTGAGGGCTTCCTTGGGCATATCCAGCCTTACTTATTCATTTATGCAAGAATTAGAGTGCTTGACCATCATTTCCCACCAGGCATACGCAAAGGCCACAAATGATAAGTTACTTCATTGGTCAAGCAAAAGCAGTAGATGAGAATGTCATAACACCGCCCCCATGATGGATCCACTGTTATCAGACCACATGGAAAATATCTCTTCTAGGAATACATCTTGCCTGGTTTTTCAAGGGTCCTTGAAGAAAGCAGCAAACGCTACAACGGCTCTGTGGCTAAGGTGTGACAATCCTAGCTTACATCTGGCCCCAGAATTCCGGGCACATGGCTGGGTATCAGCCAGAGCTGTAGGAATCTGTTTCATTGCCAGTATGTTTTTTAGGGGAAAATACATGATAGTAACTCTAAAGATACTGATTATAGTCTCTTTCTAAAAAAAGAGCTAAGAGTTTAGCAAGGGTGACTGGG
Organism: Microtus oregoni; assembly: GCF_018167655.1. NCBI lineage: Eukaryota > Metazoa > Chordata > Mammalia > Rodentia > Cricetidae > Microtus > Microtus oregoni. Next base: position 52,697,855 of record NW_024543064.1, read on the forward strand.
GCTCCTCTCATAATGTGAGAGCAGCAAGGGTCATGAAGAAGATGGATATTTACTTAGTGTGTGCCAGGATGAACACAAAAAAACATGTATAGCCTCATCATAAACCCAGATGACAATATCATGACTTAAACATTGCTGCGAATGAAGAACATGCGACCCATATGCATTAGGTGAGAGAAGCAGCAGAACTATTAATAGCTTAATCAAGGTTGATTAAGGATAGCCAGACTCCAAAGATGGGAAAATGTGGTAGAATTAGCATTCAAAATCATTCATCATTTCCAAAGTGCTCCCTGTATACTAAGTGTTGCTCTAGGCTGTTTATACTTGCTTATGTGGTCCCGCCGCATCCCTATAAGATATTCAGTAATACCACAGGACATGAAATTGAAATAAAGAGTAATTACATAGGTAGTCAAAGTCAGGACTCTTTGAGGCAGCATTAGAGCTGGGTGTGCACCCTTGCTGTCTTGTTCCGGAGACTATGCCAGAACTGGGAGATACAGCTAAAGAAGAAGGGTGGAGATTATTGCAATTTTTTAATCATTTAAAGTTTTCCTTTATTTTTATGTATTTTGTATATCTGGGCACCATACATGTGAAGTTAACTCCAGAGCCCAGGAAATGGAAGATCCTCTGGGTCTATACCTAAAGATGATTGTGAGTTGCCATGAAATTGTGAGTTGCTGGAAATTGAACCTGGGTCCTCAGGAAGCGACATCAATGCTCTCAGCCAATGAGCCATCATCTCTCCAGCCCCTGATCACAAAATCTCAAGCGGCCTAGGAATAAGAAAGATTCTGTGTATGAAATGCACCAGATGATTGTTGAAGTTCTAAAATATTTCGTTTATAAAGCATAGAATCTGTGTGACCATAAAGGAAAGATACAATCATGAGTAGAAAAGAGAGGAAAGGGACCACATACAAAGTAATGTTGGATCTCGATATGAAGGGAAGGCAAACGTAAGGAAGAAGAGAAAGAGGGAAGGACCCACCGTGTCAAGGGACACGGGCAGCAGTGAGTAGGACTCACTAACTGAACCCATAAATGAGGAGAAGAAACAGAGAGAGGATCAGTCAGAGGGGCTTTTCCTAAAGTCAGTAAGAAGTCAGAAGGGATGGGAACTGCCCTGCCTCCCTGAGGAAAGGATGATGATGCGTGCAGCGTCAGGACAATCGGGACAGCAAGCACCTGGTGGAGATCCTGAAAGCGAACAGTCAAGAGGAAGGAGGACCAGTTCCCACATACATTTCTGACACGGAGAGAGGACAGAGAGCGGAGAAAAAGGGAAATGGAGGTAAAACAGAAGATCTATAGGGAGAAAATGAGCAAAGGAGATTAAGCAGGAAGGAGACAAAATAAAGACAAAAGCAAAGGGACAAAAAGCCACAGGGAGGCATGGGTAAGGAGGAGGAATAGGTTAAGCATGAGATGTAAACACAATGCAGCAAAACGAAGTGCAAAGCAATGAGAGAATGTTAAAGGAAAAAAAAAAGAAAAGAGGGAAAAATGTATGGGAACACAACAATGTCCCCAATGAGACAAACCATGGGGAGAGAAGGACAAAGGCTGCCTTGCTCTCAGTCTGCACACGGTCTTTCCTTTGGATGGATGAAGTCATGTCTGATGTCACCGTCTCTGAGTCAAACGCCCCTCAGAGGTGGAAAGGGTGATACCTCATCCTGACTCCTATCTCCGTGGACACGAAGGGCTAACTCCCTGCTCTTCTGCTTAGCAGCGCTGCCTAGCCTACTCTCGAATTGTATGGAATAAGGAGAATGTCTCCTCTGCTCAGAAAGGATGCTGCAGCAATGAGAGAGCACAAAGCCTCCTTGGATTTCAGGCTGACGTCCTTGTAGTGAGGGAACTGGAAGCGAGCGGCAAACATCCGCTGGCTTTTCTCTGACTGTGGCTACTGGGCAAATGGAATCTGTCCCATGATGTTCCAAAAGGAAATTCAAGCCATATAAACAGCCTTCCAAGGACCTCACTGAACTCGGTGCTATTCACCTGCTTGACAGATCTCAGTTCATTAAATGCCACCACGACCATTCGCAAACTCCACTGCCCCTAGTACTCATGACCCAACTCCAAGTTGTCCCCAGGACATCTCCCCTGTTCCTGAGCCCTGTGAACTAGAAACTGCACAACTGGAACACAATGTGTAACAGAACCACTGCTCTCCCACTCAGTGGCTTCAGCACATGGGGTCCTCTTAGCCTATCTCACCCATTCAAGTAGGAATTGAGAGGGGGTTTGTGTTCAAATGTACGAGTGTTACTTTGGCAATATCCTACCATTAGTTTCTAATGGAGTTTTCTTCATCTTGTTTCCAGGTCTGAAGAGCAGAGAGGTCAAAGAGGTCAAAATTTACATTTCCTTTTCACAGTCACTTTTTTGGGATCCCACTCTACAGATTGCCTTGATTACTTTTTGCTGCGATTTAGGTAAGTGCCCCACAAAAGTCTATAAAACTAAAGGCAAAGAAATGGTGGCCAGGCCGTGCGTGATTCTGCTAGAAAGCTGTGAGACTTTAGGGAGGTGGCTCCTCAAAGGAGAAAGCTGGGGCATTGGAGGCTGGCTGCTAATCTTCCTTGATTAGATAACTAAATTACTTTTTTTTTTCTTGAAAGTGACTTTTATTTTGTGCAAAAAGAGATGTTTCTCTAAAAAGCTTTTAAGGTGTTTCACTATGCATACATGATGGGGGTGTGCATCAGCATGCAGGTGGCTGCAGAAGCTAGAAGCACTGGGCTCGCGCTGGAGCAGGAATTCCAGGCATTTGTGAGCTGACTGACATGCGTGCTGGGCACGGAATTAAGAACAGTACACACACTTAACCACTGAGCCACCTCTCCAGCTTCTCTTTTAGCCTCTGACTATCAGGAAATGAATAGTTTTCTCTATCACATTCCTTAAATGATATGCTGCCTTGCCACAGGCCCCAAAGCAAGGGCCACTTGATCATGGGTCGAAACTTTCAAAAGCATGAGCCAAAATACATATGTTAATATTATACATTGGAATGTATATATATATATATATATATATATATATATATATATTAAACAGGGTCTCACTGTGTAGCTCTGGTTTATGTATTAAAAAAAGGAATTTGCTTTTTGTAGACCAGGCTGACTTTGAATTCACAGAAATCCTTCTGCCTCTGCTCCCAAGTGCTGTGATTAAAGGTGTAAGCCATTATATCTGGCTATCTCAGAAAATTTTATACAAGCAGACAGATGACTAGCATACCTTTAATACTGATTTAAAAAAGAAAGTTCTTTTTAAATTGTTTTAGCTTGGAGAATAGCTTTTTTCATAATGAGGGTTTATTTTGCAAATAAAAATTTCATTTTGCCATATACTAATGCCATCAAAATAAGGAAATATTCAGTGACAGCTTTCCTGACCAAATGGCTTACAGAGCTTTCTAGAGTAGTGATATGGGAACTAATGAATGCCTCTGATTTAAACCTAACCAAAATTATATCATTACTATGGTAACTTTGTTATATAGTGTTAAGAAGCTTATAAATTATTAGCTCTACTAAAAATTACATGTATGCATTCTTTCCTAAAAACTGTCTCTAAAGATTAAGCATAATTTTTGTCAAGGTCTGGCCCTCTGAACAATGTAAATCCCATCCCCCTTCACTCTTGGATTAAATGACTCCAGAAACAAGCATACCAAAAATATAACCCAATAATCAACTGTTTTGTTATTATCACTACCACAAGCAATCAAGAGTTTGCTTTAGTCCCTCTGATACACAGTATTGCCAGGGACACCATTTCATAAATATGAACATCAGAGCCAAAGGTACATGAGCTGCCTAAATCCTGCAGACAATAAGAACAAAGACTAGAGGGAAACCCTGCATGAACCATGGACTCACCTCCTAAAACCACCACCCAGCTGCTGTTTCCCAGAGCAGGGGACGGACATGTTCAATAAATACTTACACAGTGTGGTTCACTCTCTCTCTCTGGTCTCTGGGCAAGTCTCTGACCCACCCTACCCCTCCAGTCAAGGCCAGACCACATGGCTGCAGACCAAGACAGCTGCAAGAGGCATCTCTCTGATGGTCCCTAACTCCCCACATCTTTCACAAAATGCCAGTGCGGAAGGAGTTCAGAGGTTATACGCATCAGTTGTTCTCAAACGCCAAAAGCATGGTGCCAGTCCATGGAGGAAAATATCTCACTAATTAGTGGTTAAGTAAAATTTAAAATAATAATAGAAAAATAGCTATATTAGTAAAATTATGAACATTATAAATATATACAATTATTTGGTAAAGAGGGAGACTGCATGTCCTAATTGCTTTCTTTGCTTTAACTTGGGTAAGTTTCCATACTCTTCAACATATCATTACTAAGGGAAAACCCATCCATCACACAGTTTAGACCCCTTAGAAATGCCATAATGAAAAACAGACCAGGTAGGACAGTGGAGCCCTGACTTGGAAAGTACTCTAATGACAAAAGGGTATGCATGCACTTTTGAGTCTAAAGACACCAACAATTGAGACCACCAAGCCCAGAAGCCACAATGAAGTAGCTCCTTTGGGGGGTGTGGTTATGGGCTCGACAGCGTTTCCCACTAAGATCAGACCTTCCTACATAGGCTCCACCCAAGTCATTACCCCTACAGGCTCCTTTACATCTCTGATCTTTCAACATATACCCCAATATCTATCTCTGAGTTTTTATACTTAAGACCAATTAGAATTTGCTCTATACTACAGTCGTCAGTTTGGCTGGTCAAGAGACATGGATTCCTTCAATAAACATTTACTGTATTTCCAATGCCAAGCACCAGGCTCAGCTCTGGATACTCAATAGTAAGAAGAGATCTGAGCCCTTCTCCTAGGGCCCTAAGAATCTAACAAACCAAATGAGGAAGAAATACTGTCATAGAAAAGCAAAACAGAGTCCAAAAGAACTTCACTGAGACCCTATCCTCAAACCTGATGGGAGAAGATGCAGAGACCCACAGCCAAACGTTAGATAGAGAACCCAAATTAGAGATCTTCATCAGGTCCCTACCCTTGAAGCTCAGGGAACCCCATGGAAGAGGGGGAGCAAGAAATGTGGGAGCCAAAAGGGACCAGGGTACCGGCAGAGCATGGCTCACAGATTTCAACTGGGAAGTGGCAATCATGGAGCCTGCATGGGTCTGTGTCAGGTCCTCTGTGTATATGATATGGCTACTAGTTTGGTGTTTTGGTGGGACCCCTGATAGTGGGAGTGGGGCTATCTCTGGCCTTTTTGTCTGCTCTTGGTACCCTTTTATTCCTGCTGGGTTGCCTCGCCCAGCCTTGATGAAAAGATTTGTACTTAGTCTTGTTGTATCTTGCTATGTCATGTTCAGTGAATGTCCTGGGAGGCCTGCTCTTTTCTGTGGGGGATGGATCTGGAAGAGAGAAGAGGTGGAAGGATAATGGGAGGGACAAGGGTAGGGGAAACCAGTTGAGATGTATTAAAAACAAAAAAAGATAAAAGAGTTTGAAAGGCAAATAAAGTTCAAAAGGAATTAAATTTGAACCCTGACTGAAAAGAAAAAAGAAATGAATATAGGTCAAAGACTACCAAAAGCCATAAAGTAAAATACACAAAGAATACTATTACAGTAATAGCTGGCATTTTTTAATATGGCTAGGTAACCTGATGAGCAACTTTTCTTTTCCTAGTGTACATTTTTCCATCATCCTGTTCTACTATAAAACTAAGACAGAACTTATATAGATTAAGTCAAATATGTAAATTGGAGTAGGAGCTCAGAGTACAGGGTTCTGGCATCCTTGTTCTGTGTGTATTTGAAGACAGCTTACAACAGAAAACCCTGGAGAAAACCCATCACGCACCCCAGGACAATGGACACTACCAGATTCAAGGTTCACTTGCTGGGGTATCTGATCCTGACGCACAATGCTGTGGTACAAGCATTCTAGAGAAAGACTTTTTGATTAGCAGAAAAGTTTTAGCTTCTTCTGTAGGAGGTGTACTCACTGCCAGAGTGCAAGGGCATCGAGAGAGTTCAGGACCCTCATCTACTTCCTAGAGCCTGTATTGACAACACTTGGGAGATAAGTCCCAGACTTGGGTAACAGATCTGAAGCCAATGGATAGGCCCTGGTAGAAAGGATAAATAATCCTCTAATCCTCGTTTTCCATGATGGGAAAGAGAAAATAAACTCAGATTGAGCATACAGGAGATCTTTACTTTGGAAGGATATGCTCAGCAATCAAACATGGCAATAATTCAAAATTGAACGCACACATCCATACTCCCATGTATATAAGTGTTTACTGTGTTATTACCTTGAGCTACTCAGTGGAGCTCTAGATGCTAGGCAGCACATGGATCAATCAGGTACAATGCAGTGTAATAGTTCCCAAGGTAGGGATAACACAAAGGACGTTACACAGGACACAGAGGAGGGCCCTAGTCAACACTAGATGGCCAAGGTCAAGAATGGCTTCTAGGAGAAGGGGAATATGAGTCTTAGGCAATTAGTATGTATTCAAGGAAAGGGAAAAATTATTATAGGTTTGCCAGGAGGAAAGAAAAAAAAAACTAAGCAAAGACCCAGAGGTGTAAAGAATCTGGCATGGAATCACAGCCAAAGACCAAGGAATTCACCATCTGGAGAGTCTTTCCATTGCGCTCAGCATTTGTTATAGGAAAAGTAATGATGGATTCCTTGAACGAGTTCCCACAGCCTGGATCTCAAATGCAAAGGCCTGGAAGGGAGGGCTGGAAAGGGAAATGATTAACAGTCTGGGTGGGACCACTGTGACAGGAGGGATGCCAGCCCCTCCTGCAGGGCAGGCCTTCTCACACCAGCCACTGTCATGCACAGCTATGTGATCCTGGAACTGTCAGGTTCTTTCTTTTTCCAGATACGCAGAAAATCTAGACTTTTATGAGACATTGCTTAGTCTTTAAGTATTGGAAATATTCAAAATTGCTTTTTTCCATATATGGAGAATCGAACAAAACTTGTCTAGGGGCCTGACTGGGTCTGTGGGCTACCATCCTATGACAAGCAGGGGGGAATAAATGAATAACTTTTATGAGTAAGAAGTAAGGGATGATGGTTAGAGCCTAGGCACTCTGGCAGGTTGAGCCGAGTAAGATTCTGAAAGTAGTTCATGCCCTTCAGAGATGCCGTGGAGGCCTTCTGAGCCTTGGTTTCCTTAGCTGTACAATGATATGAAAATAATGGAGTTTACATGAAATTCCTCAGTGATATTTAGGGAAATAGGTCCAAGAAGAAAGTAATTCCCCTGTAGAATAACCAAGTGCTATCAACCAAAAAATCTGGCTGTGGTTACAAGACTATTTTTTCATGGGGAATTATCAAGAAGCAAAGAATGAAATTGCTATTCCCACAGCCAAGGATCCAATCAAGGACAGAGCCCCACTAGTGATGCTTTCTTTCTCTGCAACTCATCTGTTTTCTGTATGAATAATTCCTCTGAAGACATATATTTAGGAGTCTGTGCATTCAATATTTTAATGTTTTTCTCTCTAACAATCCAGTATAAGCTTTATTGTCACACAAATACTTACTATCTGCCTAGCATAGCATCACACCAGAATTGTTTTTGTTTTTTAAGTCATAAAACAGATTGTGTCACACCCATATTTAAAACCAACCAGCCATATCCTACTGCTCCTAGAATAAAGTTCAAACTACAGCCCTGGGCTCCAAGGCTGCGCATGCTCTGGTCTGGCCCCTTCTGAGCACACCACAGCCTGCTCCCCACCTAGCTCAGAAGGCCCAGCCCTGCTAACTTCCTCAGCTGATTTTATGAGGTGAATTCCTTCCTGCAGGGAATCCAATGCCTCTTCCTAAAAATCTCATCATTCTGGTCCAATTAAACCACCAAAATGAATCCTAAGCTGTCTACCCCAAATCCTTCACAGCATTTTCCAGAAAACAAAATCACTGTATATACATACATATATATATATATATATATATATATATATATATATATATATATCTGCCTTCGTTTCTATTTTCTGCCTCTGTAAACTAGATCTCCAGAAGCTATCCAGGTCCTTCACCTCTTTTATTTACCTGGAGATTCCCTAAATCTTAGCACAGTGCCTATCACCCAGGGACCCTTGCTAAAGGAAAATCAAAAATACAAGCACACCACCAAGTGCTCACGACTTCGGAGCCTCTGAATTCTGCCAGCTACAGTGTTTTCCTGAACTAGTTCATGGAGAGCATGGCAGAAACAGTGGGGGTAAAATAGCGATGAGCCCATATTCTGAATGGAAAATGTTAAAGCTCAAACCTTAGCCTGGACATTTACTAGCTGAGTGACTCTGGGAAATCTCCATGTCTCTGTACCTATTACCTGATACATAAAAGATGATATTTACTTCATAAATGGTTGTAAGGGGGGCTGGAGAGATGGCTCAGTGGTTAAGAGCATTGCCCACTCTTAAAAAGGTTCTGAGTTCAATTCCCAGCAACCACATGGTGGCTCACAACCATCTGTAATGAGGTCTGGTGCCCTCTTCTGGCCTGAAGACATACACACAGACAGAATATTGTATACATAATAAATAAATAAATATTTAAAAAAAATAAATGGTTGTAAGGATTAGATGTATTAATGGGAATAAAAATGCTTGCAAGTACTAGATATGCAATATCGTAGTAACATTGTATACTCACTAACCACTGTTGGCAACTATTTCCTGCCTCTGTTCACTCAGCTTGGCTGGCCTATTTCTCTTCTGATCAGACTAATTTCCCAGCAGCAGAGCCTCCTTCTGGATGTCCATATAGACGGATGCAGGTGCCTACAGAATACGGGTAGAGAACAGAACCCTAACAAAGCTATTGGTTTCTTTCCAGGCCAGAAAACATAAATCATTTAACTCTTTTGAGCTTCACCTTCTTTTTCTGTAAATAAGGAAAATAAAATGTACTCCACAAGAGTGGTGTCATAATAAAATGATCTTTGCAAAATAAAATGTTGGTACCATGGGGGCTGGAGTTCCTGGTCAAGTTTAGGGAGAGAGGGGAAAAGATTCTCACTGATTGCCTGGTCTGGGCCAGGCCCGGCTGTCTTTGTGCAGGTATCACACAAAGACTGGGCCAGTCTGCTCCGTTCCTGCTTCCTGCTTCCTGCTTGTCACTGACAGCCTCACATGTTCGCTTAATCCCTAAGCAAGAAGCATGATCCTCACAAAGCACTGGCCATGCATAAAGGCCAGCTCCATGAAGGAAGACATTCTAGTGTTTAGAATTCTCTCAGTCACAAATAGCATGTGGCTGCAATGCCCAGCCCAAGAGAAAAAAAATATATAAATAGAATGGCAGAAAAGTGAAGTGACTTTGTAAATATCTACCGCACAAACCACGTTCTAAGAATCCCGCCAAATTAAAATAATTCTCCAAGGCCAGTATTATCACAGTCCAGGGCTCTGAGGCTTCAAGATGATTGTTTAGCTTTTCCAGAGCCCTACAGTTGGTAAGTGGTAGCAAAGAGATTTATAGACGACACTTCTGCCTTCAAATCCTCGACAGTTTCTGCTGTCAATGTTGTACAACCGTGCTGTGTCTTTCAAAGTCCCCCAACCTCTGTATTAGCTCCAGCACCCGAGCAGGAGTGAGAAGAATTAGGACTGCATATGAAATGTGAAGCTACCCTAAGAAAGACAGCAGTTTCTAAGACTGTGACATCAGAGACAAAAAAAAATGGTACATATAAAAATATGAACATATTTTTATCTTTCAAAAAGTTCCATGATTAGAATAAACCTTAAGCAAAAGGGTTTATGACATCGTCAAGAAAAATGGAATAATCAAGCCAGGAAAAGTACCAACAAGAAGTGGCAGGCCTCTTATTTGACAGAAAGAACCAGATCAGTGGTTCTCAATCTGTGGGTCGCAACCCATTCAGAAGTCAGAAAATCCTTTCACAGGGGTCACCTAAGACTTTCAGAAAACACAGATATTTACATTATGATTCATAACAGTGGCAAAGTTCCAGTTATGAAGTAGCAACGTAAATAAGGTTATAGTTGAGGGGGGTCACCACAACATGAGGAACTGCATTTAAGGGTGGTGGCATTAGGAAGGTTGAGAACCAGTGGACTAGAATTTGGAAGTAAGATCTTTCTGAAGCGCAGTAGAGTTTCTTCTCAACAGTTTCTACTGCAATGCACTCAACTGTTACTTCCCTCAGACGGAAGGAGCCTACCACTCCACATCCCAACACCCAGGATCCGTTCCAGACTCTACAGGGGCTAGGAAAGGCACGTGAGAACCAACGAGGTCTAATTAGGTTCCGAGTAGGAAGGGGAACTCATTCTTCAGTGCACTCTGGAGCAAACAGAAGTATAAGGAATGGATGGACGTGAAGGGCTGGATGATTTGTTTCATTCTCTGGGGACAATGGCAGGATAGGGAACTGACTGAAAAGCCAGACTACAGTCTCTCCAGGCGTCCTAGAAAGGCCAGCTACTCATGTCGCATTAACACAGAGTTGTCAGAATTCACATCAGCCTCAGCTGTAAACTCTCCTGACCTCCTGTAGCCTACATCTTGTTATGCTACAGTATTTCATGTTAATAAACACAGGCAACTCTAGCTGCTCCAGGATGGCAGAACTTAATTTACGCTTGGCCTTCATTAAGATGAGAGTCAGAATCACTAAGGTCAAATGGAAAATCTCAGCTGCTGGGCTTATGAAAAATTCAACTGGCACTTTTCCTTGTATCTGATAATTCATATGAAGGAGATGTATTTCAACCTAAATCAAGCAAACCTTAAAGGTAAAGGACATGTTTAAAATTCCATATTATAAGACTAGATCCCAGTCTTTTTTGCCCAAGAGCTACATCTGACCCGGTACATCCCTTCTGACTTGAAAGATATCTAAACTCCAAATTTAGCCTGCCTTCCGGGACATGGTATCCCAGACTAAGGAAAAGGAACCCAGAAATGGCCTCATTATGAAAGAGTGGTCAGCCCAATCAGTCTCACTGTCCTGTGTATTCCTAAAACTAACTCTGTTCTCATTGGTTCTCCCTGGAGCACCTTATCAGGCCACTGAAATTATTCAAAACTTTTGTGTTTCACCCTCTAGGCAAGGGTTAAGGACACAGCAGTGAACAAATGGATTGGAACTGATTTCTATCCACCCGCGGATTACAATGGCGAGAGGAAGCGAACACAACAGAAACCTTCATGGAAACTGATATAACATCATGTCATGTCTACAATGTAGATCTATACTGGTAAGGGTGTAAATGGAAGCCTTCTGATTGGAGGGAAAGGCTTTTGAAGGAAGCACATGGACAGCCAAGACCTGATGTGGCAGTCCCCTTTGTGTGCTATGATTACCATTCATGAACAAAGAAACTGCTTTGAACCTATAGTAAGGCTAAACTTAGCTAGGCAGGGAAAACTAAACTGAAAGCCACAGCCATGTGGCGATACACAGATTACTAGAAATGGGATAAATTAAGATATAAGTGTTAGCCAATAAAAAGCTAGAGTTAATGGGCCAAGCAGTGTTTTAAATAATATAGTTTCTGTGTGACTATTTCAGGTCTGAGCTGCCCCCCGGGGGGGGGGGCGAGGAAACAAACAAGTGGCCCTCTTACAACCAAGACCTATTGCCAAGGAAGAGTCAGCTGTACAGAAAGCACCCATCTTGGCAGAGGAAGATCACCTTCAAGACCAATGGGGTCAGCGAATATTTTCTTTCCAGGCCCAGACCAAATATATTTTTGTTTTTGTAGGCCACATAGTTTCTGTCTCGTCTGTTCATGTGTAACAAAACAGTTGCCACAGACACTACAGCAATGATTGGATGTGGCTGTGCGCCAGTAAAGCTTTAGCCCCACCCACTAAGCTTCACTTAATTTTCACGGGTCACAAAATATACTTTTGAATATTCGTCAACATTTGAAGGTGTGAAACAATTTCCTAGCTCCCAAGCCCCCTGTTAACAAGTCCGACAGGCAAACACCGGAAAGGAGAGTAGAATCTGCCATTCCCCAGCCAAGACTGAGGTATGAAGAACCGCCTATGTTTGGAGGAGTCTAACTGGGTTCCCGTGTATGAATTAAAATGAGCAAGGACATAAATGGCCTCACATACCATCCACTGGGCCAGGGTGCATGTGGCTTTATTTATCCCGGAACAGAGTCACTAGAGGCTTCCATGGTAGGTGAGAAAGTTCCAGCTCTTATGTACACATTTCTTTGCTCTACGCAGTCTTCACATCCCTGGCGAAGTTATCTAAGACATTCTCTCTCCAACTTCATAACAATCAACCAAACTTAAGCCCTTAAAATGCTACTTACCTAACCTCTTCTCCAATTACACTCACTAAAGTCCCATCTTTCCCTTGCGACTTATATGCCATACCCAAACTACATCATAGGATATGTCAAGAAAATCCTTTCTGCTTTAACTACTAGACAAAGCTTCCATGTGGACCCTGGGGCTCATGCCAAATTATCTTTCTCCAGAAATCATTTTTTTTTCTCCCAGAACATTTTGCATGTCCCTCTATCACTGTGCTTGGAATGTCTTCATCCAATGGCTCTGTTTCCATCCATCCAACTCCCCCAAACTTTATTTACTATATCCCATGGACTCTCTGCTTGTGTAAGCTAAGGCTTAGTTCCTATAGTCCTTTTTTTCCTGGTGTCTTTCCAGCACTTGCTGGTTTATAACAGGAACTCAGTCAGGACTTATAAATGCAGTAATAAAAAAATATATAGAAATGATGTAGCAAGATGGTCAGTGGGTAAAGGTATTTGCTGCCAAGCCTAACAATATGAGCTCAATGCCTGGGACCCACGTGGCAGAAGGAAAGAACTAACTTGTAAAAGTTGTCCTCTGACCTCCATATACCACATGTCTGTGGATGGTGCACCCATACACAAATACACAAATAAAACAATAGTAATAAGTAATTTAATGAGTAGACAAATGGCAGCTTAATAAGCTGAAGAGCACAGAATCTCACATTCTTATATGAATATGTATTTAACAGCTCTACTGAAGCTGTCTAACATTCCTGTATCTCTCACTAATGAATGAAGAGCAATGGTCCTTTCCTTATTCCCCATACATGCATGCTTTTCTTCATAGTACAAGAGTCAAGCATAAAATTGACAGAGGCTTTTAAACCCTCAGGCCAGCAGCATCCACATCACCCAACAACCTTCTAGGAATGAAACTCTTCCATTCTTAGTCCCTGCCCCAGGGCTGCTGGCACAGAATGTACGGCTTAACAAGACCTCCAGTGATTCAGCTACACATTAAAGTTTCAGAAGTGCCGTAAGAAGACCTTTGAGGAGACGCGGTCATGTTAACGCCAAAAGGATGTTCAGCAGGAATTCTTATGCATGCTAACAAGACAAAGAGAAAGTAAAACACCACACCAATCTTAAGTTCACTTATTGAAACATGAATAAGCAGAAAAGACATGTTTTGACCTTTCCTCAAAATATTTTAAAAGGAAATTGTATTTCTAAAAATAATACCGAGACAGTCGTGACAGGGCAGGCTTGTAGTTATAGCTTCCTTGGAAATTTTAGGCAGAAGGATTGCTTGAGTCTAAGAGTTCTCAGCTGTAGTGTTTCATGCCTGGTGTCCACACTGAGTTTGGTATCAACATTGTGACCCCTAATCCTAGGGATCACCAGTTTTCCTGAGGAAGTATCAACTGGTAAAATGACGCATGCCAAAAATAAACACATAGACGTTCTTAGGAAGTTACAGACACTGTGGTCCCACCTAGAAATTATATTTTGATTTTATGTATTGAAGATTAATCTCAAGTACAGTACAAGACAACATAGGTCCCGAGGTCCACACATGCAGTCTCATGTAAACAAAGGACCATCGTCCCTGGGCTCTGAGCCAAACTCAATACCACTTTCCTTCTATTTCCCACAAAGGGAAATGCACTCAACCATGTCCTTATCTTGACGTTAAGGTTGGGTGATCTTAAAGAACACCACCACCCTCGTTCCCTGTCCCAGTCCAAGCGGTCTACTTCATGGAGCACTTTCAGTACCTGCTGCAAGGGGTTGGAATTCGGAGCAAGGTAACAGGCTTTAAATTCTGGTTGTATCATGGGTTTGGTAAAATCGTATGTCCTCTCTGTCTCTGTATCCCATGCTGATGACAGGCAGGACTTACGAGAACTAAGCTAATTGGTGCCTGAGACACCCACAGCCAGTGGCAGCGCACAGCAATTCTGCATTCTGTTGTATGTTTCAGCACATCTGGGTTAAATCTTACAACTGAACTGACCCTATTCTCCCACTAAATAGAAAGAAAAGAGAGGTCCCTGGGATAAGAACGACTTTGCCCAAAGCATACAATTGCTGAGGGCAGAGGCGCAATCAGATTCTCAAAAACCCTTGACTCCTGAGAAAGACCATTTTCAAATTCAGCAACCACGGGCGGCTTTCTGCAGATTTAAATTGACGAGACAGGCAGCTAGCCAGACCTACTCTGATAAACACTGCCTCCTCCGTGTTCACAGATTCCCTTTCTCTACCCACCTCAATCGACAACCCAAATAACCGATGCCCCATACCACCTGACACTCCGGGGCCAGTAATGAATCACACACACCCTGGCTCAGGTGACGGATTCTCTATGCAGCAGACCACCGAGGGGTTTTAAGTCCGAGGTTCCCAGAGGAGGTGAACTTTCTCACCCATCCATCTCTGAGGGGAGCCATTAAGCTGACATCACCATTTTCCACACTTCATAAAGGAGCGCTAACATCTGGAAATGGAAACCACCTGCCAGAGCTTTGACCACGATCACCGTATCACTCAATGGCAGGGAAACTCAAGGGCAGGTAAAATGAGAAAGAGACATCGTGAATGTCAACAAGGTCAAAGATGAATAATTTGGAACTACGAGTGTGTAGATAGAGAAGGCTCTCGTCAGAGGGACTGGACTTGAACCCTAGCCCTGCCACTTTCTAATTGTAATGGCAATTAACCTCTCTGAACTTTGGCAGAACACAGTATATTAAAAGAATTGGTTTGGAGTCAAGCGATCTCAAGTTCAAATTCTGACTCTCCTGCGTACTTGTGTCACTTCTGGTGATGTGGTTCCTCCTAATGATCTTAAGTCTCCTAATCTACAAAACAGAGGCATGGCACTATAAGAAAAGAAAAAAAAAACACTTGAGCTTAATAATGCATACCTATAATCCTAGAACTCAGGAAGTAGAGGCAAGATCTTGACCTTGAGGTGAAACAGGGCTATAAAGGAAAGCTCTGTCTCAAGACAAGGAAAACAGCCTACTGCACCGAGAGATAGGGTTCAGGAAGATGGTACGTAAAGTACCATAGTGCCTGACACCTGTGTATGAGAAAGATTAACTGCAACCCTAACAAGAAGATGGGCCCCTCCATACTGTCTGGGGAAAACCAAACACTGCAGACCTGACAAGGCATTCTTAGTCCATGGAGAAGAAGCCCCTCGATAACTGTTAGTACCGTTCCCTCACCCCACACACTCACCTCCTTCAGCCAGAGGAGCTTTGGGGCCTGCATCTCCACAGACATCACGCCACCCACGTACCGAAGGACACCATGCTTGGTCTTATTGATCCTGTGAACCTGGCTCACTGCTCGATGGTCCAGCCACATAATAACGTTTCGCTTGGAATCCCCTAGAAGACAGGAGAGAAAGATGCACACACGTGTCTTATTTTCTTTCTACTTCAGAGGAACAATGATGGGTTCCCAGGCAAAGCACTACCCCACTTCAACAGTGATTCATGTGTCAAGAATGAGCAAAGTGTGAGTGGGGGGACAGGACTCAGTGGGTAAAGTCACTTGCCACCAAGCCTGACGACCTGCATTGGATCCCCCGAGCCCACACAGTAGAAGGAGCAAGTCAACTCTTGTAAGTTGTCTTCTGGCCTCCACATGTACATATACACTAAATAAGTAAATGTAAAATGAACTAATGAATTTAATTTTCTTAATTGGGTTAATTAACACCCAATTATGATCTACTCTGAATATGGGCAGGACCATCTCAAGGGGTGGGCCCTGCAGTGAAGGCGAGTGGCTGAGGGGATGAAGCATCTTGTATGCACACTTCTTGTTCTTGTCTTCTGACTGCAGATATAAAGTCATCAACTGTTTCAAGCTCTGGAGGTCATGACTTCCCTGCTTCCAAGTAACACATAACCATAAGCTAAAGTAAACCTTCCGCTTAGATGACTTCTGCTGAAATATTTCCTTGTCGAAACAAAGCAAATATAGAGTTCCATCTCAAGCCAATCACATCCATATGGGGAGATAAACCTCATGATACTTGTAAAAAGATGTTACAAAGGAATAATATATATATTATATTATATTATATTATATTATATATATGCAGATCAGACAGTATGGGTTCCTAGAAATGTAGGATTCTTGAACTTTAAAGTTCTAAACATAGACTTCCTCCTGCAGCAGCCTGAAGAGGAAGGGACAAGTGCAGTCCTACCTTCATGGTTTACTGGTAAAGGATGGAACTGTTTATCCAAGACGACCAAAGAGCACGTGGCATCAAACCCAAGTCCTCGGATTCGGTGTACATCAACCCCTTGCACAATTTTCTGTTTTAAAAGCAAGCAAACAAAACATAAATTACAATATCTGGGCTCTTAAAACCTTGAAAACAAGTTACTATTTGAAGGAAACGAAAGCAAAAATTTTAAATCGGCTAAAACATGTCATAAAACATGTTTAGTATCACTATTTAATTTAAAATAATGATCTACCGTGTGTCCAAAGGTCAGAGCGTGGCTTCTAGCAGTGCAATCACACAGCTGTAATCCTAAATGAAATATGCTGACCATGAAATGACTCCTGAAAGAAGCCCAACTTCCCAGGTTCCCATCCTGGAAAGCATCGTTGTTGGCTAGAGAAATGGCCCAAGGGTTAAGAACACTTGCTGCTCACTGGGTTCAGTTCCCAGCATCCACAAGGTGGCTCACAATCATCTCTAACTCCAGTCCCAGGCCCCAGGGATGTATCTGGTACATTCAGGAAGAAGACCCGTACACAGAGAATAACATTTCAGAACTTCATTTGTAGAAAATGTTATAGTTGGGTTCAAGATGTAGCTCGTGGCAGAGTCCCTGCACCAAATGCACAAGAGCCTGAATTCAACTCCCAATTCTAGAAAACCAAAACAGGAGTTTTATCATGAAACAAACTAAAAACCTTTGATCCATGATGTCACAAAAATGTCTGAGATTTTAAAACAATCTTTGACTTTCTAAAGAAAATTTAATATCACTAAAATACTAAAAGAACCTATAAATGAATAAGGGAAAGATAAGCAATCTGACTGAAAATAATATAAAGCAAAGGTCAAAGTATATGAAGTTTTCCAGTCGTACTATGATTAATCAATGCAAATAAAATAGCAATCTTTGTGTCTTACATTTGTGAAAATGTTAAAGGTTAGTTGTATATAGCGGTGGCTCCACCCCTCTTAAAGCAGCTATGAACAGATAATGGTTAGTTAAAATCATTTGTCAAAAAAAGAAGGAGGCGGAGGAAAAAAGGGAGCAGAGGAACATAGGACAGGAGAAGGGCTAAACTGGGAAGAGGAAGGGGATCCACAAAGGTGGGATGGAGTGACATGACCATTACATACGTGTACAAAAATGTCACAATAAAATCCATTATTGTCCATAATTAATATATACCGATAAAAATTATAAAAGAAATTTAGAAGTAACCCTTCTTTGTTATTACTATAACAAAGAAATTACTGGGTACAAATTTGTAAATTAATTTGACAGTACCTATTAAAATATACTTATAACTAATGGCCCAGCAATATCACTTTTGGGAACATATCTTAGAAAATTATTATGACCTTAAGTAAATAAAGTCATATATAATATGGCTACTTGCTAACAATATATTTAAAATCCCATTATATTTTTGTCAAGTAAATTATGCTGCATTTATACAATAGAATACAGAAATAAAAAAGACACAAGGAAGAAATTTCTGGGCATAGAGCTATGACAGGGTTAGCAAATCTTCCTAGGAAAATAAAATATAATACTGGATAAAATCATCAATCACAACTATTCGAAGGCTATGGAAATTGATCAAAGTTACATAATAAATTGAGAAGCATATTTTTGAAAAATGAAATTGATGCTTAAAAGATAAAAAAATTAAAATTTAACTCCATGTCTAAGCAACTTCTCTGGGGAAATTTATAGAACCCTCAAGGAGGAACCTTTACCAATGTCAGACATTTGGAACAAAGAGGAGAGCAAGTCCACCAAATCCTACCTGGTTAGAACTGGGTTAAAGGTCAGTTAGAAAGACATTAAGAAGGGCACTACAGAAGAGTTTTTGTCACAAACATGGTATAAAAATAGTGAGCAAAATACTAGCAAACCAAATCTTAGCATAAAACCAATGTCCTTGTGCAATTATGCCAAAATTTGTAAGGGTGGTTTAATAATCATTAATTAATGTAACACATGTTGATGTGGGATTCCCCTCTGTATGCTGTGAATATGTTTTATTCCTATTTGTTACTAAAGAAGCTGATATGGCCTATGGCAGAGCAGAATACAGCCTAGGCTGGAAGAGATATATAGAGAGAGAAAGTAGATGGAGTCAGAAAGACACCATGTAGCTGCCAAAGGAGACAGATGCTCCAAAACCTTACCAGTAAACCACGAGCCTCATGGTAAAAGATAAAATAATAGGAATAGGTTCATTTAAGATGTACGAGTTGGTTAATAAGAAGTCTAAACTATCGGCCAAACAGTATTGTAATTAATATAGTTCCTGTGTTATTATTTCGGGTCTGGGTGTCTGGAAAATGTACAAACAGCCTCAGCCTACAACATGTGTTAAAAAGAATACAGCAAAAATATAAAATTATAACCTTAAAATACTCCAAAACCATCCTTCAAAACAAACAAAAAAACCCAATAAACTAATGAAAATCTAAAAGCAGAATGGAATCAATATAAACAAGAACAAAGCATCAAAAAAGCTCAAAACTAACTTCATAACTAATAGTAAAATTCATTATTGCCCCCAATAGACGCAAAGTAAGGACATTTCCATTAGGATTTCTACCAACCTGTGCGGGCATTCAAGGCCAGGGAACAAAGGGAAGAAAAATTAACGGAATGAAAATTGTAGAAAAAAGAAATCTAAAAGTATTTATTTCTTTGCCAATGATACTTCACATGTTGAAAATGCTAAAAAAGAAATTAAGAAAAATTACTGCTGGGGCACAGTTTCTGCTCTTGTAGTGGACGTGAGTTTAGTTCTGAACATCTGAATTGGTGTGACTCACAAGTGCTTGTAACTCTAGTTTCAGGGAGATTTGATGCTTCTGGCTTCCAACAGCATATGCACTCATGCAAACAACACACACACACACACACAAACACACACAGCGCTTAAAAATAAAAACTTTAAAAAGCTACTAGAACTAAGTAAATCTAATAAGACCACAAGATTAAAGGTTATCAAATAAAAACCAATAGTATTTCTATACAGTAGCAACTAACATATCAAAAATAAAATTAAGAAAATAATCCAATTAATATTCAAGATCAAGATTGAAGGTCTGATTTATTTCAAATTCCCACAAGACTCAAAACATCTCAGAAGAAGGAGCAGAAAGAATGTAAGACGAGGCTGAGTGCTGTGGACTGAAGTCCTTGGATATGACATGCTATTATACTAATGCAGTCATAGCAGCTGTGGTTCCTGTACACGTTAGAGCCCATCAATATGCTCATGAGACCCCACCCATCTTTGAGGCACTGATAATTGGTTTCTGCTAGAAGAGGGGGAGTCACTTTTCAGGAGGTGGATGCTGGTAGGTTGCTCATTCTCAGATCTGGGAAGTGGTTCCACACCCATTTGCATGTGTACAGTACTAACTGGACTCAGTTTATTACAACAAAGTGGAAGAGGAGAAAGGAAGGAATAATAAAGATGGAAGGCGGAAATATTTGGTGGTTTAGATGGAGTGGAACGGGCTATTTGGGTTGAATATGATCAAGACACAGTGTGTGGTTGCTTAAAAGAAAATGGCCCCCAAAGGGAGTGGCAATATTAGGAGGTGTTGCCTTGGAGGGAGTGGGTCACTGCTAGTGCAGGCTTTGAGGTTTCTTTTGCTCAAGCTTCTCTCAGTGTGGCAGTCAGTTGACTTCCTGTTGCCTGCAAGATGTAGCACTCTCGGCTCCAGTACCACAACTGCCTGCACAATGCCATGCTCCCCATCATGATGACAATGGACTGAACCTCTGAAACACTAAGCAAGCACCCCAATTAAATGATTTCTTTATTAGGGCTGCCACGATTATGGTGCCTCTTCACATAAATAGAAAACCCTAATTAAGGAAGTTGGTACTAGAAACTGAGGTATTATTGTGATAGGCCAGACCATGTGTTGGTTTATAAAAGTAGTGGAGTGCTTTAAGCACTGCTTAATGGGCCATGCTAGTAGGAGCATGGAAGACAAGAGGTACTAAGGGTTATCTGAACTTTCGGGGGCTCACTCAGGAGGTTTCAGAGGAGAATTTTAGTATATTGCCTAGAGGACATTCTGTGATATTTTGGTGAAGAAAGTGCTTTTGCCTTTTGCCTTTGTCCAAACAGTCTGCCTGTGAAGAATTTCTGATTGATTTTGTTGGCAGAAGAAATCTCAAAACAATCCAGGATAGACTCTGTTATGTGGATATTAGTGGTAACTCTAGTTACTAGAACTAGTAAGTAAATCTAATAAGACCGCAAGATTAAAGGTTAACAAATAAAAGCCAATAGTATTTCTATATAGTAGCAACTAACATATCAAAAATAAAAATAAGAAAATAATTCAATGATTTATAATGAAAAGGAGCAAGCTGAGCATGGTAAGTTACAGAAAGTATACTTTGAGGAGGAAAGGAGTACCAGGAATGGGAATGGAGCTATGGGAATGGGAATAGTCCTATGTTCAAGGAGATAAAAGGATTAAGAAATAGAATAAAGGAAGTGGTAGCCTAAATAAAGGAAGTGGTGGCCTCAGGGCAAGATCCCACCCAACTAAGTCTCAAACTTGTGGGAAAAAAAACTAAAGAAAAGTTTAGAGTGTGGTGGTGCATGCTTTCAATGCCAGCACTGGGAAGGCAGAGGGTAGCAGAACTCTAAGTTTGAGGCAAGCCTGGTCTATAGAGCAAGTTTCAGGACAGCTAAGCACAGGCAGGAAAAGGCAGAAAGCTGGTGAAGATTAAATTGAATGATGGGGCCATATTCCAGCCTCACTAAGCAGCAGAACTTGGCAGCTGTGACCATGATTCTGGCTTTAGAGTTAAGGATAGAAGAAATGGTTATAGACTTTGCCTCCATACCTAAAGAAAGCTGCGGAGGCCAGTCATGTGTTAGGGGCATACCTGAATGGAGACATAGTAGAAAGGTCATTGCATGAAGCTGTGAAGGTGAAGCCTGGATTACCCTGGAGAACCCAAGATGTTAGAGATGCCAGAGATGTAGGACCCCTGCCAAGGAGAACTGATCCTAAAATCTCTTTGTTGGGTGGCTCTGTTGGTCTCTGTCTCTGTCCCCAGAGTACACATCAATAGGTTCACCTATGTCCCAGAGCCTACAGTTAATCAAAGAGGAAGTTTGAGAAAATATGAGTGACCCAATGAAAGCCCAGAGCAGGCAGCATGGGACATAGTATCCAAAAGCCAGCTATCTCTTGATTTTAACTCTACCACGTTTGCACTCAGCCTTTTTGAGTCTTGGTTTTCCAGAAATAAGGGAACCATAGAGGGGAAGATTGCAGGCTTTGGGGGCTTACAGTGCTATGGAATCGGAGCCCCTCCATGTAAAGGCAGAGAACTTATCCTATATCCAATGCCACACTAATTATGTCTATTTAAGGTGTTTGATACTCAAAGTATAGCATGTTCTCTGAAACGAACACAAATACAAATGATAGGCAAAGAGGAACCAACAGCAATCTGCAGACAAATCTTTGTGAGGATTTATGAGTATAACTTTCTACTAAGACCAAAGGTAATGGTTTCTCAATTTATTATATGAATCCCCCAAGGCCTAGAGTGCTGAGTTCAAATCACAGTTCTTCAGTGGTACAATCTATATGTCGTCACTTCTTCAAGGGGCCATTCACAGGAATTGATATAGTAATGGTGTTAGACATTAAGACAGACTTAGATAGCTAACCTTTCAAGGATACGCCTTACAAGCATACCTCTCCACACCCCCTTCACCACCTTCCCCTCTTAGCCAATCCCAGAGACCGGCTTTCAAAGTCACAGAACCACAAGGCCTCTGGGACTCGGCCATGAACTCTTATTTATGGTCTAGTTAGTGGGGAAAGAAAGCATAGTAAACTCACTCCAGAAATCTGGCAGAAAGAGATTTCCCTTGCGAGAGACAAATCACATCACTCCTTTAAAGAATTTCCAGGCATGGAGTTTGCTGAAGCCTCATTTGAGAAACTGATCCATGTCTAACTACTGTCAACTTGCAGCTCTAGAACAGCAAACAAGAGCTTGTGGGAAGGGACTGAGCATCCTTTGTTCTTACTATGGGAATGGCTTCAATGCTGCATGTGGTTTAAATCAGCAAACTCTGCCATATTGGGTGTAGCTATGGCATTCCCAAGAACCCCCATAACACACACGCTGAGAACTGAGAGTGTGCAGATCTAGCTTTATATTCAGCTCTGTTGAGAATAAGGGCCAAAAGCCTTGGGGCACCATGGACAGAATCCAGCTCATAGCGGAGGTCCAAGGGGCTGGTACTGCACTCTCTCAAACATGCATTTGAATGTGTCAGTTGCACAAGCATGCATAAAGTTATGCAATCCCAGATGCCCTGGGGTCCCATCATCCCATTACCTGCATAACCTGCACACTCACTCAGTTGGTCCTTAGAAAGCACAATCAAGTCCTTCTAAGTCAGGCTGTGTATATATAGATATTTGGACAACAAAATATTTTTCCTTTAATCCTAGCTCCTTAGGAGATGACATTTTAGCAAACATCAGAGTTTCTCAACCTTCTTAATGCTGCAACCCTTTAATACCATCCCTCAAGGTGTGGTGACTCCAATCATAAAATTATTTTCATTGCTACCTCATAACTGTAATTTCACTATTGTTACGAATCATATGTAAATATCTGTGTTTCCTGATGATCTTAGGTGACCCTTATAAAAAGGTTGTTCGACTCCCAAGGGGTTATGAGCTACAGGTTCAGAACCGCAGGCATAGGTAGTCAGTGACTCAAATAAATTATAGAGTATAGGGTATAATATACCCACTGATTAGTCAAGCTGATTGGTCAAAAGAATCATAAGTGCCAGGGGAAGGGATGATGGTTTTCAAAAGGGGGAGTCTTGAGAAAAGACCTTCAAGAATAAGCAAATGACCTTGCTTAAATCTTGGCAGTGTTCATAGCAGGGATGCAGCCAAAAGAGAGGCCCTGAGCCAGGAACGTCAATGAAAGAACTACAATTTATATGGGGCATGCTACATAAAAGGCCCCAAGACAGACTTCTCTAACACCTCCTGCAGTGACCAGTGGAAGGAAAAAATTAAAACATCTAGTCCTAAATTTGACATAGTGTAAGAGAGTACAGTGCTATGCCTTGGTGATAAGCAATGAATGAAAGCCCAAAACTTCCACTCATATCAGTGGTCCAAATGTTCTTCTAGCTGCCTTCTACTAGCCGAAGTTCTGAAAGCCCCTCTGTCTCCTTCATTGCCACCATGTCCCAGGAGATCTTCCTTCCCCCAGCCTCTCACCTCATCTTCCTTTGTTCCTCTGAAAAACTGATCCTGACATAGTCAAAGGCAAGAAGATGCTCTAGGCAGAGTCGTTCTCTGAACACAGGACAGGGCATGGGGACCGGAACAGAGAGCCAAGAGCACATCAAGAATGACCCAGAGAGAATCATGGTGCTACTGAGTGTTGGGAACAAAAGAGTAACAATCGGTTTAAACACAGAAACCATCACTCTAGCTATAAGGGACTAGGTCAGAGTAGTATAGACACTAAGACATGTATTTAGTTCTGAAATTGATGTGGTCAGTACATGCCAGGAGCAGAGAATACACACACTGATCCCATCTGAGCCTGGGCGATCACTACCTAGGAATCCTGGAAATGTTATTGGGCTATCTAGTCCCCAGTTTATCTTTCCCCCTATCAAATGGAAGCAATAACCCTGTCCCTATTTACACTGCAAGCATAATTGAATTCCTATGGAGGCATCTTGCAAACTATAATGATTCTATGAATATAAGACATTAAAGTGACCACTCAACCCCCACATGCCCTTTTCTTCATTGTCCATACACCGAGCACCAACCTAGGAACAAAACTGTACTCCATCAGCTTCATATGATTGTGGGCTTTTATTCCCATGCAGATAAGATATTTCACCTTTAGGGGCAGAGAACTTGTGATGTTTCTCTATATGTGTTTGAGTTTTCAACAAAGAGTATAGTATACAGTTGGTGCTCCATAAATATTTTCAGATGAAATAAAATAACAGTATCTATGACTACGGAAATGGCTCAGTTGGTGACATACTTGCCTCTCAAGCCCAAGAACCTGAGTTTCACCCCCCCTAGTAGCCATGTAAAAACACTGACTTGTTGCTTTCAATCCTAGTGCTGGGAGGTTGAGACAAGAGGATCATTAGGGCTCAATGGCCAGACAGCATAGTTTACTAGGTGAGCTCAGGTCCCAGGGAGAGACTCTTGTTTCAAAAAGCAAGGTGAATGGCTCCTTATGAATGATATTTCAGACTGTCTTCCAGCTTTTACACATACCTGCACATACCCATGCATACCTGTATATACATACACACATATGCACACCTGAACACAAATGTGCACCTATATGTGCTGTGGGACAATGGTCTTGTACCCTGTAAAGATTTGTCACTTGTATTGGTTTAATAAATTGGCCAGTAGCCAGGCAGGAAGTATAGGCAGAGCGACAAGAACAGAATTATGAGAAGAGGAAAGGCTCAATCTGCAGTCATCACCTAGACACAGAGGAAGAAAGATGAGAATATCTCACTGATGAAACATACCAAGTCACGTGGCTGTGCAGACAAGAATTATGAGTTAATATGTAAGAGTTAGTTAATAAGAAGCCTGAACTACTAGGCCAACCAGTTTATAATTAATGGTCTCTGTGTGTTTCTTTGGGACTGAATGGCTGTGAGACCAAGCAGGAAAACCTCTGTTAACACATATAAACATGCACATCATAGACATAAATGTACATACACAAACATAAATATAAATTTCAAAAAAGAAGAACATTCAACAATGGGCATTAGCCACATGATTCTTTCAGCTCTATCTTTTTTCCCCCTGTGGAAATTCAGTAATCTAAAAACTTGTAATGTTCCTATCTCCTTGGAATGGTACAGATTTGTGGATCCAAAAAGTACACTTTAAGATCAGGGATTGCATGTATCTTCAAAAACTTCCATGTTTCCAAAGCATGTTTTAGGTGTGCTGGATACTAACCCAACAAAGGCATGCCAATTTTTAAGGGCCCACACCTTTTCCCATGAGCAACAGCCAGGCAAAGGCACTGCCATGCAGTGCTTACACTAGCCAACAAGGTGAGCTCTGGGCCCCACACAGCAGCAACCTAAAACACCTCTGACCCCAAGCAGGAGTCATAGGGAGGGGCTGAGGCTGGCGAAAGGGAGGGGCAAGGTCCTCAAAGCCTTCCTCTCAGTCACCTCAAGACCCCTTGCTGTTTCTGAACTACTTCAAAGCCCTCCTTTTGCATCATCAAGAGAAGAAAAACTAATTACAGATATTGTTATAAGGAAAAAACGAAGTGATGGGCACACAATACTGAGCACAGCATCTAGAACATGAAGGCAACCAAGGAGTGCAAGCCAGCATCATCACCATTACTGACTTGTCATTATTACTGTTACTTTTATGGTTATTAACTCAACTAAAGGAAGAAATTAATCTCTGAGGAGGTGGAAAACAAAACAAGGGAAGGGAATTTCACAACTGCTCCCAAGATCTCTGCTTCCTGGAGCCAGTGAGAAAGCATAGACAAGCCAGGGTAGAAGGGTCAGGTCACTAGGGTCACCAGGCCTTGACCTAGGGCAGTGGTTCTCAACCTGTGGGCCATGACTCTTTTAAGGATCGAATATCAACTATCCTGAACATCGGATAATTACATTACAATGCACAACAGTAACAAAATTACAGTTACAAAGTAGCAACTAAATAATTTTATGGTTGGCGTCACCACAACATGGGGAACTTTATTAAAGGGTCATCGCATTAGGAAGGTTGAGAACTACTGACCTAGATGGATGTTTTTCAAAGTCTTCCACAGGAGCCCTAACCAGAGAGGAGTGAGAATTCCCAAGAGGAACCATTCCCTTGTGCTTGAACTTCTAGTATTTTGTCATGGAAATCCATTCTCTTAGCTCCATCACTTTGTTCTCATCATCACATGATTGCTTAGCCCCTGGCACTGCTGGGACCTCCGGCATGCTTCAATAAATTTAATCATCACAATAATCTTATCAAACTGGGGGCCCTTATGAATCTTCTTTTATAGAGAAGGAAACTGAGCAAGAAAGGGTAGCTAGTCCAAGATCACAAGCCAAACAACACTAGAATAGGGACTGCCACGCAGGCAGTTCGACTGCAGAACGCATACTTTGATGTGTCAACAATGCCTCCTCCTTAAAGCTTCTGCTTCCATGAAGTTCTGAGCAGACACCCCACACCCCAGGCACACCGCCACATCTCCATACACCACGTGAGAGGCGTGGCCTAAGGCCCATGGGCTTTCTGCAGATGTACTGCCACGAGAGGCATGGTTGAGCACTAATGTCCTGCACTTCTGTGGCTATCAAGGCTGATGACCACTGGGAGATGATTAAAAGTCTGCCATTAAACCAGGCTGCACTGGAGTAGACCTGTTTTAAGAGAGCTCTTCATTGGGGAACTATATTTTCTTCTTGACAATTTCCTTAATGGCAATAATGTTGGAAGAACAAAAGAGACCCAAGGGCAAGGAGCAGAAGATTTTCACAGAGGCAGGGGCTGGGAGCAGGGAGAGAAGAGGAGAATTAAACAGGCAGAAGAGATGATGACCCCTTTGATTTCTGCAGAGTGCTCGGGTGGCCCAACCCACCCCTCTGCAGTTTTCTCGGGTGGCACTAACAGCTGCCCGGAGCTCATCAAAGTTTAACCAGACCGATCAATACAGAAAAAAAAAAAAAATGAACTGTCCAGCTGAAAATTACCAAGCACCTCATGAATATTTAAGGACTTCAACTAGAAAAAAGGAGAAGGAACAGAACTCAGGATTTCATTTTCTCCTCTAGGGGTGGGGGAGAGAAAAGACTGTTTGTTGTTAATGACCATCAAAATATAAAGTCATTTGAATAGCACAGACTTCATATCTGTCACAGCTAGCGTCACTTCCTTCTTTCAACCAGCAATCCCAGGCTTATCACAGGCCACTCCAGATGAGCAAGAGTGGGGATCATAAGACGATGCCCAGCTCTCTGAGAACATGCCATGATTCCCTGCCTCCATGGCCTACCCCTGTTGCTTCTCCTGTCCAGAACGCGGTGCCTCTTGTGTGTCCCCCTGGGAGGATCCAAAGCTCATTGTTAATAGGAGCTGGATGTTTAGTTAGGTTCCCACCCTGCAGCTGCAGATCACTAACTACTAACGACTACCTGAGCTCAGGTAAGCTGGCTAGCGCTCTCTTTCCCCATTCCTCCCTGATACAAAAATAAAAGGGGTAGTGCTAGCTATAAGGCAGTCACAAAGGTTCAACCACAGTGTCTGTTTACGCATTGGCATATGACAGAGGCGCCCTGTGATTCACCTATGACCCTCACTTCCTCATGTCTACATCTCAGGCTCCCTCATTCTCTTTCCTGTCTTCCCCATCCCCCTGCCCTTCAGAGTCAGCTCCAGATACAATGTACTGGCTGCGGCAGTGCACACTTCCCATGCCAGCTGTCTTATCATTCCCAGTACCTGAAACATTTGCTTCTGAAAGGCAAAGCCGACATCATCCAGCTTCGGGCCTCAAGTTACCCTAACATCCTATGAACACCAAGTGCACACGTACAAACACTGCATGCACATGAACCACTGTGGTTTGGCTCTCACCTTGGTAACAAGGCAACACGCTGCCCAGATGTCCTCGGAGGATTGCTCATGGTGGTTGACCTGGGGCTCCCACTGCTTAATCGGCTCTTCTGCGAAAGCCAGCAGGATCCCTTGCTGGTCCACCAGAGCTGCACGGACGCTACCTGTTCCAACATCAATGCCCACGTAGTAGTGACCTGGCTCCTGGTCTCCAGCAGACATCATGGTCCGTCGCCTGTGGTGAACAAGTGCAAACACTATGTGAAGACAGAGAGGCCCACACGGGCAGCCGAGAAACATCTTCCAGTTGGAGAGAAAAGGGAATCGAACCACCTGAACAGGAGCCGTTTATTATTTATGCATCTAGTCAAAGGTTGTATAGGCACTGAGCAAGGTGGTCAAAGAACGGGAACATCTAACATGCAGCATTCCCATTCCTGGATGGGAGTAGGAACTAAATAATGGCTTAAGCCAAGTTAGAGCAATGAGGGGGTAGAAGGAAACCAAGATAGAGCCAGATAGAGACGGACGTTTACTCTGGGAATCTGGATCCATAAGACAAGCAGCCTTGGAACAGAAAGAAACATTTTCTAGTCAGTCATGCAGCAAGTCAGCCTCACAGGTACCCATGACAAGCTGTGTACACAGCAGCATGAAGTCCGCTCTTCTCTATGACTGGAGGAAATTATATGGAAGTCTCTGCCATGCTCTGGAGCAGGGAAGACTCTCCAAGGTAAGTAGCTTTTTGTTTCACACGCGGTCCACACACTGCTAAACAGCAAAGTCCGTCATGATGGTGATGCCACATTTCACTGTGTCTGGAAACGGAAGGCATTTCCCATGCTTCACTGGGGCAGCTAGGCCTGAACTCCCCACCTGCGTGCCCCTGAGCTTCAGGCTGCTGCCTTTTTCCTGCAGAAGCTTGACATAATGGTTTTGAGAAGAAACAGATACACCACAGCCATCATGAACTGACTGGGAATTGGGAGGAGACCCAGGAGACACAGGATCAAGAGCGTGTTAGATGATCTGTTTTCCTGACAGACCCCCGGAGAGCTACAAGGAAACCTGACCTGAGAACCCCCAGAAATCCCTGGGCTCAGGGGCTGCTCACAAGGTGAGCCACATGGCACACAAAGTCTCCCAGGGCTCTCGCTCTCCAGTCTCAAGCGGCGCAGCCTGCAGAAACTAACTTCACGGGCACAGCACAGCTGCCTCCCTGGCCATCCAGGCAGTAGGAGCTCCTGTAGCTCCCGTTTTAACCTGAGCAACAGTGTACACCCTCAGCTTCAGAAAAGCGACGGTTCCTTGGCCACAACACTCTTGGGGATTCTAAACAAGTCAGCCAGCAGATGTTCAGTTACTGCCTCCTGGATATTTATTCCAATAAAAAGGAACAAAGAGAAAAGAAAAACAAATTTCGTTAAAACTGATAGCTTCTTCCTTAATCCCAGTGATTTCCCATCTGCATGTGCTCCCTTTGGCTCAGTGGCAGGTGAAGAAGAAAATGGAGACGCAGGAGTAATGATGCTCACTGCCTCCCCCTGAGCCTGAGAGGGTTCCCAGTCTCAGCAGGTGGCTCCTCCTGTCTCCCTGCCTTTCCTCCCTTGAGAGCTCACACAGACATGAGTACCAGTTTTCCAATTCATTCCTTCAGGCACTCGGCAGTGACACCTTCTCTTTAAGCCATTAAGCAATAAGAACAAAAATTGAAATAAAACAGATAAATGCTGAGCTGTTAGTCCCATCCTCCCTTCCTTCTCTTAGCAGTTTATGGGGAGTAAAGAAAGTCCTGAATGAATGTTTAATGTGCAACATGAGGATGACCATATCGATGTGTATGACCATATCAAGGACTGGCCATGCCTCAGACCCATGGGAATGCCAAAGCCTTCCCCGGTGCATTAAAAAAAAAAAAAATGTCAGCTGCACTTTCCTCTTCCTGAATGTATACAGCCTGAGACTCCTCTACCCATAGAGACATCCTACCAAGATTAGTCAACCCCACCTCCTCAGTCAGCTATTATAGCCACGCCTCCCATTACAACTGTATACAATAACCCCGCCTCCTCCTACAACTGTATACAATAACCAACACCTCCTTCCACAACTGTATACAATAACCCCGCCTCCTCCTATAACTGTATACAATAACCCTGCCTCCTCCAACTGTATACAATAATCCCACCTCCTCCTATAACTGTATACAATAACCCTGCCTCCTCCAACAACTGTACACAATAACCCCGCCTCCTCCTACAACTGTATACAATAACCCCCATCCCCACAGCCCAGATGCTGCTGGTACATCTCAACCAGAGCGTGCACAACCCACCCAGTCCTGACTTTTCTTTACTTGTGTCTGTGTGTCCAGCCTTTCATTTCCTAGTGTCCCCAGTCAGGTTTCCAGGATCAAGCCACGATGGACACTGTATTCGTTACTCCACTAGGCTCTTTCTCAAGGCAGCACAATACCATCAGTATAGAGTTGGACAACCTGAAGTCCTCAACAAGTGAAGACCAAAGAATACTGCCCTGCCCTCCCCCGAACCGGAGTCCTAAATATCCTCACAGTCTGGGAAATACACTGCACTCAGCACTGCTGGAGGCCCCTCTTATCAGTTGCACTTTCCTCCCCAGTTCCATCCTCCACCTCTCTAAGGGGGGACCTCCTTGCTGTTCTTTAATGTCTACAAAGGCTGCCGATGCAGTACCGTGTCTAAACTTTCATTTCAAACGTTGTCGCTCTGGACCACAATTTTTGCTGGTGAGTTTCTTTGTCTATCTCCCTTATTGGACTAAACCTGGAAGAAAAAAAAGAAAGTTACTGACTTCTGCATCCCCACTTCCTCCCAGTGTCTGGATTATAATTGGTTTTCAATAATAGTTTACTGAATGAACTCCTGAATCAGTGAACCAATAGACAAAAAAATGAAACCAGTCATACATTTTTTTGTTTGAATTACTGTCTGTGCTTAAACAGTCACGTGTCTTTTAACAGGGTTGCTTTCTGGGAAGCACACTAAATGTAAATGTCAAAATTGTGTATGTATCATAGGTGTACTTACAGAAAGCCAGAAGGGAGTGCCTGGGGCATTCCCAGGGGCATGGTATGCCACTGCCCTGCTGTGCTGCCAGTTACCATGGCTGTTATGCACACATCACTAAATCTCCTAGTGTGCTGGTTTCTTCTAAACTTTGTATCAACCAGTTAAGTATTTTCTTAAAATGGTTACAGCCATATTCTTTTTTTATTTGTTTTGTTTATTTTGTTGTTGTTGTTTGTTTTTTGAGACAGGGTTTCTCTGTTGCTTTGGAGCCCGTCCTGGAACTTGTTCTATAGACCAGGCTGGCCTCGAACTTGCAGAGCTCCTCCTCTCCTCTGCCTCCCAAGTGCTAGGATCAAAGGCGTGCGCCACCACCACCTGGCACATAGGCACATTCTAAGCAAACTTTTTTTTTTTATATTTAGCTTCCCTGAAATCAGAGTGATTCTTATTGTCAATGGTATCCTGAAATCCACTGGGAGGATTTCTGTCTTCGTGGGATATGATGAAGTAATCAGGCTGTTCTTACACTAGGCACTCCGCTGAGGACAAGGTGATGGACAACACAAGAGGATGCCTTGCCTCATACCGCCCTTGGCATCTGTTCTGCCCACCTGCCACCAGCCACAGGCACCTCGTTTTATATGAATTTCTTCTTGCTTCTGCCATTCCCATGGAAGCCTGAGGAAGCAGCTCCTTCCCAGAAACCATAGTCACTCTGCTGCTGCTGCAGTCAAACACTCTAACAGAAGCATCTTGAGGGACAAAGGACTTACTCTGGCACACAGTTCAAGGGTCCAAGCCAGCATCAGGATGGGGAAACCAAGGCTGCAGAAGCCTGGAGCAAATGGCCACACTGAACCCACAGCTGGAATAGAGGTGGCCAGGAAATGCACACTTGTGCGCAGCATCCGAGTTCCACTTACATGGTCCAGGATCCGAGCCAGGGAGGGGTGCCATGCATGGAGGGGCAGTCTTCTCAACTCAGCTAACGCAAGCAACATGATCCCCATGGGCATACCCAGAGGCCCATCTCCCGGGTCACCGTAGGTTCTGTCAAGCTGACAGCATTAACCATCATACCACAGACCCAAAAATGCCAAGAGTATCTGCTCTTGCCTGACACTATTCCTTGAATAGTATTACCTTGAAACAAACCAGATAATAAGTAGGAAATGAAGAATCTTTACAAAGCTTCTGCCTTACACCTGGTCAGGAACATCCCGGCTTCTTTCTATGTTGCCAACCCCAAGACAAAAGAGATTCCCTATGGAGCTGGCCCGGGGTTCCTCTGATACCACATTCCTCTGCAGGCAGAACAATGTCTTATCACCAACCACCAAGAAAAATCAGAGAATGAGTTCCAGTCTCCAGATGAGGACTTGCTCTAGACTGGATTGTAAATCTAGGAAAAGAACCTATCCTCAAGAGAGCCCTAACTTTGTGTGGAAAGTACACTGTAACCATTATAGTTGTCTCAACAGGATAGCCAGGCTCTGGCACAAAGTAGAGATTCAACAAGCCCTTGGGACCTGGTGAAGGAACTGAGTGTCATAAGAGACCATCATTAGGGGAATAGCCAAAGGGGCCGTGTTCACTATGTATACAACACCCTGCTAAGCAGTCTGTTTACATGCTACACCCTGATCCTGAAAACCGCTGAAGACACAACTACTGCCATCTTCATTTTATTTAAAGTCCTAGCTGACCAAAGCAATTTACTCCAATAGTCCATGCAAACACTAAGTGAGATGGTAAGCCATGCACTCTCAAGCCCCTAACCTGTGTTAAGATGCTCTGCTCCCTTCTGATGGTCTTCCATTACCAAAGGATGATTTGCCAAGGACTGTGTTAAGGGCCTTTGCCTGCTGTGCTGAGGTTATCTAACTTAGAAGCCAGGCTGTCCACATTCAAAAACTGTCTTTCCACAACCCCATAGTGCCTCTGTGTAGCAATCCTCCAACGTCCATAAGTATTACTAGGCATCCTATGGGAAGCCAAGAGGCCTTTGGGAGCCAGGGAGGTGTTCTCCCAGCAGAACAAACCTCTACACAAACCTCCCAGTACATGTTTTTCGAAGAAAGAGATCCTAATTCAACACGCATGTTCACCTCTTCTCCATTCTTGTCTTAATCTCTTTGAAAGTTGTTTCCACACCTGGAGCCTGAAATCAAGCAAGACTGAGCCCTTGAGCACCAGGATTCCCTGAAACCAGATCTGTATGTTATGAAGACTCTGCCAGGAGACTGAAGCAGGTCCCATGCTCCTCCTACTCTGTGCCCTTTGTCCCTAGATTACAAGTACAGTTGCCCGTATCCTGAACTCCAAACTTAATCAAAACCTAAGAAACAGAGAAAATACTATTCCTTTTCTAATCAGGAAATAATATTTTCTAATTGAAAGGAAATAATATTCCCTTTCGAATTGAAGAAGAAGGGGTGGGGATCCCCGTTGTGTTGCTTGTTTCTATCAAGTGTTTACCGTACTAGAGACTCAATCTATGAGGTTAGTGATCTGTCACTCACTACTTTATATCCCAACAGCAAGAGCAATCTGTCTAAAGCACACAGGCAGCAAAAGCCAGCCCCAGGATTTGAACCGCAGCCTACAATGCTGAGTTCGGGGCCCTTTTCACAATATTCAGCTAAAATTGAAAACCAAACCTTTGGTAATTTCAATAACAACAGCATATGCCACAAAAGCTGGTCTTTCTTGAGCTCTCCCCTGCTAATACCTACTCGACTTCATGATTTTATTTGCTCCGTTCTGTAGTCCTCTCAACTGCGCAATGGGAGACCCTTTTCTCAGGGAAATAAACCGAGGTGTTCGAAGGGCGACCCTAGGTAAGGCATAGCAGAGACAGAGGCTATGATTCCAGGCCAGGTTAGGGAAATTCCAAAGACTGCTTTATGAATGATGAGGAGTAGAACTTAGGTTTCATTTCACTGTTGTTAGGCAAAGAGCAACATGCTAAAAAGCAAAACAAGACAAAAACAGTTGTTTGGGGGTGGGTGGTCGGGAAAGAAGAAGAAGGCCATGGCCACAGGATGGCAAAAAGAAAGAAGAAATAATGAACAGAAATTCAAGCTGGGCTGCCCACAAGTCCTAAGACATACCTAATATCTCAGTCTAGAAGATGCCTGAAAAATCAGGTCCTTCCAAGTCCCCAGCACGGCTTCCCTGACTCTTGGCCCCTATGCATGATCAAAAGGCTCTTGCGTATGATAAATATTTATACGGTTCATGAAATAACCACCTATATAAACAATATCAGAAATGTACCACAGGAAACCACACATGTCACAGCTGATTCCTCAGCAGACGTGCCAGCTGCTCAAACGCCACGTGAGGAAAGAAAGAAGAACTGGAAATCAGGGCTGCTCTTTGCAGAACTATGCCAGCCATCCCTAGAAGGGAGTAAACACTACAGCGTCTCTGCTAAAGCCAACCCCTCAGGAATTGTGCTGCCCCTGCGCTTCCTTCTTCCCCCTTAAATAATCTAGTCACAGGGAGACTATTTCCCAGAGCCACATCCTCACCTTGGAGTCTGCTTCTTAAAGAGCCACTCCTCCAGGGTCAGTTTAGTTAGTGACAGCCCACAGAAACCGTGTCCCAGGAGCGGAGACGGAATTCAACGTCCTCTTTCAACATTGATCTTTGTACTCTACTGGGAACTCATGGACTCCAGCCTCTTGCAATTTAATATTTGGTTACACTGCAATCAGGTTTGGGTAAGACTGGGAGCTAAGAGAAGCCACAGGGAAGCCTGGACTGTCCACTTCAGTCTTTAACAGGAAGGAGTCACGACTCCTGGGAGCGCATCTCACATGCTCGAAGATGGTGAGAAAATTTTACACAGCAAGGAAAGAGTCAACGCGGCAACAATATCTGGTTCTCTATAGTATCTGCCAGCAATATCCAGGAACAAGTGAGAGCGGCCTGCCAACGGGCACTTTCCCTCCTGAAGTGAAAGGAAATTGCCTATGACCGCTCTCCTCCTCAGCTTCGCAGCTCAGGGGACATAATTTTTAGAGCTGTCTGATTGCCAGGAGTAGCTCAAAAGAAATACCCCCGATACTTCTTTGATTCCCAAGCCTGTGGAATCTGTGGCAACTAAACAATACCCCATCCAAATTCACCTGTGACATGTTGCTGTGGATTGGGTGTTTATGTCCTCTGCACCGTGGGCAGAGCCTTTAGGGATGAGATCAGGACACTCATTCAAGGGGCCCAGGAGATACTTCAAGCAAAAAACCTAATGTGCCTAATAAAACTGTAAATAGCAGCTAAGCGGTTTCTCGCTTTCTATCCTACTCAGCCTTTCTCCGAAGAATAGAGACCTTTGCTGCTGGTGCAGGAGCTGTGATTCACACCAGAGGAGAACTCGGGGCTCGTCTACACTTTGAGGATCTTTCTGTTTTGTAACAAGCCATTTATTTTTAAAAGATAAATACAGGGTAACAGGAAGTGTTCCAGTTACTGTTTCTATTGTTGTGATAAAGGTCATGACGGAAAGCAGTTTGGGGAGGAAAAGGTTTGTTTGGCTTACGCATCTAGGATCACATTCCCAGAAGGAAAGTCAAGGCAGGGCTTCAAGGCAGGAACCTGGAGGAAGGAACTAAGCCGACTGCTAATTACTGGACCCTTCCTCACAGCTTGCTCAGTCTGCTTTCTTAAACAACTCAGGACCACTTGCCCAGGGGTGGCCCCACCGCAATGGGCTGGACTCTCCCACAACTGTCATTAGCCAAGAAAATGCCCTCAAACGTGTCTACAGGCAACTGATGGAGGCATTTTCTCAATTTAGGTTTATCTTCCCAGAAAACTCCAGTGTGGAGGTTTGAATGAGAATGAATGGCCCCACAGAATAATATACTTGAATGCTTGGTCTCCAGTTGCTGGAGTGGATTAGGAGGTGTGGCCTTGGAGAAGATGTGTTATCATTCTCTCTCTCTCTCTCTCTCTCTCTCTCTCTCTCTCCCTCCCTCCCTCCCTCCCTCCTCCTCTCCTCTCCTCCTCCTCCTCCTCCTCCTCCTCCTTCTTCCTCTCTCTCTCTCTCTCTCTCTCTCTCTCTCCACAAACACACACACACACCTCATTTGTGGATGCAATGTAAACTCAGCTACTGCTCCAGCACCATGCCTGCCTGCCTGCCTGCTTATTGTCATTATTCTTCCATGACGGTCATGGACTAACCCTCTCAGTGAGTCACAAGTTAAATGCTTTCTTTTATTAGTTGTCTTGGTCATGGAGTTTTATAAGCAATCAAATAGTAAGCTAATACATCTAGCAAGTGTCAAGTTGACAAAAACATGCCTAAGGTCCAACGAATGGTCCACCTCCTAAGGTCGTCATGAATAAACCCCTCACTCATCAGGAGACAACCCAAACCTCACCAAAAAACTTTGAACCAATGAAACTCTGGATCTGCCATGTCCTCTTTACTAAAATTCTTGTTCATTATTTGTGTTGTCACCACTCCTCCTCCCCCTTCCTCTTGCCCTCCCCTCGTAGCTTCCATACAAGCCTTGTGTTCTAAAACAGCCCTCGCCTGCTTATAAACCTTCTTCTGTTGCCCCCATGACTTTTGTAGCGGGGTGAAAGGCTGTAACACCCACTACTGCGTACGCAGCTTCTCCCATTCACACACAGAGGAAGCTGAAAGGGAAGGATCAGCCCCTTGGAGAACACTTCAAGGTCCAGTGTAGGGGGAAGAGACCATGTTCAAATTAATGTCTAGAACCCGTACTACTGGTGAAGCCTTGGGCACCAATCAAACTTCCTTGACCCAAGTCTTTATTCTGAGAGCCGTTCTCAATCATCATAAATTAGAAAGGCCTTCTCCGTGCTCTGATTAGCAAATGCTGCCTTTACAGTTTTTATTTTATTATTTTTGTGTATGGGTGGTTTTGCTTGCATATGTCTGTGTACTATGTGCATGTCTGATACCCATGGAGGCCAGAAGGAAACATCAAATGCAGTGTGACTGGAATCACATGATTGTGAGCTATTATGTGAGCATTGAGAACTAAATCGGTGTCCTATGGAAGGACAGACGGGATGAACAGCCAGGCCTCCTACCCTCTGAGCCGTCTTCTTAGCCTGATAACATAGCTCAATAAATCTTACTTCCTTATATTTACAGAGAGGAACAACATAATATAATATGGCAATAAGGGGGACTAATGAGTTGTGAGGTTGGAAAGTTGTCAATCCATTAAGTAATCGAATAACTTTTTAAATAAAAAGAACTAAGGCTTCTCTTCCTCTAAAGAGGTCCAGAAATATTATAATCAACAGTGGTGGTGTGAATGAGAACATCCCCCCACAGGCTCAGATGCTTGAACACGGGGTACACAATGGGTGTCACTGTTTGGACACACTAAGGTAGCGTTAGCAGGTGCAGTCTTCCCGAAGGAAGTGCATCCCTGGGGTGGGCTTTAAGAGGTTATACCCTGCCGGGTTTGCAATGCATTCTCTCTGATTTGTGATTAGAGTTGAAGATGTGGTCTCTTAACTTTCTGCTCTAATCTCATCTCTCCATGCCTTCCCCTGAAACTTCCCCACTCTCCCCCAAGAGGGGGGGGGGGGGTCTTTGTGAAACAGTCCTATTTGTCCTAGAACTCACTGCATAAACCAGGCTAACCTCAAACTCACAGAGACCCACCTGCCTCTGCCTCCCAAAAGGTGGGATTAAAGGTGTGCGCCACCACGGCCCAACCTTCCCCGAGAAACTTAAACCAAAATAAACTCTTCTGTGAGTTGCTAACTTATAGTAACTAATGCAGCAACCATTCTGTGTATACGGCACTCCTCTTTGTGACTGTCCTACTCCATGACAGGGAGCCAACTTCAAGAGGAAGGAAGGGAGAGAGGATAGAGTCCACCCAGATGAGTATCCATGGACCCCTCACAGGGTCTTCCCTTCTCCAAACCCTACTGACACTCAGGTTCACCACAGGCTCGGATTGAAGATCTCCCGTTGCCTAGTAGGAAAACGTTTGAACTGGCACTAAGTGGGGTGGGTGTCCTATCCTAAACGTGAAGCGATTTTACTTTAATTCCAGATTTGCCCTGCAGCTACAATATGGAAATGATAAGCAAACATGAATTACTTTCACATATACTCCTCTTTCTGGGAAATGAATTCCTGACCCTTATTTGAATTATGAATAACTTAAATATACATGCAGTTTCTCCCCTATCACTTTCCCCCTCCAAGAGGCTGCTGTTGATTTGCTAACATAATTAACTATGAAATCATTTTCTTCAGAACCAGTCCTTCAAAGTAATGCCATCATCATTAGCATTTTGGCCGAAATCCACTGGTTTTCCCAGAAAGTCACTCAAATTAAAACAGCAGAAGATCCCACCAACCTTAATGAGGATGCCAGACAGACATCTCAGGCAGTCTCAGGGAAAGCCACAAAATCCATTCTGCACAACAAAACGCCTGCCTCAGACAAAGGCCAGAATGGCTGCGGTCTTTGGTCTCGTCTCATGTTTACCTGTTCATGAAACGTGGACAGGTAGTTAGAAGGCCCAAGGACAAAGGCCTAAAGCAGTGTTTCTCAACCTGTGGGTCACAGGGGTTGCATAGCAGATATCCTGCATAGCAAACATTTACAGTACAACTCATAACAGTAGCAAAATCAGTTATGAAGCAGCAATGAAATAATTTTAATGAGGAACTGCTTTAAAGGGTCACAGGATTAGAAAAGTGGAGAACCACTTCAGAACCTAAAGGATCAGTTATTTATAAACTAACACAGCCTGTCACTCCTCAAACACACCCGTCAGGATTATCCTGGGCTAAACTACCAACATCATCAGGATTATCCTGGGCTAAACTACCAACATCATCAGGATTATCCTGGGCTAAACTACCAACATAGATACAGCTGGGATGCTGCTTCTTCACAGGCCCTCCTGTCGGCTTCTCTACTCTAGACCTAACCCCCCCCCCGAGATCACCCTCTTTAGTACCCTTGCAAGAAAAAAAAAAGATGAAATTAACACCTGTTTATTGAGAAGGGATTTTTTTAAGGCTGATATATTTAAAAAAGAATAAGAAAGAAGAACGACGGAAACATGCTGAATCATATAGTATTAACTTAAAAAGCAAATTCTGCCAAGCCTGGTGGCTCACACCTACAATCTCAGCTGATCTGAAAGGCTGAGGCAGGAGGATCGGTGTGAATTCAAGGCTAGTCTATACCACTTAGTGAGTTCCAAGCTAATCCTACAGAATGAGTCCCTGTTTAAAAGACCAAAATAAACAAGCAAGGAAACAAACAAACAAGCCCTTAGATGATATGTTACAACCCCTTTGCATTGTCCTTTAAAGGAACAGACACGGTAGTGCATATCTGGAACATTATTACTCAGGGTGACCAAGAGCGACGATTAGAGTATTATTAGAATGCTGTTCATGTTACCCGTGTCTTCCACGAGACAGTGCAGAGGCTAGGCAAGCTTGGCTGGTTCATAACGTCAATGAATACAAAGTCTTCTATTTCCCTTCCCATTGATGAGGGCCCCCTGGGTACAATATAACTAGACGAAATGAATCAATGGTCCACGCCTCCGATCATCACACAATAATACCAAAAACAGTATGTTCTTGAAGCATAACAGCACACATGTAAAACTGTCATAGTAAAAATCCATTATTTTGTAGGTTCACTAAAAAAATTGATGTGTCATTGAGGGGAGAAGAGAAGCAGCCCAGGAACCCTCACAAACTCAGTGAAGGGGGCAGTAACAGTAATCTTCCTCAAATCCATGTGCTTCCCTAGGAGACCAATGTTCCCTGTGTTTTTAACAATTGCATTCACACGCACCTAAGTTTTCCTTGACTTTATTTATTTTGAAGCTGACCCCCACCTTGGATAAAAACATAATTCCATAAGGAATTATGGAGGTTCTCTGTGGCAACCAAGGGTGCCAGAAACTTAACCCCAGCCAAAGGCCATGCTAATCTTGCCTACAACCCTGGGGTGCCCACAACAGCTGGACCCAAAGCAATGCTTCTGAGAGGTGAGGGACCTCCCAAAGACCCAGGGGTCTTCAACAATCTGCTCTTCCCACCCATGTCACACGGCAATTTTTTTTAAATCCTAAATTAGACTCACTCTAACAATAAAGTTGCCACATAATTCTACTATCTCGGAATTTGGTAAGCAATTGAGTCTGAGCTGTCTAAATCACTCTTGATTTTAAAACCTTTTTCTACCTTTGACTTCCATGCCCCCCCCCCCCACTTTCCTAGTATCTCTCTCATAGCCAGTTAGCAGAACCCAAGTGGCTCAGCATTTGGCCTTGTTTGCAGAGAACATTAGAACAGCTCAACCACAAATCTAGTTAGATAGCCAAGGACGAGCAATCAATTCAACCTAAATAATCACTCCTTTCCCCAGCCCTCCCTGGACCCAGCCCATACAAACAGCACTGTATAAGGACCCCTCTCTCTAACCTCCACTGCATTGATTGAGCTATCCTTGCTAATGATGATTTCCAAATAGAGATTTCTGGAGAAAAGTATGTTTCGTCTGGATAAGAAATATAATTTTCCTTTATACATCAAGCTCATTTCTTCCCCCAAACACACACTCCACACTTTCCTTCTATTCATGGAGTATGTTAACTCCATTCAGGTGTAGTTCTACCATCCAGACCTCCAGGTAGTCAATCTAGCCTCATCTTTTGCATAATTTCTTTTCTAAAAACAAATCTATTTCTACAGCATCTTACATTTCCTTCTAATACACGTACGTCTTTTATCATGATCCGCCTGGCCTTCTAGAGGGAAAGTTCTTCATTATTACTGGTGTCTTGGTATTTCAAAATCTCTTCTTTACCTACAAAACTTGTAGTTCACAACTTCTATTTTTAACCAAAGTAAAGTTATCGGAACCATATAACCTACACTCTCATATCTAGTGTTGTAACACAGTCCTAGGCAGAATACAGAATACTGCTCAGAGTCCAATTGACAAAGCATAAAACAAGATTCTAAAGGGTGAAATTGTTTGCTTGCCCCTGAACAAATCTCAAGTGTATTCATAAAAATACAAGGGGAAAAAAATAGCACTAATGGTGTAAATACATAGTGGCTACTACAAAAAATAAAATAAAATAAAATAAAATAAAATGCACAGGGCTGGGGAAATGGCTCAGCAGGTAGGAGAATATGTATGAGGACCTGAATTTGAATCGCCATCATTCTAGGTTTGTTTGTCTGTTTCTTTGTTTGGGGTTTCTGGTTTTTGTTTGTTTGTTTAAGGCCCAGCACTGTGAATTAATAGCAGACAGATCCTGGGAACTTGAATCATGGCTGAACTTCAAGGTCAATAAGACAGAGTGATAGAACAGGACACCTGATCTCCTCCTCTGTCCTTCAGACAAGCACTTATGGACACATATATCTGCATGTATACAGGCACACCCACACATGTACAACCACCTCCCCAACACATGCACACAAATTACCATGCCTACAAAGAAACAGGAGCAAAAAAGCCAACGTGAACAAAAAAAAAAAAGTAAAACAATGATCAGTGAGATAGTATTGACACACACAATCAGTAATCAGAGAGAAAGACTGCCAAAACTGTATTTTATGTTCCAAAAATCTAGAGGAAAAATAAGGTAAAAGTTCAGAGGTAAGAAAGACAAAGAACATTCTAGGTTGCTGAAATTCAGAAACTAAGTAATGTCTGCAACAAAGAACTAATTCTATAAGATTACAGAATTCAAGCAAAAAAAAAATACATGTGAACTTCAAGATAATACAATAGAAACTATCCAAAATGGAATTTAATATTATGGGGAGCAGTAGGTGCACATGAATGGAGATGTCTGAGAAGGGCAGCCCACTAGAGCTGGAGTTACAGCCAATTATGAGCTGCCCAACATGGATTCTGGGAACTGAACTTGGGTCCTGTGGAAGACCAGCAAGTGCTGTTAAACACTGAGCCATCTCTCCAGCCCCAACAGAAAGATTAAAGTGGAAATACAAAATAACTTTAGGAGGTCAAAGGACATAAGAAATGGGAGTTCTTAAAGGAGGTAAGAAAAAGCAAAGAGTCAACAGAAATATTAGAAGATACAATGACCAAAACCTCTCCAGATAAGATGAATGCCCACAGAATAACCTGCTGCAGGCAAACTATCATTGACTCTGTCTTCCTAGGTGATCCTGCCAGGCTGACAACTAAAATGATGGAATAGATGACGTCATAGTTCCCAAAGAAGAAATGGGGTAAGAATGCTACTTTAAATTAACAAGAGCTGAAAACTTCTCAAATCCTGTGAAAAATGTGGATATTCAGGTACGCGACCCTCAAAGGCCAACAAATATCTCAGACATGCTCTATCCCAAGAGGACTACTTAGGTACATAACTATATTGTCTAAATAAACTCTCTGGAAAGTAGCAACAGAAAAAAGAATGTCACATACAGAGACGCCTCCATTAGAATAACAGTGTATTTCTCAGCAGAAACTCTACTCATGGGAAGACAGCAGAATGATATAGTCAGTGCGCATTTTTTTTCCTTTCTAGAAAAAAATAAATCTAGCAAAAGTGTCCTTTATTAATGAACGATAGAGAAACAAAACAACTAGACCTGGGAAGGCATCATCCACTGGAACATCTGTCTGAAGGAGTCCTAAGCAGGGTCTTCAGGTCGAAACAAAAGGAGCATAATGAATAACATAACAATAGGTTACAGGAAAAACTCACTGACATAGAGTCAATGTCAGAATACACTACTAGTATAACAAAGGCAAGCAAATAACTTTTAACTCCAGTATAATAGCTACTAGACGACCAAAGTATTAAAAATAACAACCATGATAATTTAGTAACGGACGCACACTACAGTAAAGAAGTAAACTGTGGCAGTTTCATATGTGGGTCATCTGGAGATACAACGTACAGCACAGTGATAGAGTTGGCATTATATCCTTGAAATTTGTTCAGAGATCAAAGTATAAGAATTTTTATCACCAAAGAAAAAGGATGCTATATCAAATGTTACATGTGTTAGCTGGTTTGCCTGTAGCAATTATTTCAAAATGTACACATATATAAAACATATCGTTTAACTTGACTAGTCTTATGCTGCCTCTGCCAGCTTTAGTTAATATACATATCTATGGATATATTATCTATATATATATATTTATATTATATATAAATCTGTAATACTATCCATAATATTATAAT
Source organism: Microtus oregoni (assembly GCF_018167655.1). NCBI lineage: Eukaryota > Metazoa > Chordata > Mammalia > Rodentia > Cricetidae > Microtus > Microtus oregoni. The sequence goes on from NW_024543064.1 coordinate 52,741,353, forward strand.
CTATAATGTTAAAATAATCTTATAATCTATAATCTTATAATCTATCATATTATCTGGAGATATGTATATTAACATATACTATTGGTATATCTGTGAGAATACTCCCAGAGAGGATTAACTGAGAGCAGAACCACCCTGGACATGGATGGCACCCTCTCATAGCCGGTGTGATGAAAGAGGAGAAGAGAGGGAGCCCACTAGTGAAGCGTATTCTTCTTCTTTCTCCCTTTCTCCCCTCCTGGCCACCATGGTGTGAACTGTTCCTACGATGATGAACTGACATCATGAGCCAGAATAACGTTTCCTCCCTTCAGTTGTTTTCCTCCTGGGTTTCTCACAGCAATGGGAAAGCCTAAGAAGCACAGACCCCTCATCCTTTAGATCAAATGGCTTTGGACTTGCCACCCTCTCACACACAACTTCAGGCCCAGGTGACTTCATTGTGGAGTTCCACTAACCAGAGAGAGGATAGATAGATTAACTCCACGTCCTCCAGATACCAAGAAGGAAAAAGCATTCCCTAACTCAGAAAACACAAGAAAGGAAAATTATAAATCAATATCCATGATCAACAATGATGCTGAAATGCTTAAGATCTCAGCAAACAGAATCTAAACCTTACAGTTAATTGCATGTCAGTTATTCCTCAACAGAACCATCAGTGTTGAGTGACAGCCCAGGAGAACAGCCGTTTCAGACCCTCTCATTGCTAGGAATCCAAAGATAGGGCTTCGCAGCAGTGGTGGTAGGTGGTGTTGGTGGTGGTGGTAGGTGGTGTTTGTGGTGGTGATGGTATTGGTGGTGAGTGGTGCTGGTGCTGGTTCTGATGCTGGTGGTGGTGATGGTGGTTATGGTGGTAGAGGTGGTGGTGGTGGTATTGGTGGGTGGTGATGGTGGTATTGGTGGGTGGTGGTAGAGGAGGAGGTGGGGTGGTGGTGGTAGGTGATGGTGGTAGGTGGTGGAGGTGGTGATGGAGGTGGTGGTATTGGTGGGTGGTGGTGGTGGTATTGGTGGGTGGTGATGGTGGTATTGGTGGGTGGGGGTGGTAGGTGGTGGTAGAGGAGGAGGTGGTGGTGGTGGATGCAGGTGGGGGGGTGGTATGTGATGGTGGTAGGTGATAGAGGTGGTGATGGAGGTGGTGGTGGTGATGGTAGTGGTGCTGGTGTAGGAGGTGGTCGTTGTGGTGGCAGTGGTGATGGTGGTAGGTAGTGGTGGTGGGTGATGGTGGTGGTGATGCTGCTGGTGGTGCTGGTGGAGGAGGTGGTAGTTGTGGTGGTGGTGGAGGTGGTTTTAAACATAGAGCAATTGTTGTGATTTTAAGTGTAAGTTTATAAAAAAGAAACTAGATTCCAGAAGACACGCTCACAACAAAACTCATCACAGCCTAGATGAGAGCCTGGCCTCCTTCACAAGGGCACTCCACCTTCTGGGTTATTCCCGTCCCCAACATGCTTGATTTGACTTCCTAATCCTATGTCACCACCCCAAAATCATCTGCAGACCCTCCTCACCCCTACTTCCCACCCTCAGGCACCATAACACCAGCTCACACAGCCAAGCCCGAAGTCACTGAGTCCAGGCCAAGCATGAGGGTGGTACTAACAGGGGACTCCAGAAGGCGGAGGGGAGTGTCAGCACCCCCAGCTAGCAACTGAGGAGGGAAACATTGGGACTCACACTTTGCTCACAGTAAAGACCAGAAACCCTTTTTAGAAGAGCAAGAAAACGAAACAAAAGGCAAATCTACCATTTAAATGGAGCCACAGACTAAGACTTTAATTCTTCCTCACTGATTTGCTACTTAAAAGCAAAATCTGGTGGGGCTTTTCAACTCGCACTTCACATATAATCTAAGAATGATGGCCTTTCAGCACCTATGGCCATAACTAGACGTTTAACTAAGGGGAAAAAATAGTGCTGAGATATAAGCAATGCTTTGGTGAAGAGCCAACGAGAGGGGGTCCCCCTCAGTGCGTCATCTCCATCCTGAAATGGACATGAAGTTCATAAAAATGAAAGATCCCCCCTAGACCCTTCCTGGCCTACACCTCTGTAACAAGATGGCATTACCCCATCTAAACTGATGTACAACTCAGACATTACCTATGGCTGCTCAGCTTCTAAAGCCATAAACAGCACCTGCCTTCAAAAACCTTGCATTGGCAAACCTGAAAGACTAAAAATGTCTGGAGAATTGTCTGCAAATTGTGGGGCCTGAGGAGAAAGAAAGAAAACGATTGTATTAACAGTACACCGGTTAGACTGACAGGGCTTTAAGCCCCGGGCATCTGTAGGGCAGTCTTGGGGATCCGGGAAAGCTGCACTCTCCCTTGGGCAGAACACCTCACCAGAAGGCATAAGAAAGTGAATCGCCAGCCAATACTTTGGCTGCTGTGAGACCCAAAGGTGAAGGAGGGAAACATCTAAGAGGCTGGAGAAGCTTTTCCAGGAGGAGCCGGCTGAAAGCGTGCCTGCAAGAGCCCCTGGGAGGGTCACTTACTTGTCCAATATGAAATCACATTCTAGCTAGCAGGCCAGCAGGCCACCACGCACAGCCGCAACGCACCCAGCGGGGCGGGCCAGGCACGCTGTGACTCCGCCTGCTCCAGACAGCCCCTCCAGATGCCTTTGTAAAACGCACCCTGATTGGTCTTTTCAAACGGGAGCCAGGAATGGCCAGTGTCCGTAAACCCGCCCCTTCCCTCTGTGGTGCAAGTCCCGGTTCGCAAACAGGTTCAAACTCCTCCCTCGTTCGCTCTTTGGCTTTTAAAGGCGCCCCGGACACGGGACACGGAGTCTAGCCTGTCCTAGAGATCCACTCAGAGTGCCAGACACCCTGGCTTATCCTACAGCATGTGATGGCTCTTTCCTGTCGCCCTCACCCTCGCCTGAGCAGCCTGAGCACCGGCTGGTGTAAGCTTACAAGTCCCTGAACCCTTTGTGACAGGACCTAGTCAGGTGCTTTACAGGAATTCTCTAGCTTTATCCTGTGGAGCCTTTGAAGTAGAGATTACATTGTAAATCTAGATGGATGATGGACCCCCGCCTGTGAGGAATTAACAGGCTGGATAATACTGTCCTTTCCAGTAAGCTACGAGTTATCCATCCTCATCCCTCTGGGGATACTGAGTCCAAAACCTATTTGACTTTTTTTCTGGGCCAAATACCAATAGCAATAAGAATTCCAACCCGAGCTCTAGTCTGTGCTGTTTCCTGGGTTCCTAGAATGAGGGAATTTGGAAGACTTCAGCAATACGGTATCCAAAGCTTTCTCACTCTACAAACAAACAAACAACAAGAACAAAAGAAAAAAATGAGGCGGGAAAGTGGGGAGTTTTCCAAGACTGTGACGGGCAAACCTTCCTGATAATTAACAGTGACTTCCTTAAATGGATCCGATGTGTTTACTTATTGTGTTAAGACTTCTGTCCACACAACCTGAGATTAAACATCTTTGTCATACAGGTGAGAACCTATCTTGGTGAGGCTGAGTCTATAGGATTAGACCACTTCCTTTGTCCTGCACCCTGCTGGAAGCCTTGCCTTGGAGTTTTTCCACTACACCATGATTATTCGCTTTGTCTTCCCAATATTCAAAGAACTGGCTGTGGAATCTCAGGTCTGCTGCTTAGTGATGTGGATCAGGTGTACAACAGGGATGACTATCAGACCTGGCTGTCTTTCCTTTCAGAGCATAACGAAGAGCAAATTAAGTACCGGAAATATAGATATTTTGCAAAAGGTTGGATGCTTTATACGCATAATACATTGCCCCAGTTCTTCCTTAGTAGAATCCAGAAAAGGAACGTGCCTGTTGCATCATGGACCATACTTGGAGGTGAGAGGGTGAGGGTCTCCTCTTCGCTAAAGATAAATTAGTGTGTTGGCCAGTATGGATAGCTGTTTCTAGGCTTTGGGGTATTTGAATTTTTGTTTCCTCTTAAATAGCCAGTACTGTCAATAGTAAATAGCATGGTGTCTAGAGCTGCAACAGCCAATCTAAACAATGAAAGGACCTTGAAATAAAAGCCACACAGAGAAGAGGAACAACATGAAAGAACATGGGTCCCTATTCCAGCAACCAAGTCCCATTCCAAACTCATGCAAGAAACTATTGTCCTGTGAACAATAATTCGATTTTGTATTTTCTGTCATATGTGATCAAATGTAATCATGATTAATCTCTCTTTTCTCTTGAAAACCTTACAAAAAACATACAAAGTGAGAGATACAGAAACAGGCCCAGGAGTATAAATAAATTGCTCAATTCCATTCCTATATTGGAAGACTCTGGAGGGCCAGAATCCTGCCTTCTACTCTGTCTCATCAGTAACCAGCAGCATTCTGCAATAGCAAGTGTTAGAACATGGATGTTTTCTTTTTCCTGAAATTTAGATTCCTTTGGACCTCCCTTAAACTTGATTCTGTAGAAGAAACAGGTTCCTTTACACATTCTCTATTCTAAAGCCATGCTCTTATGTGAAAGAAAGTAACTGGAATATTTCTCTGGTGATCAAAAAAGTCATCACATAAAGAAACCCACCAACAGAAAGGGTTCCTAAGACCGCCAGCCTGAGCACCACCTTGTGTAAAAAGAGGGAGAATGTTTTAGATGCATGGTCTCTAGTTCGTTCAGCTTTCATCTCCAAAGGGTACCATTGGCTCACTTAAAAAAAAAAAAAAAAAAACAGGGAGATGATTGGGCATACTTTGTTGCTTATGCACTTCCTACTACTTGGGAGAAAGTGGAGGCAGGGAGTGTGGAAGGGGAGGAGAGATCACATTGTTATCTGCTGGCCACGGCACATACCCAGATTCCCAAAGATTGAGCAGCTTTCAAAACAAACTATGGTAAAGAAAAAAAAATGACCTGGGGTGGCCTGGTGAGGGGATTGAGTGAGCTGAACTGGAAATAAGACATGAGGAAGCTTCCCCAGTCAATGAGAATGTTGACAGCCTTGATGGATCTTAGTGTCTCCAAAATGTATCTATTTGGAATTACACATTTCATTACATGTCAGTTTTGCATCAAATGTAAAAAACATGAGATAACAGAGCTGGGAGTAGGGAGTGATGGGAACAACATAAGAATTAGCAATGGAAAGATGATGGTAGTTGGGTGGGATGAGCAAACAGCTCATTAAATTGCTTGTTTACTTTGAATGTTTATATGTTTTTCTTAAGAACACATGTTTTAACATAAACAATTCAAATCCACGTGGTAACTACTGTGAACATCGATAGGGATTATATGCTGAATTATATGTTTCACACAACCTGAAACAAGTCCTTTCTAGCGAGGTGGAGGTGGATTAAGAGTAAAGAAATAACTCTTGAAAAAGGCATCCCTGGAGGAGTGACATTGGGCTTTAGACTTGAAGGCAAAGAAGCAGTGGAGACGGTGGTGCCTGGAGACCTCTGTGGATTTTGAGGGCAGATGACAGAAGGGAAGATGATGGCCACTGCTTTGTGCTCATGGGAAATAAACCTTTTCGCATAGTGTTCACAGCAGCAGTGGGAACAAGACGGGAGTCCCAGGGAGGCATCCACAGGGGCCCCTTGAGTAATCTAAGAAGGATGTAGCCCTTTGATGCAACTTTCCTGTCTACCATGTGAGAGGTTTCAAAAATGTACACTTTCAAACACTAAGCAAGTTTCTAAAGCCCCATTGTCGAAGAAGAAAATGGAATGCAAAAATCCAAGACCATGAGATTCCCAGAACTTTCCTACTGCCATTATTAGTGCAGTCTAAGCCCAACCGTTTTGTTTAGCATCTAATATCACTTAAATAAGAAAACGGCCTGTGATAGGAAAGGATAGCTGTCAGGCTGAAGCAATGCCACTGTCACATTCCCTGATTGCTCTTGGTATGGTTCTATACCAAATGAGTAGACACCTAGTCATTGATGTTTCAGTGAACATCTACAAACCTCTTAGGAACAAATATGAGTTTCAATTGTCCTCTGAGAAAGAAACCTTGATTGGTACTTTTCAGTAAAATACAAAAGATAATACAAGCATTCAAATTTCCAAATGAGTACTAGGCGCTTAATAGAATTCTTCAAGAAAATAATATGGCAATATCTTAAGAATTGCAGCCCCCACGACACCAGCTCCTCCCCACCCCCACCCCTCCGGAAGGCAGCTTTACCTCATTTGGAGCTTGCCAAGCTTCCAATCCCACCATCCTTCTCCAGGGTTCTCATTTTATGGAGGAAGGAGAAGGAGGAGGAGGAGGAGGAGGAGGAGGGGGAGGGAGAGGAGGAGGACGAGGAGGGGGAGGGGGAGGGGGAGGGGGAGGAGGAGGAGAAGAGAGCAGGCTCTAATTGGTTCTATCACCAGCTCATAGGCCCCACCACGGCTGGAGCACCTCGCTTTCTTTCCCTGTGGGAAAAGCACCTGAGGGGGCAGTAGGGTGGAGAGGCCCAAAGGCATGGTTCTGTGTGCCCCATCTGGGACGGGAGGAGCAAGCCCGGGCCATGCACAGCAGACAGTACTGGCTTCAGAGAGCCTCCCCTGTCTCCTGCCTGTGTGTACAGCCCACTGCTCTCTCTCTCTTCCCCACAGCAGCTGCTGCACCTGCTCAGGCCCCTGCACCTGCAAAGATGGCAAGTGCCCCTCAGATGGCAAATGAACCTCCTGCCTGAAGAACTGCAGCTGCTTTCGCCGCCCCTGCTGCTCCTGCTGCGCCTGCTGCTCCTGCAGCTCCTGCCATTTCTGCTGCCGGGTTAGTTCTGGGTCTATGGAAGGGCATCTGGTACCCAGGGCTGTGTCTGAGGAGGGGCATCCGACAAGCGCACCTGCTGTGCCTGATGTGGGGAAGGTGCCACCCCCACAACACAGCAACGTGTACAAAACTGACTTTGTTTTTCACACACACAACTCTGCCCTATTTGCTATGTTCTTTTATAGAAAGTGTGTGAATGACAATAACATTGGATGACTGTGGTGGGGGTGTGCATGTAGTGTCCCCAAGTTCTCTTTTGGATGCTTTAGGGGGAAATATTGAAGACTGAATCCAAAGCCTTGTATATGCTACACAAATACTCCCCCCCCCCCCCCCCCACACACACACACACATTGAACCATATCCTTAGGCCCAGTCCTCTCTTTTTAAACATTGTATTGGTTTGGTTTTAGAGACTGTGTCTCACTATGTAGCCCTGGCTTATCTGAAACTCACTAAATATACCAGGCTTACCTTAACCTTTCAGTAATTCTCCTGCCTCTGACTCCTGACTTACAGGATTACAGACCTGCAGCACCACACCCAAAAGATCCATTTCTCTTGATGACTCAGTAAACAATGAATCTGATAGACACCTAAGTTGAAAAGTTCTCCAGAGGAGGAGGACAATTTAGAACATGATGTCTTAGCAATACCTTAATCAATGCATTTTCTCTATATTATTCTTTTTCACATAGACCCCAAAGCATATTAATTTCTAAATGTATATTCAAATAAGTCTAAAGGAGAACTGCTTAATATTAATAACAAAAGAAGAAAACATAAGGAAGTAAGAAAGCCTCGTGCCTTAGCTCACTGACCAGCCAATGTCTAGTCTTTTAGACCCACAGAGGAAGTTAGCGTTTATCCACTAGAGTCATGGCTTTGGTAAAATGTGATAATGAAAACTGATGCCTTCGCCAGGGCTTCCTGATTCTCTACAATTTCTTAAGACTATACACAATGGGGCCTCCAGGTGGCTTTCTGTGTGTAACAGCTATGTGAAAGATTCGGCCATGCCCTGTCCATTACTCTCACAGTGCTCTGGTGGGGAGGAACCATCACCATCAGTCACTGAGGAGCATGCTGATGTATTATGTCCATGCATATGCTTTGCATTGGATTTTTTTCTGAAATCAGCGGAGAACCACAAAATGAACTTTCCTCCAGTAAGACAAATTTTCTGCAGCTATCATTATACACTCACACGGCCAGCTTCTAAGACTTCAAGGAGCCTATAAAAGGCATAAATATGTAAATGTGGCACACATACACAGTGGACTTCTATTCAGCTATAAAGAAAAATAGAATCATGAAATTTGCAAGTAAATTAATGAAACTAAGAAATATGAAACCGAGCGAGGTAACTCAGACCCAGGAAGGCAAATGTGTTATATACTATCTTATTTGTAACTCCTAGCTTTGAATCACTAGATATAAGTGTATAACCGAGAGTAACTGCAGAAATCAAGAAAGTAAAAAGGGACAATGCGGAGTGAAGAAGACCTCTGCACAGCAGGGGCTCCTTCCAGTCCCTGGAGTAGGCACAAACCACACCCAAACACTTGCTTTCTTAGAGAGATCCTTTTCAAGCAGTGAAGAAAAATTAACATGGCTGCTCATTGAGTCAGGCAGAAAACAGCAGCAAATGACCATGCAGGTTTAACTTTTAAGAAGAGAGAGAGAAAAAACAAGGAAATACTGTGTTAGAATGGGCTAGGATAGTTTGACTGGCCATGTTAATAGGCTGAACCGAAGGGGGCTTTTCATTGCTGGACCTTGGTACTTATCCTCAGGAATGAGTCTGGCATAAGAAAGTGTTCAAATAAGGAAATAAATCTTGACGACTAGCTTTCGGGATGTGATCTAAAGGTTTTTAGCAAGGCAGAGGGAAGGAGGAAGGGCAAGGCCTGCCAGAGCCACCTTCTCCAGTGGGCTAGTGGCCCCTCTCAGGAGCTCTAGATGTAGGGATACCAGTTCCAGGTTGAAAAAAGTGGGAGGAGACTTTACTAGATGGGAGATACAAAGGGAGAGGAAGGAAAGAGGGAGAGACAGCATTAAGGATGTTTTCAAAAACATGGGAATCATATTGTTTTGCTTCATGTTTACTTAAGATTACACTTTGTGTGTGTGCTGTATATAATTTAAATGAAGTTATACCAGTAGGAGTGATAATATTCCCCTAAAGTAAAGAGTCATAGGCTTAGCCTAAACAGAGCAACAACAAAAACCACAAACACAACCAAAGTTTTATGCATGAGAAATCTATTAAACTGTGGGTCAGGGGAGTCCAAGAGACCTCCAAAACAATATAGGCTACTGTCATTACCCTTGGCTGTATATCAAAATGAGAAGTTAAGTCTTTAGTACTGAAGACATTACACACTTCAGACATGGGAATTTGAGGAACTGAGCTAGAACTGACATGAAAGAACCCCTTCTCCTTAATCCAGCTGAATGCCATAAACCCTGCCTACTTGTTAATTTGTTAATCTGTATATAATCACATCTATTAATTCAATTGTATGCAATAATCCCACCATTGTGTCCATCTCTATATAATAAACATACTGAGTTTCTGGAGTGATTGGTATAATATGATTGGTATAAAGAAATGTTTCCTAACTGGTTCCTTCATTTGAGTACCCAGATCACCCAACCCCCTACTTTCTGTGTCTCTGTATGTTTGTCTTTTCTTTATTCTCTTGCCACCCTAGTCAGTTCTGTCCCTTGGAGCCATGCTGGATGTGGCAGAAATATTTAATACTAATAAAAATGAAACAAATTTTAAGATTTATTCTTTGGCCTTCAGTAATAAAAATTTAAGGTAAATAAACAAAATGGTAGACATTAATTCTATATGCTATTTTATATTGGAATGTTCTACATTCCTTCATTGAGATATATTTACTATTTCTCAAAGGATGCCTAATTATTGTATCTGTTGTCCCTAAAAGTAAGATTACAATGATTCTGCACTTTTGGTGTTTTTATAAACTTCATATAAAAATAAAATGATCTATTAACAGAGGTTTCTGTCCCACCCAGTCCCACAGTCATTCAATCCCAAAGAAACACATATTATAAACTATATTATAAACTGGTTGGCCTACTAGCTCAGGCTTTCTTATTAACTAACTCTTACACAGTACATTAACCCATTATTCTTGTCTGTATTAGCCACATGGCTTGGTGTGTTTCATTAGTGAGGAATTCTCATCTTGCTTCTTCTTGGTCTGGGTGACGACGGCAAACTGAGCCTTTCCTCTTCCCAGAACTCTCCTGCTCTTGTTGCCCCACATATACTTCCTGCCTGGTTGCCCACCTATACTTTCTGCCTGGCTACTGGCCAATCAGCATTTTATTAAAACAATACAAGTGACAAGTCTTTACAGAGTACAAGACAATTGTCCCACAGCAATGATGTTAAGTTGGGTTTTTTTTTTGTTTTTTTTTTTTTTTTTTTTTTTTTTTTGGTTTTTTCGAGACAGGGTTTCTCTGTGGTTTTGGAGCCTAAGTTGGTTTTTTTAATTTTTATTGAAAATATTTTTTTCATACAATATATTCTGATTCCAGTTTTCCCTACCCCATGTTCTCCCTGGTCCTCCTCACCTTCCTACAAGAACCTGAGACTAGATAGGTCTTAAGCCTAGAGGAAAACTAAATATTATTGTTCTACTAAAGGAACATAGAAATAAAACAACTACTAACCACATTCTGCTATACACATAGAGCAATGTCTTGTTCAGTCATCTCCGGAGAAGCTTTCTCCTGCAGGAGGGGATAACTAACATGGAGAACCATGTAGTAATAAGGGCGGCGGGCCTGCTTTACGTCCTGCCCGGCTCCTGAACAGCTAGCTTTACACCAGAAATAACAACACACAAACTGTATTCTTTTAGACACTGCTTGGCCCTTTAGCTCTAGCCCTTACTGGCTAATTCTGATATCCCGATCAACCCATCTCTAATAATCTGTGAGCACCGGTCTTACCGGGAAGATTCTAGCCCACGTCCATCCTGGGTCAGAGCTTCATTGCGTGTGTCTGCCCAGGAGCCGGGAGCATGGCGTCTCTCCCTCTGAGGCTTCTGCTCCCGAGAGGAGAGCTGTGGAGTCTCTGCTCACTTCCTCTTCCTCCCAGTGTTCTGTTCTGTTTACTCCTCCCACTTATCTTCTAACCAATGAGGGCCAAGCAGTTTCTTTTTATTTAACCAATGACCTTCCTCCATCAGAACCACAACTGGACAATGCTCAGAGAATGAGAGACTCTGGAGCGTGCAGTCCTACAGGAGATGTCTTCAGTAAGTTTTAAGATGTACTTTTTTAAGGTACAAAGAGGTAAAGAGCCTCTCACCTACACAGCATAAAAAGGTGGGCCACATGCAATAGAATTAAAATGAGAAAATTAAGAATCAGCTGTGACTTTTAGCTCCAGTAACTATTAGTTGAATGATTTAAGTTCTTCCTCTGTAAGATGGGACTGATACTACCTACCACCAAGAGCTAGATGAGCGTTAAATGGTCCACTCACTTGTTCATGGATTTTATTCAACAAGTCACTAAAAATATTGTCCTCATGGTAAATTCTGTATGTAAGGTACATGAACCAGTAGACACTCAAGGCAATGTGGTTTGTCCGGACCTACTTAACTTTCCTGCATATGCCTCATTGTCTTTCTCTTTAGTGCTTCCTGGTGTCAGTCTGTAGGGTTGTGGTAATCAGCTAACTTGCTCTTTGCTAGCCTGGACTGAGTTCCTGAACTGAGCCAGTTGTAGATGAATTCTCAAGAACTCTGGTCTTCTGAACAATGGTAAAGACTGGGAAGAACTTATTTATTCCACCACAGCCAATTATTTTTTGCCTCAAACAAAAACTGTCTATGTCCCTATTCATTTCCAAGATTGGATTATTGGCCTTGTCATCAATGTTGTTTGTTTGTTTTGAAAGCAATTTATTGTTCCAAAATCCCATGTGTGTAGAACTTGTGTCATCTGCAAATAAAAAAAATTTATATACACAGGAAACAAGTTAATTTCTTGTTGTAATTGCTTTTCTGTTGCTATGGTAAAACACAATAATTAAGACAACTTGTAGAAGAAATAATTTATATGGGCTTCCAGTTCCAGAGGGTTAGAGTTCATGGTGGCAGGAAGGCAAGGCCACCAGTAGCATTGTGGTTGAAGCAGGATGCTGAGTGCTCATGTCCTCAGTGACAAGCCAAAACAATGAGAGCAGATTGGAAAAGACACAAGTCTTTAAACTCTCAAAGTCCACAGTTACATGCTTCCCCCAACAAAATCATATCTCCTAAACCTCTACAAACAAACATGCCATCTGGGGACGAAGTATTCAAATATATGAGCCCAATAGGGATATTTTCATTCAAACCATCATTTTTCTTTTCCCCAAAACATGTATTATCTATTTTGGAGACCAAAAACTGTACACCAAAAGGTAAAGTTGTGTAGAGTTTGGAGGTGTTCATTATGGAAGAATATACATTAATTTCTAGAATAATTCATGTCGGATGTTCCTACAACACACTGACTTACATTGGGGGTTGAGCTCACTGAGACAGACATGGAGGATGTGGATTGTCTAATTAAAACTCTCTGGAAATTATATCATACATGATCCTATTTCCTAGATGAGAATATTAGGCTAGATAAGTTAAACAATGTATATGAGCAACTTTCATAATATGCTGGGTCCAGTACAAAATAAAATTTCAGGCCCTGTGTTGAAAAATCATTATTAATTTCAAAATAATGATACATCAAGGCAAGTTCAGTAATCTTCTGCGGATGCCTCTTATGGTTACAAAAGTCAAACACAACATTGATTATCTAGATACTACCTGGCAGAGCTGTGACTTGAACCTGGCATGCTGTGGCAGTTCTTAGACTCAATTCACATATCCCTACAATGGAAGTGTTCATTGGGTGCTTTAATGGAACTGAGATCATTCTGGATTCCTGGGTCTTACTCTAATTGTCTCCCTTGTGAGCGGCTGTGGACTCACTGCAAGTTAAGAACAGAGACTTCAGACACCCGCAGAGAAGATGCTTAATCTTCAAGACAGCATTGGTAGGGCTCTAATTCACTGCTTTCCTCCTCTTAGATTTGACGTCCTACTGGTTAAGAAGGTTGCAGGCCAATCAGATAACATTCAAAGAAAAGAACCACGTTGATGTAAGTGTTTAGGATGTTGGAAGTGGTAAGCACATAGGCTGGAAGAAGCATGACTGTCATCAAATTTCTTCCCTGCGGAGATCAAAGCTCAAGGGAATGAGAAGCTCTCTTGCTTTCCACAGGACTCCACCGCTGACAATGCTCAGGAAACATAAAGGAAGGCCATTACGGCATCTGCTGAATACCCATCAAAAGGGATTTGTTGTCTTGTAAGCAGCTCCAATGAAGAAAATTGATTTTAAATGGATTTTGAAAAAACTTTTAATGTATTGATTTTGTGCATGTATGTGTACATTCCATGGGACATGTGTGGAGGCCAAAGGATAGACAGCTTGTGGGTTGATTCTCTCCCTCTACCATGTGAGGTCTGAGGATTGAACTTGGATTGTTAGGAGTGGGGACAAGTTTCTTTATCCACTGTACCATCTCACTAGCCCACAGGACAGATTTTGACACTTGGATAATAGTTCTGTAGCTCCACGATAGGGTACACAATCAGGATGTACCCTTCAAGAGAAGTACTTGAACATGACATCAACAAGAGGCTGCAAACGATGACTTTGAATACCAGAAGTGGAAGAGTTTTCTAGTTTTATATCAATGCCCACTGGCATTGACATAGAAGTCAACAAGAAGAGATGTAGGTCTACTTTTCTTCTTATGTAAGAAATTGTGTTGGGATCAAATACTGATGTTTGCCATGAAAGCACAAACATCCTTCGGCTATCCTTTGGAATAGCAGTATTTGACCTACTATGAGTCCACACACTTTATCCCACCTACAAAGGTCGCGTGGGTTTAGTGTTCAGTGTAGTGAAAAATAATTGACCCTGAGTTCATAAAAGCTCATCTCTATATGCCACCATATCAAGTGGCAATTCTCATTCTTCAGAGGCATTTTCTTCCCTCTAATTCTTATAAATTCACTGCCATTCTATCCTAGTTATAGCTCCCATTGTGGGGCTTTGGGAGACTCTCTGTGTTTTAGTTTGGGCCTGGATACTGTAAATATTATGTCCAACCCCTGTGGTCAACCTCAGATGTAAGAGTCACCATGCTTACAGACATTTGTGGGGAGAAAACTCCGGATAAATCTGTCTCAGTAGTAATGATGAATTGCATGACTTCATAGAAATGGTAACCTTTGTAGGCAAAAGTTCAGACAGGTTGAGGAATGGAAAATGAGGACATCAGGAGACAATTCCATTAGCTCTAATATAAAGGCAAAGCCAAAAGGGGAGTCAAATTAATAGCCCATTTTGAAAGGGCAGTAGATAAACCAGCCCAACTCTCAAGAGAAAAGACTAAACATGCCCTATTTTTTCTCTTTCCTCCCTAAAGGGGTTTGTTAATTTATACTCAAACTATGCCTGCCTCCATTAACTGAGATTTTTTTAAAAGGAGAAATGGGCTTTTTCCTTTTAAATAAAGTCAATTATTTTCACAATATTTCCATTAATTGGGGAATTTAAATGGAAGCATCTCGGAATTCAGTGTTTTAGTTAATTCAGAAGATCACTATAAGCTTATCCAAATGTTAAATTGTGTCTATATTTACTACTTCTCTGCTACTGAAGTGGATCACAGAGATTCTTTAACCCTGACAAAGTGCTAAGAAGACTTTAAGAAATCTCTCCTGCCCAGCTGTTCATCAAATACTGAACTATATGCTAAATAAGATAAATATTTTCACAGCCCCATTTAAGCCTGACCTAAAACAGGGAACTGTGGAAGTCTGAAAGAAAATGGCCTCCAAAAAACGTGGCATGATTAAGAGGTGTGGCCTTCTTGGAGGAAGTGTGTCAAGGTAGGAGTGGGTTTGGGGGTCTCTTTTCCCAAGCTTCCCTGACTGTGACAGTCAGTTGACTTCCTGTTCCCTGCAAGATATAACACTCACAGCTGCAGCACTACAGCTGCCTGTACACCATGCTCCCCATCATGATGACAATGAACTGAACCTCTGAAACTATACGCAAGCCACCCCATTAAACATTTTCTTTAGAAGAGATGGTTGTCTCTTCACAGCAATAAAACCTTAGCCAAGGGGGCTGGAGAGATGGCTCAGAGGTTAAGAGCACTGGCTGCTCTTCCAGAGGTCCTGAGTTCAATTCCTAGCAACCACATGGGGGCTCACAACCATCTGTACTGAGATCTGGCGCCCTCCTCTGGCCTGCAGGCATACATCGAGGTAGAATGTTGTGTACATAATAAATAAACAAATAAATCTTTTAAAGAAAACCTTAGCCAAGATGGGAATGTTGCTTGTTCCTTTTGTTTTGATTTCTTTCAAGAGACATAGGCTCAAAGAGATGTAATGATGGTAGCTCCTGCCATTTATTAAGCACTTCTGTTCTCCCAGTCAGTTTTAAGTCCTTTAATCTTACAAAAAGTCTTAAATGTAAATGTCATGTTCTTTCTCATCGATGATGAGATAAGAAGGAAATGATAATTGGGTAATGGTGTAAGTTGTCTACAGAAATGTAGCTAGGGATCTGAAATGGGTTTCTGCTGAATCTTGTTCCTTTTGTTTTGTCTTGATTTGTTTTGTTTTGTTTTGTTTTCAGAAAAAAAAGCCACTCATCATCTTTACTTGATGCCACTAGCAGATGCATGGCTTCATCCTGGAGGATCCAGAACACCATTCAACATCCATGGGCTCACTGACCTCACTTGACCACAGTTTACCGCACTGACAGTCTTTTCCAGCTACATATTATTTTTTCAGAAGAAAGGATGCATTTCACCAGATTGGAGGGATTTTTAAAAGTGCCTTACAGTTTTCCCCTTTGGAAAACTTTCCAGGTCACCCAAAGATGTGTCTACACGTATGCTTCCTATGAAGCCCATTCACCTCTCCATGCAAGACTCCAGGGAGCCGGTTAATAGATTGGAAATGGGTGTTCTGTATAGAGACCAAGAAAACTAATTTTTGCAACAAAATAGGTGAAGCTGGAGACCGCTTGTATGAAACAAAATGTGGAACACAGAAAAGATGAGGATTCTGTGTTCTCTTTCAAGCGTGGAAGCTGAGAAAGTTTATCTGAATGTATGACAGTGACTATTAGACATAGAGATTGGAAAATACAGAGAGAGGAGGGAGCAGAGACTTGGAAATAAGTCCCAATTGGAGGCCCTGAGAAGCAAACCAGTAGGCAGCACCCCACATGGCTTCTCCATCAACCCCTGCCTCCAGGTTCCTGCCCTATTTGAGTTCCTGTCATGATTTCCCTAAGTGACAAGCAGCAATGCTAAAGTGTAAGCCAAATAAACACTTTTCTTCCCAAGAAGCTTTTTGGTCATGGTGTTTCATAGCAGCAATAGAAACCCTAACTAAGACAAAGATGGAAATGTTAATTACCCTATTTGATTAACATACATTGTATAACTGTATTGACATATGTACAATTTCCATTAATATGCAGAATTATTACCTATTTAAAATTTTTAGTGTTTGAAGAGATGGAAAGTCTAATGACCTCAGTTTGATCATTACATGTTCTATCGGTGCGTCAGGTCATCACACAACAACAAATGTGTATATGTGACATATTCACAACAAATAAAAATTTAAAGAGAACAGAGACGGGTAGCATCAGCACCAAGGTTACTCCCTTCCTTTTTGGTCTTATCCATCAAGACTACATTCAAAGCCCCCTCTAAGGAACTTCCTACCTGGCTACTTGATCAGCAACACATTACAATGGAAAGTTTGTCAGCAAAGGGGGAGTTGAAATATTTACTAGAATGAATTCTCAATCACTCATACCAATTTTTATATTCTCCTGTGTTCCAGACACTTCTGAGGCGAACCAGTTACAACACCTCCAGACAGGAACTAGGAGGGCTGCGTGGGAAGAGAGTATGGCAGTAGCTGCAGTCAGGAAAGTAACAGATTTTTTTTCAAGTAACATATATAAGAGGGAGAGGCAACACTGGACTCTCCTACTGTGTTTGGGGAGATTTCCTAGTGTGGGTGATGTTTGAGTGTGGTCCTCTAAGAAGAATGGCAATTGTCCAAGAGAAAGGGGGAAAGGTGAGAAAAACCTTCCAGAGAGGAAATGAAACAGCATCATAAAAAATATGTTATGTTTGAAGAACGTGTTTAGTAGGGTAGCAATGAACAAGCTAAATGTGTGGAGGAGGAATCTAAGTGAGGGATGAGATCCTCACGCACAGGCTCCCGAGTCTTGATGCCATCTTCTCTGTACTTAGTATTGCCTTCCTAATCACTTGACTGTATTTTCAACTTTCTAAATGTCAATGGGAAGCAGGTGTTAAGGAAAACTGACTATCATGTGTTGGTGGCACATATCATTGATGCCAGCACTCAGGAGGCAGAGGCAGGAGGATTTCTGAGAGTTCAAGAACAGCCTAGTCTACAGAGGGAGTTCCAGGATAGCCATGTCTACAAAGAGAAATCCTGTTTTGAAAATCAAAACAAAAAAACAAACAAAAGAAAAAGAAGAGGAAAAAAGAAAGAAAAACTATCAAAATCAGAAGCAAATACCTACATAAAGCACAGTTTCCAAGAATCACAATCCCAAGTGTACCTTCTCAGCTTGCTTTAGCTGAGTAAGAACCATGGAACAAAAGGCCATTCACCACAGTGAGAGGAATGTGAGCTGCATGGAAGAAAATACTTTTCCCTTAACAAATTTCCCAAAGGAGAATCACTAATATTTACAGAATGCCGGCATAAGCTAGCCGGGCAGGCGGCTGGGGTGTTGGGGACGCAACCCCGCCGCCCCTATTACTACACTACATATATGTATGTGCATGCACATAGACACATGTGTTCATTTTGTCATACAGATCCAGGCAGGCCAGTCCACGTAGCTGTGGTTTTTCCCTTTCATTCTTAATTATACTCTATTATGTGACTATGCTCCCGTGTATTTGTCCATTTTGATGTCAATAGGGACTACGTGAAGAAATTCAAGTTTCCTTCAAATGGAATGTACATTATTATCTCCATGGGGGGGGGAGGTGAGGATATTGACATTGAGAAAGGGTAAACCAGTTTCCAACGATTGCGTAACCTCATAGCAATGGAGTTTCAACTAGCCCTAGAGGACTCCAAAATCTGTACCATATAATGGGGCTAGTCATGAATTATCTAATCCATTTTTTGGCAAGCTATTTACTATTGCTTAAGGCCTAGACCATGAAGAAACATTTTTTTAAAAGAATAAATATAAGTGATTTTTTGTTCAGAAGAAACATAGCCCCCAAATACTAAGGATTAATTGCCCGTGGGATGTTAATGAGTTTTATGCTTGACCTAGCCATCTTGGTTCACTTTTCTTTCTGGCACAGTAGAATTGCATGTCTTTTCAGATGGTCTTTACTTGCTTGTGGGTTCTTTATTAATGAATTAGAACCATGGGCCTGTGCTCACATTGTATTTATACTTCTTAATGAAAATAATACTTTGGCAGCCTCAGTTGATAACACCTGAGAATTCTAGTTAATATGCCATATCACAAACTACTCTATAGTTAGTGATCTAAAATGATAATCATTTAATTTTCCTGTACTGAGAAACAGCTCATTGTGCAGTTCTTGCTTGGAGTCCATTTGTGATTATAGTCTATCTCCGAAGACTGTAAATCTCCCAAGGCTAGACGAGGCTAGACAGCCAACATGCTGTACTCACCTTGGTGCTCTTGATGTTGGAGATGAGCTGACTATCACCAGCAGCCTCCACAGCAAGGTGATCTTGGGGAGTCAGAAGGTACAAGCAGAATTCCAGGAAGGTGTGTCTGTCTGTTCCTAGGATGACATCCCTAAGGAAGCCAAATCGGCTTGTATGGCCTTTACTGTCCTAGTCTAGAAAGTCACACATACTTCTATGATGCCAAAATGGTTGAAGAGTCAAGATATAGGGCATAGACTTAGCTTCTCTAAGTAAAAATGTCTTACATTTGAGCTACATTAGCACAGAGGTGGCTAGCGTAGAGAGAGAAAAGTGATATAGAGCTAGGGAAGCCAAAAAGGAGAGTTCATGCTAAATGAAGTTAAAAATGGCTTGTCTTCATTCTTACGGGGTCATAGGTAGAGGAATATTAAAGGTAATTAAAATGGGAAATTAAGAAGGATTGATAGCTGATTGGCTCTGGTCTATCCTATTACATCAGCGCTGTAACATTGTGACACCACTATTAAAAAATTACTACTTTCAAAAACCAAAATTTCAAAATAAATTTTAAAAATTCCTTAGAGGAAAAAAATCTAAAATTTTAACAAATTTAATTTACATATTGGATTGGCTTTACATTGTAATTGTAGAAGAGAAATAAGACAGAATGGGGAGTTTCGATGAGCTGGTTAGAGGAAATGAGCTTCATAGGCAGAAAGGAGCTAACGAATGAGGACCACACAAAGGCAATGCTACTGTGGTTACTCACCCCAGTTAACTGCGCCCTTTAAGTTGGTTGCTAGAAATCTCTCGTTTTGTTTATGAAAACTCACTAGTTTCCTAGCTTTGTTTTGTTGACTGGTGACACTCAGCATGAGTTCTTCCATTCTTTTTTTCTGCTGGTTGCTTTCAGGAGCTGTCTGGGGTCTACATTCACCATGAATAACACGGAGAGAAAATGATTTTTAAGGTTTCTTTGAATTAAGCTAATTCCGGCACTTGGAAGGCAGAGGCAGGTGGATCTCTGTGAGTTCGAGGCCAGCCTGGTCTACAAGATGCCCAAGCTACAGAGAAACCCTATCTTGAAAAACAAAAACAAACAAACAAAAAAAGATTTCTTTGATTAAAAAAAAAGTACTCTAAAGCTTTGAAGGAACTAAAACAATATGACAAAACAGAGCAGGAGGTAGGGATGGATTTGAAAATAAATACAGACAAACCATACGCTCTTGTCCTTCCCTTCAAAGGTGTCAGAAATAGTACCGGGCTTTAGGGTTACTTAAGCAGTTCAAAGGGAAGAAGGAGACCAGGACCATGCTAATCTCAGTTTAAATACTGAAATATGATCTTAATTGCACTGCTCGCCAGAGAAGCAAGTCACATAGTTATGAGTACAAAGAAGGCACGCTTGCTCTTATCATTTGAACACTCATTGCATATGCCATTTTGAACTTTTCCTGCTCGGAATATGGTAACTATGGCTAAGAACATCATTATTTGTATTAGTACATTGTTGACTCTAGTGAAAGAGTCCTGGCAGAGCAGTCAATTAATAGTGCCAACAGCCACCTGCATTTGCATGTGACTCCTTCCATGAACTCTGAGCTATTGTTTGAGATAAGGAGGAAAAGTTGCTGGGAACACATTGTCACAGCCCCCTAGTGAATGCCAGCAAGACTTCCTGCAGCTGGGACCCAATGGCCAAGGGGAGCTCATTCTTTACCCACCGGGAAGGTTACTCACTAGGCCCCGATGAGCCACAAAAGGTAGCTGTATTGTGTATTTTATCTTCCATGCACAACCTAGTCCTGTCAGACTCTGCCACAGGAAAAACAATTATTTATACGGAGGAGCGAACTGGCAAATCTCAGGGATTTAGAGGGGAGCCTTCATGGACTCTTCCTTTTCCATCTTCTTTCCACACAGTCTCGTCTGTGCATCAGCCGCATAGACACAGATGTTCCATAGATGACGGCGCTGTGGCTAAGTGGTTTGTGGAAATTCAGGCTAACAAATACCATTCCTAGAAGTTTATGATGCCACTCACTGCGTACACAGCTCTGAGAGCAGTGGTGGAGGCGCCGTTTAACTCTGAGTAGCCCAGAGCATCCTAGTCTTTTTACACATACATGCAATCACATTGAATCATCTTTTGAATCATAATTAATATAACACAAGGGTTTGGGAGCAAGACATTCTCAAAAGAAAAAACAGTGTGGAGACATATATATGTGTAGTAATTTTAACAAAGGTACTGTCAGAAGCAAAGGAGAGAGAGAAATAGTAGAGAAGTGAACCAGTGCATAAAAAAGGGAGGATAGAGAGTAATGCCTGTACCATGATCAGGAATCAGGTCAGGAATACATGTAAAAACACCTGAAAACAAACAGGAAGTGAGAAACCATCTAAGATCACAACTAAGCCTCATGTGCCTTTCTTACATAGGAAACATGGACTTGGAGATGGTAATATCTGAATTGTAGTCATTTGAACTTTGTTCCCTCAGGACCTCAACCTTGTCGTCTCATATACTAGTCAGGTTTCTCTAGACTAACAGCAGTGTGTGTGTGTGTGTTTACATCTTTTTAAAAGATTTATTGTGAGCATTGGTTTATTTGTGGAGACCAGGAAGCCTCAAAATTATTTGCAAACTGGAAACCCAAGAGAAGCCAATAGTTCAACTCAGAAATTTAGTCTAAATTAAGAGCCAAGGTGAAAGGGAGGCCTCCTCTGGTTTAGATCTTCCATTCCATAGGAGTGTGAGCCAGGATCTCAGATGCTAGAGTAAGAGAAGATGGATATTCCTGTACAGGAAGGGAGACTGCCTTTCCTTGGTTTTTGGTTCTATTTGAGTGCTCTGTAGTTTTTGTGGTACCCACCCCATTGGTGAGGACAGACCATCTTTACTTTGCCTCCTGAATCAAAGGCCAATTTCTTCTAGAAACATCCACAGGAAAACATACATAGAAGTGAGTGGGCATAGTTTAGCCTACCAAAGTTCCCGTGGGAGATCAACCATTACAAGTACATATAGCATTGTATATCTGGCTTTGTACAGCACCCTGTAGGAGTGGAAGAGAATGCTTGTCACCAAGGATGGAGATGGAGATATCAGTATCTCTATGATCCTTTTTGTAACATGGCTATGTTATCTAGTGCTACTGAAAGAGGTGCCCTAGTTGACAAGAAGAGAAGCACTTCAAGCAAGTAAACAACCTAATTAGGCTGGTATGAGGACTCTTGTGTGCTTCCCCCGAGACCCAGAAATAGATAGAAGTGCCGCTCTTTTAGTTCTTCCATTAAACCACCTTTATCATGTGGTTTTTCTCTTCCTGATTGTTGACTCCAGCATCCCTGGTATTTTTACCATATTATCACTCTTAGGGTGCCATCCAAATATCACGTTTTAAGGAAGCAATCCTTAAACCTCTCAAACTACTCTCTAAATTTTCATGTATGTTTCTCTCCTGGACACTTATTCTTACTTATAACCTTATTTATGTATCTCCATGATTTGCTTGTCAGACTGTTCCCACACCTGAAAACCTTCCCATCACACCTCCACACACACACAAATCTTGATCATCCTTTAAGGTCTCCTTTGAATTCTACTTTTTGCCAATCAGCGCAGATGAAAACACCCCTAGCCTCCTTTGGTGATCTACAGATGTGACTTCAGACATTTTGAGGCTAACACTTGTCTCTCTGGCCCCCCTCACATAGTTTCCCTAGACCACCAATGTTAATGCAATGTGACTCTAGTTAATGCCCCTATTCTTGGTCTAGGGAGGTATATGTTAAACTCTAGCCTATAGAATCCACTCTGGGGAACTTTTGAGTTAGAAAGAGAAGGGTGGGAGGAGGGGGAGGGTAATGGGAGGCTGGGAGGAGGTGGAAACTTGTTTTTTTTTCTCCTGTTCTCAATAAGAAAGAAAGAAAGAAAGAAAGAAAGAAAGAAAGAAAGAGATTACCTATTTGTCTCGGTAGCTGCAGCTCTATGATACAGTATGTTAGAAGTGTTAAGAGCCACTGTTAAGTTTTGTGGAAACTACGACCTGAGGATGAAGAAAAAAATAAATTCTACACACAGAAAAACATGAACAAGGGCAACCTGTTTCCGTTGCTCTAAGTCTGTTCAATCTTTGCCTACTCTTGGAGCTATGAGATAGCTATAGATGTTTCCAGTAATCTCATGCTTGTTTTATTTGTGTTAAGTTGGGTTTATGTCACCACCAATACAAACGAAGGAGTATGAATTGGCTATTTAGAAAGTATTTGAGATGATATATATAGAGCTAAAACTGCAATGAAGCATCCCAGATTTTAGCATATTGTTAAAAAGTCCTTATCTGGACTTTCTGCCAGAAGATAGTGGGACCCCATGGAACAGTCATGGACATTGGAGTCAGACCTGGATTTGAGGCCAACTCCATTTTCCTAAGGAAGAAATGTGACTTACCGTCACGTGGAGGCAGATCATACCATCCACCTTCCAGCGTTTTTAATCATGTGGTATAATTAATAATGTGTTCGAGGAGCTAACACCGACTCTGGCTCACCAAAGGTCCTCAATGTCCCACATGTTCCTGACTCCATTGAGTGCAATTGCTTCATGATTTTCTGTACCAGTGAGCAAGGAAGACCTGATTGATCTGCCACATATCACTAGCTCACGAGGCACCCTGACTTTAGAGCCACCAAACTGAAATGAAGCATGCTTTATAATTAACGAAACAGGATAGTGTTGGGCATGGTGGTGTGGAGGAGTACCGTGTGGTGCAGGCGGTGCTGACACAGCAGTGAATGAACCCCGAAGCTGCAGAATAACTGAAACATTTCAGGCTTTCAAAGGGACCCCAAATAATCTTTGATGAGTGTTTATCACTCTTAAAGCCAGTCAATGCCCAGAAGGAAAGCAATGGAGAACACCAGCCTGTACAGGCTTCTACGTTCTTAGATGCTATAGCAGTTGGATCTCCATGCTCTGCATACAATCCAAAACAAACTCTCTGCTTACAATTAAAATCCTGCCGAGTTTCCAAGATTGTAGCCCCCAGGGAGTTATTCGAATCCCAGCCTTCTCCACACTGACGCAGCAGCTCGACTTGGAAGGGACAATTAAGGGGTTTCCTTGTAAGTCAGGCCAAGCTTTCCCCCAAACGCATGAAGGAAGTGTCTGAAAAAAAGATGTTTGTGGCTTGTTTTTATGCTGGACTTAAAAAGAGCAATTTCCAACAAGGTCTGAATTTCCTTTTTTTTATCAAGTTTGGAAAGCCTATGCTTCAGCCTCTTTGCAGCTTTTCAGCGGAACAGAATTAGCTCTCCCTTAGGAAACTTAATGTAACAGTAACCAAGTGTCCTCATTAAACAACCATTTATTGGCCTAGTAAATCTGATCGGAACCGGGATAATTTGTGGTCATTTTCTTCTCCAACATAAATTGCTGAATTTGAACTTCCCAAGGCCTCTATTCCTCAGAGATGCCTGAGCAGCATCCCTGAAAAGGCAAATGTGTTTGTGTCTTCTTGGACAACTCTTCCATAAAGAAGTTAGGATGATCCAGAAAAAAAAAAAAAACATTTTCTCTGCCTCGTTTGCTTCAGGAAGCTTGCAAATGGTTTTAGACAAGGTTCAGAGCAAGCGCTTTCATGTTGTAGGTGGAACAGAGAACTTCAATTCTTTTGTAAATCATGCATTGTTCCAAAACCTGGGGATCACAGAGATTTCTCTGTGATCATGCATTCTCTGCTCCATTGGGGAGAGAGACATATAACTAACCCCAGGCAATTGAGAGACGTCACTAAACAAGGACTGGTAGCCAAGATGAGGAGAACATAGGTTCCAGCACAAATCAGATTTCCTTCACATATTTTAAATGAAGAAGACACTAAGTAGAGAAAGTAAACAGGGTTAGGGAACACGCGATGTGTTTCAGAAACCCTGAGAATCCTGAGAAAGAGAAGTCACTGTGTCCCCCAGAATCAGGAGGCATGGAAAGAAATAATGTACCCATTAAAGACTTTTCAGGAAGACCAGCACTGGATTACACCTGGTCATGTTGGGGAGGCACCATAGTAAGAAGGGAACAGGAAAGAAATGTTAACCCTTCTCTCTGATTTTATAGTTTTCTGTTGGTGTTTCCCATTGCCTAAAAGTCAGAGGGAGACAGAAAGTGGATCTGAGGGAGAAAGTGCATAAAGCCTACTTAGCACATCTAGCTTCTGTAAATTTTCAAATATATACCTGCATTTGCACACACAGACCTACACCGTTCATTACGTTAGCAGATGTTTTCAATATGACTAATAGAAATAAAAGCTATTAGAGGCAGTGTACTTGGCTTTCAGGCCAAGAGTGAACAGACAGCTACTGTTTTTTTTAAGATTTATTTATTTAATTTTTAAAGATTTATTTATTTATTATGTATACAGTATTCTCAGTATTCTGTCTTCATGTATACCGGCAGGCCAGAAGAGGGCACCAGATCTCATTACAGATGGTTGTGAGCCACCATGCGGTTGCTGGGAATTGAACTCAGGACCTTTGGAAGAGCAGTCAGTGCTCTTAACCACTGAGCCATCTCTCCAGCCCAACAGCTACTACTTTTAACATCATAGGCCTGGACTGGGGAGAAAATGGAATAAACTGGATCTGTTGCTTCCTGGGGCACAGAGGACACATTTGTCTCTGCACCCCCACACTCTAGTCACCCCCACATTTTAAAGAGAAGTCAGGTTGCTAGCAGAGCAAAGCTCATCAAACGTTGTGCCTTCGGCACATTCCTTGTAAGTGACATTGACACAGGAAAATGGGCTCAAAAGAGAGAAGGGTTCCTGGTGAAAGGTACGTGGGTCAAGTTTGCAGTTCAGTGAGAGGTTCCGTGTGCTTGGAACTTAGAGCAAAGAGAAGAGAAACTGTTGAGAGATGAAGGAAGAATGGCAGTTGGGGCCAGATTGTTTTGAGCCGTGTAGTTAGAGTTTGACCCTAAAACTGGTGAAGAACCAAGCGAAGCATTAAATAGATTTCTCCTAAGTCTAAAAGGTCCTGGTTTATCTGTGTGTGGCTGTGTGTGCCCGCACACGCATGTGTATCAGTCATCCTGAGAACGTATAGAATTGGTGATGTTCAAAATAAGTCCTCAGAACACAGTGTCAGCCAAATGATGGTACCTGAGAATGATATTCAAGGAAAAAGCATGAGAAAAAGGTCAGAGAGAAACAAGAAGAGGATCCCCCTTTCACATAGTTGCCCATTCGTCTATGCTCTCGCCAGTAGACTAATCCACTGATAGCATAGCACTCACATGATGTAAATGCCTCTCCTGAGTACTGCCACCTGGGGGATAATCCTTTAACATGTGAATCTTTCAGGGTGAACCATCATATCCAAATAACATTTTACCCTCGTGCCTCAAAGGGTCATTTCAGTCTCAGAATAAAAGTGGATTTGGTGTATATGTTAGCACATTGCCATAACCCCAGTACTTGCAAAAGACAATTCTAGCATTTCTCAAAAATCCTTGTCCAAGCTTTTCTCTGTAACATAAAGCAAACTAATAACTGTGAACCTCAAAGAGAACAAAGCCAAGCAAAGTAAAACCCAAAGCCACCAAGTAATATATCGCTTTCCAACATGCAGTGGCCAATGCCACCATTTCCATTGCAAAAGTGAGGGATAGAGGAGAAAGGAGGGATGGGACCCCAAAATCTATCAAGGGAAGCATCATTTCATGTAGCTTCACGCTTTGCATCTGGAGCACGTAGTAGGCGGATAGTCCCGTCCAATGTGCTCTAGAAGCACAGCTTCTCTGTCCTTTCTAGCTTTAATCCATGTGGAAACTCCATTGGGATAACTATTCTCTGTCTGTAGCTTTTTTTGGTCAATGCTCTGTATTGTTGGCCTCTCTAATTTTCTGGGGTCTCCAGTGAAACTTTAGCTCCATTCTCACAGATTTAAATCATCATTTTAGGGTTGCCTGAGGGGAATTCAGCTCTTCTATGAACTGCGGGGCCTGTGAGGCTTTCCTTTGTAATATGGGGGGAAATTTACATGACTCTTAAAGTCTTGCATTCTATATGTATATAAAAACTAACATGCACACACACACACACGCACATGCACGCACGTGCGCACACACATGGGTAATGTTAAGATCTTCCAACAGTGTAAGCAGGGGCAGGGCTCATTGGGATCATGATTTTAATTGACTTTGATTGATGGAATGACTGAATGCTGGGAAACACTTCTTTTTATATGGCCATATGGGAGGAGGTTGTGCCAGAGATCTCTTCCCAAAGTAACATCTATCAAATGAGTGTGCATTTGATATCCTTGATGCTGAGGTGCATAGAACCCAACCAATGCCCAAGATACTTTTCCTATTTCTATATACAAAGTGCTTCATATCTTTTTCATGGTGCTAATCTATTCAACAATCACACATCCACATCCCTTTATTCCAACTCCGGGCACTCCTTTTCTAGTCACAGACAAATTTTCAAGTCCTTCCACTCGGTACTACGCTCCTGATTTTCACTCTAAATCCTACTGAATGTAGCCAGCAACACCAGTGTCAAATCTTGTATGCCATATTTGTTCAACATATCTTTTAGCATATTGCTGAACATATTAAAGTTCATTACTTTTAAACTTAAACTCACAGAAAGTCTCAACATGGAAAAAAATGAAAAGAAGTTGGGTCAGACTGTAACAGGAATGGCCTCTGGTCCACTTCTCAACAGAATCACTGTCCCCATATGTAGCTTCATGAACACAAACTCTATAGTTAAGGTTCCTTGCAGAACCCTACTCTCTCGAGCCAGAATTGTCCATTTGGCTTTACTTAGAAAATTCTACACTTCCTCGGGGTTACATCTACAATCGTGGAGAGATAGTCACAGCAGTAACCCAGTTACTGGGTCCCAATTTTCTGTAGAGTCAACTCCTATCACTGGGACAAAATACATGGGAACATACATCAGGGAAGATCTATTTGTGCTCGTTGCTTCAGAGGGCTCAGGCCGAGGTCAGCTGATTCCATTGTCACGAGGTTATACTGAGGTGGGAGTGTGGCAGAGGAGAAGTTTTGTCTTCAGTCATCCAGTGAACAAAGAGAGAGGAAATGTCCAGGGACAAAGTATAGCCTTCAAATCCATGTCTAGTGACCCATTTCTTCCAATTAAGCCCTGTCTCTTAATAATGAAATTCATCTTTGAAGTTATCAGTGAACCTTTGATGAAGTCACCCATGATTCAGTCACCTCCTGACAGCACCACCGGCTGAAGACTAGACCATGAAGACATCACCCTTTTTGGCAGGCACTTCATGTCTAAACAATAACAAAGATTCAACCAGAAAACAGGAAGTGTGACTAGGGAGGAGATAAGGTGGAACATGTGTTTTGAGTTTTGCCATTCCCTGCACACTGCTTTTCTGAGACATCTGTACACTTACCACTACTAAAAGATACATTCTCTTCCTCTTAAGTATCTGATATTGGAATTTTGGGCCCAGAGATAGACATCTGTTTAGCTTTAATAAAAATGTCTTATTAAAAGTTTGTGAGTTTTGTGTGCACCAGTTCCCCTGTTTAGAATTCCCTCTTTCACCATATAAGTTTTTAAAAAGGCATTGATTTTGGTTTTAGAAACTGCTTATGAGGAGTTCCAGATAGGACGAGATTAGAAGATGACCAGTAGATAGTAGCCAATGTCCAAATCAGCTCACTTAAAAAGAAAACAAGGCTCATTTTATTCACTGTTTTGGAGGCAGAAGTAGAAATTCAACCAAGGCAGCCTGACTCCAGAGTTGGAATATTTAACAGCACCCTACGTTGCCTCTCCATTTATATACATATAAAATGTGGCATAACAGTCATATCCAAAGATAGTTATTACCATATTATTTATCCTCGGTAATATTTTGTGCCCTATGAAAGTATAATTTATTTGCACTAGTGTGTTCAAATCTTGAGAGTTTACCTCAATAAACATTTAATACAAATACAGCCATTGTAACCACCACCCAGATCAAGTTATTGGTTCTTTCACTATCCTATTAGGTACAATGTGGCTTTTCCTTCTCAGTGACAACCCATAGTCAATGCCTAACTTCCATCAGCGGAGACTAGCTTCACCTAACTAATAATTTCATACAGGCAGAAATAACATAAAAAGCATTCTTTTTGTAATTACTTCTTCCATTAAACTGTAAGCTCATGTGTGCTGGATAGTTTTATGCCAGTGTGACACAAGTTTTAGCCGCCTGAGAGGAGGGAGCCTCAATTTAGAAAATGCCTCCATAAGATCTTGCTGCAGACAAGCCTGGAGGGCATTTTCTTAATTAGGGATTGATGGGGAAGGGCCTAGCCATTGTGGGTGGCGCCATCTCTGGGCTGGTGATTCTGGATTCTATAAGACAGCAGGCTGAGCGAGTCATGAGGAACAAACCAGTAAGCAGCACCTCTTCCTGGCCTCTGCATTAGCTCCTGCTTCCAGGTTCCTGCCCTCTCTGAGTTTCTATCCTGACTGCCTTCAGTGCACAGTAGTATGGAAATGTGAGGTAAATAAACCCTTTTCTCCCCAAGTTGCTTTGGTCATGGGGTTTCGTCGCAGCAATAAAAGCTCCTTGGTCATTCATGTTCCCATGTGCATACTCCCCCACACAGACACACACATATGTACAATATATACACAAAATACACACATATATACACAAAATACACACATACACACATGTATACACACACATACATAAAAATAATAAAAATAAATATAAAGTTACTATGACTTCATAATGTTTTAAAATCTGATAGCCATCTAGCTTTGTTCCCCAAAATTTTTTAATATGTAAATTTTATGTCCAATAATGCAAATAACTAAATAAGGTAAAGTACGCTAAAACTAATGTGTACCTATAAAAATAAAGTTTATAAAATTTTGAGTCATAAAAAGAATCCTGTCATCCTTGAGGGTGACAACGGAACTATGGGTAGCTTCTCTATTCATTCCGTTTGCTTGCACCTTGGCAATTCTGAGGAGCATGAAATAAGTCTTTTACATTCCATCTCCTCTTTGAATTATTTATTGTGAGATTTGGAGTAACCTGGCCATTATTTATTTTCTAAATTAAAATTTTCCTGCATTTTTAGAATTTTTCTGAACTTTATGTGAATGTTATGAGTGTACATATAAATATATACATGCATAGATGGGCATATGTGTGTTTTTCTTCTTCCAATTTTTACCTGGCATGCTAGAGAGAGTAAATGTTTCAGTGATTTAATTTAGTAATCCTGGAATAACAATCGTTGGGTTTTTACTTTGGACCGGCTACAAATGGGTCAAAAAGCGGCCACGAATATCTGTGCTAGATCCTGTAGGTTACATTGCCCTGAGATGATGCTAGTGTCTAGGTTACATTGTCCTGAAATGCTAGTGTCTAGGTTACATTGTCCTGAAATGCTAGTGTCTAGGTTACATTGTCCTGAGATGCTAGTGTCTAGGTTACATTGCCCTGAGATGCTAGTAAAACTGTTTCCCATCCAGGATACATTGTCCCTCATTTCTAGGAACACAAATAACCATGGAAATGGAAGGCAGAGTAAATACATTTTAGCACAGTGTGTGATTTGAACCCAAGTCACACGAAAAATGGCAGGTTTGAAATGTTAACTCCTAGGAAGAAATCTGGACAGGCATCCTTTCATTTCTGCAAAGTTCTCTCTTTCTCTCTCTCTCTCTCTCTCTCTCTCTCTCTCTCTCTCTCTCTCACACACACACACACACACACACACACACACACACACGGGGGGGGGGGGGTCTGAATTTTAGAGCCTTCCATCATTGTTTGGGAACTTCTTAGAGGTGACCTGGAGATAGCAGCTTCTGATTGCACTTTATTGTCCTTCGTGTCATTGTGACCCCAAGGTGGGTTACAGGCAGAGGAAAGCATGGTGCCTTTTATCTATTAGTTTTCAGAAGTCAAGGGAAAGTAACTGAAATTCTGCAGACCCACGAGTGGCTATGGCAGTAAGCAGTCAGTGGCCATCAGATATCTTGGGATCCCTAAGCCCAAAGGAGCCTCTAGTTTCAAGGTATATATCTTTGACCTCGGGACTCAATTTCTTGATTTCAGATGTGACTGTTTTATTGTCATATGATGACATCTGCGGAGTGTAAGGGTTTGGCTCAGAATGCTTGGGTTTTGGTTTAGGCTGTGTGCATGTTGGGTTTCCTGTGTTTGCTGTTTATTCTGTCAGCTTTATTGTCTACACATCTCCAAAGCTGGTCATATTACCCATAGGACAGAGGCTGTGCGCTGGCTCTGCTGACTTCTGTGTTTGAAGTCTCTGAGGAGAGATCCTACATGCTTTGACGTGATATCAGAAGCCTGCTCTCATCCCTTCCTGTCCTCTCTCCCATGTCCTGACCATTGCTAAGAGTGTGCATGTTTCCCTCCAGCTGACTCACAGTGATCAGCTCTTTGCACAAGTAATTCCCTCTTTAGCAAAACCTTTCTCCATTAGCTGGCTAGAACATGTCTTACTTGAAACGAAAAACCAGAGGGGATCTTTTTTTTTTTTTTTTTTTTTTAATGAATTCTCAGATAGAGCATTGATGTTGAAAGACCAACCAGGAATCTACATTCCAAGTTTGTTTGTTTTTTTTTTCAAGTAAAAGCTTTACAATGCTCACATGCCCATCACTCGAATGCAGCCTTCTACTAAATCTGCTTTGGAGTCAGGCATGGCTTACACTCCTTGCAGCTTCTCGATTCAGATGACTAGTGTGTAGCAGCCAGCTGCCTCATAAACTGTGGTCAAATGTACCATTCAAGAACACAGTGGAGAGTGTGGGCCGTATGTTAAGCTTTCGATGATCCTGTGCTAGAGCAGGAGGCCTCTTACATCTTAGAGAAATCGCCATTTTGCTGCTCAAATAAAATAGTGTTTTTCTTTTGATTCTTCTGAGAGAATCAGCTGAGATGCTGGATGGGCATCTCTTTATCTCTATTATCCATCACTTATGTGTCCCAGGAATCCCAAATAGAAGGTATGTCATATTCTCATGATAATAAGGATTGATTATGGAGTGTCTTTCTCTGCCTTCCCAGTGGCTTTGGCTTATGGTTTATGTACTGACATACAGCAGCGTTTCCTGCATGCGTGGAGGAGAGAAGAAGCTTCCGTTGTCTACAGGGGCACTGGTACCCAGATCCCCACTCTCCATTCAGGAGGCCATGGAGCTGGGAGCCCCGATGTGTGAGTCGAAGCACACCAAACAGAAATTCCGACCACAACTGTAGGTTTACGGTGGCCAGGAACATTCTAGGATGATCCCACGGACTCAGAGAACAGCCAGAAGCTATGGAAAGGGACCACTTGGCTTATTAGCTCATTTCCCACACCACACATCCTTCAGAGAGGTAGAGAAAGCAGCACATAGGAAATGCTGTCAGAAACATTTAGCAGTGTGCCAGGATGGTAACTTGTATCCCTAATCCTTTTAGCATAATGGCACTGGATTTATCTGTTCAAATGAATGCTTAGTAATTACTGCATTCTATTAGTGGTGTATTTCATGTATAAAATGTGAGTCATATAACATAATGGTGGAAGATTTAGACTAAGATAGAAAATTTGGAACACAATCCCGGATATGCTGTTTATCAACTATGCAACTTTGGAAGACGTACAGTAGCTCAGTTCTCTTAAGTTTTCTTACTGTAAAGAATAAAACTCTTAACAGTGCGAACAGGGCCTGACCCTGACTCCTTTGTCTGCTTTTGGGACCCTTTGTCCTCCTATTGGCTTGCCTTGTCTAGCATTAATACAAGGGTGGGTGCCTAGTCTTACTGCAACCAGTTTTGGTTGATATCCATGGAAGGCCTGCCTTTTTCTGAAGGGAAAGGAGCAGGAGTGGATGGGGAAGAGACACTGGGAGGGGAGGAAGAAGGAGAAACTGCAAACAGGAATTGATATATGAGAGAAGAATACATAAATAAATTCATAAATGCACACACACACACACACACACACACATGAAATAACCTAAACATCTTCCCCATGTGGATGCTGTGAGGACCCAAGAATAGTCCCTGTAAGATACTTTAAAAAGTGCTTGGTCCCTAGATGTTTTAATGGATGTTAATCGCCTATTAATCTATCTTGTCAACTTCTTGAGGACAGAAACCAGAATTCACTCATTCAACAAGAAATTTTCATCCATAAACACTGTACCCGTAGCTGGAGTTACAGAGATAGTTAATGTCCAGAGACTGGAAAAAGAAGTTTATTGGAGACAGACAGGTACCTTTCTATTTATACTGGGATGAGGAATTTATGAGGTAACTGCAAAATAAAGAGGCATGAGTTATTGTGTCTAATCCAACCCAGGAGGCATATGCCAAAATGATAAGGCCAAAATAACATTTGGGGGGAAGTTCATCTATTCTCTATGCTAAACACATGTATTGAAAAACACATATACTTGCATTGTATTCATATACATGGAAAATATTTAGGTGCAAAAATTAATCATATAGTATATAAATGTCTATAGTTAAACTGTTTTGGCAGGAAAGGTCTTAAGGCTCCCATCTGACTGCAGCACTGTTGTCAGCCTCATTTGATTCATGTGCTGCATATTCTTTCATCCATTGAGTTTCAATCATTGAACTATTTGGATTTTTGGTTTTGTTAAAAAAAAAAGAATCCATTGTAATAATCTCTACTTTCAACAAATAACTTAAATTCATTTATGTTTAATTTCATTTCTAATTTTTAGATATATTTCTCTTATTTTATTTTGTAGCATTTTTCTCCTTGTCAATAAATAATATTTGATATTTTAAAGCAAGTATCCATAAATAGCATCTGCTCCAATTATTTTGTGAATCTTGACTATGTTTGTATATATACATATTTATACACCCATATATGTATATACATACATATATACCTTACTTTTTGTTATGGCCTGAATTGTTTCTCCAAGTCCCCAAATTCATATACTGAAACCATAAGCTTCATTATGTGACGATCTTTGGAGATAGAACCTTTAAAAGTTTAATTAAGTTAAAATGAGACCATTAGAATGAATCCAAGCCCAATCTGAGTATATTCTTACAAAACAATAAAATTGGAGTACTCAAACACATACTGGAAATGTGTGTACAGGGAAAACATAATGGGAAATGTAATCTGAGGACGTGATGAGACAAGGGTGATCACAGACAGATGAGGGAGACCAGGCAGTACACATTTGATTGTGTATTCACTGCCACCCAGTCTTAGACTTGTAGTTTCCATCTGAGGAAATTGTCTTCTGGTTGCTTGGGTCAGCCAGTGTCTATGTGTGGTTATGACAATCCTAGAAAGTGAGTATAATCTCAAATGATACCACTACATGCATCCACCATTAGTCAAAGCTTTCCCGTTTCAGCATTTGGGAAGGAGCTTCTTTATCTTTTGGCAAACGTGGCTATTCTTAAGTCACCTGCTATTGGCCTCAGTGTTGTTCAATGGTAGGTGATCTGTCCCTTTTCTCCAGAAGGATTAAAGATATTCTTTGTAGCCATGATATTTCACACATCTTACTGATGTGCAATGTTATTTTTATCGCTTGGCCTTCTGACATCAATCTATTGTCTTTAGCACTGAAATATTTCAAGCACAATGTTTGGAAATACTGATCTTTCATCTTTCTCTAGAAATGCGCCATTAAGCTGATAGTTTGGCTGGAGTCCTCGTTGTGCAGCTCTTCCTCCTTCTTAAGCTTTTTAGAAGCTACAGTCCTGGTAACAGGTGGTATGACGTCAAGCCTTCATTCAAGGATAGGGGAGTTCTACCCCAGACTGTCAGTTCCAACACATGAGATTCAAGCCTACCCCCTACTATGTTTGGCTCTCAACTGCCCACCTTGTAAGTTGGCCAGGTGAGTCTGATAGGGCATACTTTTAGTTCCTTATTATTGCCGTGTGTTTTATTTTATTGCTGGGTTACAGAAATGATTATCTTTCTTTTGTGAACTATTTTTTAAAACATTGAAACAATTTTGTACTTACTGAAAAGTTTCAGAGATAACTCAAAAAGGTCTATAATTTTTATCCAGCTTTCCCTAATATTACCATCTTATATAACACACCTGTCTTTGTATTTATTTTTATTTTGCAATTAATGTTTTACTACTCTGTGCTTGGCACCAGTGGAAGGTGGGAGTATAAATTTATCAAGACATCTTGACTAGAAATTCTAGGCTAGAATCCTTCCATTGGTCAACTTCTTAATCATCCATCCACTCATGCAATGAATATTTATTAAGTCTTTATTATGTTTCAAACATTGTTCTAGGCCCAGCAGATGTAGCAGTGGTCAAAACAATCAAAACTATATGTCCTTGAATTGTTACAATGCTAGTTTCTGGGCTGGAAAGATAGTTCAGTAGTTATGAGCACTTGATGCTCTTCAAGAGGAGCCTGGTTTGGTTCTCAACATCTACATGGCCGCTAACAACCCTCTGTAACACCAGATCCAGGGAAACCCCTGCCTTCTTTTATGCAAGTAAAACATCAGTAGACACAACACTTTAAAAAAATTCTTTAATTCATCTCTGTTATGTTCAGAAACAGAGTCAAGAATAAAAAATGCTAAACTATGCAGTAATATATATAGTGATATATATGATATATATCACTATATCATATATAGTAATATTGCTAGGTAGGAAATATAAAAAGAGGATAAGAAGTATTTGGGCCTTTGAAAAATTTTGGTATTAAATATGGTAGCTAGGAAGACTTTATTGGGAACAACTGAGTGAAAGCTCAAAACACTGTGGTCTTCGGTCATAAGGGAAATCATTGTCCTCAAAAATAAATTTCAGAACTACGTGTCAGAACCATGAACCATCAAGGTTGAGAAGCACAAAGTAACTTGTTTTGAACATAGCCAGTACATGGAGAAACTGTGATTTGGACGTAGGTCTTCGTGACCTCAGAACTTCTGTTTTTATCTGAGTGGTTAAGTACAGATCTACAAAGAGATACACACATCAGTTTCAAGGGATGCATTTTGGCCCTTTTATTCATATAACTTCAAGATCAGCCATGGCGTTCTCATAAACCTATCAACAAAACCTAGAAATCTGTTTACAGAGTACTCAAGGTTTTTCAGCAAGATATTTTCCCTGAACTTGCCAAGCTTCGTAAAATTTGACTTTAGTGGTACAGGAACTTGAACATCACAGCCAACCTGTGGATTGGCCAGAGCCTCTGTGTCCATGTCAGATCCCACATAGAGAAGCTAAAGCTTTTTTCCTAAGTGTATTTGTTCTTATTTTGATCCCCTGAAACACTCACAGTGTCTGCTCTCACCAAAATAACACAAGGAAAAAGATTCCTTATAAGTCAATTCTTCTCATACCTAGAAACAGACAACGAGTTTATGTTATAGAAAGTTTGGAATACAAGAGAAACTTAAAGGACAGCAGGCATAATTTGCTCTTGGAAAGGAACGCAGTAATAAGAGTTCATGCTGAGAAGAGGGTCATGAAGATAGATAGGGTCATTTTAGTGTTTGATTCTTTGGAAGAATTTAAATATAAATCTTGAACTTGGTCTTCAGAACTTGGAGTCAAGTCTTGAAGGAGAGAGGCAAAGGAAGATTCAACACTTAACCTGGGCCGTTTGCCTCTCTATGACAAACTCCAAACTGCCCTTACAAATGTTCATTAAGTTTTTACTGTCACTGTTGCCCTTACGTTCTGCTCTTTATGCTTCCTTCTCATCACTCCTGCCTTGTTCTGAACATCGTATGCAGGATTTTATTTCTATGGAATCTTCCACCAGGATGGTTTCAGTCTAGTGAGTTCTTTGCCTAACAAGGATCTTTCTCTCATCTTTGCATCTCAAGATGCGATGTCCTTGTTGAAGTCTCTGCTCAAAGGTTCTCCACTGTGTAAGTTTTCCTAAAATTTTTAGTTAATACTAACTCTTTTTGTTTCAGTGTTTCCTTACAGGAAGATAATAAGAAGGAAGAAGAAAAGATGAGAAGAAATAGGAGGAGGAGAAGAAACTGGAAGAGGAGGAAAAGGAG
Source organism: Microtus oregoni (assembly GCF_018167655.1). Classification (NCBI taxonomy): domain Eukaryota; kingdom Metazoa; phylum Chordata; class Mammalia; order Rodentia; family Cricetidae; genus Microtus; species Microtus oregoni. Next base: position 52,778,005 of record NW_024543064.1, read on the forward strand.
GAAAGCAGAGAAAGAGAAAGATAGGGTTAATGCAAAGAGAAGTGTTAGTTTCCATGGCTTGCCTACAGTAGGCTCAAGTGGGTGACCTTTTAAAAAATATCTCAGGCGAAGCATGAGGGTGGTTTTGGGGGGGATATCTTAAATACAGCTCCTATTATCACAAATTATGCAACTGGTTTTTCACATTTGGGGAAATCACAGTGTCAATGCATCTAGAATGTGACCAGTGAGCCTCTACTTGGGAAAACCACCTTTGTGAGCATGGCAACTCTCCTGCAAGGTAAATTCAACCAGTGAATTTTGCACAGTGATATATTTAGCAATTCCTTGCTTAATAAAAGCAACAGGTGACAAGGGGCACATTGATGTTTAGTATGAGATAAGTGAAACTCCACTTGGATTCTAAAAGCAGGGTCTTTGGATGAAATGGTCCTGCACTCTTCTTGCCTTGCACAATTGCCTGGCTCTGGCTCTCCTGATTTTGTTTTTCTTTTCCAAATGTAACATTGATCCTAATGTCCAGGTCAGATCTAGCTAAACTTTTTAAAGGTCATTTGAAGTGGGCTCTTCACTCTTGAGCTTGTATTTCCTCGGTGAAGCAACAGGCATAAACTCTGGCATCCGTTCTTCCAGCCACTGTCGCAGCTGCAAGTCTGTTTTAGAAAGTGGATATGGTTTCCTCAATATGTTTTAAAATGCAAACAGAACGTCTCTCATAGACTTTTACATGAGTTAAAAGAGATAATATATATAGGACTAACTCAGAATAAGTACAAAATAAAAGATGTAATTATAACAGCTAATGGCAATGGTCTCTCTGTAGGCAGTGTTAGATAGAGTTGAACTGTTCTCAGTGGTTGTTTCATAGACTCTGTGTCTAAATCATGTAAGCTGTTCAGGCTGCTTGTTCTTTTTATGGTAGCTGACCTATGATGACCATCATCAATATAATAATAATATATTATTATTATTATAGAGTTCTTTACCCTTCCAATCAAATGAGGACAACCAGGCTCTGGTGGTAGCCCTTAGTCACTTCTGAAGAGAATGTCTTCAAGAATAATAAGCCTAGGTGCATGTCATTAAAGATAGCACACTAATGCCACTTGTGCATTAATGGTTTAATTATAAAATGATCATAGATTTATAAAAGGTTTTAACAACTAACCAATAGTACTTGTGCCTACCACTGTGCCCTTCTATTACTGTGTTAAGACACCATGACCAAGGCAACTTATAGAAGAATTTATTTGGGGCTTATGGTTTCAGAGGGTTAGAGTCCATGATCACCATAGTGAGGAGCGTGGCAGCAGGCATGATACTGGAGCCGCAACTGGGAGCTCACACCTGGATTCACACATGAGAAGCAGAGAGTACCTGAAAATGGGACAAGTCACTTAAAATCCTTTCAAAAACATCAAAACCAGTTCTCAAGGACACACCTACGCCCAAAAGGCCACAAGTCCTATTTCTTTCAAATTTTACCAACTGGGAACCAAGTACTCAAATTAGCACATTCCACTTCCTGGCCCCCATAACCTTGTGGCCCTAACATGATCCAAAATGTATTTAGCCTAACTTCAAAAAAATCCATGTTTTCATTGAGTCTCAACACTGTTTCAAAGTCCAAAGTCTTGTGAGACTCAAAGCAAACTCTGAATTGAAAACACCTGTAAAACCTAAAAATATTACATATTTCCAATATACAATGGCAAAGAACGTATATTACCATTCCAAAAGGGAGGAATTGGGGCATAGTGAGGAAATACTGTATCAAAGCAAGAATGAAACCCAGCAAGGTAAACAATAAATCCTGTGACTCCATATCTGATGTTGGAGGGCTTAGATCGCTCTGCCTTTCTGGCTTCAGAGACTACAACACAATTTTGTCTCTTGGATTGATCCCACTCCTAGTGTATAGCCCTCCTTGATAGATATTTTATGACTCTGGCATGTTCAACATCCCATGGTCTTCAGTGCAATCTAGACTTCCCTTTCATTGCTTCATACAATGACCTTTCAGGACTTCTTAACCCCTCAGAATTTTCATACAGGGCTTACCCTGCCACGTGTTGATTGACCTCTAAATCTAGAACGACGTGGATGATGTTACCAAATTTGGATGCCCACTTGGGATGGAGTCTGGTTCCTTCAAATTACATCTACAGCCTGCCACTAGTGACACACCTCCAATAACAAGGCTTTCTCTCTCAGTTCTTTATAAATACTCCCACCAACTAGGGACCAAATATACAAACATATGAGTTTATGGGAGCCATGCTCACTCAAACCATTTATCCTATTAACATGTTTTTCTGCTCCAGCAACACAGTTTGCATTTAGTAGTCATGTATTCTTCACTTTTGATGTGGAACACCTTCTGCATCATCTTTTTTACTTTATATTTGGCTCGATACTTTTTTAAGGAAAACTGGCCAAATACTTTGTAGCACATTCATTCATTAGCTTGGCATTTCCTCCTATCTTCCTGGTTGTTCACATCCACAGAATGATACTGGGTACTCTCCAGTTCACTGACTCAAGAGGCACATGAAACCCACTTGTCCCATTACTGGAGATGCTAATTCTGACTCCTCCTAGTCTTTGGCATAATAATACTTTCATTACTCCGCGACTAACACAGCATAATAGTAATTTCATTACTCCATGGCTAACACTCTTCTAGACCTGGCCACTGGAATTCTTTCAAGCTGACTCCTGTATCCTTCATCATTTGCTTATGTTTTATTCTGAATGCTGTTATAACACAATAAAACAGATCCCCTCCCATCACACAACTCTGTTGATGACCTTACTGCCCTAACAATGACTGTGGCTTAGCTGTGTCTGTATGTATTTTCCAGATGGTGTTTGCATGTCCATTTCACTTCTCAATGACCACTGTGCTATCTGGCATTACCGGCGGTTCATTGGTAGCATCTTTGAAATATTTTGTAAGGACCCAACAGAACAATTCATCATGGCCACTTGTGCTCAAAAACATACTTTCTACATGGTTCTTGGGCTGGATTCTATTTAATTAACTTTTGATTTTGCATTGCAAGACCCTGATATACATTAGAAGGTCACCGCCCAGCCATTTATCTTTTAAAGTAACTAGACTGGTTATTTTTTTCAATGTTCCATCAGGTTAAAACAGTTAGCAATTTTTCTCCTTGCAGCGTCCCTTCAGCCCGGAGCAGACGGATAATAGATCAGCATAGGTTCAACTGCATTACAACATTAGTCATCAATTAGGTTTAAACCAGAACTGTAATATATCATTTATCTTGCCTGCCACAGCTCTTTTGAACATTTAATTTTTTAAGGCCTCTTAGGGTTTTTTTTTTCGCTTCTCTTCTGAACTGGCCTCCTGCCTTTCTCCTTTGTCTCCGGCACAGACATCTCCTTAAGGAACAATAAAAATTAGATTTGTTTGACCTGCTCTCAGGGTTCATTTCAGAGAGATGGATTTTAATAGCTTTGACTGGTTGGGCAGACAGCTTTTATGCAATATTCCAGACATTTACTCACTGTCTTTTGCTGAGCCCTAAGCAGGTGTGTGTGGAAGAAGGCACTCTGTGTGCCACGGGGGAGCTCCTTACCATTCCCTTCACAGCAGACAGTAGTCAGAGAAACTGTTTGCCCACACGTGGTGGGCATCTCATTAGGAGGTACAGTCATTAGCTAGCCTCCCTGCATCTAGTAGCCTGTTTTAATCTCTTCCATCCTACATTTATTACATTGTTAATTGAGAGGGATAGCTTTGCTCAATGAGGTCTTTCTAAGATGGGCTGGGTTGTAATGGGGTCTCTGCTTTTACATTACCTTCTTCATGAATATTCTGCCTCAGGCGCAGGATGTTTTCTCATTTCAAGATAGATTGAGGTCATGATGAGAGCATGTATTATAGCCGCACTACCCAGAATTTGGATTCTGATGCAGCCATTCACGAGGTGATCCACTGTCTGAAGCTTTCAGTGCCCACCGCATCAGAATAATGATACCCACCTCACAGCACAGTTGCCAGGCTTTGTTTATTTGTTTTGGTTTTCCTTTAAAAAGCCGTGGGTTACTGTGGCATGTCTGACATAAATCCAGATTTTTTTTTGACCTGTAGAGATGACAATCTTCAAGCCTCAAATATCTACTGAACATCTACTTGGTAGCAGGCAGTCTTCTAGGTAGGAGATGCAGCAACAAACCAAATAGACAAAATGTTTGGCCCTTAGAGATTCAATTTTTATGGGCGACAATAGCAGAAAAGGTAAGTAAGGCAATGATGTGCTAGATAGTGCTGAGCACCAAGTAGAAAATGAGAGTGCACTTAGTTGAGGTTATTAAATAAGACAGAAATGATGAATAAAATATTAAATAAATATATTAACAGAAGATGTTTCTCTCTAGTATCTGGCACAAAACCAATTGCACATTCATAATTTTTATTTATGCAAATCACTCTTTTCTTATTTTTTACATATTTTTTAAAGTTAGACATCACATCATCCATCTTCCCTTTCTTCTCTCCAATCCCAGCCTCTACCCCACCACACAAACACATACCATGGTCCCTGTTATAGGATATTTGAGCAAACTGTGTAAGGATGTGTCACTGTTTTACCTTGCCTGCCTAAGGCTACTGATTGGTTTAATAAAGAGCTGAATGGCCAGTAGTTAGGCAGTAGAGGTTAGGCGGGACTTCCAGGAAGAGAGAGGAACTTGGGAAAAATCGAGGCACACAAGGGAGGGGCCAGTGAGACATAGGAGGAGTCAAATATAGAGAATAGAGGAGAGATTAAAAAAAAAACCCTCTAGATTAATAGTAGTAGGTTAATTAACTTATAAGCGCTAAAGGCAAAGTTTTCATAATTAATAGTAAGTCTCTGAGTTACTATTTGGGAGCTGGTGATCCCTAAGAGAAAGTCCAACAAGAAAGTTCTACAACACTCCAATTCTTTCCTCTTGGAATCATAGCCCATTTTCCTTTGAATGTGTGTGTGTGTGTGTGTGTGTATGTGTGTGTGTGTGCTGTCTGTTGTTTCTGTCCTGCCCAATCCTGCAGTCATTCAGTCCCAAAGAATCACACAGAGGTCTACATCAGTTGTGAACTGATTAGACCAGTATCTCAGGCTCTTCTTATTAACTAATTCTTATAACTTATATTAGCCAACAATTCTTGTCTGAGTTAGCCACATGGCGTGGTACCTTTTTTGGCAAGGCAGTCACATCTTGCTTCTTCTGAGGCTGGGTCAAGACTCTGAACTTAAACTTCCCTCTTTCCAGAATTCTCCTATTCTCATTGCCTCGCCTCTACTTCCTGCCTGGTCATTTTGCCTATACTTCCTGCCTGGTTACTGGCCAATCAGCATTTTATTAAAAATAATACAATTGACAGGGTACAGACCATTGTTCCACAGCATATATGTGTAATTATATAATTTATATTATATATATGAATATATATAAGGCCTAAATATATAAATATATCCTACTCACTTCATTTAGTGTTACCTGTGTGTGTGTGCTTTCAGGGCTGATCACTTGTTTTACACATTAATTCAACATCTGTGAAAATAATATTTTAGGCTACACATGGATCCTCTAATCTCTGAGTTTTTTTCAAACTGTGAAGTGTTAAATTATTTCATTCATTTATTTATTCATCCACTGAGCCTCTATTTTATACAAGGCACTTTGCTAAGAGCCAGTGTATGGAAATGAATAGGCAGTTTCCTGTGTGCCAGTTGCCCATAGTCTAATGGACTCTCAGCTACAAAGGAAGCCAAAGAGTCCTGGAGACAAGAGGAGAGTTGGACTGGAGCCTAGAAGGAAGGATAAGGGGAAGAACTACAAGCTGACAGATCTGGCCAGACACGTGGCACGGCAGACTTTCTGCTTCTTGATGCTGATGGGAACGCCCGTCAATGATCCCGGCTTCTGGACTGCCCACTCTGCTTTCTCAGCTGTTTCTTTGAAGCCACCTCAAGATCTAAGAACAGGGCGAGAGCAGGCCGGACAGCTGGTGAGACTCAAAACAGATTTCTTTTATATGATGGAAGCCCCCAGTCTTCTGCTTGAAGAAGAATAAACTATCAGCTAAAGCAAAGATTCATGCTGAGGAAAGATTCTCCGACCAAAAAAAATGTATAAAATTAGTTGGAGTTTTCCAAACAAGAGTTTAATGTGTTTAGAGAGTTCCTTTTTAATCTTGACCTTGTCAAGAATTAGATGTTTGAATGTAGATTTTGAATAATCTATTGATTAGATTAGATAAGTTTTGACTCTGGGAATAAAGCCATAAAATTAATTACTCTGGTAATTAATGGTGTTAGGATGTATCCCAGATGGTAAAGGGCTTGACTGGCATGCGAGAAGCCCTGCACCACATGGATGAACCTGCAGTCCCAGGGCTTGGGAAGTGGAGGCACAAGGATCAGAAGTTCAATATCATTGTTTGCTACATAGGAAGTTCTAGACCATGCTGGGCTGCAGGAGACCTTGTCTTAGAACAAGCAAACAAGCAAGCAAATAGCGCAAAGGACTTGCAAAAGTTTTTCAGTTTCTGCTAATTCCTATGGCTGTTCCCTAACCTGTTTACATGTCTCCATTGGTCCATCTGCTTTTGAGCTTTATCTCTAAGCATCATATTTTGCACTACGCTATACAAAATTTGGGTTCCTGTATTCCAGAAAAGAATGAGTCTCTGGGTTGCATTTTTGACAATTATTTATATTCTTCAAGAGTTTGTTAGACAACATATTATTATAAAATAACAATAACTTCTCTCTGTTCAGACCATATAGCATGAAAACTGAAAGAGACAGGACAGTGCAGGTTCTATTTTTCCCTTCCATAAAGAAGAAAAACAGAACACAGAAGAACCTTATGGGAGCAGCAGGGGTTCCTTCCTTGCCCCTGAGTGGTGGGAGCATCAACTTCCCACCTCCCCCCATCTCTGGATGAGCAGTAATATCACAATGATGAGCAGATCATCTCAGTTTGTTTGAAATTTGTTCCAGGCTTAATACTGAAAGCCCAGCACCTGTCAATAGATGCTGAGCCAGGACTGGACAAACTTGGTTAACTGGTCACCCAGGATGCTGGATAAAATCACTCCTGTATCACTGGACATGGGTACATTAACGAAGTCAGTAAAACTTACTGATTTAGAAAAAAACAAATGAAAGTCATGCTGGGGACGTTTTGTTTCTTTGGTGGCATAGGTGGTGCTCTTCTTCAGGGACTCCCCAGGAAGAAGCTGATGATGAGATAGGACACGGTACAGAATTATGAGGTTACAGTGGCCACGTGAGCCCCTCCATTCATTCTTTGAGTAGCTACTGAAGGGACTTCTAAGTATTCTTTGAAGGTTGTTTTTCTTCTTTGGAAGATAATCATACTTTGGGTATAAATGGGTGAGTGGAGGATAAGTTTCCGGATGTTATCAACATGAGAGCATCCCAAAGACAGCATTTCCTAGAGGAGATGACTCTACCTCTGTCTCTTCAAGACAGCACAACACTAGGAGAGGCAATAGAGCGCTTGCTTTACGTGGGCGAATTAACTTCCCAAGTAATTAACAAGGTTGCTTTGTTGTCTGTTTTTGAGAAGACATTTCCTCAAGAAAAGAGAATGATAGATGGTGTCAGGACAAGTGAAGAGGCCAAGGTCTTTTAGAGACGTGGAGGCCTTAGGACAGCTCATTTCTATTTAGGGGATCTCAGTGCTTTTGTTGGAGACACTAAGCTATGCCTGCCTCAGCTACTTTAACCCTACGAGGGAGGTGAAAAAGCAGCTAGTTCACCCACCCGTGAACAATGTCCTGATTTTAAGCAGGCAGGCTCAATGTCCCATTCTGCCGAGACTCTTTGGATTTAGAGACAGTTCTGGCTCTGAGACTGAACCATTTACGATCAGGGACAGATCACCTAGCTAACCAGAGCTGCAGTTTCTTCATCCACACACTTTTATTTTGTATAAACCACAGCAAAGTGCTGAAGTGCCGACCACTGCCTGGGAGATTAGGGACCTCTTAAGTAACTCCTAGCACAGTGTTAGAGCTGGGTAAGATGCATAAGGTACCTGGGGACCCAGGAATTTACTTCAAGGACGTTAAGCTCTCCCTCATGCAACAATTTTCACCAAAACCAAATTTTCATTAATGGATTAAGTGATTTGCAGAGCAAATGTTATTGATGCTGATTATGTTTTTATTATTTTTCTGTACAACACAGTACACGATTTCTGATTTTCATTATTCTGATTGTTTTGTAATAAAAAAATGCCTTTGTAAAAGTAAATAAAGAGGAGCCTACTAATCCATCAGTGTTTTTCCTTGTCAAATTGAACTGATTATAGCTTTTGTTATTTTGAGTTTTCTTTTATGAATATTCAGTCCTCAAAATTCAGTGTCAAAATCTGCTTAAGAATAGCTCAGAATTTGTTGATTTATAGTCATCAGTATATAATGTATATAACATAGTACATAATATATATGTATATAATATAGCTTTGTCTGCTATCAGTTTTATTCCTGCCAAATCTGTCTACTAGTCCTGTTTGTTAAAATTACCCAGGCTTTAAACCACAGTGATAAATGGTCCTCACTGGGTCTTCTAAAGCAAAGACAGAGCATTGGGAAGGCAAGGCGGTAACATGACTGAGTCAGACTATAAACAGTGGTCTTGAAGGATCCTACTTCATTCTGGGTCCATTTCCCACCCCCTCCCTCTCCCCCAACCCCCTGCCAAGTCCTGGCCTCTGACATTACACACACCTGAAACTTGACTCCACCTGAGCTGGCCTCTTTTTTTTTTTTTTGTTTTTGTTTTTTTTTTTTGTTTTCTCACAAGAATTATTGCAGAGCAGAGGCACATTAAAGTGCTCTTTACCCTTGCCAAGTTTCCTAAGTAGTTTGAATTCAGTGCTGGCCTCTTTTTTACTCTTTCCCAGTCCAGCCCAGCTAAATTTGCGTCTTAATTTTCAACAAAACAAAACTTAATTTAGTAAAAACCTTTTCTGAACACAGATGTGTGGTGGTGAGTAAAAGAAAATGCTGAGCGAAGTACTTAATTTTATGATCTTGGCTTCTCATCTGCAAAATATGGATCTGAACCTGTCTAGCATCTTGAGCTATCATAAAAAATATCCTCCATTTTCTCCTCGTCTCCAACCTGCACCAAGTGCTCTTTGCCAGCTGCCGCACACTCAGAGCCGGACACCTGTGGAATCCCAGCAGTCAGTCCACGTCATTGGGACTGCCTGTGAATGGCCCGATGACATTTTTAAGCAACAGAATTTTCTGAGAGTGGCTACTCATAAATGATGGTTTACGGCTACTTCCGGCCTAAAAGTCTGGTTCAAAGGCTACATGTTTTATACCCGCAAGCTTCAGAGAGAGATAATTTTTGTGATTGTGTCCGTTTTGTTTTTTTTCCAGCAAGGGATTGAGCTTGGCATTATTCCCACCCACCTGAACAAGACCCACAGAACGCAATAGGCATCCTATAAATGGATCCTGAGTAGAGACCTCAGCTAAATCTGGCAGGGACAGTCTTATAGGAGAGCTGAGAGGTGGGGATGGAAGGTCTGAGGACTCAAGGACCTTCCTCCTCCTCCTGCCCAGAACCTTCGGAAAGCCTTTCAACACCTTGATTTCTATGTGCTCTGACACCACATGAATTATGGGCCCGTTCCAGCTGCGCGCTCAACCCTTGTCTGGAGAGGTGCCAGCCGCCGATTGGATCAGCTCAAGCAGTGATGAGGTAGTTAAGGCTGAGCGGAGTGCAGCTGGCTAAGCAAATGGGTAAATATTTTATAGACTGTACGGTAAATAATATATATATGTTCAGAGAAACAAGGTGAATCTTTTATAGGTTTGAGCCCCCGTTAAGCCTGCAATTAAATGCTGGTGCTGGGAGAAGCAGAAGCAGGCTTCTAAACCTCCCACCCTACTGAGAATCAAAGGCCTACCCGTAAATCCTCAGCGACAGGTTGGTACTGTTCACTGAGGCTGGATTGCTCGAACTGAATGTCTTTCTTTTCTATTAAAAATAAGAAAAGCCCTTTTCCTTATCCATTGATACAAAAACACTTCATTCTATTTGTACATTTTAACTTGTTTTTATTGGCATGTCTACGTAAGACCTTTGTCTGTTAGATTTATTTCAGTCCCCATGCAGTTCCAGTAAGATGAACAAAGTAGTTGTTAATAAACATTTTCATTTCACTTGCTTGTTGAGGCCCCACTTTGTGCCAAGCCCTTCCCTAAGTCAGGACTTCTTAAACCTTTCCCACATTTTACATCTTTATTGATGAAATAAACATTAAGAATTGTTTATAAAACAGTGCATTTATAGGTATATAAAATGGATAAACAAGTCAAACATTTTCTGATAAATCACAGAGAAATCTCTATTAAATGGTTCTTTGCTACACATATGATGACTTATGAAACTCAAGTAAGTCATCAATTCAAATCATTTTTAACACAATACAATCCAAGAAGGCAAATATTGAAAGTGGTTTTTTTTTCCAGAATTAAACTCTTACTTTTCTGTAAGCATTGAAAATTTTGTATGGACAGTAAAATAAAATACTAAATAAAAATAGGATGCTTCAATTTCTAACATACAGTAGTCTTGAATCTGAGCCAAGATATTTTCGGTGGTTTTCATTGGCACTGCATGGCCGAATGCCTTCCACAGGGCAATGCCAGCCTTTTGCATGTTCATGTCAAGGCATTAGTGAGGTTGACTGATACACCAGGGGTGAGAGCTGTCAGAAACACCTGGGATTCGTTGCAAGTTGAATTTGGAATTTGTGTTTGATTGTTTCATGTTCAGAACCATTCTACTGCTACCAAATATGGACCCATGATGGGTCTTGAGATATAATCTAAGAAGCTGAAAAATATACAATGTAGGAATAACTTGAAAGATTTGATATTTACAAAACGTCCTTTGCTTGAGAGTATATAATTGACCCTGTGCCTGGTGATTGTGTGATCAGCTCCTGTGACCTGCAATTTAAAAACCTGGACTCCAGGTTCAGGCACCCTAGGACTGAAGTAAGAAGTCTTGTGGTTAGGAGGGCAATGGGAATCAAGATAATCAAAGTGGGGAGATAAGGGCTGAGGAGAAAAGTAGACAGAATGGGGGAAGAGAGGGTTTGTGATAGAGGGTGTGCTCATATTGTGGGGGCCAGGAAAGTGGGGGGGATAGGTAGGTGGAGTGAGGGGGGAAACAGAACAGGGGGAAGAGAGAGTTTGTGAAAGAGGGTGTGCTCATATTGTGGGGGCCAGGAAAGTGAGGGGGGATAGAGAGGTGGAATGGGAAACAGAGGGAAAACAGATTAGGGGAAAGAGAAGGTTTGTGATAGAGGGTGTGCTCATATTGTGGGGGTCAGGAAAGTGAGGGTGCAGATGAAGAGGGGGAGTGGAAGAGGGAGGGGAAACCAAAGGAGGAGAGAGAGACAGACAGACAGACAGGAAGACAGAGATAGACAAAGACAGAGAGACAGGGAGAAATAGCAGGCATAAGGGTCTCACCCTTTCCCTTCAAAGGCATACCCCCAGTTGCTCAAGCTTTTCCTAGTCAAGCCAATTCTCTTAAAGATTTCACACTTCCCAATAGTGTGACATGCTGAGGATCAAAACATAAGCACAGAACTTTAAAAAATATTTAAAATTTAAACTGTAAAATGCCGGGCAAGGTAGCACATGCCTTTAATCCCAGCCCAGCGCTTGGAGGCAGAAGTAGGAAAATCTCTGAGAGTTCGAGGCTAGCCTAGTCTACAGAGAGAGTTCCAGGACAGCCAGAGCTACACAGAGAAACCTTGTCTCAAAAAACCCATAATAATAATGATGGTAATGATAATAATAATAATAATAAACCTGTACCACACATATGGGTAGAAAGAAATTAATTAGCTACTGTAATAGCTCAGGCATTTGAGAGACTTAGAGGATAGAAACATTATAAGGATGACGCAATTGGGTAGTTGAGTACAATCAATACACTGGCAAAATATGAAAGCTTGTGTGATTAATCACCAATTTATATGGATCTCAGCAGTCCTTCTTGGCAGCATGTAAAGAAACTCTCATTTGCTGAAAAAAAAAAAAAACTAACCCTCAGGCCCAGAATTCAATTGTAAAGATGGCAGAGATCTAGAAGAAATCCAATTTATTTATTTTTATTTGTTTTTTAACCACAGTAAGATGGCTGCACTGAAGTCAGGCCCCTAACTGGGCAGGAGTAAAAGGCTAAGACTTTGAGGAGGATCTCTGGGGTGATGTCACTTGAAAACCATAAAACTTGCAGACTTTTCTAGACTTTCAGGACTGTGGAATCACATATTTATCTTCGTTAAAGATTAGTGCACCACTCTCTCTTAAATGGATGGAAATAGAAAACACTATCCTGAGTGAGGTAAGCCAGACCCAAAAAGAGGAACATGGGATGTACTCACTCATATTTGGTTTCTAGCCATAAATAAAGGACATTGAGCTTATAATTCATGTTCCTAGAGAAGCTAAATAAGGTGAATCCAAAGACAAACACATAGGCATCCTCAGGAATATTAACCTTCATCAGGCGATGAAAGGAGACAGAGACCCACACGGGAGCACCGGACAGAAATCTCAAGGTCCAAATCAGGAGCAGAAGGAGACGGAGCACGAGCAAGGAACTCAGGACCACGAGGGGTGCACCCACACATTAAGACAATGGGGATGTTCTATTGGGATCTCACCAAGGCCAGCTGGCCTAGGTCTGAAAAAGCATGGGATAAATCCGGACTAGCTGAACATAGCGGACAATGAGGAATACTGAGAACTCAAGAACAATTGCAGTGGGTTTTTGATCCTACTGCACGTACTGGCTTTGTGGGAGCCTAGGCAGTTTGAATGCTCACCTTACGAGACCTGGATAGAGGTGGGCAGTCCTTGGGCTTCCCACAGGTCAGGGAACCCTGATTGCTCTTCGAGCAGATGAGGGAGGGGGACTTGATCAGGGGAGGGGGAGGGAAATGGGAAGCGGTTGTGGGGACGAGGCAGAAATCCTTAATAAATAAATAAATTAAAAAAAATAATGTAAAAAAAAAGAATAATGTAGATGCTTCTGTCTTGCCAGGTAAAGACGACCCACCCACTCCTGCCCTATGCCACCCACCACGGATACACGCCTTCACTTCTTTTCATGACCAACAAGCCAGTAATCAAGTGAGGTCATAACAAAACCAAGGAGGTGCTGGTACTAGGTTGCCAGATATGGCGATGCACCTGAGAAGCTGAAGCAGGAGGATTGTGAGTTTGAAGCCACACTTAGTTCTGGGCTATATAGTGAACCCCTGTCTCAAAAATGAATGCATGGATGAAGGAATTTAAAGCATAAATAAGTTAAGTTAATGAAAAAAATAAATGTAGAGGATGAAAGAGAGATTACATTCTGAAATAGCAAAGGGATCTAGCAACACAAACCAGCAGTGCTGGGAGGGTATGCTTTGGTTGGAATTTAAACAGTGACAGATAAAGGAAAAAAGGGCACAAAACATTCTCAATAATATAGTCTGTCTGAACATCTTGGAAGGGACTCTAGGAGAGGACACTGACATCCTATAAAGGGCTCCCAAAAGCTTCATAACAGGGTTTGCCCGTGCTGGTTGAAGGATTAACAAGAGGTTCATTAGCAAACGGGAGAAAGGGGGATAAAAAAGAAGCAAGCATATCTGAATGAGCTCAGAGGTAAGCCCACAATCAGAGGACATACTGTTTATCAAACTTGGCCAAGATGTAGACTGAAAAGTATAATTGGAAATCTTTGGACCCTCAGGCATGTCTCAGCTAATAGTAGACAACAGCATCACAGACCTTGTTCCCTGGCATCAGTGGGGAGAGATCACAACAAATGATTGATTCATTTGGTGGTACTTAGCTACTAGAAGCAAGGTCAGGATGGCCCACCCCTCAGAAAGTGATGTGAACAATTTATAGAAGGCAGAATCTCTAGGTGCAATATGTATTATCGCCATGGCTGGTGTCATTCAATCTGTACCCCAAAAAATCTACAGTATACAATCAAGAGATTCTCTACTTTCTGGACCTAAGTTAATACGTGGGTTCAGAATCTACTGGAAAAATACTAAAGCACCCTGAAATACCAAAGAAGCACATTTAACAATGATTTTTCCCCAGAATCTTCCCCCAGAGAGCATACAGCCTTTTACATGAGCGGGTGAGCAGACACAGGGACAAGGGGTATGTTCATGTTTCAGGGACTGCTGATCCCAGGTTCTGGATTGACAGCTTCATCTGGGAGTGAGAAGTAGTGTCACATCTCCCTGCTAAGAAGGATGTACAGGACTGCTAAGTGAATGGAATCCTGGCCTAAGCCCAGCTCAGAGTGTCCACTGGGTCCCATCCAGCACAGAAACTTTGGTTCCTGATTGTATAATTAAAATATATATAGAAGGTAGCTGACCCTGCATTCGGTCCTTGGCTTATAACTAATGATCAAAGTAGGAAAAGTGAAACAAAAGCCATTTAAATTAATACTTTACTGGTCACAGCAGAAAATTAAAACTAATATTCCACCCCAGGAACATGTAAAATGCAGAAACTTACAGTCATTAAATACCTTAAAAAGGCAGGGGTGGCAAACTACATGTCCGGTTTAATTTGTCTGTCTGGTCCAGTACCATGAGGCCTCATTCATAAGATCTCGTCTAGCTATTGAGTCTGGCAAAAGATTCAATGAGAGAACATCAGACCAAATCTAAACTTGTGATAAAACAGTATTCCTGAGGAAATGAACAGTTTGGGGATTTTTTGAAGGGTCCATAATTCTCCCTGTTCAGAATCAACATATATTTTGGGTATAGGTTTGCCTTTTGAGTTTGTAAACCTTTCTCTAGAACTACTATTCAAGGATTTTCAAATGAATCATCAATAGACATTATTAATGGTATAATATTATGCCAAGAAACTCATTTCCTTGTAAAGGGGGCAAGTGGGTGCGTGATTGGATTAGCTGGTCCTATTACATGCTGTATGACCCAGTGCTGCCCCTGTGACAGAGTAATGGGATGGCCATTGGAAGAATCATCTGAAGCACCAGGTTTGAGGTGTGACCTTGTAAAAATATTCATCATCTCCCAGAATGAAATAAACATGCTAAATCAGTGACCATTATATAGTGTTATGTCCCAATACATAGGATTTGTTGGTTTGATAACAAAGGAGCAGCGGATGTTCTTATTTGCTGTCACTTCTAATATCCACTCGGAGAATATGTGCCTCTTGGCTTCACTATTTTGGACTCAGCAGGTTTGGAACCAGATCCCTCAAAGTAGGGAATCTTCACCAGATACATTCTAAGTGTCCTAAAAGTGTTCAGATGTCGCTGTCTTCTGCCACCTTGGGAGTCTGAGTTCAAAGGGAAGCAGAGAAAGATAGAAATAAGTACCTTAGACAAATAATTAACTAGAGATAGGGTATCTTCTATACAACCAGGACCTGAAGGAGTAGGTTTGACCTCCAGAGCATTCACCGTGTCATCTTTTGGTGCCCCCCTGTCGTCTAGTATTAATAGCAAACAGATTTTATATCCATACTTCCTCATGGAGGAAGGTATAGACTAGCCTGCTCTGCATAGCTAGAAGGTGAGGAAGTTATAAAATTGGTACAAAACTGGAAAGGATGACTATCTGAGGGACCAACTGCAGCATCAGCAACTCATCTACCCTACCCTCCTTCATCTTCCTATGGGATAAAACGAAATTTGGAATCTTATATTAACTCATTCCAGTTGTGTCGAACTTGGTATCTAAAGCCTGTGATTCTGAAAAGCAACGGAAGCAACTGTTAGTGGACGTTGTGCTACCCCACAGATACTCTTTTTCGGAGTGAAGATCTCATTCTTTCAGCATCCATGGGTCTAATGATCTTCCAAATGATGAGGAGCAGATGGGAAGGCTGTGAGAAGAGGGACACCTATCAAGATTTAAATTTGGAGTGAAGATGAAATTTGAGACATAAGCAATTTTGGTTTAAAGTCATTTGAAGGCATTCTGTTATTCCAGAAGGGTTCTTGGTACTAAGAGAAGTCTATGCCTCTCACCTCACTGCAGATCTTCAGATTTGTGATGGCAGGCAAAAACTACTCTCTGCACTGGACATTGCGCTGGACTCAACATGTGGAGGCTGCAGCTGTTCCTCTCTTCTCCCTGGGGGTCCGCTGGGGTATGCCATATTTCTCTCAAACATTCCTGGAATATTTCTTGAAGCATGAACTTTTTAACTCTTTTCCTGTGGAAGATTTTTTTTTTTCTAGCTAAGTTACAAACTGACATGGAAACTCACAGAACTTCTGTATACAGACCAGAAGGGATTCCCTTTGGTGGCCAGTATCCTGTTCTCATAAGCCTAACCCACTGAAATCCAATCATTTATTTGCTTGCTCCAGAATTTCATTGAAAATGGACTTGGTCAAAGGTACATCACGAGGTGGAAGCTCTTTGTATTCCAAATGAATTAACCCACTGTGCCCAACTTAGTATGTTTGATTGTACTAAATGACAAAATGAACCATTTTTTTTTTGTTGTTGTTAATGATACTCATGGCTTTACGTAATACTTTTAAATTATAATATTGGGATAAAAGTTGAACTGGGATGGCTGTAGATTCCTAATAAGAGAATGAAAGTCTGCAAGAAAAATTCTTTGGAGACAAAACTAATATATAACATTACAGATTTACAATTTTCCCTCTGATATTCTAATAGCCCATGGGAGATTCACCATTACTTCTTTTATAGCAAAGGGAATTAGGATCCAAGGACCAATGAACTTGTTCAAGTTTTCCCAGCTTGTCTAAATCAGTTCATGTAGACTGTCTGAGGTCTTTTCACAAGCCTCAGTCTCTGGGGACAATTGTCATCTTTCTGAAAGGCTGAATTTCTCCAGAAGTCAAAGCATGCCTTGCCCAGCCACTGGGCAGAGCTTTGCATTTTCTTAGGAGGGAAGAGACTGATAGCAGCTGTTACACCCTACTCCCTTCCCAATGCCCCACCCTCTGACATCATGGGTGTATAGCTCATTTCTGGAAGGAATCACCTATAAAGGATCCACCCAGCATCATAAAATGAACCCATTCTCAACCAGAGGAGTCGGTTCCTGATCCCAAAGCAAAGCAAGAAGTCAATGGTTTCATGAACTTTAGATCAGATACCAGAGCCTCGGACCAGGAGCTTGGAATCATTGAAACTATTCCAGTAGTTCCATGCCAGTGATGCAAGATCACAGTTCTGTAGAATAGCCTTAAAATAGATCCAGTTGTGTCAGGAATAAAGTGTCAGTACTTAGCCTTGCAAGCAAGGTCACTCAGGACCCACGAATTCCATCTGCACCGCTTTCCCTACCACTTACGTGTTTAAAGACATGAAACGGCCCCAAGTGTCACATGCTGCAGACTTATTGCAGAAGCTGGTCTTTCTTGCTGTTGTTTTCTCTTTTTACCCCTTCATGGTCTGGATAATTCTAACTCCAGTCTCATATATTCTATGAGAAGTCTTCCTGAAAGTTCAAGTCTAGGTAAGGTACTCGGCTTAACACCATAAACATTTGACATTGTAATTATGTATTTGTCCACCCTTAGGTTGTGAGTGACACAGACCCAGGGAACACACATTGAGCAATAACAGCATCCTCAGGACTGAGCAAAGATTGACCATTGCCATGAACAAAATGTCTGAAGAGTTTGTGGACACGCATATCATCATCAGGGTGACATTCCTTCTAGGTTTGATCACTCAATAATAGTGTGCCACGTCGACTGTCCTACTTCCCAGCCTACTTCTGAATCCAATTGGTACATACGTCTTGGGGGTTTTCTTCCTCTTCATCCAGTTCTTACTCAGTATTCTTCCGTCCATGATAAAGTGAAGAGTTTTGGATTAATTCTGTTGGCAGAGAAAATCTCACACCAACCCAATAAACACTGTTGTATGGATATTAAGGATAACTATAATGAAGATTCATAATGAAAAGGAACAAACTTGTCAGGGTAAATTACAAAAAGTAAATATTGAGGCGAAAAAGAGCACCAGGAAGTAGAATGGAGCTAAATTCTATGTTCAAGGAATAAATGGATTAAGAAATAAAAAAAAGGGAGTGGTGACCTCAGTGTAGATCCCACCCAGCTAAGTTTCCAACTGGTAGAAAGAAACTAAAGAAAAGCTTAGAGTTGGGTGTGGTGGGAGCACATCTTAAATCCTAGCTCTGGAAAGGCAGAGGCTGGCAGAACTCTAAGTTTGAGGCCAGCCTAGTCTATAGAGCAAGTTGCAGAACAGCTAAGCATAGGCAATGAAGGAAGAAACGCTGGTTAAGATGTAATTGAATCAGGGGGACTCTAGCCCCAGGAAGCAGGAGAACTTGGCAACTTCAGCCATGTGGGTTCTGGCTTTAGAGTTAAGCATAGAAGAAAGGAATTATGGAATAAAGCTGCTGGAATTATGGAATTAAGGTCAGTTAAATGTTAGGGGAGTCTGTGAATGGAGGCCTCATAGAGAGACCATTGCATGAAGCTGTGAAGTTGAAGCCTGGATTGCTTTGGAGAACCTGAGATGTCAGAGATGCCAGAGTTGTGGAATGAAAGCAGAGATGAGCTGCTAACAGGGAATGTAATCAGCCCAAGAGAAAGAAGACTGTTGCAATGAATGGAGTTGGAGATATGGAGAGCATTTTGGCATCAAATGTGGAGATGTAGAGTTTGGAGTTTGCCCAGCTGGTTTTTGGTCTTATTTTGGTCCAGTACTTCCTTACTATGTTCCCTTCCCTATGTTTTGTAAGGCTTCCCTGTTGTAGGAGGCTGCTTGTTTGTTCCCTGGCCACTGAGACTCCTGAAATAACCACACAGAAACTGTATTAATTAAATCACTGCTTTGCCTATCAACACCAGATTCTTATTGGCTAGCTCTTACATCTTAATTTAACCCATTTCTATTAATCTGCATATTGCCACATGGCTGTGGCTTACTGGCAACGTTCTGTCTAGTGTCTGTTTCTGGCAGAGCTACATGACTTCTCCTTGACTCTGCCTTCTTTCTCCCAGCAGTCAGTTTAGTTTTGTCTGCCTAGCTCTACTTGCTCTATTACAGGCCAGTGCAGATTCTTTATTCATTAACAAATAAAAGTAAAACATATACGTAAGGACCTCATACACCACTTCCCCACCATGGAAAGTGTGAATGACACTTTGTCGTCATTGTCGTCTAGTTTGCTTAAAACAGCATAACCAAAACCTTATGAATAATGAATTGTACTGTAATGCTAGGAAAGAGATGTCACCAGGTGAGAAGGTTTTTTTTTTCATTTCTGTTATGTTTTGTGGCCTACACAGGCCACCATTGAGTGAGATATTGCTATGTGGTACCTAACTGTTTTACAAGTTCCAAAATAAGATGGGTCATTTTAAGCATCTGGGTCATGGATGTTATTTGGGTTTATCTGGATCACTAACTAGGTCATAAGCCCTGGAGAAGAAGCTGCTGCTACTGTTCTGCTAAATGGACAACGAATCTTTCAACCTCCATCAGAGAGGCTTCTTTTTTTAAGAAGGTGGCAGTTAATACAGAGATCCACAATTGGTCAGCATACAAAAAATAAGAATAATAACCTGGGTGCTGTGGAACAATGGTCTGTACCCTGTCACTTGTATTTTAAATAAATGCTGATTGGCCAGTAGCCAGACAGGAAGTATAGGTGGGGCAATGAGAATTCAGGGAAGAGGAAAGTTTCAGTCTGCAGTTGTTACCCAGATACAGAGGAAGCCAGACACAGAGCAAGCAAGATGTGACTGCCTTGCCAAAAAAGGTAACAAGCCACGTGGCTAACACAGACAAGAATTTTGGGCTAATATGTTTATAAGAGTTAATAAGAAGCCTGAGCTAATAGGCCAACCAGTTTATAATTAACGTAGACCTCTGTGTGTTTCTTTGGGACTGAATGACTACAGGACCGGGTGGGACAGAAACCTCAGTCGACACATGGGAAAGGGTTGTGTAAGACACTTGGACCACAGAGCCTATTCTCATGGCACCCATAGGAGGTCATGATTGACAGATTTTGTTTCTTCACCTACTTCACCAATCAGGTGGCTCACTCCCAGAAGTGGAGTCAAAGCGAAAGCATCCGTCTTTCTTCCTGAATGAGGCAGGATTTTCTCTCATCTCATCTACTCCTCCCTTACTGATGCTTGGCACATAGCAAGGCCAAACAAGTGAGTTAGCTATAGTGCATTTTAGCCTTCACAAAGGGGTGCCCAGTAGGCCTAGGTAACCTGTTTCTGCAGGGAGACACCAAAGGCCCTGATCTTACCTGGGGCATCTTATGACTGTGTGTGGGTTGCCCATTGCCTGCCACAATGTGCTGTGAGTCCCCCAGAGCCTAGTCTCACAGTTCTGCTCCCTTTGGATGCCGAGATCTTGGTACAGATCCTAAAACAATATTTAAGACATGCATGAAGAAACGTAACTTGCTTCCTTTATTTAATCTCAAGTAATATGTCTAGCCTTGTAAAAGTTCCCATTTCTCCTGAATCTCAGTATCACCTTGGGTGACATTCACACACATGATGTTGACCCTATAAGGTTGTAAAAGAGGCAGGCCCTGCTGGCCCAACTGCACAGTCTCCAAGGTGAGCCTGAATGTGCCTGTTACAACCACACCTCCAGGCCTAACTCTACTAATTTGGTTTTGAAAAGATGTGCTTTTGTCCTTGTTCAAATATTGATTTGAGGTAACTTGAGCCTGGCAGAAAAGGCCTTTGCTGGGGCCAGTGGGACTGTTTGTTGCCTTAATGACATTTCTGCGTGTATGTAGAACATGGGCTGATAGTCAAGTAATCATTTCCATGGAAGATTTATGGGACTTTATGCTGTGGAAGATATTATGACAAACAGTCAATGAAGGCACAAGGCATAAATCAGGCCTCTCGGGCCAACAAAAGAGAGGTTGGAAATTTTTCTAGTTGCCTCCCACCCCTTCATTTGCAGCTGGAGATGGGGGTATTGGACTAGACATTGGGTTTTATGACAAGAGTCCTCCTCTGGTTTCCTGGAAGAATGAAGAGAAACAGGTGATGTGGGATTCTCCTCTATATGCTATGAATATGTTTTATTACCATTGGTTATTAAAGAAGTTGTTTTGGCCAATGGCTAGGAAAGCCAGACAGGAAATCCTGACAGAGATATAGGGAGAAAGTAGGCAGAGTCAGGGGGATGCAATGCAGCTGCTGAAGGAGACAGATGCTTGGGAATTTACTCAGTAAGCTACAACGTTGTGGTGATACACAGATGAATAGAAATGGGTCAATTTAAGATATAAGAGTTAGCTAAGAATATGCCTAAGCTATTGACCAAACAGTGTTGTAATTAATATGCCCTCTGTGTAATTATTCAGGTCTGAGCAGCAGGGAAATGAATGAGCAGTCACCGCTTACAGGCAGGGGAGAGGCATACTTTGGAATCAGTGTAGGTGGAGTTTTTTTTCTAGACTGCCAATCAGTTTCCTCTGCCAATCTTTTTCCAAATAGCCACACAAAAACTTATTATTAATTGTAAATGCTGGGACAATAGCTCAGGCCTATTACTAACTAGCGCTTACATTTTAAATTAGCCCATATTTCTTATTTACCCTCTTTCACGTGGTGGTACATTTATTATTATCATCTCTTGCTCCCTCTGTGTCTGACTCTGCCATTCTTCCCAGTGTCCTTAGTTTGGTTCTCTCACCTAACCTTATCCTATCCAGCCATTGGCCAGTCAGTTTCTTTATTAAAACCAATCATAGCAACATATATTCACACATTGTAAAGGACTATTTCACAGGTCAGATGCTGAGCAGGCAGGGTTCCATGACTCTCAAAATGGGTTTTACAACAAGAGCTCTTACTTCTGCAGTTCAAAGCATAGTTTGAAATATTCTATAGTAAAGATCCAAAGCTATAAAAACTAGCATGCCCTGGGTCCTACTGGGAAACAGGGGTGGTTCAGGCAGAGTTATTGGCTGTTACAAAAGAAGTCAAGGAAAATCTATATAAGATGTTAAGTAGTGGGTGCTGGGTGCTGGGGACAACACCTGGAAAGAGCAGAACCTTACTAGGCCTCAGCATTGGGCAACCTTAATAGTAACTAAGGTGGTAAGTGGAGGAAACCCCCCCCCAAAAAAAGGTATGGTTCTTGGGGGCAGGGGAGGGCTAACCTCTCTCCTCTGTTCCAAGGTCTATTGGGTCTATGTGCTCTGTAAAGTTTGGCATCTCCTTTTGAAGGGAGGAGATTAGCTTTGAGGGGATGAATGGAGAGAATCCACTCTGTATCCAGAGTCATGTATGCCACTACATGATGGAAGTCCCTACCTCCCTGGACTTTCACCACTTGGCAGCCTTCTGACTGGCAGTTGGTTTACATGGTTTAGCAAGAAGGACTTTGGTAATTTTGTTCAACTTTCTTCCCATCTTATAAACAATGATTCCGTGTCTGACTGAACAGGGGAAGCCTGTCACTAAAGTCCACAAGGAAAGAGTATTGACTATGAAATATATGTTAACTAAGAGCATGTGCACTGAGTCTGTGCACAAAGAGATCTTTGTAGTGACTGTTTCTTAGTGTCTGGTGGCTTTGGGCAAGCTACACCACCTCTCAGAGTCTCTGTTTCTTACCTGTAAAATGTTAAAAAAAAATTCTTGGGGGCTGGAGAGATGGCTCAGAGGATAAGAGCATTTCCTGCTCTTCCAAAGGTCCTGAGTTCAGTTCCCAGCAACCACATGGTGGCTCACAACCATCTGTAATGGGGTCTGGTGCCTTCTTCTGGCCTGCAGGGATACATACACACAGACAGAATATTGTATACATAATAAATAACTAAACAAATAAAAAAACTATCTAAAAAAATTCCTATAGTATTCAGGCAATGCCATAAAGCATGCAGTGCATCATTTAGGGCTGAGTGCATGGGTAGACTTTGTCAGCAGCAATGAGTCTCAGATTCAGAATACTCTCTGACATCAGGCAATGCTAAAACTCTCAACCTTTTGATTTCTACATGTTAATCTCTAATACTGTGTCTTTAGGTTTCCTGGTCAGAGCTCTACAACCTAGGGATTACTTCCAGAAGGTGTTTAGTAATCTCACCTCTTATCATTGACCTGCTCATTATATGCTTTTACGAAACCCATATCAGCTATTCCGACTAGGGTCTCCAGCTCTTCTTTCTCCGCCATAACCACGACCATAGCATCTTCCAGGCATCACAACTTGTCCAGAGCCACTGCTGGACTCTGCAGGTCCTTGCATTCTCTCTTCAGGCACGGGAGGCTTCGCCAAGGGAGGCTTGCCCCAGCTGTACTCCCTGGCACATAAAACCCAGATCGTGTCAAATCCAAAACAGAGAAGGGGTGGGCATGGGTGACCCATGCCATTAGCCTCCTTGCTCATGTACCCAACACCACCAACCCTTTTAGGGCCCAGGGAGACAAATAGCCAGCCCACAACAGAGCAGCTGGCCTTGGCCATAAGTCTGCACCATTTACCTTGGCGTTCACTGACACAGAAAATGAAGTCATTAGAAGAGGAGAAAATGGACAGGACCCCTCGACAGGCAGCAGTAAAACACACAGCCCTGGGCTGGGAGGCAGCCCTGCAGTCATGGCATCCTCGGCAGCAGCCCGTAAGAGGTAAATAATTTCAACAGTCCTCAGCTAGAAGATAAAATCCACGCTCTTAGGTACACAGAGGCCAGCTCTAGATGTTACTCTTGTTTGATAATTTCATTGAATCTATGTCCTCAAAGGTTAGGAATGTGAAGTGGGGGAAGAAAGAACGGAGAGTCTACATTTCAGAAGCAGGCAGGGAAGGCCAACACGCCTGCATGCCTACCCCCCAAGGCCTACCTCCTCCAGGTTTTCCACGTTCCCCTCTGCCCTCAATTCTCAAACCTGAGACTTGTGCCCTCTGAGGCCTCTGGAAAGCTCAGCTTCACCATTCTTTCTGTGGCTTATTTCTGTACATCATCTAATCTTAGCCAAGGTACCACGTCCTTAGGGTCTTTCCTTCATTCCCCCTTTCTGTTTTCCTTTCTGGTGGCTGAAACGCAGTCATTGTCATTGGAGTTTGAGAAGCATTTCTGAATGTAAAGTAGAAGCTAAAAACTGTAGATGTTGGAAACATAAGACGAAAGAAAAACAGATGCCTTGGATTTCCAGAAAGCTTCCTGTAGGTTCTGAACTTCCCACCTCTACATTTCTTAAGTTCCATTTTTTTTAAATTAAGCATTAGACATTTAAAATATATAACCCAGTGATACTGACTATGTCTGTCATAAATACTGCCTGTGTTTACAAGACTTTTAATCACCCCCAAAGAGACTCTTCATTCCCTACTCTCCAGTTACTGGCGAGCTCCAGGCTGCTTTCTGTTTTGATATATTTCTCTATTATGGACATTTATAATAAATTAAATGGTGAGTATATGACCATTTTCCCCTAGTTTCTTTTACTTAGTACGTTCTTGATATTAACCCCTTTTGTATCGTGGCTAAGTATTATTCCATGTTATGGATATAAGGCATTTCATTGTCCGCTTCTCTGTTGAGTAGGTATGTAGTAATAGGAGCGGTGGGGCTGCGTCCCCAGCACCCCTGCTGCCTGGCTAGCTTATGCCCGAAATAACAACACACAAACTGTATTCATTTAATCACTGCTTGGCCCATTTCTATCTAGCCTCTTCTAGGCTAAGTCTCACATATTAATTTAGCCCATTTCTAATCATCTGTGTAGCGCCCCTAGGTGCGCTTACCGGGAAGATTCTAGCCTATGTCCATCCTGGGTCGGAGCTTCATCGCGTGCATCTGCCTGGGAGCTGGGAGCATGGCAGCTCTCTGAGGCGTCTGCTCCCCAGAGGAGAGCTGTAGAATCTGAGCTCACTTCCTCTTCCTCCCAGTGTTCTGTTCTGTTTACTCCTCCCACCTATCTTCTAACCGATGAGGGCCAAGCAGTTTCTTTTTATTTAACCAATGACCTTCCTCCATCATAGGTATTTGGGCTAAATGCCACTTTGGGTTATAATGAATAATGTTATGAGAATTACTATCATACATTTGTATACATATATATATGTGTGTGTGTCTCTAAACTTTTATATGACATAAAATATATTTTTATTTGCTTAGCTGATTGGCTCTCTATCATTCTAGGATCATGCTTTTAACTAACACAATTTAATGTAGATGGGTCTTCTATCTGTTGTTTCATTGGTTAATTAATAAAGAAACTGCTTGGCCTGATAGGTCAGAACATAGGTAGGCGGGAAGACAGAACAGAATTCTGGGAGAAAGAAAGCTGAGTCAAGCAGACGCTATAGCTCTCCTCTCCAAGATGGATGCAGGTTAAAATCCTTCCCAGTAAGCCACCACTTCGTGGTGCTTATTAGATTAGATTAGATTAGATTATTAGAAATGGATTAATCAAGATGTGAGAATTAGCCAGTAAGAGGCTAGAGCTAATGGGCCAAGCAGTGTTTAAAAGAATACAGTTTCCGTGTAATTATTTCAGGTGTAAAGCTAGCCGGGTGGCGGGATGTAACCGCAGCTCCTTCTACAACAATTACTAATTTATATATGTTCCTTATATATCTTGTCTCCAACCAGAGAGGATGAAGAGCAGAAGGATTTAAATGCTGCCATTTTCTTTCTGCCATCATTTCCTGTGTTTTCTTTGGGTCTCTACAATCTTTTCTGTGACTTGGGATTGGCAGGTCACTGAAGCTGACAGTCTAAACCAGATAATCTCTTGGAGTCTCTTATAAAGATTCTTTAAATTTTGTTGTGAGTGAGCTCCAGGTTACAGAAAACATGGGACCCATTGAAATACAGACCCAATTTCCTTAGAGCCCCTGCCCAACCTCCTTGCCTTCCTTTGTTCTCAAGCTACAATTGCTCCTTTCTCTTTCTGCCTGGCCTCTTAGCATTTCAAAAAATGTACATTTTCATAGTCCGTCTTTCTAAAGATTTTTTGTCCTTGTGTGTGCACAGGCACAGGCACCTGTGTGTGTGTGTGTGTGTGTGTGTGTGTGTGTGTGTGTATGTGTGTGTGTGTGTGTGTGTATGCACATGTGCATGTGTGCTAGGTGTCTATAGAGGCCAGAACTTAATATTAGATCCTGTGGATCTAAAGTTGCAGGCAGTTGTGAGCTGCCCGAGAAGGTGTTGGGAACAGATCTCTCAGGTCCTCTGGAGCATGCAGTACTCTCAGCCGCTGAGCCATCTCTTCAGTTTCTTCATGGTCCATCTTAAAGCCATTGTGCATGAATCTATTTTGTCAGTACAATATACAGTCCTTAGAAGCAAGACCTTTAAAAGAAAGGGTCTATAGATAGAGCAGCCGTTTTCATTTTAGCTCGTCTTGTCTAACTCCTGCCAAGTCCAAGACCCTCTGACCCCTTGGGCTTTGGTATCCAGATTTTGGTTACTCTGATGAACATATTATTATGTCAGTTGCCAGTATTGCCCCAACTCTATCTGATCATCAAGGTCATCAGCTATGGTTCAGAGCCATGACAAACGCTGACTTGAACTCACAAAACCCTCAGTAGCTTCTGCTATCCCTCCCTTCTTATTTTTAAATTAGCCTGATTCTTGAGGCAGTTAAACACTTGAAAACCATTTAATGTTAACAATCACCAATCTTTGTCACTTGCTGAGAACTGTACAACTTCTTTTAAAATCGATCATGTATTCCTATGAACTTCTTAAGTAGTAGATTATATAATTATTTTCATTTTATCTATGAGGACACTGCAACCTGCCAGACAGGCTGAGTAACTTGAGCAGGGACTCAGAGTTTGTAAAGGTTTACTTGGCATAAACCCACAGCTACAGTGCTACCTTCAGAATGAAATTCAAATGCTTCCAGGTGTCCATTCCTCCACTCATAAAGCTGAGTGCCTCTGCCAGTTCCCTTGTGGTAGAGATATTAAGATGGGGGCTCCCACATGAAACAGGATAACACGAAGAACGCCAGCGTTATTTGTGGCATGCCTCAAAGTTCCCAATTCTCCACTTAAATCACAGGATATTTCTAAATGATAAGATTCTTCTGAAACTCTCCATATTTGTAACAAAGAGATGTTTATAGTAGGCTGAGGAGAGGAATGTCAAGATACTAGATATCTCAGGAGTCTGTAAATGCTACCCATCCAAAGCCAGAACTTTGAAGACACAATACTCTCAAAGGGGACATAGTCCGGATTACTTCACAGGTGTCCTGAGAGGAAGGCACAGGGAGACTGGCTCACACCCAGGAAGAGGAGGCCCTGAGGTGGAGGTTGAAGAGATGTACCACAGCCCAGGAATGCTGGCGGCTGTAAGGGATGCAACAGGCAATGCGTGGGTTCTCCTATTCTCTGTAACCTCTGGGGAGACTCTTCGGAAGGCCTGAGTAGGAAGTTCTAAAGCTGTGAGCAGAAGGAAGCCTTTTGTATTAAACAGCCAAGCTGTGGTCACTGAAAACTAGATCACTAGTATCTGTACCCTGGGCCCATTAGAATCCAGGACCAGTAGGAAACACACAAAGTAGGAAACTGAGATTCAGAGAAGCTGACCGGCCAGGGGTCACCCAGTCGCATCCTTAGTGGAGCTCAGCCGATCTCGTCATTGTTGGTGAACTTTCCACATTCCTGTCAGTTCTCAGGGGAGCCCACCCAGCAACGTGTTATTCCCCTTTCCTTCTTTCCGATAGGCAGACAAACTGATGTCCTTGTTGCTGGGACCGAAGGCCTAGCTGGATCCACTGCCCTGGGACCACCACCCTCTGGCTTCTGATGTTAGGCTGGGCAAAGGCCTCTCGTGAGCTTCTCGCCAGCCTCGCTCAGGCACTTGCAGCTTATCAGTCTGTCTGTGGAAAACATGGCAAGCCCGCCCATGGAGGAAGCTGCCTACAGGCCAAGGCGCTGGCTCTGAAAGACTGCATTGTCCTTATTTAGAATTGCCTTCACTTGGACTAGCTCTGCTCTTGCAAAACATGTTTATTCTGGTTTCCTCTCCCTCCTGGCTGCCTGACTGGCGTAAGACCAGCGTGCAGCAGCTGTAACGTAGACCTGGGTCAGGCAGGGCAAGCAGACTGGCAAGAAGGACACAAGGGCAAGAGTGCCACTGCAGTTGCTGCGCTCTCTCTCTCTCTCTCTCTCTCTCTCTCTCTCTCTCTCTCTCTCTCTGTGTGACTCTTGGGAGACTTGATTCCAAACACACCCTGCTGAGACTAATCTTAACCTACACAAAGAACATGAGGTTAGAACTTTGCCCTTTTGAAATCCAAGCCGTTTTAGCATAACAACAATAGCGATAATGATAGTCTTCACACTGCAGCAACTTTCTATTATTAAATACCTAGAAGGCTGGGGAGATGATTCCCTTCATCTGTCTAGTCAATGCTTGTAATCCCGGTGCTGGGGACAGAGAGACAAGTGGTCTCACTGGCCAGTCAACCTAGCCTACTTGGAAAGTTCCAGACAGTTAGACACCCTCTCTTTAAAAAAACAACAAAAAAGGGCACTTGTCCTACTTGTCGTCTGGACTCCACATACAGGCGAACACTCATGAGTGGCACACAATACTATAAACCAAGCATGTTGTTAAATCCTTTATATAACTTATCTCACTTAATTTTAGGTAGTTGCTTTTAATAATCCTGCTTCAAAGAAGAGGAACTGAGTCTTAGATGAGGTTAAGGTTCTCGGACTCAGAGCAGAAGTTTGAAACCAGGTCTGTTTAGTCTAGAGGTTATTGTCTTACACAGAACTGTATTTTAGTGACACCCGTCTAAACATTGTGTTAAAAGAGTTAGGCTCAGAGCAAATAGTGACTTGCCCAAGGTCTCTTCCTAACAAGGCCAGTGTTCTGAGGTATCAGAAGGCTGTCTCAGTGAAACCCAGACTTTAAAACAGAAGAATAAGTTGATGGCTAAACAGTGAGATGCTTTTATCTTTGGACCTGGTATACATCTTTCAGGGGCATGACAAGGCAGTAAGAATTAGAGAAGCCCCTGCACTGAAGGGCTGTGCTGCCCCTGTCTTTAATACTTCACAGTGTGCCGACTGGCAGCAGCTCAGGAATACCTTCTTCTGGGGAGCAGCTTCCTTTCTCGGGCCAAAGACAGTGAAGGAATTAGTTAAGGAAACTGTTTAAAAGGGGTTGGCCCCGTGGTTTTTGACAGTCTGATAACACATTGTGAGGAATCTGGACTTCCCTTCAGTTAGAGAGTTTTTCTCATGAAGCTCCTATTATGTATGCATGTCTGTCTGTCTGTCTGTCTGTCTGTTTCTCTCTCTTTCTCTATCTCTTTCTCTCTCCTTCTCCTCTCACACTCCCTACTTACCTACTATCCATCTATCTATCTATCTATCTATCTATCTATCTATCTATCCATCCTATCTATCTCTTTCCCTTTTGAAATGGAAAGTTCTGGAAATACTGACTCCACATAAAGGAAAAGGGGCGTTATTTATTACTTTACTCATAACTGACGAAAGACCTGGCAGAAGCAACGTAAAGAATGTTTTGCTTTATTCTGCTGCATAGTTCATCATGGCAGAGAGGTCATGGTGGCTGGAACAGCTCTGTCCTTAAGGTAAGAAGTGAGAGACTGCTTAACATGTTGCCAAAGAACAGCACAAAGCTCAGAGTTGAAACCAAAAGTGAACATTACCCTCAAGATCCACCCTAGTGACCCCCTTTTGAGCCACGGGACCCATTTCCAAGAGTTTTACAACTTTTCCAAACACCATCACCAGCTAGGACCAAGTTTTCATACACATGAGCCTGGAAGGCAGTTGGAAAGGCAGATGGATGCGGGAGTATGGACTACACATCCAGACTTGAACACGATGGAAGACTCCCAAATACATCTTCTTGGTTGTAGGGTGGGAAAGTTTGAGAAGAGAGCAACCAAAACAAATAAACAAGAAAAAAATCAACAATAAAAACACATTCCAAGTCATTCCCTCTTGGGATCTTAGCACATTTATCAAATAATCTTTCTTTAAAAAAAAAAAAGTAGCACATGACAATGGGAGTTGCTCTCTTACAAAGACTAGCTACCACTGAGCATCTGAAGGAGAACAGGCATAGAAACTAGAAGGAATGAGCTGGTGAATGGGGGAAGTGGTTCATCTTCTTCTGCCTGGTGGACAGAAGAGAGGAGCCTCCTTTGAGGTCTTGCCAGAGTCTATTAACTGGAGAGAGCTGGTTTTCCTCTTTTCCCACATGGTTTTTGCCTTATTCTTGTTCTGATTATCCACTGTTAATCATGTCATTGTAGGGACATCGCTCTCTCTCTCTCTCTCTCTCTCTCTCTCTCTCTCTCTCTCTCTCTCTCTCTGTGTGTGTGTGTGTGTGTGTGTGTAAGATTCACAGTTGGCTTTACAAAAGGTCATGATGACATTAGCCTGATAAAATATAAGGTTCACTGTTTTTCTGGGATCTCTGTAATATTTCTTCATGCACGCCCCTATTTGTAAAAACTGCAATGGGAATACTCTTAGTAGAGTGTGAAGTGGAGCCACGCTGATTTTGCCAAAGAGAAGCCTTGATTTTTCTCATCTTTATGATTGCAATACCATTGTTTTCTCAAGTGCTATTTTGATCAATGAAACACACAAACTTTGAAAATCAACAAACTACTAGATCATTGGGCAGACCAAATTTGATTTCCCTCCCACTACGGGGGGAAAAAAAAATACTCTCTACAGTCAACTTGTTATTACACAGATCCTCTCTGCTTTTCAAAGCAGACCTCAAAGGATGTGTGTAGGAAGGAAGGGTCGTGGGATCCGGGGTGGAAATATGCTTGCCTGGTAGAAACAAATCTCTAATGTTTGATACTAGGAAAACTACTTAACCTTTCTGAGGCTCAGTTTAACAGCCTGTGAGGAGACTCCAATCCCCATGACATAGGGCTAGTGTGAATCTTAATGAGAAATAAAAATCAGTTCCAGATACTAATTTGCAAACTTGTGTCTGCTACTTGGCTTTAATGACAACTACACTCACACTGTCCTGAGAAATCTCTGGTGTCATCAGCTACAGAATAAAAGAGGACTCTCTTTAGTGTCTTTCCAATGCCATTTCCCTCAGTTTTTTTTTTAAAAAAAAGTGTGTTAAACAAATCCTTTAAACTTAGTAAATTAATGTGAAAACGGGAGAAACAAATCTCTGACACGTCATGTGTTTTAGAGTTGATGGTCTCCAACAATATCTGACCTCAATTCCTTTGCCACTTTAGTATGTGTTACTGCTCCATATATCACAAGGGAAAACCCATGAATCTTTCCTGGGAAGCTGGGGTAGTTTCTGTGATTTACTTGACCTATGGAACATGGCAGCAGTGATGATCTAGGACTACCAGGGCAAGAGTCTAGAAGCTTTGCAGTTAGCTCTGGGGTCCTTTGGAGATAGTAGGCCCTGTTTCTGTAAGTTCCATATCCGGAGTCATGTATACATTTTTCTTTTAAGTTGTATACATGCTGAGTATGCACAAGTTTATCTTGTTACTCTTGTTTAATAATACCTTACAATTATTTACATAGATCTTATTTTTTTAAATATAAGTAATCTACAGTGATTTTAAATTTACAGGAAGGGATCTGTATGTTATTAAAAAATGCTATACCATTTATAGGAAGATGTGAATATCTGGAGATTGGGTTTTCATGAGGGTCCTTCAAGTCGTTCTCCATGCTGACTCTTGGGCTATTTCATCTTGGTCTCTAACCTTGGGCTGTAGGATGTTCATGCCATGTGGGAAGTCCATGTGCAAGTGCTCTACACTGACAGTCCCAGGTGAGGCCCAGAAAACATCATCTGTAGGAACCATCTTGGATGCCAAGCTCAGTTAAGACTTCAGATGATCCCAGGCCAGCTTGCAGGGCAGTGAGTAGATAAGGGACTTAGTAAGTGTTGCCCAGCTGATCCAGGCAGCCCACTGCATTCTGGGAGGAAGCTGTTGCTGTTATTTTAAGCTTAGGGTTTTTTCTGGCAGTCCTAAGACAACAGAAACACGATTTAATTGCCTTAGTAAAACTTGAAGTCTTAGTCTGCTTTATGAAAAAGACACCCGAAGCTCAGAAAAACTGTTGTCTAAACTCTCACAGAAAGAGGCCAAGATCTCTCCCCAAGCTGAATCTATTTCCAAATCCTGCATTTTTGGACCACCTTCTTGACCAAAGCATTCCCCCATCCCATTTATTAGTAAAGATACTAGACCAAGGTAGACAACTCAACCTATGAATTATCAAATCTGAGGAAATTAGAAAATAATAGCTCTGACATCCTTTTTCTGGGAATTAGCAATCTGTCAGGTTCTAATTATATTTGTTAGAGTTGTGAAGCTAGTAAACATTTTCCTGCATTTGAATGCTGCTTTGTCTAAACTTCTGGGCCAATGCATTGTGAAACACCAATCCAAGGATACCCTCCCTTTGTTTCTCCCGAGCCTCATCATTCTTGTCTTCGATTTTGCAGTTGTCTCCCTCTATCACCTGTCACCTGTCCCCTCTATTGTACTGTGCCTTAAACCCTGGGAACTCATTCATTAAACAGTAACTGAGTACTGTCCTTAGCAACACAACCCTTGGTACCAAGAACTCAGAAACTAGGATCCAGAGGACAGACAAACATATGGATTAGGTCTGGAGTAACAAGCCATCTACCAGTTAGGACAAAATGGGGGTGTTTGGAAGCTGACTCCTGATGCTCTGTGACAACATACACATTCATGTTCATTTCCACTGTGCTGAGCTAACACCTATCTGTCAGCCGTTGGCACGCCTCCCTGTCTCTCACCCCTGCCTATACCTAGGTTATATTTTTGCTGTGTGCTTTCTCATGTGGTGAGCCTGTGTGTTGTTTTATCAGTAAATTTACCATCTTATCTTCTGTTTACTTTGTGTCCCTTACCCCTTCTACTGAGTTCGAAGCAGTGATTGTCCTTTTCCAGTTTGTTTGCCATTTCTAAAAGAAAACCCAAATTTACAGCATGCAATAAGCATCACTGAAAATAACAAAGCTAGACTAATAAATAAGAAGCATTTCAGCTATGCATAACACTCAGTTTACTGCTGTGCTTTGTTTTAGTTTTTGAGTTTTAAAACCTGAATTGTTGCACAAACAGTTGAAGATGTGAATTATGGCGCCAAGCCTCACAATCTCAGGGGAGTGCAGTTTGCAGAGCAGACTGTCAGGTGTTTGCTCAGAAGGCTGCTAAGATGTCACCTACAACACATGACAGTTTTACACACACACACACACACACACACCTCCCCCAGAATACTAAGATAAATGACATATTTCATTTTAGGACAAAGAAGACAGAAATAGGATGATATTTCAGAGAACAAAAGAGGAATTTCATATGGAATGTGGGGAAAGACTTTTTGTTGTTGTTGTTTTGGTTTTTTTTTCTTCTTCGATTGTTTTTCGAGACAGGGTTTCTCTGTAGCTTTGGAGCATGTCCTGGAACTAGCTCTTGTAGACCAGGTTGGCCTCAAACTCACAGAGATCCTTTTAAGAGGTGATGCTTAGGTTTAACTGAAGGGTGCAGATGTTCCAAGTGTTCAAATAACCAAGGCAGAACAGCGAAGGCAGAGGATTCTACATCTCGTTTCTGCTGAAGAGTAGAGTAAGATCTACTGTCACACACAGCTGGTGGTTGACAGGGCCATGACGAGGTCCCTATAGCAACACTCTTATTTCACATCTGAGATTCCTAACCACAACCCTACAGCGAGGAGCTGCAGTTGATCCCAAAACCAAGCTTTCTCCCACGCCAAACCGCGACTTGGTGCCAAGACTGGATTTATTACCTAGTAACTGAGGACAGAAATAATTGGTCACATTAGTGCCTGGCAGCTGCACTGGGGGCTCCATTCTAGAAGGGAGGCAGGGACTAAAGAACTGAGACAAGTTTACTTTTCACAGCCCAGGTGCTCTCCCGAGGCCCGCCCAGCCCTAATGAACACTGCAAGCCAAGGCCCGTGCAGCTGACTGGCTGGTTCCCCATTTGCAGAGGCCCCATTCCCCCTGTCACACACACACCCTCCGCTGCCGCAAGCTCTGAAGAGAAAACGCTAGCTAAGGAGAAAAGAAGAAACAAGAAATGGGCTGCTCTACCTGCATCGCCTGCCGTGGTCATTTGTTCCCCCAACCCCCGCAAAAAAAAAAAAAAAAAAAAAAAAAAAAAAAACAGTTCTACACCGTCAAGTGAGTGTGGAGAGCAGGAAATTACCTAGGAGGCCCAAGGAAGAATGGAAATCAGGCGGGTCCCTGGCTACCAGAAAGACTGGACATGTCCTTTTCCATACTGGACAGAGTGAAGTGCTTGGACTCTGGGGTCAGGTGGCTCTGCATTTGAAAATGAATTCAGCTACATCCTCAGTAAGATGTGCCCATGCCGTGCCTCGGTTTACAAGTACTTGGTAATGGAGCATGTACACCTGGGGACATGGGAGCTGGATTCCTTCTCTAGCTCTGTTACTATCAAAAGGAAAGTTCAAGAGCTTCTAGGGTGGATGTCTTTGTCTCTGAAGTAGTGCTGAGCCTGTTAGTTATCCCAGCCCTTGAGAAGCAAAGTTGGGGATTGAGTTCAAACCCAGCCTGGGCTATATAGTAAGACCCTGCCTCAAGTAAACAAACAAACTGGACCCAATTACACGGCTGCCCTGAGGAACTGTCAGAATAACTGAGTGGTAGCACAAGGGCAGGTGAGCAGTACCTGTGGAAATGGTTGTTACAGAGCCACTGCTTTCGTTTCAGGAGCGTATTTCTGAAAGTAGCATCACCTCCCTCCTGGAACCTGGCAGGCACATTCTCAGGCCCATCCCAACCTCCTGTACTCTAGGCTAAGGACTCTCCTTAGCAAGATCTCTAGGCATTCTGGTGCATTACTGAAGTTTAGGCATCTCTGATCTAGGTGGAGATTTTGAATACCTTTGAAAGATTTCGTTCATCGGTAAATGCCTCGCACTCCTAAGAACTTGTTTAACACAAGATCTTTCCAAATGGGCTCCCTCTCGTTCCAAGAGAAGAAAACAATTTGTCGCTCAGGATTTCCACCTCAAATTTACAGTATCTTCTGTATGTTTGCAATCATTCAAGCATGCTGATTGTATTTCTACACGGATTAATATAATTCACCTCTGCAGTTATCTTTATTGAGCAAATAAGGAAAGCAATGCTCCATGAGGTGAGATACATTACCCAAATATTTGCAACCTGTGGGCCATTCAACTGTCTGTTAAGTTGGATTCATTGGTCTATTTCTAGAACCAGTAACCTCTCTGCCTTATCCCATTGCCTTTTCACGACAGGAGGAAGAAAGAGCTGTCTAGTTGGGTGAAGAGATTCACTCATGGACCATGCGTGTACAGGGTGTCTTTGCCCATCAGGAGACTTCTGTGACCAGGGAGCTCATCCACCTGATGATGCTCCAACTGCAGAACACAGAAGCAGTAGGTGGAAACCACAGAGACACAGACTGTGGCTCAGTAAAACAATAGCTTTCAGTGACTGTGTCCATTGTTCAGAACTTCCTGCCCTGTGGGCAGTATGCTGGCTGAGTAGTAGAACAGATGTCATAGGAGGAAGATTAACAGGGCCTTGTCTCTCTCTAGTGCTTCAAATCAGAGTGAAACTTTGTAGGTAAACTCCCCCAACCCTGCACAGACTGAGATATCTGTGCATAAACTGGAGATCATTTGTGCAGAAAGGAGACCCCATTCTTTCCTGGGATTCAAGAGAATGGGTAGTGGTATACTACACCTCATGCTCCTGTACACATTGTATAAGGCCCTTAGAGAATTGATTTCTGACTCCTTGAGAAATCCTCCTGCTCCATCTGCCTCCAAACATATCCTTCCCATGGAAACAGACATTCTATCCTGTATGTGGCCTGCAGTACCAAAATGTATGAGCAAGGAATAAAAGAAAGGAAAGAAAAAAAGAAGAAAAAGAAAAAAGGGAGAAAGGACAGAAGGAAGGAAAAGCAAAGAGCTGCACCAGAAAGAACACTTGACTAGCTGAATGTTCTTCCTCGTTCATTGCTGTCTATCTGCTAAACGGTTTTCTGATTGTACCACGGTTCATATGTGCGCAAGCATGTGATTGCATACTTGAAGGCTCAAGTGTGTAAGCATTTGTAATAACCCATAACATGCTATAATATTATGAAACCCTTGGAGAGAGCATGAAGAAGAAGATAGACTTGCACCAAGCTACTTGCAGTTCTATGCTCATTTGGGGCAATGCTCACATGGGGGAAGCACGTGACCTCTGGGGTAAGGAGCACTGTACACCATGCTCTCCATTGTGGACCCTCAGGATAAGAGCAGAGGGTTTCAGGTACAGATCACGCAAAATTCAAAGTGGCTCTGTATCAAACTTGCTTCATACGGGGGACAGGCCGAGTGGTGGATTTTGAAGTTTTTAAGAGCCCATGGGCCCACCAAAAATGTCTGTTGGGAACATGCTAATTTATATGTGTTTCTAAGGGCTGTGTAGACTTGTGTTCAGAGAAAACTTTAATCTCTTAAGGCTTCTTAAAGAAGCCCCTGGAGCTTCCCCTGCAGTCCCAGGCAGTGGTTCCCAGAAATTCCAACTCAGTCAGTCATTCTTTGTGCTGGATACAAGTCAGGAGGCCAACTGAGCTGAGGCAGGCTTTTTCCTGGGAGATGCTCTTCTACCAAAAGAAATGGGGTATAGGGAAGTTATCCAGGAGGGCAGACTTTGCTGGGTATGATGGGGAATGATGACTGTACCACAGAATCTCAAAGATGTTGCAGCCGTACAAGCTCTGTGCAAATCCTCATCCCTGCTTCTCTGATACATTCAGACCTCCCCCTCCCCCAAAACACACCTGTAAAGGAGGCAGAAAAGGAAAAAGACACAAGAAGGTCTGCTCAAATGCCTTCAACTATGAGGAGACCTTCTGCTAGGCCTTCCTTGTTTTTGTACATTCTAATTGAATGAGTACACATTGCGTGCTCAGTACTACCGTGCAGAAGGGACACCGCTGAATAAAGACAGGTGCAATTTCAGTAGAGTTGACAGCAGTGGTAAAGACACATGAATCCAACAGGCACAGTTTCACATAATGACAACGAAAAGATGCCACTGACATACCCAAATTTGAAGTAAGCTTTATTAAACACTGGCTAGGAAGATGGACACTGAGCAGGTCAACACCAGGATGCCCAGAGAATGAATGGCTGTGAATTAGTCAGGTGCTTATACAAGCAAACACCACAAGGTTACAGACTTCCTGCCTTCATCCAATGGGGCCAAGCATACATCCTGACGTACTTCCTGTCTACAGACTTCCTGCCTATCTGTGGTCAAGCACATCCTGTGTAGTTGGGACAACCAGCCTTGTTTATAGAAGTGAAAACACCTGGCTTATTAGCTTACGTGAACAGCCCCAGCATTCCAGGAAGTCGTCTGTCCTTGGGCAAGTACAGGTTAGAGGCATTTGTTTTACACATCTCTCAAGCACAATAACTTAAAACTTAAAACATAACTTTAGCCCCTACAAAACCTGACTTTAGGCCTCTGCTTGTCCAGTAACAATCCTTCTGTTTACCTAGTCAAAGTCCTTCTGTTTAGGACATTGTCATCAGTACTGCCATTTTGGGGGACACTTTGGACCTAACAGGAACATCGCTCTTGTGTTGTCCCTTCGCCTTGGTCCCTGCTCAGCCTGCACCCAGACAGTACCAAGAGCCCATTTTTCCTGTTTTCATACCTGGTAGTAGAATTATAATCTTCAGGGAAAACCAGGGCCTGAGGACTCTTTCTCTGTGGTTGGCCTTTGTGCATACCCTGCATGAAAGAAGGAAAATAAATAATTTTTCATGGGATTTTTCTTTGTAAAGGTTGCTTCAGGGAGCCAAGCATTGACTGAGTACTTCATTGTGAGAGGGCTATGTGGTAAACTCCCTTGTTTTCCACAGATGTTGAAACAGCTGGAGCCAGAATTCAGGAAAACTGCTCTCCCTCCATACCCACCCTAACCCCAGGGGCTGTGATAAAGTTGATTAAACTAGATTCAGGTCAAGTCCCTAGGCTCAAGTGACTTCACAGAAACCTCAGGATTCCAGTGCATCAGAAACAGAAATGGTGGCTGCAGAGTGTTTGCGATAAGAGGGAGATGGGGAGCCCTTGCTGAGTTGGTGGAACTCATGCATTGTGGGAGGTTCAGGTGCCAATAGCTAGGTTGCTGCTCTTGGGATAAATGAGCCATATTGCTGTCCGTATTTTCTGGAAAAGTCCAGGCCACCCCACAGCACTCCTGGAAATGTGCTCCTTACTTGGGACTGAAGTGTCCCTTTGTGCAATACCCTTGCTTGGGACTTTGGTGCTAGTGTTTTTCCCTGTAGCCACAATGCTTGGGGAATCTCCCCTCTGCAAATGTTTTATATTTACCAAAATACCAGCTGTCACATCCATGAGCAACCCAAGAAATAGGGCAACTGTTCTCTGAGGTCTCAGGCTTAAAAATGGCTTAAAAATCTGTACGTACTCAGGTAAACTTAATCTCTGGAGTCTGAGAGCTAGGTTCATACCCATGAGCCTTGTGTCCTTGGCAAACCCCAGAAACCCCTTGAGAGCCAGGTTTCTGATATGAGCATTACACAAGGAAGATGGCTTTTAGGAATTTAAGTGAAGGAAACACGCTTGACCTTTGACTGGTGAATCTTGCTTTCTTTTCTTGAGGTGTGCCAGAAGATGACAGAGCTCACAGAATGTCAGCTCTGCGTGTGGACTGGAGATGTTCTAGTGCCAGATGCAATATTCCTGTCCCATTCACCGTTTTCTGTCCCCAGGCCTCCAGACACTGAAATTCCCCCAGAGGCCTACAGCTGGCAGGATCTGGCCCAGCCCAGCAGTGCTGTGGTCAGGAAGGAGCCTCTTTCTTTGTTCTGAGATCCTTGAAGCTTGAAGTGATCGTGTTTAAACATCATCGCTCAGCCCATCCCCATGCTAGGGACTGAACTCAAGGCCTCCTGTGTGCTGGGCAAGTCCCCTACTGCTGAACTACATCCTCTGCCCCCTTCGGTCTTTCTGTTGCTGTTATTAGTGTTAGCACAGCAGTGTGGTAGAGGGGTGGAAAGGTTCTCATCTGCTGAGAGTTCGCCGTGGTTCAGCCACTCCACCGATGCCATGTCTGCGCAAACCGAAACATACATGTGCAGAGCAGTGGTATTCCTGCTTCTGCGGTTAAAAGTCCAGAGAGGTTTAGTATGTTCCCTTAGGTCATGCAGCTAGCACAAATGGCACACATTAGCAGCGCAGTCTCCAACCTGACGGCACTCATGCTCTGTGCATGTGGACTCTCATGGATCTAAAATCGCAAGGTCCGTTTTCTCAGGGAAACCATTAGAACACAGGCAGGAAAATTTTGAATTTGAGATCAGCTGAAGCCTGACCGTGAGACCCTTTTTCAAAACGCAAAATAACAGCATGTAGAATCTTGACGTCGTCATTCTAAAGCCCTTTTTATTTTTTGAGAAGCTGCTTGTGATATACTGGTTTATTACTATTTGAATCATACCTTTGAGAAAAGGAGCATAAAAATTTACAGCCAATGCATTTGCTATTTTCCATTAAAGAATAGGAAGACGGAGGAGGATTACTGTAGAGGACATACCCTGTGAAAGCTATTTTTCTATAGGTTATTTCCAGAAAATGTCAAGCTCAATCTTTTTCTCTTTCCCCACTGAATTTTTTAAGTATAAACTACTGGGCTTTAGAGCATGCACACGGAGGAGAACGGTCTCCCCCGAGTAGTGCTCCAGCTCACATACACTATACAGGACCTTACTGAACCCACTAACACCACTACGAGTTAGGCATCACCGCCTTGATTTTTGCAGCTGATAAACGTCGGGACGGCTGAGTAATTTGGTCAGAGTGCTCATAACTATTATGGAGGCGCTCAGCTGGCTCTTTCCTCTTGACCACTTAGCCTTCAAGTTATGCGAACAGGGCTAACAAACACCCCAGGGGCCTCAGTCAGATTCTTTGAGGATGTCACAACAGGCATTTGGGGTTGGGCCTGAGTACAGCTTCTCTAGAAACAAGCTGCACTTACAGGGTGGGGAGGTCACTGGGGAGACCTGGAGGGTGGTAACTCGGTGTCTAGTGGAGCAGGCAGAGCAGATTTCCAGAAAGCTTGGGCAGGGCAAGAGTGAGTGGTCCAGGCAGCTGTCCGGGACACGAACTCCAGCAGATTTCCAGAGAGAAAATTTGGTACCCAGAGGTCCGTGGAGCCCAGCTGCTGGGATGAAGGCAGACTACAGAATTAACAGCACATGCCTGGGGCTGAGCAGCTCCAATTGTCAGGAGTGATGGGTACTCTGATAGCTCGGGTGGCCCTCCCCATGGAATCACCAGCGAGGTGGAATAACATGGTGGCTGAGGGGAAAGGTTTCTGAGGCCACACTGGGTTCCAACCCCAGCTGATGAATGTTAGCTGTGTAGCCTTGCAAAGTCACCTGAGTCCTTTGTGTCCCATGCTCTTGATCTCTCAAATGGAGGTACTGATGGGGAGAGCAGATTAAAAAAAATGAGGGGAGGAGAAGGAAAAAAAAAGCACTGGATCTCCCTCAGTGGTCTGTACTGCAGGCACTCAGTGCTGTGGGTATGGAGGAGAATGGACACAGAAAGCATGGCAAACAGTCCTTGGCTCAAAAGCAGTGCCATGCAAGAGATGCTGTTATCATCTCTGGGTGGGTTAGCTTAGGCAAAGTGGGGTCTAGGGTGGTCTAAGAAGAAAGCGCAAAAGTAAGGTTAGAGTTAGGAGGATGCAATAGCTGTCTCCATCCACTCTTCAACGTAGTCAAAATACAGCTGAGTACCCCTTATTCAAAATATATAGGCACGAACATATTTTAGATAATTTGAATTATGTCGTTCACCTATTGGTCATTCCTAATGGAGAAATCTGTAATCCAGAAGCATTCCAAATCCGTTTTGGGAGCATTCCAAATTTGGGGGCTTTGGATTAGGGATGCTCAGCCTGTAGCAACTGAGATTTAATCAAACACTTCAAAACTGCCAACTCAGATGTGGCGGGTTTGACTGGAATGAGCTCACTTGTTGACTATGCACTATGGGCACATTGCCTGGTCTCTGTGTATCTTAGCCTCTCCATTTGTGAAAGGTGGGGAGGAGTCTCACATATTTGCTACGAGGCACCGAAGGGAATAAGAATATTCTGCTTCGGGCCATGTAATTTTATTAAAGTATGACAGAAATGACAAAGTCAGGAAGATAGTCAGGGGTTGTCTGGTTACTTCAGCTTGATATGAAATTGAAAGGAAGAGAGGGCTAGGGAGATTAAAAGTAGGATTATTTAAGTCCCCACACAATTTTATCAACTTAGAATGTGTTCCTCTGCATCAGAAGAATCTTTAGACGCTCCTTCATCCAGCCTTATGTTGTTGTGGACCTCTTCTGCAGGGTTATTGGGAATGATGAACATTTGGATGTCTATCTCTCTTCTTAATGTTGACAAGACACTTGTTGGAGACCTGATTTCTCTGACAAAATGAGAATAAAGCTAATTCCTACTCCTCAAGTTTATAGTGAAGCACAAGAAAGAAAATACACACACACACACACAAAGGTAATGTTTTCAGCAACCTTGGAAAGTCTTCCTACAGAGTGGCCTATCATTTGAAGACCCAATTATCTACTGAGTTAATGGCCATTGATCAAGGTGTTTTCATGTGTTAGTATGCATTAACCCCTTGTGAAAAGCCATATGCGTAATTGGTAGGGTACAGGCTAAGCAACTATATGAGATGGTCCCCTATTGGGCTATGTAACACTGAAGTTCACAACTATCACAACTATCCTAGATCATTCCCCTTTGCAGGTGAGCATGCTGAGATTTGAGAGTTTAACTGACGTAGAACAGGAGCTGGAAAGCAATGAAGCTCCTTGCTCTAGTGCAAATTAGAGATAAAATTACCCATGCAAGTGCAGATGCAGTGCAAAGACAGTTTCAAAGAGAGTGTGAGCTCTTTGGCTTGGAGAGGTAAAAAAAGGCTCTCTCTCTCTCTCTCTCTCTCTCTCTCTCTCTCTCTCTCTGTGCGTGTGTGTGTGTGTGTGTGTGTGTGTGTGTGTGTGTGTCTCAATCTGTGTGGGGGTATATGTGTATGAATTTTATCTGGGGCTTCATGGATGAGCAGGAGATGATAAGAAAAAACCAGGGCAGGAGCAGAGAATGAAAAGACAGAGGAATGAAGGTAGGACTGGATATTAATAATGACACAGAGACACGCAGATATAATGTGCCTAGAGGAAAATATACAAAAGAAGGAGGAGGATCAAAGAGATGAACAAAATGCATATGGACCACATAATATTTGACCTACTAGTTCTTTAATGCAACAGAGTCTGTCTGAGAAGGCTAGGATGTCATTTTGACACCCCTATATAGCTTTCAATATGTTTAGTTAACTAAATAATGAACACACTGTGACAAAGCAAAAAAAAAAAAGTGGAGTGAAATACTATATAAGGTTATTCAAATCGTTGATTAATTGTTGAGAACTATCCTTTTTATGATTTGATAGTAGGTGCCTCTCCAAAGTTCATGCATTAAAGCTTGGTCACAATTGGGAAAGAAATGGCCGGATGCTTAAAGGGTGCACACAGTTAAAGGAAGTTAGGTCATTAGGTTGTGCCTTTTAAAGGAACATTGGGATCTCAGTCTGGTCCTCTCTCTTTTTGCTTCCTGGTCACCTTGAGGTAAGCAGTTTCATACTAGTAAATGTTCCCAGCCTTGATGTTAGACCTTGCCACAGCCTAGAGCAAGTAGGCCATATATTGGGCCTAGTTGTGAGCCAAAATAAATCTTTCCTTTAACAAGTTCCTTACCTGAGGTATTCTCTCATGGGGACAAAGGGGTAACACAACCATCAGTGACAATGAATGTCATTTCATAACCTAACTTGTGAAATGTTGGGCAATGTGAACCCCCAAAGTAAAGAAGCTGACATTAGCAAAAAAAGGACAGAAAAATTGCCTAATGGCCAGGCCTGCTGTTGATTAGGGGTTAGAGAAATCCTGGAAAAGAGCGAGCCTACAGGGTATTGATTCCAAGAAATTTCCAAGAATCTCAGAGCTGGAGGTGATTTATTTGTTATAGGTTGTTTACTCTGGCTTTTCATATTGTAGAGCTCAGGAAGTAGGAATGACTTTGTAGTTCAGCAGAGCCATCTCTAAAATACGCTTGGAGACAGAACAGAATGCTATCTCTGGGCTCCAAAAATCCTGTGAGGTGAAGAACATGCAAAAATTAGTAAATATAAAACAGCAGTCATGAGAGGAGTCATGTCCTCTTCAAATTCATGACTGGAAGCCTAACCCCCGATACCTCCGAATTAACTTTGTTAGGCCAGTGAGGATGCAATGCATTAATGAGAGCATCCTGGGTTAGAATGGGTCCCAAATCCAATAGACTGATGTCCTTAGGAAAAGAGAGATTTTCAGTCTGCGCACAGGGGCATCACCTCGTAAGCATGAAGACAGAGAAGAAGAGTGCTGTATCTACGAGCCACACAATGCCAAGCATTACCTGAAATTATCAGAAACTAGGAGAGGGCCCAGAGTGGACTCTCCCTCACAGCCCTCAGAAGAAATCCACTGTATGAACCTTGATCACAGACTTCCTGCCGTCAGCACTATTGACAAGAACTGCCTATTGCTCAAGATTTAGTTTGTAATGCATTATTTGGAAGCCCCAGGAAACAAATACAGAGTCTATAAGAAAGAGTATCTAGGAGTAGTATGAAGGAAAGAGCATTGTGCTAATGAAATAATTAAGCTATACAATAATTCATTCGATCAAAAAGTATAGATGAGGAACCTCTTTTGCCCTAAGCCAGGAAGAAATAGAATCCCACTCACTTTGACCTTTGAGAAGCTCGAAGTGTGATCCCATCAGATGCATGCAGAAATAAACATTTGAGGACAAAAGACAAGAGATAGGGCAGGAGCTTGGATAAAACTGTGGTGTCGGAGTCAGACTTTGATGGATTAGAATATTTTCCTGCTAGTTGCTTAATGGAACCAATTATTCATGACATTGAAATGAGCTTCCTAGAATATTTTACCTGATCTATACAAGCAATAAAAGGGAAGGATCACAAGCTTACTAAATTTATTTAATAAGGCAAGGCAAACAAACAGCCCCAACATCCCATGTTATTTAATATGATCTTCTGCCCTAACTGGACTGCTATTCACAGGAACAGCAACTGAGATGCTACCCTCTGCACGCTCGGGGCCAAATTTTCCTGCAGTTGTAGGCTCATACAAGGAGTGGTTTCTGAAATTCACTCCACTGGGGGTCTTCTTAGTCCCCCTGCCCGGAAATCTCTACAGTGGTAGGAAGTCAGATTGTGTTATCAATGTAGTTAAAGCAACAAAAATAACATTTTCTCTCCAAATTTCCCATGCAAGGGAGCCAAGCCTTCAGCAGATCGTCAATATGTTGAAAGGCTGTGTGCTCTCGGACCCAGAAACAGGAGCCAGGCCTACTGGTTATGGCTGTGGGATCTCTTGGCTCCTCCATACTGGGGGCCCCAGGCTCCTAGATGTTGACTTCCGGAGGTGGCTGCACTAAGCAATCAACTA
This sequence comes from Microtus oregoni, assembly GCF_018167655.1. Taxonomy (NCBI): domain Eukaryota; kingdom Metazoa; phylum Chordata; class Mammalia; order Rodentia; family Cricetidae; genus Microtus; species Microtus oregoni. Next base: position 52,822,748 of record NW_024543064.1, read on the forward strand.
CAGCTAGAGTCACATCTGCTCTGTAGAATGATGTCAGCTATAATTTCCAGAGGAGGCTTGACCCATCTGAACTTCCCTACCCGCTGATCTAACAAACTCTGAAACTGCACTATGATTATAAACCTATTACATAGGTTTACAAGAGAGAACAAAGGACTGTGGAGAATCAGGACACAAACCAATAGTCTTATTTGACCGACCAACCACTCTGAGAAGGCGCAGTGCTGCCTTCAGAAACAGCATCAGGCTCGGTTCACTGTGATTCTTGCCTGGCTAGCCTCTCCAGATGTTCACCACTGATTGATTGCCTTTGCTTGAGTCACCTTTGTGTCTGCTTTAGCTCGGTCACTTGGGCAGAAAGATTTTAAAGTCTTTCTTTTCAAACTTACGGTTCTTTCAATTATTTGTTGCCCGGTGTCTGATTCTCAACCCGTCTACTAGCGTTTCTCATAAAACCATCTCCCTCCAGAATCCTTCCATCTGTTTTCCTATGTCTGAAGCCTGGAAGTATTTCCAGCCTTTCATTTCTGGAAGATTCATTCTGTCACTGTGCCTGCCATGCTGAAAGGAGTGAAGATCATCTAAAGCACTAGTTCTCAACCTTCCTAACGCTGTGATCCTTTAATATAGTTCTTCTTGTTGTGGTGACCCAACCATAAAGTGATATCTGTTGTTACTTTATAACTGTAACTTTGCTACTGTTATGAAACATAATATAAGTTTTCTGATGATCTTAAGCAGGACCTGTGAAAGCCTTGTTCAACTCCTCTACAAGGGATCATGACCACAGGTTGAGAACTGCTGTTGTAGACACATTTGTGTCCCTCTCTTTGGTTGTGAGACTATTGAGATAATGGACTCTAAGAAATTGGAATTTCTCAGGAATCTTGTGGTAGGAGATAAAAAGCCTTTGGGGAAGCCAGAATAGGGACTACCTCCTGGGGAAAAATGAACAATTTTCCAAGTGACCGTGTAGGATAAATGGAGTTAAGACAATGGTGAGGCTGGGACCACACCTTGACTAGATTGCTAAATTACAAATATGCCTCTTGCTTTCTGTTTAAACCTAAACCTCATGTTGAACACTAGAGATGACACGGAGGTGAATGGATCTTGCCAATGTGGACGCATTGACTAAATCTTTTTTCCCCAGAAATACTTGTTTATAAAAAGTCTTTATTGAGGACAGGTGGGTAAACCTTGCTTGTTGGGACTTTCAGGGAGCAGGCTTTGATTCTATTGACTGTGGAAACATTTCCTAAAATCGATTGGTCTTTGCTACAATTTCTTACAACTTCATTCTCTTTATCCTTACTACCCAAATTCAGGGCTATGTCTTTTTTTTGGGGGGGGGGGAATATGTCTTTCACTTAGACATTACGGTGGTTTCCAAATGGACCTCTCTGCTATTAGTTCATTTTAATCCAACTCATTCTACACTTAGCAGTCAATATATTATTTTTAAAAACTGAAAATCCATACTGAAAAGGCTAGAAATAGAAGGAAGCCAATGTAGTAGAGTAAAGGTTGAATATTAAAAACTTACATCTGACCTTGTGCTGTGGAAAGACTGAAAGCTTTCCCTTAGGATCAGAGGCAAGGCGAGAATGCTGCTTTTACTGTTTCAGTTAAATGTGGTGGTGGGATTCTTAGCTAAAGCTGTTAGGAAAAAATGAAACAAAAGGTTTAAAAGTATGAAATAAAATTGTATCTGTTTGCAGATAATATTGTTTTATATGCTGAAAATTCAAATGATTCTATCCCCAAACTGTAAGCACCAATAAATGAGTTAATAAAGCTGCCTAGTACAAAAATCAATACATAAAAATTAGTTGCACTGGTTGTGGGGTAGTTGTACACACCTTTCTTTAATCCCAATATTCAGGAGGTAGAAACAGGTAGGAGTCTGTGAGTTCAAGATCATCCTGGTCTACCTAGCATATTTTATGACAGCCAGAGGTATACAGTGAGACCCTCAACTCAACAGCAAAACTTTGAAGAGAATGAAACTTGGCATCTAAGCTCCTGACCTGAATCTTGGAGGAAAGCAATAGTGATGAAACAAGGACTTCACAAAGTCTTGCCAGCGTTTTTACCAAGTGGTGCTCGAACTCATGTGTGTGAATGAGTTAGTCAATGGCTACAAAATCAGTTATATAATTTCAGTAACAGAGCTCTTCCCTGGCACACACAAGGCCCTGAATTCAATGCCCAGCTCTAAAAACAAACATGGATGAGCACATTAGCAGAACACTGAGGGTATAAAGGCAGATGAGTTGATAAAGATAAAGAGAGAGCCTCACATTGTACTTGTATACACGGCTGAAGGATTTTGGAGAGGGGTGCTGCATTACAGCCTTTTCTGTGGCTGCGAAGAGACACTCTGACCAAGGCAACTTATAGAAAAGGGTTTGTTTGGGCTTATGATTCCAAAAAGTGGAATGGAGGCAGCTGGTAGAAGACAAGATGGCTGGAACAGAAGCTGGGGCTCACATCATCAGCCACAAGCACAAAACAGAGAGAGAACACTAGCAGGAAGTGAGGTTTTTTACTCTTAAAGCCAGTGACATACTTTCTCCAAGGCTTTGTCTCCTGAGCCTCTTCTTATCGCTCCACTAACTGGAGACTACATGGGTCTCTGCCACCACCGTGTGTAGTATGAGCTGCGGGCCTGCTTTTCATCCCGCCTGGCTCCCGCACAGCTAGCTTATGCCCCGAAATAATTACACGGAAACTGTATTCTTTTAAACACTGCTTGGCCCATTATATCTAGCCTCTTCTCGGCTAACTCTTGCACCTGGACTAGCCCATTTCTAATAATGTCTATAGCACCCCAAGGTGTGCTTACCTGGAAGATTCTAGCCTACGTCCATCCTGGGTTGGAGCTTCATCGCGTCTGCTCCAGAGAGGAGAGCTATCGAGTCTGAGCTCACTTCCTCTTCCTCCCAGCATTCTGTTCTGTTTACTCCACCCACCTATGTTCTAATCTATAAAATGGGCCAAGGCAGTTTCTTTATTAGCCAATGACCTTCCTCCATCAACTGTGGTCAACAGAGCAATAAGAGGCAGTTGGTTCAACACAACTCAGAAGCTGGTGTAGCTTCCAACTTTAGGACTCTGACCCTGAACAGTTTATTTTAAGCATATGTAATCACAGCACAATTGAGTGGAAAAAATTTCCTGGTGATAATTAAATCAATCCCATGTGCACAACAAAGCTTAAGAATTGACAATCAGTATATTCAGAGACCTTCTATAAGTCAACAAAGAAACAAAAAAAAATGTAATTTACAAATAAACTTAAATGGATTTCTCTATAGATAAGATATAGGCATGAACAATAACTATATAACAAGATGTTCATTCTCATTAAATTCTACTCCCAATGAGATATCACTTCCCACCTGTTAGAATCGCTACTAAAGACAACAATCCAATAAACCCACCCAACCTGCTATCATCCAATCAAATAGAAAACTAGAATAAACTTTGGTGAAAATTTGGATATATTAGAGTACTGGTAAGAAAGGAAAAGATGCAACTGTTGTCACAACAGTCTGATCATTTCTCCAAAAAAAAAAAAACCCAGACTTATCAGTAATATCAAGTATAGCCACATAAATGAAAGAATTGAAAATAGGACTCTGTTTTACACAGTAGCATTATATACAACAGCTAATATGTGAAAGTTATGTATGTAAAATGTGGTTTTTTAAAAATAGACTATTATTCAGCCTTCAGAGAAAGGAAATTCTGACACATTCTGTGGTAGTTTGAATAAGAACAGCCCCCTAGAGACTCATGTATTTGACTCTTTAGAGAGTAACACCTTGGCGGAATGGATGTGGGCCTATTGGAAAAAGTTTGACCCTGGAGTTGGGATTCAGGGCTTGAAATACCCAAGTCAGACCTAGTGTTTCTCTCTTCTGTCTACCTGCAGGCCACCGTATTTCCCACCAGGATGGTTTTGGACTAAACCTCTGAACTGTAAGACAGCCCCAATGAAATGTTTTCCTTTATGAAAGTTGCCAGGTCTACTCACAGCAATAGAAACCCTAATTAAGGCATAAGTTGGTACCAGGGACTGGGGTATTGCTGTGATGAACCTGACCACGTTTTGTTTGGAGGAATGTGGACTTTGGGATTTTGGATTAGGAAAGCGGTTGAATGCTTTAAGTGGGGATGAATGGGCCATCCTAATTGGAACATGGATGACAGAGGGTGATTTCAGCTGTGGTTGCCTACCTAAAAAGGTTTAAGAGGAGAATATGAGTATGTGGCCTAGAGACCATCATTGTGATATTTTGGTGGAGAACGTGGCAGCCTTTGAACTTGCCTGAAAAGTCTGCTGAGGATAAATTGAAGAGTTTTAGATTAATGACATTGACAAATTCAATTTCCAGGCAGACCAGTATTGACTTTGTCCTGTGGTTTTTAGTGTCCAGTCTTATGGAGATCCATAATGAAAAAGAGCAAGATGAGCAAGGAAAACACAAAATGAACAGTTTTAGGAGAAAGGGAGGACCTAGAAAATGTTTAAAGAAAAGCCTGGTCTTAAATGTAACAAAGGGCATGGTGACTTCAGGGCAAGGCCCCATGCAGCCAAACTTCCAATTTATGAAGAGGAATTAAAGGGTTGTGTCACATGCCATTAATCCCAGCACCTGGAAGACTGAGTGAAGTGGATCTTTGAGTCTGAGGCCAGCCTGGTCTACAGAGAGAGTTCCAGACCAGCTGAGCGTAGGCAGTGAAGGGAACCTTCTAAAACAGAAAGCTCGTGGTGATGTAATTGATCAAGGGGTCCAAGTTCTTAGCAGCTTTGGCCATGTGGTTCTGCCTTTAGAATCAGGATGTAGCGAGCTGCATGGTGTAACACCTGATGGAGATGTATGATCAACTCCTGAGATGGCTAAGGCCTGACCTATGCTATGATCACACAATGATTATTAGCTGCCTGCATATGTGTGAGCCTATGGGCAGTGCCCACCTGGCAGTTCGGGATTGGCAGCCCATGCCTACTTAAGGGCTGGGAGAGGGTTTGCCCAGAGAGAGAGAGAAAGAAGGAGAAGGTGATAGATTGCTGTGAATAAAGTCCTGAAAACTGCTGCAAGAAGAGCTCCAGGTGTTGCGTTTTTCCTTGCTGGTCGAGGGTGGACGGGACATTAGGACACAAGAAAGGGGACATGGAATCTCTCTCCATGACTAAAGAAAGCCACTGAGGCCAGGCATGTGTCAGGGGTGTCCCTGCATGGCGGCCTAGACAGGCCATTGGGTGAAGCTGTGTAGGTGAGGTCCGGAGTCCCTTGGAGATCCCAGAATGTTGGAGAGGTCAGAGGATCTCCTTGGATACCTGCCGAGGAAAACTGCTAACAGGGAGTAGAACCATCCCAAGAGAAAGCAGTGTGTTGTAATCGACATAGCTGAAAAGAGTTGGAGATCTGAAGATACCTCTGACAACAGGCCTGGAGATGCAGAGTTTGGTGTTCGCCTAACTAGTTTTTGGTCTTGCTCTGGTCCAGTATTTTCTTCCTATACTCCCTTCCTCCCTTTTGGAATGGCAATGTACATCCTATGCCATTGTAGGTTAGAAGTCTGTAATCAGCTTTTAGATGTTAATTTTATAGGGGATCACAGTTAAAAGACTGCATGAATCTCAGAAGAGTCTTTTGAACTTTGGACTTTTAAACAGGGTTGAGACTGGTAGACTATGGGGACTTTTGAAGTTGGGCTGAATGCATTTCTGCATTATGATATGGATGTTAAGCCTATGAGGACCAAGGAGTGCAATATGGTGGTTTGAATAACAGCCCTCATAGACTTATATATTTGAATGCTTGGGGAATGGCATTAGGAGGTATGGCCTTGTTGAAGAGGGTGTGACCTTGTTGGAGAAAAGTATGCCACTGGAGATAAATTTCTGCGGTTTCAAATGCCCAAGCCAGGTCCAATGTCTCTCTCCTTGCTGCTAGCCAATCCAGATGTAGAACTCTCAGCTACTCTCCATGTCTGCCTGCATGCCACTCTATGTCCTACCATGATGAAAATGCAATAAACTTCTGAACCTGTAAGCCAGCCTGAATTTAATATGTTCCTTCATAAGAGTTCCCATGGTCATGGTGTCTCTTCACAGTGATAGAAACCCTAAGTAAGACGCATGCTGATGGATGAATCTTGAGAACATTATACTCAACAAAATAAGTATGTCACAAAAGGAGAAACAGCATATTACCCCTATGCCCCCATGCTCTCCGGAGCAGCGCTGGGCAGAGGGGGCGTCAGGAAGGAGCAGTTGGCAGAGGTCACACTTACCTTAGAAAGAAAAGGGAATGGAAACGGAGAAGTAGAAAAAAGAGAAAGGGGGAAAGAAAAGAGACTTATAGGAAACAGGTGAGAAAGACAGCTGAAACTCTTTTGTGTCTTGTTGGATGTCAGGGAGGCAAAATATTTCAGAATTACCTCTAAGGACTGACCTCAGTGATTTCCAATAACAATAAGTATTAATACTGACTTCTCAACTTTATATCTCTGGTTATATTAACCCATGTTGTGTGTCTGTCTTTAATTCCATAACTGTGAAACTTAGATATTAATACTCAGCAGAATATCCAGGGAGAGCAACATGGAAAAATAGAGATACAAATTATTTAGCAAGTAAAAAACACCATTTAAGTCCAGGCTAACATCCCTTCTTCTTACTTTTGGACCTAACCGTTTTACAGTGAGTTCCCTCATCTGTGAAAGGGATATAGGTGGACACTATACTATAGACTGATAAAGGACTAAATGAAATGATGTCTTTGCCACATGTAAAGGGATCAATGAATCTCTGTGTTTACAACAAAGACAGCAATGGGAACATTTCTTTGTAGTTGAGAATTTAAAATTAAAAACCAACAAAAACCCCAGACAAACAGGGATCAATTTAGGAACGAGGAACTCATGGAGAATGTTAAAGGTCCTTGTTGTCAGCCTTCTGATTTTCCCCCACCCTGAAAAACTGCTGCCAAATCGCTGTCTTTGTTTCACAAGGTTAGAAGCACCCCACCCCCTACACTCCCGCCCACTCCTGTGATTAACCACTCCCACGATGCTGGATCACTTCCTGGATTTCATTTACTTAATAACTAATCTTTCATTGCCTCTCCTCTTTTAAAGCCAGTCAGGCTTCTTCCGGCCTCCATCTCTGCTCAAGGTCTCCCCTCTTTAAATCACTGAGATAATTCAGAGAAACACTCCAACCCACTTTAACAGAGGGCTGATGGGCAAAGGCGGTTTTCCCTCAACTGTTTCCTAACCTTGCAACATTTCAGATGCCTCTCAATAATCCCATCAAATCACTCACGCCGTTTTTCCACAGACACTTAGTAAATACTACTAATTCTGGGAAAGGTTGTCCCACAGGGGCCCAGAACTCAGCAAGAGGGTGCCTATATGCAGAACGTGGGCAAGCTAAGCCCTGGACTTCTGAATGATTGCGGTCCCCTAGCCGGACATGGGTGCCAAGCATCGGGCAGAACACTGAATCTCCAGCAAAATGTTTACCCCTCTGAAGCCCGAAGTGCTCTCTTGTATATCTTATGAACAGAGAAACTAAGGCACAGGACATTTTTGTCCATTCCCACCACCTCCCTCCCCACCTCCAGTCTGGTCCTCTGAGCAACTGTATTTCCTCGGTAGAAACACAGCAGCTTGCCCCGGATGAATAAGCCACTAAGGTGGTATTCAGTAACCCATTGCTTAACAAGCCCTCTAGGTTATTTTGACACGTGCTTAAGTTTGAGAAACCTTGGGTTTGAAAAGGTGAGTACCTTGCCAAATTCACAGAGCTAATAAAAGGCGGAGTGAGGGCTGGAAAACAGAAATGGACTGATTCTTAAACCAGAGTCAGGGGGGCTTTAAAACAATACCGCTCACGCCAGGATTCAAAGTAAAACTCTACTTAAAGACTAGACTTTTCTTTAGTAGCAGCTCAGGGGAGCTTCACTTAATTTAATGGAGCAGGTCCATGGCTTTCTTCTCATTTTCTTGGTCTTCTCTTCACATTTCACAAGAGGACTGCTACAATTCCAGTCTTCATATTTTGCTTCTCAAATGTCCAGAGGTGAAGGATTGCAGGCAAGAATCCCATATCTTTTTAATTTATGTCTCAAGAGATCTCATGCATTATTTTCAAGAGATTCATGGCATGCTCATTTCAAATCAGCTGCTGAGAAGCAAAATGAAATAATGTGATTAGGTAAGACTCATCAAGAACTCGCGACCTTGGATTACAGGGAAGGACGTGGTGGCTGGGGGAGTTGTGCAGATCAGAGCAGAGAGTACAAGGTATGAAATGGGAAAACAACGACAACAACAAAACAAAAGCTAAAACAGAGAATCATAAACTGACATCAGTGCTAGGAATCAAAATAGAAAAGTTAAGACTTTATGATTAAAGACAAGCAGAACCATTGTTTTCTTTAAAGCAAAAATGACTATGGGCATCCTTGAAAAAAGCCAAGTATGGAGGACAGATGACCCCTGGGTGCAGGAGAAAAGAATGGCATGACGATGGCCAGCTGTTTCTTTAACCTTAGCAGAGTTTGCCAAGGTCTGGTCTTGGCAAGTCACAATAGGTAAGAAGAATGGATGAAGATAAACCTTTTATGTGGAGAGTAAGAGTGGGTGACTGAAGGGCCAGGAGGAAACAGAGCATGAGTCAGGGACTCTTACTCATTCTCATGGGTATGGCCAGCTGTCCCTGCCTTCCTCTGGGATCAGGATGAAGAAAAGGTACCAACATCTACAAAGAGAACTTTGGGGAATGGAAAGGAAACTGGGGCATATGATATCTTAGTTAGAAGCCTGTGCATTGATTTCTAAATTTATTGGTTGCCTCTGTGGCACATCTAGAGCAGTAGTGCTCTTTCTGATAAGTCTATTGTGCCTTGACAGTTTATTTTTCCTTAGATTAATGTTAGATTTTCAAATATATACAAAAGGAGAAATCATGATGTCTATAATGAACCTCCATGTGCTATCTTACTTAGGGTTACTATTGCTGTGATGAAACACCATGACCAACAAGCAAGATGGGGAGGAAAAGGTTTATTCAGCTTACACTTCCACATTGTAGTCCATCATTGAGAAAAGCCAGAACAGGGATTCAAACAGAACAGACTCCTGGAGTTGATCTAGAGGCCATGGAAAGAAGCTGCTTACTGGCTTGCTCATCATGGCTTGCTCATCCTGCTTTCTTATAGAACCCAGAAGAGGAGCCATGCACAGCTGACTGGACCCTCTCTCATCCATCACTAGTTAAGAAAATACTCTACAGCCTTGCCCACAGCCCAGCTTTCTGGGGGCATTTTCTCAGATGAGGTTTCTTTCTCTCAGATGAATAGTTTGTGACATGTGGCCAGCTGTAGAAACTAGCTCGATTCGGGAAATAACCAGGCCAACTTAAAGATAAACAATTATATTTTTAATTGTTATAAGGGGAAACTCATGCCACAAGAATGGGAAGTCCGAGTTCCTCAATGTCCGGTGGGAGTCACCCAGAGAGAGCACACACCTGGTCCATCCCAGTTTTTCTTTCTGGGCTCCAGGTAGCCATGCCTTAACTAGGCTCCACTTCTTAAAGGTGATTGGTTAACAGAGCTTCCCCCATCAGCCAGCAATGCCCTAGTACTAGCTCATCATGCTCAAATCTTAGTCAATTGATTTTGTTTCCTTTATTCTCCTGTCTCAATTATCTCACTATCTCACTCCAAGCCCCAGCCTACGGTACATTATTTTAAGGACAGAATTACTGATACATAATTTTACAACATATAACTACCTATTTAAAATTTATAATTCAGTGTTTTTATAATAATGTGACCATTACTACAATTTTAAAATGTACCATCACCCCAAAAGGAAATATATATATATCACATACATGTACTTGCAGTAGAGTGAGGAAAGTATATGGGAGGGTTTGGAGGCAGGGAAGAGGTAGGAGAAATGTCATAATTATAGTCTCAAGAAATAAACCTTTCTTATTGGAGAATCTAAAAACCAGAAGGTTCTGGACAGATATTTTACAAACACTAAGGGACCATGGATGCCAACCTAAACTACTATACCCAACATGTCAGAGTTTAAGAGCAAAACAAACTATAGAAAGCCTACAAACTCATGGAAACTGAACAAGTCTCAACCGACCCACCACTGGGTTAAGGGAGAAATAAAGAAAGAAATTAAAGACTTCCTAGAATTCAATGAAAATAAATCCACAACATACCCAAACTTATGGGACATAATAAAAGTAGTGTTAAGAGAAAAGTTTATAATGCTAAGTGCCTATATAAAGAATTTAGAGAAATCTCTTATAAGCAAATTAGCAGTATACCTGAAAGCTCTAGAACAAAAGAAGCAAACTTACCCAGGAGGAGTAGATGGTAGGAAATAATCGAACTCAGGGCTGAAAGCAATATAGTTGAAACAAGTAGAACAATACAAAGAATCAAAGAAACAATTAATTGGTTCTTTGAGAAAATCAGCAAGATAGAAAAAATTTTATCCAAACTAACTAAAAGGCAGAGAGAGAATATCCAAATTAACAAAGCCAGAAGCCAAACATATACAATGGAAAAAAGAAAGCATCTTCAACAAATGGTGCTAACATAAACAAATATGGCATGTAGAAGAATGCAAATAGATCCATATCTATTGCCCTGCACAAAACTCAAGTCCAAGTAGATCAAATTCCTCAACATAAGTCCAATTACACCAAAGATGATAGAAGAGAAAGTGGGAAGTAGCCTTCAACGCATGGGCACAGGAGACCACTTCCTGAATATGACACTAATAACATAGACACTGAGATCAACAATTAATAAATTGGACCTCCTGAAACTGAAAAGCTTCTGTAAGGCAGAGGACACTGTCAATAAGACAAAATGGTAGCCCTACAGAATGGGAAAGGATCTTCACTAACCCCACATCAGACAGAGGTCTGATCTCCAAAATATACAAAGAACTCAAGAAATTAGACATCAAAATACCAAATAAATCCTTTAAAAAATGGGATACAAATTTAGAGAATTCTCAACAGAAGAATCTCGAATAACCAAGATACACTTAAAGAATTGTGTAATGGCGTAAACGAATGCAGACAGACTGTAAAAATATATATACAGCTTTAATGGCGAAATAGACTTACAGAACCACCGCTCCCACGGAGACCAGGAAAGCAGAAGGGACGGCTGGGAGCACGATCGCCAAATTTATAGGCAAACATTAGCCCGAGGCGAACACGCCCCCAAGGGGCGGGACTTATCCCTACATCTCCCCTTTTTGTCTATATAAGACAGAACCAAACCAAATACAACTATATACAATAACAACAAATAATAAATATAACAAACAATATTGAGAACAAAATCTTTGCTAAACATTCTATCTCAAGGAGTCCAAATAATGTAGAGAGTAACTACAATTATATAATCTTCAACTCCGTCAAAGATCTGAGAAGGGAATAAACACTACTCAACAAACAAGATATATCCAAAATGTGCAACAATTGACAGAGACAACTGACTACCTGGGCAATCACCCAAAGTCTTGTTTGCAATGTTGAGTCAACCAACTTTGGCTAAGGCCTAACATAACTGACATACCATTTTTTAAGGCAAGCAACTTTTCAAAACTATCTTACCCTGTCTTGGCAGGATATGACAGTCCTGTTTTATCCATTCATGCACGCTCTGTATCTCTGTCAGTGGTTGAGGTATGGGCATTTCTTTGCCCAAAGGCCAGTTCTGCCAAAAAGAAAGGCTCCAGGTGCTTTGGTGCTCAACATTCTCTTGGGAATAGAGCGGTGTTGCCAGGAGCAATTGTGTCTCACTATCACGAAACTCTGAGTTAGATTAAAGACCATTTTCTACAGCTCTTTGAAAAGGTTGAAGATTATCTATCTATACTGAGTATAATCTCTATATATCTAGAGAACCTGATTAGTCTAATTATAAATGACAAACTAAGATGACTATTAGTCTATATAATTCTCAATATCTATCTAACTTAAAGACTAAGACAATAAACAACTGTGTAACAAATGAGGATAATGACCTCCAAATATAAACACTGTACAAATATACATTGCAATATGGTAAATATATATCAATACACAAACATTATATAAGTATCTTAATCAGAGGTAGAAATGTACACTGCAATATGGTAAATATATACAATATATATTTATCAATACAATATATGTCAGTACATAAAAAATGTTTTAAACAGAGATAGAAACATGCATACATACAATAGTCAATATAATTTAACTTTGTATCAATATAGAAGAATCGATACCAATATTTTTGTCTAAAAGCAGTAACTCACAATTATAAATCTATCATCCCATCATTCCCTCCTTTTTTTTTCAAAATGATCCCTGAGCTTATAAAATTCCTCCCCCAACCTCCCAACCCCTAAATGATGTCCCTAAACCCAGGAGTAAACTTTACTGGGAGAAGGGATGTCGTCCTCTAGAATTACTTCCAGCTGTCATGGGGGCGACGTTCTTTCTGGGGGATCCTGTGAAAGTAAAATGATGGTTAAATTTCAAGATCAATGTCTTTTAAAATTGCAAATAGTCTCTGAGTATTTTGTGCAGGTCAGGCCAGAATGTTGTACAATATGTGCATCATTTCAGCTAACCAAGTTGGGATCGTCTTGTGCAGCTGGTATCCAAAACAGGTCTTGTAGTAGCACTATCAGTATCATGACGTCATATCAACCAGGTAGAGTTGTTGGTGTGGGGCCCAATCTTCTTCCTGGAAGCTTCAAATGTCACTTCAGGAAAAACTCATTGTTCATTGTGAAAAACTTAAACATTAATCATATAGATATATATAGACATATATATATATATATATATTCAATGAAAGGCATGATAGATATATTCAATGAAAAGTATGATAGATATGAAGGAAAGCAAAGATGTTTTCTAAACTCATATTTCTTTCTGTCCCATGTCATGGCTCTTGACATGAGACAGAAACTCCAGAAACTCTGGCTTTTTCTCTTACCAACAGGCTTGGAATTGGAGAGGGACTGAGCCAGAGTCCAACTTCAAAACCAGCTCTACATATTTATAAAGAAATGTTTAATAAGACATATATATATATATATATATAAATTAATACTTACAAAATGTGTCCATTCATCAGTAATTAAATATACAGGGTACCTTAATTTCTTTGAAGATGAGTATTTTCCTGTGGAGATAAGAAAAGAACCCTGCCTCCAACCTATCTGTATTTCTTACCATCAGTATGCTCGCCATCCTTATGAAAGAATTGCAGGCAGTGGCGTTTGGTTATAGAAAGAACAAGTAGGGCATTTCTTTACAATCTCCTTAGCTTGTTGCCATGTAATTGAAAACTCTTTCTTCAAACCTTTGCTATTAACATGATGTTTTTTTTATGAAATTCAGAGGCTTGTAGCACACTACCAATCAATAATTGATCAATTTCTGCATTACCTGTGCTAGAGGACCTGGCAGACCCGTATGGGATCGGATGTGTGTTATGTACATAGGGCAAAGCCTGTTCCTGATCAAATCTTGAACCTGGAGAAACAATGAGGTTAGTTCTGTATCATCAGGTATAAATTCAGCAGTTTCAATATGTATAATAACTCTTTCTGCGTATTGTGAATCAGTGACTATATTAATAGGTTCTTTAAAATCCCTTGGCACCATAAGAATGGCATATAATTCCGCCTTCTGGACAGAATTATAAGGACTTTGTTCCACCTTACCCAAGTCTTCTGATTTGTAACCTGCCTTCTGTAGTAATAAGAGTGGCGGGGCTGCATCCCCAGCACCCCGGCAGCCTGGCTAGCTTATGCTCTGAAATAACAACACACAAACTGTATTCATTTAAACACTGCTTGACCCTTTAGCTGTAGCCCTTACAGGCTAATTCTCACATCCCGATCAACCCATCTCTAATAATCTGTGAGCACCGGTCTTACCAGGAAAGGTTCAGCATGTATAACCTGGCAGCTTGCTTCATGGCGTGCGTCTGCCTGGGAGCCGGGAGCATGGTGTCTCTCTGAGGTGTCTGCTCCCGAGAGGAGAGCTGTGGAGTCTGAGCTCACTTCCTCTTCCTCCTAGCGTTCTGTTCTGTTTACTCCTCCCACCTATCTCTAACCAATGAGAGCCAAGCAGTTTGTTTTTATTTAACCAATGACCTTCCTCCATCAGCCTTCCCTGATTTATTGGCATCAGTATAGAATGTACGGGCTCCAGTTATTGGAGCATCACGGATGATTCGAGGAAGAATCCAAGAAGTTCTCTTTATGAAGTTAAGCCTCTTGCTTTTTGGATAGTTGTTATTAATGTCTCCCAAAAAATTAGCACAAGCTCTTTGCCATGGTTCATTATCTTCCCATAATTTCTTTAGTTCATCAGCAGTGAAATGCACTATAATTTCTGCTGGGTCTATGCCTGCTAGTTGACGAAGTCTCAACTTGCCTTTTATAATTATCTCAGAGACTTTTTCCTCATAAGTTTTCAGTTTCTTACTTGGTTTATGTGGTAAAAAGATCCATTCCAAAATAATATCATCTCTCTGCATTAAAATTCCTGTAGGAGAAATTTTTGATGGTAGTATGATGAGAATACAATCGAGCTTTGGATTCACCCTGTCCACATGTGCCTGTTGTAATTTTTCCTCAATCATTGTCAGTTTCTTTTCTGCTTCAGCTGTTAATTCTCTGGGACTGTTTCAATCTTTATCACCATCCAAGGTTTTGTTCAAATGAATTATTAGATCAGGTGTTATCCAATAGCTGGTCGTAGACTGGAAATGTCTCTTAACAGTCTTTGAAAGTCATTAAGAGTCCGTAGGCGATCTCTCCTAATTTGTGCTTTTTGTGTCTTAATTTTTTGCAAACCTATTTTATAACCTAAATAATTAATGGAATCTCCCTTCTGAATCTTTTCAGGAGCGATTTGCAATCCCCATTTAGGTAAAAGTATCTTTATTTCTTCAAACAGTCTGTTCAAGTTATCCATGTTTGAATCGGATAACAAAATGTCGTCCATGTAATGGTATACTATAGATTTGGGAAATTTCTTGCGTATTATTTGCAATGGTTGTTTCACAAAATATTGGCACAGGGAGGGGCTATTTAACATACCCTGGGGGAGGATGGCCCAGTGGTACCTCCTCGAAGGTTGAGAATTGTTATAAGTAGGCACTGTGAAGGCAAATTTTTCTCTATCTTCTTTTTGCAAAGGTATAGTGAAAAAACAATCCTTTAAATCAATAACTATGAGAGTCCATCCTTTTGGTAATAAAGAGGGCAAAGGAATTCCAGATTGCAGAGGGCCCATAGGTTGAATAACCTTGTTGATGGCCCTGAGATCTGTCACCATTCTCCATTTACCTGATTTTTTCTTAACCACAAATACAGGAGAATTCCAAGGGCTGGTAGATTCTTCTATATGTCCAGCATCTAATTGTTCTTGTACCAGCTGTTCTAAAGCCTGTAACTTTTCCTCAGCTAAAGGCCATTGCTTTGTCCATATTGGTTTCTCAGTCAACCATTTTAGAGGTAAGGCTGTTGGTATCTCTGAAGGGACATCAATTGCTTGTTCTTGTACAGCCCGAATGGCCAGTTTTCTCTGTTTGTAATATCTTTTAATATTATTCTCAGAAATATAGGCTCTAGAAGTAGCAGGAATGTTAATTTCGGTATTCCATTGTTGTAATAGGTCACGACCCCATAAATTCATTGCGATATTGGCTACATATGGCTTTAATTTTCCTATTTGTCCTTCTGGCCCTATACATTCAACCCATCTCGTGTTCTGCCTTACTCGAGATAGGGTTCCAATTCCCAGGAGCTGAACATTTACATTCTGAAGAGGCCAATATGGATGCCAAAATTCTGGGGTAATGATACTTACATCAGCACCTGTGTCCAGCAGGCCAGTAATAAAAATGCCATTTACACACAATCTCAGTTTAGGTCTTTGATCATTTATAGAAGTTTGCCAAAACACATGTAACTTATCTTTCTGATCATTACTGCTTGTAACAGTAGGCATGGGGCTTCCTAATTGTCCTGATGAGGCACGTTCTCTGCAGAAACTGGAAATGACTGAACCATGTTTGCCATGGGGGCCTGTGAGGCCCCCCTCTCACGTTTCCCAACTGTATCGGGTTGCCTTGTCTATCTCTTGTAGACCTGCATTCATTTGTCCAATGTCTGACTTTTCCACATCTTCTACATAAACCTGAAGGCTGAGTCCTCCTATTTCTGTTATTTCTAGAAGATGCATTATTATTATTATTTCTGAAAGATGCATTATTATCATTATTATTATTTCTGAAAATCCGTTGTCTACAATTCCTTTTCATATGACCCATTTTTCCACAATTAAAACATTTGATATTCTGGTGTCTCCTTTTACCATTGGAAATTGCTTCTTCTACGCATGCTTCAGTGCCATAATCAAATGTATCAATATTGAGTGTATGCAAGACCCATTCTTCCAAGGGCGCTGATCTGAGCTTTAAAGGCCCCAAAATCCTTTTGCATTCCACATTTGCATTTTCATAAGCCAAAGACTCAATCATTATACGTCTTGCTTCTGGGTCAGATATACCTATTTGTACAGCCTTAGTTGATCTTTGTAAAAAGTCACTAAAGGGTTCTCTCTGACCCTGTTTAACTCTGACAAATGATTCCATTCTCTGTCCTGGGTCTTGTACCCTGTCCCAAGCCCTTAAGGCTGCTGTAGTACACATGGAGAGTGTGTTTTCATCCAAATTAGCTTGTTTTTAGGTTCGGAAAAGAGCCCTTCACCTAGAATTTTATCTAGGGAAATGTCAATTCCCTTCGCTTTTTCCTGCTGTTCTAAAAGTCTAGCCTCTTGCCTGAATAAGCATTTCCATTTCAATTGCGGTCCACTCTCAAGTACCGCAGAGCTCAGCTGGAGCCAGTCCGAGGGGGTTGCTCTGCTTGTCGTGGCCCAAGATCTTAGCATTTCTTTAACAAAAGAGGCTTGCATCCCAAAGGTCATGACAGCCTGTTTTATTTCCTTGAGATCCTTCATATGGACAGGCTCCCATGTATCCTCCTTGATGACCCTAGGGTTTCTGGAACCAATCACCTTCTCTGTTGTTATTACTGGAAAGGCAGGTAGAGCTGTAGGTAGTGCTTTGTGGAAATTGTTCCCGAAAGATTTACCCACAGATGTAGTTAAAATTTGCCTTTCTACCCTTTGCTCTTCTTCATCAGAATTTAGAAATTCCTCAATCTTTTGTGCATAGCAACATTATTCATACTAGCCAGAACCTGGAAACAACCTAGATGCCTCTCAACTGAAGAATGGATAAAGAAAATGTGGTACATCTACAAAATGAAGTATTACTAAGTGTGTGGGGGTGGCATCATGAAATTTGCAGACAAAATAACCCAGACCCAAAAAGATAAACACTAGGTATGTACTCACTCATAAGTGGATATTAGATGAAAAGCAAAGGATAACCAGGCTACAATGCTCAGCCCCAGAGAAGCTAGGAAACAAAAAGGACCCTAAGAGGGACTCATGGATGTTCCTGGGAAGAGGAAATAGATGAGATGTCCTGGGCAAACTTGGGAAAGAGGGTAGAGGGGAGGAGATGCAGGGATGGGAACATGAAGGACCAGGATGATCAAGTTGGGGAGTAGGATGGAGGGGGAGAGTAATAAAAGATATATCGTGATAGAGGGAGAAATTATAGGACTATGGAGAAATCTGATACTAGAGAATTCCCAGGAATCCACACGGATGACCCCAGCTAAGACTCCTCACAATTGTGGAGAGGGTACCTGAACTGGCCTTCCCTATAATCAGATTGATAACTACCCTGATTTCATCAGAGAGCATACAACCAGTATTGATAGAAGCAGACGCAGAGATCCACAAACAAGCACTGGACCCAGTTCCAGGAGTCTAGCTGAAGAGAGGGAGAAGGGATTATATGAGCAAGGGGAGTCAAATCATGATCGGGAAACCCACAGAGACAGCTGACCTGAGCTTGTGGGAGATCACAGACTGGACTGACAGCTAGGGAGCTAAGACAGCCCTAAGCAATTACTTCTGTACTTCCTGTTCTAAAATTTCCTATTATGAGAACTTCACAGAAATAGAATCAAGCAATGTATAGTCTTTGATAACTGGCTTTTCCAATGTAGTATTTTTGAGGCTCATCTGTGTTGTAGTATACATCAGCCCTTAATTTTGCTTTATTGCTAGAAATAATATTGCACTCTATGGACAAACTGTCTGTTTTGTTTGTGTTTATTTAATCCAGGGTCATTATGTAGTCCAGGCTTGTCTCAGGCTCGAGCATCTCTAGCCCCTTCTGTGAGAGGATTGTGAGCATTCATCTCCCTGCCTGTCTAAATCACACTGCCTTTACCATGCACCAGCTGCTAGATAGTCACATTAGCCCTACTCTGGAGGTTTTATGGCTAAGTCTTCTATGCATATTTGTGTATAAGAATGTTCACATACAAGAGTGCATATGTTTTCATTTCCCTGGGGTAAGGGTCTTTTAAAGGATTTGCTGAGTCATATATTAACTCTCCTTGAACCATTTGAGGAACTGTCAAATCAATTTCCATAGTGTCTGTACTAGTTTATGTTCTGCTACCAGAGTGTGAGTGTTCCAACTTCTCCGTATCCTTTCTCCGTATCACCTCCAAAACTTATGACTGTCTTTTAAATTATAGTTATCATAAGGATTTGGAGTGTCATTTTCATTTACATCTCTATGATATTGAATATATTTCCAGATCATTTTTCGATTTTTAAACTGAGTTATTTTTCTTTTTGTTATTGAGACAAAATTACCAATACATTGCACAGAAATAAAATATTCTTTTAGATATATGGATAAATGTTTTTTCTACTTTTGGGGGTTTTTATTCTCTGTGTCTTATTTTCCTTCTCCTCCCTCGCCCTTTATGAAGGTCTCACTATGTAGCCCAGGCTGGGCTCCAACTCACAATCCCATAGCCTAGCATTTCAGATGCTTGGGTTAAAGGTGCTGCTGCCGTACATGGCTTTTTTCCCTTTCCTGATAATGTACTTCAAATCAAAACAGATTTTCACTCTGACAAAATCTAAGTTATCTATTTTTTATTGTTATTTATATTTGTGGTATCTTAAGAAATAGCTGCCAATTTGTGATAAAGATGTGTGCTTATGGATTTGTTATATTGTTTATAGTCTTAGTTCTTACATTTAGGTGTTAATCTATTTTTAATTAATATAATGTAAGATTAGGAGTCTCAACTCATTCATTTTTTTACTTTTGTTTTTGAGATTAATGAGAACATTTCTCCCTTCCCTTTTGGCCCTCCAAACTTTCCATATATGCCTTCTCCCTGCTCAGATTCAAATTTATGGCCTCTCACTAATTATTATCACATGTACACATGTAAATGTATATATACATACATACATATGTCTATATAATATTACCTATATGCATATTTTCAGGGATGACTACTGGGTATTGAATAACCAATTAGTGTTCTCTTCTCTGGCTAGGCTACTCTCTCTCTCTCTCTCTCTCTCTCTCTGTCTCTCTCTCTCTCTCTCTCTCTCTCTCTCTCTCTCTCTCTCCCTATCTCATACCCTCTCCCTCTCAGTATTCCTTAATTGCTTGTAGTCCTTTGTGTAGGGTTGGGGACTTGTGGACTTTCCTGCATCCACTTTGGCATGCCCATTGGTGTCATCCTCGTTTAGGTCACATTTGGGCAGCCATGTTGGGGAGATTTTATAGTACCTTTATAGTACCTTCTGACGTCACTAGGAGACACACTATCAAACAAATTCCCTAAGTCACCAGTTCCTTTTAAGTAAATCTTAGAAACTGCATAAATTTATCTGTTGCTATATAGATTTGAATCTTCACATTTCAATGCCCCAATCTGCCTCTTCTCTGATTCTCAGAACCAACAAAATTCCAGTGTTCATTCTGACAGAAAGGGACATCGAAGCTTTAGAGGTTGAGTGACTGGTCCAAAATCACGCAGCTACTTAAGGGACAGACTTAGAGGTAAGCTGTGTGCCCTTCCTATTACCTCATCATCCACTGTGGCCAAAGCAGAATGTAATATTGTAAGAGCAAAGGCAGCATGACTTGGGCAGTGCTGTCTCTTGCCTCACAGACATCTTAGAACATGTTTACTTTCTTCAAGGGCTTCCTCATCATCTCTCGTTGACCTTCACCAAGCACCTGCTCAGAAACCACAGCAAACATGAGAGAAGCAAATTAAATCCGTGGGTGATGGGAAGAAATCTGCCAATTTGTATCAGTATGAAAGGTGACAGTACCCACTATGAAGTAAGAAGCAGATTGGACAACCCAAACCTTTAAATGGAATTTGAATTTTGTTTGCTAGGAGGAAGAATAGAATTGCACAGTCCTTGACTCCAGGAGTAATTTAACCTCTTATTCCACACACTCCATATGCCCGAGTGATTTCCCAATACTAAAGGGAACCTATATTTCCAGTACTGAGCATCTTACTGTCACCAAGCCAAAGATGATGGCCTCATGAGGCTTGAGACATTTTACAGAGATGTAGGATGGGAGAGAAAAAGGAAATCTCTAAGATTAAGACTTTTCTGAACCTGTCCATGAAGAAAGGTACCTTTCCAAGGATCAATAAGGTAGCAAACAGTTGAACATCAGCATTAGAGATAAGAAACGAATTCCAGCAGTTACAGAGTACACTTGAATTTGACCATCTTTGCAATAAGGCAAAAAAAGAAAAAAAAAGAGTTGGCTTCAGATCTGACAACAAGACATTGTCTGGGACACAGCAGAAATGGTCCTGAGAGCCCCAGGGGCTGGCACAATGAAGGTAAGAAAGAGCCGTGTAGGGTGGCCTAGAAGAGCTTAGGAACTACCAGGAAATACAGATTCCAGCCAAGGTGGACAACTGTGGAGAGACCTTGACTTTGGGTTCAGGACGAGTACCTCCTACCCAGCCTCTTTCTCCACTAGCAGAATGCTCTTGGGGAAGGCCTCGATGGAAACTTTGTGCAAGTTTAGAATAAAGCTTCATGTAGACAAATATGCCCATCCATTTTCTTACTGACTACCTGTGTGATCACAAGTGAACTGTTTCACCTTTCTGAGCACATAGCTTTAGGGTACACTGTATGCTTCAACTGAGAATCCCCCCCCCCCTTAGTCTCTCTCTGATTACGACAAGTTTTCGTCTCCATTACTTCTTTCTAGGTACCATTTGGATCATATTGAGGCAGTTTTCACCTAAAAGAGGCTCTTCTGAGGAACCTGAGGCCAGAGTTTTGAGGGCAGAGGGATTATTTGGACTCTCTGCCTGATGCTTGCCCCTCCGCATCATGGTGGTATGCCTGACATATTAGTTGTCGTGGTCACCTAATTATTTCTTCTTGATCTGACCACCACGGGGAATTGGAAAACTTCCCAAACTTCCAGAAAAACAAGAAGCAGATGTCCAATTGGGGGAAAAAAAGAAAGAGAAAGAGAAAGAAAAGAAAAAAAAATCATTCATGAACAATAATGTTTGGTTTCCCATCAATCACACAGATATTCTCAGAGATAGAGTCAGGGAGAGGCAGCGGGGACACTGGCTTACTTACCATCCACAATTTCCTGTGTAACTACATAAGAACCACACTTGCTGTGAGGTAATGCTTAAAGGACAGGAAATATACTTGCATCCAGTTGGCTTTACAATAAGCCCTGAACAGCTACCCAGCAGTAGAGGACTAGAAATAAGTTCTTAGAAAATGACCTGGTGTCAGTATCATATTTCTTAATGTCTGGCTTGATGACTTTGGCCAAATCCATGTATCTACAGTTAGATTTCCTTTATTAAAGTATGGATCCTAACCAAGGTGAGAGATTACGTTATAAAGCACAATGATTTAGCACAGATCTTGAGTCTAAAAATGTCTTGAAGGATGTCTGCTCTGAAATTGGATGAGACTTGATAAATTCTATTGGCTGCAGAGTCCTCATGACTTATTACATGACATCCTTTCATGTAACACAGAAGGAGATTTATATTACAGGTTGGTTATACAGTCTAAATAATTGTATAAAGTTAAATGCCTTTTATCTGTTCAAACATAAAAGAAAAAAATCATCTTTTTATTTATTTTTTGCTTGAGTCAGGGCTTCTCTGTGTAACAACCCTAGCTGTCCTGGAACTAGCTCTTGTAGACCAACCTGGCCTTGAACTCACAGAGATTCACCTGCCTCTGCCTCCTGAGTGCTGGTATTAAAGGTGTTTGTAACCACTACCCAGCTTAGAATAAAATCATTTTTTAACTGACTTGTGCACACTGTACATTTCATACTTGTGTTAATACAGATATATATGTTAACTTGAAAAGTTTATGTGTTTTCAGGAAAAAAGAACCAGACACAATAAAGAACAGGTGATCCAATTTCAGAATGCCTCTGTTGCAGTTTCTTCAAAATTCTACATCCAGAACAATCTGCTAGTTGAAATGGTCCAGCCTCACAGACTACTCTAGCAAGGACTTCAGATAAGCCCTGTGCTTTCCTATTACACAGAGACTGGAAAACAAATGTCACAGCTATCTCTCCCAGGACTTGAACATTACCCCCATTTTCCCAGGGTCCCATAAAATGCTGTCACTCCCAGATAACAGGAAACAGTCTAGGGAACATGGTGCACACATTTCAAAAAAATGAGGTGGGTAGTTTTTGGTCATTAAATGGATTATGGATGTCTGTCATTGTTTGGGTCATGGTCAGAAAAAAAGTTGAACAAAAGAAATTAGATTCAGATATCTATTTCTGAAGGGAAAAGGGGAGTATAGTATAGAAATAATGGGATGAAAAGTATATTGATGCAAATTTAATGTTATTTTTTGTTGTTGTATATATACTTATATATATATATGTTTTTACTTTTGTTTAAGATACTGTACATATGCAGCTCATTTAAAAGTGTAATGTCAATTTTTAATTCTTGAAAGCCATTTAGGATAATAAAGATAGGTTAGTAGTCATCTAAAATAAATTAAACTTATAGTCATTTTAAGTATATTTTCAAGGTCAAACAAATATATTTTAAACAGATAGATCATCTTCAAATATTTCTAATACCTACAGACTATGGCATTTAAATTTTTAAAATTAACATAAGGCTTTTCATGACAGTGAGACACCTCTGCTCCTTGCAACACCAATTTACTTCAAAAAAGAATGAGGGGTATTAAAGAACTCCATATGGAGTTTGCTTTCAATGCGGCAAAGCTAGCCATTTGGGCAAGAAACTTCCCTTCAACTGCTGACAATATGCTGTTCAAACTCGACAAACAAGACAGCCAAACTGAATTGCCAAACTTTGCCAAGACAAGGCAGGTAAATCCTTTAAAATTTCTGGTCCACAGAAAAGTCTGTCAAATATTCTATGTCTGTAGGCCAAAGATGGATGTCCCAACATTGCAGAGGAACCTTGGATGTTTAGGTAGTCAACTATTTTTGTCCTTTTCATAGTTTGGAAGTTGTTTGCTCTGCACATCCTTTTTAGTCAGGTAATATATCCTTCTTGGATCTTTGATGGGGTTGAAGACTATATAGTTATAGTTTTATAGTGTTCCTTGTTACCAAATTCTGGAAAGAAACTTCATAAGAGATGTAAAGACTAGAAGGTTGAGAAACATAAAAGCTTACGTTGTTTATCTAAAATGATGTTTTAAGATCTAAAAACATACTTCTTAAGGATGGTAATAAAATTGTAATAGAAAATGATTTAGGTATAAAACTTTGGTCTCACTGAGATAGAATAGATAATGCAATACTTTCTCTAAATTTGCCAGATACAAATGAACTGGATATTATCAATATAGCTCTTACCTAATAATCATTTTTTATTGTATATACTTTTACTGTTAGAGTTAAAACTTTCCTTTTTATTTAGACAAAAGGGGAAAATGTTGTGGGATATTTGTACACTATGTGATGATGTATTGCTGTGATTGTTATAATAAAAAGCTGAATGGCCTATAGCTAGCCAGGAGGTATAGCCAGGACTTCCTGGCAGAAAGGAATAAAGAGGTGGAGGAAACCAGGTGTACAGGATATGCTTGGAGACATGGAGAGGAAACAGGAAGTACAAGATGAAAGAAAGTAACCCCATGTGATAGAATATAGATGAATATAAATGGGTTGATTTAAGATATAAGAGCTACCTAAGAGTAAGTCTAGGCTATAGGCCAAGTTTTCATAATTAATAGGAAGTCTCCATGTCATTATTTGGGAGTTGGCTTTCAAGACAGAGAAAGACTTGCTACACACTACTATCCTTGTCTGACAAATGGATGAATAAGAGCAGTGGTTCTCAAACTGTGGGCCATAACTCTTTTGAGGTGGTCAAACAGCCCTTTCACAGGGGTCACCTAAGACCATTGAAAAACACAGATATTTACATTAGGATTCATAACAGTAGCAAAATTATAGTTATGAAGTAGCAATGAAAATAATTTTGCTGGGGGTTACCACATGAGGAATGGAATTAAAGGTTCACATTATAAAGAAGGTTGAGAAGTGCTGAAACCAGCCATAAAGCACAGGTTCTGCATTATCTTTTCTATAGTGTTTTTTTCCACACCAAGTTCCCTTCTGCTTCGTGAGAACACTGAAAAGACACATGTAGGAACCACAGAACTGGCCCCACTAGACACCAGATCTGATAGTGCCTTGGATCTGCTTTCCAGCTTCTAAGAGGACTAGCACTGGATTTCTGTTGTTTATAAATTACACTTTCTAAAATATTTTGTTATAGCTGCCAGAATGGATCAAGACAATAGGGAAGAACAAGGAAAACACCAATGTGCATGCCAAACTGTACAGAGAAAAGCCCATGATCTGTCTCAAACTTACACAAAGAGCGGTAGACAACAGAGGAAAACTGGGAGTCGGAGAGGTGATCTTCCCACCAGGAAAGAGCTCACTAATTAGTCCAGGGCCAAACAGTACTGAAAACATATGTACAGTTAGCAATATACTGAACAGGCTATATTTAGAAATACATATCAATATACATTTACATATATGTACATAATAACAATTAGTTTTTTAAAAGGCTATGAATTTAAAGTAGAGTGGGATATATAGGGGAATTCGGAGGGAGGAAAGGGAAGAAAAAAGTGTTTTGATTAAATTATAATTTCAAAAATTAAAAAAAAATAATTGTGAACAACAACAAGTAAACAAGTAAACAGACAACTCTGCTTACTTCTTATATTCTCTGTATTCATGTGTTTATTAATGGCAGCAACTATCTACATTTACAAAGGTAATAAAGGGTCCTGCTGCAAGTGGTACCTATGGTTTGAATTCATGTGCATGGGGGGCCTGTGTGCATGTCTGTCTGTCTGTCTGTGTTAAATGTGGTATGTGTTTTTAACTGGTGCTTTTCTAAAAATAAATATTATAATAATAATAATACTGAACAGCTTTTCATGAGCTAATTTGTTATCTACATTCCCTTTTGGTTGAAATGATGATTCAAACAATTTGTCCTTTTCATTTTTCTTGGGTTGTTTGACTTTGTTACTGTTTTTGTGGGTTTTAGCTCTTCCTTCTGGAGTGGCTTCTATGTTGTGAGTGGAAATTCCAAAAACTACAGCACAATTTAAGGGTGCATGCATTAAGTTAGGGCAAAGGTCGGGGATTCTCAGGGAACTAGGTAAATGCTGCATGGTTCTGCACATAGTCAGTCAGTCGCCATATCACTTTTAACAGCTCAGTAAACTTCCCCCACCTCTATCGCTGGACCTAGGAAACTTCTTTCCTAGTGTTTCTCTGAGAACTGACAAAGCACTCTTCTTAACCGAGTAACATCAGACAATGAAAAAAAAAATACTGCTGAGTAAATGTCCTAAAAAGGAGGCTACTTAACGAAACTTTAATTGTAAAAATGCTTCGTGTCTCTTTAGTGGAAGAAAACCCTAGACCTCAGTGGCATAAAGGTATAGGGAGTCCCCAGCAGCTAAAAAGGAGGCTTGTTTTTTCGCCTTGTGCAAAAAGCAAGGGGGGGAGTGTTGTCTCTCAGCACCTCTGCTGTGATCTGTTGGGAGTTGAGCTGCCCTTTCTCTGCTCTTGGGGGGGGGGGGGGGGGAGGATAGGGTGGAAGATATTGCCCCTGGCTCTCTGACAAGAAAAGAGCAGCTTCCAGACAGAGTTCAACCTGAGAAAGGGCTCCCCTGCTGTGGGGGAATTATTCACTCAGGGATAAACTTCCTGGGCAGAACATCAAATGTTCCTTTTGGCTGCAGAAGTTCAGATTAAATAGTTTAACTGTTTCATGCCCAGTCTGCAGGAAGCACAAAACCCCTTGCCTCAAGGCAGTGGGAGGTCCAGAGTGCCCAGCCACTACAGTTCTCAGGTTGTGATTCTGATGTCAATCTCTAGGGCTGGGAGACATCTCTGCAAGTGTCCCTATAGACTGATGCCACTGAGGTTCTGTCATTCTGTCATCATTACTACCTCCCAGGAGCTAATTCTCCATGCCTTTTGGCTCCTGTGGGCCTCATTCCCTAGGCACTTCTGTCTGATTGAACCCAATAGTGGAAGCTGCTAAGGGCCCATGTCCAGACCAGTGAGAGCTACAATGGGCCGGTGTACAGGCAAACTCACTAAAAACTATGCACGGCCAGTTGGAGTAGGACGTGCAGAAGACATTGAGGCAGAAGGATCACAAATTGAAGGCCAGCCTAAAACATATCTTTTTTAAAATTAAAATAAAATTTAAAACTTTAAGTATGTGTGTTCCTGCCATTCTTCTAGGACTTGGACCTTTCAGCAAGATCTTTTGCCCTCTGTCCTCCTGAGAAAAGATGGCAATATTGTACAGAAAAAAAAAAAAACCTATATCTGAGACAGCTAGCAACTGGAAAACTTCTACTTGTTTTCGTGGAGGAATTCCTAACAAGGGCATGTGAAGGGGCAGGTTGCATTAGACTGGGAGTTCTGCAGGATATCAAAGAAAGACTGGCATAGACTCAAATGCTAATAGCCAGGCTGATGAGGACAGACACCATGAGTACACAGAGAGCAAAGCCAAGTTGTCCATTCTCTTCTTTGCTGGCAGGAACAGCCTTCCTGGAATGGTTCCTTCCTACCTCCTATCCTCTTTGCCCTTAACCACTTCAGGGAATCTTCCTTCCTGCCCCAAAGCTGTTTAGACAAATGGTTTGGGAAGTCAGCCTCCACAGAAGCCTCAGTGAGTTACCTTCAGAGAAGAACAAGTAAATGATTAGTCCTTCACAGAGGAACGCCTCTATGCCAGAAGGAGCACTAGTCCTTTAAAGCACATTCAGAGAGTGGTAGCAGGAATGGGGGGTGCATAGGAAGTTGGCAGCACACAAAGGCCCAGTGGCTTTATCATTCCTATCATCCCTTCAGGCTTCATAGCAATTGTTTGGTAATAACTTGCTGAACCAGCCTGCCTCCATCTTGGGCTTGAAAGTCATCTTATAGTACAGGCAAACTAGGTTTACTCCTGGTTGTGATTGAATCTCTTTTCCTCAAGGATTGGGCCATGCCCTCTACCTGTAATCTTAACTACAAAATGATTCTGTATTATCTGTTCTGGGAAAAGCAACCATGCCCTTGTTTCTAAAGGTCATAATGGCCACCTGTTGTTATGACTACCTTGTTCTGATCACCTTGCCACCATGTCTTCATTTCAGGAGGTTGTTGTGATCACCTTGTTATGCTTACGTTCTGCTTCTGCAACCCAACTGCCAAAGCCCCTGTCTTTGAGCTATAAAAACCTTATTTTCTCACTACCAATGCTGACGTCTTGAACCCTGCCTTGGTGGGAGAAAGCCCATGTACATGAATAAAAAAGAATGTTTTAACTAATTGCTTGCTAGAATTCATTTAGCCACGATTTGGATAGGTAGTCTTTCTTCTCTCATTTGTGGGAATAATAAAGTAAGGCTACTAGTGGGAACAGAACGAGCACAGAGTCTAAAGGGATTATTAGAGGTCTCACGGTGATTAGCGGTCAAACCTAGGACTTACATGAATCCATCTCATTTCTAAAATACATGGGTCCCTCACTACATCTACTTTAAATTTTTCACAAAGACTCTGTTCTTCACTCTAGTCACCCATATGCCATGCACTATCAACTCCTGCAGCTGGTGGTGCTGTGCTCATCAGATCCTAAGGCTGTGCTGGACCCACCCCTTCTGGCCACCTACCTGTGACTAAAGATGTGAACTGAAGTGGCCCAGGAAGCATAGGAACAAGCATAGGCTTGGTAGACTACAGGAAGGGAAGGAGTCAGTTCTACCTGAAGGTTCAGGGACAAGGTGGAGAAGATGTTCCTATAAGGTCTTGAAGGCTATCCACCAAATGCCTTCCTTAAAAATGGCTGGAGGGCATTTTACCACAGAGTAGACTTTGTGATCAAGGCAAGGGAGCTTGAGAAGGTAGTTAGCCCTCTTTTCCTCCTTCTGGAGCCCAGGGAGAAAGAAGAAAGCAGTAAGCCATGAAGTCTGAGAGAATGAAGGACCCAGAATAAGAGAGACTTTGTATAGCAAGCACATGAGTTTTGACTTTCTCTGAGGTGAGGAAAGACTCTTTAGAGAGTGAAAAGCAGGGTCCAGGAGAAGTTGGTTTGGGAGGGATTGTGCTTTGGTATGACTTCTATGTTCAAAGGTATGAGCTGAGATGGCAGAAACTTTAAGAGGTTAAGCCTACTGAAAGTGACTAAGACATTGGGCATGATACCCTTAGAAATGATTAACCTGTTCTCTTGGAATACTGGATAGTTGCTTTTTTTTAAAGAGCGCTAGTCTGGCTCCTGATTTTCTCTGGCTTCCTGCTTAACTGTGTAATCTCTTCTTCACACAAATGTTTCCATTATAATGTGGTCTACCCTATTGTGATGTAGGAAGGAGGCACTCATCAAAGATGAACGAACAATTCTAGAATCAGGTTCTCGAATCTGGAGAACTGTGAATTATAAACATCTGGTTTTTTTCTTTAAAAAGTTCCCAGCTTCAGATATTTTGTTATAGTGAAAAGCCATGGACTGATCAAAAAAAAAAATCACTGAGCACTTTCAGGAGACGCATTGGAGTGGGGAGACTTTAGCATAAGGAGTAGAAGAAATGGCAGTATGCTAGACTAGACATAAGTAGGACCCACACTAAAACTATGGGTACTGGGTTGCAAAGTAGAAGCTTGAAAGATATCAGGTAGTCGAGTGAATCACACTCAGCTGACCTAAGGCAACTAGAAGCTTTAACTGTATGCATACTACGTGCCCAACTGCATCCGTGAACTCGTTCCTGCCTGGTGCTGGATTGCCAAGCCTAGTCCAGTCTTCAGGTGAGGAAACTGAATCATAGCTGCAGCACGGTGAGCACAGGATTGGAAATAAATGGGTCTGGCTTTGAGTAACAGTTGCTCAACTGATTCGCTATGATCTCTGCTTTATTTCACCTTATAAATCTTTCTCCACCTAGAAATTCTGGCTTGAGGCAGAGTCAGGAAGTTTTTGAGCCAAAAAGTTCATGGCTGAATTTCTTCATGTCTAATGAACCCTGAACTCAGAGCAAGTTTGTGTGCCTTTCCCACATAGGTTTACTGTTTCTCGGAGAATCAGTGGCAAGGCTTTTCAAGGGATTGTCTGATAGGTCTTTGGTCTAAGTATTGGGATTCAGAACGTTACCTTAGGCCAGTGCTTCTCACAGAGTGACCCTAGGCAGCAGCAGCAGAGTCTCCAAGGTCTACAAGGATGTCATTTTCCAGGCCTCACTGCAGCAACTGTGCGGCTGGTGCCCAGAGATCTGTCTTAAGAATTCCAATGATTCTTCTGTGCTCAAGTTTTAACTCCTGCCTAGAGTATAAGCCTTGGTGAGGCATTCACAGTGCATGCGATGTCAAGGAGAAAGGCCAAAGTCTCAAGCCCGAGGTCTTTGGAAGAAAACACTGGGATGCAGCCTGAGTTGAGCTGATGTTTTGAATAAAACATTCCCTGAAGGATCCCCTCGGCTCAGAACCAGCATTATAGCCAGACATTGGTCTTTGTATTTGCAGCTTAGTAGATACAACCTGCACTGGGTCTATCAATCCTACCATGCCTTATGAGCCAACTCTTTCTTCTCCATACGGTTTCCTTCAAGGGTAGATGATGTGGGATTCCCCTTTGTATGCTGTGAATACCATTGGTAAATAAAGAAACCGTCTTAGGCCCACGATAGGGTAGAGTAGAGTTAGGTGGAGAAAACTAAATTAAATGCTAGAAGAAAGGAGGTGGAATCAGGGAGAAGCCATGGAGCTGCCACCGGAGACAGACATGGCAAAACCTTGCCAGTAGGCCACAAGCCTCATGGTAAAATATAAAATAATGGAAATGGGTTAATTTAAGATATAAAAACTAGCCAATAAGAAGTTAGAGCTAATAGGCCAAGCAGTAATTTAATTAATATGGTTTCTGTGTGGTTATTTTGGGAGTCTGGGAAGCTGGGAAATGAACAAGCGGCCTCCTACTACAGATAGATTTAAATATCTTGTTTTATCAAAGATATACAGATTGTTTAAGACATTTCAGGAGAGGATAAGTTGCCTGGGCATATCAGTTTCCACTCTCACCCTGCAAGGCACTAGAGGCCCTGACCCACACCTCATCCACTGACATGACCACTGTGCAGTCTGTGCCCATGATGCCAGTTCTTTTCTACACCGTCTTGAGAACACATAAAGGTCATGAAACAGCCTTCAGAGTCTGGTGATGGAGATGGTGAGGATTCCTGGACCCTGGTGCTCCCTCCCCCCAGCCCAGGTCTGGTTTCATCCCGTCTGCTAACTCATAAAAAGCTGGAACACACTGAGGGTAGGGAAAGTGTCTGAGCCTGCTGGTCAGCTCAGAAAGGTTCTGGGAATTCATTATGATCTAAACAACTATTCCAGTTATTTGTGTGACTCAGCCCCTGTAGTCAGGATCTTCTTGTGTCCACAGGCGGCTGTTGCTGACTCAGTGCTCAAGAGGGCACCTTGTAAGCCCTGCTGGGTTCTTAGCTCCCCTCTAGGCTGCATCTGCATCCCCAGAGGACACTGAAGGGATCCATGATGGAGCTTTTTAGCATTCAGTTTCATTTCCTAATAAATGGCCAGCCTCCTCCTCCTCCTCCTCTCACTGTGGTTTTTGGCTGTACACAGCTGTCAGTCTCTGGTATACACTAGAGAAAAGCAGGCAGACACAACCATTAAAGCACTATGTACTTACACATTCACTCTGTGTTTATCCAGCACCTACGGTGCGTCTGCTGATTGCTAAGGATTTGGGTCTGGAAAGGTATAGGTTGCATCTGCATATACCATTCACGGGTTTGGTGGGGTAAAATGCATGAACAGACACTGAGGAAGCCATGGAAAATGCACAGAAGCAGAATGTCAGGGACCTCTGAGAATGGCCAGCACTGGTGTCAACTCTTTGTGCCTGGAAGTCCTCCAAAACGGGGAGCAAAATGGAGAGAATGCATGGAGATCTAGGAGGGCTCCGAGAAGAAAGAATATGCTAGCAACTTGTATGGCAAGAGAGGCTTTCCCAGAAGAAACAGGGCAGGCCAAGGAAGTCAAAAGGGTCTTCTCATTGCGGTGACCAAATAGTCGACAAGAAACAGCAAAAAGAAGGAAGGGTTTGGGGGCCTCAGTTTGAAGGGATCAAGGCAGACCAGACAAGACAGGCAAAGCAAAGCAGGAGAAACAGGGGGGCTGACTTGCCATAGTCTGCCTGTATTTAGGAAGAAAAGTGACGTGAGTACCTCAGCGCAGCTTGCCTTCTCCTTTCTCTGCAATCCAAAGCCATGGTCCATGCGATGCCATCGCCCTTATTTAGGGTAGTTCTTTCCACCTCACTTATTCTAATCCAGACATTCCCTCACAGATACAGTTAGAGTGTTTCCTCAGTGACTCTAGAGCACTGGTTCTCAACCTTCCTAATGCTGCAACCCTTTAAAACAGTTCCACATGCTGTGATGACCCCCAACCGTAAAATTATTTTGTGCTATTTAGTAATTGCAATTTTGC
Source organism: Microtus oregoni (assembly GCF_018167655.1). Taxonomy (NCBI): domain Eukaryota; kingdom Metazoa; phylum Chordata; class Mammalia; order Rodentia; family Cricetidae; genus Microtus; species Microtus oregoni. The sequence continues at coordinate 52,854,877 of NW_024543064.1, forward strand.
TACCATTATGAATCATAACATATATCTGAGATGCAGGGTATCTGATATGATAACCACATGGAGTTTCATTCCACAAGTTGAGAGCCAATGTTCTAGGCAGTGTCAGGCTCATTGCCATAAGTAGCCAGGTTCACTGTTTTTCCCAGAAGCCTTTGTTTTACCATTTGAACCTGCTATGCACCACCATCTTGGTAATACAGCTCTCTGTCCTGATTGGCAAATTCTCTGAGCTTCCTTCATTTATTTCAGGAGGAAATGGAAGTGGAAAAAAGAAAGGGCATATGCTGTCAGGTAAAAACTAAAGAAAAAACTAGCCTGAGTATCTCCCATCTGTCATGCCAAGCCTTCCTGTGTACACTATCTTATCTTACTTAACACTAGAAGAATACATGTGAACACAGGTTCACAGTAGAGTAATGTGGGATTTCTCTGTATGCTGTGAATACCATTGGTTAATAAAGAATCTGCTTTGTACTGATTGCAGTGCAGAATAGGGCAAGGCAAGAATTCCAAGCAGATAGAGGAGGAGAGAGTAGGCGGAGTCAGAGAGAAGCCTTGTAGCCACCACAGGAGACAGATGAAGGATGGAACCTTACCAGTAGGCCACAACCACAGATTAATAGCAATGGGTTAATTTAAGATGTGAGAGCTAGCTAGAAATACACTTAAGCTATTGGCCAAACAGTATTGCAAATAATATAGTTTCTGTGTGATTATTTCGGGTTTGGGAATGAGCAGCTTCCGCTTACAGTAGTGACAGGCAAGGAGATTCAGAGTGGGTGTGGCTAGGCTATAATTAAAGTGTGTTTTTCCAACTTAGAAATTGATTGTGCATTTAGATAGACAACACAAAGAGATGTTCATGTCCATTGTACAGAGGTACAAATGGAAGTCTTGGAAAGTTAGGTAACTTTTCCAAACCCCATCTCTGCAGTAGCTGATTAGACCTAGCTCTGTCTGAATTCAGAACCTGGACCCTTTTCAAAATACCACCCTGTTGTTTTCACTGTGTTCTGAAAATAAATTCCATCCCTCTTTAGTATCTATTACATGGATAACCTTAAATATAAAGTCTAACACCACTGCCATCCAGGGTTATGAATTTAACCCCCTGCAAATTTACCTAAAATCTTTCTTATCAGACTGAACAGGCTTCCTTAGGCATTTACTAATTCATTATTTTATATTAAATAGTTGTATGATGGTCAGTCCAAGTTCACAAATGCAGAACAATGGAAGAGGTGAATTGTTTCTCCTCACAGTGTTTGGGGGTGACAAGCAACCCCTTTTACTATAATTGCAGCAGGTAGTATATTGTTGACACCAACACTTCTGTAGAATTTATCATGTACCAAGAACTATCCTAGGCACTCTTGGTAAATCAACTCACTGAATTCTCCTAAGAGAATCACACATCAGTGCAGGAACCCATCTGGAAACAGGAAAAAGGAGTACCAGGTCTGAGCTGTCTGGGTGGACCTTAGCCACAGAAGGGTGCTGAGCACTTGACACGTGACCAGATTGGTGTATTCTCTAAGATACACATCAGATTGTAAAGAATTGGCACAGACAAACAAGGTAGTATAAACTCTCTCATTGTTTTTACGTTGGTTACATGGTAAATCAAGAAATGGAATATATTATGTTCTATCCAACACATTACTTGAAAAGGCCCCAGAGTGTGTGTGTGCCTCTGGATTGGACAAAGACAGCAACAAGTGTCTCTGCAGAAGTGGTTTAGGGAGAAAGGGGACATCTGTGCTGGAATGAGTTGGTAAGTCCTGGTTGGACATGTTAGCCAGTCTAGGCAAATAATGAATCTTGATGGCTGGTCCTTGGTGTTTTGATAGCTGCACCTTAGAGTTTTAATCAGATATAAGGAAGTGGCCAAATAAGAGACTAGACCTTGGGGTCTAGCTTTAGGATTATAATCCAATAGTTTAGCGAGGGGGAGGGAAGGGAGGAGGGCAAGTCCTACCAGCACCACGTTTGCAATGCTTGGGCATGCTAGAGCCCTTCATTACTAAAGTCAACGTTACCCATTTCCCTGCGGTATGATATAATTTGAGAAATCAGAAACAAGGCTCATGTGTATAAATTGATACTCCTCTGCAATGTGGGGTCTCCTGGGGAAAGTAGAGTATGAGGAGCTGGTGAGAATGAGATGGAACAAAAGAAAGCATTGGAGGCACCCTGGGGTTCTGATCTTCTGCTCTTAAGCCCAAAAAGGTAACCCCAACTTGCCCAAATGTGAGCCATTAGGTTCCACTGTCTTGTGCCTGGACAGCAGCAGCTGCGACTATGTGCCAGGCATCTCTGCAAACCTTTGAATGTTTTGAAGATGGAAAAGGCAAGAACCATAAGGGAGAAAAAAATGGAAAAATATTAGGGTAAAATCCAAGGCTTTCTGTATAGTATCATCCAGACCTCTAGGTCAGTTCTGACATCCCACTCCTTCATTTAACTCAACCCCCAATCATCTCCTTTCTCTCCCCTCCCCACCCTTGCTCCTTGACCCCCAGCCCTTCATACAATCACACTCACCATCTTTTCTGTGAACCTTAAAAATATGCCATTCTTTTCTGGGGACCTGCTCACTGACTGTTCGCACTGCCTGATATGCTCCTGCTGCAGCTTCAGGGGGCTAACTAGGCTCCACGCCACTTTACCAAGAGGTCAACCTGACCGTGTTGTTTAGAGTTGTAACCCCCACTGCTTTCTCCTCTCCATGCTTTTGTCCCTATCCTCCCACGTGGCTTGTATTACATTTGAGCTCACTCAACCAGTGAACCTTTTCATCTGTCACTCTTGATTTTCTCATCTGCACTCTCTAAAGACAAGGGTCTCAGTGTTGGTCCCTGCATTATTTCTAATAGTAGGACAAGTTTAGCTGACAGGAATTCTTTTTGTTTTGTTCTGTTTTTGTTTCTCAAGACAAGATTTCTTTGTGCAGCTCTGACTGTCCTAGAACTCTCTTTGTAGACCAGACTGGCCTTGAACTCACAGAGATCTGTTTGTCTCTGCCTCCTGAGTGCTGGAATTAAAGGCATGTGCCACTACTGCACACAAAAATTCTTAAATGAATGTTTTATCCCCTTCCTGAAGTAAGGCTTGTGTGTCTAATGTGTTCAACCACTCAGTTTCTATGGCTCTGCGTTCTCTTCCTTCTGAGTCCCAGATGGCAGGCTCCTCAGAGAGTTGATGTGAGGGAAAAAGCAGCCTGGACCAGATGTTGGGTGTTCCAGGTGCCTGTTCAGCTTTGCTCAGCTACAGGTCCCAGACCCAGAGCCATTTCCCTAAGGGTCAAGGGTTCCAGGTTGTCTGGAATAAATACTTAGGGCGTTGAAGAAGAATATGAGGCCATACGTGCGACCTGAAAGGGAGTAATCCCAAGGGTTGGTCCTCAAGCTGGACAGGTCACCATCACCTGGCAGCTGTTCTCAGCCCTCACACCAAACCAACTGGATCAGAAACTGAAGATGGGGCTGAGCCGCTGGTTTTCATAAAGCTCAGGGAGATGCTGGTGCCCTACCTGCACCAGGGATCGGTTAGCGCCCAGCAGGTCACCCGACACCTATGGGTTTGGCAGGGCAAAGGCCCTGTGAAGCTAAGAGGCCATCTCATCTTCTCTTTGTCCCAGGAATCCATGGAGTGTTCCAACTAGGTGGGGGTGGGTGGGGAGACTGATATAATGTGGGGACAACCAGGGATCCCAGGCACTCCCACCTCTTGGCCAGGCTTTGGTTTTCATGAGGTTGTGCCTGGACAGGTGACCAGTTCTACACCATTCTGCACCATAACCTTGCAGAAGACAGAAGAGTGGGCATGTGGGCCCTTTTCCTTCCTGACCAGTCCTCTTTATCACTCTTTGTCTCAGTTCTAACCTCGGGCATCTCTCACTTCCTATCTTTATCTCCCCCATCCCATTTCATTCTCTGCATCCCTTTGTCCCTTTTCATTTTCTCTCAGTTTGTCAAGGAGTACTGACCTTGTGTCTATGTGGCACCAGAGGGTACTAGGCAGAGAAACAATAGCCCCTACCTTCTGGGGAAAGTCCCTTTTCTTGGCCCTCCCTCCCATTGGTTCCTCTTTCTCCTCTTTAAAATTTAAATTTGTACTTTTTAATAGCGGAAGGGAGGCTCCACTGAAGGATTAAAAGCCTCCTTTGACTCTTATTGCACCAAAGAGACACTTGCACATCCATGTATATTGCCACTCTGTTCACAGTGAACAGGAAGTAGAAAGGGCCTAAACCTCCATCAAAAGCTGATGGGATCATGAAAATGTGATACATATACACAATGGAATTTTACTCAGCACTAAAAGAAAATGAAATTATGATCTCTGCAGAAAAATGGATGGATTTGGAAAGTATTAAGGCAGGTCACTCATATCCTGAGAGACAAATACTGCGTGTGCTATCTGGTATACAGATATTAACAATTCCTATAGATACAAGTTGGAATGTTGGTGCATGCCATGAAACTAGAAAGGGAGCCATGAGAAAAAAAGACAGGTTGGGGAAGTCATGGAAAGTAGGAGAAGTAAGTGGGAAGAGGAATTGTAGTAATAGGGGCGGCGGGACTGTGTCCCCAGCACCCTGGCTGCCTGGCTAGCTTATGCCCGAAATAACAACACACAAACTGTATTCATTTAATCACTGCTTGGCCCATTTCTATCTAGCCCTTACTGGCTAATTCTGATAGCCCGATCAACCCATTTCTAATAAACTGTACCACCAGTCTTACCGGGAAGATTCTAGCCAATGTCCATCCTGGGTCGGAGCTTCATAGCATGCGTCTGCCTGGGAGCGGGGCATGGCCTCTCTCTCAGGTGTCTGCTCCCGAGAGGAGAGCTGTGGAGTCTGAGCTCACTTCCTGTTCCTCCCAGCATTCTGTTCTGTTTACTCCTCCCACCTATTTTCTAACCAATAAAATGGGCCAAGGCAGTTCCTTTATTAGCCAATGACCATCCTCCATCATTTCCCCTTTTTCTGTTTAAACAAAAAAAGGCTTTAACTTTAACATAGCAAAATTACATATAACAAAACAGTTATCAAGTAAAAGTTACAATAATCTTTATCATAACTAAGGAAAACTATAACTATAACTAACTATTCTTAACTCCAGCCAAGACTCCAGAAAGATACAATACTACCTAAGCAAACAAGAAAAAAGCAACTTTTTTTTTTTTTTTTTTTTTTTTTTTTTTTTTTTTTTTTTTTTTTTGGGTCTAGGCAGTTTCTTTATTAATAAGAAATCACTCCCACATCATTTCCCCTTTTTCTGTTTAAACAAAAAAGAAAGGCTTTAACTTTAACATAGTAAAATTACATATGGCAAAACAGTTATCAAGCAAGAATTACAGTTACAATATTTATATCTATTTTATCTTTTATCATAACTAAGGAAAACAATAACTATCTATTCATTCTTCAACTCCATCAAAGACTCCAGAAGGATATAATACTACCTAAGTAAACAAGAAATAAGAAAACTCTAGAAATGACAGAGACATCTTGCTGCCTGGATAGTCACCCAAAGTTCTTTTGTATGGTTGGGGCATCCATCTTCAGCCTTCAGGCCCATAGTATCCAGCAGACATTTCCATGAAGCAGGAAATTTCAAAGACAGTTCAGTCACTATCTGCTGTGTCCTGCAGAATGTCTCGCAGACTCTTTCATGAGTCATGAACCCCAAAAGACCGTCTCACCTTTAGGCAAGTTCAGCAGTCCTCTCTCTGCGGGTTCTCTGTGTCCATTTTATGCAACAGTCCAGGCAAGAGCAGTTTCTTGCCCAAATGGCTATCCAACTCCATAAGGAACTTCTTCGATGCCCATCTTCCTCTCGAAGTAGATTGGTGCCACCAGGAGCAGATATGTCTCATTGTCATGAAAAGTCCTAAGTTATTAAAACATTAAATGCCATATTCTGCAGTCTTTTAAAGATATGAAGAATGTCTATCTAACTGAAATGTATCTCTATATATCTAGAAAATCTAACTAACATGACTACAAGATTGACTATTATTGATGATTAACCATTAACCTATATTTCTTAATTATACATTACATTTTTAAATGAACTACACAATCACAATACCTTAATCAAGATCAGAAATACATATACATATAACAAAATTGACTGTAAAATCCACACCAATGCAAATTACTCATACCTATATCATTTCCCCCTTTAAATGTAAAAGAACATTTACAAACAATATTTTGGGAACATGGGCGCAGTTTTTTCTCTCCAAACTGCTTCCTGCTGAATGGGGGCGCTGTTAATCAGATCATTTAGGGTGTAACCTGTGTGCCAGGTTTATCTCAGTTGCCAGTTGAGTGAAGTAATTTTTTGAGGGTGTTCACAGGAAATTTTCAGGAGGTCGTGGTCTATCATACCATATCGGGATAGATGCAATCCATAGGGTCTGGTCCTCTGTGAAAACAAAAGAAGACCCTTTCCAAAGCATCATATCCTTAGACCCAAATTCTGAAGTCATACCCTCATGATATCCGTTTTGGTTCCATTTGGCAGCCCATAGAATGAAATGTCTCTCTGTACTTAGCTCCTTCATAGTCAAAAATTTTAAAGAAAACACAATGTACATAATCCAGACTCTCTTGTGAATTTTCCATTTTTACGTGGCTTATTTTTCTTTATTTAATCTCTTAACTATCTGTATTCTGTCTCTTTAAAGACTTTACCCTTTTTTTAAGACATTTGCTTTATTCTCTATATTCTTATTCTTCTCTCTCTCTCAAGCCTATGTACATTCATCCAACGCTGTGATCCACTGAGGTCTGTTATGTCTGAATCTGTTTTATTGTGAATCTGTAATATTTTTACTATCCAGGAGCATTTCTTAAAATGTTAAGCACTTCTTAAAAACTTAAGTTGCACCATGTACAGGTAATACGGTACCACCTGTGTCCTGCCCAGTCTAAACCTTAACTGTGCTGTTATTATGGTAATTACGGTAGTTCCTGCCAACCAGCACAGTTCAGCAAGGAGCAGCCTCTCCTGCCTCAGATCCATTTGGTGCCCCTGAGCTGTGCACAGTTCCAGGCACACAGCAAGTCCTCATTGGAGCCGCACTCAGTAGTTTAATTTTGAGACTGAGCATGCAGCACAGAAACTCTTTTTATCCAAGTTACAACCAAATCTGACACGCAGAGCACTGTGCAGTCTGAAAACACGACTCTTTCACCATGCTCTTCCGCCTGCCTAAGCCTGATTCTGCCATCTGCCCAGGTGCAGGCGGGGAGCGCTGAGAGCACTCTCCTTCCGATTCCAAGCGGGAACACAAACACCCAGTCCCATAAAATCCATTGAAATGCTTTAAAGCCAGAGTTTGCACTGGCGGCCCAAGAAGCCGCACTTTAAAATGACGCAGCTTTTTTTTCTGTTGCTGTTGCCGAATCAGGAAATCTCTCTACAGCACGCCACCAACAAACAGCAAAAATCTGTGTTAAAGTCTCTCTCCCTTATTTTTAAGCCTTCTCAGGTTTTTAAGTGGATTTAGTCCATCACGTAGGGCGCCATTCTGTTGTGTTATGGAGCGGCGGGCTGTGTCCCACCACCCAGCTAGCTTTACCCGAAATAATTACACAGAAACTGTATTCTTTTAAACACTGCCTGACCCATTAGTTTTAGTTTCTTATTGGCTAGCTTTTACATATTTATCTAACCCATTTCTATTAATCTGTGTAGCCCACGAGCTGGCTTACCAGGAATGATCTTAACCTGCGTCTGTCTGGAGTGGGAGAATCATGGCGACTCCCTGACTCAGCTTCCGAAAAAAGCAACTTTTAAAACTCTAGAAATGACAAAGACATCTTGCTGCCTGGACAGTCACCCAAGGTTCCTCTGTACCGTTGGGGCATCCATCTTCAGCCTTCAGGCCCATGGTATCCAGCAGACATTTCCATAAAGCAGGAAAATTCAAAGTCAGTTCAGTCACTATCTGTTGTGTCCTGCAGAATGTCTCACAGACTCTTTCATGAATCAGGAACCCCAAAAGATCATCTCACCTTAGGCAAGTTCAGTAGTCCTCTCTCTGCGGGTTCTCTGTGTCCAGTTTATGCAATAGTCCAGGCAAGAGCAGTTTCTTGCCCAAATGGCTATCAAACTCCATAAGGATCCTCTTCGATGCCCATCTGCCTCTTGAAGTAGATTGGTGCTGCCAGGAGCAGAGTGTCTCATTGTCATGAAAAGTCCTCAGTTATTAAAACATTAAATGTCCTATTCTATAATCTTTGAAAGACATGAAGAATGTCTATCTAAAATATATCTCTATATATCTAGGAAAATCTAACTAACATGACTACAAGCTTTACTATTATCGATGATTATCCATTAACAACCTATATTTCTTAATTATACAGTACATATTTAAATGAACTACACAATCACAATACCTTAATCAAAATCAGAAACACTTATACATATAACAAAATTGACCTTAAATCTCTATCAATAAAGCAAAATCTATATTAATGCAAATTATTCATATCTATATCATATCCCCCTTTAAATGTAAAAGAACATTTATAAACATTTTTTTTGGAAATATGGGCGCAGTTATTTCTCTCCAAACTGCTTCCTGCTGAATGGGGGCGTCGTTAATTAGGTCTTTCATGGTATAACCTGTGTGCTAGTTTCATCTCAGTTGGCAGTTGAGCGAAGCAATTTTCTGAAGATGTTTACACCAACCCTTCAGGAGGGCGTGGTCTATCATACCAAATCAGAATAGAAGAAATGAACAGCGTCTCATCCTCTGTGAAAACAAAATAAGAAACTCCTTTCCAAAGTATCATGTCCTTAGATCCAAATTTCAAAGTCAAGGCATCAAAATATCTATGTTGGATTAGTTCAGCAGCATTTATAAATAAATATCTTTTAGCAGCTGTTGCTCCTTCCTCAGCATTCAAACAATTCAAAGAGAGCATAATAGCATACAGTATCAAGATTCTCTGTGTATTTTCCATTTTTGTTCGTTTTATTTTAACCTCTATTTTGTTTATTTTTACTTTTAACTTTTTGCTTTTTGAGGTAGGTTCTCTGTATCTTTGACCTGAAGTCAAGCGAGATTCAGCAGCCTGTGCTTGCAAACCGCACGAACCACCTGCGTAAAAGAGTCAGAGTTTGCCCTGGCAGGACAGCCCAGAAAGCCGGCATTTTTAAATGGCGCAGCTTTTTTCCTGCTACGGCTGAAAACCGAAAAGCATGCGTTTAGCTTTTTGTCAACACCGTTTAAGTGTTTCGTGGCAGGACCTCTTAATGAGCTGCAGGCTTTGCAGCTAAAGCTGAGTCAGGAAGCCTCTCTTAGATGAGGCGCTTGCTCGCCTCTAGCAAGCAGAGTAGATCCGATAAATTGTCACTATCAAGAAAACATGCTTTACTCTTTCCCAAGCTTTTTCAGGCTTTCTGTGGATTCAGTTGTCCACGTGGGCCCCACGTTGGGCGCCAATCTGTAGTAATAGGGGTGGCGGGGCTGCGTCCCCAGCACCCCGGCTGCCTGGCTAGCTTATGCCCGAAATAACAACACACAAACTGTATTCATTTAATCACTGCTTGGCCCATTTCTATCTAGCCCTTACTGGCTAATTCTGATATCCCGATCAACCCATTTCTAATAAACTGTAGCACCGGTCTTACCGGGAAGATTCTAGCCTATGTCCATCCTGGGTCGGAGCTTCATAGCATGCGTCTGCCTGGGAGCGGGGCATGGCCTCTCTCTCAAGTGTCTGCTCCCGAGAGGAGAGCTGTGGAGTCTGAGCTCACTTCCTGTTCCTCCCAGCGTTCTGTTCTGTTTACTTCTCCCACCTATCTTCTAACCAATAAAATGGGCCAAGGCAGTTCCTTTATTAGCCAATGACCTTCCTCCATCAAGGAATGGGGGGGCAGGGGAGAGGATGGAAGGGTACAAGGAGAGAGCAGGGGAGTCAGGGAGAAGAAAGGGGAGGATCAACAAAAACAAACTATGTGTGAAAATGCCACAACAACATGCTAACTAAAAATGTAACAGGATCAATGTTTAAGACAGGAAAAAGGCACCTTCTTTTGTCTGCTTTTTAGAAAGCTGCAGTTAAAGTGTAAATCTTCCCTGGTTCCCACAGTTTAGCGACTGCCAGCCATGGCTACCTCGGTTCACAGGTCATTCATCTGGAGCAGACAGCCCTTCGCTTGGGGAGTTGCTGACTGAGACACTATCATCTTCCTGCTTTCACTCTTGTGCTGGTCTTCCAGCTAGCTACTCACTGCCCAGTGGTGGAAAGTGACAGATGTTGCTCTCCAGGGGTGCTGACCAAAAGAAGTAAGAATATATGAAATTCCAAGTTTCCTAGCAATGTTACAAAATCAAAATTACACAGGTGCAATTAATTTTAGTACTGTACTTTATTTAACCCAATAGAACTTTAAACAACTTATTTTGATAATATTCACCATTTATTCCTCCCCCTAACGTCTCCCAGATTCACCTCCACCTCTCCACCCTCTCCTAACTTTGTGCTTGGCTTGTTTCTTGCCAGAGTTTCTTAACTTAATTTATCCTGTTTACCTTTTGCCTCTGGGTTTTACCTTTCTCTATTCTATATACCCTGCTTTCTTCCTTACTCTGTGGCTAGTTATATAACAGGTCCCTGGCATCCTTGTCTCCTCCTTTTTTGTTCGTCCCTCTTCTCATTCTTCTCTTTCTATTTATTCTCTTTGCCTAACAGCCCCACCTATTTCTCTCTCCTGCCTAGCTATTGGTCGTTCAGAACTTTATTAGACCAGTTAGGTGTTTTAGACAAGCAAAGTAACACAGTTTTACAGAGTTAAACAAATGCAACATAAAAGAATGCAATACATCTTTGCATCATCAAACAAATATGTCACAGCTTAAATGAATATAACAGATCTTAAGTTAATATTCCATGACACATCTTTATTGAAAACAAAGTTTTGGTATTGTATTGTGCTTTCGTTTTTCTTTAGTTCTAGGAAATGTTTTGTTTCTTTCTTGCTTCTTCTCTGACTTCATCATTCAGTAATAAATTAGATAATTTCCATGAGTTTGTGTATTTACTAGAATTTTTTTCTATCAATTTTAAGTTTTTTTGCACTGTGGTCAGATAGGCTACAGTGATTTCAATCGTTCTGAAGATTGAACAAATTATAAAGATTTGTTTTGTGTACCAGTATGTTGTGTATTTTATAAAAATTTCTGTGTGCTACTAAGTAAAATGTGTATTCTTTGTTGTTTTGGTGGAATAGTCTATACATATATAGTAAGTCCATTTAATGTATAATATCAATTAATTCTGATATTCCTTAGTTTACTATTTGTTTGTTTATTTATATTATCTATTTACTTTTTCTAATGACTTGCTTGTTAGAGAAAGAGAGATATTGAGATTACCTGTTGTTGTAGTTTGAATGTAATTGGCCCCTGTAATCTCACAGAAAGTGGCACTATTAGGAGGTGTGTCTTTGTTGGAATGGGTATAGCCTTGTTAGAGGAAGTGTGTCACTATGGGGGTAGGCTTGAGGTTACCTATGCTCAGGATACCTCCCAATATTTCAGATAACTTCCTGTTGCCTGCAAGATGTAAGACTCTCAGTTATTCCTTCAGCACCACAGCCGCCTGTATGTTACCATGCTCCCAACCATGATGAGAATAGACTGGATCTCCGAAACTGTAAGCAATTCAGCCCAATTAAATATTTTCTTTATAAGAGTTGCCATGATCATGGTGTCTCTTCACAGCAATAGAAACTTGAACTAAGACACCTAGTATTGATGGATTGATGCTAATCTGTGTCCTTAAATCCAGTAGTACTTTTTTTTTAATGAAATTGGGTGCCTTAATGTTTGGTGCATATATGTTTACGGTAGTAATATCTTCTTGGTTAACTGTTCCCTTTTTTAGAATGAAGTGTCTCTCTTTATATCTTCTGATTGGTTTTAGTTTCAAATCTATTTTATCACTTATTAGGTTAGTGACACCTGCTTGCTTTGGGTACTTTTGACCATGTTTTACTCCAAGGTGATGCTTGTTTTAAAATAAAGGTGGGTGCCTTTTAGCTAACAAGTTAGATTTTTTTCTTGATCCATTCAGCCAGCCTGTGTTTTTTTGACTAGATAATGAAGCCATTGATATTTAAAAGTTATTAAAATGTGTGTGTCTATTATGGTCATAATGTTGTTGCTTTTTGCTGTTACAGTTTGTGTTCTGGGTTGTATTTTGTCTTTTAATAGTTATGGCTTTGCTTTTCCTTCTGCAGTTTCTCTGTTATGCTCATCCCTCTCTAAAGCACAAAATATTGTTTCCTGTAGTGAGGAGCTGTGGGCAGCCCTGCTTTTCATCCTGCCTGGCTTCCACATGGCTAGCTTAGCCCCAGAAATAACAACACACAAACTGTATTCATTTAAACACTTCTGGCCCGTTAGTTCTAGCCTCTTATTGGCTAACTCTCACATCTTGACTAACCCATTTCTAATAATCTGTGTAGCACCACGAAGTGGTGGCTTACTGGGAGAGATTCAGCATGTCTGACCGGGCAGCTGGCTCCATGGTGTCTGCCCCATTGCCTCTGTCCCCCAGTATTTCTCCTTTAGTACTGAAGCCTTGATCCCAGCAATGTTCCCTATGTGGTGTGGACTTTGTTCAAACATACTCCATCCATTTTTATTTCTTTCTCTTCTACAATGTATTCATTCACTGAGTATTTTACACATTCTTACTGCAAGCAGGGGTTCTCTGGAGGTACAATGAAGGGTCAGATTTTTCAGTTCCTGTGTTCATGGAAGTTGGATCCTTAGTTCTGATGCTGTATTCCCCCACAGAGCGCTAGTCAAGAGAAGCAAGGACTCTCTAGTTTGACCATCAAGGCTATAAATACTGTTCATTGCTGAGAAGAAGCATTGATCACAGTTAATGAACAGTATTTGATGGCCTAGCTTGGCCAATGGTTCTACTAACCTCCACTCATTTAAACACTAGTCATTCCATATCATCATCAGGGCATAAACATGGGAGGTGTGTTCCTGCTCATCTCTCAAATGAGCCACAAAAATGTGGAGCCAAATACAACACTGGGTTTAAGACTCCAAAGAGTAGTTTGTAGCTAATATCAATCAGGACATGGCCTTTTCCTCCAAGGGATGCCTGACTGGTATTCATTGGAGGATCAGGGTCTGTACGAGTTTTCTTGCCTCTGTGGCCCTGCTTCTGCCATTCTGATGTTGTAGTCTGCCATCCCAGCAAGTCTGGGAAAGAGCTCTTTGCTCTTTAAAGGTTCCACAAGGCAAGTTACCCTGGGACAGCTCTTACTGTAGTTGCCTGTCTGGAATTATTTTATATACAACAAAACATGAAACATGAGACACTGTTCTCTACTAAACCTGTGGAACATTTTTTTAATTGAAAGACAGATTTTTTTTAAATAAAATATATTCTGATAATACTTTGTCCCTCCACCAATTCCTCCCAGGTCCTCTCCATCCACCCAACTCTCTCTCTCTCTCTCTCTCTCTCTCTCTCTCTCTTTCTCTTTCCCTTTCTCCTTCCTTCCCTCCCTCCTCCCTTTCTCTCTCTCTTTCTTCCTCTCTTTCAAAACAAACAGCAAATAAGCCAACCTAACAAAGACCCTTCTCTCTCTCTCTCTCTCTCTCTCACACACACACACACACCACAAAAACAGAAATCAAAATATACTTGCAAAAGACCAATAAGAAAAAAAAATGCCCAAACAAAACAATTTGATACAAAAAGTCTGAAAAAATATTTTTGTTTGTTTTGTATTGGCCACCTATTTCTGGGCATGGGGTCTACCTTGAAGTTGTTTAATATATTATTTAATTGGTTAGTGTCTTAATACCCAGTGAGACTCCATTGGAAAAAAACATTTTTTCCCTTCACAAGCAGGAGTCAATTGCAGTTAGCTTTTTGGTTAGAGGTGGGATCCATGCCCGCTTCCCTCTCTCAGCACTGGGTCCCATCTGACTTGAACCTGTGTGATCCTGTGCATGTGGCCACAGTCTCTGCGAATTCAAATGAGCATCAGTCCTGCTGTGTCTGGAAAGTGCTGTTTCCTTGGAGGCATTCAAACCCTCTGGCTTTCTGCACATTGCCTAGTTGTGAGTCTCTGTGTTAGTTCCCATCTCCTGCAAGATGCTTCTCTGATGAGACCTCTGATTGGGGCACTGACTAGAGTCCCAGCCCAGTGTGGTTGCTGGTACACAAAGGAATGTGATGGCTAGACAGGAAGGCTGAGAGGGTCCTAGGGAATGAGCAAGCTGGAACTGCACTGAGAAGCAGAGTCAGGCCTGTGGGATGTGAAGAAGAGCTGAGAGGAGAGGAAGAGAGGCAGAGCAACAGTGAGCAGTCCAAATACTAGAGGTGGGGGGCCAGGCTAGTCAAGGCTAGCTCATAAAGTCATTTCTTATATCAAGAGGGAGCAGGTCAAACTGATATCAGTTGTCGGCTTGCTATTAAAGAGCTTTGGACATATATGGGAGTCTCAACGTATCTGAAATTATGCATTACTTTCAGTGTTAACTCATAGTTGGACTTTGGAAGTTCCTTCCTATTCAGGGCTTTAGTTCACTTCATCTAAAAGAAAAAAAAAATGAAAGGTAAGGATACTAGCAGACTTCACATACTGGATAGCCCCTCCTTCTGAACTGCTCTTAGAGGGCTAATTAACCTTCAGGGGATGTTGTTGATAAACCACAAAAGATAAATAGAATACCTTAAAAGATTTTATATTTCTTATTTAAATTTTACCTATCTTTTCTGCCAGAAGGCTATCATTCAACTCTTCCCAATCCAATAGCCCTGCATAAATAAAGACCAAATAAATCAGAAGCTGAGTGCTTTTAAACTCACTAAATGAAAGCGGGTATTCACGCAGTGTCCCTCCAAATTAATCACCAGATTAAATGCGAGACGTGCACACCAGATCGATAGCTTGAGACAGAGACGTCCTGCCTGTGGTGCAGGAAAATTCCACTTCCTTTCAGATGCTGTTGCTTGAAATGTCTGGAAGTTTCCACTCATCTCTGCCCTTGAAAATGCCACCATCTCCATCTTCCTGTTCCTTGCTCCCTTTTCTTTGGAGAAACCCAGGCGCCTTGCAGAGGAAGCCCACTCGTCATAGTCTCTGAGGGTCTCAAGATGGGCAGCATGCAGAGGAGAGGCCTAGAGAGCTTCATGTGGATTAACTTACTGAGTCCTCATAACCGTCTTTTCAGGGACACCTTGCTGTCAGTTCTTACCAGCTGAAGAAACAAGTACACAGCATTTGGTTGCCTGCTCCGATTCATCACTGGTGTCTTCGCCAGCTCAAGTCACTATGACAAAACACCACAAACTAGACGACTTGTAAACATTGAACACGTGTGTGTCCTGGTTCTATGGGCTAGAAAGACCAAGATCAAAGGCCTACAGAGTTGGTGACGAAGCTCACATCCTCATTACTGGCCATTGTGTTGCTGTGACCTCATAAGGTAAAAAGATGGGGAATCTCTTGGTTTCAACAGATTAACCCAATTCAAATGGGGATTGTTCGCATGACATATTCATCTCTTCTAGACCCCATCTCTGACACTTTGGCCTTGGTGTTAGCATTTCAACATGTGGATTTAAGGTAAGG
Organism: Microtus oregoni; assembly: GCF_018167655.1. Lineage (NCBI taxonomy): Eukaryota > Metazoa > Chordata > Mammalia > Rodentia > Cricetidae > Microtus > Microtus oregoni. Next base: position 52,870,524 of record NW_024543064.1, read on the forward strand.
GACACAGAGAGATCCTGATCTTCACAGCTGTGGGTAGAGGAGCTGTCCTGTCTGTCAGAGCATGCAGGCTCCATTCTTTCTGACTTGACAACATTCTTTCTTTCTTGACTTTCTACTTCTCTAGGGTTCAGTATTCCCTGAAATGGGACTGAGCGGTTCACAATTTTGTATTCCCAAAGTTTAGCCCAGAGTGGGCACTTCCTGAATTTGCAATGAAGTAAAAGTGACTTATGCAAAGAACAATAGACGATGAGCATTCAACAACAGGGGCTCTGTCTTAAGAAGATGACTTAGCACACTTGAATGCTGTAGACACAGACATCATCTCACATGGGAGATTCTCAGCCAGACTGGGGCAAAGCAAAGTCAAGATTGATTCAGACAATAACTGAGGAAAAAAAAAACAGAGGAAAAAAAGGAATAAAAAGAAAACACAGGGAAGAGATGCTAAGCAAACTTCAGGAAGACCTTTGGAAGGCCTAACTCCTGTGTGTTCTTTTTTTTTTTTTCCTTTTTTTTCCTTTTTTTTTTTCCTTTTTTTTTTCTGTGTGTTCTTAATGAATGTTTGTGATAAAGCAGTTCAGCAGGCATTATGAGAGCTGGGTCTCAGACCTAAGTGGGACCTAATAACTATTACAATCTAGAGCCCTATGTGTTGCAATCAAGAGTCTGATGATAATAGTTACACCACAGAAGGAAAATGGCAACTGTGTGGTCATTAGAAGGATTCAAATCCAGGAATGATTGAGGTATTTGCCACATCCAGATTCAGGGAAGCTCGGGGGAAGTGAGTATACTTATATTCCATTAGCAAAAAAGTAAAAAGAAAAAGCAATTTTGGAGCATCCATTCAAATTTCATCTCTCAGATTTTGTCACTCTGAAATACCATCACCTCACTGACAATTATATTAGCAAACATTTTCATTCAAGCATCATTCTAACAGTGAATTTCTAAAGCAGAGAGATGGCTTGGAAAATACATAGCATATGCATCTAATAGTTAAAAGGCAATGAAAATACATTGTTGACACAGAAAGACCAGACTGGCAACTGTAAAGGAAACCTTGGGTTCCACAAGTGGCCTCTGAATCACTGCTTCAGCTCTTTGTCTACTTCAATGGGACCACGCTTAGGTCATACATGTACACAGCTAAGTGGTTGGTGATGAGGGGTTAGAAGTTTTAAAACTATCCCTCCATGTCTCCTTCCCATCTTTCTGTCCTTGATGCTACAATGAACAAAGCTGTTACAGCAAAAATATCATAGACCAGAAGGTTTGTAAACAATGAGTGTTTACTTCTTGCAGATACAGAAGCCAGATTTCAGGCCAAGATGAAGCCCAGCAGATCTGGAGTCTGTCGACGGCCATCTGATATGGGATGTCCTTCTGTGTATGTATTGTTTTTATCGGTTAATGAATAAAGATGCTTTGGCCTATGGCAGGGCAGAATATAGCCAATCTGGAAGAGACATACAGAGAGAGTAGGCAGAGTCAAAAAGATGCCATGTAGCTGCTAAAGGAGGAAAATACCAGAACCTTACCCTGTAAGCCACAGCCTTATGATGATACACAGATTAATAGAAATGGGTTAATTCAAGATGCAAGAGCTAGCTAGAAATATGCCTGAGTCACTGGCCAAGCAGTGTTGTAATTAATACAGTTTCTGTGCGATTATTGGGATCTGGGTGGCTGGGAACGAAGGAGCAGCCTAACAGCCTCTGTTTATGGTCATCCTCCTCACCAGTGACATTTCTCACTATGTCCGTATTATGTAGCAGAAGAAGCAATGGGGATCTCTCTGGCCTCCTCATTTTCTCAGGGCACCTATTCCTACTGTGAGGTGTCTGCCCTGGTGATCCCATCAAGGCCCCTCTTTTTAATACATCATCTTGGAGGCCAAAACTGCAATGTATGAGTTTGGAGAGAATGCAAGTACTCAGGCCATAACAATGCATTCTGCCTGCCTATCTATCTATCTATCTATCTATCTATCTATCTCCCTAGATATATAAATATATGTACACAGACACACACACACAGACACACAGACACACAGACACACACACACATATACACACATATATACTCTTTTTGATTTGGTTTTAGTTTTCTGGTGTCTAGTGAGGTTAAAACAAACTTTGTGGCAGTGATTCTCAACCTGTGAGTCACAACCCCTTTGGGGTTGAATGACCTTTACACGGGGGTCACATATCAGATATCTTGCGTATCAGGTATTTACATTATGATTCATAACAGTAGCAAAGCACAGCTATGAAGTATCAACAAATTATTTTTATGATTGGGGGCCCCCACAACATGAGGAACTATAATAAAGGGGCACAATATTAGGAAGGTTTGAGAACCACTGTTCTGTGGGTTGAGGCTTAATTCAGTCTTGGTCTGCTGTGTTATACTGTGACAGAAATATCCAATAAGCTGTATGCTAATATAGAGGGAAATGAAAACAACAACAAAGGTCAATAAAGAGACCAGCAGGGAAGGTAAGGGGAGGGGACATGCGCCTGGACTGGCATCAGGAAATCTCCAGATCTGTAAAAGCCAAGGCTTTGTGGGCTTCTGCAGCTAGACATCCCCAGGTGCTCAGATCGTGTTTTCCGCCTTGAAATGGAGCACAGAAGTAGCCCCATCTAAGAAACAGCCCAAGTTTAGCTCTCCTTGGGACAGTGAAGGCAGAGTGTGAGAACAAGAGGGAGGGTTTATTTGTCTTCTCTGCCCTGCTTAGGCAGCCTTGACATACACAAAGGAAACTCAGCCCATGGAAATTCCTGAGAAACTGTGATGGAGCCTAAATAGGAAATACCAAAGAAGAGAATTCACAGTGCCAAGTTCAAATGCCAGTGTTCAAGCTAAGCTCTTCAAAGAAAGACTGTTACCCGTCAGTTATGGGTGGAACACTAGCAAGAGGTTGTAAGCAGGGCCCACTCAAGTCCATCACATTGTGTCCACCCTTTCACTGACACACGCTTTCTGCATGCTGATTTTTTTTTTTTTAACAGAGTTTAGGACTGAGGCTTAGGCCAGTTTAGCAAACTACTCAAGGTTACAGTAGGGTGATGGTGTGATATCATAAAATAAATCCTCTGCTGCTGGGATAATATGGACCTGTTTTTAGAATCTTTATTTCATGATTCATTACTTGGGTGACTTTGGAAAATTGATTTTACTCTTCTAATACACTTCTCCATAGATAGACTCTGGGTCACTCTGCCTACCTCTCAGAACTGGGGAAATAGGGAGTCAAGTGACATATGCCCACTTCTTCTCCCTTGAGCTGCAGTGACTTATCTTTATGTGAATGTTTTGAAGAATGCATCCTGTAAAATACTTCCACTTTCCAGCCGCACCTAGGGGTGGTCATGCTATATCATACTGACCAGTGAGATAAAGCAGCCAGTCCTAAAGAAGAAAGCTAAGCCTTTTTGGGATAAAGCATTTCCTCGTTTTTCTTGGAATGGGGAAGGGAGACTCGGAGGTACAGCAGCCATCTAAGCAAAAGGCATGAGTCTGGATCTCGGAGGAAACTTTTGGCCTACCTTTCCTTGGATTTAGTGATAAAATCCAAGGATAACTAGTTTCAGCTGAGTGTCTTCCTGACCCATGGAGTAATCATTGGCTTTGACCCATCACACAAACCCAGTAGACAATATCTTTTAAGGAAGGGGGAGGAGTTTCAGGCCCTGTACCTCTACATAAAACAGAATTACTCAATATGATGTTTTCTAGATCCATCCATTTGCCTGAAAATTTCAAGATGTCATTATCTTTTTTGTGGTGTGGTATTCCATTGTGTAAATGTACCACATTTTCCTTATCCATTCTTCAGTTAAGGGGCATTTAGGTTGTTTCCAGGTTCTGGCTATGACAAACAATGCTGCTTTGAACATGTCCTTGTGATATTGAGTGCACTAACCCAGACCCAGAAAGACAAATATTATATGTGCTCACTTTGTAAGTGGCTTTAAGACATAAAGCAAAGAAAATCAGCCTACAATTTACAATCCCAGAGAACCTAGACAACAATGAGGACCCTAAGAGATACTTACATGGATCTAATCTATATGGAAAGTAGAAAAAGAGACAAGATCTCCTGAGTAAACTGGGAGCATGGGGACCATGGAAGAGGGTCGAAGGGGAGGGGAGAGGAAGGGAGAGGAGCAGAGATAAATATATAGCTCAATAAAAGCAATTTTAAAAATTAAAAAAAAAAAGCAGAATTCACTTGCTCTACCAAGCCAATCCCAATGAACACCTTGCTCCCGTCCTTTTCTCCCACTTGCTCCTGTCTTAACTCAGGCACACAGTCCTCTGTACCTGAGCACCAATGTCAGCTGAAATGAGATAATGTCTGCAAGATCGCTAGCACCTTTCCTGGAACAGAGGTCAAACAACTGGACTTTCCTTTCTTACAGATTTTGAAGAGGTATCTGCAAATGAATCTTGTTGACTGACAAAGAACATTGGCAAGTTTATAGGGTGTCAAGACATCCATGGTGCAGAAATCCGGGTAACTTTACCTTAGACCCCAGTCCTCAGCTCCTAGGTAGAGTTCTGGGCTCACTTTTCAAACACCCTTCCCCTGTAAATGCACAGAAGGGATTCATGCCTGCTGTATTAGTTCATCTGATTGGTAATCATTGTTTGTCCCTCCCACTGAAGGTGAGAATTGAATCTCCTTTAGCTTTGACTCCTCAATAACTCAGCACTCACAATGGATAATCAGTAGATTACTGCCAAGTATCAAGCCAGTGCCTGGAAGAGGTTTTAGGTCCCATGCATTTGCTCAACAGAACTAAGCTTTTGCCTTGCTTCCTTAGCTTTACACAAGGAATTTCCTGTGCTTGGATTTTCTTCCTTCAATCAAACATTCAGAACCTCTGCTTACTCAGTGAACCTATCTCGAACAGCACTTAGGCAGTTCCCAAGGCTTGTCCCCTTTTCCTTTTGATATATATTTTCCTTCTCTGGTAGCATATGTCTGTTGTGATTTGTCTATATGCTCTCAATGCTGTCAGACTGTAGGATTTAAAATAATTCAATAATTTTTATCAGTTATACTAAAATATAGGTCCTAAAACATGGTAGGTGCTAAGAAATTTGGTTTTTTTATTTTTATTTTTTTTTATTTTTTGGTTTTTTCGAGACAGGGTTTCTCTGTGGCTTTGGAGCCTGTCCTGGAACTAGCTCTGTAGACCAGGCTGGTCTCGAACTCACAGAGATCTGCCTGCCTCTGCCTCCCGAGTGCTGGGATTAAAGGTGTGCGCCAAAGAAATTTGATGAACTTAGTCACATAAACTTTAGGCCTTGGTCCCTTCCTCTTCCCTGTAACCAGGCCTGTAATATCTAGTGTAGATAGACATTAGGTAGCTACTGAAGGCCAGGCATTTTTATGATCCTTTCTGCCTCCAGAATATGGATGAAGAATGTCCTTGAAGAGCTGTGACTTCACTGAGCAGACATACTGCACTTGCAAAGATCCTTTAAAGACTGGTATAACTTGAAGTCATGGTTTCTTTAAATCTTATCTTTGGGGTGATTAACTCATAACACCTCATGGCCTTCAGAACCTCAGGGAACCCCGGTTTATACTCCGAGACCCTGTTCCAAAGATACCAGAGCCTGATCCAGGCCAACCCAATCAGAGAATTTCAAATAGAAATATGATGTTTGGAATGGGTTGTAGAAGAGAGTGGGTGTTCTGGGCAGTGAGTCACATTTCCTCCAGGGAAAAGGCCATGAAGAATGTTGAGATACCAGAGTGGCCTTCAGTCCTCCTATCTCGGTAGTTCAGCACTTCCTTTGATTCTCTGAGACACCCACAGCATCCTTCCAATAAATTTCCCCTTTGCCCAAGCTAGACGAAATCCATTTCAGATGCTTGCAGGTTTGAAAAAAAATGTCATAACCAATATGTCTATGTCCCTGAAGAATTTCCTGTTTGGTTTTCTGAACTGGTCAGGGTTTGTATCAACTGCAAGTGAAAGAAAGTCTACAGCAACAGACACTTATAAAATATGTTTATTTCTCTCCATTAAATGTAGGCAACTAGAACTAGTGACATGGTCTTTAGAGTTCTAAGTACCTTCTATTTTATTGCTTGACCAGTTTTAGAAGGTGATTTCCATCCTATGGATCAAGATAGCCTTATCAACTCCATATGATATGTCATTATTCTAGCTGACAGAAAGGAGCAAAACACATTTTGCCATTTAGAAACATGTATCCCAAATTGAACATGCAACATCTTCTTACATTCTGTTGTCTGCAACATAGAAATTTCACTGCCATATTTCTGCTCCCTTCCATCTTCCATGTGATTACCCATTCCCAGACTACTTCTGTGCTCCCCATTCCCAGACTTACTTCTGTGCTCCCCATTCCCAGACTTACTTCTGTGCTCCCCATTCCCAGACTTACTTCTGTGCTCCCCATTCCCAGACTTACTTCTGTGCTCCCCATTCCCAGACTTACTTCTGTGCTCCCCATTCCCAGACTTACTGCTAATTCTTTTCTCTGTTCTCTGTTATGTTGGCTGACTTTTGTAGACTTCTTCAATGGGATATCCTACATCTGAATTCTATGGTTCTACTGAAGAAAATGGGGTATCTAGAAAGAGATCTGAGAGAGAAAAATAGGGTACAGGTATTTATTTCTCTAAATATCTTCTTTAAGGTTGAATTAGACTGAATCTGTCCATCAGCTCAAGATTACCGATTCTTGCAAAAGGATTAATCCTACCTCGTCCTATCTCTTTTAGGTAACTGCTATTTTCCTTATATTATCCTGTCCTAAAGAGGTAACAGCCTCACTGATATGATATCTATGTTGCTATACAATACTTACAGTTCCTCCAAACTCATCCTTGTACATATCTTGTTTATTAAGGAATTCTCTTTGGTTATATCATCTGTATTTGCTTGTCAGTTTGACATATCTACCTAACTTCAGGATTTTGTCACATACCTAAAAGGGAAAGGTTGCATTACTAATAATAAGAGTCAGTATTACAAAAAAAAAATCAGCACTTGTACTGTAGTCCCAAGTCCCAAATCTTTTTTAATTAGTTCTCCATAAAGCAATATTTATCATCATTTTATCCTCTGCTCTTAACTGAATGTGAAAAAAATGTCTTTCTTATCTCATACATGGCTGTCATTGCATTATAGAAGGTTTGGTTCTCTTCTGTATCTGATCTCCAAGAATTATTTTATCATTTTGGGGGAAGAAGCATTGTTTTAATGCTGGGAACTAAACCAAAGTATTGAGCAATTACACTCAGCTATTCCATCCAGCATAATTTATTTATTAATTGAGTTTTGTGTTAATAGTTATTCACGAGTCACAGAAAAAAAATATCGTGATCCTATTTTCAAGCTTGAGGAAAGGAATACAGAGGAGAGAGTGAGAGATCCAAGAGGTTACCCAACCAGAAGCAGGACAGTAGCCTGGCTCGCTCGAAATGTTGCTATTAGAACAAGCAAGAGATGGAAGGCAGAGCAGTGGACAGAAAGTACCCACAGGAGTGTACAGGCATCAGTCACTAGACATATAGAATCACATACATGGCAAGATAGTAATCAAACCAAAAAAACACCAAGAAATGCCCCATTAATTATAGAATATTCCACTTGACCAAAGCAAAATTTGGGTTTTAAACATATGACATAATGGGGGCCATTCTTATTTAAACCACACATTCATCTATGCCTTGTGATTTTGATTTCCAATAACACAACTCAAGCCCAAATAAGTTTTTGCCTTAATTAAAATAGCTTCCTGTTGGGCCATTATTTTCCTCCTAAAGACCATTTTCCAACTAAAAATGATAGCAGTTTTCTAAAACACCAAACAGATCATATTATCAACCCACAAAATTATTAAATAATTTTCCTCAGTTCTCTTAGAGTTAAAGTGTCAGTAAGACTGTATGTTACATCACGATTATGCATCTGTTCAGCTTCATCTTACTCCATTGTGTTTCTTCCCTCCTGACACTTCATTTTCCTTTAAAAAAATTTCATTACAGAGGGAGTAGGGAGATGGCTCAGTGGTTAAGAGCACTGACTGCTTTTCTAGAGGTCCTTAGTTCAATTCCCAGCAACTACATGGCAGCTTAAAGCCATCTGTGGTAGGATCTGATGCCTCTTCTAGGATAAAGGTGTACATGCAGATAGAACACTCATAAATAAATAATTTTTTAAAAAGAAATTATATAGATTTTCTCATGTCCACACATGTGGACACATAAATGTGACTTTCTTTTGAAAGCTTTTACTTCCCTCACCTGGCACTTTCCTTCTAACTCGTCCATCCAAGGTCTACTCACAAGTCTTCTAAAGGATGAGGACAAAGAATAAGTCGGGAAAATAGAGACAAATAACGGGATGGTAGGTTGAAGCACCACAATATTGTCTAATCCATTAAACCTGGACAACACTATATCACTAAATTCAAGTGAATATAGTCAGAGTATTCAGATTCAAAGATAGAAAATGTGACAAGGTCCTATTAGCGATATCTTAATTAAAAATTAAAAAGTGGGGAAATACATTGTGAAAATACCAATTAAAAGAAAGCTTGAGAGATCTGAATGGGATTCTGTATGAAGATTATGACCAGGGATGAGGAAGGGGCTTCACAATGGTAATAAGGGGAATTCTTCTAGACATAATAATCATAATTGCTATCCTTCAGCTATGGGTTCATGATGAAAAAATGACAGAATAAAAAGGAGAAACAGACACACAATAATATTTGAGAAGTTCTAATATTTATTTATGAATAATAAATATTTTAAGCATAAAGAAAATCATCAAAAATAAAGCAGAATTGAATAAAAATATAAACTTATTTGACATGAGTCTATTTATAGATTGTTTCACTAATGTCAAGAGGTTTCATAGTGCCAGAAGGTTCTATGTAAGTTCCTGGGGGGGGGGCAAGAAAATTTATCAGTGCCCTTACCCAGCTGTGAATCTTGAATGCTACAATACTGAACAACCCAGTAAGATATGCCTACTGGTGTAGTAGAAGCATTATTGTTATGGGGGAAAACAACTACTTTCTGGGTAGGATTTGAGATCAACTCTATAAGAGGAAGCCCATATCAAGTCTTGGAAACCTGTCAAAAGCCAGGTTGTCATAGTCTTTAAGGGAGAACCTACTACTGATGTTTTGCTAAAAGGACAGCATTTGATTTAAATATTTAAACTTATACCCACAGATTAGTGCTGCTCCCAGACTTGGTCAGAGAGGCTTCCTTTTGCAGTGGAAGGTGGTGAATATGAAGACTCAAAATGGGTCAAAGTACTGAGTGATTGGCCCTAAAAAGGACATTAATATCACTTCCTCCGAGGCTTATAGAACATTGTGGAAGAGGGAGCCAAAGAATGCAAATGCCAGAAAATGGAGCGGAATGGTATGAAATGCTTGCTGTCTAATAGACATGGTGTGGCTGTTACACCTATGAACTCCTAGCAATGGTAGTTACTTGCACAGACTGGACCATTCAACATTTCATTATGAATGAGGAGAGTGGTTTATAAGACCCCCACCTCTTTCTGAAGAGCTATAGACAGTTAATAATTGCTGGGGAAGAGAGAGAGAGAGTTATATTTTTCAATAATGTAACCATTGGGAAACAACCCTTGCCCAAGTAAACACCTCCCCAATCCATGCTCATGCAACAACCTTAACGAAATGCAATGGGGAACCAAAACAAACAAACAAGCAAGCAAAGAAAACATGAAAGTAGGAGAGAGACTTGTTGGGTAGAAGAAGTAGTTTGGCAGAGAAGGATTAGAGAAGATAATGAGGGTGAACACAATCAAAGTGAAAGAATATATTTGAAAAATAATTTCTTGGATTGTATCTTAGTTAGGGTTTTTATTTCTGTGAAGAGACACCATGGCTATGACAATTCTTATAAGAGAGAATATTAAATTGAAGTGGTGGCTTATAGTTTCAGAGGTTTAGTGCATTATCATAATGGCAAGGAGCATGGCAGACATGGTGCTAACTACATCTCGATCAGAAGACAACAGGAAGTGGACTGGGACACTGGGCAGTATCTTGCACATAGGAAACCTCAAAGCCTGCCCCTACAGTGATGCATTTCCTCCAACAAGGCCATACCTACTCCAACAAAGCCTCCTAACAGTGCCAACCCCTATGAGTTTATGAGTGTCAATTACATTCAAACTACCACAGCTTGTGATGTAGTGATTCACATTTCTGATAATATCCTTCCTCACCAAACTGCCTATCTTGAAATATTAGGTGGTTTAAAAGAGTGAAAAGTTTTTGTGATTAATAAATCATCCAGCTGTACTCTTTTTTTTTATTGAGAAAAAAACATTTCCGCCTCCTCCCAGCCTCCCACTCCTCCCCCCCTCCCCCCACTCCTCTCCCCGTCCCCCCACTCCTCTCCCCCTCCCTCTCAAGTCTGAAGAGCAGTCAGGGTTCCCTGCCCTGTGGAAAGTCCAAAGTCCTCCCCCCTCCGTCCTGGTCTAGGAAGGTGAACATCCAAACTGGCTAGGCTCCCACAAAGCCAGAACATGTAGTAGGATCAAAACCCAGTGCCATTGTCCTTGGCTTCTCAGCAGCCCTCATTGTCCACCATATTCAGAGAGTCCGGTTTTATCCCCTGCTTTTTCAGTCACAGTCCAGCTGGCCTTGGTGAGCTCCCAATAGATCAGCCCCACTGTCTCCGTCGGTGGGTGCACCCCTCTTGGTCCTGACTTCCTTGCTCATCTTCTCCCTCCTTCTGTTCCTCATTGGGACTTTGGGAGCTCAGTCCAGTGCTCCAGTGTGGGTCTCTGTCTCTATCTCCATCCATCGCCAGATGAAGGTTCTATGGTGATATGCAAAATATTCATCAGTATGGCTATAGGATAGGATCATTTCAGGCTCCCTATCTTCAGCTGCCCCAGGAACTAACTGGGGACCTTGCCTTGGGCACCTGGAAGCCCCTCTAGGTCCAAGTCTCTTCCCAACCCTAAGATGGCTCCCTTAATTAAGATATGTGCTTCCCTGCTCCCCTATCCAACCTTCCTTTATCCCAATCATCCCGTTGCCCCAAGTTCTCCCCATCCTACCCTTCTCACTTTTCTCTCCCCATCTCCCCTTACTCCCCTCCCACTCACCCTTAAGATCCCGATTTTTTGCCTGGCAATCTTGTCTACTTCCCCTACCCAGGAGGAGAGCTATATGTTTTTCTTTGGGTTCACCTTCTTATTTAGCTTCTTTAGGATATCAAATTATAGACTCACTGACCTTTATTTTTGGCTAGAAACCTAGCTGTACTCTTGAGATAGCCTTTGAGCTTGAGGTCTCTCACCTTTAATTTCAGAAACTATTTTTTCAATTTTTGGAAGAGGACAATCTCTCAGGATTGACTACCACCACCACCTCAACCACCACCATCGTCCATCACCACCACCTCCAACACTATCACCATGTTCACCACCACCACCGTCTCTATCATCAGCACCACAATCACCTCCAGATTCACTACCACCGCCTCTGCCTTCATCACAACTACCACTACCACCACTCCTATCACCACCACCATCCCAGTGCTCACCCTTGGTCTAGCAGCCTATCAATAATTGTAGTGGGTAGTTGGGCATGAGGCTGCAGAATGCTGGGACTCAGTAATCTGTCAGGTTGTGCTTCAGGCTGGTGGTTCAGAAAACAGAACTCGGTAATGCACGATTTGTCTATAGTTCCTTACAGCACAAATCCTGACTCCACCTGAACAGTGATCACTGCTCTTAACCTCAGATTTCTTACTGTGGGCTTGCTCATGCCACCACAAAATTTTATGAATACCTCTGAAAATATAAATTGTCCTGAAAGTCTTTAGACGGATAGACGAAGGCTTTGGCCAAGTGGTCTATGCACGTGTGTCTAGAGACACAGAACCGCTTAAAGGAAACCTGGAAACAGCAAGTGGCAAAACTTCTCCATGGCTTACAGATGTTCCCAACAAATGAAAGAACCATGCCAAGAACTAAACGCACTAGAGCAGCATCTTACCAGCAAGCTAAGATCAGCAGGAAACATAGGCTTGAAGTAAGCAGTGATTCCAGAGCTCGTGTCTTCCCTATTCTGCTTACAACATGATCTTATTATTTTTCTCCTCAGGCATGCAGGGTTACTTTAGTTTCTTCCTGAAGTGTGAAGGCACAGTTGAAGGTTTACCTGCTTTAAACTCGGCCTGTAGTCATCAGTCTTTCAGAGGACATTGCCTATCTAAGTTTCTTTGTCGTTTTATAAATATAAATACTCTGTAGACTTCTGGTCAATTGTGAATTTCTCCAAGTATGGAAAATATGCTAGCTTCAGTAAACATGAAAGTGTTCGCTTAAAACTCTTACGTACAGTAGTCACTTAGTATTTATTTAATATGCTTTGTCTATTAATATCATCAGCATTTGATCCTCAACAGAGTCCTCTGGAAAGGTTGAAGGGCAGCTTCATCTTCCAAATAAAAATACTGAGACACGGCTGTCACAGCTGTAGACTGAGTGCCAAGAAGTCCAAGTTCAAAATGCCTGTGTCTCACTGTGCTCTATTTCAGCAAACACTTGCTGAGTATCTAAGAGCTGGGCATTGGGCTAGGCACTGGGGATGGCAGTAAACTCAAGAGCAAAGCCTGCCCCATAGAGATAACATTTCATTTCCCATTTGTCACATGAGTTTCTGGCAGTTTCCTTTAGCCAATCTCTTTTAAAGTGTTCCTGATTTAATAACCCTAAAAATAATACTACGAGGGACAGCATACTGATTTATAAATCTATATCCCAGCATGTTCTGAGAGTCACATGCCACAGAAAGAAAATTAGAAAGCTCAGAGGTATGAAGATTTATTCAAGTTCTTGATTTCTACTGCTATGAAATTGGTTCCTATCTGCCCAAAGAATTCTTTCTCTTACCCTTTGGTACCTGTAAGCATAGCAAAGATCATGCTAGGCTCCAGGTATAATAAAAATCTATTATACATTTCAAAGTCCATACTAACATCCTGCTGTTCTCTCTCCCAGCTACTTGTCCTCTTTATAATCCACATAATTTGTCTACATCACTCTCTCTATGTCTATTTCCACTCTCACTACCCTCTTTCTCTTCCTCTTTCTCTTCCTCTTCCTCTTTCTCTTTCTCTTTCTCTTTCTCTCTACATTCCCTATGCCCCCCTCTCTGTTATCTTGTTCTCTATCTCTTGTTATCTTGCTTTCTCCACTATTCTCTCCTGCTCTCCCACATCCCTATCCCTGTCCATACCTAGTATTTTTCTCTTTATCTCTACTTTGGACCCTTACAGATGCCTCTGATTATTTTCTTTCTCTTACCTACAGCAATAATCTTTACCCTAATCAAGCAGTTGTATTAGTAGCTTCTTTACTGTGCTCCTTCGCATACATTTGAAACCCAAATGGTAGATAAATGGATCTCTTTTCAAGAGGCCTGGCCTTTCTTAACTGAGCCAAGTTACTGCTTTGACTCTCCTAAAGTGTGGATCACTTGTTTCTGCTGGTTTCTGCCACTAATCATATTTGACCCTAAATTCTGAAGTTCACCCTTTCAAGCCACTTCTCCTACACTTGCTCTAACCATTCATCTCTCTCCTACTCACTAATGTCCTCTCAGTCTCTCTGAATCCTATGTCCTGCTACACTCTCCTGGGCACACATCATGTGGAAAGGGTCTGCCTCTTGATGGCTTGCTGGATTCTACCGTACACTCCTGTGCTTCTCCACTGTGACTCAGGGTATTTCTTACCAAGGCACTTAATCCTCTCCTTCTATTAGAATCCTCCTTCTGGTAGAGTTCCTGTTTTCAACCCCTTTCCTCAAGTCTCTCCCACCTCCGCTTTGCTCTGTTTCTAAAGGATGTCCTCTTTCCTGCTTGTACTATCTTTCAGCTTGCTCCTGGAACTTGCTCTGTCTCTCTTGCTTGGCTGCTGGAGCCTAAACCCATGGGCTCTTACTGGACTACTTACCTGCATTTTCTAGTCTTTCCTTCCTTGAACTCATATACCATTAAAGCCTTATACTCTCTTACTGCAAACAGCTTGGCCTCTGTGCAGCTCAATTGTGAAAACCAGGGCACACCCATTTTCCAAATCCTTGAAGATTGTAACAACACACATCACTGCACAAATAAATGAACCTTCAAATATCTTTCTCTAAGCTGTCCCTCTTCTCCACTCTTGAAAATATTTTTTCTCTAGATCCTTCTTTGTTCTCTGCTCTCAAAAAATCTCTTAAGACTATTGTCTAAACTTTCTGCATCTTGGGACTTTTAAGGTTTTATTGGGCATGGTTAAAAGTGCTATAAAATCTATAACAAAAAGTTAATTTAGAATTTCTGGCAGAAATGGTTGATATTTTTTAAAATCTATACATAGATAATCTTAATTTACTTAATTAAGCATGCCCTGTTTATCTTTTGCAATAAACTCACAAAACAGGTTTCAGGAAAGACAAACTCAAAATACCATGCTGTTGTTGTTTACTGAAAACTTACTTTTTGCTATTCCTTTATTAAAAGAGAACTGGCTTTTAGAAACTGCTCTCAGTAATCAAGCACTTATGTTTCCTGGTAAATGATTGGGTATTTCCGGATTTTGGAGTGGGGTGGAGTTTAAAGTCTGTATAAGTTCTGAAGCTCTGAGGAAGTGATGAGACGTGATGTTAAGGCTTCAGAGTTCAAGGTTTAACATTCATCAATGGAGTTATGCTGTGTTGTTAATCTTATCTTGGTGACTGTTACATTATTGTGGTCACAGGTCCCAAAATTTAAATTTCCTTTGGTTGTTTTCTAAATATAGACTTTAAAGTGCTTCTCATTGTGCTAAAAACATCTCTGTCCAGTCTATATATATCGCCCCTCAAGCTCCTCTTCCCCTTTGTTCTCTTCCTGACAAGAACTTTCTGTCTTATTACAAATAAATGTTTATGCTTCTATTGTGTTGATAACTTCACAGCTCAGAGACGTGAGTCTACTCAGACTGTTTATGGACACTTACTAAGTTCTTTCTTCACAATGAGGGTTTCAGTCCAGATTAGGGACAGGGTCATGCTAAAGCCTTCTGTCCCTAGTCTGTGTCTGTCCTAGCGCATTTCCATTCAGCTGAGGCCATCCAGGAATCAATCGCAGCCCTGCAGACTACTCTGAAAGGGCCTACACTTTGCCAACCCCAGGTGGTCCCGCTGAAGCCCCAAACTTGCTAAACCAGTCCAGCCAAGGGAAAGAACTGGTTTGCTAACTTCAGGGATGGACTCCAAGGCTATCCATGGTCTCCCTTGGCCCCTAGCTCTTACCCACTCCCTGACTTTGACTCATATTCCAGTCTTCCTAGACCTCTCTCCCTCTAACAATGACCCTGTCCAGCTGAGAAGCAATCGCAGAAGAGACTTGTTGTCCTTTATCATCAACCAAAGGCTGGAATATTAGGTCTCAGGCAATCAATTCAAATATCCATTAATGAACCCAGTTGGCTGTAGAAGGATTTGTGGTGGTTAGTTAGAAACCAGCATTCCTCAGGAGCTTAGGAAACTGGTTTGCACTTACTTTACATCTGGCAGAAAGAACATATGGCGACCTGGGACTCCTATCAGTATATGAAAGCTCATGTTGGCCTCAGTCTCCCTCAGAATCACAAGTAGTTATTACATATTTCAAAGTCCATGTTAGCATCGTAGCGCTTCCCTTCCCGCAGCTACTTGTGCTCTTTATAATCCATTTGATTTACCCACCCCTTCTCTATCTCTATTTCCATTTTTGCTACTCTCTATCCCCCACTATCTCTCTATCTCCATCCTTGCTATCCTCTTGCTCTCTCAATATGCTCTGTTCTCTATCTATGCTGTCCCCACTATTCTCTTCTGCTCTCCCACTTCCCTACCCCTGACCATGTCCAATCTGTTTCTCTTTCTCTCTGTTTTGGACTCTTCTAGATGCCTCTGGATATTTTCTCTTTCTTACCCACAATAAAAGCCTAATAGAGTGATCATATCAGAAGTTTCTTTACTGCACCCCCTAGCATACACTTATCCCACTCATGCATGTGAAGTGTATGCTTCCTTTAGACAGTCTAGAAGGGTGAAGTTAGCCTCAACCTCATCCTACACCTGTTGAGAGAACTTGATGGGTCCATGCACACAAACCATTTAGCCCTGTGCCCAGCTCAGGAATACCATCAACAAATACTTGTCCAGTGAAAGGAAGGATGGGTAATGATTAGTTAGCCTTAGATGCTGCCAAATGAGTCTCAAACTTTAGTGTATATGGAATTGAGCAGGAGCTTATAACAATGAAAACCATAGATCTTTCTATCAGAGATTTGGCTCATTACATCTGGGATGGAAGTGGTCCAGATTTTGTTCATAGTTTACTGATCACTGAGCAGCCTGTACGTTTTATGGCATTTCTCTGTTCCTCTGCCTATATACTCAGTACCTGGGCAACTGTAGCTTCTTAAGGAGGGCGGACTAGACCTTTAGTCTCACTATTTCAGCCTGTCAGTACAAAGCAGACTGAACTGAGGATTCTGAAATGTAGGAGTCTTGTGTTTCCCCATAGAAAAGTCTCAAAATTATAGCCACCACTGTCTCATGCAGAATCTCCCCCAGATGCAACTTTGCTGTCCACAGTAGTGTCAAAAATTAAGTGATTTACTATATTAATATAAATTAAAGTGGTTTATCTGATCTTATCCTCATCATAGCTCCCAGAGAAACTGAGGCTCAGAGAGTTTGTTTTTCTTGTCTGAAGTCACAGAGCAAACAAACAGCAGTTTGGGTTGCAATGTAGGCATTGCGAATTGCCAAGTGTGAGCGCCTCCCTACAGCTTAGCAAACTGATGGAGGAGAACAAGGGAGGAGTAGCACTCTTGGCCTGCTGGGGCAGGTGAGCTGTGGGATCCCGTGTATGTGTACCCGTGTGTATGCCAGGAAATTCCTGATTAGAGGTCATTGCACAAAACAGAGATTTTTCCCTTATACGTAGATACTATAAATATAGTGTATTAAGTCACTCTGACTTCACCTCTAGCCAATCAGCTCCTGCCAGTTTGCATGCTATACATGTACGCATGACTCAAAGGACCCTCAGGCAGAGGGTGGGTTAAAAACCAATCAGACAATACTAATTTTCATAAATGGGAACTCCTTGTCTCCTCAGTTGGCTGTTCAGCTAATCGTGAGTCATGAATTTCCTTTTTAGGATAATATTTACCATAGGGCATAGCTGGTTCTAGGGTTTACGTAATATCCATTTATCTGATGGGAAACATGTTCTTAAAACATTACCTAATGATAGATTTTTACCTGATAAATAGTCCTTTGGATTAAATAAAAATGTTGAGGAAAGGCTTGGAAGGGATGGTAGGGGACAGATAGGTGAAGAAAAAATACGCCATGACTTGAGGAGGGGCTAAGAGAGGTGCTTGCCTAGAGCTGGTTGCACACAGAATTCCTCTCACACTAACTAGAATGGAACGGAGAGGAGCCAGAGACCAAGGATAGGAATAGGGGGTGGCTTAAGGACGATCACAGGAAAGTCAGTGATGTAATGAAAGTGATTTATCATACCTTTACACAGCGTTAGCGTCCTTTCCCATGGCTAATGATTTTTTATGTTTTCATGATTTTCCCATTTCCCTGGGGAATCCTGGCTCGCTCCTAGAGCTTTCCCCTCTCTCGGATTCCAGTCAGAAGAGTAAAGTCATTGAGGTCACTGGCCCTGCAGTGTCCATGCTTGCGCTTCACTCCCTATTTCTGCTAGCAAAGCTCCATTTATACGAGCCTCAATGTTTTCATCTCTAAAATGGAGGTTATCTTACAAGCTTTTAAAAAATGAATGAAGTTAGTACTAAAAGGGCTTAAAACAGCCTGTTATACTGTAAAGTCAATATTCTGATACTGTTACGGTTCGGCTGAGAAATCTGAGGTCGGCAGTAAAATCACCTGTGCCGGGTCACAGACGTAGGGAGTTGAGGAACTGAGCTGTGAACTGAAGCCCGTGCGTCCTCAACTCTTCTTTGATCCAGCTGATGGGAGCAACAATGGTGAGCCATCGAGAGATAGGGCAATGCATGGTAAGGCACATGAAATTAGCATCTTTCACTTGTCCAAACAACATCAAGTTTATGGATCAATTTAGGACAAGAAAAGACAATCTAAAAGGAACCTTACAGGTCAATCCTCTTATTTCCTATAGCTATGCACAGTATTGGCAGGCCAATGAATTTTCAAACTACATGGAACTTTTTTTTAATTGTGTGATTTCATTAACAACTCCCCCCCCACACACACACACACAAATATTGAGGCATGGTCTCACTATGTAACCCTAGCATAGATCAGACTGGCCTTAAAGTCACACCTCATACAACGGAGATTAATGTCATGTTACCAGTAGAGAAATGAAAGCCCAGAACGGGAGGCTGAATATTTCCAATATCTTGTCTACTGACAACACTTTCTAAAGTTCGGTTCTCTTTATTGCAAAAAACCAGATCGGTACTGCAGAATATATATGTAGGTTAGATAATGACAGGTTTTTTGTTTTTTATGTTTTTTTTTGTTTTTGTTTTTGTTTTTTTTTTTTTTTGACTAAAACCAAGACTGCTAGTGTGGCAAAGAGAATGCTACTTACCAGTCTTCCTTTCTGAGGGCCATGCAGAAAAAATCATTTGTGTTGCTGGTAAAGCCATGGCCAGCAAACACTTGTTCAAGCCCTGAGTAAGGAGGTCTTCACTGGGTATCCGGGAGGTGGAGAAATATTTAATGTGGTATTTACTATCAAGACACTTAACTTGTTCACCAACTGTGGAAGGGGTCTTAGGCATCCCTGAGTCTAGATGCCCATTCTTCACTGGGGACATCTGCCTCCAGCTTTTGCCCAGTATCTCTCTCTCATGCTGTCAACCACTACTACAGAAAGCTTAGTCAGTGAGTCAACTGACACCATTTCTTCCACTGAGCAATATTCACATAGTGGTCGCTTCTCCCCAACAGGGAGTGGGTCTTGCTGATTCTTCATTCTGTGAAAGAGCCCAATGCTGAATGGTGGAGCTCTCCTACTCATCTCTCTGTTGAGAATATTACCTAATGGAGCCTCTCCACCGCTGGCACAAAGAACTCCAATCAAACCAGATTAGACCGAATCAAAAATGCCCATGTTTAATGAATGCCAGGCTCTTGAGTGGCCGGGAGAATGGCGGGAAAGACAGAGGGAGAGCATGCGCAAAAACCCAAAACCGCCATGTTCCTTTTTCCAGTGTGAGTCTAAATAACATGTGGGAGTGGTCCTGACCTTCCCTGGGGAGGGGTCAGCACTTGGCAGGCTGGGAATTGGAGTCCAAGTGCTTGGCAAGCCCCAGGCAAGGCTGGGGTGACACTTCCAACTCAATATTAAACATCTATACCTATTCTTGACTTTCTGGGTTATTATGTTTGTTTCTAGACAGGGTGGACCTTACGGGTAAGCTCACAGTTTTAATCAAGGTTCCATTGCTGTGAAGAGACACAACAAAAGAAAACATTTAATTGGAGTTGACTTACAGACTCAGAGTTTAATCCATTAGCATCGTGGTTGGAACCACAATGGCATGGAGGCAGATATGGAGACAGAAAGGAAGTTGAGAGTTTTATATCAGATCTGCAAGGAAAGAGAAAGAGGGAGAGAGAGAGAGAGAGGAGAGAGAGAGAGAGAGAGAGAGAGAGAGAGAGAGAGAGAAACACTGGGGCTGGCTTGAGCATTTGGAACCCCAAAGCCCACCCTCAGGGACACACTCTTTCCAACAAGGCCATACCTACTCTAACAAAGCCATACTTGCTAGTAACACCACTACCTGGTGACCAAGCGTTCACATTTCTTAGCCTATGGGAGCCATTCTTATTCAAGGAACCACACTCTCATATTTGAGACTTGTCAGCCGACTCTAACACATGCTGGCATGGCCTCTACTGACTCCCGTTCTGGGCTTTCATTGCTCTACTGGTAACATGATATTAATCTCCGTTGCACAAGGTTACTGTGATGTTTAAATGAGTTAATGAATGTGAGACAGAATCTGACACCAACTATAGCAGTCATTATCACTGCAAATATATTTGTAATTAGTGATACTAAAGTGCCTCTGGTCTGTCTTCTCCTACGGGTAAACTGCAGAAAAATCTTAGATAAAAGAGAGGAGACATTTAACACTTGCCGAAAATTTGAAGTGTGACCTCCAGCTGTGGCAGGTGTGTCAAGTTTTCCTCCCCTTAGCATTTTCACTGAGGTAGCACTGCCCTTGGGAAACCACCTTTGGGGGGCTCCAGCTTGCTGTCTTTACAGGCGGTGTGCCTCCTGTGAAGGTGAACCTGTTGTAAGGAGACTGGTATGTATCCGTCTTTTGTTGTTCGTAGAAGCGGACAGAACACAGATAAACAAGTCCTAGAGAACTCAAAGATCATCTGTATCACACAGAGAAAGAAGTCTGAAAACCTAAGATACTGTACTCTCACCTTCCTACCTACTGGCTAGGTAGCTGGACGCCAGTTAGAACGTATCCCTGGATCCCCTGGCCCGTGGGCTTTTGATAGCCATTCAGTAGGTGTATCATAAGATTAGAGAAAAGCTGTACCACGGGGATGCCTTTGGAGTCCCCTGGAATCTCTTTTGTTCACCTAGGGCTGGCCTAGGTGGAACTGGCATCTGGGTGGAGCCTGGGTGCATGCCCAGGCAGCCCTCCATGAGCTGTGAGCCAAGCAAAGTCTGCCTATTGCCAGAGCGGGATTGTTCCGGAGATCTGGCAACACCCAGCAAGCATGTCCTGTCAAGGCTGAACTAAAAATAGGTCTTATGCATGGGGCCTAGAAAATCCAGGAGCCCAGCACACAGAGGTTGGCTAACCAGGTCAAACCAAGCTGCCACCAACATTCCAGGTACCATCACTACCCCTGATGCTACCTCTAATCCCCTTCCCCCCTGGGCACAACAGCTGAGCTATTTTTCCATAGTTCACCTGTTTTCCCACCTGTAATCCCTGCCCTGCATCTGTTCTAGAACTACTGAGTGTCTCCTTCCTCTCTCCTCTCTCTCTCTTTGGATAAACTGACTTGCAGAGATCCAGAATGTAGGCATGGCGCACTAGGCTCACATTCTGGATCTATTATATTTCTGGCCATTTAATATAAAAAGCAAGTGACCACACGGTTCTCACTTGCCTTAGCAATACAGTGCTATTAATTATCTGAACTTCTACCCCTCCTGTGCCTTGAGTATTAAAAGCAGCAAGCGGCACAGTACCGACTCTAGAAATTTGTCATGCACCATAATCGCTCGGGTGGATCAGGCTTGCTGAAGCAGAGGGGCTTGGACCTCCCTAGTGCTTCTGATTGCCTGGGTCTGGAGAACACAATTGCTGCTGATGGTGGTCTGGGTACCACATGGTAAGGACTAGGGGAGATGGTAGAGTGTGAGTTTTGGGGTCAGGCGGGAAGGGTAATTACTATTCTTGGCCCTGTTCCCTCCATTGGAGTGGCTTTAAGCAAATTATTTTCTCAACCGTATCTAGAAAACAGGGGACTAATAACTCCTATTTTATAGTGTTGATGGGAGGATTAAGTGAGTTAATTCACATAAAAGCACTTAAACCAGCATCTGGCAACAGCGAGCCCTGAATAAACATCAGCCTCTATTTGTATCCCAGAGTCTGCACAGAACATGCATTCCGTGCCTGTTCTTTTCTCTCTCCACATAGTCACTGTCAGCTGCACTTAAGTTTCTTTCTTTCTTTGGCCCTGGCCCCTCCCAGGCTCTGCATGAAAGGGATGAGGACATACAAAATGTTTAAATAGTAGAGACTTACAGAAGACCTTGAGACAGGCATGAGCCTACTGCCTAAAGGGATGCAAGTTGGAGGGGCAGAGTGAAAATGAGACCCAGGTTTCCCGTCTGCCCAGTTAGGGCACTTTCCAGAACGTGAGGATCAGTCCCTGCAGGCAGACTGGCTGTTCCCAAGATGCTTAGGGAACAACCTGCCCCCGCCTTGCCCCTAGGCCACTGCCAACATTTGGATTGTTTCCCTTTTGGTTGTTTATGACTGGAGACAGCACAGCTGTAAACATCCAACATCTGAACCTAGATGGCCATTTTATTCTGGATTATTTTTCCCTTGAGCTCACATCCTCCAACTATAATTACTAGGTCAAAAAGTACAGACAGTGTTACAGCTATAAGAAGGCTAGACTCCTTGAGCCTTTCAGCGGGAAGGACTTCCCATTTTCCCAAAGGGCTTAGGAAGGCTGGGGATGCTGGTGCTTGAAGTAAGTCTCAAGAGCCCTGGGCTGGCAGGGAGGAGGCTGCCCTAGCTACGAGGGAGATGCTGGTCAACCAGCAGTACCGTCTCTAAGAAATGGACTTTGTATCAGGGCTTCTCTCAGATCCCTGTGCTTAGGAATTGCTTGGGGACCTTATAAATATGCATCTCTATTGTACTGGGATGGGAACACAGCCCAAGCTTCTGCATTTCTAGCAAGTTCTGGCTAAGGTTGGGTCTGCTGATCAAGGGACTTTACTTTCAGGAAGCAGGAATTTAGAAGACCCCGTCTTTGCCCACTCTATTCCTTCTCCTGACACATCATTCTCAGCATCCTTTCAACTTCAGCCCCAGATATTTCCCCCACCAGATGGGGAAGGCACCCCTACACCTATTACCATCTCAGCTCTTAACGCTGTCTTGTTCCTTGCATCCGGGTAGGGAACCGCAGCAACTAAGCACACTAGGCTGTTAAGACCAGACCGTGACTGTGACTTTTCAGTTGCCTGGGCTTTCATGACTCCCTTTCACCCCCTCCCCACAAAGCCTACAGTTGGTGACCCTCCTCTGATCCTTGACAGCTTTTCCTAGGCCCCCCCAAGATGCCGGCCCTGAACCAAGAATGAACTCAGATAAGTGAATAAGATCCAGGAAACTTAGCGTCCCTCACAGGGTGGCTCTAATAAATTCCAGAAAACAAAAAGCAGGTGTTGGCGATCCTCCTCCTGCCCGAAGAGTTATTTACACAAGTTTCCAAAGCAATCCCCTTCATCGTTTGACATGCCTATTACACGGTTCTCGTCAGGGTAAGGTCTGGAGTTAGTTAGCTCAGTGGATTAGGGAGTAAGTCTCTCAAGGGCAACGGGCGTCTTTTCCTTCCCTCCACCCCCAGACTGTATGCTGGTGGCCCCGTTCATGGTGCCTGTGCCGCCTATGTCCTGACAGGTCCATAGGCTGGAGAATGAGACCAGTCAACACGACCCACTGCTCTATTCAGAATGGAAAGCAGCCACAGCCAAGAATGAACTTTGAGCTTGGGCATCGCACAGGTGAGGAACAATACAGCCATCTTAGTCATCCGGTTGCACCATCATTTATGCTGAAATAACGTCAACCTTAAAGAAAGTTCCAGAAACACTACAGGAACCTCCTATGTACCTTTATCCCAGAACCACTGGTTTATAACCGTCTGGCGCATCCGCCAGATCATTCTCCCCTTCTTCTCTGTCAGTCTCTCTGACAGAAGATGACAAGAGCTCACTGGAGTGACAAACAAAATATTGGAACCGGAAAAATATGTTGTTTGAAAGCCATAAGAACTAAAACAAAAGAAACAGAAGGACATTTTCAAAGGAAACTAAGCTGGTAACATTTCTACTTTGAAAGCTAATAGAGTTGTACTGGGAGTTTTTGAGATCTTATATGACATTAATGTATCCTAGCATTTTCCAGAACCATTTGAAAATAGGTTGCAGGCATAGAACGCCCCTTAGGACGCAGTCAGTATATTAATGCGTCTATCTAAGAGCAAGGATATTCTCCTATGTGTCCTCGGTGGAGTCTCAGGGAATCTAAGAGTCATAAAGTATTTTAATATGTGTGTGGTCTGCATTATATTCTTTTTCATATATATCAATAACATTTTTATAAACCACATGTCCTTCTAGTACCTGGAGAACCTGGGTACATTTGCTTCACTTTGTATTTATTTTTATGGTTTTCCTTCTTGACTTAATTGTATTTATTTTCAACTTTTTTTTATTGTTTGGCAGTTTCATACACTTAAATAATGAATCTTAACCTTTTTCTCTCTCTCCTCCTCCTCTCTCTCCCACTGGAAGACTTCTCAAAAAGCCCCCTCCTATTTTTCTATCTTTTTGGGGTGAGGCCCATTGTGAGTTTTTTTTTTATGTGTTTTCTTTTTCTTTTATGTGTACATTTGTCTGTGTGAGGAGGTTGGATCCCCTAAAACTGGATTACAGACACTTGTGAGCCACCATGTGGTTGATGTGAATTGAACTCTGGTCCTCTGGAAGAGCAGCCAGTGTTCGTAACTGCTGAACCATCTCTCCAGTCCCGTGGCCCAGTGAGTTTAGTCAGTGTTTCTTGCCTGAGCATGGGATGGGAGGTTAGTCCTATAGCACGAGGCTATTACCTAGGGAAAAGAGGCATCCGTTCCCTCAGAAACCTTCATCTATCCCTAGACCCTCAGGGAGGGATGAAATAAATGCTGATAGGTTCAGTGTTATACAGATCTTTCCCACAGGTAACCACACTACAGTGAGTTCAAAGGTTCAGAGCCTAAGTCATTCTAAAAGATGTATTTTTGCTGAATCTCTCCCACCCTCTATCTCTTGTGTTTTTCCACCCCCTTCTTCTGGGGAATTTTATTTTTGAACAGGAAGATCAACATGTTTCCAAGGTCACATGTAAAAGAAAAGAATCACACTTAGAGAAACATCCTCTCTCTCTTCTCTTCCCTCTCCAAGGACAGTCCACAATAGGTGGCCCATTTGATTTCCTGGTTTATTCTTCCCAGATTATTTTTAAATTTAAAACAAAGGATCAGATAGATGTATGTGGGCTTTCTTGTTTATTCTTCTTTTGTAAAATGAGGAGTCCTATAGAGACATGTTGCATTTTTTTCTTGGCAGTTACTCCACCGATGATCATGATGTTGGCCTCCATTCTTTCTCACCCTTGCACATTCATGATAGATTTTCATAAACCATTTGTTGTTCCTCTCCCCCTTCTGCGTGGCTCTGAGCAACAGTAAGTAACACATACAACGTCCTGCACTTCCAAGCCACGATCTTGGAGGAATGTGAGTTTCTTTCTGCTTTCTCATTCTTGGAAGGAGCCAGCATGCTGCCAGAGGCTCAAAGATGCTACTGGGCAGCAAGAAGCACATGCTGAGTGGTCCTGGAGGCCAGCTTTATCTTTTAGCATCTGTTGAATGTGGTCAGCTGAGTGACCTTAGCCTACATCCTGTGGCTACACAGAAACACTCACTTGGATCACAGAAGGATGGAGGGAAGGTTATATGCAATGGTTAAGGCACTAAGGTTTGGGACCATTTGTTACAAAACAATGGAAAGTGGAAGCTGTAGATTCCACTAAGAGAAGGTCCAACCCCTACACCTTCAATTATAGATAATGCTCCAGTGAATAAATTTGTATATTCCTTTGTGTTATCAGGGTATATTTCAAGGATGAAATCCTAGAAGTTGGATTAGTGGCTGACGAATTATTTAGTGGCTTTGTAACCATAATTTATTATTTTACAGGTTTTTGTTTTTTGGTTTTTTTTTTGAGTCAAGAATGTAGGCTCAGCTTGGCCAATGCCTCTAGTTCAGGGCTCTTTAAAACAGCAAGCCACGGTGTCTTCACAGGCTGCACACATCTTAAGGTTTGACTGAGGTATCATCCAATCTCAAGTAGATGCTGTAGCTATTAGAAGGCCTTAGGTCCTTGCTGGCTGCTAGCTAGAGACATTGGCTCCTAAGTCAATGGGTCTCTCTAGAGGGTAGATCACAACACAGCAGCTGGCTTCTGTCACAGCAAGTACACTAGAGAATTAAAAGGCCAATGTCACATTCTTTTGTAGCCTAATCTCAGATGAAATATCCTATCACTTTTATAGAATCTAGGTCTATCTCACACTCAACTGGAGTGATACAAGGGTGCTGACCATGGGAGACACTTAGGGGCCACAGGTCTGTCATAGCATTGCTGCATGCATGAGTGGGCCTCTTATGCGCATTTCCTTTCTGTTCATCCATGATGTCGCATGCACTTTTCTCCTCGAGGGGAGGAAGTTCTTTGTATATTTATCATCTCACATGTCATCAATCTTGGCCCTTTCCTCAGGGTATGTGTCACAAATATTTGTCCCCAATTTGTCATTTGCTATTTGTTTACTCTCATGATGACTTTCCATGTAACACATTTTTTAAAAGAATTAGTCAGATGTATCAATCATTTCTTTATCACATCTTGATTTTGAATTATAGCTAGGAAACCATTCTCTAGACCCCACCAAAGGGAATCAATCATATTTTCCTCCGCAACTTGTATAGTGCCTTGCTTCACGTTTTGTTCCTTGATGTATTGGAAATTCTTTTTTTTTTTTCTTTCTTCCAGCATGAAGAATGGGAACCTTTACCCAAATGTTGAACTAATTGTCTATTTCTGGTCCCCCTCCCCCATCTGAAATCCATGCATTTAGAAATAGCTCTGCACTATTTCAAATAGAGGGACATATTACTGTTGAGTGGAGTTAGTGTTCCCTCTAACTTTGCTTCCTAGTGTGTTCCTATCCATTTTATTCATACTGACTATTGCACATGAATTTTAATACAAGCTCATTTATCTTTGGAAATAAAAGGTTGTTGTTTATTTATTAAAATTTTAGTGAATTAGTAAGTTAGCTTAAGATAAACTCAGATCCTGGTGGTGTTGAGACGTCTGAATCAAAAGCAGGAAGATTTTCTTCCTTTGTGCAAAGTCATATCAATGTGGTGGGCATGTTTTATGGTTTTATTTTGTGGCTGTACTTTGTGGATATTTCTCATTAAAAACTATGCAAATTTGGACTGGTGAGATGGCTCAGGAAGTAAAGCCACTTGACACCAAGCCTGATAACCTGAATTCAATCCCTGGATCCCACATGGTGGAAGGAGAGAACTGACTCCCACAGATTGTCCTTTGACCTCCACTCACATTATATATATATATATATCTCTTTAAAAACTTTAAACAGGTCGTTTATTATTCTGTTCCCCAGATTTGTCATCCATGAAAAAGGTCACAGTATCTTTCTTAATTTAAAAATGTTTTAGAAAACTAAATAAAATAAGGAACAACATAAGTTGTTTGTAAGCCTTTGTTTGAGGCTCCTTCTCTTGAATTACCTCCACCCCGCCACCACCACCACTGGTCTTGGAAGGCGAAGAGCAGCAGCCCTCTTGCATGTCTGGGAAGAAAACGATCCAGGCCAATCAGTCAGTCAGTTGCTATGACAGAGTTAACCCCCATGCACCAGGAACTATGCTACTTGCTGGTGATACAGTGGTGGGAAAAGCCAAAGGGATTCCTGTTCTCATTAAACCTTTGGTCAATGAACATTTGCCATTAATCATACAGCATTGTGTCAAAGCCAAATGGAAAGGCAATTAGCAAGCTAAGCCCTGGAATTTGCCAGATTCTCACATTGCCTAGCAGAGCAAAGTAAAGGCTTTTCATTCCGGATCCCAGACTAGTTTATCCTGAAAGGAAATATGACCAAGGGGAGACACCCAGAGAAGGGAAATGGGTTAAAAATGGATCCAGTCATTGAGCTGGACCTAGAACCTAGGGATCCTAACTTCTAGCTGGGGTGCTTTCCGTCGTATGCCCACTTTCATTTCAATTTCCATATGAGACTCCTGTCACTGACACGTATGTATCAGAATTTCAGCTGTTAATGCCGGTTACCTTGGGGACAATAGTGCATTTCCAAGATGGCCTGGTATCACTAGGGTTCCTAATCCACTGCTGCAACTCAGCCCACAAAGGTATGATTGAATGCCAGAGTTGCTCTAACACTGGTTTCCATACAAAATAATCCGTTTTCTGTGTGATTCTTCCGGATTGATTTCACTGACCTTTTTCTAATTTCTACCTTTGAGAAGGAGTGTTCTAGAACATTCTTTGTAGTGTCTATGTGAGGAACTGTTTGCTTTGTCATCTTTTGTGTTACAACCTCCAGTTCTTATCTGAGCACATGGCTGTCTGGAATAAAGAGGATATCGCCTGTTTCCAAAGAGAGACAGCTAATTCTCTGCTGTGGTCAACAGCAGTGGTACGTCCAATTTTCACAAAGCAAAACTGAGAGAGCCACGGACCATGTGAACTTTTCCTCTGTTTTCTTCTCCATTTGGTTGTAATACAGGACTGAAAACTGAAGCTAGACAAGCAACTGGAGACCAGATACTCTTTGACATCAGGAACTGCAAAGGATTATGAGAGAGAGAGAGAGAGAGAGAGAGATCATTAGTTAAGAGAACTTGCTGTTCTTCCGGAAGAACTGAGTTCAGTTCCAGCACCTTCTGTAGGCTGTAGGCTGTTCACAACTGCCGATAACTCCACCTCCTGGGGAACTGATCCCCTCTTTTGATTTCCCCAGGCAATCAAACACATGTGGCATTCATTCAAACAGACACAACACACACACATATATACATACACATAAATAATGATACTAATAAAATAAACAAACCCGAGATGCCTTGAACCTCACCTAATCTCAGGAGATCTCTGATATGTAGATATAAGCTTAGGATGTTTCTCACGGTGATAGGAGGAAGTCCCACTACTACCGACTCATTGCTGTCAGGGCATATGTCCCTTTACCTTCATGCTATTTTTTTTCTTTTGACTTTGTAGGAGGAGCCGCTTGTTTGGTTCCTGGCTGCTGGTGCGAGACAATTCTGTATTCTGTCAATTATGTTTTAAATAAATGCTGATTGGCCAGTAGCCAGGCAGGAAGTATAGGCAGACAACCAGACAAGAAGTAGAGGCAGGGCAATGACAACAAGAGAATTCTAGGAAGAAGGAAGCTCTCTCCCCGGTCCTGTCCAGATACCTAAGAAGCAGGATATGACCTACCCTGCTGAAAAAAGTACTGAGCCATGTGGCTAACATAGATAAGAATAATGGGCTAATGTAAGTTATAAGAGTTAATAAGAAGCCTGAGCTAATGGACCAATCAGTTTATAACTTATGCAGACCTCTGTGATTTTCTTTGGGATTTACCAACTATGGGAACTGGGCAGGACAGAAACCCCAACAAGCAGGCCCTCATGCTACAGGCTGCTCATCTAGCTTAGACCCAAAATAATCACACAGAAACTATTAATTAAATCACTGATTGGCCCATTAGCTCTAGCTTCTTATTGGATAACTCTTACATATTAATTTAACCCATCTCCATTAATCTGTGTATCACCTCGAGGTTGTGGTCTACCAGCAAAGTTTCAACACATCTGTCTCAGGCGGTGGATCCATAGTATCCCCCTCTGACTCTACCTTCTTCCTCCTAGCATTCAGTTCTGTCTTCCCCACCTACCTAATTCCTGCCCTATCAGCAGGCCAAGGCAGTTTCTTTATTTATTAACCAATAAAAGCAACACATAGACAGAAGGACCTCCCATACCATGACTTTAATAAAGTCAGCTCATTTTCTTTGAGGAACTACTCCCTCTTCCAACTCTTAGTAGAAGTATTAAGTTATATTATCTTTCCCTAAGATGGACTAACTGAACTTTGAATTTGATTGAAATCTGAATCTTGGACAGTATAACACAAGCACTAAGAATGTTGTCAGTGTATATATGTCCCAGAGGTGATTGCTCTTCCTCCACTATAGAATATTAGCCTAGAAACGAAGCAGGGAGGCTAAAAATAGAAAATCATTTACAGCAGCCATAGCAATAGATCCAAGCAAGAGTTATCAATGGAAGATGTTAAAGCCATTAGATAAAGAAAAGGTTAGTGAACAGGATAGTCACCCAGACCTTCTTTGGGATGTCACGCCAACTACAGGGATGTAATGCCACTTCCACAATGGTGAGGTCTGATGGAACCCACTCATTAGATGATTAAATACAACATCATCAGTGATAGAGTAGCCTGAAGTTCTGGTTTGCTCTGTGAGGCATGTATGTGGCACCTAAATAGTGTCCACACCAAACAGGGAAACCTGAATCTAAATAGGAAGAAATAACCAAGGGACTCCAAACTGAGGGACATTCTGTACTTAAACGCTCCCTGGGGCACTATTGTGACCAACCAGAAAGGAAGACAGCCAGATAAACAAAATTCCTTGGGGGCATTTTTCTAGATGAAAAGAGATTAAGAAAATATGGGTTAAAGTGTACTATTCTCAACGGCATTGTGAAAGACAAAACAGATATAAAGGCCAGTTTGGGGACACTTGAGAAAATTGAATATAAACTATACATAAGGCAGTAATTTTTTGTCAATATATACTTTGTAAATGTCAAATTCATATAAAAGACTATTCTAATTTTTCTGTTCTTATGATACCCATATTGAAGCCTTTGGGGGCAAAGAATCATGTGGTCCATAATTAATATTAAAATCATTCAGTGAATATATTAAAAATAGATATACCTACATTACTTAGGTGTAGGAAGAACCCACCATCTCAGAATCTTGTCCCTTCTGCTCCATTAAAAGTAATCTCCACGTACGTAGATCTAATCTACATAGGAAGTAGAAAAAACAAGATTTCCTGAGTAAATTGGGAGCATGGGGTCCTTGGGATAGGGTTGAAGGGGAGGGAAGCAGAGAAAAACGTAGAGCTCAATAAAAATCAATAATTTTTTTAAATTTATTTATTTATTAAAGATTTCTGTCTCTTCCCAGCCACCGCCTCCCAATTCCCTCCCCCTCCCCCAATTAAGTCCCCCTCCCTCAGCCCGAAAAGCAATCAGGGTTCCCTGTCCTGTGGAAAGTCCAAGGAACCCCCACCTCCATCCAGGTCTAGTAAGTTGAGCATCCAAACTGCCTAGGCTCCCACAAAGCCAGTGCGTGCAGTAGGATCAAAAACCCGTTGCCATTGTTCTTGAATACTCAGTAGTCCTCATTGACTGCTATGTTCAGAGAGTCCGGTTTTATCCCAGGCTTTTCCAGACCCAGGCCAGCTGGTCTTGGTGAGTTCCCAGTAGAACATCCCCATTGTCTCAGTGTGTGGGTGCACCCCTCGCGGTCCTGAGTTCCTTGCTCGTGCTCTCTCTCCTTCTGCTCCTGATTTGGACCTTGAGATTTCAGTCCTGTTCTCCAGCAGCACAGACATTAAGGACCTCATTGAATAAATGGGACCTCCTGAGACTGAGAAGCTTCTGTAAAGCAAAGGACACTGTAGCTAAGACACAAAAATCAATAATTTTTTAAAGTAGTCTCCGAGAGTGTTTAATGGTTTTACAACTGCTCAATCCACTCAGCCCTTCTGAGTGCTTGTCTTAGTTGACTTCACTGTGACTTTTGTAGGATTTTTGGTCTCCTTCTCCAAACTCTGCCTTCTGCAACTCAGTGACACAACTTTCCCACTGTGTCACGTCTCTGCTATTACCAAGCTCATAACAAGTCGCTCTGTCATGACCATGCTTACTTCTGGTTGGTCTCTCTAACTCCAACGGGGTGGGGCCCAAGTCCTTACCATGCAGAGACAGTCCTCTTCCACATTTGGATCTTTGGGACTTTATGTAGCTCTTTCTCATCTCCTTTACCACAGTTTGTCCCTATGTACAAGCCAGTCTAGATATGCCAAAGTTTGTCAGATGCAATCCTTGCTGCTTTGGACCTCAATGCTGCTAGTTTAACGTGGGCTTTCTCTGGAGCTGTTGGCCCACACACACTCCCTTCAAACTTCTGCTCAGCACCTTCTTTGGTGAGGTTTTTCCTAGTTTCAACCTAATCCAGGAGGTACTAGCCTCCCTCCTGCCTGGTTTTAGTCCATTCTCTCCCAAGCAAGAAGCTGAGATCCTTCTCCCTTGATGATCGTTCCCACACAAGCTGGGGACTTTCTGAAGACCATTAGTGTCTGATTCATTCCCATGCCAGGAGGGTCTTTCACCAAGGAGATACATTTCGTGGATGAGAGAATGAGTGAATTGAAGGTAAAGGACTATAGGTTTAACAATGGAAACACCAAGGACCATAGAAATGCTACTGATGACTGACCCTTGTGGAGCACTAATTCTGTGCCAAGTATTGCCAAATCATGTTTGCTAAATTATTAAATCCCCAGAAGAATCTTGGAGTATTAGTGCTAATAACGATCAGTCAATCCTGACTTATCGCCATGTGTCCATGCATTTTGCAAGCATACTCATTAAGATCATAAGCACTAGGTGAATAATTATACAGGTATTTTCTTTTGCTAATGAGAATATTGGAGTTTAATCTCCTGAGAGGTTACTTGCTCTAGGTCACACATCTAGGAAGTGGAGGAGCTGGGACTTTCTTCCATAAAGTTCAGTGCAACTGTAACTACATGGAATTGTCCAGTGCTGGACTTTGAGTACATTTGAGATTCACATGGCTATGGCACAACATCTCTGAATTGCTGCCACTTAAACTCAGAGGCAGCAAGGACAGTTTGGTTGCACCAGTTGAGAGATAGGCCACACTACAAAGCAATTTAGCACAAACACAGATACATGACAGGGAGGCCTTTGGGAAAACCATTTGCTCTGGATTCCTAAGTCATAATCCCCTCATAAAGTACTTGAAATCCTGCCCTGCTGACAGTAAACAGACTAACCCTTGGGAGATCACACCCGTGCAGAGGATGGGCTGCCATAGGAGCCTGACTTGCTGGCTTCAGCTTCTGGCCCCTTGTATACAGAACAAAGAAGAAACTGGAAAGCTAATGCTTTGGGGCCTTTCAGCAGGTATGCTTGAATCACGGTGGACCTCAGGATGAAAACTGGACTGAGACTTGCAGTCCCCAACTGCAGAAACTTTGGAAACTAGGGACAAGAGTGAAGGAGCTGAGTGAGAGATGGAGGTAGTGATGATGCCTGTATCCTTCAACTTGGGGGGGGGGGAGATTCATGCTCTGGGGTTTATTCTTTGTATGAGCTTAGGCGAATTACTCAGCCTTCGCTAGCCCTCGGTGGCTTTATCATCTATAAACAAGAACAACAGCTGCCACCTCACAGGCTTGAGAGGAAATGATAAGATGATGATGATGACGCTCTAGTAAAAGGAAAACATGTATTGGGTGCTTCTCATGCCAAGCACTGTTTGAAGCATTTGAAAATATGTGCCAGGTTACCCCTACCCTCCCAAGAACTCTACGAGAAAGCTAGATGAAGATCAGCATGCTCTGACGAGACACGAGGG
This sequence comes from Microtus oregoni, assembly GCF_018167655.1. Taxonomy (NCBI): domain Eukaryota; kingdom Metazoa; phylum Chordata; class Mammalia; order Rodentia; family Cricetidae; genus Microtus; species Microtus oregoni. The sequence continues at coordinate 52,903,774 of NW_024543064.1, forward strand.
GCCACAGAACTGAGATCAGAAGCACCAGCTATCCCACTTGGTGTGTGTATCTTGTGTGTACACCTGACCCCTTGCCAGCTGCTTGCCTCTGCCCCCAAGAAGACAGCACAAGGGAGAAAGCAGGCTCGCTCTGGATCCATACAGATGCTGTGCTTAGTCCAACTTGTCCATCTACTGCTGAATTTCCCTAGGCAAGTTAGTTAGTCCTCTGAACTACAGTTTAGATCAAAGGGGATAACCAGTTGAACTAAGTAGTAGCAATGAAGACTGAGTTAGATCTACTTTATTAAGCGCTCAGTGATCAAGTTCTTACTCTAACTGAGATGCCCACATCCAGCAGTCCACGCTTGCAGCTTCAGCCTCACTTCAGACCAGCCTTGCAGGTCTCAGCCGATTTGCACTCCCCAGGAAAAAAAAAATCCACACAGACAAGAATTTTATTAGTGATCTTATGCCAAAGCAGAGGAGGTATCTTACAAAGCACATTCCAGAACAAACATGTAGGATGCTTTAACACATTTCTACTGAATCTTGGCTTCCGTGCTGCCTCTGTACTAGCTATACTCTGTACCACATGGGGCTCCAGTACCCTGCTTTTAGTTGGCCATCTTTCCACACTCTCACCCTTCCGTCTTTAGTTCTTGACCAAATTTCTCATTTAAACATACACAATGTAGTCAACAAACCAACGTGATTTCACCGACCAACTGATCCTTTTAGAAAAGTTGAAAGTCTCCCATCAGCTTCTTCATAAACACACAGTGGGAAGATGTCCTACTAAGTGTAGCTCTCTCTGGCCCAGCTTGCTGCATGTCCATACTACTACATACAACATGCTACATACACCCATACTACTAATGCTGTGCAATTGAAGCAGAAACCTTCCCAGGAAATGGACAAGATATTATTGTTTCCACTTATTCTTCCTCAGGAAAGCAGGTGTCTAACTGACTTCTACTTTTAAAGATACTTTGCTGGAAGGGAAAAGTTACCCCAGCTGTGCGTCACAAATGCAAAACCTGCCAGGAACAAAGTGCACTGCAGCATGGCCTCTTCAGGTAAGCTAACATGATTCTTTCCCGAATTTGAAATGGAAAAGATCATTTTGTAGAGAGTAAAATGTAATCTAGACAGTGGTGGTGCACACTTTAAATCTCGGAACTTGGGAGGCAGAGGCAGGCAGATCTTGTGAGTTTGAGGCCAGCCTGGTCTACAGAATGAGTTTCAGGACAGCCAGGGCCACACAGAGAAACCATGTCAAATAGTCTACTAAACAATTCAGTAGCAAGTTGAATTTACTCAGGAAAATGGGCAGACTTGTGGTAAAATAGGTAGAACATTATGAGACGTCCTACAATCTCAGACAGAAATAAAACAAAGCACCACGCATTCTCCCTCAGATGCAGAATCCAGCCAATGGTATGTGTATCTATGTGCACGTGGGCACCATATAAAGTGTAGAAAAGAGGACAAGAAGGGCTAAGCATTGGAGGATGTGGAGGGACTGAGAGCAGGTGACGTGCACCAGCCATGAAAGAGGACATAAAGCCAGCCATCTGTCTTGTTCTAACTCTGCTGTGGGTTTTTTCCTTTTTGGCAGTGGATGTACAGAATGTACAGAAATGTAAAATCCAACACGAGGCCCCACAGCTTCCGTTTCTAATGGCTGCTCTAACTATATAGACGTTCACTGACTCCTATCATCTTTGGGCCTGGCTAATTTTCCAGTGTGCATTTTTTATTATTATTTGAAATGTTCTTGTAAGAAAGTCCTTTAAAGTTAAATTTTAAAAAGGAAGTTAAATTTGTATGTTAGTGTTTCATCTCTCAGTAACAAAGAAAGCAACATGCTATCTGCTTGTTAAAAGCAGCTGCTTTTTTTGGCTGTGTGTGTGCGTGCACACACAACATAAAACAGCTAACTACTTATGATCACTAAGCAATGTTTGAGGGAAAGTCTCCAAAATTTCAAATATCATCTACTCTGTTGTCAAGAGGAAGGCCTAATGGAATCTCAGACGTGCATGTGTGCTGATGGACCAACTGAGTACTACCCTCCTACCCCGGATATCTTTCTCAATCAGTTACCTAGACCCTAGGTGCTCCCCTCTCCTCCTGGGAAAGAAGGAAGTTCTGCTTGGGCAGAAAGAACTATCCAGGGAGTCTACTCTCTTAATGAGAATTATCTGTTTGGAGAAGTTTTATAGTTCTTAGTAGGTTGCCACAGTTCTAAGGGCTTTTCTTATTGTTTTAAAATTATTGTCATTATTATTGTTCTATCGTTATCATTATTTTGTGGAAAGTGTGCATGGTCTAGGGGCATAAACCCAAGAAAGAGTATTAGGAAACCAGAAATGGGAGAGACAGAAACAAGGATAGGGGAAGCAGGAAGTGAGAGAGACAGAAATGAGAGTAGGAGGAAACAGGAAGTGGGAGAGACAGAAACGAGGGCAGGAGAAGTGTTTGCTGTGCAGCTGTTATATTCCAGGCATACTTATAATATCATGCACTGACATAACGATGTTTAATTCTAGGAACCGAGGTGAGCAGTATTGGGTCCATTAAACAGTGGATGAAATTGAATTCCCCAAAGGATAAAGGGTTACTGTTTTCAGAGCATCTAAAGGACAGTGCTGAACTGCTTTCTGGGCATCACAGTTGAAGGTTCTCAGGATACCACAATGCCTGTGACAGAAAGAAGAGCTCTGGTCTCTACAGCCAGGCCTTTGAGGTGTATGAGATCATGGTAATTGACCCAACATTGAAGAGCATTTGCAACTTAGCTCAAGGCGCTCCCGAAACTTGACATACTCCCAGACTAACTTGGAAACAACTGCTACTCTAGAGATTTCTTCTTAGAGTTCCTTTCCTATCTTCTCTGCTACCCCTGCTATCCCAGACCTTCCTCTAGGACCTTCCAGGCCTCCTTCTGGGTCAGCAGCCCAATGGATAAGTCATTGCCCAGTACCTGTCTACCTGCCCTCACCCAAATCTTTGGCCAATCGGTTCTGACTTGGGTCATCTTCACTTATTGGTTGCTAATACTTTTGAATGTGTTCCTGACCCCAGCCTCCTTACTCGTCCTTCATAATGGGGAAAAAGGGACAGTTCTGTATTTTAACATGGTCCCTTGGTTTTTGTGGAGAAAAAAATGGGCAAAGACAGAGAAGCAGAGGGTAAGTAGTATAAGGCAAGAGACAGAGAAGGATCTGCCCAAAACAAGTGGAGGGTCTGGTGAGATGGCTCGCTTCATAAGAGCACTTGCCACACAAGCACGTGAGTCTGAGTTCAGATCTTCAGCACCGAAATAAAAAGATGGGTGTGACCTTCAACCCCAATTAGGTGTCTGATGAATCCTTGACTCTTCTCAGTTCTTTGGTTGTTTCATCAGAATTCACCTGAGAGATTCCGGGTACAGAATTCACCTCACAGATTCTGGGTACAGAATTCACCTCGCAGATTCTAGATATAGAGTTCACCTCACAGATTTTAGGTACAGAATTTATCTCATAAATTTTGGGTACAGAATTCGCCTCACAGATTTTGGTACAGAATTTACCTCACAGATTCTGGGTACAGAACTTACCTCAGAGACTTTGGGTATATTGGGGGCATTCCTCAGAACCCTTTCAATGCCTTTTTATCTATCCCAAATGTTATCTACCAACGTTCAAGGATTTGAGCTCCTCAAGGTCGTCCCCCTTTCTGAAGCAATGACTAGGACTAGCCACGCTGTTGAGAGCTCTGAAGGTCAGAGTCCTGAGTGAAGCAATCAAGATCACTTGGGGACCTCATTGTGGACTGTCTTCTCCCTCTCAGCCCTGCTTCCACTGTCTCTCTTTGGTTAGACATTTTCTTCGCTGCCCTCTCTCAGACATCCTGAATAAAACACTCAAGCCTGTTGGTTGGGAGACTACAGCATGTGACAAGATTATATCAGAGTCTGAATCCACCGATAACCAGCTCTCTGTATTCATAACTCACCAATGTTTTTGTTTTGTTTTGTTCGTTGTTGTTTTTTATTTCTGATAGCAGTTACAAGAGAAATGCTCTCTTTTTTTTTTAAATTTTAATAACAGTTAGTCTTTATTGACTGGTGGTCATGCTGTAGCTATGTTTTTATTCCTGGTCACTGTTTTGTCCTGCATCACACTGATCGTATATGTATTTCCATCTTTGTTTGTGGCCACCTTCACATTAGATATATTTTTTACATTTTGTTTCCCTTGTCCTGTTTATATATCTGTGCTTATTTCTTTTTTTTTATTGCGAAAAGAAGAAAAAAAAACATAAACAAAAAACAAGTTTCCACCTCCTCCCAGCCTCCCATTTCCCTTCCCCTCCTCCCACCCTTCTCCCCCTCCTCCCACCCTTCTCCCCCTCCCCCCACTCCTCTCCCCCTCCCTCTCCAGTCCACAGAGCAGTCCGGGTTCCCTGCCCTGTGTTAAGTCCTAGGTCCTCCCCCCTCCGTCCATATCTAGGAAGGTGAACATCCAAACTGGCTAGGCTCCCACAAAGCCAGCACATTAAGTAGGATCAAAACCCCCTGCCATTGTCCTTGGTGTCTCATCAGCCCTCATTGTTCGCCATGTTCAGAGAGTCCGGTTTTATCCCATGCTTTTTCGGTCACAGTCCAGCTGGCCTTGGTGAGCTCCCCGTAGATCAGCTCCACTGTTTCAGTGGGTGGATGCACGCCTCGTGGTCCCGAATTCTTTGCTCATGTTCTCCCTCCTTCTGCTCCTCCTTGGGACCTTGGGAGCTCAGTCCAGTGCTCCTGTGTGGGTCTCTGTCTCTATCTCTATCCATCACCAGATGAAGATTCTATGATGATATGCAAGATATTTGTCAGTATTGCTCTAGGATAGGGTCATTTCAGGTTCCCAATCCTCAGCTGCCCAAGGAACTAACTGGGAACCTCATCTTGAGCACTAGGGAGCCCCTCTAGGGTGAAGTCTCTTGCCCACCCTAAAGTGGCTCCCTTAACTAAGAATTGTGGTTCTGTGCTCCCCTATCCACCTTTCCTTTATCCCAATTCTCCTGTTTCCCCAGGTCCCCCCTCCTCCCCTTCTACCTTTTCTCTCCCCATCTCCCCTTACCCCCATCCCACCCCACCCCCAAGATCCCATTTTCTCCTCGGAAATTTGGTCTACTTCCCTTAGCCAAGAGGATAACTATATGTTTTTCCTTGGGTTCCCCTTCTTACTTAGCTTCCTTAGGTTCACCTATTGTAGACTCCGTGGTCCTTATTTATGGCTAGAAACCAATTATGAGTGAGTACATCCCATATTCATCTTTTTGGGTCAGGGACACCTCACTCAGGATAGTGTTTTCTATTTCCATCCATTTGCATGCAAAATTTGAGAAGTCATTGTTTTTTACCGCAGCGTAGTACTCTAGCGTGTATATATTCCATACTTTCTTCATCCATTCTTCCATTGAAGGGCATCTAGGTTGTTTCCAGGTTCTGGCTATTACAAATAATACTGCTATGAACATAGTTGAACAAATGCTTTTGTCATTTGATAGAGCATCTCTTGGGTATATTCCCAAGAGTGGTATTGCTGGGTCCAGGGGTAAGGTGATCCCGAATTTCCTGAGAAACCGAAACACTGATTTCCACAGTGGTTGCACAAGATTGCATTCCCACCAGCAATGGATGAGGGTACCCGTTCCTCCACAGCCTCTCTAGCAAAGGTTATCCTTGGTGTTTTTGAGTTTAGCCATTCTGACAGGTGTAAGATGATATCTCAAAGTTGTTTTGATTTGCATTTCCATGATTGCTAAGGAAGTTGAGCACGACCTTAAGTGTCTTTTGGCCATTTGAACTTCTTCTGTTGAGAATTCTCTGTTCAGTTCAGTGCCCCATTTTTAATTGGGTTAATTAGCATTTTAAAGTCTAGTTTCTTGAGTTCTCTATATATTTTGGAGATCAGACCTTTGTCTGTTGCGGGGTTGGTGAAGATCTTCTCCCAGTCAGTAGGTTGCCTTTGTGTCTTAGTGACCATGTCCTTTGCTTTACAGAAGCTTCTCAGTTTAAGTAGGTCCCATTTATTCAATGTTGCTCTTAATGTCTGTGCTTCTGGGGTTATACATAGGAAGCGATCTCCTGTGCCCATCTGTTGTAGGGTATTTCCCACTTTCTCTTCTATCAGGTTCAGTGTGTTCGGGCTGATATTGAGGTCTTTAATCCATCTGGACTTGAGTTTTGTGCACGGTGAGAGATATGGGTCTATTTTCATTCTTCTACAGGTTGACATCCAGTTGTGCCAGCACCATTTGTTGAAGATGCTTTCTTTCTTCCATTGTATACTTTTAGCTCCTTTATCAAAAATGAGGTGTTCATAGGTTTGTGGGATAAAATCCGGGTCTTCTATACGATTCCATTGGTCGACTTCTCTGTTTTTATGCCAGTACCACACTGTTTTCATTACGGTAGCTCTGTAATAGAGTTTGAAGTCAGGGATGGTAATGCCTCCAGAAGATCCTTTATTGTATAGGATTGTTTTGGCTATCCTGGGTTTTTTGTTTTTCCATATAAAGTTGATTATTGTCTTCTCCAGATCTGTGAAGAATTTTGATGGGATCTTGATGGGGATTGCATTGAATCTATAAATTGCCTTTGGTAGAATTGCCATTTTTACTATGTTGATTCTCCCAATCCAAGAGCAAGGGAGGTCCATCCATTTTTTGGTATCCTCTTCAATTTCTTTCTTCAATGCCTTAAAGTTCTTGTCAAATAGATCTTTCACTTCCTTGGTTAGATTTACCCCAAGATATTTTATGCTGTTTGTGGCTATCGTGAATGGTGAAGCTTCTCTGATTTCCCTCTCTGCTTCCATATCCTTTGTGTATAAGAGGGCGACTGATTTTTTGGAGTTGATCTTGTATCCTGACACATTACTAAAGCTGTTTATCAGCTGTATAAGTTCTTTGGTGGAGTTTTGGGGGTCGCTTATGTACACTATCATATCATCTGCAAATAACGAAAGTTTAACTTCTTCCTTTCCAATTCGAATCCCCTTGATCCCATTATGTTGTCTTATTGCTATTGCTAGAACTTCAAGCACTATATTGAAGAGGTATGGCGAGAGTGGACATCCTTGCCGTGTTCCTGAGTTAAGTGGGATGGCTTTGAGTTTCTCTCCGTTTAATTTGATGTTAGCTGTCGGCTTGCTGTATATAGCTTTTATTATATTTAGGTATGACCCTTGTATCCCTAATCTCTCCAAGACTTTTAACATAAATGGATGTTGAATTTTGTCAAATGCTTTTTCAGCATCTAATGAAATGATCATATGGTTTTTTTCTTTCAGTTTATTTATATGCTGGATTACATTGATAGATTTTCGTATGTTGAACCAGCCCTGCATCTCAGGAATGAAGCCTACTTGATCATAATGGATAATTTTTCGGATGTGTTCTTGGATTCGATTTGCCAGTATTTTGTTGAGGATTTTTGCGTCGATATTCATGAGTGAGATTGGCCTGTAGTTCTCTTTCCTGGTTGAGTCTTTGAGTGGTTTTGGTATCAGAGTAATTGTGGCTTCATAAAAGGAATTTGGTAATGACCCTTCTGTTTCTATATTGTGGAATACATTAAGGAGTATAGGTATTAGGTCTTCTTGGAAGTTCTGGTAGAATTCTGCATTGAAACCATCTGGTCCTGGGCTTTTTTTGGTAGGGAGGTTTTTGATAACAGCTTCTAATTCTTCGCGACTTACAGGTCTGTTTAGATTGTTCACCTGGTCCTGGTTTAGTTTTGGTAAATGGTATTTGTCTAAAAAAGCGTCCATTTCTTTTACATTTTCCAGTTTTGTGTTATACAGGCTTTTGTAATATGATCTGATGATTCTCTGAATTTCCTCTGTGTCTGTGGTTATGTACCCCTTTTCATTTCTGATCTTATTAATTTGCGTGTTCTCTCTCTGTCGTTTGATTAGTTTGGATAGGGGTTTATCAATCTTGTTGATTTTCTCCAGGAACCAGCTTTTTGTTTCATTGATTCTTTGGATTGTTTTCTGTGTTTCTATTTTGTTGATTTCAGCCCTCAGTTTGATTATTTCCAGTCTTCTACTCCTCCTAGGTGAGTCTGCTTCATTTTTTTCTAGAGCTTTCAAGTGGGCTGTTAAGTCTCCAATATGTGCTTTCTCTGTTTTCTTTAGGTGGGCACTTAGTGCTATGAACTTTCCTCTCAGGACTGCTTTCATAGTGCCCCATAAGTTCGAGTATGTTGTTTCTTTATTTTCATTGAATTCAAGGAAGACTTTAATTTGTTTCTTTATTTCTTCCTTAATCCAGGTATGGTTCAGTAGTTGACTGTTCAGTTTCCATGAGTTTGTAGGCTTTCTGGGGGTAGCATTGTTGTTGAATTCTAACTTTAATCCATGGTGATCTGATAAGACACAGGTGGTTACTAATATTTTTTTGTAACTGTGTAAGTTAGCTTTGTTACCAAGTATGCGGTCAATTTTCGAGAAGGTTCCATGAGCTGCAGAGAAGAAGGTATATTCTTTCCTCTTTGGGTGGAATAATCTATAGATGTCTGTTAAGTCCATTTGCTTCATTACCTCCATTAATTCTCTAATTTCTCTGTTAGGTTTCTGTCTGATTGACCTGTCCATTGGTGAGAGAGGAGTGTTGAAGTCTCCTACTATTAGTGTATGCAGTTTGATGGCTGCCTTGAGTTTTAGTAATGTTTCTTTTACGTACGTGGGTGCTTTTATATTAGGGGCATAGATATTCAGGATTGAGACTTCTTCCTGATGAATTGTTCCTGTTATGAGTATAAAATGTCCCTCTCCATCTCTTCTGATTGATTTAAGTTTGAAGTCAACTTTGTTAGAAATTAGTATGGCCACACCTGCTTGTCTCTTAGGTCCATTTGCTTGATAAGCCTTTTCCCAGCCCTTTACTCTGAGTAGGTGCCTGTCTTTGTGGTTGAGGTGTGTTTCTTGTAGACAGCAGAATGTTGGATCCTGTTTTCTTATCCAATCTCTTAGCCTGTGCCTTTTATAGGTGCGTTGAGCCCATTGATATTAAGTGATATTAATGACCAGTGGTTGTTAACTCCGGTCACTTTTTTAGTAGTAGGGTTTGTGTGTTTTCCTTCTTTGATTTGCGCTGGTGAAGAGTCTCTAGATGTCTGAGTTATTGTGGTCATTGTTGGACTCCTTGGTTAGTGATTTTCCTTCTATTGTTTTCTGTAAGGCTGGATTTGTGGCTACGTATTGTTTAAATTTGTTTTTATCCTGGAAAATTTTGTTTTCTCCATTTATAGTGAATGAAAGTTTGGCTGGATATAGTAGTCTGGGCTTGCATCCGTGGTCTCTTAGTTTTTGGAGAACATCTATCCAGGACCTTCTGGCTTTCATGGTTTCCATAGAGAAGTCAGGTGTAAGTCTGATAGGTTTACCTTTATAAGTAACTTGGCCTTTTTCCTTTGCGGCTCTTAATATTCTTTCTTTATTCTGTATATTTTGTGTTTTGATTATTATATGACGAGGGGATGTTTTCTTTTGATCCAGCCTATTTGGTGTTCTGTATGCTTCTTTAACCTTCATAGGTACATCTGTCTTCAGGTTGGGAAAGTTTTCTTCTATAATTTTATTAAGTATATTTTCTGTACCGTTGAGCTGCACTTCTTCTCCTTCTTCTACTCCAATTATTCTTAGGTTTGGTCTTTTTATTGTGTCCCATATTTCCTGAATGTTTTGTGATGAGAGTTTGTTGGACTTGCTGTTGTCTTTGATCAGGGTGTTTATTTTCTCTATGTTATCCTCAGAATCTGAGATTCTTTCTTCTATCTCTTGTATTCTGCTGGTTATACTTGATTCTGTAGTCTCTATTCGTTTACCTAGATTTTCCATGTCCAGCCGGCCCTCTGTTTGTGTTCTCTTCTTTGCCTCCATTTCAGTTTTCAAGTCATGAACTGTTTCCTTTATCTGCTTGATTGTTTTTCCTTGGTTTCCTAGGGTATCATTCACTGATTTACTCAATTCCTCGAACTTTCTATTATACTTCTCATCCATTTCTTTTTTTTTTTTTTTTTTTTTTGGTTTTTCGAGACAGGGTTTCGCTGTGGCTTTGGAGCCTGTCCTGGAACTAGCTCTGTAGACCAGGCTGGTCTCAAACTCACAGAGATCCGCCTGCCTCTGCCTCCCGAGTGCTGGGATTAAAGGCGTGCGCCACCACCGCCCGGCTTCTTCTCATCCATTTCTATAAGGGCGTTTTTTATATACTGTTTAAGGGTGTCAATCACTTTCATGAAGTCAGTTTTTTCTACTTCTTCTTGATTAAGGTGTTCATGTCCTCCTGTTGTGGGGTCACTGGCTTCTGGTGGTTTCGTGTTGTTTTTCAGATTGTTGGGAGAATTCCTGCATTGGCGTCTGCCCATCTCTTCCTCCCAATACTCCCCTTTGGATCTTCTTTTACAGGATCAGGTCTTCTTGCCCACTGATGTACCTTCCCAGTGATGTCACTCCCCAGAGATGTTTCTCCACAATGATGTTTCACTTGGTGCCCAGATCGAAACTCCGCACTGCTTGGTTAGCTCGCGAACAAAGGGCCCACCCAGCTCGCTGCGGGCAGGCTATGAGAACATAGGAGCTACCGGCCACCCCTTTGTCCTCCCGGTTCGGATTCGGTCCCAGCGCCCTAGCAGGCTGGGCAGGGAGGCGCTATGCCCCAAAGGAGGGAGGAAGGGAGGGAGACAGGGGGTGTGGGGATCTGGATGTAAGCTGAATGGGATAGGAAGAGAGAGGCGGTTTGGGCAGTATAGCCCCTGTAGGATGGCCAGGAAGTGTGGGCTGGCTGAGGTATGTTCCCAGCTGCCGCAGCACTCACTCACCACAATGATGTTTCACTGGGTGCCCAGATCGAAACTCTGCGCTGCTTGGTTAGCTCGCGAACAAAGGGCCCACCCCGCTCGATGCGGGCAGGCTATGGGAACAAAGGAGCTAATGGCCACCCCTTTGTCCTCCCGGTTCGGATTCGGTCCCAGCGCCCTAGCAGGCTGGGCAGGGAGCGAGAAATGCTCTCTTAACTGTTCAATGTATCAAGACTCCCAGTGACCCTCTGGGGTAGTGATTATGCCATTCAAACTCATCAGCTCTGATGCCCAGTTCTGAACCATTACTGCTGTTTCCATTTTGCAGATGAATAAAGTATTTAACCTGATGGCTCCAAGTTCTTCCCGAGGTTACATGTTTAGGGGTGGACCTGGCTTCTAATCCCTTCTTCCTGCTGCCAATCTCCATGTACCTACCCATTTCTCACCCACCAATGTATTAAACAAGGAGATAAAAGCACTAAGTTCAGAGAGACAGCTTGTGTTTCGCAGGACTGGAGTCAACACAGAACATTTCTGGCAAAGAAATGTCTGTTTGGAGGCTAATGTTAAAGTGTGGCCTATTAAGGGCACAAGTTAGTAAAGCTCCCCAGAGAATTTTGATGCACCAATGAGCCCTGGTTCCACTGATGTAGGCGGCACCTGTTGGCACATTAAAAACACTTTAGTAAGTGCACTTGAGAGGCCCTGGGCTGTTTGAGGATCTGGCATGGCCGCCTTCGCAGAGAGAGAGAGAGCAGGGCAGATTGTATCCTTTTCCGGGGTCTGGGGCCAGAGCTCTTTGAGCTGCACTTCCTGAGATATGGCCAGGAACCTGCCTGGGCATTAGGAGCCACATACCTAAAGCATCCAGGGACTCCGCAGGAAGTGGAAGCTTTTGGGGGAGGTACTGGAAAGGGGAGGGGAAGCCATGAGGGAGGAGGTGAGCGACGCCCCCTCCGCCAAAGCATTGTGCTTTCCTTCCTCCAGCAGGATGCCAGGAGCACCACAGAATGGGCTCTTTGGCTTCGTTCTTAGCACAAGAACTTGCCTCTGGCCTTTTTCTCAGAGCCACGGGATGTGGGTTCTGCCAAGAAAGAAGAAAGGAAGGAGGCAGGCCAGGGAAATGACAGGAGCTGGGCCTCTTTAGGCCCCCAGCTGGACCTGACCCTGGACCCTGAAAGCCCTAGGACTGTCTGGGTCCGGCTGGGCACAGTGCGCAGCTGCAGAGGAATCTGTAAATAATGTTACTCTGAGAAACTGAATTTTAATTCTTGGGCAGCTGAGTGGCCTTTTCAAATCGAGTTTGCTTCGAACCTTTTGAAAGAAAAACAAATTATTTCGGTTCAGAGTGGAGCTTTCTTTCCTTTTTTACCCTCGGTGTTAACATGAAGAATATATGCCGCAGCTTTTGAAAACAACATGCTTGTGGTTTAGCTATTTTCTGTGCTGACTCAGACCTGCAACACCCAAAACTCCAAAACTCCCAAACTCCAAATCTTCCCCTCTCTCCTCTTCTCTCCCCCCTCCCTCCTCTCCCCTTTCACTCCACAACTGCTGGGCTGAGGAGAAAACTTATCAGTGGCAAAGTCAGGGAAAAGTGACTTATCTTGAAATACTGGAATCAATATTGCAGTCTACTACAAAAAAAAAAAAACCTCAATGAACTTTAATGAATGTTTGTTGTTTGTTTGAAGGCACGGGGAAGTGGTCTCATGGGCTCCTTCATCTCTCCATCACTTAGAGATGCTTTTGGAGATTTCTGGAAAAGGTGAGAAAACAGAAGGGTGAGGGAGAATGAGGACTATGGAAGGCAGAAGGGTGGAGGCAGCCACCACTTGCTAAATATATTCCATAAATATGCCAGAAACTGTTTGGGGGGTGAATCCCTCAAAGCTATCCCAGAAGCTCACAGTTTGGCAGGTTCTCAACTGAGTAGCCTAAGAAGCTAAGGATCATCCACTTCTCAAGAGCCAGTGTGCAGAAGACCCAGGGCCCTGCTAAAGAGAGGCTGTGCCGGGCCAGGCAGATGGAGAGGGTTGATAGAAGAATGAGTCGGAGTTGGTGGGACTAAAATGCCAAAGAGAATTGTTTTCCTTTTAGAGTAACATTGTAGCTTTTTTGCCTAAGATCATTCCAAAATCACAATTTTTATTATATTTTACGTTGGGTGTGTGTGTGGTGTGTGTGTGTGTGTGTGTGTGTGTGTGTGTGTGTGGTGTGTGTGTGTGTGTGTGTGTGTGTGTGTGTGTGTGTGTGTGTGTGTGTGTGTGTGTGTGTGGTGTGTGTGTGTGTGTGGTGTGTGTGTGGTGTGTGTGTGTGTGTGGTGTGTGGTGTGTGTGTGTGTGTGGTGTGTGTGTGTGTGTGTGCTGTGTGTGTGGTGTGTGTGTGTGTGTGTGTGGTGTGTGTGTGTGGTGTGTGGTGTGTGTGGTGTGTGTGTGTGTGTGTGTGTGTGTGTGTGTCACCGTGCACAAGTAGAGGTCAGAAGACAAAGACAACACTTGTGGGAGTCAGTTCTCCCCTTCCACCATGTGGGATCCAGGGAGCAAACTCGGGTCAGGCTTGACTGCAAGTGCCTTTATCTGTTGAGCCATCTTGAAAGCCCAAGATAGTAATTTTTAAGAGCATACTGGTGTCTCCCTGTGATTTCTGGTTTTAATCCCGAGGTGGGATGCAGAGATAAGGTACCAGGGCCTGATGGAGTTTTTGTGAGAGGCCCTGGAATGAAAGGAAAGAGGCTCCTGACCCTGAAGAGCTCCCAGCCCTTTGAAGGCATGGGGAAGGGGTCTCACGGGCTCTCCATTACTTAGGGATGCTTTCGGAGATTTCTGGGAAAAGTGAGACAACAGAAGGGTGAGGGAGAATGAGGACGATGGAAGACAGAAGGGTCGAGGCAGCCACCACTTGCTAAGTATGTTCTCTGTCGAGCATATTAAATACAATTTCTCTCCGTTCCATCAGGGCTCAGAACATAGCACCCCAAAGAACAGCACCTTGGCATGTTCAGTGCTGTGAATGGAAGGAGCCTCTGAGTCCACAGAAGCAAAGTCTCTCTGACACTCCTCTGTATGCCTGTCTCTCTGTTCTCCCAAAGCGCATGACAAGGAGCAGAACTGACCTTCTCCAAGGCTGCGGGACCATGAATGGCCTTCCCAGCAGGCGAGTGAGAACATTAAGGAGGAACACTCAGATCTTTCTTCAGAACTCTCCTCCACACTGGGAGGAAGGGATGTTGACAGAGAGGCTCGGTTGTACTAGTTTATCACTACCCTTTTTACCCAGTTACATTTCTCCATAGCTGTCTTTTGGTTTTCCAAGACAGGGTTTCTCTGTGTAGCCTTGGCTGTCCTGGAACTCGCTCTGTAGACCAGGCTGGCTTTCAGCTTACAGAGATCCACCTGCCTCTGCCTCCCGAGTGCTGGGATAACAGACAGCTTGGGATCCGAGAATGGCTCGGTGCATAAGACCCCTTGCTGTTCTCCCATGGAACCCAAGTTCAGTTTCCAGAACTCACACTGGCTGGCTGGCTCACGGTTGCCTATAACTTCAGCTCCAGGGGATCTGACACTCCCTTCTGACCTCCATAGGCCCAATCTCCCCACTGTATACATATACACTGTACATACATAGACACGTATATATACATATAAATAATAAAATAAAGCTTTAAAAACACATTTCCTGGCCTTTAGGTCTATGAACTTTATTTTGAGAGTGATATTAACACTATAGCTTAAAGGGAATCTTGCTTCCTTCTTCTTCTTCTTCTTCTTCTTCTTCTTCTTCTTCTTCTTCTTCTTCCTCTTCCTCTTCCTCCTCCTGCTTCCTCCTCCTTCTTCCTCCTCCTTCTTCCTCTTCCTTCTTCTTCTTTATTCCTCTTCCTTCTTCTTCTTTCTTCCTCTTCCCCTTCCTCTCCCTCTTTTTCTTCCTCTTCCTTCTTCCTCTTCCTTCTTCTTCTTTATTCCTCTTCCTTCTTCTTTCTTCCTCTTCCCCTTCCTCTCCCTCTTCTTCTTCCTCTTCCTTCTTCCTCTTCCTTCTTCTTCTTTATTCCTCTTCCTTCTTCTTTCTTCTTCTTCCCCTTCCTCTCCCTCTTCTTCTTCCTCTTCCTTCTTCTTCCTTCCTCTTCCTTCCTCTTTTTTCTTCCCCTTCCCCTATCCCCTTCCCCTATCCCCTTCCCCTATCCCCTTCCTCTTCCTCCCCTTCCCCTTCTTCCCCTATCCCCTTGTTCCCCTATCCCCTTCCCCTTCTTCCCCTTCCCCTTCTTCCCCTTCCCCTTCTTCTCCTATCCTCTTCCCTTCTTCCCCTTCCCTTCTTCCCCTTCCCTTCTTCCCCTTCCCTTCTTCCCCTTCCCTTCTTAGTCTTCCCTTCTTCCCCCTCCCCCTCCCCTTCTTCTTCTTCTTCTTCTTCTTCTTCTTCCTGTTTGTTTTTGTTTTTGTTTCCATGACAGGATCTGACATATCCCTGGATCCCAGATTGGCCTTTCAAACTCTCTCTGTAAAGATAGTGACCTTGATACACCTACTTCTAAATTTGAGTTCTGGGATCACAGGCATGAGCCAGCAAGCCCAGTTGATGAAGTACTAAAGATCAAACCCACGGCCCTGTGTCTGCTAGCCAAGCACTTTGTCAACCAAACTACATCCCTACCCTGACTATTCCTGTTCTAAACCGGAAAGTTCTAAAACCCAGGAGCCAATTCACTGCTAGGCAGACGATGACATTTGGTCAATCTACCCATGGGTTCCTTCCAGTTATAAAATGGCAAGGTCCTGCATAAGCCTGAGAATAGGGGTGTGGGTAGGGGCAGGATTCCCCATACTACTACAAACAGCAGCAAAGCACATAAGCACTTGGACACTGGACTCAGCTATCCCTGGGCCAGATCCTAACGTCATCAGCTTGATTTCTGGGTCAACTTGAGTAAATCCCTCATTTTCTGAGATTCAGTTTTTCACTTGTCAAAAGAAGTGATCACTGTAACAAAAGCTGTTACTTGGTGTGCCATGACGGTTAACCTAATCAAGCTTCGCACTGTGTGAGCACCCAGAACCATGCTGGAAGTTAATTTGGAGATTCTGAAGGCAGTGGGGTCACCCATTAGGGAGCCTGGGATCAGAACATCCATCACCAAGGCATCTGTTGAAAGACAGGTGACTGGCTTAGGAGCCATCAGTTCCTGCTCACGACTCCCACAGCCTCGGCCGCAGACTTGTGTCTAATAAGCAACAGTTCAGACAGCTTAGAAAGTGTTGTCAACTCTCCTGCCCCTGCTGAGATGAAGTGACTGACACAGCAAGTTTACTAAAACACAAACTGATCCTTGTCACCAAAGTAGGCTTTTTGGCAGGGCTCTTGCAAGAAAAAAAGGGGAGGGGATGCGAAAAAAATGCCCCATGTTGCTGAGACAGCTCTGTATTTAGACAATTAAATTTGGAAAAGCAAGACAGTTCCTGTAATCACCTCCCACACCCCCTACTCAGAGAACAAAGGGTTTTGTTGGAAGTACTCATGCGGATATTAATACCGACACTCTAATGAGCCCCTCAGCAAATGCATCAGCAAGAATTGCAGCCAGCCATGCTGCTGCAGTGGGAAGGGTACAAAGGAGTCTCTCCAAACATTAGTCACTTGCGGGTTAACCCCCCAGTCACGCAGCTGCCTACACCTGATGACTGATTCACAAATACTCCTCAACACTCCTGTGATTAAAGGGGACAAATCACCATGGAAAGCACAGAGAAGGAAAAGTCTGCATTTGTGAAAGACCTTCACATCTGAGGAGAGTTTCTATGGCTGGGTTAGTGGTGGCAGAATTTCTAGTACTGCCTAACTCTTGTAGAGGGCCAGGCAGGACAGTGAACATTGTATTGTCCCTGTCCCATCACCCTAAATCTTCACTTGAGTCCTGGGGGCAGGAATGCGTTTATGATGCCTTTATATAGTCTAGGAAAATGAGGCTCAAAGGCTGGGAAGGACATTGCCCAATCTTATTTACTAAATCAGTAGAGCCAGAGATTTGATTCCAGGTTCTAAGTATGATACACATACACACGTGTGCATGTGTGTGTGTGTGTTGTGTATATAGTCCCTCCTTAGTCACTGTACATACTATATAGAACCCTTCTTAGTTATTGTGTGTGTGTGCGTGTGTGTATAGTCCCTCTTTAGTCATATAGAGTCCTCATTAGTCTCTCTCTCTCTCTCTCTCTCTCTCTCTCTCTCTCTCTGTGTGTGTGTGTGTGTGTTATGTATATAGTCCCTCCTTAGTCACTGTACATACTATATAGAACCCTTCTTAGTTATTGTGTGTGTGTGTGTGTGTGTATAGTCCCTCTTTAGTCATATAGAGTCCTCATTAGTCTCTCTCTCTCTCTCTCTCTCTCTCTCTCTCTCTCTCTCTGTGTGTGTGTGTGTGTGTGTGTGTGTGTGTGTGTGTGTGTGTGTATTTTTTCTCCTCTTGGAGAAGATCACATAAGAGGCCAGGTTCAGTCCCCAGACCTACTGTTCTTCCTGAAGTGTCACCTTTCTTTTTCCGACATGCTGATTTAGACAAATAACATGGTCTAAGTAAGAGACCAAGAATGAAGAAAAATGAATTCAAAGGTGTGATCAAGAGACTATGATCCCAGCTACCTGGGACCGGCAGAATGTGAGTCCAAAGCCAATCTGGACAATTTATTGAGATCCTTTCACAAAATAAAAGGTGAAAAAGGACTGGGGGTACAGCTCATTGGGGAAGAACTTGTCAAGAATGCACAAGGCTATAGATTCAATTTCCAGCATGGGAGCAGGGGTGAAAAAGAGAGAGAACCAGACTTGGTTTGATTTATTACGATTACACTTAGTTACTAGCTATGAGGTGACACTATCTGTGACTCAGCTTTCTTGCCTTTAAAATGGGGCAATGATCCTTGTCTCATTAAATTACTGTGGTGGTCAGATGTCTGTCTGTTTCCTGAACATACAGGTCACTCAATAAATCAGTTAATATGCTCCCCTCCTCCTTGTCCTTCCAGGCTGCCTGGCTTAGTCCTTAAAACAACTCATTGACTATGACAGTCTGATTCTACAATGGAGTAATTACAGGCTGAGTAAGGGGAGATAAGAAGCCGCAGATTGCCCAGCAAATCAAGGTCTTCACCAAAATCCAAATGCAGATCTGTTGTTCTCCAAAGACTGAGCCTGTACATTATGTCTAAACAGGAAACGGTGAGGCTGGGGGAATCAGAGTGGACTGAGAAATCTCAGTCTTCTTTGACTGCTCCACGAAAGGGCTGTTGAGAAAATTATCCCAATCATGTTAATGAACAATTGCGTGTGGACTTTCCCTGGGGAAAACTAGCCAACAAAAGCTCTGGCCGGGGGCCGGCAGCCAAGAGCAGAGAGTTACCGCAGCTGGCACTACTGAGGGGCTCTCGGCTGGAATAATCAACCCAATTGCCTCCTCGTAGAAGTGAATTGGGGCTCATAAATTGTAACCATGTAGCTCATGGAAAATGGCTCCTGCGTTCCCTGGTGAAATGCTTTCAAGACCATCTGGTGCTGAGTGGTATCCCTGCAAAAGCTGGGTGTGTGCTAGTCCAGGGAAGGCACACGTCAAAGCTCATGTTGGTTTAGTAGAGACAGGCCAGAATCCAGCTCTCATCAATTCACTGGGGATAGCCCTCAACCACTGAGTCTGGGCTCTTCTTGTATGAAAAGGAGTTGACAGGATTTATGTCACAACGAAGGGTTGGGCAGGTAAAAAGAGAGATATTTAGTTTTGTTTGCTTTTCCTGCTAAGGGTGGCCTAGAATCATAAATGTATCGAGCATATATTGTACCACCCAGAGGCAGCCCCCATCCTTAAGGAAAGACCTTAATAAAGGTCAGGTAACAGAGTAGACACTCCCTATACTTGAGAGTTTTCTTGCTCAAAGAGATCTCTCTGAAACAGGGAACAGAGAGAAACATGTAGTTCTCACATTGGTTGGCATTTCCCTGCTGGGAAATGACAGTTTTCCAACTCCAAGACTGATGGATTTGAGTAGGCAATTATTTTTTTCTGGTGGCTCGGGCATACTTTCATCTGTTTGGCATCCCTCCCACTCACTCCTTCTGCTCTCCAGAAGCGTGTTTCTTCGCCACCCACAGTCTCTTATGGGGCATTTCCACTATCTCCTTTAACAGTAACAAATGAACGGCCTCATGTGAGTGTCAGCTGCTCATTTGAAGAGATGACTTAAAGTAACAAACTCGGGGTCATTTAGCAGCAGGTACAAGAAAATCCCCATGTATATATCCACACACAGATACACATACATGCACTTAATTAGAAACTAATAAAAAATTATTAAAGAATGTATTATTATTTTAGAGTAATACTAATGTGTCAAACACTCCTCAAGAGCTCTTCTCACTAAATCTCCTTCCAAACTAAGAAAACAAGTCTCAAATACTTTAAATTGGTATGTACTTTTAGATGATGATAAAAAATACAGTTAGGTCTGTTATAACATACTGTACATGTGATTTTATGCTGCTTTAAAATATATTATATATAGCGATAAAAATTGAAGATTATAAAGATTTATTTCAAATTAGCAAAAACTAAGCTAGAGATTTATACCACCCAGCCCTTCCTGTAAGTTGTTTACAAGAGTGGCCTAATGCAGCAAAATTAAATTAAATCAGGTATAAACTGACCTAGAAGATAATTCCCTCCTGACCTGTGTGACCTTCACTGTTGTCAGTTTTTAGTGTTAAGCTTCTATTGCAAAGGGGAATTTTTCTTTACTTCTTTGTCCTTCACAAGCATAAATCTGATCTGCTAAGTTAGAAACAGTTAGACTCAAGCTGGAGGACGCTGGGTAAAACATTCCTCCACAACCTCTCATCCTGTGATCAGCTCTCCAGGCAGATTCTGACCATTATAGTCATAACTCAGATATACCCAATAGACAAACAGTCCTCTGATGTTCAGAGAGCTAAAGAAATTGGCTTGTAAAATGTTCAATTAAAAAGACTTTTTGTAATAGAGAGACATGCCAGCTCCTGGCACCACCCCTATTTCCTCCAAAGAAGATGGATGATCACAGAAGAACTTCCATCCAGAACTTGCTTCACACGAGGCAGCCCTAGCCACTGAGAAAACCTGCCTTTCACCTCAGCTGCTGACAACCTCTTCAGACTGTGGACACCAGATAAGTTGGCTCTTCCATGCGTTCTTACTCCACAGAAGCCTGTGCAATCTTCTGGGACCTTGCAGGCTTACCTCTGCCAGCTGGAAGATGGATGTTGGCCTGAGACCCTGGGGTCCTTCTGTCTATGTGTTGCTTTTATTGGTTAATGAATAAAGAATCTGTCTTGGCCTGCCATAGGGTAGAGTAGAGCTAGGCAGGGGAAACTAAGCTTAATGCTGGGAGAAAGAAGGCAGAGTCAGGGAAATGTCTTGGAGCCACTAGAGGAAAAAGAAACAAGGCGCCAGCTGGAACCTTGCAGGTAGACTACGAGCCTCATGGTAAAATATAAAATAATAAAAATGGGTTAATTCTAGATGTAAGAGCTAGCTAGCAATATGCTTAAGCTACTGGCCAAACAGTGTTGAAAATAATATAGTTCCTGTGAAAATAATATAGAATAATTGTTTTGGGTCTAAGCAGGCAGGAACAAATGAGTGGCCTCCTACTACAACGTGAGGCTCGAACTCACAACCCTGAGATTAAGGGTCTCATGTTCTACCAACTGAGCAGCCTCCTACTACAAACTTCCCTACCTCTCCCTATTTATTCTCTCTACATATCAGCCCTGCCTTTCCTTTCTCCTGACTAGCTATTGGTCATTCAGCTCTTTATTAGACCAATCAGGTGTTTTAGACAGATAGAGTAACATAGCTATGCAGAGTTAAAGAAATGAGACATAAAATAATACAACACATCTTTGCTTTGTTAAACAAATATTCCACAGCATTAAACAAATGTGCCCCATCTTTAAGTAATATTCTACAACACCAAACTTACTTCTAACAGAACACAAAGTCAGCCTTTGTTAAATCCACTGATCAAGAATAAGAACACTACCACAATTTACAGCCAAATTTGAAGCAAACGTTAAATTCTGGCCTGGTAGATGGGCTCTGGTCAGTTCAATATCCAGTGCCCCAGAAAATGGCCCCAATAAAATTTTGCAAAGGCTGAAGAAGGAAAACCCATAGTTCATTGTATTTCCCATGAGGTCTAATCAGGGGCAGGCATATATCCTGACGTATTTCCTGCCTGCCTATCTCCTGCCCACATGGGATAAAGCACATCTGGTGTAGATGGGTCACACTTGTTAGGGGAGTGAAAACACGCAGCTTGTCATCACCCATAAACAGTAACCTCCAGCATTTCAGGAACTGTCTGTTCTTGGGTCAGGGGCTTGCAGATCAGAGGCATTTTTGTTTCATGGATCTCTAAGGCATAGTGATTAAAAATTAAAATGTAACTTTGGCTCTCACACCTTCTGTCACTCAGAAATGACAGAGTTAAACCTTGGTTCCAAGACACCCCTACCCTCTTGAGTGAGGAAATGTTATTGAAAGCCTCAAAGATTAAGGAGGACAAGAGGTGATTTGGGATGCTAGAGCAGGAAAGCTTGGGTAAGTATGCCATTCCCAGGAACAAAAAACACAAACCAGATAAAATTCAAATTCTCTCGAAACTGCTCCAAGTGAATGCAAATGAGCTTTATCATTTCATCATACCCTTTCTTTGATGATATGAAAAAGGGAATTCACAGGGCAAAGAAATATAAAATACAATGTTCTTAAATCTTTCAAACTTCCCTTTTCAGGATTCAATTGTAATGATTGTGTGACTTCAGCTGATTTTTTTCAAACTGTCTTAATATTGGCTTAAACCCTCAAGCATGGTACTAGAAGGAACAAACAATACTACAGGTTTTTAACTAGAATCACTTATGTTGAAAATGAGAATTAAATTAAATACTAAAAGGACAAAGCTTGTTGGTTTGTTTATTTTGTTTTGAGACAGGGTCTCCCTACATAACCCTGACTGTCCTGAAATTCCCTGTGCAGACCAAGCTGTTCTCAAATTCACAGAGATCCACTTGCCTCTGCTTCCTAAACGCTAGGATTACAGGCATGTGCACCAATAGATTGTTTTAAAAAAAATTTCAAGTATCAGTATTCAGAGTGGAAGAAGGATAATTTTGGTTGCATTTCTCCCCTTATTACTAAGTCTACAAACTATAACACCTTTAAAAATAAAATGTCGATGTAAAATAACTTTAAGAAGAATCACTCATATGGGAAATCAGAAAACATTAATCAAGAAATTTACTGGGCCAATAATGTCTTAGTTTATCATTATTCAAACATTTAATTATGTACCTCCTCTTGCAGAGCTCACACTGTCTTCCTTTTGATCCCGACAGTAAACTGTAATACTTTAACTTAGAGGAAAACCAGGATGGAATATAATACTTCTTTAGGGTTCCTTTGATAAAAGCCTAATACATGTGGAACAAGGTCACCTTTCATAGTTTCTGTAGGACTTCCATAATGACAAGCAGTCTTGAGACGCCCAACCTAGGAAATCTTACGGATACAGAACACTACTTTGGTGACTATACCCAATGCCAGTTTTCATCACAAATATTTGCAAGATTTCATGGCTTAGCGTCAAGAAGGTAAAGTGAGTTCAATTTCCCTTTAACAATTTCTTTATTCTGTAATATACTAATAATACTGTGATGTCCACTTCAGTAAACATTGACATAATCACAAACAACCATAAGGCGGCTATGATAACATGCAAGTACTATGTTGCTTAAGCTGCCTTTGTAAGAGTATTTTATCAGAACAACACAAAAAGTAACTACTATGCAAGTTTTCTCGGGATTAACTACAAATAATCACAAGGGCCATGTGGTGGTGGCACACGACTTTAATCCCAGCACTCAGGAGGCAGAGGCAGGCGGATCTCTGAGAGTTCCAGGCCAGCCTGGTCTACAAGAGCTAGTTCTAGGACAGGCTCCAAAGCTACCGAGAAACCCTGTCTCAGGAAAAGAAAAAACAATCCCAAAGCAGACCATAAGGCCCCTGTGAGTCCTCTCATCACTGCGGCCACAGAGCATCTGGGATGTCACTGTGGCTGTGTTTGTGTCTCACAGCCCAGACATTTGAAACTCAGAAACTGAGTTCACACAGCCTAAGATGGATGGATAGACATGCAGCCCATCTTCCTTTCTCTTTCCTACAGGACAGCAGGGAAACCCTAGATATATGCTGATAGCCATACATGCCTTTAATCCTCCATTTTTGTGACGCCCTGAGACCATTCAGCTATAAAAATGGGGGTGATGCCATCCATCACCTGGGAGTCTCCGAGGCCTCACTACTCAGAGTGTAGCCCACAGACCAGCAGCATCTGTAGTCCTGGGTTGCAACTGGAAATACAGAGCTTCAGATCTCCTAAGTCAAACTCATTAGCGGATGTATGCACAGCAAAATTCAAGATATTTGGAATCAAAGGATGTGGGCTGTTCTGTCAACTGGGAAGTCAGGTGTTCCATGTTAGCAGTAATATGACAAAAATGGGTATCTGTGTTGCTGCGCACAGAATTTCCACTCAGAGTCTTTATTCACTTGCCATCTGAGTAAATTGGTTCCTGGAAACCCAATTACATGGAGCATTCAAAAATCTTTTTTTTTAATTTTATTTTTGAGAGTATAATATAATTACATTTCTCCCTTCCCTTTCATCCCTCCAAACCCACCCATATGCCTCTCCCTGATCTTCAAATTCATAATCTCTTTTTTGCTAGTTATTCTATGCATACATGTGTATGTGTATACTTATATTTTCCTAAATATAAGCTGTTCAGTCTGTATAATGCTACCTGTATGTATGCTTTTAAAACTAACTGTTTGGCACTGGATAACCAATTAGTGCAGTGTTCCCTGGAGAAGAAGACCTCCTTTTCTGCTTCTAGCTTTCCGCAGTTGCTCATAGTTCTTTGTGTAGAGTTGAGGCCTTATTCCCCTTTGCTCATTTATTTTGGCATGTCCATTGGTGTGTTCCTGTTCACTTCACATTTGGGTAGTTATGTCTTTATGAGACTTTACCAGTGTAGCTTCTGATATTACTAGGAGACAAAAATCTCACGACAAACTCCCTGGTTCTCCGGCTCTTACACTCATTCTCCCCCCCCGCCCTTCTGCCCTGTTCCCTAAGTCTTAGGTGCAGTTGTATTTTATAGATATATACATTGAGACTCAGCTCTACCGTCTCTGCATTTTGATTGGTTGTAGTTTTCTGTAGTGATGTCCTGTTGCAAGGAGTTTTCTGGATGAGGGTGAAGATGAAGACTATACTTACCTGTGGGTATGAGGACAGATATTTATAGATTGTTATTAGGGATCAGAAGACACCATGCAAGCTTCCGAAAAGGGAGAATTCTTTCTTAATCACTGTTCTATTGCGAAGAAACACTGTGACTAAGGCAACTCTTATAAAAGAAAGCACTTAATTGGGGGCTTGCTTACACTTTCAGAGTCCATTTTCGGCATGATGTGCGTGGCAGCACACAGGCAGACATGGAGTTGGAGAAGTAGCTGAGAACTACATCTTGATATATCAGGATGTAGTTCTCAGCTACATATATATATATATATATATATATATATATATATATAGAGAGAGAGAGAGAGAGAGAGAGAGAGAGAGAGAGAGAGACTTGGCATGAGCATCTGAGATCTCACTGGCACACTTCCTCCAACAAGGCCATACCTCTTAAACCTTTTAATTCTATCATGTAGTGTTACTCACTGGTGACTAAGCATTCAAATATATAAGCCTATGGAGGCCATTCCTATTCAAATCACATTCCACTCCTTGGCCTCCATAGGTCTGTAGCCATATCATAATACAAAAACACATTCAGTCCATGGCCTCTGTCGGTATCAACTTCTGCCTCCAGGTTCCAGCCCTGCTTGAGTTCCTGTTCTGACTTCCTCCAGTGATGGACTATGATCTGGAACTGTAAACCACATAAAGCCTTTCCTCCCCAACTTGCTTTTTGGTCACGGTGTCTCTCATCCCAGCAATAGGAACCCTAAGACACTATCCGTCTCAACATTGTTGAAAGGTTCATGGAGGCCCAGTTCTGAAGCTACACTGCAGTTGAACTTCCAGGATGAGTTTCTCCCTAAGTTATTTTGCCCCTCATTCAAGTCATTTGCAGTTTACAACTAGGAAAACTGAGAAATGCTAACAGCCCTGAAAGGGTTTCCTAATTATCCCTCAATCAGCTGCTAATGGGCCCTAGCTGCTAGCCCTGGGCCTCGGCTAGAGATCCAGCTGGCTGACATTAAAGAGAAGCTGAGATACTGCTGGTCTCATCAACTGGAAGCCATGAGGCGTGGTGGAAAATGTCTTCTTTTCATTTTTCCTGCCCTGCCCTTTTCTCCTAATGTTCCAGCATAGCCATGAAGTGTCTTGAGAGAAGCCAGAGTAGTCTAGGCAGCGGGGAGCCAAACAAGAAGTGAGCTGTTAGCAATGAGAGGGAATTAGCCAACAAATGACCACTGTAAGTTTACAAAATGCTGGCATTTTGTATTGTACAGAATGTTCTTCTTGATCTTGTGAAGATGGATGTTGGAGGAAGAGATAAAGTAAAGATGTGTAGATAGGAGAATTCTCAGACCAGGACCGAGAGAGCAAGTCATGAATCAGACGGACCTCTAAGCTAGCAAGAGAGAACAGGAAGCTGACATTGCTGAGCATGCTCTAAGACAGACTTTGAATTAATTAACATTTGAACAATGTATTTGGGGAGGCTCTGGTATTCGAACTCAGGACCTCATGTAGCCATAGCTACAAGATTGTTTAATAATTTAGTACTTCTAATAGTAGCTGCCATGAATCATATACCTATGAGGAATATGCCAGATCATCAAAATGGCCCTTTAAATGGATTTTACTATATCTATTTTATACATACTGAAGCTAAAAGTTACTAGCACTGTGAACACTAGAACTCTGTTACTTTCTTGACCCTGAGGTTTGTATGTATTCTGTGACTGCTTTTGTCATTTTATTGACTTGGATTTTTAGATGATTCAATAGGGATACATATTTTAAAGATCAAAAGTAAGGGGAAAGAAAATTGTATCATGTGTCAGTAGAGACCCAACCAAAAGAATTATTTTAACAGATATAATTTAATATAAAGAATTTCTGTCTGGTAAGTTATAGATTTAAATGACAAATGATAATGCTACGGTACTATAGGGATAATTCTGTAGGAAGTATCTACCTATAGTACTAGCTCACAAAAGGAAGAGACTGCCATTGCAAAACACAGCTATGGGGTAAAGAACCTCACAGAGCCGAAACTCAGACTCTGAGAAAGGACACTGATGGTGTCCCAGAGTTTGAAGGACAAAATGTTTTAACCTGGGTCACAGATCTCTGCGGAAAGGGTCAAGTTGACTGGTACTACTAAGGGGGCCACAATGTGGCAGATTCTATGTGTTGAAAACATGAAAAGTGGATTGAATTTAGCTGCTACCCCTAACAATGACTTCCACCTTCACAGTGAACGTGTCATTGCTCACAATAGAGTTAGGAAGTCAAAACAAACATGAATCAGCAAAGAGCAATCCATTCTTTCGGCCTTCCAGGTGTGCAGGTTTCTCCTAGGACGCCCCTGTTGACTGAGTTCAAGAAACAACTAGGTGGCCAAGCTGAAATTTGGTGAAGAGTCCTAGTCTGGGTGTATCAAAATATACCTGGGGTATAGTGAAATGTAATCAAACACCTTTAACTAGTTTAACACCTTTAACTAGCGTTTAACTAGTTTTTCTTTTTACTCCTAGTTCTCTTTAATCCATTAATATTACATCAAGACTGATTATATCATGCATACATCATAAAAGTATTTCTTTATTTTAAGCTACAGGGAATCTGTTTCCTCTTATAGGAAAAGCCATGTTTCCTCCGCAGAAACTTAAGCCTTATCCTCAACTATTTCTCTTAATTACTGTGGTCTGGTCACCTGTGTCCTCCTGAGTTTCTTCACTCCACTGAGCTCCGCACCACCCCGAGACCCGGTTCTTCCTTGCCACACTCTCCCTCAATGCATAGTCCGTCACTTCTTCCACTCCCACCACCCAGCTTTCTGTTACCTGGCATCCAATTCTAAATGAACATCCTCGCACCATTTTCCTTATTATATACATCATATCTTTCTGTAGGACTTAAAGGGCTTCAGGTAAGTTTCAAATATTTAAGATCTATTTGCCTATTAGATTTTGAGCTTCATGAGAGAAGAAATCCTATCGGTTTTGTTGTTTCTTACAAAGCACTGACTCTGACGTAGAATCATGATTTTTTAACACCTGTTGTGGCAGGCGTAGGCTTTTCTGTAGTCCCCACATTGCTGAGTCTATCAGATTATTCATAGAGCACATGGGGACCTCCTCTTCCATGGCTCACACAGTGGTGGCTAAACAGAAGATGGATGAAACGTGACCCCCTCTTCATTTATAGAGACTCCTCAAATACAAAGACGTTTACAAATCTTATGGATCCTTTGGTACATTTTAGTGTCTGATCTGGAGCTGGTGGTGGCCACCCTGGAGTGGAAATTAGGGAGACTGTAACCACAGCTAAGCATGTCAACAACAACCACACACCACATAAAGGAGTGATGAAGAGCAGAGGTTATGGACCGCCTGGCTTTGGAACCCAGCCATACCATTAGTACTAGCCACACGACCTTGGGAAAGTTCTTTATTCTCATTGTGTTCCAGTTATTGAGTATTCCTATAATGTCCGGAACAAACATAGATGCTAATGGTATAAACAACACATATCTAGTACTATGAGTGGAAACACAAGCACACAACAGATCTCCCCACCTGCCTCTCAGTTAACTCTTTGCCTATAACAAACCATACCTACCTTCCATCTTTCACTTCCAAAGTAGTTTATTATGTGGTGTCCCGTGACCTGAAATCCTTATTTTCTATCACACATGCTTCAGCCTGTCTGCCTTTTTGCTCATCATATTCCCAAGTATAAATCTCAAATGTTCTCACCTTAGGTGATTCTTATACATGATTTTGGGTCTTTCAAATGTACCACCTATTTCTCAAAACCACTTGTTGGTCCTGTGCTCGTGTTTCTTTTGCTAATGAGACTTTAGGACATAAACTTGGCTCAATAGTGATTGCTTAACTCTATTCCAACAGCATGTAGAAAACCCTCTTCCTATTGGTTTAACAAGTTGTGGCTGTGTTCACTGGAGACTACCATTCTTCTAGCCAGTTTAAACAGCACAGGATTTGTTATTTTTAATCATGCATGGAAGATTATTATTCTAAATTTATTATTTCCCTCCTTTTGATACTAAAACTTTATTCTACATTTTAACTGAACATTGATTTGACTACCAGTGCAGAAAATGCTTTTACTAGTACTTTTATGGTTGAACAGTGTTCTGTGCATATGATAAGACTAGTAGGATACGTGGAAACATCATGCATGAAGTTTTAAGTTAAATACTTAATGCACTTTTTCCCAAAATGCATTTCATTTTAAATTATGTATATGTTGGACGGGGGAGGGAGTTAATGTGCACATCAGTACACGTGCCCAGGATGCCAGAAGCACTGGTCCTTCCTGAAACTGAAGATACAGGAGGTGATGAGCTGACAATATGGCTGCTGATTTGCAAACTCAGGCCCTCTGCAACAGCAGCAAGTGCTCTCCAGCCCTGGAGTCATTTCCTAGAAAAGAAACTTCTTTCCAAGGGCTGGTGAGATGGCTCAGCGGGTAAAGGTGCCTACTGCCAAGTCTGAGAAAAAATAAAGTTTCATTCCTGGGATCCACATGGTAGAAGGAAAGAACGGTTTCCTAAAAGTTGTCCTTCGACCTCCAAATGCATGTCATGGTATGTATGCATGTACACACACACACGCAGACATACACACATACACATATGCACGCACATACATTCACAGTGAACACACATAAGCACTCATTCACACACACTGAAACATACGCATACACACATACATGTATACACACAGTTCAAATAAATACAATGTTAAAGATGCAGCAGCTGCTGATCCCCTTGGAACACTTTTTTCCTGCTCTCTACTGGAATATGGGACATATTGGAAGTAATAGCTTGGTCTTTAGGGTTAGAGCAACAATTAGGGATGATGGTAGAAGACCAAGACATGTAAAAATTGAATCCTCAAGTAACAAGGCTGCCATATTCCTCTGTAATACCCACCACCTTATAATCTTCTGGGAGGACAGAGTTCCTATCTTGCTGAGGTGATTTACACTAACACAATCACTGAGCCAATGCCCCAGTAGAAAACAACCTAGCTTTCAAATGGCCCTATACTCTAGCTTGACTGAGGAGGCTGAAGAGGTACGAACTCTAGTTGGCCTTTAGGAACTATTCTAAAGTTCTGGGAAATTCTGAAATCTGTCTTTTCTTGTATCTCCTATGAAATGGAAGTTTTCATTGCAAACCCATCTTACAAGGCTGTGAGTATGACAAGCTGTGTCACTCCCGTCACAGTCTACACCAGCGGTGTTTGCCTCATGCACGCCCCTTGCCATCCACTAAAGAGTGGAGGCCACATTGGCCTCTCCACTGCTAGTGTTGTCGAAAATACTAACACTCTCACAATTCCGCTGGCCAGGGCCATGGTGCAGGTGGCAGCAGCGTGTCTTCTCTTCTGCATCCTAGAATTCATGCTCATGAATCTGACTGGCTGAACTGAAATCTTGGCCAGAGCTAAGTTGCAGGCATCTTCTGCCTTTCATACCACAGGCTCTACACTAGGAGGAGATGGATTTTTGAGGGCTAGCTCACCACATCCAACAACGGGGAGTTGTCAGGTCCTGAGAACAGGTGGCCAATCCCTAGATAGTTCTGAGAGTCTGTCCTGTGTCTGTCTATTAGTTAATACATGGAGAGTGTACATGCTCATGTGAGTGTAGCACCCTTTGCTTTCAGAGAGTTCTCCCCACAATTTAGAACCCAACAATGTGGTGAGGAATTTAAGGACCTACTATCTTAAATATGGTTCCAGGGCAGATTGAAGAAAAACAGTTGAGGCAGGCATGTCCCTCAGTCCTTCAGTTCTTTTGTCCCAAGCATTTCATGAGAAGGCTGTTCCTAACCTTTGCCTAGAGCAAGTCATAAGGCACTCAACTGAGAGGAAGCCGCCCTACACCCAGGGGGCAGGCAGTTCCTCTTGGGAGGAAAGTTCACAGGGAAGGATCTGCAAAGACCTCAGCTCAGTTTCCCAGTTTATTGCTGTTAGGTCACACCATTGTCGGCAACACTATCTACTGCTTAGATGGCCTATTATTCTGGTTTGCTTTTCTGGGTCTTCATTTCCTAATGAAGTCTTCGGTGTCCGTATAACATTTCATTATATTACATATTATAACATGTGTTAGGATTCATTATGTATATTCTTCTCCTGTAAATCGGCCTTGTGTGTTAAGTGTACAGCATGAACCTGGTATGGCTAAGGGGTGTCTTCCTCTCTACAGAGGAACGCATGGCATTCTGATGAGGGCAAATTAGGACTTGCTCAAGTCCCACACACGTGCAGAAACAGGAGTAATGGTTAAGGAAGCCTTGAGCAGGTGGTACCCTGACTGAGTGACAGTGGAGAGGGAGCAGAGCTTCGTGACTGAGCCCTTGACCTCTGGTGTGAGATCGATCACAGCAAACCTCTTCCATCACCCAGCCAATTGTTACCCAGGACCTCGAGGAAGCTCAATGTACGCCCCAAAGCAAAGTAAAGTCAACTCCCCCACCCCCACAAAAGAGAGAGATTGCTAAAAAAGAGTGAGTTGGATTTTTCTATTCTATTCCTTACAAAAAAAAAAAAAAAAACAGTGTTTTATTTTCAAGAAAAAGATATGCCGCTCGCTTGCAATAATGTTAGCGGGATATATGGCACTTTGAGAGGAGCAGTCCTTCCATGGTCGCCCCCGCCCCCCCAGCACCTTGGTAGGGACTCGGCTGAGCTTTTCTCCACAGCCCACCTCTTAGTTGTCAATCAGATTATTTTTCTTGACTCTTGACTGCTTCTTGCTGAGACCTTGGCCCCTGATTTCCAGAGAGTCCTTTTGGTCCTAAAGACGTTCCCCACTCAGTCATGTCTTCAGCCTCAGAACTCCCAAGGTGTCAAGTAAGGATTCCTTGACTCCTGCGGTTTTTTGGGGGGAGGGGGGCTTGAAAAGCCCTCCTATAAGCTATCCCCTCTGCTGGCTGGTGTGAACTCAGATATCTCTTAAGTTCAACAGTATACCCCCAAACATATATTCAGATCAAGAGGAACCGATAGACAAAGCTGCAGACCCTGTGAGTACTAAAGTTATACTTTAAGTTTTCATTACTGTGCTTAATAGATCTATAAAACAAATAGGCTTCAAACTTGTAAGCCCTACTTGCCCAAGGACAGATAATTTCCTGAACTATTGGGGGCTATTGTACGTGTAAGATAACAAGCCACATGTTTTCATTTGTATAAACAAAGTTGGTTGCCCTAACAGCACAGGGTGTGCTTGATCAAATGTAGGTAGGAGACATGTGGGCAGGAAGTATGCTGAGATGTATTCTTTCCCCAAATTGGACAAAGACAGGAAGTATATAGTCTTGTGGGCTTTGCCTTTTAAGGAACCCACGAATGTGGTTTGTAGCCATTCCCTAGGAATTCTGGGTATGAACCTGGCGAATGTCCATCATCCTAGTCAGTATTTAATAAAGCTTCCTTCAAATGTGATTCAAAAATTCTGGTAGTGGTCTTGTTCATGCTTGGTGGAATTAACAAACCCAGACACACCAATGTATGGGTGTTGTCTCGTCCATGTGAGTGTGCAAAGAGCTGAATACAGACTCCACAATTGGGCTGCCTGGCACCCACAAAAGCAGTCAAGTCACAAGCACTGACTCCGACCTTCATATCGTGACCCAGGAGCCAGCACCTGTACAAAAGAGGAATATCATCTAAAGAATTCTTTGCCTTGTCCTTTGCCTGTCTCTGACTTTCCAGAAGTTCCTTGGTGACATGGCCCTACCAGGTTTCTCTGCCTCAACTGTTTCCAAATCTACCCTGGTCTTTTTCTCAAACACAACCACTTTGAGTTGGGGCTCAATCCAGGGCTGACGAGTGTGGTACCCAGTGCAAAGGGTCTCTTACCCAGTAGTTTTAAACTGTGTTGAGAGACAAAATATTGGAACATGTTCACTTACCATGTTGCCCTGAGACCTAGAACACATTTTCTTATGAATAGATAAACAAGCTGAGTTCTGGAAGACTGCAAACTAGAGAAGCAGGTTTGAGGATAGGATCTGACACCCTGAAGATGCTAATACGTGAACGTTTCCGAATGGCCTCCCACTCCTGTTTGTAGAATCCAGGAGCTAGCTGATCTAGAGTTTCTCAAAAGCTAATGTGCAGACAAATCACCTGAGGGCCTGTTCAAATGCTTGGGATTCTGCACATCTCTCAAGTTCCTATTGAAGCTGATGAGAAAAGTCGAGCAGAGTTCGATGAGTAACGTTTCAGAAGTCTCCTCCAGCTCCTGGGCCCTGTATACTATATATACTACACATGCTTTTGTAACAATAACACAGTAAGTGGGTTTAAATATATTTATATATACACACATTTGACAAATTGCACATATAACAAGTGATTTAAAAATTCTGACACTGCCGAGATATTTAAAAATATAACAAGTTTATTAAAGTCTCGCTCACCCCATATTCCACAAGAAAGAACTACTGTTAGCTGGGCAAAACATTCAAGAATATGTCAACCATCCAGAAAGTCTGTGATGTCCTCCTGTCCCTGTTCATTCAGCCTATGGGGTGGATTTAGTTTTGGTGGAGGGGGGGGGTTGTTGTTTTGAGTTTTGTTTTTGTTTGTATTTGTTAAGTATTAATATTTCTCCTCTATGTCAAAGTCATTGTAATAACCAGCACAGGGAGTGACCATGTTATGAGTTGGGGGCTAAGAAGACCAAATGTCAGAGGCCTTGGGGAGGCATTCTCAGACAGAGGATTAGAGCAGCCACCACAGAAAGGAATCTTCACAGAAATAAGGGATGGGGCATGGTGGGAATACAGCCCCAGAAATCTTACCACCAGTGGTTCTCCAAGGGCTCTCTCCTGCTCGGTCTCTCCGAGGAGATGCTGCTCACCTCTTAGGAGTCAATCTAGAGAATTCTTCTTCTAGAAAATAACTAGACAGGAGAGTTTCTTCAACGGGGCTCAGGAATGGCTGAGCTGTGGTGACCCAGAGCAGACTCTTTGGTCCAGGAATTCAAGAGAGAAGCAAGTCTTGTCTCCTATGACCTCATACATACAGCTCAGAGGGCCAGAGAAGACTGTCGTCGTCTTGCTGCTGTTTTGAGAAAACTCCTGAGGAAGTTCCCAGTTGACCTCAAGACTGCATTCGGACTGTTTGTTGTATGGCAGTTTCTTGCAGGAGGGGGAAGCAGTAGGAAAAGAAAAGGTCACATGTCAGTGGAATAAAAAGGAGTAAGCAATTGCTGGGGAAGGAGACTCTGGGTCCAGGGTCACAGTTTTCATGAGTCATTACCTGCCAAGCCTGTTTGGTGGGCTTTGGGGTGATATGACTGCTTTTTTGAGTCATATTTGCTCCTTGTAAGTAACTTCTTACCCATATTCCTGTTAATCACTACAATAAAGACTCATTGATTCACCAAGTTGGACACTGGTACAATTATTACTTTGATTTGTTATGGGTTCCCTTTCTGTGGTGAGTAGACACGAGTGTTTTGTCTTCCACAAATGTCTGTCACCCAACACTGTCGCAGAGGTAATCAAATTTTCATCACTGAAAAACTCCCCACCCCATCAAAAAAAAAAAAAAACAAATTAGGGAGGAAGCATTAATTTTGGCTCACAGTTTCAGAAGCATCGGGCATGGTCAACTGACTCCATTGCTGTAGACCTGGAGATGTGGCAGAGCAACACCACCCAGGTTATAGAGGTCAGGAAGCAGAGAAAAACAACGAGGGGCCAGGGCAAGATGTACCATTCAAAGACATGCCTCCTGGTGACCTGCTTCCTCCAACCAGGCCCCACTTCTTTATGAAGCCTGGCTAGGAAATCATCAGTAGACTAGCCAATTGATAAAGAAAGACTCTTGTAATCCAGTCACCTCTACAGGATAGCATCTCCGACTTGAAGACAAGTCTTAAACACTTTGTTCTTCAGTCCATCTCACTTGTGTTCCCCTGCCCCTCCTCACTGTTATTCAGAAAGAAGCTTTGCTGGGTGTTTGATTAAGCATCTAGCTCACCCCTGCACAATCCAGAAAGCCCCATTCCTATCTCTCTTTCTCCAAGCCTGCCTGCTCAGAGAATCTCCAAAGAAAAGGAGCCAAACAGCCTAGTTCCTTACAACATCCTCCCCTGTTGTCACCAGCAGCCCAGATCCCCACCTAAGCACTCAGCTTTTGACCATACTTGGGCACAATCCCAGCTTGTGGTGGACACGTCATCACCCCTCACCTACAACCTATAAAGCCTCCCTGCTTTAGTTCAAGAATGTGATTTCTCTGTCCTCGGTCTCTGGGACCAGAGAACCTGCCCCCAGGAGTTGTTCTGCTCAGATATACCTGTTGTTATAGTTTTTCAGTCCAGCTGTATCTGACTTACTACATCGGTGGAGAAACTTATCAGGGGGTAGAAAATCTATTATTGGGCACACAAATGCAGCTTTTCCAGAAGAATATGCTGTTTTCTGCCTCTGGATACACTTCTGGGAACACTCTCTAGTTCTGTCACCCTCTACATTTGCTGTCCTCCCCTTTTCCTCTTTGCAACTACAGTGATTTGTTTGTCTCAACTGGAATCTTCCACCAGCCCTTCAATGATACTGAATTCTACTTCATCTCATATTAAATTATGAAGTCTGTTCTATGTATGTGTTCATAGTTTAATATGTGCCCCCTGAATACTGGTTGGATAAATGGAACTATCATTGACCAAATGAAAATTAATGAGTACTGCTAACATTCTAGCATTGGGCCACTGACTCCTTTGATGGATAAATATCGAGAAGACAGTATGGCACAGTGAAAAACCCACTGGCTCGAGATCAGAGGCTGAACTTGTAGCTCTGATGGTTGATGTGTTCCACATCACTCGATAGGTGTTTACCCTTCCTGGATTCCTATCACTCACAAATGATGAAAGGAGAAAATCGGTCCAAATCCACTCCCATCCCAACCTGCAAACTACAACAACAAAAACGGGCAGTGCTGGCAGCACTGTCCTTAACAGAAGGACTTTAGCCAGGTCAACAGAAGGATTGTTATTAGTTGAACAAGCCTAAAGGCCGGTTTTCTGACAGGTTCTCCTAAGGTGGGTTCCTGAAGGTCAACTACCTAGACCCAGACAGCCCGTGTAAGCTCCAATCCCTGTCCTGCTGTCATAAAATCTGCAAGCTTTTCTGCCATTTTCCTCTTCTCTTTGCCTTTCTCCCAGCCTGAGAGATGGCCTTGGCAGTTTGATTCCCAAATAAACCTTTATTTCTACCCTGAATGGTTTAGTTTGGTAGTTTTTCTGTATCATTACTTATAATAGACATGAGATGCACAAATGTCAGCCGTTGCAATGGAATGTTTAACATACATATAGAAGTACTATCGCCAGAATTGGAACTAGGTCCATGTACAAATCATGATTCTTCTTGTCAGTTGCAGGCACCCCATTCAGTATTCTGGACACACTAGACCGACACCCTTTTAGAAACAAATTTCCCTTCTTGGCCCTGACAATAAAGGTGTTGGGTTGGCAGAAGAAATGAAGACATGTTACTTCAGTTGCTCCATCTTCTGTCAGGACCACCCCAGCCTTGCTTCTTTGTGAGGGAGTCCAGTGTGAAGTATTACAGAACTCTGAACTAGCTTCACCTATTTCTCTGTGGTTTGGACCCCAGCACCAACTACAAGCACTCCTAAAGACTCTAGATCCCAGGTACAGAGCAACTCTCTCAGGCCAGAGGTTCCGCACTGACTAATACCTCTGTAATTCAGTGCCCTGAGCACTGCAGCTTCCTAAAACACATCTGGCTCTTTAATTTACCTAGGAGAAATTCATATCCCTGCTCCCTTTGATTGCTGAATCCTATTATTCTCGCTTGTTGTTGTTTTTTTAATTCCTTAACATTTCATTAACAATCCTTTATATTAAATTCTCACTATTACAAATCCCAGAATGTTTCTGTCTCTTTGTTATATCTTGAGCAACTCTACTCACAACCCTGCTAGGCCTGAAGAAGAAACAGGAGAAACGTTGGCAGAAATAAGCTTAAGAGATTCCAGTAGTCTTGAAAAGAGACTCTTGAAAAATCTCGGGTTTTTCCTGATATGAGCATTTAAAGACTGCCCCCAATGATACACACATGCTAGGCTTCACGGAAAAACTCATTCGGGCCACTCCTGAAACTATATTATAAAAGCTCTGTGACTTCCGTCTTGAAATCATATTCATGCAGCCCACTTTTGAGGAGATAACTGTCAATTAGGTAGTCCTGAAGGGAGGGGCCAGAAGTGTGGGATCGAGGCTTGCAAACACAGGAGTAAGCTTGAAAGAAGAAAAGCTACTGCTCCCTGCAGTTTGAGCTCAGTTGGACCACAGCCTTATGGAAACCCTTAAGCCAGCCCACACTCAGATTCCTAACCACAGAACTGAGATGATCAATATTTGTTGTTTGAAAACCACTAATTTGGGGACTTAATTGTTGTGCAGCAATGGATGTTTCGTAAAGCTCCCTTTGTTAAAATGCTACAGAAAGCCCAAAGGAAACAGCAAATGTGGAAAATTTACCTAACAATCAGCAGTTATGTATAATTTCATTGAATTGAATATTAATTCGGTTCTCATAATTATATTTTCTTTAAACTTGTGTGTGTGTGTGTGTGTGTGTGATGTGCACTATTAGAAACTGGGTCAAGGAGAAATAGCCCATATTTGGCTGTAATTTACATATGGGAATACTATGAGCTGTGGGCTGGATACAGGAAAAAATATTTTAAACTCTATATCTTCATTAAGAAACTAAGAAGATGATAAGGCATATGGGAGAGCCCAAGACTAACCAGGATTCTCATATTAAAATATACAATTAGCATAATAGATTAATTTCTTTATCAGGCAAAAACAAGACACCAGTGTTTCAACATTACAAGTTTATTTTTTTGGCTGCTAGTTGTATGAAGAGGCAGCCAAGTTCCTGGGAATTTTTGATGCAATGTTATTTCTTATAGAAGCTGCACATATCCCAAGAATTAACTACCTCTTGAACTACTCAGTTACTGGCTTGGAGCAGTTGTGGATCGTGGATGAACAGTAGCAGCACCAGCGATAGATAGAACTCCATGGATGAACAGTAGAGGCATCAACGATACATAGAACCCCATACTCGTGGATTTAGCGGTATTGGCATCATGAAAATAGCTATATACAGATTCAATAAAATCTTCATCAAAATTCCTACTACACTGTTTACAGAATTAGGAGAAACAAACCTAAAATTCATATTTAAGTGTAAAAGACCCCAAACAGCAAAAGTGATACTAGACAGAAAGAATGATGACAAGTTATCACAATACCTGATCTCAGACCATACTAAACAGACACAGAGAAAAATAGAACAGAACCCTACAACTGTAGCTACCTCATATATATTTAAAATATATTGGAAAAGACACAGTCCCTTCAATAAATGGTGATCAGAAACCTGGGCGTCCACATGAAGAAGAACCCATCTCTCTCACACACAGAAAAAGAAAATAAATATAAATATTCTAAGAACCTTAATTTACAACCCCAAACTCTGACACTTCTAGACATAGGTAAAAGTCTTCAAGTTATAAACGTAGGCAAAATCCTTCTCAAAATGATTCCCATAGCACAGATAGTAAGCCCCTAACTGACAAGTAGGATTACATGGAATTAAAAGACTTCTGAGCAGTGAAGAACACCAGTTCATTCAGTCAATAAACGTGCTAGGGATGGCTTTAGCTCAGTGTTTCCTTCAGCAGCACAGCAATAAACTAATGCTAATGCGTTGAAGAGACAATTTTCAAAAGAAGAAATACAAATGAGGAACAAATATTTGCACAACGTTTCCATGTTGGCAAACATGGTGTAGCTATTCCACTCATGGGCTCACGGCAGCTGTGTTTATCTGCACACGGAGGGCCATTTGCAGGGAGATTGGAGACCCGCAAGATGGGGGTGGCATGAAGAACAGTAGGGCATGGGATGGAGTGTGAATAAGAACAAAGTATAATCACGTATGTATATGAAAATTTTATAATGAAACCTTTTACTTTGCATGCTAACTAAAAAATCAATAAAAAAATCTGTGACTTTATGTATTTTAGCCTCCGTGATTTACAGAGCTCTCTAAGCCATGTTGAAATGAACTAGATATGGTGATGAGCATATATAGAAAACAGTGAAGGTGAAGCAAATGTGATTACAGTCTGGAAATGCTGTGCTACCCCGCACACAATCCTTTGACTCCACCATGGGTCGTAAGCAGTATTGTTACCATAGTTACTTGTTCTTTTGAGGTCTCTATTGCTGTGGTAAATGCCATGAATTAAAAAAAAAGAGGCATAAAAAGATTTATTTGGCTCACATGTTCTGATCACAATCCATCATGAAGGAGAGTCAGGACAGGAATGCAAGGCAGGAAGCTGGAGACAGGAACTGAAGCACGGGGCTGGAGGAATGCTGCTTACTTACTTGCTCCTCCTGGTTGGCTCAGCCACCTTTCTTATGTAACTCAGAACCATCTGCCCAGGGATGCCACCACCTACAGTGCATTGGGCCCTCTTATATAAATCATTGATCAAGAAAATGCTTCACAGACTTTGCCTGTAGATCAACCTGATGGAAGTAATTCTTCATTTGCCATTCCCTCTTCCCAAATGATGCTAGCTTTGGTCAAGATGACAACCATTGTAACCACAGTTCCAGGGGATCTGAAGCTCTCTTCTGGCCTTCACAGGCACCAGGCACATACATGGTACACACAC
The DNA here is from genome assembly GCF_018167655.1 of Microtus oregoni. Lineage (NCBI taxonomy): Eukaryota > Metazoa > Chordata > Mammalia > Rodentia > Cricetidae > Microtus > Microtus oregoni. Next base: position 52,942,716 of record NW_024543064.1, read on the forward strand.
ATACATGAAGGCAAATACTCCAACACATACAATAGAAAAAAATAACTCCCTTTCTAAAGAACTCCTCTGGAAAAGAATCCATATTTAATTTGAAACACTCACTCCTACATGAAATGTCAAGTTATTTTAGCTAATTTAGTGTACCTAAATAAGAAGTCCTATATATACTCTCCAAGATAAGCAAACAGGTCTCACTGATTGCCCAGAGTCTCCAATCAGGACCACAGCACTCCCAGAAAGGAAGGAGGCCTGAATTCAAGAGGGCACCATGCAGATCACTACACATGATGCTCTCCTTCCCTACTTCTTGCATTACAGCAGAGATGCCCTGCAAAGGGGACTCTGTTTACCTGGAAAATCAGTCACAGAACCCTTGACATTCTCTTAAATGTGTGTCATGTCCTTTCAAGCTGATGTCCTCCTTCTAAAGGCTTCACCACCTGCAGCTGCCAGGCTCCAAGGGAGTCAAGTGCTAGAATCAAGTAACTGCCTGCTTCCCATTAATGCTCCTCTGCTGCTAGTTTTACTTCAGCTTGAGATAAGCTAGAGTCATTTGGGAATAGGCAACCTCAGCTGAGAAAATGTCTCTACAAGACTGGCCTGTGAGCTGACTGATGACTGATGTAGGACTACTGCTTACTGTAGATGGTGCCACCCCTGGACTGATGGTTCCAGGTATTAAAGTAGGTTAACAAGCCAGTAAGAAACTCTCCTCTATGGCTTCTGCTTTAGTTCCTGCTTCCAGGTTCTTGCCTTATGTTCCTGTCTATTGGCATACAAAAGAATTCCACAATATCCTGGAATGGAGTACAGCAAAGATTTATTTATCTGGAGATAAACTGACAGAAAGAATAGCAATCCACAGTTCTCTGCATGCACTGGGAACTGTAACCAAATCCAGAAGCCAAGAGGCCTGCTCATGCTTTATGTCTGCATTTATGGTACATGAGACCATGCTTAAAAGCTATTGGCTGAAGGAATTCCCACAGCACCTCCCCCTTTTGTCTAAATAAGAGAGTTCTAAGCCTAATACAAAACTATATACAATAAGAACAAATATCAAGTATTGTTCAGGGAAAAGAAGAGGCAAAAAATACACAAAAAATAGAATTATAACCAGCATGAACAACATCAAACAAGAAACATATGCTAAATGTTTCAATCGTTATCCTATCCTAAGAAGTTTAAGTCTTATATTAAAAATGGCTTGACTAAGTCATGAGAGGAAAGTAACTATGTCTATCTAGTCTTCAACCTCATTAAAGACCTGAGAAGGGAAAAAATATTATTTGAGTATTCAGGAAGTGCAATCAAGCAACTTCCAAAAGGTAAAAGGAAATGGCAGAGACAACCAGCTACCTGGGCAATTACCCCCCTCAAAAAATCTCCTTTGTAATGATGGGGTAACCAACTTTGGCTAAGGCCTAGAGAGACTAACAGACCATTTTCAGAGGCAAGAAAATTTGAAAAACCATCTTACCCCATCTTGGCAAGGTTTAGAAGTCTTTTTTTTTTTAATATCCTACTTGTCCAGTCTGGACACCAAGCATTTTGTCAGTGATTGAGGGAGGGGTGGTTCTTTGCCCAAAGGCCAGTTTTGCCAAGAAGAAAACAAATTCAAGTGGAGTGTCTTCAGTGCCCAATATTCTCTTGGGAATAGATTCACCAATCTTCCAGGAGCATTCGTATCTCACACCAACAGAACCCTAAGTTATTTAAATGCCATATTCTACAGTTCCTTGAAGTGTTTGAAGATTACCTATCTGTGTAGAATACAATCTGTATATATTTAAAGAACCTGATTAGTCTAAGTATGAGAAACAAAGGATGACTATTGACCTGTAATTCTTAATACCTATATAGTTTAAAGACTTAGACTTCATATTAAAAAATTAAACAATCTTTAAAGAAATGTGCAGCAAAGGAGGACAGTGACCTCAAAATGTAAACAATGTATAAGTATCTTGGTCAGAGGTAGAAATGTATCGTGTAATATGATAAATATATCTTACAATTGCATTAATACACAAAATGTCTAAAGCAGAGATAGAAACATGCATGCATACAATATGACAAAATAACTTTGCATAGGTGCACAAATATTGTAAACAGAAATAAAAGCATATTCAATATAACAACTATAATCTGAATTTGTATCAATATATAAGAATATACCAATGTGAATTGTCTATAAATAATACCTCACACATAATCTCACTATTACTCACTATTATTATTAATGTGAGTAAGCTCACACTAATCTACCTATTTGGTATGAGATTCTTAATCCCAGAGTCATGGGTTCAAGCCCCATGTCAAGCACCAATTTGTTGGTGTACAAAAGAGTTCCACAATAGCCCAGAATGGAGTATAAAAAAGGTTTATTTATCTATACTCACAAAAAGAGTAGTGATCTGCAGTCCTCTATGTGGACTGGAATCAAATCCAGCATCCAAGAGGCCCATGCATGCTTTTCATTGGCATTTATAGTACATGAGACCACGCCCAAAGTATCTTAAAGGCTATTGGCTGAAGGTGTTCCGTCAGCACCTATCCTGACTTCCTTTGACAGTAGATTGCGATGTGGAACTGGAAGTTTGAAATATATCCTTTCCTCCCCGAGTTGGTTTTTTATTATGGCATTCTATTGCAGCATTAGAAATCCTAACCAAGAAAGCCCCCCTCCCTAGGGCTCAGGCTTCACTGCCCTGCAGTGGGTAGAGAGGTCATCCATCAAGTCTCATGGGCATGGTCTTCAGTTTGGCCTGTCCTTGTCCAACTGAGACATTGCACACCAATGATCTACCTGGGAGGTCCACTGCCCAGAGTGATAATAGCAAAATGCCAAAAAACGTGGATGGGAGGCAGGGAGGAGAGGAATTCAAAGTATATTTTCTATTGGTACTAATATTAGAAGTCAAGCATTTTTATTCCATTCACAAGGGTTGAGTGACTTGCTCAGGACACACAGCCATCTTGGAGGGGAAGCTCACGCATGGCAGATCAAGAACTCAAACCTGACACTGCCAAGCCAGGTCTGTTCATAACTCTACATTGTTAGAGATTGGTTTTCTTTAAAGACCTGGTAGGGATAAAGTTTCTCCAGTCAAGATGGCTAGTTCTGGGAGAATAGGTAAAACGAAATCACATTTGAAGGGCACTGGGGTGGCAGGCAAGGCATTCTTGTCGAAAGTGTTGATTGAACCCTTACAGACCAGTGCTTACTCATCCTCCAGCTGGGCTGGGGATATACTCCTCCTCCAAGGGGTCAAATATGGGTGAGGAAGTTTCTGCAGAGTTGGCCTGAGGAGTCAGTGGGAACCTGGAAACACTACCCTGATTTGGTACCCTGCAAGTCTAGGCTTGGATCCCAGCCCGCCCTGTGACCCTGAGCTAGTTCGTGAACTTTTCTGCTTTCAGTTTGCTGATAATCCTATCCTCCCGACTAGCACTCCTGCCCTCTCTCTCATTCCTTCTCGCGACTGCCATGTTATACCCAGGAATAATCTTTTACAAATGTGAGCCTAATAAAATCAGGACTCCTACACTCCTGAAATGAGGTATCAGTAAATAAACTCCATACATTTCTCATGGAACTTGAGACAAAATCCTCCATCTTTCTCATGTGACCTCCTCATGTGTCTCGGGTGACCTGTCCCTTACCTGCTTCTCTATCTCACCACCCCCTACACTGAAACTTCTCCAGCCTCTTCTCAAGGCATTTATTTCCCCAACACTCCCAGTCACAAAACCTTCTCATTTTCTGGCCCCTCCTTTCTCCTGGTGAGTACTAACCATGTTGCATGTCTCAGCCTCTCCTCCTGAAGGAAAACTGCCTCACATACTGTGGAAACTCGGCCACTACTTTGTTGTTTCTTGCCACTCTGTATTCTCTTTCCAAACGTTAAGCAATATTTACAATCATACATTTGAGTGTGTGATTCCATGATCATGGTTATCTCCTCCATAAGCTGTAGATCCTTTAAGAACAAGGCATGAACCTCTTTTGATCCACTCTGTCTAACTTGGAGCCATCCCATCATAACAGGCTGCAAGGTCAAGAAGTACACGGGATAGAGAGCACTGGTGAATGAAGAAGCCTATGTCAAGTATATTGGGGACCTTCAGCAGACCTTTTGCAACCCTGTCCCTGCTGTTACCCCTCTTAGTGGATATAGTCATAGCACTTTTCAGAAACGGGGACAGACCCTCCTTCCTCTGCATTAAGAAACCCATGACACTGATGCTCAGGGGTTGTCTGAAAGCAGTTACTGCAGCTGTGGAGGCAAGCTGGGCAGATCAGATGACAGACCCTAGCACCCAGGGGATCAGAAATGGCCTAGTGGGGAGTTTGGAAGGTGCTGGGGAGCCAGCCCCTTGGGTCTCATCAGACTGAGCCCTCCCGGTCTCCCCTTAACCCCCAGCCCTCTCAGAAAGCTGCTCTGCCTGGTCCTACGCCAGCTGAGCTGCTGCTTGTTTTGTTGTATGCGCTGCTAGGCAACTGGCCTGTTTTTGCTTATTTACCTCCCCTGGGCCATTTCACAACACTTAGTAATAGGCGCTGCTCTCTGTGGTGCACATCTGGTTTGGATTTAGCCTGTCAGAGCCCCTTTGCAAGGAGAGCTTACACTTTTCTCCCTGGTCACCAGCTAAGACTCCCAGGATCCCGGCTGCTCCTGGGCGTTGGTCACTCGCCCAACCCCCAGAGGTCTCCACCCTGCACCTCCTCCTTGGGTTTTCAACAGTTTACACATTTATAAGCCCAAAGAGGAGGAACTTTGAAGAGAAAAAGGCAAAGGAGGGTGCAAGGACTGTAAGAGCTGAAAGCAAACTTAGAGAGGATGATGCCTTCAAAGCCCTTGAGTGCCCCCTGTTTCTTTGACAGAACTTGCCTCGCTCAGGACACAGAGAGACAGTTATGGGCCCAGGTCCTGGTTCCCTCAGACGCAAGCCTTTCTACCATGACCACTAGGCATAAAGAGAGAATTGGAGGCCACATTAGGAAGGGGATATTCACCAAGTGCTTATACATGAAATAGCTTTATACATGGGTTAGGGTTAATAATATTGAATGAATGAGAGAATGAGTCTGACTTTCTTTTCAGCTCTCTTACTGGTGATATTTTCTATGCTTCCCTTTCTCTTGCAAAATAAAATGCTCATCTGTCATGATGGACTATATGCAAGTCTTCATGAGTATTGCTTGTCTCAGTACCAGCTCATGGTGATCCTGCCCACCTCTGGACAGGTTCTCTCTCCACTTAGAAGACCCTTCCTATTCAACCCTACTTCTCCACACCTCCCCCAGAAGGTGGACCTCTAATTTCTTATGCTAGATATCTATCTCAGTAATTGCCCAGTGCCACTCTCTGGTCTTCAGAAACAGTAGTTAATCCATTCATACTCTTCACTCACTGATGAATGAGAGACAGAACACTAGATGGCCAACTGTATGGCCATGAGGAGCAGTCTGTGACCTGCATCCTTGATGGTTCTCTATTGAGTCTTCTTTGTATTGACATGCCAACTGTTGACCTTGAGTGTAGACTTCTTGTGGTCCAAGAGGATGTGTGTTTTACCTGTACATCTGTCTGTGCGCCACATTTGCTCCTGGTGCCAGAATCTAAAAGAGGGTGTCAGATTACATAGAGCTACAGGTGGTGGAAAGCCGCCATGTGGGTGCTGAGAACTGAACTGGGGTCCTTTGCAGGGCAGCCAGTGCTCTTAACCACTGAGCCACTTCTCCAGCACCAGCTGTTCAAGAGTGTGGGGTGAGATGCAAGAGCAAAATCTTGATAAGTTTATATTTCTATGTTTCCCTTATCCACCCTGAGGGGAAACACTATCCTCTTGGTTTCTTAACCCATGATTGATCAATAGTCCTAAATTCTATCCAATTCCAGATCCCTACCAAACTCCAGTCCTGCCCCTGCTTGCTTCGTACACTTCTCCTTCTTCATTATCTCTCCTACTGTGTGACCCTAGTTCCTAGCCTTGCTACCTCACCGCAGGCTCTCAGTTTTTATTTCCACGCCCAGGTAGTAGGCATGATCGTGTTTTATTAAAGTGTATATCTAGTGGTGTTTCTCCTGTGCTTTACGCTGCCCTAATGACCTTCCACTGAACTCGATAGAAATCCAGCCCTTTACCTGGACTCCAGAGGGTGCCGTCTATCTCCCACCCACCTCCTCAACTTCAGGCCATGCTCAGCTGCCTTCCTACTTTATCTCACTATGTTCAACTCTATTCCTTACACATATCAACTTGTTTGAGTGTTGGAGCTTTTCCATCAACTGCCTTCTCTCCTTGGAATTCTCTTCCTTCACGTTCCTGTGTGCCTGATTCCTTCTGCCCATTCATGCCTTGTCTTCAGTAGCACTTCTTCACAGAGGGCTTTCCTGGACAGGACTCTCTTTCCCATACACAGACCATGACACAGAATCATAGTCTCATCAAATCTCAACAGATATGCCCGGATTTTTTTTTTCTATCTAGCACTGTCTGGTTAGAGTGAAACTCTACAGGTGGGGACCATTGAGAACCAGGTCTGAAACGTAATGATCACTCAAACTGCCTGTTGAGTAATAAACGGATGGCTTGAAGGTAGACTGATCCTGGTGCAAAAGCCAGAGGGTACATCCTGTGTGTGCACATCTTGCTGGGCTACTCTCAGGCTGGGTGACTATCTGGGACATCTCAAGGGTATCCGCATCCTCAGTGTGAGGAGCAGATGACGTCTTGAGTGGATGTTTATTATTGACACGAGCATAGCCAATTCAAGGGCTCCAGTGTCTCAGATCCACAGGAACGGCAAATCCTCCCCCTGGTCCATGTGCAGATGTTAACAATATGTACAGATAGCGTAGAGTGCAGCGTCCTCATTTGGGATGACTGCAGCCGAGACTACTTCACTGCAGGGAGGGCACACAGTGCCCCCATCCATGCTTTGCTTGTGTTGTGTCTGTCTGTCTGTCTTTTTTAATCTCCCCTCTCCCCAGCCAGACTTACAAAGCCAGCCACTCAGCCACTGCTTCACAGTTGCCAGACTGATGAGATGCTGTGGAAGAGGGTACTTGGAAGAACTGTTTAAAAATTGTCCATTTTATAGACTATAATTGTCCCTACGCTGGCAGTTCTGCATGCTGCAACCCATGGAAGTGTTAGATGGCTTCAATGCAGGAGTGCAGGGCTATAACCAGCAGGAAAGGGAAGAAGAACATTTGAAAAGAATGCCATGTTCTAAGTGGGGTCTGTCTTACAGTGATGGCCACACTTGTTTGCTGTGCTTGCACTGAACAATAGCACTGCAAGTTTTGCAAAGATTATCTCATTTTTTTCCCAAAAGCAAGTTCTGTGAGATCCTCATTCTACAGTCAAGCAAACAAAGGTTTATTATGGTTAACCTATTTGTTTCCCATGACACCATTTAAAAACAGAGCCAAGACTTACAAGTAAGACTAGGAAAGACTGGAGGTGCAGGTCCTCCATGCAAGCAGACTTACTGCTAATGGGAAGAATGAGCTATCCCTTTACCTGTGATCTGTAGACCTGGGCATATTCTTCTGCCAAGCCACTGGCATGGCATTATAACTGGTAGTAAGCATCTGTTCTCCATAGCTGCCACTTAAGTTCGTTTAGAATTCTTATAAAATTGCAATTGTGATGTGTGCACACGTGTGTGTGAGAGAGTGTGCATACATGTGAGTGTGTGAGCATACATTTGAGAGAGTGAATGCATACATTTGTGTGGGAGAGAGTGAATATGTGTGCATACATGTGGGTGTGTGAGTGTATGTGCATACGTGTGTGTGTGTGTGTGTGTGTGTGAGAGAGAGAGAGAGAGAGAGAGAGAGAGAGAGAGAGAGAGAGAGTGTATGTGTGTGTGTGTGTCCAGACATGAGGTCAGAGAACAACATTCTGAAATCAGCTCTCTTTCCACCACATGGAACCAGATGCAGGGTTGGCAGCAAGCACCCTTACCTCTAGAACCTTCTCTCTGGTCTTTATCTTGCTCATTTTTTTTTTTGTATTTACAAAAGGTTTATATTCCAAAAAGCATATGTAAAGAACTCAGTGAAGTTTTATTGAATTGCAAGAGCTAGACAGATGACAAAAGAGTAGTTGGTATCCCCAAAGAATATCTTTGTTTTGCTTGTTCGAAACTGTAAAGGAGGTGGGCGGTACCATGCAAACAATAAGAATAATGATAAAAAATATTTGTGAAGCGCTGTCAGATCTCAAGAAATTTCTGACCATTATCTGTAATCCCCGTATTACTTGCCTAGTCTGTTGACATGGCCTTTGTCACTTTGACACAAATCTGCACATACCTGAGAGGAGGGAAAGTCAACTAAGGATGAGGCTGCTTCTGTCAGCTGCACTGGGGCATGTCTGTGGGGTCATTTCCCTGATCATCGATCCATGTGAAAGGGTCACAGCCCAACTGTAGGTGCTGCCGTCCCTGGGTTGTATAATAAAGATAACTGAGCAGGCCACGAGAAAGATGCCAGCGAGCAGGGCTTCTCCGTGGTCTCTAGTTCAATTCCCACTCCAGGTTCCTGCCTAGGCTTCCCTCGGCGATAAACTGTGACCTGAGAGCTGAGAGATGAAAGAGACCATTTCCTTCCAAAGCTGTCCTTGGTCAGTGTTTTGTCATGGCAACAGAGAGCAAGCTAGAAAAGCGGTGGTGCCAAGTCCAAGCGGTCGTCCCCCGAGGACAGCATATGGTCTTTCCAGATACTGAAACCACGTCCATGATAACTCTGTACTGTGGAAATGTGTTTGCTCTGACTGGGGTCACACAGGGCACTGAACTGAAGAACAGCCTTTCGTTCAAATTCCACAGAATTCCATGCTGGGTGGACCCCCAGTTTCTACTGAATGCCTACCACACCCACACTCCAGAGCCCCACAACTGTGTCAAATGCATGCTTGACTTGATTCTGGTACAAAGACTTGATGTGGAGCCAGGGAATTTCAGAGCCGTGCCTGTAAGTCTGGAATTTAAATATTAGCCTTTTTGACCTGGGCGGCTTTGATCTCCCAAGTTTACATTCACAAGTATTGATAACACAGCTCAAATCACAAGCAAGAACACGGGGCCTGCAGCCCACAGCTGCCAAGTGTGTGCATATGTACAGGATCTCCGCCGAGATCAAAATGGTCTTGGCTTGTGAAAGCGCTTATCTGATGCTGGGGGAGTGCCGCACATGGAACGGAGAAACAGAGATCTTTTCACACAGCCCATCTGGATGGCTTCATCCTATAGGACGGGCTTAAGAGTGACCTGTAAGTGACCCCTACCAGAACCTGGCCTTACCTGAGAGCTGGCCTTCCTCAATTTCTCGTTGCTTCCTCATTGAGATATGACCATAATGCTTACCCATTATTTGCTAAGTATCCATCTTATACTAGCTACGGTGTCAACGATAGTATATGAAACATTTATATATAGTACTGCTGTCACCGTCGTTACCCAGATGAGGAAACTGAGGCACAGACAGTTCATTAGTGAGATTCATACTAGGAGTAAACAGCAGAGCAAGGATCTGAACCTGGTGCCTGATAGTATTTCTTCTTTTCATTTTATGAATGGGGGGGGGCAGATTTGGGTTAATTTCACAGAGAAAGAGTACTTAAGTAACTTGCCAAATGTCACATGACCTGTTAATCTGAATTTAAACATATTAATTTGACTGAGAATGGCTCATAGGCTCATGTATTTGAATGCTTGGTCCCCCGTTGATGGAATAGTTTAGGAAGGATTAGGAGGTATGATCTTGTTGGAGGAGGTGTCTCTAGGTGCGGGCTTTGAGGTTTCATAAGACTCCTGTGATTACTAGTGTTCTCTCCCCCCCCCACACTCCCTTCTACTTGTGAATCAAGATGTGAGTTCTCAGTTACTGCTGTAGTACCACGCTAATGGCCATGGACTTTTTAACCCTCTGAAACCATAAGTTCCAAATAAACCCATTCCTTTATAAGTTGCCTTGATCACTGTGGCATCTTAGTCTTAACTAAGACAGTAGCAGAACCAAAATTCATGCCCAGGTCAAAGTCCAATGCCTGGATTTCACAACCATGCAGAAGCCTGTTTTTGTGAGCTAATCATGGTTTCCAGTACTTCTAAAGATTGTTATAAAGAAGAGGAAAAGAGAAGGAGAATTAGTGGGAGAACAAGGGAGAGGAGGAGGTGGTGGTGGTAGGGGCAACAAGAACCTTATGGTTCCTCAAAGCTCAGAATATTTAGTCTTGCCCTTAGTGGAAAGAACTTGGTAACCTCTTCACTCTATGGTCTCCTTTATGTTTTGGGCTGATACACTGCTTTAAGGATCAAATAAAGGAACTGAGGGGGGGGGGTGTTCAGAGATACTGGCTCCCCTTTGCAGGGCTTGTTCCCCAGCAGACAGAGCAATTGTAGATCTCTAGGCTCAGACTCACCTTAGGGGAAGTCTGAAAGAGCTGCCAGATAGTACACTGCTTCCTCTGTTCTGCCTCCCATCTCATTCCCTCATCCCTGTCTTACCATGAAGAATTACAGATATAATTTTACTTCAATAAAATAGAAAAATAAAATCCCCATATAATTTCTGGATGCTATAATGTGCCCTAGCTCCAAACCACCATCCCCTCTACCATGGGCCCCCAACTCATGATACCTTTGTCTTTAGAGCTCAATATAGTCCTTTGTTTTCAAAGTCCAGCCCTCTACCATGTGAAACATCTGGGTTTCTGAGAAAATCTTACAATATCTCCTACTATTTCCTCCCTTGACTTCAGTGGTATTCACCTTAAATAGGGTTTCTATTGCTGTGATGAAACACCATGACCACAAAAAAGTTAGGAACAAAAGGGCTTATTTGGCTTACACTTCCACATCATTGTTCATCATCAAAGGAAATCAGGACAGGAATTCAGACAGAGCAGGAACCTTGAGGCAGGAAAGGATGCAGATGGAGGCCACAGGAGAAAGCTGTGTATTAGTCTGTTCTCATGACTTGCTCAGTTTTCCTTCTTATAGAATCCAGAACCACTGGCCTGGGCATGGCACATCCAGAATGGGCTGGGCCCTCCTCCATCAACTACTAATTAAGAAAATGACCTGCAGTCTTGCCTACAGCCCCTTCTTATGGAAGCATTTTCTTAACAGAAAGCCCCTCCTATTCAATAATAGAAACCAACTGATCAATACATAAATCTGGGAAGAAAGAACCTGCTCATTTCCCTCCCTGTTGTTTCCTGGTATCCTACACTTACCTTCTGCTGTCTCTAGGCCTAGTCTCCCTGGCACTTTAAGGATGAAGGTGGCTCCCTAGTTTCTGACCTCTTTTCTCCTTCTGTCTTACATAGTCCTGTGTGGTTAGAAAGCATTGCTCTGGGAGGATTTGTCTATTTTAAAGTTCTAACTATTAACTTCCTCTTCCTGAAGAGAAATCCAAGCAGAATATTCCCCAAGACATTGTGAGCTTACTCTCACCTTCAACGTGGGCCTGATTTAAGGACTGATCAGTGTTCACTGTAACCCCACACTTAGCATTGAGAGACAAGTGGGAAAGAGACCTCAGCCTCATGGTACCAGCCTGCTGAGTTTGTCTCCATCTTCTTCTAGGAGGGTGAATTTCCACCTGTCCAAACCCTTACCTTTGTTCCCATGGGGCTTCCCCATCTCAAGTCCCTTCTTCTTCAAATAAGTCACTACTCTGCAGTCAGGACCAAGAGCTGCCCCTCAAGGCAAGCCCACCTCAGTCATTTTCCTGCTCTCCTGTCTTCAGTGATCCTTGGTGATTTCAGAAGGGCAGCCCCTGCCCAGCTCCCCATGACCCAGGCCTTGTCACCACTTCCCTCCTCCTTTCTCAGCACTGAGTCACTCCTTCCCTATGGCTTTGCTATGCCAAAGCAACTAAAACACTCTACGCATTCCTGACATTATGCCAGCAGGTTCTTTCTCTCATCAGGATGCCTGTTGCCAACTCTGCCTGACAGAAAATATCTGCAGTCTTCAGGTACATACAGGGTACCTTTCGAGGCCGTCTACATCCACACTTTTCCTGTCTTCTGGTGTTCTGAGTACAGGGAGTTAAACTGGATCTGTAGGTTCTTAAGTCTTCTGTCTCTGGTCATTTTTGACCAACTAGTAGCTTGGAGACCAGAGGCATGAGGTGGAAGGTTGGATCATGGGCAACTCTATTCTTGTTTGACTTGCTTGCCAGTCAACAGTGTGAGACTTCTGAACCCTCCTCGCTGTGTACGAATGGCTCAGCAACAGTTGAGCCCCCCAACTCTGCTCTGTGATTCTTCTACCTCCACATCTTTGTGAATAAGAAAAACAAGTATGCTGTTTGTTGGGAGCCTTAGAACCCTCACCTAGACACAGTGACTGGGTACAAAGGGCTCTCAGGGGGTACCTTGTGAGTACTTTTGTCTGTCATAGATCTGGTTCCAGATGTTGTCCTTCCTCTGAGGCTGTCTCATTTCACCTTGACTTAAAGAGATGCTGCTGCAGGAGTTCCTTCCACTTCTTCAGCCAATAGCCTTTAAGATACCAACCCACTTAGGTGTGGTCTCTTTTGCTTTAAAACCAGCGGTAGCCAATTAATACAGTTTCTGTGTGATTATTTTGGGTGTAGGCTAGCCAGGCGGCGGGGACAAACAAGGGGCCCCCTCCTCATGTAACAAGATGCATGTTGCTTCCTCACATTAGTGAGCAGCTATTATATGCTGGACTGTGACCTAGGCACTGCTGATTTAGAGGTTACTAAAAGCTCACTGGTGTTTGCCAATCTCTGACTTCAGCACAGGCAATTAAACTTGAGCCTCATTAGATAGAATGGCTATGGGCACAGCACCAATTAGCAGCCAAGTCCCAGTTCTGTGAATTAGCTGGGCTGTTACTATATTATCTCTCTGAGCCTCAGTTTCCCAGCCTGCAAGTTCAGTAAAGAGCAGTCACCTCGGGCATTTGTTGTAAGGACCCACGTGGTTAGCCTAGTCTCCTGATATGTGCTTGTCAATCAGTAAGCATTCGTTATCATGTTTATTGCAGCAGGTACTTGGTTAACTTACAGTAAGTAAATAAATAGACATATTACTGAATGATAACTGAATGAATATCTCACTCACACAAGTCCAGCTGTCAACCATCTTCCCTCAGCAGCTGAAACTCCGCTGTTTTTCTGAATTACTGGGCGTTCCAGATCCTGGGGAAGTGACCTTGGCTTTTGCTGCCATTTCCTTGCTTTGGAATACTGCCCCCAGAGCACCATGACCCAGTCTGTGGCAAACACATCTGGCTGCAGGTGCTCCTGGAGCTTGTAAACAGGGGTTGCCAGGCTCTTCCCTGAAGCTCACAGCTTCTCAGAAACTGTTTGGGTTCCTGTTCAGTTGCCTCTCTTTCTGAAAGGTTTCCACAAGCCCCACTGCCCTTCTGGTAAACCTACTGGCGGGGGTTCCACTTTTGCTTTCCCTGAACACCCCCAAGGGGAGATTTCTCCGCAATAAGGGCATTCTCCTGTTTCCTTTGGTCAAACCCTAAAAGCTTCAGAGTTTTTAGGATGTACTGAGCTTTACACAGATGCTCCTCACGAGCGCAAGCCTCTCTCAGCTGCTTCAGAAATTGGGGAGTCTGCTGCCTGTGGCTTCCAGCCTGTATGGGACATGCTTTCCATACTATTCCCTCTCTTATCCACAGTGGTACTTCCCTGCAGACAGAGATTTAGAAGCACTTCCTACATTAGCAGCAGCCTGCCATTATAATTGTTCTGTTGTATCTGTAGTTGATAATCTCTCACTGAGCCTAATTTGAAAGCTAAACTTGATCGTGGGTGTTTATGTGTGGGAAAACCCTTGCAGGCCCAGGTTTCCATACTGTCTACACTTGAGGTGTTGTAGCATCTCGGGATGTGTCCCCTACCAATAAGGGGAGGTTTCAGTCTCAACATCCCTATATGGTGGGCATGATCCCAAGCCAATAAATATGGGGACTTGCGTCCGGGGTGGTGGAAAACCTAGAGTTGGGAGGTTTAAAGAGAAAACCCCACACCTTTGACCTTTAGAAACAAAGTCAGGAATGACCGCAGATGGAAGCCCCCAAGGGAAACACAGCACAGCTATTGAAGCCACTTGGCTTCCTACAAACTACCAGGTTACGTGTCTCTCCCACCCGGCCACTCCTCCTCAAATTGTCGGTGACGCAGTTCATCCTGATCGTTTGTCCCAGTGCACAATTTGAGTTGTGGGAGGAGAGATCAGCAGTGGTGAGGGGAGTCTGAGAAGCCCACACCAATCCAGAAAGCTGAGAAGGGATGGAGGGTTGCTGTGGGTACCAGGTCATGGAGGGGCTTACAGGTCACCAAGGAGCTCGATTGAACCCTCGTTGTAAGGGGAAGTCACTGAAGGTTTCTGCGAAGAGCTCTCGCATGATATAAAGAGAGAATTCTACAGTGGGGTGAGGGCTGTTTAGAAGACAGTAGGAAGAAGCCAAAATGGCTGAGATGAACACTATTGTAGCCCAGGCCAGAGTTTGGGGAGACTCTCAAACTGGAGCAGGGGTGGGTCGAGCTGTCTTACCTCACCACTAGTGTTTCCCCCATCAGTGGCTCTGAGCGAGGACTGAGAGTATGTTTCTATCAAAGTTGGTACCAATAGTCTTCCAGCACCTCTGGATTGGAAAGGGTAGGGCTGGAGACATGGGCAGGACACAGACTTGTCCTCTCAAGATCTCTGTGCATGGAAAAGGCGGCTGGCAGTGTAGTTCAGAAGCAGCAGATGTGTATCTGCTGCAGGACATCTCACGGGAAGCTTCTAGAAGAGGAAATGGCAGGTGAGCACCTAAGGGACGTTCTGGGGAAGGGTGGTAGAAGGAGATAAAGCAGAGGGCATAGCCCACGAGCCAGAAAATAGCAACATGTCTAAGCAACTGGGGCCGAGATCCCAAATGAAGAGTCTGATGAAAATCAGAGAGGCTGGTGAACATCACTGCGTGTGCCTGGTAGCTGACCACACACTTTATTGGTCTCACAGGTCCCTAAATCCTTCCTGTAGCATCTCCGAAAGAGAATGTCACTGTCGGGCTCATCTTTTTGCTAGGTTCCTGGGGTTAAGTCACAAAGTAACATTTGATCCTTCTTTACCTGGTTTGAATCTAGGCTGCTGGGCAGTGCAGGTCAGCTGAGCCACATGAGAGAATCGACTGGTATCTATTGGATAGATCCAGCGTTCCCCGTGACTCTCAGCACTAGAGACCGAGGACACAAAGGCACCATTCTGGTGAACTAGGTGTGTGGACAGCATTGGGATGTGGGCTCCTAGGAGGATAATGTCATTTCTTCCAGGTTTTTTTTTTTTTCAGTACAGAGGTGAGATGTGAAATCAAAGGCCAGACAGTGGAGGCTTGTCAAAAGATGGACAGTACACCTGGGCACAAAACTCCTCATGCCAGCCTCTTGCCCTAGGCTGGCCCTGGTGTAGTCTGCCTTGGACCCTTCTTGTGATTCTAAAGTCTTAGGATTCTCTGGCTTTACCTGCAAGTGGCTTTCCACTATCCCTTGGGTACGTTGGGTACCCTGTGATCTTGGGCTGAGCCACCTGCATAGCTCGTAAGCATTCGGCTCCCTGCCTTGATTGCCATCTTCATCTCTAACACAGAAGAGCCTCTTCAAAGACTCCCCAAACACTTTTCCTATTCTGAGCCTTGGTGTTCTCGGCAGTCTTCTAAAACCTCCAGTTTCTGCTGTATCTATGGCTCCTCAGCATCCAACTCCTTTCAACAGTGATTGACACATTTTATTTCTTCCTGGGGCTAAAGCACTGATCTGAGAACTTTGAGTCTTCAAAATTGCTATTAGGACTCCCCTTGTATGGATGAAAACACAAGAAACCCACGGAGAAGTCACACGCACAATGTAAGGCTATGCAGCTAACATGTTGTGGATCCAGGAGTCAGATGATGCTTGACCCAGGAAACAGATGCTGAAGGATTAAAGGTGCATGAAGAACATAGGGACTTCAAGGGAAGTCCTAGCAACAGAGGGCTTACTGCTCCTTGAGGCATTTTCTCTTCTTGTTCCTATTCTGCAGGTTGTGCAATGCCTCGCGATATCCTACCACCCTTGGAGAACAAACAAGAAAGCATCTAAAGACCATGCAAAGAACTTCAGACTTAGCAGACAAATATACAGGCTGCCTGGCTGAATACTCACGGGTGTTGCTTTGTCTAACTGGTGCAAAAGATTGACATAGAAAGCATGACAGAATCAGTTCTAAAAACATAAGAATAAGCAGGCCTGCCGGGCGGTGGTGGCGCACGCCTTTAATCCCAGCACTCGGGAGGCAGAGGCAGGCGGATCTCTGTGAGTTCGAGACCAGCCTGGTCTACAAGAGCTAGTTCCAGGACAGGCTCCAAAACCACAGAGAAACCCTGTCTCGAAAAAAAAAAACCAAAAAAAAAAAACCAAAAAAAAAAAAAAAAAAAAAAAAGAATAAGCAGGCCTGGTGATGCAAGCCTGGTGATTCTTGCTGCTTAGCAGATTGAGGCAGGAGGACAGCATGTGCAAGACCTGCTTAAGGAACAGGCTGAATTTCAACTAGCCTGAATAACTTTTTGAAACCCTTTCTTAAAATTAAAAACTAAAAGGAGGGCTGGAGATCAAGCTTTAGTAGCAGAGCTTGCTTCACACATGAGAGGTGCTAGGCTCAGTTTCCAGCACAGACACAAGCACGGCACATGGTGGGCCCTACTCCTTCAATGTCTCCCCTGGGGAAACCTGGAAAAGGCTCTCCGGCCTGGAGTGAAACTCCCTAGGATGGCATGCATAAGCCTGCCCATGGGTAGTGTGTTCCAGGTTCCGTTTCTAAAAGTCCTCACAGTGTCTCCTACTGTCATTTCCTTCCCTCTTCTCTTCTTAGCTATCTCCTGTACTAACTGGAAAAAAAATTTAAAAACCAAAAACCACTTATGGATGTGACCCTCCCCTTCCTCCTTGACATCTCACAAAATACGTCTAAGTAGATCGCTTGCGTGCTTTTCCTCATGGTGCATGTGACAGGGGTCTAGGAGAAGAATAACGGCTCTCAGAGGACTGTGACCTCAACAACATGTTACAAATTCTCCCAGACCTCCTCTAGGACAGTTCTGAAGTCAAAATATGTACACACACTTGTGCTAAAGCTTGCTTTATTCATGACTGGTATCCCAGCAAACCAAAGTGTCCTCTGTTCCTCATGGCCTGACTTCAACCACGTTCCCCTGTGCCCTGTGTTCAGAGGTTTCCACCAGCAGAGCATGTCTGAGTTCTTTGGCAAACTGACTTCCCACATGCTCCCAAGCTGCTCTGTCTTCACCAGTTACCAAGATGTCCCAGGTCAGATCGTATTTACACGACGTGTGTTTGGGTGGGTATACCTTGCCTGCTGGGCAGCCACACTAAGTATAAGAGAAATATGCATAGGATGTAAATCAGCATCCCAAAGAACAAGAGGATGCTTTCTTGGGCATCCAGAATGCGACCCTGGGGGCCTTAAGGAGGACCTGTCATATGCACAGGATCTGGAAACAAGGCATCAAAACAACGTGCGTTCTATTTTCAGCCACTGTGCTTTCATACCACAGATTCTGTATCCTTAAGTGTCTTAATTAGGGTTCCTATTGCTGTGAAGACACCATGATCACAGCAACTCTTATAAAGAAAACATTCAACTGGGGTAGCTGATTTACATTTTCAGAGGTTCAGTCCATTATCATCATGGCAGGGAGCACACCAGCTGGGAGTATGATGGTGTGCAGGCATGCTGTGCACCGTGGCCCCAGTCTGCGCTCTATGTGCTAGACCCCAGTTCGCGAGCTTCGGGCAAGGGGCTGAAGGTTTAGAATACAGATGCAGAGACAGACTGACACGCAGACCTTTTAACACTGATACCAAAGTCCCTCTTTATTAGCACCCTATAGGCTTAAATACACTGCAGTCAATGGCCAACAGGTGAAAATCCCATCCTCTGATCCTCTAAGCTAGGCACAGCTTCTAGTAACTTTAATTAGAAGGTTCTAGGAGGGGAGAGCAGCTGAAGGCCAGCAGGACTCATTAATCCCAACACAGGCTGATATGGTGCTGGAGAAGTTGCTAAGAATCCTATATCTTGCAGGCAACAGGAAGTCAACTGAGACATTGGGCGGTATCCTGAGCACAGGGTCCTCAAAACCTGTCCCACAGAGACACTCTTTCTCCAACAAGGCCATACCCACTCGGGTAAAGCCATACCTCCTAATAGTGCCACTACCTATGAAAGTCAATTACATTCAAACTAACACACTAAGACTTAGCACAGAGCCTATGACAAAATATACACCCCCCTTCCACTTATGTCTTGGTCATCCATTCACTGAACATTATATACTCACACATGGTATATGTGTTGCTTTGCAATGGGGTGGGGAGGAACTAAACTGAATGCTGGGAGAAAGAAGGGGGAGTCAGAGAGACACCATGTAGCCACTGCCACCGAAGGAGACAGATGCCCAGGGAACTTTACTGGTAAACTACGAACCTCGTGGTAAAATATAAAATAATGGAAATAGGTTAATTTAAGATATAAAAGCTAACTAGCAACATGCTTAAGCTATTGGCCAAACAATATTTTAAATAATATAGTTTCTGATCTGGGCAGCTGGGAAACCAACAAGCAGCCTCCAATAACATATACACATGTGCATGCATAGTCCCAAACACTGTTTACAGGTGTGCATGTGCACACACACACACATACACACACACACCTACTAGCTATTGGAAGACGCAGGATGTGTCATTAGAGTATTGGAATTGGATAGCAAACAAATACAAAGTGAATATGCATGCCAGTTGTTAGTATATCATGAAGAAAACAGCATTTCAGACATGGGGATGGAGGCTGGGAAGATAACTCAGGAAAGTGCTTGCGCTGTAAGCATGGAGACCTGAGTTCAAACCCAATCGCCCATGCACAAAGAGTCAGGTACAGAGTTACAATGCCAGCACTAGAAAAGCAGAGACTGTAGAATCCCTGGGGTTCTATGGCCAGGCAACATAACATACTTGAGGAGTTTCATGCCAGTCAGAGACACTGTTTCAAACAACAAATGAACAAAAAGCCTACAAAGGACGGTTGTGAAATAATCTTTTTGTACCCTGTGAAAAAGTATCGCTCCGATTGGTTTAATAATATTTGAATGGCCAATAGCTAGGCAGGATTTCCAGGCACAGAGGATGCTGGGAAGAAGAGGGTGGAAACAAGAGAAGACACAGAAGGAGCAAAAAAGCAGGATGGACAGTGCATAGATGGTAAACAAGCCTCGGGGCAGCACATAGATTAGTAGAAATGGGTTAATTTCAGTTAAAAGAGCTCGCTGCAGATAAGCCTAAGCTATTGGACAAGCTTTCATAGTTAATAATAAGTTTCCATGTAATGATATGGGAGCTGACTGGTCAGATAGAGAAAGACTCATTACAAAAAGGACAGGCAGTGCTTGAGCACACAAGAAATTGTCCTATGGTTTCTTCATGTACTCATACGCATGTGCATGCCCACTCCCAGACCCTATATAAAGGCACACACACAAACACACACACACAAGTACAGGGAGATAACACAATTGGTAAAGTGCTTGCCATTCAAGCACGAAGCCTTGTTAGAGAAAAAACAAAACAGGTGTGGGTATATGTACTTGTAACCGCATTACTGAGGAGGCAATGACAGGAGGATCCCTGGAGCTTGCTAGATAAATACTCTAATTAACTCAGTAGACTCCAAGCTTGATAAGAGACCTTGTCTCAAAAAATGAGACGCAGAATAATTGAGGAAATCACCTGATGTCAATCTCTGGCCTCCACATACATGCGCAAATATATGTGCCACATGTACATGGACAAACACACAAACTTGTTGCGGTGCTTTGAATAAGAATGGCCGCCATAGGCTCATATTTGTGAGTGCCTAGTTTAGTCATCAGGGAGTGGCATAATTTGAAAAGTATTAGAAGGTGTGCCTTGTTGGAGGAAGTATGTCACTAGGGATCATTTGAGTCTTCAAGAGTCCATGCGATAATCTCTCTCTCTCTCTCTCTCTCTCTCTCTCTCTTTCTCTCTCTACCTTCAGATCAGGATGTAATTTTCAAATACTCAGCTACTGCTCCAGCATCTGCCTACATGATTTCATGTTTCCTGCCATGAAGATAATAGAATAAAACCCTGAAACCATAAGCCAAGTTTTAATTAACTACTTTCTCTTATAATCGTTACCTTGCTCATCATGGTATCTCTTCACAGCAATGGAACAGTGACTAAAACACATGTGCACACACATACAAAGTGGGGACAGAGACATGAAGATATACTTTATGTAGGAAGTGATCTGGGGAGATGTCTCTGATTTCATAGTTTTTCAGTGGGCAGAGCCTTAAGGCAAATGAAGAAGTAAGCCATACAGCTACCTGTGGGGAGTATGTCCCAGGGCAGCAGAAGGGAAGGAAGTGCAAAGACCAGCTGCAAAGCAGGAGTGTATGGAAGTGTTAGAGACAATGAAGAAGGTGTGGGAAATGGAGCAGGGGTTGGGGAGGAAGAGCAGCTGGAGAGACGGTCCAAGAAGATCTTGTGGGCACTCTAGCCAGTGGAATGGGCAATGTTTCAACTGACAGGGAAATCCAATTGGGAGTTCAAGTTGATCAAGCTCTCTCTGAAGGCTATGTCTGTATAGTTGAGAGTGAATACGAGGGTAGAAACAGGAGCTGTTCAAGGTTATTGCAACAGCTGTACAACGAGATGATAGTGGCCATGACCAAGGTGGTGATGCTGAGAAATGTGTAGATCACTTAGGAGCTCTGCAGTTCCCCTTGGCCTAAAAAAAAGAAGGAAGACTCTAGATTTCCGATATGGCTGCAAGCTGAGCCTGTATTTGTTTTTCTCTTTTATAATTTCATTGATATATATTTGACAAGCATAAACTACATTCATGTAGTATATAACATTGCAATTTGACTGAACCAGATAGCTTGCTCTTGCCAGCCAGATAGCTCAATTTTTTTTATGTTTTCTATAGTAGCTAAATAGTGAATTTATATTTGTACCATTAAAGAGTACCTTATCCTTGTCAATGCTTACCCTACTACTCTGGAAGAAGAGCAAGTGCTCTTTACTTTTTGCTGAGCCATTGCTCTAGCCTCCTTCCTTTTCTCATTCTGTGAAACAGATGTTTCCAATGCAGGGTTAAGCTTCCCGGTGAGTGGCGGACAGTGATTATAGGACCTCCAGGCATGCTAGATAATTCAAGGAATGGAGAGGTGATGGATTCCAGGCATCTTTGGAATTCCCTAAGGAAGGAGGCAGGTTATATTACAAAGATGTAACCAACCGTTTGGAATAAAGATTTTATATAAAACTGAGAAAATGTCATTTACAGGTAGCAGCTGAAATCACGCAGGTAAGTTGAGAATAGTCTTTCCCCATTTCTATATTGTGCAATTTTCCTGTGAGCTACATGTATCTCGATTAACAAAAGAAAGAAAAGATAAAGAATAATTGATCTAGAATACTATGTTAAGAAAGGCAGGAAAAGGAATCTATTTCCTGGAGCTATAATTGTTTTTTAATGAAGTAGATCTACATTTGTTAATTAGGGAAAAAAAGACAACTTAGCCACAGTGTCTGGGGATTGAAATTTTCATTGGTGTGGGTCACCCAAATACATCTAAGGTCCCTGGTAGTACATGTTTCTTCATGAAACATGAGCTTTCTTTGTTCATCTGTGTGGTTTGTGGGTTCCTTGAGGAAACTGTGCACATGCTACGTTTCGTGCAAAAGGTTTTTGTGCTTTAGAGTGTGTCTCTGTGTGTTTTGTCAATTAGTGTTTGCTCTATCTACCCCAGGAGCCAAAGAGCAGCAGAGCTGGGCTCCTGTCTTAGCTCTCACTATCTCCCGGTGGCATCTCCAAGTTCAGATGATCACAACCTGGAGTTGAATGACCACGTGCACTGCTGCCATTGCCCTGTGTAAAGGACACCAGGACACTGTGATCCTGGAAAGGAGGTCAGGACAGTCCAAGGAATGGGATACCCAGGAACCCTACAGCATGGAGAAGGGCTGACAAAACTAATATGCATTCTACATGGGAGTGGCTGAACTGGGAAGGATGTGATAATACCATCAAAAAGTTGACTTGATCCCAACCCACACTGTTACTGAGCCAGAGATAGATTTTTAACTCACTTTTCACAGAAGAAAAAAAAAAACAAAAAACAAAAAAACAAACAATCCTGACAGTATTTGCCACTCAACAGTGAAATGAACTGCGTTAGAAAGAGTTGCCATTCTTGGGATAACAGAGAGATGGAGTTCAAGGAGCAGACCTGAGAGTGAACTGCATCTTCCTAAATCTCCTCTCAGTTTGCAGATGCCCTTGGGTGATGAGTGCCAGGAGCGAGCGCAGCTCTGCAGACTCCCGTGTACCTGTGATTGATAGTAAAAACACTAGTCAATGAACAGCACATGAACACATTGTTATGCACAAACCATGCTGCATGGACCCTCACCATCAATTTCACTACCTTCTCCCCATATTTTTATGCTACTCTAACTCTAACACAGGGAACAAAATCGCACGGGCTTTTCCTAAATGGCTATTAAATCTCCGGTTCCTTTCCTACCAAGATGCACACTGTCAGTTTGACCTAAGATAATCCCAAGGCTTCTGAGAAATTTACAGCGAGGCAAATACCTATCATTCCTCAGGCTTCCTGGACCGTGTGGTGACTGCCTTTAGCCAGGCACTGAAAGGCACCCTTGCCCCAGAAGGTGCCTGCTCCTGGTGTGGCCCCAGGTCAAGGCCAATCAATTTGGCTTTGAGGGAAGGAATGTGAAGCAAGTCTCTCCAGGAAGGTCCAGATGTTCTGTTGCACTTGCATGACGGCTTCTGCTAAATGACATATGGCAGAGTCCTTGAGAGTCTGGCCAGGCATTGTCAGGAAAGGCAATCACTAATGGTCAAGGCCCCCTGGAGGACAAGGGAGATGCAGATGAAGTAACAGAGGAATGAGCTGTCACAGAAACCGGGGACTAGAAGGTGGTTTTCAAGCCAGAGAACCTGATACTCACACAGCTTGACCTCTTCACTTTTATAGACGAGGCAGTGACTTTCCAGAAGCGAAGTCCAAGGTCAACTCTGCAACAGTCAGAGCTGTACTTACGTGGCTCAGAACATTATTTCCCTCTGGATTTATACCTGCAGATCCTTGTTTAGCTCATCGCATCTTAACCCTGAACACACTATACCATTTAGGCTGCAGAGCATCCACTGCACTCAAATGCCTTCAGAGGGATTGACGAATTTTAAATATTTGCAAGCGCCCTGCTTCCCATCCCGAGGTCACATAGTGAAATCTTAAATTCCAAGGTGATGGTATTAGACAGTGAATGGGCTTTTAAAAGATGATCAGGGTGGAGCCTTTGTGAGTAGAATTAGGGCCTGTGTCGATTTTTGGTGTTGTAAAATCTATTATAGACTGGATTATCTCTAAGTAATAGAAATGTATTCCTCCCAAGGCCGAAAGCTAGAAAGTCCACGATCAAGCTAGTGTGGAGTGTTATGAGAACTGGTTTCTGCTTCTTGCTGGATGGTGCCCTCTTCAAAGAATGGATGCTACGTCATCCTACGGTAAAAAGGTTGAAAGTGGCCCAAGCGCGTAATGAAACTTCTTTCCTCAGGGTCAGAATCTCCGTTGCGAGGGAGGAGTCCTGTGACCCTGTGACTTCCTAAAGGCCAGGCCCGGTATTATTACTGCATTGGAGGCCAAGGTCTAACGGGGTGAAATACAAACACTTGAGCCACGGCCGTGCTCTTATTGTAGAAGGCCCCGGAACCTTCTTCCTAGCCCCTCCCCCGGGAGGCGAAATGGCAAGAAGCCATCATTTTTGAGGAAAGTGGTTCTCACCAGGCACTGAATCTGCCTGCACCTTCATCTTAGGCTTCCTGGCTTCCAGAACTTTGAGAGACAAGTTGTTACTGTCTGTAAGTCCCCTGGTTTATGGCGCTTTCTTCTAGCTAAGCTGGACCGGATTAAAGAAGAGATTCCATCCATGGAAGGTGCTGAATTTCCTACCAGGGCAGGGGGCCATACCCCCAATGGGACAAAGAAGAGCGCCTGTCCACAAGCAACCAAGGGGAATTCCGCCATCTAGTGACAGGTTAACTATCCCACTGGGTAATCAGAGTCTCTCTTGAGAATTCAAATCTACAAAGAGGTGCAGTGTTACACAAAATTCAGAAACAATTTAATTTTTTTTTTCAAACAAGGTTGCGTTCTATGGTGCGGGCTGGTCTAGAACTCAGAGATTCCTTCTGTCTTTGCTTCCCAAGCGTTGGTATTGAAGGTGTGCCAACACACCGGGTCAAGTTCAAAAGTTTTAATCATCAAGAAAGGATAAAATTCTTCAGATGTTAATTAAGTAAACTTACTGTTCCTTAATTCTTGTTTCTGTGTGTCCACCCTTTCCTGTTATGGAGAGCTAGGGAAAAATAAAGACAGACAGATAGACAGAAACAGAAAAGCAGCCCCAACCCAACTTTTCAGTATAAATAATTGGAGCAATTCTTAGACCATTCACTGTTTAAATTCCAGGCAATCACTGCAGGGGTCACTTGATTTCTCCTTCCTCTATTTAACATTGATAGAAAACTCCATTTATTCAAGGCACAAAGATAGTTAACTCTTATTCCTCCGTCTCAGACTTAGCTGGAAAGTGGAGGGGGAGCACTATTACTACTCGGTAATGATTAAGATGAAGAGATCAACAGATAGTGTTGGGGCAGCACACACACACACATACATAACCTGCCTGGTGAAGAGGATCTGAGAGCAGGGAGGAACACTGGGAGCACGGTTGCCAAAAGGAGTAGGATTTCAGCAAAGGAAGAGAAGGGCCAGGCAGGCCAGCTTCCATCGAGGGCACTGAGCTAAGGATCTGTATGTGTACGTGGGGAAAACTGCAGTTTGACGGTCATAGGGCTGTTAAGTCATCAGGGCATAGCAAGAAGGAGGCTGACCATTATCAACAAAGATAATAACTCAGGTTTCATGTTCTGGCCAAGTCTCACCAGCAGTCAAGGCCAGAACAAGCTTCACTGAGCCTGTAGACTAGAATTTTCCAGAATTCTTAATTTGAATGTCATTAGTCAGCCAAGCTCAAGTTCATCAGGGTCCTTACTACACCTCCTTGCCTCTGTTCTCTTATGGAATGTATTTCCTTCTGCCCCCCCTGAGTGTGGTCCTTGCTCTCAGAAGGGTTGTCAGTTTTCTATGGGTAAGGGGATGATGGGACCCCTGCTTTACATGGGTTGTCTCAGGAGATATGGAAGGGGAGGTTCGGAAGGATGCTCTTGAGGGAGAGAAATCCCTTAGAAAGACACTATAAAAGACCAGCCAAGAGATGTCAAACACCGATAGCTATGCCCCGAAGGACACAGTACATGTAGAGGAGTGGCATGCATCACCTCTTGCTATTCCAACAACTGTGGAGCTTTTATTGCCTTTCCCTCCATCATTCTTTGAAGGCACAAGAAGGCTGACTCAATTATCTCTATGAAGCATTGACCTGAAATTCAGACTCTAGGTTACATGATGTAAATTTCACCCAACTGCTCTCTCTTGTGTGAGATTTTTGTGGCGTCCAAAGGTAGCTCAGCTGAAGCTTAGTATGGACTTTGGGATCCAGGAAAAACCACTGAAGATGGCTCACTGATCTGTGTGCTTGAAGCTGGTGGATTGCATGGCGGTGTCTGCGTCTATTTGGGCTGCAATAGCAGTATACTGTAGACTGAGTGGCTCATAAAAAAAAATTCTTATTCCTCACAGATCTGGAGAAGTCTTTGGCAAGATACAGTGTCCCATGAGGACATGTTACCCCTGTGCCCACATGGTAAAAAGAAGTGATTATCCCTCTGGGATTTCTTTAATAATGACACTTATTACCTTGTTCAGGGGCCTCTACCCTGACCCGGTCATATCCTAAAGCTCCCCCTTCTAATATCAACATGCAGGGAATGCAATTTTAACATATGAATTGGGGTGGGGCACAGACATTCATACCACAGCACTTGGCAAAACCTCTCTACATTTTCCCTTTAGAAATAAGGGGAAAATAATCCAAGCTTGGTTTGTATAATAAATCACAAACACCAAAGAAAGGTTAGGTGTTATAATTTGGCTTACAGAACCACTGGTTTCAAATAGGGTCAGAGGATCCTTTGTGGGCCATAGCAGCCTAGACTGGGAGCCTCTATCTCCATCTCCCCCAGTTCTGAGGAGAATTTAGAAACTACCCCCAACCCTGAGCAGCACCCCCAGAAACTGAAATGTTCCCCCTAAGAGAGAGCTTCCCAAAGTGCAGTTCCAAGAAGATAGTATGGGCATTGTTAAAGGTAAACAAGGAATAATTTCAGTGCTGTACAAAGAACCATGTAACAGAGAAAGTAGCTCAGGAGGTAAGACACCTTGTAAAGATTAGCTAGCAAGCACACTGGCCAACGTGACTCCCATCTTTTATCCGTGACATCCGTGATAGCATTTCACCCGTGGGAGCTAGACTTCACAAACTGATGCAACTGGCTGATTTTTGCAAAGGGAGACGTGAAGGTTCAGAAAACATGAGTCCTTGCTGACCATACTGTCTTCAATGTCTAAAACAAAAGGCGAAGGAGGGCTCTTACAACAGATTGCTTGGGCACCTGCAATGCTGAATTCTCAGGCCCCTCCTTAGACCCCTTGAACTGGAAACTCAGAAGTTTGGGTCTAGTGATCAGCTTCCCCAAGCCTGCTATGGGATTCTGACACTGAAGACTGAAACCATTGCTCCAAAGGGCAGCAGCAGACCAGAAATGTGCTGTTGAATTCGTGAGTCTCTCCTGAGTTCTGGATTTCATCCAAGTGAGAAAATTCTGCAAAGTCATTCAGAGCCCCAGATGTTATTGGTCAGAGTGAACGTGAGCAGACAGCCTGTTGGGAGGTTCAAATTCAAGTTTCATATGTTTTTTTTTAAATCTTTATTTATTTCTTGCTCTGATCTTACCTGTGGTGATGGTTCCTTTGGGAAGCCTCTACTGACCATCCTGGACCTGTGGCACATGTTCCTGCTCATCATTCCAGTGTCTGTCACCTTTTGGTCACATACTCCCCACTCTGGAGCCAGATGAATAGAGACATTGACCTTCTTGTTTATCCTTGAGTTTCCAGAATGTAGTAGTAGTAGTAAGGTATTCAGCAAATATGTACTTTATTCAACACTTAGCTCACCTTTGCTGGGAAAGCCCATTATGGTAGCCCTTGGCCTGAGTTGATGCTCCTCTTTTTGCCTTGTGCCTTGTTCTATCCCCTTCAGTCCAGCTGTAGCTACTAGGCCATTAGAGATGCTTGGGCACTCTCTCCCTAATACAAGTCTATGCTGAACTCTAAGTTGGTCTCCAGCATCCCACTGCATTACAGTCAATGCTATAGTCACTGTCATCCCATAATCCTACCCCAGAATTCAAGATCTACCATGAGGGAGTGCTCCATCATGATCTATTGTACTCTCACTGAACAAGAGGCCTCAGTGAATGACTTATCACTGACTTACTTATTCAACATTCAAACATCAGCTATAAGGTCATTGAGGAGATGAAGAAAAACCAGCCCCAAAAGGAGTGACTTGTCTGGGCTATACAGCAAGTGGGTAGCTGGGCTACAGCTGGGATCTATGGCATCAGACTTTCATCAGGACCACTTTATACCTCTGTTGTCTCTTCACTGAACTAAAATGTTTGGTCTTTTTTTTCCTGTAAGTAATTGGAGCCATTGAATCTCTGATGCTTCGGGGAAGTGGCAAGATGTTTTCTATTACACAGAAGGTAAGTGCCTCCTCCCTCTTGCCACATTGACTTGCCCGATTTCAAAGGCATCTGCTTTCCCAGAAGAGGGTCACAAAGTCACCGCTGCACCCCATAAATCCTTCCTGGGCATTTCCTCACAGCTGTGCCCCTTGACAGCTCTGAATCCGCATCACAGTGGAGATGCCAGGAGAGCTGTCCCAGCACGTCATGTGCACAGCCAATGACGGCCCATGGCTGCAGGAGTGCACCTGAACCAGGGGAGGCCTGTCCACCCTGCCTAGCTGACCATCACAAAGAGCTGATGCGTCCCTTGATTTACGCCTGTGGATTAAATACGACTCCCCATCCACTCTTGCTCAATCATTGCAGAGCATCATAAACTGGAAAGCAAAGTTGTTTCTTGGCTGTTACTTTGAGTGAAAAGGAAAACACGATGTTCACGGAAACATTTTAATAATGTCAATAAATAAATAAATAAGATAGGAGAATTGGCTGAGCCACTAGCTGGCACCTTTCAGAGGAAGGACGTCTTTCATAAGAAGAGTTATTATAGTAAGACAAAAGGAGACAAATTCAATTTTTTATAATAAATTAATTTGAAAATTAAGTTACAAAATGTAAGTATCCCATGAGCTTGTTTACTTTTAGAAAAGAATCTTTGGCTAGATGGATGAATGAATGGGTGTGTAGAAGAATCACAGAAAGACATGTAGGAAATTTGATATGTGACTCCCGAAGACATCAAAACCCCCCCGGTTGAGAACCCTGCTTTGAAGAATCAAAGTTTGTATAGATGGAGACGCGCGTAAAGGAAATATATAGTAGCTGTGAAAACAAACTATGTCCTATCACAGACTAGACTGAGCTCATTCCAACCACACAACCACACAGACACACAACCACACAACCACACAGCCACACAGCCACACAACCACACAGCCCCACAGCCACACAACCACACAACCACCACACAGCCACACAACCACACAGCCACACAACCACACAGCCACACAACCACACAGCCCCACAGCCACACAACCACACAACCACACAACCATACAGCCCCACAACCACACAGTCACACACCACACAGCCACACAACCACACAACCACACAGTCACGCAGTCACACAGTCACACAGCCACACAACCACACAGTCACACAGCCACACAGTCACACACCACACAGTCACACAGTCACACAGCCACACAGTCACACAGCCACACAACCACACAGCCACACAGTCAGTCACACAGCCACACAACCACACAGCCAAACAACCACACAACCACACAGCCACACAACCACACAGTCACACAGCCACACAACCACACAGCCACACAGCCACACAGCCACACAACCACACAACCACACAGTCACACAGCCACACAACCACACAACCACACAGTCACACAGTCACACAGTCACACAACCACACAACCACACAGTCACACAGCCACACAATCACACAGTCACACAGACACACAACCACACAGCCACACAACCACACAGTCACACAGACACACAACCACACAACCACACAACCACACAGCTACACAGCCACACAGTCACACAGCCACACAACCACACAGCCACACAACCACACAGCCACACAACCACACAACCACACAGCCACACAGCCACACAGCCACACAACCACACAGCCACACAGCTACACAGTCACACAACCACACAACCACACAACCACACAGCCACACAACCACACAGCCACACAACCACACAGTCACACAGCCACACAGTCACACAGCCACACAACCACACAACCACACAGTCACACACCACACAGCCACACAACCACACAGCCACACAACCACACAGCCACACAGTCACACAGCCACACAGTCACACAACCACACAGACACACAACCACACAGACACACAACCACACAGCCAGCTTTCTACCCAGTTCATACTGTCTGGAACATAGTGTTTACTCAGGAGATATCTGTTAGTGACAGCTATCCTAGTAGCTATGCTGATGGAATTCTTATAGCTGACAGTAATTTTAACCTGGATTTAATAAGAATTTGCTCATTCTTACAACACTATGAAACAGTTTATTCCCATCTTACAAGCAGAAAAGGTGAGTCTTAAGAGGCTGGAAGGCTAGGCTAGGATCACTCAGCAAGAAGGACTTAAACTGAGGCAGAGAGGCTATAGGATGCTGTACATTTCTCTTGAATTAATCCACCGGTAATGATAGTCTACCCACCGATGCCAGCAACAATTCCCAACTCGAGGAGTTCCGTTGGAAGAAACGGTAAGCTGAATACCAGATGAGTCTAGTGAGATTCTGAAACAGATGGGTACCAAAAGTCCATCCAGAAACGTGGACAACCATGGGTGAGGGTGGAGAATCAAGACAGCCAAGGGCTTCCAGGCTTAGAAGAGCAAATGCAAGGGCATGGAGGTAGGCTGGAGCAATAGTCAGGTTTCCTGTCCTCATTGTGCTTCTCGAGGACGAAGCCACTTCGGAAGCATCTCCATTTTCCTAATCCCAAACAGCACCTGGAACTGGGCCCTCGGTGAAAGTGTAAAACATCAGTAACATTGGCTTCTGTGTTTCCAAGAAAGACAGAAAATTGAATTTCTAGAAGACACTGGAAGGCTGAATTGGAAGATGACTCCAACTTGTAAGGAGTAGCCAAAGATGACCAAAAGGAAATGAATTAATGTTTTTACCAAGACATTCTGGCCTCAGGCCCCATCTCAAACCTGTTCTCCCAGTAACAGAATGCAAAAGCCCCCACCTCTGACTAAGGTGCTGTGGAGTTGCTGGGATATGAACATATTTACCCAAAACCACAGACATTTGGATCAAGGACAGCCTCCTCACACGGGGCCCATCATGGGGATGCAATCAACATGAAGGCCTCTGGGGACTTGGAAATCAGCCGGGGAAGATAATTGCCTCGAGGGTGCTACGGCTGAAGCTCTCCCCACATTTTGCTGTAATAAGTTCTTTTTGTTGTTGTTGTGGTTGTGAAGTTCATCTGCTTTGGCCCCTTTGGGGCTGTAAAATTCAGTTGTGATTGGCACCAACTTTTTTTGAACTTAAGAAAACGTGAGGGAAAAGAAAAGAGTCAGATTTTCCCACTCCTTGGTCTCTGAGTTCCCAGTCTGCATGTGTTTGTGACTGCTCGAGATGCCCGGGGGGAGGAAAATAGGGCATGGCAGGTGGGGAGCACTTTGGTTGAGAATGATGGCTGGGACAGGTGCCGTGCACCAGAAGATGGTTGCTCCTGCGGTGATCCAGAGAGATGGGGATTGCCTTTTATCAAACTGCAGGCCACAAGACCCACTCACTGCCTACAGCAAGGCCAGGTACTCAGCTTGCAAAGGTTTCAAGTGGAGAGGACTTGCAATCCCCGGGACTTGGGAAGCTAAAGCAGGAGGATCACAAATTCAATCTGTCAAAAAAAAAAAAATAACTAAACTTGATGCCAAGGAGTAGCTTATCACAAGAGAGCCCAATGGCCTCAGTTCCCGGGTTTTTAGACCTTGTCTTCATTATTAAGCTCTCAAAGTCACGATTCTCTGTCAGAGTCTGTCCAATAAAGAGCTGTACACTTGTCTTGGCATCATAGTCACCAAGTAGTTTTTCAGCCCCCGTTCTGTGTGACTACAGGATGGACAGTGAATCACACAGTTGTTTCACCCCAAATTTTCATAGAGATTGCAGTCAAATAAACTCCTCTTTGGTTGAAGTTACTGTTTCCAACGGACAAACTATCTTCAATTTAATTATTGGCAGCAAGGCTGACTCAATCTTCACACTTCTGAGACTCTATTTGAGGGCACTGATTGCTCCCCAAACCCCCAAATAATCATCCTAGGCCACAACCTTTACGATGGCTGGAGATTTGTTCAGTTTTTCATCCTGGTAACTTTGGTGGCATACCAGGTAACATATACAATTCTGATGGTTACACTGGCAACTTCTATGGCTTAAACTATATATCCCATGGTTCACTGCTTCAGCTTCTCTCTGGTTCTCATGGGAAACTAACAAGCCCTTTATTGAAGTGCCCAGGGTCCAATCACATGGCTCTCTTCATTTGCATATATTGCTCTTTCCCAGAGCTTCTTGTGTCAAACCGAGGCCCACATGATCATCTCTAAAGGAGTACTACAATCGGACTATCTCTTCCTTGGCTTTGACCTCGACATTGCAGGAAATCCAGCAGACGATCTGTTGCTAGAAGTCTGGAGACCTTATCAGCCTTATCAGTAGTTTGTGTCTTCCTGCAAATCCAATTAGAACACTTAAAATTATTTTATTTAGGAGCCCAGAGAGATGGTTCGGTGGTTAAGATAACTAGTTGTTCTTCTAGAGGACCCGAGTTCAATCCCCAGTGCTCTAATGATGGCTCACAATCATCTGTAACTTGAGTTTCAAGGCCTCTGCAAGCACCAGGCATGAACATAATACACAGATATATGCAGACAAAACACCTATAGACATAAACATCCTGAAAGTAGTAGTATAAATTAGTTATATTTTCTAAACCCTAATTGTTTTGTATTTTGATTTTAACATATTGTGAAATAAACTCTTGTGAATAAAAGCCATGACTTTTAGAAACCACCACTGTTGATCCTGCTACACAAGGTAGAGAGGCTGATGACCGTTCTTGGTTCCTCTTGGTTGAGGAAGTGTTTCAAGTTCAAGCACTAGTCTTTAAAAAAGACTTTTTCAAAATGTTTTCTTCATACAATATGTTTGGATTATACGTTTCCCTCTCTCTCCCAACTCCTCCCATATCCTCCTCACCAAGCAAAGGTCCCCCTACCTCTCTCTTTAGAAAGCAAACAAATAAATACAAACAAAGAAACCACTCCCTCTCAATGGAAATTAAAAGAAGATAAATAAGATAAACAAACAAACAACAAACAAAAAGCCCAAACAAACCAACAGGAGACATAACGTCTTCAAACACATCACTAACTTCATTTTGTTCTGGCCATCTAGTACTTGGCCCGGGGCCTACCCATGTGTGATTAATATTCCCTGTGAAGCTCCAGTGGAGAAAACTAACTTTTCCCCTGTCAGCGGTTATCAGCTGTAGTTAGCTTCTTGGTCTGGGGTGGGAGCTCAAGTCCGCTTCCCCCTCCGAGTGCTAGGATGCTGTCTAGCAGCCTCCTTGCTTTCAAAAGGTGGCAATCTGGTTCCCACAGGAAAAGGAAGGAAGAACGTTCACACTGAGTTGCTGGAAGAAAAGGCAAAGGTGCAAAGGGAACCCTGGAGCTCGACAGCAGCAGGAATCTGTTACACGGCGGATGTCTTCACGGGCGAGAGGAGGGAACAGCTCCAGAAATGAAAGGCAGTATTTGTAAGGAAGGGTCCGCTGCTCAGAGGCTAACCTGTTAGAGCAGGCCCGTAAGCTTGAGAAGGGAAAGCTGAAGGGTTAACATCCATGTCCTTTGCCATAACCACTACTCACTGCTGCTTCCCTTAGGCTGGGCTCCTCCAGAAGTTAAGAGGCTAGCACTGCTCAGTGCTGTGACCCCTGCAGGTTATCTGTCTGGGTGCAGGTGAGAACAAGGCCTGGGGGTAATCAGGACTGGCATGGAAGTTTATCAACACAATAGTTACGACTTCATTGATAACTAATGTACAAGTAGGCATGACTGTAAGGGATAACTGCCATGGTACTTGGTATACACTTGGCCCTTTGAAAATGCTTATGTAGACTAACTCGTTGAATCTTCAGCAGACACAGGAGGTAACACAATCACGATCCTATTTAACTGACTCGGAAACCCGGGATCGTAGATCTCAAACACTAACTGTAAGTGAGAGTGTAAACTCAACCTGGTGTTTATTATTACAGATTCAGTATTTATTGTCCACCTTACCCCCAAATGATAATCACTGGTTTAGATCTTAAATCCGAGATAAAATAGGGGAGTGACTGAGGTGTGGGCTGGGATGCGAGCTATTTATTGTCATCAAGGTCAAGCAAACATCCTCCAGTTAAAAGATGTTAAAGTATAACCCCGGAGAAGAGAGGAAGAGGCGAGGGAGGGAGGAGGGGCTGCCAAGCCAATGGCACATAGAATACAGGCCAAATGTCTAATTATAGCTGACAAGGCTCTCATGATCTGGGCCTCTTTCCCTCTGCCCCCCACGGGGCACTGTGTCCCAGCCAAAGTCAACTTTGTTTAGTTCCCTAAATAGCCCGCAGGTCTTTGCCCCAGCTGCTGCTTCTGCCTGGAACACCTCACCCTGTTTTCTATTGCCCCTTCTTAACTCCTGCTTACCTAACAGGCAGGGCCCAGTGAGGGCCTTTCTTTCATCATTTCTCCCTCTCCTCCCTCTGATAGGTATTTATTTGACTGCCTGGTGTACACGGACACCATGATAGCTGGCCCTAGGCCTGCAGGGTTCTCTGAGGAAACTGCTCCTCCACATCCACGGGTAGGCTGGGTATTTTCCAGTGTGTTGGCATGACATTCTGGGCTTATCAGATGGCAGCTTTCTTACTCTGTGCCGTGGCACCCCGGATATGGGTCTGTCTCTGTTATATCACAGGCTCCACAGGACAGAAGTCTGTCTGACTGGGTGGGTATTAGATTTCCATGCTTCAATAACAAATTGCCTGACTCCGAGGTTTAAAATGACAGAAATTTACCGTCTGTGGTTACCTAGGTATATGTTTCACAGAAGTTCACTGGGCTAAAGTCAAGACACCCAGAGGCTCTTGGGAAAACCTATTTTCTTGGCTTTCCAACTATAGGCTACCCATAGTCTGTGGCCAAGAGCCCCGTCCTTCATCTGCAAAGGCATCTAAGGCGCATAGCAGTTGCTACAAGACATCACTATGATGTTGACTTTTGTCTCTATCTTACAGTTTGTAAAGGCCCTGATTATATTAGGCGGTCCTAGATAAGCCAGGTCAGTAAGAAGACTTTTAACTCTAGCCGGCACGCTAATTCCCTTTTGCTTACAGGTTCCAGGGATTAGGACTGAGATATCTTTGGAGGCCTCTCCTTCTTCCCACTATAGTGTGCTTCCTAAATGTAGGATATCCAGGAAAGACCAAATGTCTGAGTATGCGGCTAGAAATGTGAGTGGACGGAACACACAGAACCTCCAGGTATATGTTAATATGTGATGCATAAAACTGCTGTGTAGCTGGATATTGGGGTTGCAACAGGACTATGTGTGGGGGTGGAGTGGGGGGCTGAAATTACACACTGCCTGACCTCACTGATGGAGCGCTGGTATGTAGTGCATGCTGGGAGCTTAGGGATCATCAGAAACAGGAAATAGAAGCATGAAATCGATAACAGAGTTCTATTTTCCTGAAAGTACTATGAAGTATTTAGTTTATTTCCACTGTGGATACTCATGATTCTGGACCTGGATTTCTATCTTTTTTTTTTTTTTCGAGACAGGGTTTCTCCGTAGCTCTTTTGGTTCCTGTCCTGGAACTAGCTCTTGTAGACCAGGCTGGCCTCGAACTCACAGAGATCCGCCTGCCTCTGCCTCCCGAGTGCTGGGATTAAAGGCGTGCGCCACCACCGCCCGGCCTGGACCTGGATTTCTGCACTCTATCCTCACATGTGCCTGTAGCCACACTGAGAATGAAAACCCTGTCTTGACCTGGAACAGGCAGTTCTGAGGTTGACTTGGATGAGTCAGCACACAGCTCAGACACACGTGTGCTGCCAGCATTGAGAAATCAATCACTGCACAGCTCCCTGTTGTTACTCTGAGGGCAACAGCTCCTCACACAGATGCTTTGAATCCCTAGCCCACTTCTTACCTAATTTCACAGATCTAAGAACAGTAGAACCCTTAAGTCATGTCTCGCCTGACTTTCTTTTCACAGACAAGTTACTTCCCAGTGAGTGTAGATGCTGTCCAGTGAGTGCAGATCCTGAGGAAGAGGCTGAGAGAGACACTTAGGATACAGACTCCAGAACTGCAGGAAGTCTTCCATGGTCTCTCAGGAAGCCTGGAGGAAGAACACAGGATTTCTGGTTCAATTCTACATAAAGACAGATTCACTCTTCCAGAAAGCCCCACCTGCCTGTATCCTTGAAGAGTAACTACACTGTCTCCCAAGGGGAGGAAAAACACTACACAACTCCCCATCCGTCTTCAATTCATGCATCCCAGTCTTACTGTGGGTATGTGTGCTATCTTGGTATTGTTAGCTGTTGTGCTGAGCTGATTGTGTCAACTGACACAAACTAGAGTCATCTGAAAGGAGGAAATCCCATGAGAAAGTGTTTTCATAAGTGCAGGCTATAGGCAAGCCTGTAAGTATTGTCTTAATCTGTGGTGGATGTGGAACGCTCCCAGCACACTGTGAGTGGTGCCAGTTCTGGGCTGGTGGTACTGGGTACTATAAGAAAACAGGCTGAGCAAGAGATGGAAAGTACACCAGTAAGCAGCTCCCCTCCATGGCCTCTGCATCAGCTCACCAAACCTTCAGATTCTGCTCTACTAGGGTTCTTGCTGTGACTGCCTTCGGTGATGAACTGTTGTGTGATGGAAGTGTAGGCGAAATAAACCCTTTCCTCCCAAGTTGCTTTTGGTCATGGTGTTTCCTCACAGCAATAGTAACCTTAACTAAGACAGCAGTTGTCATGTATACATGCTGTGACAGAGGTAAAATACAGTAGGCGCTCCTTCCACTCATTCAGCCAATAGCCTTTAAAATACCAGCCCACTTGAGCATGGTCTCTTAACTATAAATGCAGCTGTAAAGCCTGTGCTCGCTCTTTTGCTTCTGGCTCTCACTTCTGGCTCTGCTAGACTCTGTTCCTGTTCCCTGTTTGTGTAGAGGACTCTGATCTAGGACAGTGATCTGTGAGTCTCCCCTAAATAAATAGTGCTTTATTATACATTATTCTGAACTAGTATGGGATTATTTTGTAACTTCTGCCATAATCTGGTGCCACACTTTTTGGGATTGGTCTGCCAGCTGTGTGGCACATTGGGCACTGACTCTCCTGCCCAAGGCTCTAGTTGGCCCTAAGACACAGGCTGCTGCTCAGTGCTCCCTGACTCATGACTCACATGCTACCTCTCTGTGTGTTGCACACCAGCCCACACACTGCTGCCTGAAATGCCCATGGTGTATACAGTCTGCAACTCACACTGACAGAAAACTTTGAGTTTTCTTTTTTTTTTCCCATGGACCCCAACTCTAGGAATTGTTTGATTGCCTTAATAACTGCTCTTAATTTGTTAAACAAAGCATATTTTTCAGTACCTAAGTAAGCAACACATGCTGTTCAGTGCGTTAGCGTCTCTCAGTCACATGGCTATAACTGCAATACCTGCTGGCTGATAACGATTATCACACCTATTCCAATTCATTGTAATTACTTCTCGACAGGTAAGATCTGAAAAACTACAAAAAATGACTGATAACATCCAGGAGTTCAATAATTATTTTGCTTGAACTATGGAAAATATTGTGCAAGACTTATGCTATTTTTCTTACCTTTATTTGAGTCTAGGAATTAACTTTGTTTTCAATATTATCTCATTAAAAATGGTCCAATATATGGAGAGGGATAATGTCAATTTGATAAAATTATCTGAAAGAATTTGTGCTGTTGAATCTAACTATTGAGATTTGTTGAAAAGTTATGATATGCCAAGGATGAGACATTATCTTTACTGGACAAGTTTCATACCTTAGAACAGAACACAAGACAGGAGATTCAGACTTCTAAGAAGGCAGTAGTAAAAGTATTTAAAAATATTGAGGAATTTATTGAAATTGATGAATATGGACAGAAATTAAAAGGACAGGATTTAGCCTCATGAGTATATGCCAGATCATTAGGATGACTTAGAGTTTCAACTGCAGATCTGGTAATTTCCTCAGAAAGACCATCTGGCACAAAGTACCCTAAGGTAGTCAAAGAATATTCATGGGAACCAATACGTATGAGTGATCTAAAAGACATAACAAGCAATAGTTTCTTATGGGCCACATTCACCTTTTGTCAGGGAAATGGTAAAAACATGGGCTTCAAGAACTAAGGCTACCCCACAAGATTAGCTTCAATTAATCAAAGTGGTCCTAGAAAATGGACCTCAGCTGCTTTGGAAGTGTTGCTGGAAAGAAGAAGCAAAAATTTTAGAGCAACAGGGGAAAGCAAAAGGATTTGAGATGTCCCAATATCAAATTTTTAGTGAGGAACATTACTCTGATCCTCAGGAATATTTGGCTCACTACGATGAACACACCTTGTTCTATGTAGTACAGCAGCTTTAAATGCTTGGGACAGGATTCAGGAACTAGGAAAGAGGACTGAGTCATATATTAGGGTTAAACGAAGCCAGAGAGAATCCTTTACTGACTTCGTACAAAGATTAACTAAGGCTGTACAATTAGGAGTGGCAGACCCTGAAGCTAGATGTACTAATTGAATCCTTGACTTTTGAAAATGTCAACTTAAAATGTAAGAAGATCCTTGGTTCTTTAACGGTTAGATCAGCACCCATAGATGAATGGATCTTGCATACAATGAATGTTGAAACATTTGACTATAGTACTGAAGCTTGGATAGGAGAAGCGATTGCCAGTGGTAAAAGGAGACACCAAAATGCCAAATGTTTTAAATGTGGAAGAATAGGGCATCAAGAAGGGACTGTAGACAACGAATTCCTGGGAATAATGTCTCCTCAAGGAATGGTAAGGAAAGTAGGACTCAGTCTTCTGGGAGGAGATGTGACAAAGGCTGACAATGAACTAATGAATGTAGGTTGACAAAAGACAGACAAGGCAACCTGATAGCACTGAGAAATTCCTTGGTGGGCCTCTCACAGGCTCCAATGTCAAACAAGGTCCAGTCATTCCCAGTCACTGTGGAGAACATGACTCACCAGGAAAATTAAACAATCCAGTGTCTACTGTAAAAAAAAAAAAAAACCATACTGTTCTGGATGATGAGATAGACTTGAAAGATGAGTTAAAAACTCCAATAGGAAATAAGAAATGTATATTTTGGCAGACATCTATAAATAATCAAAGACCAAGCTAAGAGTGCATATAAATGACATTGTAATTAAAGGATTACTAGACACAAGTGTGAATGTGACTATCATTACTCCAGAATCTTGGCATCCAGATTGGCCTTTTCAAGAGGCATATATTTAATTCCTAGGGTTTGGAACAACATCTCAAGGAAAACAAAGCATGAGATGGGTTGAATGCATATGGCCAGAAGGACAGAAAAGAAGGCTGAGGCCATATGTAGCTAGTACTGCAGTGAATTTATGGGGCCATGAACTATTGCAGCAATGGAAAATCCAGGTTAACATTCCTGCAGTCCCCAAAACTCATGTTTCTTGGAAGGATATTATAAAATATTATAAACAAAGGTCACCAGCCATTCAGGCTGTACAAGAACACAAAGCAACTAGCAAGCTGTCAGAAGTACTAACAGCCTTGTCTTTAAAATGGTTGACTGAGAAGCTCATATGGGTTTTAAAAAATGGCCTTTAATGAAAGACAAACTGCAGGCTTTGGAACAGCTGGTACAGGAGCAATTAGATGCTCAACATATGG
The DNA here is from genome assembly GCF_018167655.1 of Microtus oregoni. Taxonomy (NCBI): domain Eukaryota; kingdom Metazoa; phylum Chordata; class Mammalia; order Rodentia; family Cricetidae; genus Microtus; species Microtus oregoni. Next base: position 52,982,162 of record NW_024543064.1, read on the forward strand.
AAGAATCAACAAGCCCTTGGAATTCTCCTGTATTTGTTGTTAAAAAGAAATCCAGAAAATGGAGAATGGTGACAGATCTAAGAGTTGTCAACAGGTTATCCAACCTATGGGCCCTTTACAGTCTGGAATTCCTCTGCCTTCTCTATTACCAAAAGGATGGCCTCTTATAGTTATTGATTTAAACGATTGTTTCTTCACTATACCTTTACAAGAAAAGGATCGAGAAAAATTTGCTTTCACAGTGCCTACTTATAATAATTCTCAGACTACTAGGAAATACCAGTGGACCATCTTCCCACGGGGAATGCTCAATAGTCCCAACCTGTGCCAATACTTTGTAAATCAGCCATTGGAAATAATACACGAGCAATTTCCTAAGTCTATAATTTACCATTACATAGACAACATTTTGTTATATGACTCAAATGCAGATACTTTAGAAAGATTGTTTGAAGAAGTAAAAAAATAAAAAAAAAGTTTTGTCTAAAAGGGGATTACAAATTTCTCTTGAAAAAATACAAAGAAGAGATTCTGTCAATTACCTACGTTACAAAATAGGTTTACAGAAAATTAAAACACAAAAGGCACAAATCAGGAGAAACTGATTGCAGACTCTTAAAAACTTTCAAAGATTATTAGGAAATATTTCCAGTCTATGACTGGCTGTTGGGATAATACCTGACCTAATAATTCATTTAAACAAAACCTTAGATGGTGACAAAGGCTTAAATAGTCCCAGAGAATTAACAGCTGAAGCAGAAAAAGAATTGATGGTCTATGAAAAGAAATTACAGAAGGCACATGTAGATAAAGTGAATCCAAATCTTAATTATATTCTAGTGATATTGCCTTCCAGAATTTCCCCTATAGCAATTTCAATGCAGAGGGAAGATATTATCTTCGAATGGATCTTTTTACCATATAAACCAAGTAAAAAAAATTAAAACTCATGTGGAAAAAAAATCTCTGAATAAATTATAAAAAGAAAACTGAGACTTTGGCAACTAGCAGGTATAGACACAGCAGAGATTATAGTGCTTTTTACTGCTGATGAAATTAAAAAATTATGGGAAGACAATGAACCATGGCAGAGACCTTTTGTTAATTTCTTGAGAGAAATTAATAGCTATTATTCCAAAAGTGATAGAATTAACCTATTAAAGATAACTACTTGGATTCTTTCCTGAAGTGTACATGATGCACCAATAACTGGAGCCCATACATTTTATACTAATGCAAATAAATCAGGAAAGGCAGGTTACAAATCAGAAGAATTAAATAAGGTGGAACAAAGCCCTTATAATTCTGTCCAGAAGGCAGAATTATTTGCTATTCTCATGGTACTAAGGGATTTTAAAGAACCTCTCAATATAATTACTGAATCACAATAGGCAGAAAGAGTTGTCTTGACTATTAAAACCATTGAATTTGTACCAGATGATACAGAATTGATTGCATTATTCATACAGGTTTAAGATATAATCAGGAATAGGCTTTGTCCCATATACATAACACACATCCAATCCCATACAGGTCTGTGAGGTACGCTAGTTCAAGGTAATGCACAAATTGATCTATTATTGATTGGAAATATGCTGAAGACCTCAAAATTTCATAAGAAACATCATGTCAATAGCAAAGGTTTAAAGAGTTTTCTATTACATTGCAACAAGCTAAGGAGATTATAAAGAGGTTCCTACTTGCTCTTTCTATAATCAAACACCATTACTAGCAGGAAGTAACCCAAAGGGTACTCAAAGAAATGAGATCTGGCAGATGGATGTGTTTCACTTTACAGAATTTTGAAAATTAGAATATGTACACCACATCATTGACACTTATTCAGGTTTTCAATAAGCAATTACCTTGAGCTTAAAAAAGGCTGATTCAGTAATCACACATTTATTAGAAGTTATGGCCATTATGGGTATATTTACACAAATAAAGGCAGACAATGGTCCAGCATATGTGTCTAAGAAAACAAAACAATTCTTTTGCATATTACAGGTATACCAAAGAATCCTACAGGTCAGGCAGTTATAGAGAGATCAAATCACACTATAAAGGATATGCTAAACAAACAGAAAAGAATGGAAAATACTCCCAGAAATATATTGCATAATGCTTTATTAACCTTGAATTTTCTTAATGGTAAGGAGAAAGGAACAGTGGCAGCAGAGAGATGTTGAATAATAGAAAAAACTTCTGAATTAAATCAGCCAGTATATTTCAAGGATGTGCTGACCTTACGATGGAAACCAGAAGATGTGCTATGTTGAGGAAGGGTTTTTGCTCTTGTTTCCATGGGAGAAGAAAAGCTATGGACACAATAAAAATAGATAAATATTCAGTTTGAAAAAGAGAGACATCTTGAGAAAGAGAAATGATGGCTCATCTACAGAGGTGACAATCATACAGGTGGTAAGAAAACCTCATAAGGGTTGGGGTAGGGTTCTGTTCTTGTCTTTGCAGGAAAATATTCATCCTCAAAGAATGGTGAGACCTTGGACATCTAGGTGCCTAAAGAAAAAAAGATAGCTATCCAGAAAGAGTCAACAAGCAAAGAGAAATATACCTTATGATGCTGTATTATCTGCAGGGTAAAATTTGATTATTTGGACATATATACATCTCTAGTTAAAAATAAGAGCTGGCTTTGGAGTTGGACAATGACTATCCTTCTCTAAATCCAAGCACGTTGTTCAAAGAAAAATTCAGAATTTCTGTCTCATGTCAGGAGCCATCTGGTATGGGACAGGAAGAAGATAGATTTTAAGGAAATATACTTTTCTCCATGCCCATTTTGTTTATATTGTATCTTTCATTGACTATATGTCTATATAAATAATGCTTAAGTTTTCCACAGTGAGCAGTAGATTTTCCTGCAGTAATGTTTAAAGCTTCCAGGAAGAAGATGGGACCCCACAACAATGACTCCACCTGGTAGATATAACATCATGATGCTAATAGCACTACTATGAGACCAGTTTTTAGGTACCAGCTGCAGAAATGGTGTACCTTCTTACATTTTGGCCAGAACTACAAATAAGAACTTCAAAACAAATAAACAAAGACCCTATCAACTACTCAGAGACCATCTATAATTATACAAAACAGCAATCTTGAAACTTAGCCATCATTTTACATTTACGGGATCCCATAGAAAAAAGCATTGACCATATGACAGTAGAAAGCATTTCTAGAAAGCAAAGTCCCCTCTCCCAACAAAGTTTGTCTTCATGGTTAGAGATACTATTTAGGGGTTCATTATTACTCACATAGGGCTCGGGGTTGGGGTGGAAATTATATAGGCCTAGAGATCTCAATTAAAAAAAGATTGAATAAGATAATAGGTAATTTAATGTGAACTTATTCACACTAATAATAATAATAATGAGTAATAGAGTGATACTTGTGAACTATTATTTATGGACAATTTACACTGATATAGTTTCTTGTATATTGATACTTCAAATTATATTTGTTAATTCTGTTTACAATATTTGTACACTAATGGAGGTGGGTCTTGTATCTATCTGTTGCTTTCATTGGTTAATTAATAAAGAAACTGCTTGGCCTTTGATAAGACAGAAAATTAGGTAGGTGGAGAAAACAGAACAGAATGCTGGGAGAAAGAAGCCGAGTGAGGTAATCACCATGATTCTCCCACTCCAGACAGACGCAGGTTAAGATCTTTCCTGGTAAGCCAGCTCGTGATGCTGCTACACAGAATATTAGAAATGGGTTAGATCAATATGTAAGAGCTAGCCAATAAGAGGCTGGAACTAATGGGCCAGGCAGTGTTTAAAAGAATACAGTTTCCATGTAATTGTTTCAGGGCATAAGCTAGCTGGCGGCCAGGAGCCAGATGGCAGGAATGCGGCCCGCAGCTGCATCAACAGTACACCTATGCAAAGTTATTTTGCCATATTGTATGCATGCATGTTTCTATCTCTGTTTAAGGCAAATTGATACAATTTTAGGATATAGTTATCATATTGCATTATATATTTCTACCTCTGATTAAGATATTTATACATTGTTTACATTTTGATGTCATTGTCCTCCTTTACTGAACAGTTGTTTAAAGACTTTAATATTCTGATTTGAAGTCTTAATCTTTAAGTTATGTAGGTATTAAGTATTATAGGTCTATAGTCATTCATGTTTGTTATACTTTTAGTCAGACTAACTAGATTCTTTAGATACATAGAGATTTATTCTGCATCGATTGGTAACCTTCAACCACTTTAAAGATCTGTAGTACATGACATTTAAATAACTTAGGATTCTGTTGACGAGAGACACAATTGCTCCTGGCAGCACTGATCTATTCCCGAGAGAGAATTGAGCACCAAAGACACTCCACTAGGAGCTTGTCTTCTTCTTGATACAACTGGCCTTTGGGAAAGAAACTGCCCATGCCTCAACCACTGACAAAATGCATGATGTCTGGACTGGACAAGCAGGATACAAGAAAAAAGACTGTCAAATCTTGCCAAGACAAGTTTTAAAAAATTTTTGCCTCTGAAAATGGTCTGTCAGTTACTCTAGGCCTTAGCCAAAGTTGGTTGCTTCAACATCGCAAATGAGACTTTGGGTGATTGCTCAGGCAGCCAGTTATCTCTGCACATTTTGGAAGCTGCTTGATTGCACTTCCTGCCTACTCAAGTAATATTATTTCTCTTTTCAGGCCTTCAATGGGGTTGAAGATTAGTCGTACTTACCATCCTCTTATGATCTAGCCAAGCCTTTTCCAATGCAAGACTTAGACTCCTTAGGATAGAATGTTTATTAAAACAGTAGGTTATGTTCCTTGCTTAATATTGTTTATGCTGGTTGTAATTCTAATCTTGTACTTGATATCTGTTCCTAGTGTACATAGTTTTGTATTGGGTTTAGAACTCTCTTATTTAAACAAAAGGGGGAAATGCTGTGGGAGCTCCATTAGCCCTTTCAGCCAATAGCCTTTAAGATACCAGCCTCCTTGGGTGTGGTCTCCTATACTATAAATGCATCTGTAAAGCTTGCACAGCTCTGGCTTCTTTCTGCTTGACTCTGTTCCTGTTCCCCATTCATGCAGAGGACTGTGATCTGTGAGTCTCCCCTAAATAAATAACCCTTTATTATATATAATTCCAAACTAGTGTGGGATTATTTTGTAACTTCCACCATTAAGGCTAAAAGCAAAAACCACTAATCTGTTGCCATTTAGTAAACCAATATTTATTGAACCCCTACTAGGTGCTGACACCACAATAAGTTTATGCTGGTAATTCTAACCTTGACCTGTGGAACAGGCACTCATAACCCTGTACTGCAAACAGAACAAGGAGATGAACAAGCCAAGAGCAGACAGAGGAAGGCCTTGGATCACACTGGGATTCAGACTTTCCTCAGGCCTGCCTTTTAGCTTTCTCTAATACCCACCTCCTGCAGTGAGTCTAGAATTCTTGAAAAACAGCAATGTTATGAAGTCACCTTAGTCTCGACAGCACCTCCATAATCCACAGCACACATTAGGTTCACAGAGAAGTGATCTGGATGAATGAATAAGGTGTGGGGTCCTAGAGTCTTTACTATATCGTTGGAGTCTTAGAAGAGGGGCTTTTGCCCTCAGTTCCAGGTACTCGTTGCTACCCTACTTCTGGGAAAAGTGTGCAGAAGTGGGATTGTCTCAGAGGCACACTGAAACATCCTCAGGTCTAGCAGAATCCAGGTGAGGCCAGTACAAGAGGTGGAACGGGCATGACCTAAAATGAGCACCGGTTCAATCCTAAACAAAATAGGAAGCATGCCAAATTCAGGCATTGGCCCATGCGTACCTAATATGTATGTGTGCTGGGGGGCATGACAACAAGGAAAGGTTCCAGGCAATTCATCCACCTGATACCCAAGCTAGGAGATACCCAAGATTCCCCTTTTGTTCTGGAAGGGTGACTGAAATTGAACACAACTGAAGCCTCAGCCCCATCCATTTCAATCTTGGTCACCCCTAAACTTGTATCAAATCTCTATGGTCTTCTACACAACACAGGAGCTCACTGTCACCCTCATAACCTCCAGTAGTTCCCAGAATGGGTACCACTTAAAATCACATGAATAAAGTCTCCCATGTCCATCTTCCAGGCCAGAGTACGCTAGGTAGAAGGAAGCAACTTCAGATGAGACTTGTAAAGACCTTATACGACAGGTATGATGTCGGAGGCTGGAATGTGAATAGGAACAGACACTGAGAGAATGTGTGCAAGCTCCTTCCTGAAGGCTGAGAGGGAATGTGTGAGTTCAGTTAGGGGAATTTGGGAAGGCCTCATAAATATGCATGCATATGAACTGGGCCTTGAAGATTAAGCAGATGTTTGCCGGCTGGAGAAGGGGGACAGAGCAGCCAGAGTCAAGGGAGCTGCCCCGGAGCATAAATAATACGTGAAGACCAGGCACCCTGTGGGAGAACAAGGCTGGCACAGCCTGACAGAAGGCACGAGTGTGTTTTAGGGTTTTCAGATTTCTGCACATTGCACTCTAAGCAAAGACAACAGGGCCTCTAGCCACCCAGACACCCAGCGAGTGCCAGGGAAAACGTTTAAGGTATCATTTCACCTGAAGCAAATGTGTCATCCGCGTTTTTATAAACCTTCAAGAAAGAAGAAGAAACAAAAGCTGTTGAAATGTGAAAATGATTAGAGAAGCGACTTTTCCAGGGAACAAACATGGCCCACGCTGTGCAGAGGGAAGAACAAACAAATTTAGGGACGGTTATGAAGCTGTAAAAATCCCTGTTTATTTCTGAAGAGAGAAATAACGTTGGAGCAAAGCCACCCCACCGAGTCTGTACAACCATAAATCAAGGCTGAGGCGGGGAGGAAGGAGGAGTCAGCCGATAAATTCAAAGGAAAGCAAAGCTGCCTTCCAGCTGTCCCAGGCGGCCTGGGAACCTGTTCTGCTGGGGTTCTGCAGCCCAGGAAGACAACAGCCAAAGTTAGCGTGCCCCTGGGTGTGTTCTCCTGTGCTTGCCCCATCAGAAAGGCTTTGGCTTGGTTGCGATTTAGGAAAGCTAGTCTGAGAGTTTCACTTTTCAAAACGAAGTGGGGGGAAACAGAACAGCGGAGTCCCCCCTTCTCTGGCTGCTTCGCGAAGGGTAGTTTCAGCCCAACAGAAACCCTGAGCAGGCAGTGAGGCATGCTCAGGGCTCGGGAGGGAATTCCCACCCTGTCTGCTCGCCCACCCCAGGCTGCTGGCTTCGGTAAACAGCCTCGGTGGAAAGGTCACCACTGACCTCCGGGCTGAGGGATTTTTCTCGTCTCACACCTCGGGTTTCTGGAGAGAGAGAATGAGATATTGTTTACCGAGAATTTGCTCCACTAGCAAAACTGAGCCCTGAGCGGCCGGCAGCGTTTACAGAGCAAGCACCCTTAGCAGGCCAGGCTTCAGCTCCATGTTGGTGAGCACTTTAGTGACGCCCCCTGCCTCAGACCAGCATGCCTCATTTTCAGTCTTTCAAAGAATGAGGAGAGCAAGTGATTTTACTTCATTGAGTTCTGACCTCTACTTCACTAGAAGCCACATAAACTCACCCGAACGTCGCATAACCTGGTGCTCTGTATGGTAAACACCGCTGTGTCCTAGGAAGACAAGCAGCTCTGGTAAATTGCTTGCAGCAGCGGTCGGATGTTGCAGTCAGTGCGTGGGGGCGGTAGGAGGCAGGAATACCTCCACTATCTCGTAGCCACGGAACTCTGTGGTTTCAGTAGCCAAAACTCTTATCTAAAGGAGCTAAATGGTTCGAGAAGATGGGAGGTGAAAGTTCACTCGAGGGAATTTGCTTCATTAAGAGGTGAGTAGCCACAATAACAAATTATTCAGTGCCAAGACAGTTACTGGAGAACCAACTTGCCTAGCCAAGAAGTTCTTTACATATGCTAATTCAGAGCTGCCAGAAAAGCACCGTTGAGGAAGGTGGCAACTCCATTTTCTAGATCAGAAAACTGAATTAGGGAGATGGAAATGTCTGAACCGGTCACCTTACTGGAAGAAGCAGAGCAATCTCGCTATTAAAAGTCAATTCTTGTGTGGTATCTGAGCTGTCTGCAGACAATAGAAAGCGTATTTTCTGTTTAAAAAAAAACTTAAAATAACTGAGTTTTTTTTTTTACTAAATCAGATGCCATCCTAACAGATGTCCAGGTTTTCTTGAGATTAAAGCAAAATTAATCACCTGTACCTTTGTGTATGTTTGTCGGTGTGGCATGTACATGTTCATGTGAGTGTGTGCACTTGTACATGCATGAGTTTACCTACATGCATAGCTACCTACATGGTGAGAAGGTAGATAGACTTTCTTGGCATTTGACATGTCCGCTGGCCCTAGTCAGGACTGAAGTTCCCCCATCCACTTGTAGGCATTACTCTCTAGGCTCTACAAACGTGGAAAGGGGCTATCACACATTGTATCATGTTTTCAAAGGGCCCCTCCTATCAGCCCCATCATAGGTCACTTCCTCAACAGCACCATGTGATTGAGATTAAGGATAACCATTGCCAGCTTAGCATATGCTGCTCTAACATACAAGCTGTTTTCACAGTCATTTTTGTTGTTCTCAGGAAAATGGTGTGCCTGAAATAACAGTGATGTCTCCAGCGGTTTGTTGGGGGGGTTTGTTTGTTTTGTCTTTTGTTTTTGTTTTTGGGGTGGTTCTTTTTTTTTGTCTGTTTGTTTGAGATAGGGTCTCACTATATAGCTCTGACTGTCCCAGAACTCACTCTGTAGATTAAGTTGACCTCAGACTCACAGAGATCTATCTGCCTGCCTCCTGAGTGCTGGAATTAAAGGTTTAGGGACTGCCTCCATCAGATTGGCCTGTCCTCCCACCTTGGATGGTCCTGGAGTCTACACCAGAGCAGGCTGAGCAAGCTGTGGAGAATGTGGCAGAAAGCAGCAGTCCTTTGTTCCCTCAACTGTGGTTCCTGTCTCCAGACCCCTGCTTCTGAGTTTTTGATGATATCTCGTATCAACTGGACATGTAGGACCCACAGAAAAGTGACTGCTAAACTTGCCAAATCTTTCAGGATTCCTCCTTCACAGAAGAAACTGCCAGACATTCTGCAGGACACAGAAGAAAGCGACAGATGAGCTTTGTCAGTACAAGGCAGAGCAGATCTCCAAATTTCCTGCTTCACTGAAAAGTCTGCCAGATACTATGGGCCTGTAGGCTGCAGAAGAATTTCCCAATGTTACAAAAGAACTTTGGGTAACTGTCTAGGCAAGAAGACGTTTCTGTTAGTTCTAGAGTGTTTGAAGTTTCTTTTAGTGCTCTTCCTGTTTACTTAGGTAATATTATATTCTTCTGGGGTTTTTGATGTAGTTGAAAACTGCATAGTTTTCCTTAGTAATGATAAAAGATAAATTAGATATAAAACCTTAGATTCACAAAGATAGGATAGATGATAGAGTATTTAATTTTGCCTAATACAAATAGAATAAATGTTATAATAATTCTTGCTTGGTAACTGTTTTGTTATATGTAATTTTACTATGTTAAAGTTAAAACCTTTATTTAGACAGAAAAGGGGAGATTATGTGGGATGTCCTTCTGTATGCTGTGAATATGTGTTGCTTTTATTGGTTGATGAATAAAGCTGTTTTGGCCAATGAACAGGTAAAATATAGCTAGGCAGGAATTACAAACAAAGATACACAGAGAGAGAGAGACAGCAAAGTCATGAAGACTCCATGTAGCTGCCAGGGTAGCTGGATATGAGGTAAGAAATCGTGAGCCTCATGGTAAAATATGAACTAATAGAAATGGGTTAATTTATAGTTAGAGCCATCCAGTAAGAAGCCTAAGCCAATGGCCAGACAGCTGTAACTGATATCAAGCCTCTGGTTATTTGGGAACAGGTGGGCAGAGAGAAACTGGCCCAGGGGGACCAGAGAGACAGAGAATACTTCTAGCTGTACACTTCCATATTCACAGATATTTATCTTTGGGAAGCCTACTCCCATGTTCACAGGTATGCTTTATCTTTCCTCTTAGTGCTCTCATTCTCTTGACCCTTGTGCTTAAGCCTATAGGAATATATTTTTATGGAAAACCTTTAAAATCAGCACACTATGGATTAGATGTTGTAATGAAATCTTTAAACACAATTTCTTTTAGTTGATTATCCCACACAGCTCTTCCCCATGCCTTTGTCTCCATTCTGCTTTCATATTACCATATCTCCCATGATCTGTCCTTTGCTTCCTCTCCTTTTAGCCTTTCTTGATTTCATTTCTAGTTTGGGTGAGAGTTGGCCACATTAACTCCCATTTATATAAGTTACAATCTAGGATTTGTATATGAGAGAAAATACACTTTTTTTTTTTGTCTCTCTAAGTTAGGGCCATCTCACTTAATATAATATTAGCCAGACCCATCGATTTCCCTGAGAACTTCAGAATTCCGTATTTCTTTAGAGCGAAGTAAACTTACTTTGTGTGTTTTCACTTTGTGTGTTATTCATTCGTGGATGGGCACATATTGTTCAGTTTGCTTGCTATTGTGAGTTGAGCACTAACAAACCCAGATGTGTGAAACATCTCTGCCATCGAACATGGAGGCCTTTAGATGTCAAATGGTATTTCTATGTTTAATATTTTGAGACATTTCCACAAAAATTTCTATAATGACTGGAGTAGTTCCCACTACCACCATCAGTGGTAGACCCTCGTTTTCCCCCACGGTCTTGCTAGCACGAGTTGTCCGTCTACCTGATGCTAGCCATTCTGACTAGAGAGAAATGGTATCTCAAACTTGTATTAATCCATATTTCCCTGACGGCTAGGTATAAATTTACTGACGAAGTCTATTAGGCATTTAAGGGAGATTTAGGATCAACACTTCTCTTAAAGAGAAGGAACACTACCAAATTCATTCTTTGAAGCCAGTACTTCCTGATACCAAAACCAGAGAATACAAATAAAAAAGAAAATGACGAATCAAAAGTCAAGACTTTTCTTATCGAATATGGATACAAAAATTCTCAAGAAAATACTCACACATCAAATTTGTGAGCATATTAAGAATATATGTCAAGACCAAATGGGTTTTATCCCAGAGATGCAAGGTTGTTCCAATGTACACAAAGCAATAGATATAATACATCATTATAAATAAACTTAAGTATGAAAATCATATGATCATCTTCATAGACATGGAAAAGGCACTTGACAAAAATCAATATACTTTCATAATAAAAGCCCTGGAAAAATTAGAACCAGATGGACCATACATCAAAATATTAAGGGCCGTATATGACAGACCTATAGCCAACATTATATTAAACAGAGGAAAAACTGACAGCATTTCTGCTCAAGTCCAGAACAAGACAAGGATGCCTTTCTTACTCAGTATAATATTTAAAGCCTTAGAACAATAAGACATGAGAAAGACATAAAAGATATAAAATTAAAAAGGAAAAAATTCAATTATCTTAATATCACACATTAATTACACGTAAAAGGTCCCATAGAACTCACCAGAAATCTCTTAAGTCTAATAAACAATTTCAGTAGAATTGCAAGACACAAAATCAGTAGCTTTTATCTATACAAATAATTAATTCACAAAGAAAGAAATTAAGAAAACTATCTCCTTCACAGTAGCTGAAGGAAAAAGAGGCTTCCTCTGGTAGCAGATAGGAGCAGGTGCAGAGAGCCCACAACAGCCTGATATTATCCGAGAAAGAGCCACTCCTCTTGGAGGACTGTAGGAGTCACAGGGGCTGGAGGACACCAGGAGAACACATCCCACCAAACCAACTATGAAGGACTCACATGGACTCACAGAGCCTGAAATGGCAAGCATGGGTCCTTCTGGACCAGGTCCTCTGCCTGTATGTTATGGCTCTTAGCTTGGTGTACTTATGAGACTCTGAATAGTGGAAGCAAGTGTATCTTTGACCCTTTTGCCTGCTCCTGAGACTCTTTTCCTCCTATTAGGTTGCCTTGTCCAGTCTTGATATGAGGGATTTTGTCTTATCTTCCTGCATCTTGTTTAGTCCTGTTTGACTGTGGTCTCTTGGAAGCCTGATCTTTTCTGAAGAGGAAACAGAGGGGCAGTGGATCTGGGAAAGAGAAGAAGGAGTACTGGGAAAAGTAAAGGGAGGGGAAACTGTGGTTGGTATGTACTATATAAGAGAGGAATCTACTTTCAATAACAACAACAAAAGGGGGGGGCATTACCTAGGGATAAACCTAACCAAAGCAGTGAGAAATCTCTACTCGTAGACATTGAAGAAGAAAACCAAAGAAGATATTAGATGGTGAAAAGATATTCTATGCTCCTAGATCGACAAAATACATATTGTAGAAAGAGTTGTATTTACCAAAAGCAACCTGTTTGTTCAATGTAACTCCCGTCAAAACTGCAATGCCATTCTACATAGAACCAGCTAGAAAAATAAAACAGTTCAAGAATTCATAAGGGAATGCAAATGACCACAAATAGTCAAAAACATCAACGGAGAAAGAACACTAGAGGGGATAACAATACCTGACCTTAAAATAAACTACAAAATACACTATAGTGACAAAGCAACTTGGTACAAGCGCAACAAAAGACACACGTGCCATTTGAAACCTTGATGAAATTTAGAAATGGTAGACACTGTGCTTCAATATCTTCATCTCTAAGTAGCTAGTAATGGCATTTACCTCATAGGTATTTCCTTCAACATTAACCAACTCTATGCAAATCACTTAGAATGATGCCTGTCAGGCTAACGTTTTTATTACCACCATATTATGGAACATAGTACACTATACAGTAACTCGAGGTCCACCATTGATTCTGTGACCAACTCGAGGGTAGTGTTTACATGTTCAACACACATTAGGTAGTCAATAAATGATTGGTGTATATGGAGAATTGAGAAGTCAGGTCCAAAAATTTCCTCCAGAGCTAAAGGAGTTGCTATGCGGCTGGGTGACTTCCCTGCAGGACTATTTAGGTGTGTCTGCACCACTGGGAGCAACCAACCAGTTTCTAATTTAATTATGTGATTAGAGAAATGGCTCCTCCACCCTTCACACTTCCCCACCCTCTTTAGAAACCAGTAATGAGAACCTGAATTTTTGCCACAGCCCAGCTTTCTCTGAAGAGGATGCACACTGCCCCCCTGACTCAGCAAGATCACCATCAGACTAAGCAAAGAATGGTGGGTGTGGTCTTGAGAATCCTAGTAGGTCCTAGACTGACTCTGAGGCCCAGGAGCAGGTTCCTGACTGGAGGGGTCCATGGCAGGCCTGACTCAGTTCCCAACTCCAGTGCCCATCCCCCTAGGCTCACTCACTATTCCTCCCTCTTGGGGGGGGGGGGACAAGTGCAAAGGTCTATAAGGCCTCCAGGGTGTGTTTTCACACCCCTGTCCGAAACTGTGCCCCTCAGCTGCCCTATTGAGGCAAATGGGCCTCTGGGGAACAGGCCCTTCCCTTTTCCTTGTGGAAGATTTGCTGAGGCTTCCCCGCCTATCCAGCCTTCTCCTTTTTCGTTTCCCAGCTATTCGACTTAGCAAATAAATTTTAAAATTTTATATTAAGTTTCAGTTTTTTTAATTACATGCTAGCATGATAGTTAGTTGTGGTAAAATACACTTGACATAGAAGTTGTTATTTTACCCAGGATCAACTAACTATGGTGCCCAGTGGCATGAGGTGACCTCACATGGCTTAAACCATCTCCACCATCCATCCACAGACCTCTTTTCATCTTCAAACCTAAAGAATCACACTCAGCCAGCAATAATTCTCTACCGCTTTTCCATTCTAGCTCTTTCTAAGCACTACTTTTTCTGTTTCTGTGGTTCATTGTTCTAGGTACTTCATACAAGTTTTCTGTCAACCTGACTGACTTATTTCACTTGAGCATAGTGGTCTCATGGTTCATCATTGTAGCACGTGGCAGAATTCCCTGTCTTTTTAAGGCTGACTATCACTCCACTGCATGTTGGCTGAGCATCTTACATATTTATCTGCTCAGTGGACACTTGAGTTGCTCCTACCCATCATGACTAACACTGCTACAAGCATGGGCAAACAAATCACAGACCTGTTGGTCCTGACTCCAATTCTATTGGATACACAAGCAGAAGTGAACTTTCTGGATCATATAGGGTAATTATTTATTTTTTCAATAATTTCCATGTTGTTTTGTACAGAAGCCAGCACTATTTCATTGTCCCAACATTAGTGCATAAGAATTTCAGGTTTCACCAATACTTATTTTTGTTCCTCTCCTTCTCCCATCCTTCTTTTTCTCCTTTCCTTTCCCTTCCTTCCTTTCTTCCTTTCTTTCTCTTCTTTCCTTCCATCTTTTTTTCATCTTTTCTGACAGTAACTATGATAATTAATCTTCACTGTCAGTGTGGTTGGATTTGGAATCACCCAGGAAACATACCTCTGGACACGTCTGTGAAGCTGTCTCCTGAAAGCTTTAACTAAGCGAGAAGAGAAACCCCACCGTGAATGTGGATGGCAACACCCCATAGGGTGGGGTTCCCAACCAAATAAAAAGGGGAAACAGATGAAACTAGCTGAGCATCAACACCCCCTCACTCTACTGTCTGCTGCCTGGCTGGGAAAGCAAAATGACCAGCTGTCTCATGTGTCCGCCCCAATACATCCCCTGTCATGAACCTAAAGATTAAACCCTTCCTCCCGCTAAGTTGCTTTTAGCCGGGCATTCTGTTACAGCAACGAGGCAAGAGCTAATTCAGTGGCCATCCTAAAAGACATGCCACAGGATACTGTTGTGGTTTCTAACAGGCAATTTTGGTGTGCGGACTCTTACCAGATCTAAAGAAGAAGATAGTCGGGGTATGTAAATAAACTCTTGTCCCTTTCTGCCAGGAAGGGAGAAAAAAAAAATCAACTTGAAGCGAGCGAAAGCCCTGTTCCTATCACTTCTTTCTTTCCTCACCTCCTTTCCAAGGCGGATATAACTCACCAGTGAAGGGACCAAGAGTGATGGGGTTCCCTGGGGTTCCCTGACTTGTCTCATGGTTGGAGGGCTGATACTCATGTATGGCTCAACCGAAAACATGTTTGGAGACATAACTAGACTCTTTTCTCGGTCACTGCTGTTCTCAGACTTGTTTTTGCCTTTGTTTTGAACAACTGAGCCAAAGAATGTATTCAATAACTTTGCGTTATTTAATGAAAAATCTGGAAAGTGATGACACGTCATCTACTATCACTATCCTTGCTTGCATGAAATGAAAACTCAGCCACGCCCCTTGGAAACACACAATAAGGGAGAAAAGTGATTCGATAGAATGAGCCAAGCTATAGGAAAAGCTGGTTGTTTTTTTTTTTTTTTAATAATCTCAAACCATGGCTAGTGTTTAGCCTGCAGATGTTAACCCACCTAAACTCACAAGTCCTCAGGTAGGGGCTGGCCATGAATTTGCCTTCATAAACCACTGTACAGATCTTGCCATGTCTAGAAGCAGATCTGAGTGTCCTCTAAGGGTTAGCCAGCCCGTCCTGTAGTGTCAAGGCCACAGGAAGCATTACTAAAGCCCCTCTTCTAGAGATCTCATCACCCCCTCTGATTTCTCTCCTTTTCTCACTACTGGTTCTGGTCCCATTTTCCAGAGAAAACGGAAAGCTTCTATACAACAAATATCACCATAAAAAAAAAACATATGATTTGGGACCAGCCTGTGAAGTCTGTGTCCTAGCCCCTCCCTCACTGGCTTTCTGATTGACAATACGTTGTTGAACTTCCTGAGCTTCAGTTTATCCATACATAAGGGGCGGGCAGACCTCATCACTGGCCGTGTAAAGTCAATTATTCTGCTAGAAGTTGCGCCTGAGCCCTGCCAAGCCACAGAAAGTGTGCTGGAATTGCTAGAGAGAGTCATCTGCAGAAAGCCCCCCACCCCCGGGACCTGGACTCTTTCCCCCTTTGCCCAGGCCTCATGCCATAAAATCCTAGCAAGCTTTAATCATAGTATCCATGCCTTTTAAGTAAAGAGTATATTTTTGACATAAAATGCTGACCATATAGGAAAGTATCAAGGGTAAAATAATGCATGATCATGTACTTCCCTTCTGTCCTTAGACCTTACTTTTGTGTCGTGTTTGAGTCACAGTTTTAAAAAGAATTTAAGCGTTACGATTTAGAGTCATTTTAATGTTCCCTTCTCCCTTGAAAGCACATGTGGTATCTGTAAGTAATATGAGATAAATTGCAAAGTATTAAACTTTGTGGCCATGATATCATACTGTATTCAGGATAGCTCTGCAGTCAACATATTCACTGAGTATGGGTATCTTTCCTCATTCAATGTTCTATCTTTGAGCTTTGCTCATGCAGAAATACATATACAGGTTTCTGTAGACCCTTTGTCAGCCTAGGGGACTCTTTATTTTCAGTGTGCTGAGTCTGTCAAAGATGAGTATGGTCTTTTCTGTGTCTATGAATGTGTTACTTTTCCATAGCTGGTTGATATGGCGGATTACATTTGCGATTTTCAGTAACGAGTTGCGCTTGTGTTCTTCACGTTACCTTCAGTTGATTGTGAGAAATTAATTTTTCTATTGGTCTGTATTTGATTTACGGATACATTTGTTTCATTTTGTTGTATGTATTGGGATAATGCCGACAACATAAAATGTATTGAAGATGCCCTAGTCTCTACCTTGTCTCCTTTGCTAGACAAAGATTTCCTGAAACACAGCCATTCCCATTCATTTGCATTTTGTCTGTAGCTGTTTTTATATTACAATGACACAGTCTAAAATACTGTCTGTGTCTTTACCGAAAAGGCACATCAGAGCCTGATCCGGCTTCGTGTTCCTCATCTTAGTTACCTGGCCTTTTCTAGGCAATTGTTTATTTCTGTTATTAGGTCTTTCAGATATAAGATTTCCAGTGTGTGTGTGTGTGTGTGTGTGTGTGTGTGTGTGTGTGTGTGTACATGCCCATATAAACATGTGAATGAAGATACACATGCATTGAGTCAGGACAACTTCAGGCACTAGCCATTGCCTTCTATGTTTTCAAAGTCCAGTCTCTTCCTTGCTTATTCCATGCTAGCTAGCCCCCAGCCTCCAGGATCTTCCTCTTTCTACCACCCATC
Source organism: Microtus oregoni (assembly GCF_018167655.1). Lineage (NCBI taxonomy): Eukaryota > Metazoa > Chordata > Mammalia > Rodentia > Cricetidae > Microtus > Microtus oregoni. Next base: position 52,999,286 of record NW_024543064.1, read on the forward strand.
CTCATGCTTGAGAGAGCAAAGATTACAGACCCTCACGCTATGCATCCAGCTTTTTGTGGGTTCTGGAAAATTCAATCTCAGGCCTTTATGTTTAGGTCACAAGTGTTTTTACACACCTGAGCCATCAGCAGCCCCCAACCCCGCCTCTGTTTTTTAAATAGCTTCTATTTCTTAACTGATAACTCCTGTTTCTTTCCCTTGGTCAGAAATACATCTTTCCTTCTCTAAGTTACTCTCAGGTGTCTGTCAAGGGGGTAAGAAATGTAAATAACTCGGTGTTTTTGTGTCAGGAGATAAAAGCATCATGGCCTTCTGCTCTCTTTGCTCTTCACAAGAAATTAATCCCCTCTCCCATTTATCTTTCTACTTCCATCTACCCCATACTAACCATCAAGACCACTGGGCTTGTTTCTTCAGGCCTACCGGCCCAACTGCAGGAGCACCACCGCCGCCACCACCATATCCAAACTCACCTGCCCAATCCCCTATAGAGGACTTACAAGAACAAAAGTCTTGCTATGCACCTGGGTTTCCCTTTACCCACAGGGCCAAATGTCAGCTACTCCACAGGACAGAGATAAAAATAGAGCCTGCCAGGCCTGCCCACAGCTGTAGCTGCTGCTTCCTCTAGCTGTGGGTTCTATTCACACCTGTACTCAGAGACATCACCGGGTTGTCTCTCCCAGGGTGCTGGGCATCTTCACACCCCGCCTTCCTCTCACTTTTGTGTTTGAAATAGCCGGTGGTAACCCCTTCTCGGTCCTACTCTGGAGCGCTATTTCTAAGATTTCAAGGTGAAATAGGAGGCTCCGTCTGAAGATTCATAGCTACTGTGAACCAACACCTGCACCTCTGTTAAGGACTCAGTTCTCCCGTTGACCTCATTTTACAGGCAGTAAATGCTCAGAAATACGGAGTGACTTTCTTAATACATGGGTAGCAAACAGCAGAAGCAGGATTTGAGCTCAGGGGCTTGACAGCCCAGCTGCTGAGCCACAGTCCGTCTGGTTTTGAAGACAATGCTACAGTCTGGGCTGTGTCACATTCTGGCTTTGTGACCCTGAGCGAAGTCCCTCTTCATTCTGAGTCTCCATTTCATCTTTATAAAAGAAGGTGGCAGGAGACGATGGATTCTCCTTGTGAGAATACATGGACACCCTCTGACGTGTCCACAAGGCCGAACCCTGGCTCTCTGACAAGCATCCCCAAGTCAGAACACTGACGATCCTTTCTCTTCTCACTAGCATTTTTACACCAGTCTCCAGATGAGCACACACCTCTGTCAGGTGTGCTGTCTGGACTTATTTCTGGCTTCTCCATCTCATCCTGGACCCAAAAACCCATTAGGAGAAGTGAGATGGCAAATCCAAACATGATTTTCTCATGGAATCACACTCAATTCGCTTCTTTCCTGATGGACCACGAGTCAGTCCATGTCCGACTCTTCATCACAATGTCCCTGTATATCCAATAGGAAGAGTGTTGTAAGGAGACAGAGGCCCCTTCCATGCCTAACCCGTTCTACAGTGGGGCATTGCCCGAGGGAGAGCTAGTTGGTAAAAGTGAGCCATCAAACAAAGCCCCATTCTCCAGGGAGACCCTGCCCTAAGTAAATTCGGGGTGCCTGTTTTGGAATCACTGGCTATTTTCCCAAGTTCAAAGGCAGACTCTGATGCAAGTTCCCCAAAAAGCAGGGTCTTATCTTTGAGGAGAGAAGGAGAGGGGAAAATAAGAGCCATGTGAGGACCTTCTGCTGAGTGCAGAAGCTTGGTGCTCTTCAGCGTAGCCCACCCTCCTCTGTTAAGTGTGCTCATAAGCATTGATCCTAACCTCTCTGGGTGCAGAGTTGTTCCAGATTTTATTGCTGTTCTCGAAACTTGAATGCTGGCCCTGACGGGGAGCTCACTGCTTTCCAGATGCATGCATGTTACAATCTAACACCCACTAAGCATCTGCAGCTTCCAGTATCCTCCAAGCTTTGCCATCCCAGCAGCCTCTCTCCATAGTGTTTCTCGGCCCTTTCAGTCACCTATGAAAGGCAGTTCACATCTCCATCGCTGTTGCTAAAACAACCCCCATAGAAAGTTCTCTGTGACTACCCAACTCTATGAGGCCAGAGCATTTCCATTCCCCGAGCTCCGTTCATATGGGAATACTAAACAACTTTATGTTTTACCAATTGGTCACTGTTACCGGAGGTCCTCCCACTCCTCCAGCCTATCACCGCTGAGAGACCAGCCCGGACTTGATTCCAGTTTCTCAGGAGCAAGGACTGTCCCTCTTAACATTTGTGCTTCTAGCCCCTCAGCCAGGTCGGGTACCATGGGAAAAGTCATGGCTAGAGAGGGCGGAGCAAAGATGCCCTAGACTATGGAGCTGAGGAAGAACCATCAGAAGTGTAGCCATAATCGGAGCTCCCAGCGGTTCTCAACCAGTGGGTCGCAGCCCTTTTCAGAGAGTCAAATGGACCCTTTCAACAGGGGTCACTTAAGGCAATGGATTGCTTGCCCACATGTCCACTTAAGGCTCTTCCCACAATCACAAACAGTGTTGACCATGACTCCAGCAGTCACCTGGTTAATACTAGGCTTGTTTTCTAGAACACCTACAAATGGATCTATGTGGAGGGCCTGGGTTGCTCGTCTCGATTTGTGACAACCCAGAAGAGACACCCAAACCACAGAGCCCCGTAGCTCTATCTTGTTCAGCTTCTGTGTCTTCCCGGTCCTTCTCTAGTCCCCTGCCTCTCGACAGGTGGCTCTCAAGAGCATTTGCCTATGACCTGTCCACAGGCAAATATCTGCACTGAGTCTGCTCCTCAGACGTAAGACAACCGGTTCCATGCATCGCTCTGCCCCAGGGTCTGGGTCACCTGAAAGCTAGCTGGCCATGAGACTCCTCGCTGAGCTTGGAAGGGAACTGAGAGCATGTGGCACATAGGAGTGAGACGCAAGGGCTGCATTCTTGGGTTGAGTATAGTAAAAGAAAAGGTACCCATAGCTGCAGGGCTTCAGGGTATCAGATATTGGAGAGGTGAAGGGAAAGAAGGAAGGAAGGAAGGAAGGAAGGAAGGAAGGAAGGAAGGGCAAAACTATTGAATAAGATGACTACTGAAATAATAAATAAATAAATAAATAAATAAACCAGTCACCACTAGTTTCAGACTAAATGTGGAAGTCAGAGGGCCTCCTTGGCAGCACGCCAAGAACTGATTTCCTGCAAGGAGACAAGGAAAAGCTGCGGACTGAGCCTAGAACTTGCTCATCAAGGTATCACAATTTAGAGAATTAGAGATCAGATCAGATTCTTTGGCTTTATGGGGGTGAATCTAGCCAAACATGACCATTTGCTGAGTCTTTTTCAATTATTCTTCCTTTCTCTTTCCCACTTTGCGTATTTTACTTATTGTAGGCATGCAGCGTGATCTGCATGATCCCTACGGTCATCCTACTGCTGTGTCTCAGGGGGCCTCGCTAGCTGTTAAATATGATGCCGAAGAACACGCTCTCCACGTTCCGACATCTGTTCCTGCTCTCCTCCTGCACCTTCGGAACCTGTTTCCAACACACTCTTGGCTTCTGTCACTCAGGTTGGTGAAGTCCTTTGCTTCTTTAGGGTCTAGTCCCTTCCTTGACAGGTTATGTTGTATTTGGTCTCATGACTTAAGGGAGATGTAGCAATGTTCTTTGCCAGGTTGAGCTTCCCTCATCATCTTTAAACAAGATGAAAGAGTTATCCTGAAACAGAGAAGATCAGCTTCTGCTGCCGGGAGAAACAGACAGAACCAGATCAAGATTGGCAGGTTCTCAAATTCTCAGGACTTCAAACCCAATGTCCTCTCCCCACGCCTCTCAAGCAGGGTCTTAGCCTTAGCGATGCCATGGTGGAAATTCTTTAATCTCTAATTCTCTAAATTCTGATACCCTGATGAGCAAGTTCTAGGCTCAGTCCGCAGCTTTTCCTTGTCTCCTTGCAGGAAATCAGTTCTTGGCGTGCTGCCAAGGAGGCCCTCTGCCTTCCACATTTAGTAAAGATGCTCTGAACATACCTGGAGCATAGGGGACAGTGCTGAACTTGTAACATAGCTAGTCCTGCTCCATAAGACTATGTGTGGAATACTGTGATTGCCGAATAGTGATTCTGATTTCTAAAAACACAGGACCCAGATGGATGCATCTCAATGGACACAACTCTTTTAAAATGGCTCAGTGGAAGACTCCAGATATCCACCAATCAAGGAAGAAAAATCAAGATACGTGGAGTCACACAGACCTGGATTTAGGTCTGGATATGATGTAATTTCTCTTAGAGCCTGTAAGAACTTGGGAAAATGTTCTAAGATCTTTGGGTGCTAATTAGCTCACCCGTAAAACTCAGATGGTGATATGCTCTCCATTTACATTAAGGTGAGACACAAACAAAATGCCTAGTTCAGTAAATGAATTGAAAATGCTCCAAAAATAACTTTCTTCTCACATGTTTCTGTTAGGCTCAGCCAACTCCTTTATATGAAGAAAAATAAGAAAAGGTGTCTTCCTCCTTCTCCCTGTACTTGTTCTTTCTCTGGATTATTTACTGGGCAGAGCTGGAGCAACTGTTCCAAGCCACTCCTTTTCCCCAATGGCTCTTAAAGCCTTGACTGTTTTCACATGCTCTCTGCAGCTATCTGGGGTGAGGACCTGCTCCTTTAGGGGATGTAGAAGATCGTAACTTTGGTTCTGAAATTGCTAAGAGTGCTAGAACCACTGCCACATCTCTGGAACAGGCTTTTATCTTTAGGACATGATAGATGGTCTTGAAGAATTGACCCTCGTAGGGATGCCTGAACAACACACTCCAAATTAAATAGGAAAGAAGATTGATGTTGTTGAGAAACACAATGGTGATCTCCTCCAGAAAATCATCAAGCAGTACATTATGTTTTCTGTGTGTCAGACACAGACACTGGGCAGTGTGTCAGGGAGATATAAAATTATATCTAACAAACAAAACAAAACCAAAAAAAAAAAACCAGAAGCATTATTTCTGGCTGAAGAGAGAAATGAGCTTAGCAGAGAGACTGTGGAAAGATGTGCAAAGGCATGATTATGAAAACACAAAGTACCATTCAGAACACAAAGAGCAGCACCAAAATTCAACAGAATGATTATAGCAACACACATATTGTAATAATAACTGTAAATATAAATGGACTCAAATCTCCAATAAAAAGACACAGACTGTCCAAATGGATCAAGAAACAAAATCTAGCTGTTTATGAGAAACACATCTTAGTTTTATATGGGCACTGCCTTAAAGCAAAAGGATGAACAAAGTTACTGCAGTCCAATGGGACCAGGAAGTAAACAGGTTTTGTTATTTTAATACCTGACAAAACAGAGACTTGATGCTAAAACTAATCACAATATATAAAGAGGCACGCTTCATTTTACAAAAGGAGACATTAACCAAGAAGACAATACTATCCTAAACATTTATGCACGGAACTCTGAAACACCTAATTTCATTTAAAAAGTACTTTTGAATTTAATACACAGATTTATTGTGAATGGTTTCAGTCCCTCACTTTCTCTAACAGAAAGGTCATCTGAGCAAAAGTAAACAGAAAAGCATCAAAATTAATTGACATCATATATCAAATGAACTTAGCGGCTATGTATAGAACATTCCACCCAAACTCTGAACAGACATTCTACTTAGCATAAAAAAAAACTTTTCTAAAATTGAACACATCCTGGGACATAAAACAAATCTTTATAAATTCAAAAACAATGAAATAACCCCCTATGTTCTATCTGATTACAATGCTATACAATTAAAGTTGACAGAGGGAAAATCTCTTGTTAATACCCAAGTCATAGCAACTAAGCAACTCATTACTCAATAATGAATGGATCAAAGAAGAAAGCAAGAAAGAAATTTAAAAAAAAACTGAAACTAAATGAAAATGAAACCGCAATACAATTAAAACTCTAAGACACACTGAAAGAAGTCCTACGAGGGAAACTTATAGCGCTAAGTGCTATAAGTTTCTAAAAGAAATAGAAAGAACACAAACAAATGGCTAAATGATACAAGTCAAAGAGCCAAAAAAAACAAAAAACAGAAACAAAAACCAAGAACAAACCAAATCCAAACCCAATCAATGGAAATAAATAATAAAAAACAACAGATATCAATGAAACAGAAACAAAAAATAATACAAAGAATCCATGACTATAAGAGCTGACTCTTCGATAAGATTAAACAATACTGACAAATTGTTGACCCAACTAATCCTAAGAAATAGAGGAACCAAATTAGCAGAATTAGAATTGAACAGAGAAACATTACAACAGACTCTAAAAAAAATTCAGAATATTTTAATGGAATATTTTAAAAGCCTGTACTCTATTAAGCTGGAAAGCCTAAAAGAAATGGATGAGTTTCTAAATTCAGCTAAACCACCAAAATTAAACCCAGAATAAGTCAACAACACAAATAGATTCATAACAAATGAGGAGATTAAAATAGTAATAAAAATCCTTCCAGCCTAAAAACATGCCCTGAGCCAGATGAATTCATAACAGAAGTATACCAGATTTTCAATGATTTACAGTCAATATTTTTTCCTAAACCATTCCAGCAAAGTGGAATAGAAGGCATGCTCCCAAACTCTTCCTATGAAACCAGTATCACTCTAACACCAAAACCAGGTAAAGACACAACAAAAAAGAAAGAAGGAAGGAAAAAAGGAAGGAGAAAAGAAAACTAGAGGCCAATATTCCCAATGAATTTAGGCTTAAAAATGCTAAATAAAATACTTCAAACAGAAGACAGACATACATCAGAAAGATTATGCATGATGAAAAAGTTGTCTTTATCCATGAACTACATGGGTAGTTCAATATGCACAAATCATTAAATGCAATAAGCCAACATAAATAGAGTTAATATCAGATCATCTCAATAGCTGAAGAAAAAATCTTCAAAATTCAACATGACTTCTTGATAAAAGTCCTAGAGAATGTAGGGAAAGAGGGAATATATCTCCACATAATAAAAGCTGTTTATACGAAACCATTAGTCAACTTTATTTTAAATGGAAAAAAAGTTTGAAGCAATTCCACTGAAGTCAGGAAAAGACAGCAATGCCCACTAGCTGAAACAAAAGGAAAGAGAAAGAAATTAAGGGGATAAAAACAGAAAAAGAACACTTCAAATCATCCCTGTTAGCTAGTGACAGAATATAACACATTAGAGAGCCAAAAAAATTCTACCCGAAAACTTCTAGAAAAGATAAATTCAGCAACATGGAAAGGTACAGAATCAATTTGCACAAATCCATAGCTTTTCTATACACCAACAAACATGCAAAGAAGGAACCCACTTACACATTCCCACTCACAAGAGTCTCAAAGAAAAAAATCTGGAATAAACCTAACGATAGAAGTAAAGGACTTCCACAATCGAAAACTTTAAACTTCTGAAGGAAAAGATCAAAACACTAGAAAATTGAAAGACATCTAATGCTCATGGGTTGGTAGAATTAACATGGTGAAATGATTATTTTACCAAAATCTGTTTACTAACTCATTACAAATCCAATCAAAACTCCCTGTCACCACCACAGAAGCAGTAAAACTATCCTAAAATTCACATGAAACTTCGAAAGTTCCTAGATAGCAAAAACAACCAATGTTGGAGAGATTGCCAGTATAGACCTTAAGATACTACAGAGGTAATTTGCTACCCACATAAAAAACAGATATATAAACCAAGAAAAGAAATCAAATACCAAAGTATGAGTCTACACACCTTCATAGTTGGCAAAGATAGATACCAAAAGCATAAGCTGAGGAAGAGAAAGTATCTTCAACAAATGATCGGAAAATGGGATGTTCAGAAGCAGAAGAAGGAAATTAGACCGTGTCTGTCACCTTGGACAAAAACTAACTCCAAATGGATCAAAGACCTAAACATGAAACCTGAAACACTGAAATTACTAGGAAACAAAACAAAAACAAATAAACAAACAAAAACCATACACAGAATCTTACAGGTATATAACCTTACAGAATATGGGTTTAGGAAGAGACTTTCTGAATAGGAACTTCCAACAATTGACAAGTTGAACTTTATAAAACTACAAAGCTTCTAAACAGCCAAAAAAAAAAAAAAACAGTTGAAGAGGACACCCACAGAATGAGAGAGAATATTTACCTGCTATACATCTGACAGAAGAGAAATACCCAGAATATACAAATAACTTTTTAAAAAAAAAAAAGTCAGAAAAACAAAAGACACATGAAAAATGGGCCTGAGACATAAAAACAGTTCTTAAAATAAAAGAAAAAATGGCTAAAAAAATAGCTCAAAAACTCTTCATCATCCCTAGCAACTAGGGAGATGGAAAACAATGTGAAGATTTCATCTTACAGCAGTCAGAATGGTAAAGGCCAACACAAATAAACTGACAAAAAATGCTGGAAGGGATGTGCCAAAGGAGAAGCTCTCACTCGCTGTTGCTGGGATGTTAAAATGGGCAGTCGCTATGGAAAGAAGTGTGGAGCTTCTCAAAAAGCTAAGACAAATCTACCGTATGCTCCCTCTGTGCCACTCCTTGGTATATGCCCAAAGATTCACAAACATCCACAGATATTTGCTCGGCCATGTTTACTACTACTCTAGCCACGTTAGTTAGGAAATGGAAACAACCTAACTGTCCTTCAACCAGTGAATAGATAACGAAAATGTGGTATCATGAACTTTACAGGTAAATGGGTTGATCATATTGAGTGTCAGAACCAGAGCCAGAAAGACACCTGTCTCTTGTTCTCGCTCACAATCATCAGAGACAAGTACATAGCCTGTAGTAACTACATAAACCAGGAGAGTAAAATGGGACCATTGACAGCATAGGGGTGTTGGAAAGCCATAGAGAGGAAGATGGTAGGATACAAGAGATCTGGTCAGGGAAATGGAAAGAGAGGTTCTTTAACAATGGGGGAGAGATGTTAATACAGAAGGAGGGATGAGGGTAAAATAAGAATAAAAATGTCTGAAGAAGTCATAAGGAGGGGTGTATGGAAAGGCTTGGAGAGAGAAAAGGAAAGTGAGAAATATTGAAATTATGATCTCAAAAAGAAAAAAAAATAATAAGAGACTTTTCAAAGGCAAAAACCTGTTTTCAATTTCTTTGTGATTCCCCAAAGTAAGTTAGCATAATGTGTATTTGATAGCTGTTCCCAGTGAACAGTCACCTCTGTAGATGTATCCCTCTTATCTTTCCTTTTCAAGAAAAAATATACCAGAGTAATGGAAGTTTAAAAAAATAAAGGAACCTTTACCTAACATGTCAGCAGCTGCAACCACTACCCAATAATAGCAACAGCTCACAAGTGTTTCCTCTTCTCTCCAAGCACCTTCTACATCCCTGAGAAGGGAAGAGAGTAAGTGAAGCTGTGTTCCCAGAGCACCCTGGGGACAGCCCTGGGAGACTTTCCCAGTGAAAGGTACCCAATGTTTGAGGATCAAATGACCTCTGAGAAAACAGGCTCAGAAAGGTGGATGACTTACCCAAAGTCCCAAGAAGGAAAAGTCCTAGCATAGAAACCGAGTCATAAAAAAACCTTTGTCATCATACCAGGGGCCTACAGGAAGAAATCTTTGCCCATAACATAGACAACCCTGCTGTGAGACACTGCAGCTGAGAAGCGAGTCTGACCATGTGGGTACCCATCTCCCAGACTCTCCTTCTAAACGAATCCTAGCCTTTCTGTACTTATGGTCTCTTCATCCCCCTCGGCCCCATTTCACTTCCTCTATTCCTGCACAAAACCTCATACAGTCCTCAAGGGTCAGCAGACTGTGACCAAGTGAACAACCTTTCTTCTCTGCTGTAACAGTACATACATGTCAGTATACAGATGCCTTCTCTATAGTGTGAGCCTCTTGAGGACAAGGGATTTTGTCTTATTTATCTTTATACCACCGTACTCAGAATAGTAGACTCAGAAGACTGCGGGTATCTCACTGAAATCTGTTGACCGAGGGTGCATTAATCCTTGTCCTGGCCTCTTAATGAGAGACCTAATCCCCTAAAAGACCTTTGCCTTCCCTGGCTTGCAATGGAAGGTCCTCGTAGATCAGCTTCTGAGAGGAAAATATAAACTGTTTATTCTCCCCCCTTATTGTCAAGCTTAGAAGTGGGACAATAGATTGCTAAGGCAGATGGGGTGACTTAAATAGTAAACACGTTTCTCATTGCCCTGGAAGCTAGAGGTTTAAAAATGAAGGTTTCTTTTGAGGTCTTTCTTATCTTCTGAGGGCCTTCACAATGTCTTTATATAAAGTGGGGTGAAGGGCGGGGAGTGTGCTTCTCTGTATTAAGACTTCTGCACAGTGGCTTAGATTCACACTCACAACATCATTTTAACCCTGTCATCACCTGTGACATGCTGTCCAAATATAATAACAATGTAAGACACTGGAAGTTGAGTCTTTAATAACACTGAGTTCTGGAAAGGGACACAGACTCAGCCCATAGAGGGTGATAACCACTTCCCACTTTTGCAAGTCTCTGCGTGTTGGTCCCTAAGCCTGTCCATGCCTCTGCAATTGTGCCTTCATGAATTCTATTTATTGTGAAGCCTATGCAATCATGCTGGACGCCCTCTGGCAGATTTCTCATGGAAACAGGTGAGCGCCACCATGAAAATCTTCAAGCATTATTTAATTCCTCAACCAGCAAAGCAGAGCCCATGCCAAGTTCTGTGAAAATCAAATGCTGGGTCCTTCCTCTTCCATGCTATTGTCTCCACCTGGCAAATGGGACACTGGGACCCTTAAAGAAGCTGTTTCACATACATGAGCCTTGGGTATGGACCGTTGTTAAAAAGTGAGTTCTAAATCAAGAGATTTCAGTGCAAGCTACACAGAGAGAAAGGCTCCAAAAGACACCCCTAGGAGCTAGTATGGGGCAGGGGAGAGGGGGGTAGGGTATGCTTTGATGGCCTCAGTCAAGAGAGACTCTAGTCAGGCTAAGTTCTGGGCCGAGAGAGAGCCTCTTTTCTGCTCTGTAGTAAGAATGACAACTTCACAGGCTTGCTGGGTATCTATGAAAACCAGTGCAGCCAGGGATCCTGGATACATTTATTTATAATGATGTTGACATAGAAAAGACCAGTACATTCACGCAGAAGTCATGCTTCCTGTTTCTATAAACATCTTCAGTGTGAGCAAAGGCTTCAGAGGGTCCGTGGGTACCATTTAACATCTGCTCTGTGCCAACCCAAATCCAGCCTGAATACCATCCCAATGAAATCATGAAGATCATTGATTCAGGGTGCCAAGGCCTGGCAAGCAGGATGGATTCCAAGGCCCCTGTGTCTAGTTAGCCTTTAACTTAGGGAGCAGTGAGGGCCAACTTGACTCGGGGGTGCACCACAACGAGTCTGAGTTTTGGCATTAGACCCTGAGGGATCATAGCTGGCACAGGACCTTGTTGGTGACTGAATTAGGCCCTAGTCTCCTCTTCCTTAAAACTAGGTTAGTGAGGCCACCTTCAGAGGCTGCTGGGCAGCAAGGCCTAAGCAAGGGCAAGTGCTTGCTAACTGGTATCTTTTTTTTTTTTGGTTTTTTTTTTTTTTTTTTTTTTTCGAGACAGGGTTTCTCCATGGTTTTGGAGCCTGTCCTGGAACTAGCTCTTGTAGTAGACCAGGCTGGTCTCGAACTCACAGAGATCCGCCTGCCTCTGCCTACCAAGTGCTGGGATTAAAGGCGTGTGCCACCACCGCCCGGCGCTAACTGGTATCTTAAGGCCCCTTTCTCTAAGTGCCTTCATGCTTCTAAAAGGGTTTTCTTGTTATTGTTGTTGTTTTTCTTGTAATTTTTAAATGGTCTCCAAATTGACAGACATTGAGCAAGTCACCAAAGTTACATTGAAAAACTTTGCCACTTCCTTGAAATCACTGAGCACTGCCCCAACCCCACGTCCTGGTTAATTTTATGTTAACTTGACACAAGCTAGAGTCATTTTGGAAGAGGGAATCTCAGTCGAGAAAATGTCTTCACCATATTGGCAAGATCATAGGGCATTTTGTTGATTAATGATTGACGTGGGAGGGCCCAGCTCACTGCGGGTGGAACCACCCTGGCCTGGCCCTGGGAACACTAAGAAAGAGGTTGTGTAAGCCACAAAGAGCAAACGAGTAAGCAGCTCACCTTCATGGTTTCTGTTTCAGTTTCTTTCATTATATTCCTGTCCTGACTTCCTGGACAACAGACTGTGATGTGAAACCATGAACTTGAAATAAATCCTTCCTCCCCCCAGTTGCCATGGTGGTATTTCTCTACAGCAGTGCAGACTCTAGACATCGAGTACGGAGTTCAATGTCTTTCTTTTCTTGCTTGTTTCTCTAGGATGTTGTTCCCATGACTACTTATAAGTCAAGTGAGTGGTTTACCTACACAGTCTCAATAATTATGAAAAAAAAATCAACAGTAGCCAGGCACCAAGAGAAGTTAGGTCACCGTCCATAACACTGCTCTATAGGGGATTGAATTGGCTCACAGGTCATAGCGGATCTTTGGCAGTTTTGAAGAAAAATCATCGTCCTAGCCGAGTTCTCACAAGCTTTTGAAACTGGCTTTTCACAAGCCTCACACCCCTCCCCATCCCCCGCCACCACTCACTACCCCATCTTCCCCCCCCCACACACACACACACCTGTTCCAAAAGGCCACTTTCCAGAGCAGCAGGAAGCATGCTGGCTATCACTTCCAGCATGGTGGACTCAGAATACCTGACTTTGGCTGGACCCCAACTGCCTGCTTCCACGTGCGCCTTGCACAGTCATCTCCCACACTTGGCTTTTTCATCAGTGAGAAGGAAGCGTCCATTCAGTGCTAACTTCCTCTGGGAGCTGAAGACCCACCGAGAATAGGAGTGTTGGAGGACTCTGGCTACAGAGCATCACCTTAACAGGACGAAGAAACGGTTGCTTATTTCTAAACCCAAACCTCAGCCTCACTCTACTTCCATCGAGGACCCAGCCTCATCCATTTAGATTTCCCCTCATCTGCCACACACTCTCCTAGCTCTGGCTGTTTAGGTACACGATGATCATTTGTATTTAAAATCTGTTCATTTGAGTATTTCTTAAGATAGTTTAAAAAATAGGTATGCTTGTTTGGTTACATGTATGTATGTACACATATGTGAGTCTTACGCTCTGTGAAAACCGGAGGAAGTTCTGGAATTTCTTGGAACTTTAGTTAGAGATGTTGTGAGCTGCCGCGTGGGTGTTGGGAACTGTACCCGTACCCTGTGCAAAAGATGCCACTGCTCTAAACCACTGAGCCGTGTCTGAAGGTCTCAGGGTGTTTCAACATCTTATTCTAAAATAATCTTAACTTATAGAAATGTCACAGAGCTTCCACACATAAAAATTAAATGTATCATTAATTAGATTTCCAGAATGTTGAAAACATTTTACCGGCCTGCCATGCTCTCTCAACGTTTTAATTTCCAGCCTTCAAGCCCTCTTCTCAAAGGTCGCCTTCGGAAGCACATGGCCCCACCCCATGGTACCATTCCAGTTGCACTCTTCTGCCCAACCCTGAACTCCAGATGCTATTTTTCTTGGCTCTTTGTTGCTGGTTCCCACCCTGCCTCCCCCACTAGGGTGGAAGCCTTAGCCAAGTACTGGCGTTGTGTCCCTCAGTCTGTTCGCCGCAGGATCCTCAGGACACAGAGCAGGACTGCAGGGCATTGGCACTGAGTCATAGCTAAGAGGATTAGGGAGCTGCTGCCTCTGGATGGGCAGGAAGGAGCTTGGGAGCACATGATGCGGTCTCTGCAACCAAGATGCTCCCTTCCTCCACAATCCAGAATTTGCCCTGGAAGGGGATTATTTAGAGCCCAGCTAACATTTGGATGTAGCTCCTCTAGAAAGAGGGAAAAAAAAAACTACACCAACATGGGTGCTCATACGGAGAGGGAGAATGGCCAGCTTGGTGCTTTATAAGTGGCCATGTGGCCACACAGCCTTGTGCACACACTGGTTCTGCCACTCATCGCTGTGCGAGCTTACAGGACTGCACAGACCTCAACTCCCTGTGAGAAAACAGAGGCAGTAAAAATACCTTGCTCATATGCTTGACACATGAGTAAAGGTGTTATTATATTTTACACGCTTAGAGCTATGCTTGATACACAGTAAGTGTCCAATAAACGTCATCATAATATATACTTACTTAATTGGGACCAGAGAGTTCCTACTATTGTGTAGCCTTTTTCTGCTTAACATAGTATCATTTTTATAGATAGTCTTCACCATATGATTGTTAATGGCTTTTAATTTAATGATTGTTCATACTTTTCTGGTAAATAGATATATTGTTAGTATCCTCACTTGTTCCACTGGTAGATATTGATACTGTTTCCTTGTTTTCTTACTATCAGTGTTACACTGGCCATCCCTGAGCACACGTCATGAGACATGTTAGCAATTGTTTCTTCTCATTGTTTTCTTAGAGATGGAATTACTGGGGCAAAGGCTATGCATGTTTTCTGAGCTGGGATACAGTTTCCCGGTGTCTAAGACAGGTTGTCCTGGCAGAGGTGTTTCCTCCTAGACTCAAGTTCAGAGGTCAGGGCGAGTCCTAATCTTGGCCACTTCCCTGCTGTCCTGTCTCCCAATGCCAGCCAGCCTCTGGCCCGTGTGTCAGAAACAGCCGCCACAGGTTCCCAAAGTCCTGTTTACTAAGCTTCGGGAAGGCTCAGCGTATTCTTGCTCCAAAGAACATCAAGTTTCATCTATGAGAATGAAAGCAAGCACAAGCCGCCTGCATGTTGTTCCCCAGCTGCCTTAACCTCTGCCTGAGGCACAGAGGGTCTGGTTCTCTGGAAACCCTTTAAATTGTGACTTTTCCATCCACCTCTGTTACCAGAAGAAATGCTTAGGTCAAGAACTGCCTCTCTCAAGACTAGTCAACCCCACTTTACTGTTATGTGGGAAATCTGTTAGATGGCCTCAGCAGAGCTGCATCCAGCTCCACCCTACTCGTGAGCCCCTCCGTCCTCAGCTGAAGCCAGGAGTAAAGCCATAATCCCAGCACCAGCCACTCAGCACAGAATGGATTGTGCTCTTGAAGGGACCCTGTGCTGCTGCACTGGGAAGTGGAGTCTGTGGGTTGGTTTCATTGTCTAGGCTGTGGGCTGGGATGTGAGTGCCATTTCCATGTCCCCAAGAGAAGGGAGGCCACTCATGTTCTTATGAAGAGCTAAAGAGCCCTTCCACATCCTCTTTCTACTTCCCTAAAAGAAGGATTGATGATTCCTGGGCGGGGAGAGGGAATCAGGGCTGAAACTCAAGTCAAAAAGGGACCAAGCAGTAGCCATTCTGCAAAGTGTAAAACAAACCATGGTGGTAGCTGTCTCCAACAGTGGGGATCTTCATTCCTCTCCCGTGCAGCACCACAGTCTCGGAAGGCAGGACCTCGCAAAGCAAGCTTCCTAGGAAAAGTCAACGTTGAACTGCCAGGAAGTATGCCTGTGGCCTGCGGAGAAAGACTGCTGCCTTTGAATGAAGTCCAGCAGGAAGACATGCAGGGTTGGGAGCAGATGGGTTAATGCATGTGCAATTGGCAGAGCTTCCTTTAATGCAAACCCTACAGGACAGGACTGGAGAGATGACTCAAAGGTTAAGAGCATGAGGTGTTCTTCCAGAGGATCCGGGTTCAATTCTCAGCACCCACATGGCAGCTAAAAAAACTGTCTACCTTTCCAATTTCAGGAAATCCGGTGTATTCTTTTGGCCTCATGCACTCACTTGGTGCATACAGACTTACATTCAGACAAATACCCAAACACATAACAAGAAAATAAATCTTCACGCACACACACACACACCATTCCCTCTGCCATGGCAGCTAATTAAATAAGATCACACATGGGGGTGGACCTCAACAGAACCTACACTCATTGGGGTTATACTGCTATTTGACATGGCTGTGTGGACATTTTGCTGGTGTCTTCCTCAGAAGGGACTTGTGTAGTGAGGTTTCCTAAAGGTCAAGCTCCTTATAGCACCTTTGGACCTGAGACATGTTAGCTCTGAAACCAGAGACAGACCCTTATCTAAACTCTATTTCTTAAGAGCCCCCAGGTTCTGGGGCCACCCTACCCTTTATAACTAAAAGGAGACTTTCCCTCAAACTGGAGAAGTCTGCTTTGGAAACCCAAATAAATGTGTTACTTTGCACCATAGTGTCGTAAAAACACCCTGGCTGCTCCACACTCAGGAGACAAATTTATTTTTAAAATCCCAACAAACAATAGATCCCTTCTGAGGCTCAGTTTCCCTGCCTTGCACAAAAGGGTGATAAAGCCTACCTTGCTGGTTATACACACTAATGTGTGTAGGGTCCTGGCATGGAGAGCGCGCATATTTCCTGAGCATTCTCTTGGTACCTGTCTTGATTAGGGTTTCTACGGCTGTGGGGAGACTCCAAAACCAAGGCAATTCTTACAAGGAACACACTTAACTGAGGGCACTTGCTTACAGTTTCATTGGCTCAGTCCTTTACCATCATGGCGAGGTGCATGGTGGCATGCAGGCAACACAGTACTGGAGGAGTAGCTGAGAGTCCTAAATCTTGTAGACATCAGGAAGTTGACCGACACACTGGGCGACATCCTGAGCCCAGGAAACCTCAAAGCCCACTTCCGTAGGAGCACATATCCTCCAACAAGGCTGTGCCCACCCCAACAAAGCCACACCTCCTAATAATGTCACTCTCTATGAGATTATGAGGGGCAATTACATTCAGACTCTAAAGAGGAAGATCAATCAATTAAACCAGCCCCATCCTCCAGGGCCTCAACTGAACCGTGCAAAGCAGGGACGGATGGACCTAGAAGTTGTTAGCTCACTGGCAAGAGGCTCACAGGCTCCCTTGGCCCAAGGTTTCAGGCACAGGAAGTTCCAGATGTCTTTCGGTACCATGTGTGATAACGTGGGAGAGGTGTATGTGATGCTACCCTGAGAGCCTTGGCCACCCTCGGAGGGAATATTTGAGAGAACAAGGGAATAACTAACTGAAATGAGGCCACAGTTGACACATAAGGGCCACGGGTCAAAATGTCCTGTTTCTGCCCTGGATCTGAGCCATTGGTAAAAATTTTCTCCTAATTTCCTGAGAGGCCACTTGTGATCCCTTCCTCTTTGCAAGACGCTGACCTCAAGGTCCAAGTGCAGGGCTGGGGTGCTTCCCCTTCCACTTAATTCTCCTGAATTCTATTTAAATGAGCATCTTCATACTCAGAGGAAATTCAAACCACTTCCTCCCTGCTCCTAGAGAGTTTTGAAATAACCACCCTTCCGAATGTCTACCCAATTGTGAAGAGTTATTATCCCTTGATTGAAGATAGTTCCACAGCACTTTTCCTGGATCCTATGCTGATCCAGGTCATTGAGACTGTCAAGAAATTCCCAGAGTACCTCCCTTTCATTGTTTGTGCTTTACTTGATGTTAACGTCCTTCGACCGACTGGAGTCTGATGCCAAGTCGATGGCCTCGCTCCAGTGACATGTGTCCTGATCCCAGTCTCTTACACCTGGATGGCTGTTCTCACTTTCTTCTTCCTATGACAATGAAGGCATCGACAGAGGGAGTCTGGATGGAGAGCCAGGAGGCCTCAGTCTACCAGCAGTGTGTGTATCCCCAGGGTTGAGCTCTACATCCATGCATTCATGTATAATTATCTCAGGTTGGGCCATACCAACTCAGGGTCTCAGAAGGCTCAACCTGTCCCCTGCTCATGTTCTTGCTAGTGAAGACTCCATTTCCTACTCATCAGAGCCTAAAATATAAATATCAGTACTTCTCTTTAAGTCCATCATTCAAGGTGTTTTTGTACTGACCAGGCTCTATGTGAACTTCCAAATAAATTAAATAAGTAACACAGGGGGATGGGGAATAACTCAGGTGATAATGTGCTACTCTCAAAAGCCTGAGGACTGAAGTTCAATTCCCAGAATCTACACTTTTCAAAAACCGTGTGTGTGTGTGTGTGTGTGTGTGTGTGTGTGTGTGTGTGTGTGATTTCACTTCTAAAGAGTCAGACACAGAGGGATCCAGGGGACTCTCTGGGCAGCCAACCTAGTCTTGCTGGTCAGTCTCAGGTCAGTATGAGACTGTATCTCAAAATAGATTGATAGTGCTGAGGAATGTTACCAGAAGTTGTTCTCAGGTCTTCATATACACATAAACATGTGTACCTACACGTGCACAAACATGTACATGCGTATACACAAAAATAGACAGACAGATAGATAAAATACCTCAGTACTTCCAGCACACAAATGAAACCTATGATGCGTAGAAAATCCTGAGAAAGGGCATAAATGGTAGGAAAGAAAACAGGCACTCAGGAGTTTTGCCTTGGATGAATGTGGGTTCACACTAAGTCTTGACCAGTAAGTAGATTTGAGGAGGAAAAGAAAAAGTCTTCCAAGAAGGGAACAGTATTGCGAAGGCCAAGATCTGATTCAATAGCCTAGAATAATCCAACACAGTTGTTGTGCGGTGTTTATGGATGAGGACCAAAAGATGTAGAACATGTACAGAGAGAGCAGGTACAGATTTCCCTGGACCTTGACCTCCCTCTGCAGAAAGAATCTGCTGGAACTTCCAGTGCCATCTGATATCAAGGACCTCACCAAACACAAGACCTTAGTACAGTTTGTTTTGAACCTCAGGCTCTTTGTGAGTTTTGCGGCAGAATTTCTGACTAAGACTCGAAAATGGTCTTCAAGCTAAGACAAATATTTAGAGTTTCACGAACCAAGCCTACAAATTTGGAGCCACGTGGAAATCAAATGTCAGATGTGCAACTTTGCTTTCCCTAATTTAAAACAGACGTTGTTTTCTGGTGGAAGACAGATTGACATCCCCCTGCCTTCTCAATAACATGGTGAAAACCACTTCTGAAGAGCCAATGTTTTATGTTATAGACAACCAAATTGAATAAGGTAGCAGAAGAGAAAGAAAGTGACGTCAATATGGCTTTAACCAGGAATCAAAAGAAATATAGCCTCAGTTTCACCGAGGTCATTCCAGGCTTAATTGAAGGGAAAAGTGAAGTTCTCCATCTCTGGATTCTCTTTTCTTCCCCCTACCCTGACCCTAACAGTCGTTCTGAACAAATAGAGCTTGCTCAGCAAGAAAGAGGGGTTTCATGCCTCTTTCTCCGTCCTCCTTAATGTGGAGGGTGGGCCAGGGGATGCTTGGACTCCTGAGGACCTGACAGGTCTTCTCCCTTTGCCTACATGTTGAATCTATCGCAATGCACAATCCAGCAAGAAGACTCATTTTCATTTTAAAAAAAGGCAACCAGAGCTCAGTAAAGAACTGAATTTGCTAAGGTCATATAACTCTGGTCATAAAACTCTGGTCATATAACTCTGGTAGCACCAGATGTGCCTGGCATGTCAGAATCTGACCCCCAAACATTTTAGACCCTCTCCTTCCCACTTCCTTTGTGTAATCCAGAGACTTACTTAATAAGAAGTGGCTGTCTGTGTATGACTCTATGATGGAGGGATTTAAAGGAATTTAATAGAATAAACCATCAACCATTCAACCATTGAACAGATAGTTATTGGGCATTATGATGTATAAGGCTTACTCTAGGCTCAAATAAGATTGGCAACCCCTGGTCCCCATGTAATTCATATTGCACTGGCAGAACAAGACTTGGGATTAAGGACTCAAGAAGAAGTCTCTTGACTCTGCCACCTGTGAACTGCATGACTTTGGACATGGTACTTAACTCTCCGTACTTCAGTTTCCTCTTCCATATGGAGAGACACATACCATGTCTTTCTTTACAGTGGCTCAGGACTGGTTGTCTGATATTCACAAAGCAATTGGAGCATGCAAGTGACATTACAGAAGCAGTATTGGACCAAAGGTAGTAAATCCAATATTTATCACTTTCATTCCATGACACAATATGAAGATGAACAATAAATCAAGGACTATTGGTAGGGCCTGTTGATAAGGTTGCAGAATCTTAGTGGGGTAGCCAGAAAGGCCACACTGAGCAGTTATCATTAGAAGCCCAGTGACTTTGAAAAGTCACATTTAAGCCTTGTGCTGATGACTTGGGAGGAGTAGAATGTGACTCTGTCTGTGTTGGAATGTCAATTACTTTCCAATGTCTAGTATAGGGGTTCAGTTAAGAAAATGTACCCACACATGGCTATGCGATATGACTCATTAATACTCTGTAAGACATATCTCTTCTAAATCTGTCTCAGATGCCAATAAACATGTTGTGTACTGGAAGGACAAAGTCATTTCTGGAACATTCCTTTATGATAAGAATAAGCCTTCCAAAGTTAGTCCCTGATTCCCAGGGTGTACTTACAGACCTTATCACCTAGATAAGGGTTGTGCTTGCTGGCTCCTGGGCTTGTACACTGTGTGCCATCATCTGCTTGTGATTTTCTTTAAGACCACACCTGACTGTTGTTTTAGTGTCTTGCCAAGCCACACAACCATCCTCCCTCTGCAATGACGTGGAGGAGAGGTTTAGAGAAAGGTCTTCAGACTGTCTCCTGATCCCCAGAGATACACAGGCTTCTACTTCCAATGAAGCTGTTGATTCATGTAGGAGGTTCCTCATGCTCCCCCAATGAAGCTGTTGATTCACATAGGAGGTTCCTCGTGCTCCACCAAGGCGTTACTTCTTTGTATAGTCTCGGTTGTCTCCAGAGTGGAATGATGAAACAGAGGGAAGCCTTGGAAAGTGTCTGTCATTCAACTGGCCAGTTTGTCCTTGTGGTATTGCCAGAGGATCTTCAAAGCTAGATTAAAATTCATGCGGTAGGCATAAGAGGAAAAGAGCTACTAATGATCTACCACTCAAACTGTAGGAAACAAAAGGCCACATGTGTAGAATGGCTTCCATAGGGAATGCTGAAACCAAGGTGACATCATCCTGAAAAGGTTCTCAGAAAGTATTACCACATTTTTAGAAAGAAGATATTGGGGCTGGAGTAAGGTGAATGGGCAGCATGGAGCTGGGGAGGGATAATGTCTGAGCTTGTATATCATCAGAACATATAAGATGCAATCTTTCAGCCACAACACTTCACATTTGTCCTAGATTGCTTCTTGTTGCTGTGATAAAAGACCAACCAACACCAGCATGGGAAAGAACAGGTTTATTTTTCTTACACGTCATCATTCATCATTGAGGGAAGCCAAAATAGGAACTCAAGGCCTGAACCTGGGGTCAGGAACTGAAACAGCAACCACAGAGCAAAGTTGTTTACTGACTTGATTTCCATGGTTCTTACACAACCTAGGGCTACCTTCCCAGGAGTTCTACTGTCCACAATGGGCTAGGCCCTCCCCCCATTAATCATTGTATTAGTGAATTTTCTGTTTCTCTGATAAAACACCATGACCAAGGCAGCTTGTAGAAGGAAGGGTTTATTTGGGGCTCTGGTTCCAAAGGGATGAAAGTCTACCACCATCACAATGGAAAAGCGGTGATCTACACTAGATAACTGTATTTAATCTGAGCATATCTTTCAGCGTTTAATGCTAAAATTCAGATTGAAAATGGCCATGCAACTACAAGTGTACCACAACGCTTACTGGCAGGTAACGGTTACTGCACCTACTCCAGCCTTTTATAATTTAAAAGGACAAGATGACAGACAATTTAACCATCCAGGAATCTAGTAGCCTTTTGACTTATACCATGCACGATGTACAATTTACATGATTTCCCTTCTACATCCCTCTATTTGATTCCTGGGATTAGCTTTGTCCTTCATATTTTTTCCTTAAAAACATAGTTTGATAGTAGGGCCAAGATTGAGGCACTTTTAGAAATGATAGTCTTTACCGACTGATAATGATCAACTAAAAGGGAAATTCAACAGTCTGGAGCAGGATACAACAAATTTGACAAAATATCCAGTCAAATGACACACTTTTAGAAATGATAGTCTTTATAAACTGGTAATGATCAACTAAAAGGAAAATTCAGCACTCTAGAGAAGGATACAGCCAATTTGACAAACAAAACCCAGTCAATGACAGAGGGTGCTGAGACATTGTCTGAGAGAATTCGTACTGTTGAATGTATTAATCAGACTCTGTTGAAGGGTTATGATAGATTGACTGATAGAATGTCTCTCCAGGAAGGTAATATGCATGCTATAAAAATTATGACCAAAAATGAGACCTTACTTTTACTGGACAGACTTCACACCTGGGAATCCTCTGGGAGATCCAGACGTTACAAAAGGCAGTGGTAAAAAGATTTAAAAAGATTGAAAAATGTATCAAATTTGATGACCAGGAAAAAAAGGTACAAAGACAAAATGTAGCATCATCAGTATGTATAAACTCCGGTTCGGTGATATCATCAGAAAGAGCATCTAGCACCAAATACCCTAAGTTAGTCAAAGAATATACATGGGAGCCCATATGTATGACTGATCTAAAAAATATTAAACAAGCAGTTATAGCTTATAAAATACATTCATCCTTCGTTTAAAAAAAATGGTCAAAAAAAAAGGCTTCAAGCAACAAAGCAATGCCACAAGACAGGATTCAGTTAATCTCAGTGGTCCTAGAAAATGGACCACAAAGCAAAACACAGTTGCTTTGGAGGTGTTATTAGAGCAATTCTAGAGGACGGCATCCCCTCTTTAAAAAAAAGTTTGCCCTCAGGGTTGGGAAAACTTATTTAGGGGTTGTTGATTATTGCTTGCATCGGGTAGAAGGTTGGGGTGGAAAAGGGGGGATCTTAAGAGTAGGTAATAGAGTAAATACTTGTGAGCTGATATTTATGGATAATTTACATTGGTATAGTTTTTGTATATTGATATAAGTTCAAATCATATTTGTTATTTCTGTTTACATTATTTGTACACCTATGCAAAGTTATTCTGTCAGATTGTATACATGCATGTTTCTACCTCTGTTTAGGATATTTTATATATTTATACAGCTTTTAGGATATATTTTTGTATTGCATTATATATTATTCTTGCCTCTGATCAAGATACTTATACATTGTTTACATTTTGAGATCATTGTTCTCATTCGCTGCACATTTGTTTACAGATTATGTAATATTCTGACATGAAGTCTTAGTCTTTAAGTTATACAGGTATTAAATATTATAGGCCAATAGTTGTTAATGTTTGTTACACATATAGTCAGATTAATTAGGTTTTTTAGATACATAGAGATTGTATTCTGCCTAGATAGGTAATTTTCAACTACTTCAAGGATCTGTAGAATATGGCATTTAAATAACTTAGGGTTCTGTTGATATGAGACACGATTGCTCCTGACAGCACCAGTCTGTTCGCAAGAGAATGTTGAGCACCAAAGACACTCCACTCAGAGTTTTTCTTCTTGGCACAATTGGCCTTTGGGCAAAAAAACAGCCCATGCCTCAACAATTAACAAAGTACATGGTATCTGACTGGATAAGCAGTATACACACACACACACACACGACTGCCAAACCTTGCTAAGACTGCCTCTAAAAATGCTCTGCCAATTATGCTAGGCCTTAGCCGAAGTTGGTTGCTTCAGCATTGCAAAGTAGACTTTGGGTAATTGCTCAGGTAGCCCATTGTCTCTGTCATCTATTGCACATTTTGGAAGCTGCTTGATTGCACTTCTTGCCTACTCAAGTAATATTATCTCTTTTTCTCAGGCCTTCAATGGGGTTAAAGATTAGATAGTCATAGTTACGTTCCTCTTATGATTTAGCCAAACTTATTTCTGATGCAAGACTTAGATTCTTTGGAATAAAATGTTTATTAAAACATTTGACATGTGTTCCTTGCTTAATATTGTTTATGTTGTTTGTAATTTGTTTTGTATTGAGTTTAGATAGCTCTTGTTTGGACAAAAGGGGAAGGTGATGGGAAAGCCTTGTTAACCAATTATCTTTAAGAAGTGGGACCAAATTAGGGTATGGCTTTCTGGGACTCAGAGAAAACTGGGCACACGGCCAGGTGTGCTCTCTTTGTGGCTCCCTCATGGCACAGATGAGCTTGGACTTCTCATTCCTGTTTCGTGAGATTTCCCCTTATAATAAATAAAAATATAATTGTTTATCTTTTAGCTAGCCTGATTATTTCCCAAATTGAGCTAACTTCTACACAAAACAAGTCACTCTCACACCCTAGACCAAAACATTCCATAGGCAAACCACTCTCTGGGTGGAATCTATTGTTATTTCCCCAAGGGAACTGGGACTTAGCTGGATCCTTAGACTTTTGTTTGGGGTAGAAACAGATCTACTTCTCTATTCCTGAAATACAAGGTCTGGATATTAGCCACACCTGTTGATGATAACCTTAAGAGAGTAGAACTCTCTGACGAGAATCTAAGTGGGACCTTTGTTTAGGGTAGAAACAGAGAATAACCTTAAAGGAATCGACCTAAATTCCAACACTCTGACCTTTGGTAAAAGTGGAAATAGGCTCACATTTTTAGGCCTCCATACTAAAGTACATATTTCCAACATACAATGGTACAGAGTATACATTACCATTCCAAAAGAAAGGAAAGAAAACATAGTGAGAAAACACTCGATTGAAGCAAGACAGACACAGCAGAGCTCACCCCAAGTTCTACAGCTCTATGTTTGAGATCCAAGGGCTTAGATGGCTCTTCAGATCCCCCACTCCTTCCAGCTTTGCTAACTTTGGCTGGCTTCACATCCTGTTAGCAGCTATCCTTGGCAGGTAGCCCATAGCTCAGGAATCCCCATTATCTTGGGGTCTCCAACAAAATCCAGGCTTTGCCTTCACAGCTTCACTCAATGGCCTCTCTGGGCTCCCATGTGGGGACTCCCCTACCACACATCTAGCCTAAGCAGCTTTCCTTAACCACAGAGGAAGATTCCACAATACATTTATTCCTGTACCCCTCTTGGTAAAGTCGGAACAACATGGGCAAAAATGCCAAGCTGTATTGCTCTCCTGGACTGGAACCTGGCCCCATCTATGAATT
This sequence comes from Microtus oregoni, assembly GCF_018167655.1. Lineage (NCBI taxonomy): Eukaryota > Metazoa > Chordata > Mammalia > Rodentia > Cricetidae > Microtus > Microtus oregoni. The sequence goes on from NW_024543064.1 coordinate 53,024,336, forward strand.
GCATTTACTTGAGCTTTGACTTGGTGTTTTGGGGGTAGAAGAAATTTCTCAGCCTCTTCATCCCAAGGGATGCAGGATTAGCTGGGTGGTGTCTTGCCCTGAGGGCACAACTCCCTTTATTCCATTTCTCCTTAAGTCTTTCCTTAAACTTCTCCTTTCTTTGAGCATAAGACTTGGTTCCAACATTAAATTTCCTGGTGTTCTTTTTCTCCTCAAACTGCACATTTTCATTTTTGTTTTCGTTTTTTTTTTTTCCCCTGATAGCAATTTTTCATTGTAAAGCTGCTTAAGAAGGACCACTGATGACCATACGACACAGAGACTGCCAGGCTGTTTTAAAACGACCTCTGCTAATGACATTACTCCAAAACTCTTCAATTTAGCCTCAGGTTAAATTTGGAAAAGGGCAAAAAGCAGCCACGTTCTTTGCCAAAATATCACAAGAATGGTTTCTCGTATTATCTCCTGCTAAAGCCTCCTGAGCTGAGCCTTCACAGTCCACATTGCTATCAGCATGGCTGTCTCCCATGTTCCTACTAGGATGGTCTGTTAAGATCTACTTAGAGTATTCAGTTGCTTTGCTAGTCCAAAGTCCCAAAGACTGCCATATTTCTCCAACAAAGAGCACATTCGGGCCTGTCACAGCATTACCCCAGTCCCTCGCACCAACTTAATTAATGAATAAAGAAACTGCTTTGGACCTATAGCAAGGTAGAAGGAAGATCTGCCTGCCTCAGTGGGGGGGGGGGGGGGGGGGGGGGAGGGGCAATGGACATGGCTTGTCTCTTAAAGGGATAGAACAGATCATTACACCCCGTAACACAACTTCTCCAACAAGGTTACACCACACCCACTAATCCTTCTTAAACAGTTCATTGGCATAACCAAACATTTGAATATATAAACCTGTAGGGCTATTCTTCATCAGACCACCACAGTACCCTTTCACCTGAGACACAGCGATGTTTGGAGAAATGTGTCTTCAGACACTAGTTCTTTGCTAAAGAGTTCAACAATCTCCTGGGGACGCTGAGGCCCCTAACACGCTCTTGAACATGGTGACTTAGACAATCTATTCCTAACACACGGCTCATCATTTGTCCATCCTGATAAGTAGTAGGTTCCCCATCAGACTGGCACTTTTAAAACTGCTGAGTGGTTCTAGGTCATGGGAGCTGGTGCTGGGGGCCATAGCAGTCTGTGGGACTTGGGGCAAGACTCCGCAGTGAAACGTGATACCTAAAAGTAGCCTTCTGTTGCTTTTGAGAAGCATTTCTTAAACTAGGGCATGCGTACAAATTCCACGGGATCTGGTGGCATTGTAGATTGTGAGTGGCCTGGCTGGGCCGGAAATGCTAAATTCCTCACACTCTCTTTGGTGAGGTGGTTCAACCAGAGCCTTGCTTTGAGAAGGAAGGAAATAGAGCCAATGACTTCCATGTCAGGAAAAGTTGGTTACCGCTGATGGAAAAGCCACAGTGTGTCATCATTGCTTTTTCCTCCTGAATGCACTAGGAAAGAGTCCTCCTAAAATCCCAACTCTGTACTGGGCCTCGCTGTAGGCAATGGAAGGTAGGGTCTGCCTTGCCTTCCATTATCCTAGTAGCAGAGATCCAGTTTGTGCAGCAGAATAGCCTATACATGGCCTGAAGCCATCCAGTGTAAGCAGGAGAGGACCAAGTGTGTGACGTTTAGAACCCAGGTCTAGTGCGAAAGGAGTCTGCACACAGCTGGAACAGTAGCACCAAGGGCCAAGGCTGCCTGGCTACAGAAGGATTTCACCAACCTTGATTCAAATCAGTGGCCTGGTCGAGCACTTGGCTCTTGCTAAGTCTTCCACGAGACAGGAATCAAGTCTTGCAAAAGAGAAGCTCCCAGCTGTCCTTCCTCAGAAATGTCAGGCCAGCTGTCCCTGGACTAGAGAAATATCTGGGAGGCAGAATCCTGTCACCTGACAGGCGTGACAGTTATGAAACTCACCTCCGCCCCAAGTACGCTGCACCAACAATGCCACTCAGGCAGGGCTTTAAATGTCCTTCTTCCCAAAGACTTGTGACGAGGAAGTGTGATTGCCCTTTGATCACTGCTAATAATAGTCCTGACTCTGCTTTTTTTTTTTTTGAAACAACAATGAACTTTGAAACATGTGATGGCAGCCACTCACATCAGCTGATTGTCCTCAGAAAGCAAAATCCCAGCACCCTGGAAGCTGCCAGGACCCTTTGGGAAGAAGAGACAGGAATGCAACCAATACAAGCATGGTCTTTGTGCCAGGCATGCACATAACGTATTTAAATTAAGTAAAGGTGGCATGCACAGGCTTGGCATGAAACGAAACACTTCATGCCCTGTCAGCCAGGCCCCTCACCTCCATCTCTGTTTTGGAAACAAATTCCTCTCTTGCTTGCCTTATGGAAGGTACTTACTGGTTAGAAGTTTAGCTGAGCAGGTGTCAAGCTGGGAGCACTCACTGAAGGAGAGGGAGAGAGGAGGGTCTCACTGAGCTTCCAAACAGATCAAAGATGGCAGCTTTGAAGTTCTTGACTGCTTGTCTTGCTTCTATTGCTGTGAAAGCTTCTATTACTGTGAAGAAACACCATGACCACGGTTGTTGTATTACGAGCTGCGGGGCTGCGTCCCCAGCACCCCAGCCGCCTGGCTAGCTTATGCCCCGAAATAACAACACACAAAACTGTATTCATTTAAACACTGCTTGGCCCATTTCTATCTAGCCTCTTCTAGGCTAATTCTCACATATTAATTTATCCCATTTCTAATCATCTGTGTAGCACCGGTCTTACCGGGAAGATTCTAGCCTACATCCATCCTGGGTCAGAGCTTCATCACGTGCGTCTGTCGGGAGAGAGAAGCATGGCGTCTCTGCTCCAGAGAGCAGAGCTGTTGAGTCTGAGCTCACTTCCTCTTTCTCCCAGCATTCTGTTCTGTTTACTCCTCCCACCTATGTTTTAACCTATAAGGCCAAGCAGTTTCTTTATTACTTAACCAATGACCTTCCTCCATCACACGGTAACTCTTATAAAGGATAACATTTAATTCAGGTGGCAGATTAGGGTCCCAGAGGTTTAGTCCAGTGTCATCATGGCGGGATATGGTGGCTTGCAGGCAGAGGCAGTGTGGGAGAGGTAGATAAGTGTCCTGCATCTTTGCTTGCAGGCAACAGGAAGTGGTCATGTGTTACACTAAGTGAAGCTTGAGCAAAAGAGAGCTCAAGGCTTGCCCCCACAGTGACACACTTTCTCCAATAAGGCCACACCTATTTTCACAAAGCCACACATCCTCATAGGCCACTTCTTTTGGAGGCCCGTTTCTTTCAAACCACGGCACTGCTGACCCCAATGTCTCTTCATTTTTCATGCTCTCTTCTTGGTAGAGTCATACCATCTTAGCTGCTTTTCTATAGCTGTGACAAGACACCATGGCCAAGGCTACTCATACAAGAGTTTATTGGGAGTTTATAGTTTTAGAGGGTTAGAGTCTACGGCATTGTGGTAATGAACTTGGCAGGAGGCAGACAGACATGTGTTTGAGCACTAACTGAGAACTTAAATCTTGATCCACAGCATGAGACAGAGAGTGAGCTAACTGGGCAGGGCATAGGCCTTTGAAACCTCAAAGACTGCCCCCAGTCTTCAAAGGCCACACCCCTTAATCCTTTCCAAACAGTTCTACCAACTGTGGACCAAGTATTTGAACTTATGAACCTATGGGGGCCATTCTCATTCAAACCACCGTGGGCATCCTTTGCCCTAAGCTCTGCAAGGCCTCTCATTAGAGCCAGCACGCAATGAACTTCCTTTCATAGCATTGCAGGGCCTGAATATTTGCTTGCCATGAGCAAGGCAGATAGAAAGGACAGAATGGCAGACCTGGACTGACAACTGTCCATTTCTATATTTGCATGTCTTCCTATAAAGGCTTTCTGCATGTATTCTTCCCCAACAACAAGGCTCTCCTCCTTCAGATCTGAACCACCACCCAACTGGAAGGGTCTAGACCTGCAGGCCCCTGAAATCCTGTCTGTCTGTCTGTCTGTCTGTCTGACTGTGTTTGTTTCTTCCAGGGTTCATTAAGCTGCCTCAGGATAGGGGTAACACCTTCTGCAGCCCTCCATACCCAGCACCTAACAGTTATCTGTTTCTTCTATATTATCTTAATGGGGAGTCTACTCAATATACACTTTCTACAAATAGAATTGAAAATTCTGTCCATAATTATGCTGGAGAGGTTGTGGGGTAAAAGGAACACTCCTTCATTGCTGGTGGGAGTACAAGCTGGTACAGCCCCTTTGGATAACAGTATGGTGCTTTCTCAGAAAATTAGGAAACAACCTTCCTCGAGACTCAGCAATATCACTTTTGGGTATATACCCAAAGGATGCTCAATCATACCACAAGGGCATGTGCTCAACTATGTTCATAGCAGCATTGTTTGTCAGAGCCAGAACCTGGAAACAACCTAAATGGCCCTTGACCAAAGAATAGATAAGGCAAATGTGGTACATTTACACAATGAAGTACTACAAACTGTGAAAAAAAATGACATCTTGAAGTTTGCAGGCAAATGAATGGATCTAGAAAACATTATATTGAGTGAGGTAACCCAGACCCAGAAATGCAAATATAATATGTACTCACTCATAAGTGGCTTTTAGACATAAAGCAAAAAAAAAAAAACCCCACCTACAATTAATTCACAATCTCGGAGAACCTAGACAACAATGAGGACCCTAAGAGAGACATACATGGATCTAATCTACATGGGAAGTAGAAAAAGACAAGATGTCCTGAGTAAATTGGGAGCATGGAGATCATGGGTGAGGGTAGAAGAGGAGGGGAGGGGAAGGGAAGGGAGCACAGAAAAACATATAGCTCAATTTAAAAGAACAGTTTTTAAAAAAGAAAACTCTGTCCACATAAACACATGTTCAAATTTGCTGGAGGTAGTTTCGGGAGGTTTTGCAGACTTGCTCCCATGCAAGGCTGGTAAAATTTCTCTTTAGCCAGTGTTGGCCCTGGCCCAAACTGTACTGGATCTTGCAGGCTCTGGGCAGGGAGCCTGCTTGGGTTTTGGTTTAGTTTTCTTTCTTTCTTTCTCCTTCCTCCTCCTTCTCTTTTTTCTTCTTTAATTAGAAGTGGAACCATAGAGCTCTCGGAAACCCCTTTCCAACCAAAACTCTCAATTCCTGTCACATGCTTACAGGCCTTGCAGATTCATGAATGTACCCAGAGGTCCAGTCATAAATTGTCAGAGAGCAAATTTCTCTTGGAAGGACACAAAAGGAAGTTCAGGGGGGATCCTGTCTGGAGATTATGATCCAGGCTAGTCTTGTTCCCTCAGAGCAGACTATATTTGATGACTTGCTTTGATGGACAGCTTCTAAGACCAGGGAGGCAGGGACAATGAAGGGCAAAGAGATACAGAAGATGGAACTCCACAGTCACATGCAGTTGTATCCACATGCTGGTAGGGGTAGCAGGCAGAGACCTTTACTTCTCTGAGTCTCATTTCTTACCTATGAACTTGGCAACACCTGCCTGGCAGGACTCATGTGTGTTTTTTTTTAATTGTTTTTATTGAGCTATATATTTTTCTCCACTCCCCTCCCTATCTCTCCCCTTCCCTTCTACCTTCTCCCATGGTCCCCATGCTCCCATTTACTCAGAAGATCTTGTCTTCTTCCACTTCCCCTGTAGATTAGATCCATGTATGTCACTCTTAGGGTCCTCATTGTTGTCTAGGTTCTCTGGGATTGTGAATTGTAGGCTGTTTTTTCTTTGCTTTATGTCTAAAAGCCTCATGCTGGTTTTAAATGAATTTCTGTGTGGGACAGAGGGGTGTTTCAGTAACTGAACTCCAATCTTGGAACTGGAAAAGGGCACCTGAGCCCATGTTTTGAACCATCCCCATTCCACCTGAAAAGGGCACTCACCCCTCATGGTTTCTCCTCTGCCTAGCTTGCAGGCACCCACGATGGGGTTGTCACTATTACAGAATTCTTTCTTGAACTGAGAAAGTAGTCTCCAGACCACTTTCCTTTTAGTCTTCCCCCAGGGCACTGAAAACAAGGCTAGGCCCACACCCCAGTGCAGCCTCTGCGGGAGAGAAGAAAGCTTTCGGCCATCCCGGTGAGGCCCAGAGAATTCTTGAGGCTTTAGCTGGGTTTCTACAGAAACCTATTCAAGTATAAAGAAAGGGAGATTGATATGTTGTTTTGCAACCCCTTTACATTTTTTTGGGTCTCCATCCACGGATTCAAGCAATTGAAATTACTACTACATGAAGAGAAATCTTGTGTCTGTATTGGATACATATCCACTATTTCTCTTGATTGTTTATTGAATGATAGAGTATAACAAATGTTAAAAAGCGTTCATATTGTTTAAGATTAACCTAGAAATTTGTGAAATATAACAGTGCATAGGTTTTTGGCAAATACTTCCTTCTTTTAAATGAAGTTTAGCATCAGCAGGCTTGGGATTTGTGTATACAGACAACTATAAGAGAGCATGTTAGCACACATTAGAGGTACCCTTTGGAAGTTCAGGGGGGCTTCTTTAGAAGAAGGGAGATTTAAGCCAAGTAGGAGTTGTGGACTGCTTGTATAAAGAGCTCTGGCCAGTAGAGTCAAAACTGAGATGCAAGCACAGGCCTTCACTGTCACAGTGCTAGGAGACAAGTGATGTCAGTGAGGGATTTACGACAGCCAATCACCATGGTCAAGCTGCCAGTGCTTGCTAAAGCCTACCCTGGGCTGTTTGCACTTCAGCCCCAGCCTTGACCTGACAGCACCTTTTCTCACTAACCTCATAATAGGCAGAAGACAAAGAGTTTGCAGTCTAGACACCAGACAGTTGAGGCTGGGTGCGAGTTAAGCTCCAGCTGCGTGGCTCCTTCTCTTTGGACAGTGCAAATGGGAATGGCAGGGCCTCCTCCCCCCCGGCTGCTGTGTGGATTGGATAAGAGGTTATAGGCGAGGTAGCCCAACCCCTGGCTTGTGCACAACAGACATTTGCCTTCTGTCCTTGTTTGACAAGGACGTGCTGGCTGACCTGATCTTTGACTTCCCTCCTAGTAGATAATGTCATTCCCTCTGCTATTTGCCAAGGACTTGCATCAGAACTGAGTTCTAGAAAGTTCGGTGACGCGCCAGGCCCTGGGAAGGGTGGATAAGGACTTCAGGGGAGCATAAGGCCTGAGGCCCATGAAGTTGCCCTGGAGGACAGGAGGTGATCTCTACGACAGGTTTCAAACACGCAAAGGGGAAAGAATTGAATTCACACCATAGTGATCTTGCAAAGGCCTCAGCAGCAGAGACGGCAGACGTTTCAAATGGCAGAAGTGGTGGCACTGGCTCCTGATGGCACATGGCGTCTCCCCTGAGGCTGCACTCCATCCTGGGAGCCTGCTCTTCCCTGGAGGGATGACAGAAACTCCTCAAATTAGAAATCAGCCTTCAAACCTGCAAAGACTTGCCTTTGTTTCACACCTTAATCCCTGGCTCTGTGAGGGGGACCTGCTTTGGCTACAGCCCACACACAGAGAGGTTGGGTGTCCTGGAGCCAAGAGCACCAGCCTCTTTTGAAAGACTGTCTGCACAGCATCTCTGCCTGTCTTCTCAGAAGCCACCAAGGTGCGAGGGGATGAGGATAGCTGCCAACTGTGTCAGTTCATGGCTACTGCTGGGCCTCTCGGAGAAGCTTTCCTGAACCCTTCTGGAAGGATTGGCATGGCCAGAAACAGGATGTAACAGGGCTTCATTGAGAAGAATCTGATGATAGGTTTGGATTGAGAGGTAACGGAAGAGTTAGAGAAACCAACAAGGAAGGTAGGCTAAGCCAGCACTGGCAACAGAGGCAAAACACATCAGGTTATAATTGAAGGTAGTCCTGGATGCTTGAACAAGACAACTATCCATAGAGTTAACAGCCAACTTATTCTAGGAAAAAAAAAGTTCGGGGTTGGGTGGGGCCATGACTGCTGTCTTCCTGCTGCCCGTCTTCTGCTGGAGTGTATCTTTGGCCATAATAAAAGGTCTAACTAATGACTTAGAGGACCCAGGAACCTGATGATGCAGGGCTGGCTGGTCCTTCTAGGGAGCAGAGCAGGCAGAGGGGGTAGAGCAGTGGATTGGATGGAAATGACCTATAGAAGCATCATAGCAGGCTTCCTGGAATCCTGGAAGGAGAATAAAACAGCCAGCCCTGAGGTGGGGACCTTCCCCAACAGCGAGACTGACATTTAAGGGGAAGAGCCATCCAGGCTGCAAGGCAGCTTTTGCTTTCCCAGCAAGACCAGAGTGTGCAAAGACCCTACGTCTGGCATATCCACCAGAAGATTCCACACGACCACAGACATTTCTTATTCTGGTTCTTACACAACCGCGGAGAGCAAAGAGGTTGTCCAACATTCCTGGATCTCGCTCATCTTCCCCAGGACAGATATCCCGGCAGGCCACAACAGAGAAAGCAACAGTTTCCCTCTAGTGGCAAAAAAAAATGGGATTCTGCTAAACAGCTGCTAAGTCGTTTGCTGGAGCGTTTAAGGTACTTGGAAGGAAGAATCAGTCCGTGTTTGCCAGCTGCAAAGGCAGGGTACTGACCATTGGGAGAGACTGTCTCCAAGGCCAGGTGGCTGCAAATGTCCAATAGACAAGAGTCCTGCCCATGACGTATGTCACAGTTGACTCTGTAGTGGACTTGCCATGTGGCCTGGCACACTCAGTTTTCCGGCCTTGCTCATCTTCTGTGGTGTCCTGAGCACACCCTGCCTCTCCTCACCTTTGCATAAGCTGGTCTCTTAGCCAGAGACATTGCTTTTCCACTAAGTCCTCTCCCGGCTGGGAGAGCTCCACTGTAGTTTGGTATCATCGCTTGCTCCTCAAAGCCTCATGGGTATCTGGAGTCAGAGACATTTCCTAGGAGTGCTTACAGCCACTCTACAAAGTTCCCCACAGGGCTCAGTTCTCCACTGTATAACGTTGGGACTTGGCCCGCCTTCCTGGGAGGACTGGGAAAGACCTGTCTCGTTTACTCTTTACCTCAAGATCCTAGCCCACTGTCTGACACCCAGTAGGTGACTGAAAAGCCTGAAGAGAAGGTCGTTGATGCTGACATGGAGACCAATAAAAGAGTTTCTAGTGATGGGGCCAAAGAACAGCCACCTCCCTGAAAAGGAACTCCTAGAACAAGGGCTGCAGAACAGAAAGTCTCACAGAAGTAGGCTTCTGGTCAGCACAAAAGAAAAAACAATCCAGGCTGAAGAAATAGCATATGCAAATGTCCCAAGGAAGACCTTAGTGAGTCAGAGAACAAATGGCAGGAAGGGATTGTGAAGATGTGGGACACAGGTCTAGGTGAGGGACCTTGGACAGGGAGCAGGGGACTGTTGCTGGTTGTTTTTTCTCTCTTGGTTCTTTGGTCTTTGAAGGCCTGCCACCCAGATCCCAAATAAATCACACACAGAGGCTTCTTATTACTGATGAATGTCCAGCCTTAGTTGGCTTGTTTCCAGTCAGTTTTTCTTAAGTTATTTCACCTACCTTTTGCCTTTTCTTACTTCTGTATATCTTACTTTCATTCTTACTCCGTGGCTGGCTGGGTGGCTGACCCCTGACATCTGCCTCTCCTTGTTTTTTTCTTGCTCCATCTCCTTCCTTGTTCCTTCTCCTTCTGTTTATCCTCTCTGCCTGCTATCCCCGCCTATCCTTTCCTCTGCCTTGCTATTAGCCGTTCAGCTCTTTATTAGACCATCAGGTGTTTTAGGCAGGCAAAGCATCACAGTTTCACAGAGTTAAACACATGCAGCATGAACAAAAATAACACGCCTTAAAATTTTTCTAAAACACGGGACATGTGGTGAGCACAGGGCTTGGGAAGGCCCAAGACGGGGACAGTTCCATTTCTTGGTGACATTCCCGAGTCTCAGCAAAATGGGATAATTGTGGTTATTCCCTCATGAAGGATTCTCTAAGAAGAAACTAAAAAGTCTTTGACCAACACTCCATGACAAACACACCAATCGCTCTTTCCACGCTGTCCTTTCTAGCAACAGGGATGTGGCCTTGTGAGTCCTTTCCAGTGTCCATCCCATTGGGCTCCCTAGAGGACACCCCAGAGATGGGACAGCATCAAGGAGGCAGACAAGGTTGCTCAGAAAGGCTGTGGAGTTGGGAGGAAGCAAGGGGAATTTTTAGCAGGAAGAAAATCCTGAAGAGGTGAGGTGAGGCAGAGGGAGCATGGCTATTGGGGATGGAGCCCAGCATGATTTGAGAACAGAGGTATTAGAGGGTAATAATCAGACAATGGGGCCTTAAAGCAGCGGTGGGTAGGGTGTGCCTTGAGCAAGTGGAGAAACTCTATGGGATTAAGCTTTCTCCCTGCTGAAACAGACTTGCCAGCCTTCCCCTCCGAGGTCTGTGGAGTCACCCAGTGTCATCCTGTCAACTGAAGGTGCAGGCCATCATCATAAAGGGAAGGGCAGGTGGTTTTCTACGAGGCAGTCAGGGTGACCTGAAGGAGACCAAAAGATGTCAGGGTCTACATGTTCCTGAAGTGAACTGCCGAGCCCACCTGCCACCTGCCACCTCTGACCCGAGAGTGCAAACCTCCTCGAGGCCCTCAGCAGCCAAAGGCCCTTTTGATGTGGGCACAGGGTACTCAGAGAGGGACAAGAACAGTTATTCAGGAAGTGCCTGAAGTAGACCTGACCCTTGTCTGCTCTGTGAATACTGACCACAATATGGCCCCTGGGACTTGTAGCGGACAGGGACAGGACCAAGTGTCAAGTCTATCACCACCAGTAACAACCATGATTACACCCTGAGCTTCCTGTCACTGAGTCATGCTCTGGTTTCCCCTTAGCTCCCAACTCCTTGTGTTTGCCATCAAATGTATTCAGATGAAACCATAAGAATGTGTTAAAGATAAAAGAAGGACTCTGTTACAGTTAGCTTCAGCTGCCAACTTGACACAAGTCACCTGGGAAGAGGGACCCTCGGCTGAAGAATTGCTTCCATCAGCAAAACTTGTAGCCATGTTCATGAGGCATTTTCTTGATTGCTATCTGACATGGGGGGGGGGGCAGACCATTGTGAGCAGTACCATCCCTAGGCAGGTGAGTCAGCATCATTGAAGACTGGTAAGAATGTAAGCCTGGAGCAAGGCAGTAAGCAGCATTCCTTCATGGCTCTTCTTTAATCCCTGCTTGAAGGTTTCTGCCTTGAGTTCCTGTCCAGGCTTCTCTTGACGAAGGAAGGACTCTGATATGGAAGCATAAGCTGAATAAATCCTTTCATCGCCCGTGGTGTTTTTGGTCAGTGTTTTATCAATGCCACGGAAACCAAACTAGGACATGCAAAGACGAGATGGGACATCTGCCTAAGGGACTATTATTGAGGGAAGCATTGTTACAGGGCAAGGGTAGACAGGGGTCAAAGGGACCATTGCAACAGCCTACACTTCAGGTAGGGTTTTTATAGTATTTCTTAAGTTTCCCCTCTGCTTTGTGCCATATCGCTTGTGTGTGTGTGTGTGTGTGTGTGTGTGTGTGTGTGTGAGAGAGAGAGAGAGAGAGAGAGAGAATGTGTGTGTGAGAGAGAGAGAGATAGAATGTGTGTGTACGTGTGGAGAGAGAGAGAACATGTGTATGTGTGTGTGTGAGAGAGAGAATGCGTGTGTGTGTGGAGGAGAGAGAACATGTGTGTGTGTGTGTGAGAGAGAGAGAGAGAACATGTGTATGTGTGTGTGTGAGAGAGAGAATGTGTGTGTGTGTGGAGGAGAGAGAACGTGTGTGTGTGTGTGTGTGTGTGTGAGAGAGAGAGAGAGAGAGAGAGAGAGAGAGAGAGAGAGAGAGAGAGCACGTGGGGGGGGTGAGAAGGGGACATGTGTGTGTGTCCACAAGAAAGAAAAAAAATATGTGATATCTGCCTATCTGTATCCAATTTATTTCACATAATATGATCTCTAGTCACACCCATTTCCTAGCAAATAAATTAATATGAGCAAATAAATTAGTGAATGAATTAATCTTTATGGATGAACAAAACTCCACTGTGTATATATATGTGCTACATTCCTTTTTTCCATTTGTCTATTGATGGACACCTAGCTGATTCTAACTTGGCTATTGAGAATTATTCAGCCAGGCAGTAGTGGCACATACCTTTATTTCCAGCACTCGGGAGGTAGAGACAGGTAGATCTCTTGAGTTCATCTACAGAGTTCCAGGACAGCTTCCAAAGCTACAGAGAAACTCTGTCTTAGGAAAGAGAGAGAGAGAGAGAGAGAGAGAGAGAGAGAGAGAGAGAGAGAATCATTAGTATACCTTACCATAGACTCCTTCAGACACAAACACAGAAGCAGTCTAGCTGGGTCATATGGTAGTTCTAGCTTTAGTTTTCTGAAGAACCGTGACACTGATTTCTATAGTGGCTGAGACAATTTGTACCTCTTAACCATTGGGAAATTTTAGCACCTAAGAATTCAGAATAGTACAAATATTAATATTCAGTAAAATAATGGAGAAAACTGTGCCATAGGGCCTTCTGTCTACTGTTACTTAACTTATCCAAACCTACTCTGTCAACTTCCTATTATGGATGTGCTGAAAACAGCTTGGAACAAGAGTCCGTGGAAGATTCTTCCTGTACAAGATTCAGTCCTCAAGCAGGGAGGAAATGAGGGCTGGTGCTTAAGTGGTAGGTGGGATGCTAGGGTCACTCATGCAGTCTCTATAACTGCCTATACAATAGGTTCCTTGTGACACCCCTTTATAAACAAGGAAGCTAATAAACCATGGGTTCATAGCAACCAAATATGACATCTAGTAAGCTGGAAGGTGGACATGTCATAGAGTTGGGGTGGACCCCCCAATCCTGGAGCACTTTCTGGTCCAGGCATAGTGCCAATATTCTGCATGAAATATACACTTAAGGCTCAATTCTAAGGCAGACTGATACCTGAATCATCTAAATTTTGCTAGGAGCCTCTCGATGGAAGTGCACAGCTACCCTTGACTTGCATACAGTTCAGCTGAGGAATAGATCTGGATAATAAGCAAGCCAGAGAAAAATGAGATGAAGGTTTCCTTCAGCAGCGGGCTCCACCCTCTTGACTCAGCCTAGACTTAGACCTGCCAAAAGGTAGTTTGTAAAGGAAGAAGATAATGGGGTTGGAGTTGTGAGGGATTGAATATGAGTGTTGCCCCAAATTCTAACTTACTGAAGACATGGTCCTCAATGCAGGCAGAAGAGGGACCTTTTTGGAAGTGAAGGAATCTAGAGGGTCCTGTTTTCATGAATGGATACATCTTACAATGAATTCCTAATTTTCTAGCATTATTTGGAAGTGATAGGTTAAAAGGCAGTACCCAGTTGAAGGAAATAGGTCTCTATAGGCATGCCTTTGAAGGGTGGATCTTATCCACTGCACTTTCCTCTTCTTTTGCTTTCTAGTGGCCATGAGTTATGCATGCTTTAAAGACCATGACATGTTGCTTCACCATGGCCCCACGACCATAGGCTGAAACCACTAACCAAAATGGTGCCTATTTTGTAGTACTGGCCAAGGCTGGTTGTTTCTGGATCCTAGGGTCTAATGTGTGGAGAGAGAGAGAGAGAGAGAGAGAGAGAGAGAGAGAGAGGAAGAAGAAGAAGAAGGAGGAGGAGGAGGAGGAAGAGGAGGGAGAGAAAGGAAGGAAAAAGAAAGAAAAAAGGAAGGAAGGAAGAAAGAAAGAAAGAAAGAAAAGAGAAAGGGAAATAAAGAGTTAGAGGAGAAAAATCCCCAAGAACTGCAGAAGGACACTTTCAGACAGGAGACAGAGTGGGTTAACACAGCAAACCTTACCACTCTATCTCTAACCTAGATTTTGTCTCACTTTGCCAAATGACGAAAATGAGCATTTGTACTGTTCTGCCTTATTGGATGATCAGCAGGGTTTATCATGTTTCTGTCCCTCCCTACTCTGGACTGATTTCATTTTATTCTTTCTAAACACTCTGGAAACAAGTCCATTTTACCCAAAAGTGGGTAACACTGATGATGGGGCTGTGGAGAACATATGAAAATAATCTTGGCCTTTTCAGGCTAAGAGACTCTGAAATCCCCCTCCCCTCACCCTCCAACACAATCATCTTAAATTCTCTTGTATTGTTGAGCAACTAGAGGTCAGAGTTAGTAACTTTGCCCAGTCACCAGTGAGTAGCAAAGCCCAGATCTAAGAATGGGTCCTCTGACCACAGATAGCATGCACGTATTTAATTTGGTCAGGCTTCAAGGTCTAGAATATGGCTTCTTCCTGATGGCAGCAAGACCAATGGCTGCTTGGTCTGGATGATACTGAGCTATGGAGCATGGGCACATGTACAACAGAGACCTGATCTCTACTACTGTGCCAGTCCCATTTGTGTTGGTTAGTTCTTTGTCAGGTTCACACACACACACACACACACACACACACACACACACACACACACACAAAACAACAAGGAAAACCTGACCAGGAGAAATAATATTTGCTATATAAATTGATGATAGAACAGGGACATGATTCTAAGAAAATATGGTTAATGAGGACAAAGTAAATGCTATTTGATGGGGGAGAGGAGAGGTCAGAAGGGTGTGGTTACTGCTCTACTCAATAATTCTAGGTCATCTCTTCGGTCTTAGCCTTCTGAGAACAAAGGAGAACTCTCAGTGGGGCAGCATAGACTGTACTTCTCTTCTGTGCTTCAGCTTCTGGGAGGTTCAAATGGAGACGCAGAATCAACCTCACAATGTCTTTCGATGGATCAATAAGATGGAGGCGTGCTGGGCTGCTCAGCGCACTCGGGCACAAGACTCAGAAATGCTCTATTTTTATGTGGCTCGTGAGGAAACAAAGGCTACAGGGTATTTCCAAATTGCCCTCAGGTCTCGTACTCCTGTGCGGCTTCACCTCCATTCAACCCCACGTTCCCACCCCACCTCGGCTGTACCTCTTCTCACTTGAGTCCCATGAGACCCCAGAGAATTCACCTAGAAAAGAGCACACCGCTTTTTCATCTTCTACATCTGTGGCTCTGCGCCTAGCCCACAACTGCACGCAGCAACGTCTCTGGGATGTAGTGAATGAATCCCTTCTCTCCAAGCTCCATCTGGCAGTTGGCTCCCCTGTTTATTTTCTCATTGGAGACCTTGAGCTACTGCTCCAGGGGGTACGTAGTGGGTAGGTGTTTGTTTATTTATTTATTTAATTTAGAAGACTAGATAGCCAGTGACTGAACTACAGAGACAGTTGGTTTCTGTTTGGGAGGTCAAACCTCAACTAGTTGTTGTAAAATAGTCATAAGTTTCCCAGGAAAGCCCCCCATCCTACGCCAAACAGCTAGAATGTTCCTTCAAAACTCGAGTCATTGCCGATCAGCCTCCCGTTGACTGCAATCTCCACGAAAGTCTATGTTCCCCCTTTCATGTCCCTAACATTTTGTAGACTTCCTGGCACTCAAGGGCACTCAAGAAGTACATGCTTGTGGAAGGTTCAAGCCCATAAAATGAGGTATGGTCCCTAACCTGTCCTAGTTCAGAGGTTAGAAGTGACTTGGCCGCAGTCTCTTAGCTGACTGGCATTGGGACAAGATGTATGGCTGCCTCGGTTTCTTTCGCTTTTCCTCATAGTCCTCCACGTGCTCAGAACACTAAGTTTGTCTCCCCAGGAAATAAAGGAGTTGTCAGTCCCCCGTAGGCGTGGGGGGAGGTGTTTGTTAGTGAGGTATAGCCAGCTTTCTAGACTGCACCAAAGTAAGGATGGAGACTTTGTGGGAGCCTCTGCCCACTCTGAGTCCTGCTCAGCAAAGAGTGACTAAAGGCACCGTGCAGATGATCAAATGTGTCAGGAAGAGGAACCCGTGGGCCCATCCCAGAAAACGAAAAAAAATCCTCTCAACCTGCCCACTCCCCTGCCATCCCTCTCCTCTTGCTCATACTAGCACAGGGTGGTCATTAGTCAGATTGGGTGTCTGTTCTGAGCAAACAGCTTAACATCACTGTTTCTCAGTCTACAGAAGAAAAATAACGCAGTAAGTGCCTCCTGCCTAGACTGTCTGTGATTGAAGCTAGGGGCTGACTAGTGCCTGGCACATAGAACTCTCTGTGGCAGTGTGGGTCACCTCTCTCGGAGTGTACCTCCTGGCCCTCAGCCGCTCTTGCTCGGATCTCTTCCATCAGTGTGGATGAGTCCTGTGTGCTGGTCTGAGTTCAATTGCTGTGATAAAACACCGTGATCAAAAGCAGCTTCGGGGAAAAGGATTTATTTGGCTTACATTTCCATCATCAAAGGAAGCCAAGACTGGAACTCAAGGCAGAACCCATGAGAAATAGTGTTTACTGCTTTGCTATGCATGGCTTGCTCAGATTGATTTGTTCTGATATAACTCAAGACCACTGGCTCAGAGGTTGCGCTGTCTACAGTAGGCTGGGTTCTCCCCCGCCAATCCTTAATGAAGATAACACACGTCTACAGGTCAATCTGTCACAGGTATTTTTTTTTTCCAGTTAACATTGCCTTTTCCTAGATGACTCTAGCTTGTGTCAAGTTCACCGAAAACAAATTGGCACGCTGTGCCTACCAAACACCTGCTCTCTATTGGAAAGCAGATCCATGCTAGACACCTTCTCATCTACCCAGGGCTGCTGCTCCAGTGGCGCTCCCCGTTCATGCCCACATTGCCACAGCTTCTTTCCAGGACACTGACTGTTTCTACCGTGGCATGCACACCATCGCATCTTCCTTGTCAACATGAACACATTCTGCCAAGCTCAGATCCTCCGACAGCTACCACCCTGTCTCTTTGCTCCCTAAACTGGTAGATACGTGTTCTACCTCTACACCCTTTAATTCTACGTTCTTAGGTTCAGCCTGGCTGCATGCTTGCCTCCACCCTTACCTCCCAAACTGCATCCGTGCCTTCCCCCCTCACCTCTCTAGCTGCTCAGCAAGCGCTTCTGGTTTTCCCTTCAGAACTTCCTATCTTACTGCCTCTGCCACTCCAGCCTGAGTACTGCTACTTCTCACCTAGATTTTGTTTTGATCATGTTCTCATTTTTGTCCGCTCTCTTCTCCACAAAGTCCAGAAAAAATCTTGTTAAGACGCACATCTGCTCAAGGCCTCTGTTCAAAGCCCTGCCATGGCTGCCTTCACTGTTAGAGTAACAAAAGCTAGAGCCACCACGGTGACCAAGAAGGCCCTCTGTGGCCTAGCTTCTCTTCCTGTCACCTCACAGGACCTGTTTTCTTTCTGCCCCCCACTACACTTCCTCCATCCTGCTTCTAAGAAACTGCCTGTTTTCTCCCCTCAGAGACAAACCACAGACTCCCCTCAAGTCTCCCCTCCAGGCTACCTTCTCCGTGGCATCCTTCCTGATTCCCCCTTTGATTGCACACCCTACCCCACAGCTTCCCCCTCTCTTCCTCACTGCCATTGTGACATTCTATCATTTTCCTCACCTGCCTTCCTGGCTGTCCTGCCTAGCGGCTGAGCTCTATGCTGTCAGGGTGTCTGGACATGTCTATTCGCCACCTGCCTCACAAGGAGTGGGTTTCTGTGGACTTTGTCTTACTCTGTTGGTGGTGAGGAAAAAGCTGCCTCCTACCCATGTATTCTATGTCCTGGAGCCCACAGGGTGGTAGTGAGGGGACCTACAAGCTCGCACAAGTACCTGTCAGACATGCAGGGAAGGGAAGTATCTTCGTGAAGGCTTCTATTGCTGCAATGAAACACTATAACCAAAAAAAAAGATTGGGGACAAAAGTTTACTTGGCTTCTATTTCCACATTGTAGTCCATCATGGAATGAAGTCAGGACAAGACCTCAAACAGGGTGGGGACCTAAGGCAGGAGCTGATGTAGACAGGGAACACAGAGGGGAGCTGCTTACTAGCCTGTTTAGCCTACTTTCTTATAGAACCGAGGACCATCAGCTCAGGCACAGCACCACCCACAATGGGCTGGGGCCTTCCCCATCAATCACAAAGTTTAAAATGCCTTATAGGCCTGCCTATAACCCGATCATATGCAGGTATTTGCTCAATTGAAGTTTCCTCCTTTCAGAAAATTCTAGTTTGTGTCAAGTTGATATAAAACTAGCCAGCACACTAGTATGGAGTTTCTGGGCCATGGCCATTCAAAATTGGCTCCAGAATAAACTTTCCTTTATTCCCTTTGGGGTGCGAGATTTATGGTTTTTATTTTGGTTTGGTTTTCAGTTTTTGTTTTGTTTTGTTTTGTTTTTTGGATCAATAATGGCTTCTCTTCCACAGGCCCTTTGAGATGTTGCCCAGCCCTCCTGCTCCTTACTCTCAGGAGTATCTCCATCACCAGCCTTAGCCACATACCCACTGAGTCAGCAAAAGGGACACACTTGCTTCCCTGTGGTCTGTGTTCTCTCTCACACTCCACTGCCTGCTGGGAGACTCTCTCTGGCCTCCTTGTGCGCTTCTAAGGACTCCACTGTGGTGGGTGGTGGTGTGAACGTGTGTGATTTCTCTTCTAACGTGCACAGAAGCAAGACGGAAGGTTGGAAGTGGCGATGGGGAAGGGCAGACTGAGGCATGCTGGGTAGAGGGGAAGTTCTGAATCCGGTAAGTGAGGGAGGAAAGCGTAGCAGCTTCCTAGGCAGAGGTCAGTGTGTCCAGAAGGCCTTTCAGGCCACGGTCAACTGCACAGACACAGCTGTAGAGAGGGAGGTCACCATGATCAGGCCTGGGGGGCTGCCTGGAATTGTAACCAGTCAAGGAAAGAGAGAAATTGTACATCAGGGACCAATCATGAGGAAATGGCAAGATGAGCTACTAAAAAGATGACAGAAAAACCCAGGGACCCAGGTCTGAAGTTTGTTGGGAATAGTATGGTGATGGCGTTGGAACTGGAATTGTCCCTGAAGAACTCTTCCAGAAAGTTTCATGCCCCAACTGCTTTGCAGGATGAGTTAGTCTTTCCTGCCTGCTCCTCAGCACTTGTGCTTATGTGAGCACAGGAAGAGCTGTGTGCCTGCCTTTACATCTCATTATCAGAACAAAAAAAAAAAAAAAAAAAAAAAAAAAAAAAACAACTCTCAAGTGAAAGACTAGGGAAAGCCTTGCTTTAGTAGAAGTCACACTGCCGGGTCTGTGGACCATCAGAGACCTTCAATTTGTATATCACTGCACAGAAACAATTTCACAGCCAGAGATTTTGTTTCAATCATTCAATTACTTTGCAAGATAGCGTCCCATCTATCCACTCACTTATTCACTTCACCCACGAAGGAAGATGCTTACTGTGCTGCCAGCGTCAGAATGCGGGGAAACAGAGCAGATCAACCCCCACCCCCCCCACACCCCACCCCACCCATCCCCCGCCTTCGTACAGACATCAACTCGGCAGAAGCTGTTGTCCTTCCAGTTTCCAGATGGGAGGACTGAGGTCTAAGCAAATTGATCATGATCCAAAATTACTGGGCTTGCAGAAACTGGAAACAACCTAAATGGCCTTCTACAAAAGAATGGATAAGGAAAATGTGGTACATTTATACAATGGAGTACTGCACAGCAGAAAAAAAAAATGACATCTTGAAATTTGCAGGCAAATGGATGGAGCTGGAAAACATCATTTTGAGTGAGGTAACCCAGACCCAGAAAGACAATTATCACATGTACTCACTCATAAGTGGTTTTTAAACATAAAGCAAATAAAACCAGTTCATAAATCACAATCCCAGAGAACGTAGACAACAATGAGGACCCTAAGAGAGACATACATAGATCTAATCGACATGGGAAGTAGAAAAAGACAAGATCTCTTGAATAAATTGGGAACATGGGGACCATGGGAAAGGGCTGAAGGGGAGGGAGGGAAGAGGCAGGGAGGAGAGCAGAGAAAAATGTAGAGCTCAATAAAAATATAAAATAAATAAAAAAGAAAGAAAAGAAAAAAATCACTGGGCTTGGGAGTAAAGGAATCTAAACCACTATGTGGGCCTGCCTGACCCCAAGCGCAGGAGCATATTTCTCACAGTACCAGGTGCTGCAAGGCTGGTGGACTTGTCTACCTTGTGTCTTTCCCATTCGTAACAAGTGAAGGAAGATTTGGCAGAAATCCGTACCCTGGGAATACCTTGGAACTCCTCCCCATCAGATGTGTGCGTGTGTGTGTGTGTGTGTGTGTGTGTGTGTGTGTGTTTAACAAAGATGTGAGAAATACCTTCCAGGTCTTTTCTTGCTGGAGCCAAGAAGAGGAAGCCACCCAGCACTGTGAACACGGCACAGTGTCTGCTTGTGTGCAAACCCGCAGGCAATTTTAGCAACTTTGGGGAGGAGAAAGAAAGCTGTTGGTTTTGTTTGCACATATTTCTCGC
The DNA here is from genome assembly GCF_018167655.1 of Microtus oregoni. Lineage (NCBI taxonomy): Eukaryota > Metazoa > Chordata > Mammalia > Rodentia > Cricetidae > Microtus > Microtus oregoni. The sequence goes on from NW_024543064.1 coordinate 53,044,722, forward strand.
CTCTGCAGAAGGCTCCTTGCCACCCGGCAGCCTCTGAGCTGCCAGTTAGGAGTGATGTCTCCATAGCTCCTGCCTGCGGAGCTGCAGGTAGCGAGTTAGTTCACCTGCTCTCCTCTCAGTGCCCTCATTTGGAAATGAATCTTGTAAAGTCATTTGTAAGGACTTTAGCCCTTGCCTCCCGCATGGGAGGTGGAGGACCAAACATGATCCTTGTCTTTCAGAAAGGCCAACCTGCTTGCAAAACATTAAGCCGGGTGAGGACTTCCTGGAAAAGATGGACTTTCCTGAGAGTCTGAAGGAGACAGGTTACAATCCCAGCTCTTCTCCTTCTCGCCTGCAAAACCTTTGACAAGTAACTTAACCACCTTTGTCCCTCCGGTCTCATTTTCACATCGCTGGAAGTATTAGTACGTTATCCCAAGGGGTTGGCATGGATACAGGTTATGGTGTCCAGGTGGCAGCCAGCACCCACTTACTGTCCAATAAATTACACAAGCTGTTCTTCTTGTTCACCATCATCATCATTATTATCATCATCATCATCATCCTAACCACAACTACCACCACTGTTATTAGCATGTGGGTGGCAAAGTCAAGAAGAACCTGGAGAAGCTGAGACTCTGAATTTCTTGGGGCAAGGATTGGGTCCTAGGCATCCTTGCATACCCAATGTCTAAAATGCCCAGACATCGTCAACTGTGCAGATAAGTTGGAGACACAGTACTAGGTAAAAGGACCATGGATCAGACGTCGGAATGGATAGCTCGAGGCTGAGTAAATGCACGCGGTGCCCAGTTTCCAGGCAGCAGGCTGCTATCTCTACCTGCAATTGCATTCATTTAGACTCCTCGGACAGAAAGTATTGTTATAATTTATATTTATAAATTCAAAAGCTAACAGTCATCTATGATCTGACCAGGGTCATACAGATAAATGGGTAGCAGATTGAGGTCAGGAACCCAGGGGTGTCTGGTTTCTTAACCTACAGCCTTAACCTCTGCCCTGCCCCACCCTGCCCTGCCCTGCCCTGCCCTGCTCTGCCATGACCTGCTGTGACCTGCCAGGAAGAGTGAGGTCTGAGGTTTCTTTTTCTAACCTGCTTATCTTGGTATGGTCCAAGCCGTCAGGAAGTGCAAGGCTTCCTCCCTACAAAGATCGCAGCAGGTGACTTTCAAACTAGCCATGTTGTCATTTGGGGGTTGTCGCCTGCGTTTTTTGACTTTTCCCCCACAATGGTCAGATATGAGAATGAAAAAAAAAAAAGGCCGACATCACCCATCACCTACCCTTCTGGAAGCAAACATGCCCAAGGGAAACAAGGGCCACACCTAAGTCTCTCTCTTCAGAGGGATACTATGGCTCTAAAAGCGAAGGGAGGTAGACCCAGAGAACAGAGGCATCAGCTGCCCCCACAGGGGCTTCTTAGGGTGCCATTGCAGACTAAAGTTATACCCCTCAGTCTAGAGAAGAAGGACTGCTTGCCCATGACCACACAACCATAAGTGAATGAGTTAGGAACAGAAACCACAGTTGTTCAGAAGTTAGTCTCATGGTGGTTTTGAGCAGCAAATCAACTCATCAGCTAGGAGTCTCATTGCTAAAGGAACCTTTGTTAAAGCAAACTTACTGTAAAGGTCAGATCCACTCCTCCTCGGCGGCCATTGGCAAACCAGCAGTGTCTGTGAGCTCCAGGTGGAGAAGCAGAGCCTACCTCAGAAGGCTGTGTGGATGAAATGGCACTTGAATATGGAGCCCCAGTCACCCTCCCCCCACCCCATCTGTGAAGGAGAGGGCAATACTTCTGTTTGACCTGTTCCTTAGATCTCCAAACATTTATTAGACATTAAGATAGGGGACCATTGGAGGGAGGCACAGTGCAATATACTTGTAATCCTAGCACCTAGTAGCAAGCAGCAGGAGGGCCACAGGTTCAAGGCCAGTTTGGGCTATGTAACAAGAACCTGCCTCAAAACTGGAAAGGGGGGGAGGGAGGAGAAAGGGAAGAAGCACTCTGTATAGTTTTATGATGACTTGACACAGTCCAGTGCCATCCTGTGAGAGGAGCTCTCAACTGGGAAATATCTATGTAAGGTTTACCTGTAGTGCATTTTCTTAGGGATGGATGTGGGAAGGACCAGCTGATTGCTGGTGGTGCTACCCCTGGGCAGTTGCCTCTGCGGTTGTAAGAAAGCAAGCTCAACAAGCCGTGGAAGCAATCTAGCAAGCAGCACTTCTCCATGTCTCCTGGCTCCAGGTCCCTGCCCTGACTTCCCTAGGCGAAGGAGTATGATGTGAAACTGTAAGCTGAAATCCACCCCATCACTACCCCTGCCACAAAGTTGCTTATGGTCATAGTGTTTTCTCACAGAAATAGAAACTTTAACTAAGATAGGAAGGGAGGGAGGAAGGGAGGAAGGAAAGGGGAAGAGGAAGGGAGGGAGGAAGAAAAAACCATACACAACCCATTCATAATACAGTTTTATTTGCCACTAGGGCCAGAGCCGCAACAAAGACCCAGGAAAGTTACCCAACCAATTAACTGCCTGTTCCAACTCAGCCATCTTCTGAGACCAGCACTAAGAACCTCATGACCCTGCCTCTGGCCTCTGCATGAGCCCTTCCTTCAGATGAGATCTCCCTCCTTCTTCTCTTCTCTTCCTTGCCTCTCCTTCCTCATGATCAGAGTGCTGTATTCAGGAGGGGCATGTAGGCCAGCCGCCTACCCACAAGTAACTTCCTGTCTGGGAGACAAGACAGTTAACAGGCAAGGACAGGACTGTAAGGAGTGTGGCCAGCATGAAAGGGAGACAGGCCCTCCCAAGCTGACATCAAGGCCTCCTATGGGGTTGGGGTAGTCCAGGTGCTACAGCCCTGTCCTGAGCCCCAAGGTGGCAGGCTTGCCCACACGGCAGCTCAAGGGTGTGTCGGCATGCTTCTGTCAGGAGTGGTGTGTCTCTAAACCAACTTCCAAGTTGAGCTTCTAGAGCACAGTGGTGCGCTAGTCCATAAATTTAGCTCCTAGCATACCCATGCTCAGCTCGAGGTTTGCTGAAGAAAGCTGAATAGAAACAAGTTTATTTTGTGTCCAGCAGATCTCTCCTTAAGAAATATATGATGACAACTTCCTTTCTTCGTGGGATTCTGTGTCTGTGTCCCCTCATCCACACCCCTGACCTCTCAGCAGTAGAACCCTCTTGCTGACTGTGATGGGACTCAGTGTCCACAGTAGGAACACAGAACCAGAACATCTGGGTATCTCCAAAGCTGGCCTGGATCCGCAAAGCTGGTCTCTGTTCGCCCTACCTTCAACATTTTGATGCCTTTCATGGTTCCTTTCTTCCCCAACACAGAGTAGGCCTATAAGTTCATGCTCATTGTCCAGACACAATCAGAGTCAGACAGAGAGCAGGACAGCCAGGCACTTCCACACATGGTTCCACGTGTGTGTCCTTCACGTGACCCTCCTTTCTCTAAGACCCACTCTTTCCTTGCAGACCAGAAATAATCTTGCATTGTTAGCTGTTGGGGAACAAGTTAGAGTTATAAATAGCTATCAGTTCGAAGCACCGTCTTCCTTTGCTCCCCACGAAAAACCGGTGGGGCTGGTTTGAGCTCACAATAGGAGTGGGCTCTTGGGAGACAAGTAGCCCCATCATTCCTGAAAGACCACCATGGTCCCCACTCCTATTTCACAGGCTCTCTCTGGCCCGAGACCACCTTCTCCAGCAGGTTTACACAGCCAGCTGCACACTCACTACCCATGAGAGTGCAGGGGGTTAGGAAACAAGAAACCTCTTCAGGGTTGTGAAATCAATGTTGAAAGGGCAGGCTTTGAGCCAAGCTGGTGTGAGGCGCACCCACGTCTGTGCGTACACACTCCCCGCCTCATTCCTTACTTCCTCCTTTGCTGTGTTCCTCTGCTGCTTCCTGCCTGGAGCTGGGGGGAACATACGAAGGACTGGAACACCAGAACTTGTGGCTGACTCTCAAATCATTTCAGCAAATTACTCGATCATTCTTTGCCTTGGTGTTCTCAGCACAGAATGGGAATTCTACGGTAACAATCTCACCAGCATTTTAATAAGGCTTACAACAGTATCTATTGTATAGTAAGTGGTCAATAACTGGTCGCTGTTATGATGCATGTACGAAAATCTAGTAATGGCAGCTTTCTCCATGGCATTACCGCCACCCCCCTGGCTTTGGAGGTTTGCTGTAGAACTTCTGGTCACAGAGAAGAGATGTTGGAGCCCCTGTCTATCTGTACTCTGCAAGGCGGAAGACTCTTGTCCCTTCCTGTAGTCGAGTTCCCAGCAGAAGCTGATGAGGTCACTCACTGTGGGTTGAACACTCTTGAGGACCTGCTGTGCTCCAGACCCTGCATGCAGCTCCCTCTCCAGAGGAAATCAAAGGCACCCTGTCTTTCACTGTGCTAGAATGTCTTAGCATTTATCATCTTAGCCATCCCTAAGTGTCCAGTGATCCAATGCACTCAGAATTAGAAGTCAGCTCTGTTCTCTCTACCCAGAGTTGCGTTGCTTGCAGAGACTCTCTATGCCCAGCAAATATTAAATCTCCCTTCTCTTCCCCCAAACACGGTGACCTCTATTCTGCTCTCTCACATAGAGAAAGAATTTTTGTTGCAGTAAAATATCCATATGACAAACTTGAACAACTTTAGGTGTGTAGTTCAGTATCAGCCAGCATCTTATGCTGCTGGGCTGTGGCCAGAATCCATCTCAGCCTGTTACGATAGCCACCATCCACCTCAGGAACACTTTCATCCCCCCACAGTGAAATTTCAGAATCATTAAATACTAACTCCTGGTTCCTAATTGCCTTTAGGCCCTGGCAGCCACCATTCTGCTTCCTGTGCCCACAACCCAGCCTGCTCTTGCAATCTGAGTCCCACCACGTTTGTCCTCTTATGACTGGCCTGTTTTCTTAGCACAGTGTTTTCAAGGTTCATCCGGGTTGCAGCAGGCATTAGACTCTATTCTTTCTCAAGACTAACTAGTATTCTCTTGTGTGGCTGTTCTGCACTCTGATCAACCGTTCCCTGCACTAGGTCGGGATGCCTGAATGTCCTCTGCAGTTTGGCTCAGATCTCCATGTTGCTCTGGGAGTGGGTCCTTGTATCTCCACTTGTGATCTGATGGGGAATGAATGACAGGAACCTCTCCCATAGGTTCCTTCTCAAAAGCCTCTGCTTCCCAACTTGTGAAATGAGGATGAGACTGCTCATTGCAGAAGCTAAATGTGGAGGCCTGGTGGAGGGCAGAGCTTGGCAGCTGAGCATAAATGCTGCTGGTGGTGGTGGTGGTGGCAGCTGCTGGTGGCGGCAGCACCTGAGCTAAGAGAAGAGCCTGGAAACTGGAGGTGAGGATGCTCACTCTGACAAGCAGTATAGCAAATGCCTATAACATCCAAATGAGGAAAAGGCATGAGAGACGTTCCTCAGCTGTGGCACAATAGAGGACTAGAGACTGAACCGCTTCTCCTCTGGACAAGAAGGTAACCACAAGGCACAGAGTCTCTGGAAGAGGCCTGTAGAGCCTTCCAGCATGTAAGCAAGTAAATCTCCCCATAGACTCAGAGTGGGATTTGAGGAGACAAAGGCCTGAGGCTTTCCAGGGCAAATTCAAAAGAGGACCCCCAGGAAGAAGCAATAGCAACCTGTGGGCATATTTGAGGGTGGAGCCACATCAGGCAGAATGCCTCTGCGCCAAGTCAGGCCCTTGGGTCTAGGGGGGCTCTGGTGAACTGGCACTAATTGGACGGAAGTATGCCTTCCACAGTCTCTGCCTTCCCACACAGATGGTACCTAAGGCATCACCTGTCTGCCAGCATCACACAGAGTTCAACAGGCCAGGGGGCTCTCAGAAGCCTCTTTCCTGGGGTTATTTCTTAATGTACAAAATCTCCCTACCCAGACAGCTAGTGTCTGATATTCCTTCTAATGCTCACCTCCGGATTTCTAAACAACACACTTGAATATCCTTCTTTCAGCTACCAGCTTGAGGTGTGATGGAACTGACCTTGCTCCCCGCAGCCACAGCGCTTGCCCCTCCTTATCATTTAGTTATAACAAAGTTTGGTTATACTCATGATAGTGTTAAGACCATGAAAACCTCAGCTAAGCCTTATCATATGGTGATTAAGTTTTTGCTCTGGTATGATCTGGATTTTTAGCTGAAACTGATGTCCCAAGTTTTAAATTCATGTGCTTCTTTTTCGAGGTGCATTCATTTGTCCATGTGATGAACATCAGGCTTGCCAGAGTTTTCAGGGTAATCACCCCTGGTCCTTTAAGGTCCTATTTTAATGTGCACCTTTGACCTCCAACTGCTGCAGAGCTCTGGGGTATTCCCAGGGAGTCTTTGGTGTCAGAAGGTAGACAGGGCAAATAGCCAATTTCAAGTGTCACTCAGAAATGCCAGCTGTGTTCCTCTAGTTCTCAGAGAGGTCCACAGCCCTCTGACGCCGGAGGAGAGAGAGGCATTAAAATCCCCACTCCCTTCAGAGGACTCCTTGGCCAGTAAGATTGACAAAGATATGGATTGGGTCAGAGAGGAGCTTGGAAAGGCCCAGAGGAGCATTCTCGCCTCAGCCCTTGGAGCAGTGTCTAGGAGTATGGAAGCCTTTCTGTAGGAGACAATGTTAAAGATGACTGAGCTCACTAGGAGTTCTCCCAAAGTCCCCAGAAGGGATTTCATGTGGAGAATGTATACATAGTCTCAGTCACAGGAACATGAGGATTCTTGGCCCATCATGGGAATTTCAGGTAGTGAACAGCTGGGATTGTGCGAGAGGAATCTGAACAGGCTGTGGGAAGGGGCTGAGGATCTGGGGGACAGTGGGAGTCACAGAGGACCTTTAGGAGGGATAACCATATACCACTTACCTCCTGAGATGGCTCTGAGAAGCAAGACCCTAGCTATACAGCACATGGCATGGTGTCTGGAACTTGAGAAATGTATCATTTCATGATTTGCCATCATTTGATGGGGAGAAAGGCAGATATTTGAGGTGTGATGGGAAAAAGAATGGTAGGGATTGGCCGTGGCTCCTAGGCTCTGAGGTGTATGATCCATGCTGTTCCACAGACACCACTGAGCACAGAAGAGCCACACACATGGTAGAATGCTCAGCTCAGTCATCCTGAGGCTATCTGAATAGGGACCTCATGTCATTAGCTTGGACAGGGATCTATGCCCATTAAATAGTCACACTGGGAAAGAAAAGCCTGTTGAAAGGAAAGAGAAAGTACTTTGGAAGCAAAGTAGACTTGGGTGAGTATACAAAGGCCCATAGGCACACAAGGCTCACTCAGCCTGTGTGAGCCACAGTTGTTTCTGACCAGAGAACTGGGCATAGTGGGGTGGAGAACAGCTCAAAATGGAAACCAGTGGAAGACTAGGATGCTAAATGAAGCCCTAGAAATTCTGAATGCTCTATACTGAACACACAGGCAGCCTCCCAAGACTAGAAGGGGTAAAGGACAGTTCAAGAATAATTCCCCCCCCCAAAAAAAAGAATAATTCCCAGATGGTGGTGGTGGTGGTGCTAAACTTGAATCCCAGCACTCAGGCAGCTGAGGCAGGCAGATCTCTATGAGTTTCAAGATAGACAAGGCTTCACAGAGAACAAGAAATAAGTAGGAGAAGGAGGAAGAGAAGGAGGAGAAGGAGGAGGAGAAGTCCACAAAGGCCCTGGTCCTAGAGATGGAGCAATGTTGAGTCTGAAGAACTGTGTTCTACAGTTGGGAGAACAGACACGGGATGAATTAGTAGAGCTGTGCTCAGATTTCCGGGGCCTTCAACACTTTTGCTTTCATAGACTCCTTTCCCTCAAAAAAGCAAGCATATGAATTTGTATTTTACAATTGCATTAGTGAAAGGGCAAATATCTCAATACTTTATGTTAACCCACTTTCTTCCTCTTAGTGGCCGATGTGCTATGCCTACTGTACTTAATAGAGAAGTTACTTTGATGTGGCTCACCAAGTTCCTTGGCTCTCCATCTGGGATTCCTGGCCGATCCTAGAATGAGTGGATGATCCTTTCTCTTCACAGCCCTGTTAGCAGGGTCCTATTGTGAGTCAAATTCTCAAAAAGGAGCTGTTGACTCTTTGAGTCTGTAGCAGCACAAGTACCTGACTGGGAGGTAAAGGGCTCACGAGGAAATCAACACGTCTCACATCTGCAGGTACCTGTGACTTTTCCCCTAATGCCACCCACAACAACATCAACCCTGGGTGCCATGCTACCTACACGCCCCACCCGTGAAGTGGGTGTGGAGGTTTAGTCAGCGGCAGCTGCTAAGGAAACTGTCTGGAGAAAAGAAATACCATTATCTATGTTTGTCTGTGGCTCCAGGGTAAATTGTCTGGATATAGGGTAAGGAAGAGAAGGATGCAGGGGCCTCCAGAAAGGTGGTCTTTCCTGCATCATCTCAGAAGATTGGTAGCTCTGGATCCCCTCCACTTAACCAAGGATGGTGACAGATGGCCTGAGTCATCAAAGTCAGTCCAGCCTTCCTACTGTCCCAGCTTTGCTTGCTGGATGTACCTAGATAGATGAGCAATAGAAAACACAAAAAGCGAGGGAGTGGATTCGTTTGGGAAAGAAAACTGGTCTGACCTAGCCCGTTCTTTAGGTCTCAATCTTCAAATTTCTCTAGGGCCAAGATCCCTTCCTGTTTAGTGGGATGCATGAGCGGGCGATTGAATGTTCAACCTTTGCTGGTCCCATCTCTATCCTCTGATTCCTAAGATCAGGAGACAGAACACAAGTCTTTCTAAATCCAGCAAGAAAATTAATTAGAAAGGGAAACTGCAGATAAATTTAGACCAAAAAAAAAAAATTGGGAAAACTGAGGTGTGATGAAGACAGCATTCAGAATCTTGGTCACCCAGAGAAGTAATTGAACGCATTACGAGGTCATATGTGGCCCCTGTGATTATTTCATGGTAAGAGTAAGAGCTAGTGTTTCCATAGCGATTACTTTGGTACTGGGCCAACCATATTTACACAAACGCCTTCATCTCTGCGTCTACCTGGGAGGCAGATGCCTAGGTCAGGATGAGCGAGGCCGGGATGCAAAGATAGATGAACAGAAGTAGCTCCTTGACATACTGCTTCTTTCTTGCTCAGGTTGTATGCTTGTCCTTCACTGCTTTGGGGGGAAAGCTACGGTAATCTACAAGATTAAGAATCCTAGGAGATCTTAAAGGTGGAGAGGGAAAGGAATGTGGACGCAGGAGCCTGGAATGCAGGAGATGGTCAGAGAGCTGGTCTGGCAAGAGCTCGGAAAGATAGGAACAAGGGTCAGGGAATGGGACCCTGCTATTTGAGACATCGTGGGTGGAATGCAGCCTTCGAAGATAAAAGCCAGGTGTGGTTCTGAGTGTGGGTGGATGGATCTCGGTGAAGGTAAAAGTCCCTGGAGCTGAGGTCAAAAGAGCACCAGATGGAGCAATGCTGGTCATTCTGGGCAAAAGGGATCTGGGGAAAGGTGTAACAAGCCTGTGTTTAAGTAAATTGCAGCTTCCTGTGGTATACATTTTACCAGAAGAGTTTGGAAATAGTGATTATTTTTTTAATGCTCAAACAGAGAAATATACAATAAAAGACCTCAAGGAGGGGTGCAGGCTTACCTTTTTCCTCCAAGGTGGCCAACTGGAAAAGCACTAATCGAAGAATTACAGACACTTATAAATGACAGCTACCAAGAGGACCAGAGACACTGGCTTCCTTCAATTTCTGTTCAATGATAATAATCTCAGAAGTTCCCTGGGGCTCCTTGATCCTTCCTGCTCTCAAGACTGCCCTTTGGGAAGCTGTACTCCACTCTACAATACCTCAAACAACAGACACACACAACATCTTTCCTGGTCCCAGTAGACGGCAGCACTTTCTACGTGGGTCTGCCAGGTAGCTGGTGTGTGTGTGTGTGTGTGTGTGTGTGTGTGTGTGTGTGTGTGATGTGTGTGCATGTATACACACAGGTTCACAGAGGGGCATGCCTTGATGGGTACAAGGGAGGGTATATGTGGTACAGTTCACAACTTCCAGCGAATGGCCTGGAAAACGCAGCTGGCCACCAAGGGCACGAGTACTTTCAGGCTGGCGTTGTTGGGCTGCTGGTGAGGAAGACCGTGAAAATAGGCCTGCGGCTGGAGGGAAGTGCAGAGGGGAGGTAGCTGGAGGCCTTTCTGAAGTTCTGAAGTATATGGTCTTCCTTTTTACTTCCAGAATAATTCTAGGGGCCAGGAAGGGCAATCAATAAGCTAGGAGCTGATATTTGAAGAGAGAGCTTGAAGCTTCTTGTGGGAGGTGAAAAGAGAGGCGTGCAGTGAGCCAAATAAGATCTCTGCCTCCAAGGAGCTGCCTTCTCAACGCTTAAACTCGTATGTGATCGAAACGAGCAAAGTTTGATGGCCTGAACAGATTCTGTTCTTCTCACCACTGCCTGCCCTGCGGGTGAGCATGTGGGCCACCTCCAGCCCCCCCAGTCACCATCCCCCCTAGTTTCTGGTCCAGTTTAATTAAGAGCTCTGCCAGTCCATTAGTCTCAATCACCTCCCTAATTGGGCACCAGCTGTGTTTTCTCTTGACAAGGACTCCTTTATGGGGCTCCTAAAATGCGTGACATGAAGGGAAGAAAAAAAAAAGAAAAAGACCTAACAGTTTCAGGGTTATATGGTCATAAAACCAGGAATATTTGTTTTCGACACAAATGAAAAGTGCATCTCTCTCCCTCCCTGCCCCCCGCCCATCCCAGAAAATACCTTCTGAAAGGCTGGAAGGGAGGGAACTGAGTAACAAATTCTCCATTTGTTCAGGTTCTGAATATGAACGTTGATTGTGGTTTTGCATAATCACAGGTGTCAGTGCATAAAGACACGAGACGTTTCCTGGCAGAAAAGTGAGACTGGAGAAATTGAGCCATGAATGGCTCCCTTTATGGATCCTTACCCGTGATTGACAGAATGACTATTAGGAGCGAATATTAGCAGAGCTCTTTGAATCGGCTGCGCCTGGTGCCAAGCACTTGACATGGATTATCTACTTTACGTCTGGCAAGAGACTGAGGTGTGTGTCCCCTCCCCCGTTTTCGCCGATCAGGGAAATGAGACCCAGAAAGGTGGCGTGATTCATGATCAAGATCAAGTTGGTCACCCTGTGGTGGCCTTGTGCCAAAATTCCTTTCTGCTTCTCTTCCCCTAAACCATAGCGTTAGCTGATGGGGCCAACTTAACTCGGTTTGCAACAATGGCAGTATCAACAGTGACCCCCTCGGAGTTGTCCAGAGTTCATAGCCAGTATGGTCTTCTGCAATTGCTGTCTCACATGATATGAAAGCCTTGTGAGATAAACAAGCAATGACCGTAATCCTTATCCCGAAGGAGGAACCGAGGTAAAGACAGGCCTGTTTACCTGGGTGTGCACCGGCAGTAGACTGGAATGACCTTTCTCACTCTACTGTAAACCTGTATATTCATTCATTCCTCCACTGTCTGCGCTCTTCCAGTGTACAGGAAGAGGAAGCCAAACATACAGATCCATTCGTCCCTACAGGCGGTCACATCATAATGTGTCCCCTACCCTTACTATTTAAACATCTATTCAGCTTCTGCCCCGGACCTTGACTTGGAGTGTAAACTTCATACAGCAGGAATTTTTCTTCTTGTTGATTATATTTCCAGGCCCCCAAATAATACATAGAACATAGATGTGCTTAACTGATAATATTGCTGAATTCATTCAAATGAATGTTAATGTATTTATTAGATAAACACTCATAGAACACCTCCTGGGCACCAGTATGGTGAGGTCTCAGGTATACTCCAGTGACCTGCGCTGGCCTGCTAACTAACCCAACAGAGTTTTCATGCCAAAGGATTGAGTGGGGTTAGACAGACCAGTGAAGGAGACTCTTGCTAACTGGGAGTTGAGGGATATGGGGCTTACCAGAGTGATAAGCCAGAAGGTCTTGTCTCAGAACTGTTCACATATGTGAAATTCCCAACTCATCTGGGCTTTGAACACTCAGACACAGTACACTTGAGTGACGAACGTGGGTGTGTATAGGGCCAACCTAAGGAGGAAACTCCTGAGTGATGCTAAGGACACACAGAAAAGTCAGGGAAGACCTTCGACCTCTGGAAGAACAGATGGCAAAAGGGCAGCTGGCTCAGGGCATGAGTGGCCTAACCCAGTGTGTGAGGTGGCAAGAAGGAAAAAGAGGAAGGAAATGGCTGTGGCCCATGTCCGAAAGTACTGTGCTGGATAGCAGTTTTACCTGGTAGCTTGGCAAGGCTGTAGTGCCCGGGGCCTCACACGCATGAAGTCAGGCGAGGCTGAAAAGGCCTTCGGTAGATACAGTTTTTGTCTGTAAGCACTTGACTGTAAGTAAAGAAGATTATCTTCATCCACTTGGCAGGAAGCTTCCCTGGGAAAGCAGAAACTCTGCCTAGGGTCTGCAGCTACAGACCCGTGGTTTCCAGCTGGCCAACCTGTCCTGCAGGTTCCGGAATTGCACAACCGGATCCCACTGTTACAAACACAAATTCCTTGAAATAAATCTTTTGATAGATAGGTAAGTTGATAGATAGACAGACACAAGCTGGCTCACCTCCTGTCTTAGTTAGGGTTTTCATTGCTGTGAAGAGACACCACCATGACCATGACAACACTTATAAAGAAAACATTTAATTGGGGGGGTGGCTAGGTTACAGTTTCAGAGGTTCAGTCCATTATCATCAAGGCATGGAGCAGGCAGACAATAGGAAGATGACTGACAGGCACATTACGTTCTAGCAAAAGATCTCAAAGGCAGCCCCCACAGTGACCACTTCCTCGAAGAAGGCCACACCTCCAAATAGAGCCACTCCCTTTGAGGGTCATTTCCTTTCAAACCACCAGAGCCAACCACTGTGTTGTACATACAAATCCGAACTGTTTAGTCCAACAGGAGTTATTGGGGGCTTACTCCCCACTACCTCCTGATTTTAGGGCTGAACAAGGAGCAAAGCTGTCCAAATGTTTCCCCTCACAGAGCTCACAAAGCAGGGTCACTCTGGTGGTTTGGATCTACAGGGTGTCCCCTGTGATTCCTTCATGTGTTGAGGACTCAGTCCTAGCAAACTTCAAAAGGCAGAAACTTTAGATGGAGACCCTCATGGCGGAAGCAGGTCACTGGGAATGTGCCTTGGAAGGCTCTGCCTGACACCTACCTTCTCTTCTTTCCTGAGCACCACAAGGAGAAAACTTTGCCCCTCACATTCTGCTGTCATCATATGCTGTTTTGCTGTCCCCTGCCCCCAAAGCTCACAGCAACAGACCATGCCAGCATGGGCCAAAGCTCCTGTAACCCTGACCCCGGATGAGTCTCAACTTCTTTTAAACTGTTTCCCTCAGATAAGAACCAGTCATTGCCGGAGCCTCAGTTTGAATCTTAGCTCTATGGCTTTCTACCACGTGAGATTTTGTACCTGTCATAGTTTGAATGAAAGTGGTCCCTATAGGTTCATAGAGAGTGTTACCATTAGGAGGTGTGGTCTTGTTGGAGTAGGTGTGGCCTTATTGGGTGGGCTTTGAGGTTTTTTGGGTTTTTGGTTTTTTTTTTTTTTGTTTGTTTGTTTTGTTTTGTTTTGTTTTTTTGATTTTCAAGACAGGATTTCTCTGTAGCTTTTGGTTCCTGTTCTGGAATTAGCTCTTCTAGATCAGGCTGGCCTTGAACTCACAGAGAACAGTCTGCCTCTGCCTCCCGAGTACTGGGATTAAAGGAGTGCGCCACCATCGCCCAGGTAGCTGGCTTTGAGGTTTTGAATGCTCAAGCCAGATCCTCTCTCTCTCTCTCTCTCTCTCTCTCTCTCTCTCTCTCTCTTTCTTCCTGCTGCCTGCCAATCCAGACGTAGAACTCTCAGCTGCTCTCCAGCACCATGTCTGCCTGCGTGCCTCCCTGTTTCCCATCATGATGACAATGGACTAAAACCTCTGAACTGTAAGCCAGCCCCAATGAAATGTTTTCCTTGATAAGAGTTGTGGTCATGGTGTCTCTTCACAGCAATAGAACATTGACTGAGCCGGTACCTCTCTTTCCTTATCTAAAGATAATAACAGTGACCTCCAAGAGTATCTGTGAGAGTTAAGCAAAAAATAACATTCACAAAACAGGCAATCATTGCAAATATATTAATTCCAAGATCTCTAATAATTCCATCAAGTTGCTCTACTTCTCTCATTAGCGCAGAAGGAAGTGAGGTAACAGTTTGTCAAAAGTTACCCAGCTTGCCAAAGGAGGGCCAACATCAGGGTCCTGGACTACTTAACTCCGTTCGTGGAAGGTAACTCACAGTGGCTTTGAGTGTTCCAAACACAGTTGGATCAGCTGCAGGCCAACCAAAAAGCATGTTCTTTGGTGTCTTATGCAACCAACCATATGGACCCACAAGCTCTTACATAACAGGCCCAATGCTAGCAAAAGGAAGTTTAACAACAACACAAAAAACAGATCACATTCACAATAGACCACCATATGTTCCTCTGCTCACTGACAGCAGCCATCCCCACTCCTACTCCAGCTCCCACAGAATCCTCAACAAAAACACTCTATTCCCAAGTGACTCAAACAATTGATGGCTTTATAAAAAGAAGCGGGTGCGAGGACTCAGTGAGTCTTCAAAATAAATCCATAGTTATTAACTCCTTGGGAGAGCCTAGAAACCTTTAGCCTACACGCCTTGGTCTTGCACAGACCCTGGGGCTTGTCTGGAGACAGTCTCACCTGGATGACACCGATCACTTCTGCGAGGGAAGCTAAAATGATTCCAGCTTCCTTAACCACTAGCCAAACACCCCAGGTTGCTGGGTCATCCCTATATTTGGTCATGCATTCTCTGATGTCATGATGAGTTCACGCTTAGCCCAGGAGCCTCGAGTTTGCCGCAGGCTTTCCTGAGAGTGCCGTTTCTGGGATAGAACACAACTCTAGAAGGACGCTTTGAGTTGGGAGCATTGCAATGTGGGTCTTTTGACAACTCCCGGCCAGGCTCCATCTTCCCACCTGTTTCTGTGACCCACTCCCCAGCCATGGAGCCAAAGCCCTCATGTAGCTCCAGAATATAAATGTCATTCATGGTCACTGAGTCCTTGAGCAGCTAGGACAAACTCCACATTCCCTGTGGCTGGTGTTCCTACCCCCTCCCCTTCTTCAATTCCTGGGCACCAGCATCCGTTCAACCTCTGGACTCCAGCCTTGCAGGTGATCTTCTTGTGTCTCAAAATTGGCACTTTCTCTTCCGTTTCTTCTGCCCTCTCACAGCCCATTCCTCATCTTTCAAATCCCAGGTTAACTGTCACCTCCCCTCGGGTGCTTGCCTTTCCTGTTCAGCCGCAGTTCAGCACCCCTGCAGGAGTTTGCCTATCACACAACTTTTCTTCCGCAGTTTTCCACTCATGACAGAGCAGCTTACTGAGTGCTCTGACTTGTGCATGCCCCTTTCTCCTGCTCAATCAACAGGCTCCATGACCAAGACGTAGCCGGGGGTAGACACTTTTTGTATATTTATTAGATAAACAGAGAAACGAAAGGGCCAGGGGGAGGGCACACACCAAGGGGGACATCTCACTACAGCCAGCTAGGCAGGAGAATGACCCCCTGGTGCCGGGCCACAGGCATCACTGGACAAAGGGTTCATGCGCTTCGGGAGCATATCCCCTTTACAGAGATAATGACTCACCAGGATTCCACCAGAGCCGGAAGAACAAGGAAAAACCAAGCTGTCACAGTGACTTAAAGCCAGTGTCCAAGGCCTTCAGTGGCCAGCCATATATAGATTGCTGGAATAGAATGACGGAAGTCTATAGGAGACAACACTTGCAAGGTCCATGTCCTGGAACCTAGTTCTAGGTTCACCTTCTAGATATTCTTTTGCTGAGTTCTCCAGCCCAGAGACAAAATCTACTTCAGGGGCTAGGGACATGCCTGAGCTGGGGAACCGCATAGCTAGACTGGGGGTGCAGTGTTATAGAGCAGTCCTCTGCTCCTCAGTGTGCTCACCCAGGGCAATGAAGGAGCTGTCTCTGGGCTAGCTTAGGATAGATCAGATGAACAAAGCAGAGGCTCTCTTTTTCATAAGGTCCCCTAGGTTAATAGAGAAAGGGCAAAGATGAACATAAATAATAATTCTCCCAAGGGAAAAGATGTCATGGAAGTGTGGTGGGAGGTGAGAAGGAGAAGCCAGGCCAATAGTGAAGGAGTTTTAGTTGGTGGGATATGCACAGGCCTTGTGAAGAATGCTCAGGGTTAGAAGGGCGTGCTGGGTGGCAGAGTTCAAAGCCCTGCAGCATAGCTGGGACATGGGGAAAGTGCCCCTGTTACCCGGCCTGGTAATGTGGAGTGCTGGGCACAGCGTGAAGAGACTCTGAAAACTGTAGCTAGAAACCAACCACATGCCACCTGAGGCAGAGGCAGGAGGAAGAAGAACCCCGGGAGGCTGAAAATATCCATCCCCATCCTTGTGTTTACTTGGCTCAGTTCCTCACTTCACTCGGGTCTCCATCCAAAGAGCCTTGGCCAGCACTGTACCATCTGACCTTTCTCCCCCAGCTTTAGTCTCCTACAAAGTCCTTGTCCCTAATGATGTCATTGTTAGTGTGTGTGCATTTTGTGTGCATGTGTGCACATGAGTATGTACATGAATACATGTGTATGTGTGAATGTGTTATATATGCATGTGTGGATGACTATGTGTCTGAGTGTATTAGTGCATGTGTCTGTGAGTGTGTATGTGAATGTATGTACATGTATATGTGTATATATATGTGTGTGTGTATGTGTGTGTGCATGTGTGTGTTCATCAGCACATCACAGTGATTCTCTACATCTTTCATCAGTCTGGGACTTGGGTCAATATTGACTCTTGTATCAGCAGCATCTGGAACAAGCCTGACATGATAGTCCCTCTGTGCACACATGGACAAAGCTGCTCACTGGGTGGGTAGCTGTGTTGCTGTGCACTGGAAGAGCCTCGGCAACCCCAGCATTGGAGGTTTAGGTCACACACCTCCCATCTCCTGGAGCTGATTCAAGCCCCAGTCTCCTCACTTGGGAACTGATATTTAAGAATAACAGCTTTGAACATAGTTGAGCACATGCCCTTGTGGCACGATTGAGCATCCGTTGGATATATACTCAAAAAGTGGTATTGCTAGGTCTTGAGGAAGGTTGTTTCCCAATTTTCTGAGAAATCGCCACACTGATATCCAAAGGGGCTGTACCAGCTTGCACTCCCACCAGCAAAGCAGGAGTGTTCCCTTTACCCCACAACCTCTCCAGCATAGGCTGTCATCAGTGTTTTTTATCTTGGCCATTCTTACTGGTGTAAGATGGAATCTCAGAGTCCAACTATGTTCATTATTTGTCATAGGGAGAACCTGGAAACAACCTAAATACCCCTCGACTGAAGAATGGATAAGGAAAATGTGGTACATTTACGCAATGGAGTATTACACAGCAGAAAAAAAATAACGACATCTTGAAATTTGCAGGCAAATGGATGGAGCTAGAAAACATCATATTGAGTGAGGTAACCCAGACCCAGACAG
The DNA here is from genome assembly GCF_018167655.1 of Microtus oregoni. NCBI lineage: Eukaryota > Metazoa > Chordata > Mammalia > Rodentia > Cricetidae > Microtus > Microtus oregoni. The sequence continues at coordinate 53,062,337 of NW_024543064.1, forward strand.
ACAATTATCATATGTACTCACTCATAAGTGGTTTTTAAACATAAGGCAAAGGAAACCAGCCTACAAATCACAATCCTAGAGAACCTAGACAACAATGAGGACCCTAAGGAAAATATACATGGATCTAATCTACATGGGCAGTAGAAAAAAGACAAGATCTCCTGAGTAAATTTGGAGCATGGGGACCATGGGAGAGGGTTGAAGGAGAGGGGAGAGGCAGGGAGGGAAGCAGAAAAAAAATGTATAGTTCAGTAAAATAAAATAAATAAATGTCATATTTTATAAAAAAAGAATAACAGTTTTCCCGTCATGCAGCAAATGTGATGCTCAGATAATGTAGTAACAGGGGCTAGAAAGACCGCTCCATGGTTAGGAAAACTTGGGCCAGGCAGTGGTGGTGCACACCTTAATCCCAGCATTCAGGAGACAGAGGTCAGTGAATCTCTGTGAGTTCAAGGCCAGCCTGGTTTACAGAGTAAGTACCAGGATGGCCAGGGCTACACAGAAACCCTGCCTCAAAAAAGATAATGAATGAATGAATAAATAAATAAACAAACAAACAAATGAACAACATATAAAATTTAAAAAATAAGAGAACACTTGCTTTTCCACAGGAGCTGGGTCTGGGTGTCAACACTCTCATGTCTGCAACTCCAGTTCAGGGATCCAATATCCCCTCTGTCCTCCACAGGTACCAGACATGCATGTGATGTCTGGTCGAACACCTATAGACATAAAATAATAATAATAAATGTTTAAAATCTACTTTTAATAAAAGAATATGCCGGGATGTATCTATACACAGCACAAACATACACGCTTCATCTGTTATTGTCACTCAGGACACACACGCCGCTCCATTTCTGCTCTTTTTGGCTAACAGCAGCTGGCACAGATTCCTGCATCTGCACGTGAACTCGCTAATTCATCTTTGCACCTACACAGTGTTCTATTACATGCGTGTATCATAGCTCATCTTGCTGAATGTTTACCCTAATTCTAATCTTTTATTGCTACCAATGCTGCCATTGTAGAAGTTTGGTCAAAGGCCATTTCACATCATACTGGCCAGATAATTACTAGAGGTGTAATTGCCCGATCACTTGTGATTTGGATAAATAAGCTAAATCATCTCTGTAATGCTTACATTGGTCTGCTTCATATCACAATGGATGATGGGCAGAGGATGGGATGTAGGGGAGAAGGGAGATGGGCGCAAGGACTCAAGCAGACTTACAGACTTGGTTCTAGAGAACCGCATTTTCTAAAAGTATTACTTCATCCCTAAGATGTCACATTAATATCATCATCACAACATAAAACATCCCAACTTTTAAACATCCCACAGTTTTTGAAACTTCAAACACTTTAAGAGTTCCATCTCTTTAAAACAGAATAGAATCTTCCCTCCTGGTCTGTTTTCCAATGCCACTTTCACAATCTTCTGTGCACCACAAACCACGGCTCTGCTTCCTGGCACCATAAAAGTACTTGTGTTTTTCTAGATTCTTGCACAACAGCTTGCCTTTCCTTCCTTTCTTTTCACTCAGAGCGATTCTGAGATTCATCTACATCGTTATCTGAGTAAATTTGATTCCTTTTTCATAGCTAAGTGGTATTCCATTGTATCCCCATACCACAATGCATTTAGTCATTCTTCTCTTGATGAATATTTATGTCGTTTCCACTTTAGTCTTACAAATATATTTGTCTTATAAATATAAATATCCAAGCACAAGTATCTTTGTAAACATTTACTTTTCTCCTACACAATACCTGACACTATGTTTTGTATTTTGTGGACTTGACACATAGTTTTTCAGAATAGGTGTGCTGTTGCAGATTCCCTGTCCCTGCCTCTAAGAAACCTATTGACCTGTGTCCTACCTAGCATATAGCATGCTGGGTCTCTCCAACCTCAGTCATTCAGATAGCTGTGAAGTGAGGAACCTTTTGTTTGGTTATAATTTTCATTTCTCCCAGTGATGCCAAAGGCCTTTTCATGTACTTATTTTACTGCCATATAATATTTTAGACTGAGTGTGTGTTACAGCTCTGAAGGGAAAGGTACCCTGGTGTCAAGGGCATAGGATCTGATGCAGACAAGGTTACACACAAAATTTTTGGTACATACACATTTTTACCATTTATTAAAGAAAAAGAAATTTTCATACTAAAAGGATGAATGTTCTCGCTTATTTTTACATGAAGAATGAAATCTTAGTTGAATATCTCATACTATGGGATATGGAGCTTCTTTCATGTGCTTCAGAGTTGATCTACATTTTGATTTTATACTAATGAATGTTGAAAATATTGCTTCGCATAACTGCGTAGTAGAAATTGATAAAAATGGGTTTAGGACCACTTCAAAAACTATGGGAAATTTATTCTTAATATCAACCCAAAATATACTGAATGATTTTTTTTCTTATGAAGTCATCAGCTTAAAATCAAACATTGGAATTCAAGGTAACGCAAAGGCAAAGGTGTAATTCCTATATCTTTTCAGAAAGAGATCTCTGAATCTAACCTCTTTTGCTTAGTTTCCTCCCAGACCATGACCAATAACAATTTGCAACCAACCCTCATAAATGATGACAAACATCCATAACCCATTAAAGGACCAAAATCCACCCACCCCACCTCTCCGGAATGTAGGTGTTATGTTCTTAAAATTGCTTCCTGTTGTCTGGGGGCTACGGCACCTTTAGGGAACCCTGAGAAAATTGAGATAATGGTCTAGTTCTTGGAGAGGTAGCTGCATTATTTATTGTCCAGTCTCTGTACAATGTAGAAGTGCAGGGCTTAACTGGAGTCCTGGCTGGAGTAGTCTATGACACTGGATGATCTCAGCTGGTAACTTTGAAGATGTTCGGGATGCAGATTTTTTGAGGAAACTGAAACAGAAACATTCTAAGAGGCTGAATCATCTGGACTTATCTTCCTTCACTGGTATCTGGTCATTTTTTTTCTGAAAACTTACAGATTTTTAAAGGTAACACATGTCTGCATTAACATAAGTATGGAATGTGCGGTGTGCACATTTTTTTTGTTCTAAATTCAAACAGGCAAAAGGCATCTGTTCAGCCAGGTGGTCATGACCCATACCTTTAATCCCAGAAGTTGGGAAGCAGAGGCAGATGGATCTCTGTGAGTTCAAGGCCAGCCTGTCTAAAGAGTAAATTCCAGGACAGGCTCCAAAGCTACACAGAGAAACCCCCTCTCTCTCAGAAAGAAAAAAAAAAAAAGGCATCTGTTAACTTTATAAGTCTATTTGGACTGCATAACCAAACTGTAATATAAATCTCTATCGATGCCATATGAAAGGGTGGCATGTGATAATAAGTCATGAGAACTCTGTAGCCAGCAAGATTTATCATGTCTCATCCAGTCTCAGAGCTGTTCGCATGTGGAGGGATCAACTTATACACCACCTCTCTTGTAGGGGGTTTTTGTTTGTTTGGTTGGTTTTGGTTTTTGTTTCTTCCTTTATGTCTGCAGTCAATATTTTTCAGAAAGTCGCTAACAGTTAAGTCTAATGTTCTTTAATTTTAAAGGAATCCATAGCTTTTGGTGTTCTGTGGAAACACAGACACATAATCTCTCCCCGACTAGAACACATTTTTTACTTCCATTCTAAAGTAAAGACATCATTAAAATATGTAGGCTGGTTTAAGTCAATAACTTTTCCACAATCCAATATCTATCAGCAGCTGCCCTTTTTTTCCATTAGCATTTTAAAAAATTCAAAGTCAACAAAGTACTGTACAGGATCCAGACATACTGTGTAATTCCCATCCTTGTGTGACTTGTTCTTTTTCTATTACTTTGTTCTTTGAAGACTTGACTTTGTTTTTAAACTATTTATTTTTTTCTATTATTATCTATACACATTTTCTTTCTTTCTTTAGAACCTAAGCACATTTTCGAGCATACTGTACCTGTTCAGAGGTTTTCTCAACCTGGATCTGGTGTGTGTGTGTGTGTGTGTGTGTGTGTGTGTGTGTGTGTGTGTGTGTCTACAGTGTTTCTTTGACCACATAAACCAAAACTTAGCCTGCTAGTTAGCAGAAGCTAGGCTATCTGTTGTGTGTTAGCACATGGCAGCTGGCTGCTGTCTCTGCCCTCTTTGGAACAGTGTGAGCCCAGTCTCAGACCTGCAGGTAGAGGCCAGGAACCACATTTACTGCCCCAGCTTTGGGAAGCTGTTATGTCCACCCTGCAGAAGGCACTTCTACGCATTCTCCCATTTTACATAGTAGTGGGCTAGCTGTTCAAGTGCTCAGCTGTACAGCAGGGCCTCTTAAAGGAGCCAGGCCTCCGTACAAAGCAAGCATTGAGCCTACCAAAGAGGCTGGGTCACCAGGAAGCCACGTCTGACTCCATGTTTGGAACCTTTTTTCCAGCTTTCTCAGGCCCTATGTGGATATACTTGCTGGATGCTTAGCGCCTACTGTTGTTGGACTTTCTTTGGGACTGCCAATCCCCAAATAATGGCATGGGGAAATCATTAATTATAAAAGCTTGGTCTTTAGCTTAGGCTTGTTCCCAACTAGCTCTTCTAACTTAAATTAACCTGTTTTTATTAATTTACATTCGGCCATGTAAGAGAGACTTCTTACCTCTCCTCTGTTCTGCATGTCCAACTCCCTCCATGTCTCTCTGGTGTCTTTCCCATGCCTTGATCCTAACCCTCTGAGCTGTTCTTTCTGGCAAGGTAGAACAGCGACACATCTTTATACAGTTTGCTCAAATATCCTGCAACATTCTGGCACCTCAGAAACCCCCACACACACACCAGAAGAAGAGGCTGGGTTCAATAGTGAATAACTACTAAACTAGCATTATAAGCTTCCTGCCCCCACTGTTTATTAATTTGGACAAGATGCCTAGTCACTCTGTGTCTTAGTTTCCTTATCTCGGAAGTAAAGACAGTAATAAAACTCTTGTCCTTTGCTTATTGCTGGGGATTAAATGATTCAGTGCACATAAAGCACCGTATATAATGTCTGGTTCTAATTAAGCAAGCAATAAAAGTAGGCTTGCATTATGCATACACCCATTTGCTATTGGGGAATTAAATGTTTTATGACTCCACTGACTAGTCAGGTTGTTCCTTGAGGACAGATATTCTACACCAACAGAGCCTAGGATGGAGCAGGCTCAGGAAATATTTGTTGAATGAGTAGAAAGTGGTGATGCTTACACATTTGAGATCTAGGAATTAAACCACATGTCCCCGGCTGGCTGATGAGCCATAGGCAAAGGATAAAGGAGAGGAGTAAAATGGATCAGGGCTTCCTGACATGAGACAGGAGATGCCGTGGCTGAGCTAGGGGAGGCAAGGAACTGGTTCATTCAGATTTATGCGGCCAACCTAGGCAAGTGCAAACCTATAGCAACCAAAGCAGCAGAAACTTTCTGCAGGTCTGCCAGAGTTCAAGCCTCATCCGCAGCCCATAGAGCCCATGTCTGTGTCCGCACCACACAAGCTAAACAGGGAAATGGGAACTGAGTAATATTTGTCAAATGAGGAGATGAAGGAGTAGAGAAATGGCTTTCTTGTAGATGACGGGATATCCGTGGGGGTGAAAGAAGAGAAGAACGAAAATTATCATTAAAGATTAAAGAAAGGATTAGTAACCAGTGTTTCAAGTGAACTAGCATCCGGAGTCTTCCTTTTTTTTCCCCTTTCCGGATGGATCAGGATATCTCTATGATCCCTAGTCTCTTAATCACACCTTGAATTTATATATATAAGATGATTAAAACTACTCCCCGGGAAGTCTGGCAGAGCATACAGACATGCATAGATAGACAGACACACTGACACACACACACACAGAGACAGAGAGAGAGAGAGACAGAGACAGAGACAGAGAGAGAGACAGATAGAGAGAGAGAGAGACAGAGAGAGAGAGAAAGAGAGAGATCAAAGAATCTAAAAAATATAAGAAAATGCTTGGTGGTCAGGGCTAGTCATGCAAAGTCCTCCATGTTTAATTCTGTCTCAAACACCGGGTTCTCAGAAAATACATTCTTTTTTTTTAAAAAAATACTTTTATGATTTATTTAACTTTATTTTATGTGCATTGATGTAAATGTGTCAGATCCCCTGCAACTGGATCTTCAGACAGCTGTGAGCTGCCATGTGGGTGCTGGGAATTGAACCCAGGTCCTCTGGAAGAGCAGTCAGTGCTCTTAACCACTGAGCCATCTCTCCAGCCCCCAGAAAATACATTCTTCAGTCAGGACACGTGTAGGATTGATTGATGATGGACCACCTATAAGATGGTGTTTCTGTGAGACTGTTTTGTTTGGAGAAGACTGTAGTTGGCTTAGCTTGTATGGTTTTATGACTGTCACTTAACCGCCAAACCACCCAAGGACACATTTCTACCGCACAGCCTCTCATTGGGTGACGCACAACTGTGTTCAGGTCAGACTTGTCTGAATAGCTCCTGTTTGAAATTGATAAGCTTTCCTTCGAGTCAAGCCCGGGCGCCTGTACTCGTGAGTTTTCTCATGGCGACAAAAATCAATGTAAGGACGGAAGGATTTGTTATGGCTCCTGTATTACAAAGGGACACAGTCTGTCATGGTGAGAAAAGCATGGCCAAGATTCTAGTCTGTCATGGTGGGGAAGTCATGGTGCTGAGAGCTGGGGCGAATGGACAGTCTATCAGTAGTCAGGAAGCAGAGAGAAGACAGGACGTGAGACTAGACATAAAACTTTAGGCCTACCTCCAGGGATCCACTACCTCCACCAAGGCTCCTCTCCAAAATGTTCCAAGACCTTTAAAACAGCACTGGCTAAAGAATAAGTGTTTATATGCATGACCCAAAGGGGGACATTTCACTCTCAAAGCACAATGGAACCAGAGAAGCAATTATAATAACATCCATAATAAATTTAATATTTATTGCTTCAGAATCCAGTGAGTGCTATATATTGCCAAATGCTTGAAACAAAGGAAGAGGTGGAAAGTGAGCTTTAGAGGAGCTAAGCTGGTCGTGGTTAAGTAAGTAAATAGCCAGGGTCTGAATTCTGGTTAGACTGACTCCAAAGACTATATACACTATCTTAGCCATGCCTCCTTGGTTGCTTTGAATTTGGGACTGGGAAAGTTTAAGTTGGAACTCGTAGTAAAAGTCCAAGCTCATGATTTACCTCCGAAGATGATATGAGTATCCCTGTTCAGATGCCTTTTACCAGTCTCAAAGAACCAGAAGGTTGCTGAGCAGGGAACTGGAGGCTGAGCTCAGGGGAACTGGATTGAACGTCACTCTGCCACTTGCTGGCTTGAGGGCTCCAGTGAATCACTCAGATCCTATGGGCCCTGTTGTTTACTTGTTCTTCATGCTCTGCTCCTCCAGCACACTGTTTAAGATGCAGAATAAAGGCTTTTTATAAAAGCCTCTTGATACACATAGATATTTGTTTCTTTGAATGTTCTTTTGATTAAAAAGTGATATTTATTAAAAATGCAAACTTATTAAAGAACAGGTGATATAGACTTAATAAAGAGACAGAAGAAAAAGGTCCAATTCTCTTTAATATGAAAGCAGTAGTGAGAAAAAATCTGAATTTAAAAATCTGAATTTAAAGAAACTTGGAAGATCCTTCACACTGCCATTGATGTTTTCCAGGGAGGGGACTGTCTCAGCACTTCCTGTTACTATCCAGGTCTTTCTTTGGCTTTCCTCTGGAAGGCATTGTATTCCTATCTGTTCTTTAGAGTTCGAATATAATGTGAATGATGAATTATGATCCTTTGAATTTTTTTAAAGGCTGAAAATAAAATAAAAGCCTCTTGGGGAATGTGTTATTTTCTCACCAAATAATTCATTCAGCAACCTCTTGCTAAAGGTAGGCTGTGCCCAGGGCTGTGCGAGGAGACACACAGCCTACGATGGGCCTCTGTGAAGAAGTGAAGAATTGCTAGGCTCAGCTAACAAACAAGGCCAAGAAAGTGTGTGAGGGGACCCAAGAGAGATGTGAGCTGTGTCCCAGAGGAGGCGACAAGATTGCATCTTGAAGCATGAACTGGGATTTTGCAGATGGCACAGAGTAGATAAGCCACAGCTTAGCAAGCTTGGCGTCACCACCCTCCATTAGAGAAGCCACATCTTTCTGCAGCAAAGCTGGGGTACTTGACAGTCAAAGGGAACCAGTGATGATTACAGTGTACAATGGGTGTGCACTGCAACATCTGGAGGAACCATACTGCGTGGTCACACTATTCCATGCGAAGCTTTTAGAATTATGAAGAATGGACCCTGGCTCCATCCCATACACATTGAAATCACAGGTACAATGGTCAGTGAAAATGTTCCAAGGAGTCTTCTGTATCCTGGGAAAAGAGATTGCCTGACCCCCTTGTCAGTTTCCTCTAACAAGGTTTTCCAGCCCTCTCAGACTCTGGCGTAACAACCTTGCAGCAGGTTTTTTGTTTGTTTGTTTTGTTTTGTTTTTTTGAGGGGGGTTGTTCAAGACAGGGTTTCTCTGTAGCTTTGGAGCCTGTCCTGGAACTAGTTCTAGTAGACCAGGCTGGTCTCGAACTCACAGAGATCCGCCTGCCTCTGCCTCCCGTGTGCTGGGATTAAAGGCATGCGCCACCACCGCCCAGCAAAGCAGCAGTTTTTAAAGCATGGCATACAACCCCATAACTATCCTTCAGTCAGTCTGGCAGCAACACAAGACTTCCCAAACCACTCTGTCATTCAACTCCACATGCTTGGAGACACAAGGAGTTCCTTAATTTTCAGCCTTTCTCCTTGACGTTAATTCACTTGTTTGGTTGGCCCAGGCAGCAAAAGATTCTCTCTTGGAGTGGAGTATTTGGATAAGTTTTGAGAGGAGAAGAGCAAATTCAATAGGTTTTAAGACAATTAGTGTTTTCATCCTCAAAATATGGTAGCAGCATGCCATAGGCCAGGAGCAACATGGATGAGATACAGGCATTGGGAACAGTGTTAGGAATATTGAGGAGATGTACCTACAAGGGTAAGCTGGGACCAAATGATGAAAGGCATTGAAGGTCATCTCCAAGGAGTTTGGACTTGCCCGGTGGGCAACAGTGAACTTGTGGTGGTATTCAAAAGGTTGTTTGATTCTTTTGGGGAGGGGAGGCAAAATGGAAAACACTGAATAAGACCAGAAAAAACAGCCACCATGAAACCAATTTCTCCATTTAGTTTTGCAGTCTTGATTTGCTTGTTCTTCTTTTTAATATTGCCTGTTTCCTACCATACCCCCCCCCAAAAAAACACCCTCAATGAATTGTGTCACAATGAACCCTTTCCTGATGCTTGAAGTCTATCCCAGTCCCAGCCAAGGGTTCATTAGAAAGCTTTAATATACCACAGCTGGTCCAGGGCCATTGGAGACAAGACCCAAGCCCCTTGTCTTAGAATTTCTATTGCTGTGAAGAGACACCATGACCACAGCAATTCTTATAAGGGAAAACATTTAATTCTGGAGGCTCATTTATAGTTCAGAGGTTTGGTACATTATCATCATGGTGGGAAGCAAGACAGCATGCAGACAGAAAGTGCTAGAGGAGTTGAGAGTTCTTACATCTTGACCAACAGGAAATGATTTGAGACACTGGGTGTAGCTTGAGCATTGGACACCTCAAAGCCCTCCCCCCCCACACACACACAGTGACATACTTCCTCCAACAAGGCCACACCTCCTAAAAGTGCCACTCCTTTGTTGGAGCCATTTTCTTTCAAACCACCACACCCTTATATTCTAAGCATCCTATCATGAAATGTTCCTGAAGACTTACTCTCTCTGCTGAAGTATGTTGTCTTCCTTTCCTGAGCCTTCACCCTTATCACGGCTGCCTGGAGCCCAAGTTAAAGCCATGGAACTAGCACAACAATGGCAGCTTGGCCTTTTGGGCTTCTCAGGATAATATTAGGAGACAGGCTTCAAAGTAAGAGTTCCTGTGTCCCCAGACAGATCTGAACAAGCTTGTGCTCAAAAGGCTTCTTGTAGCTGGCTGGGTACTCGTTTCTGACAAACGAGCTGCAGGCTCTTTGGCCTCTGAGCTTGTTTCCTCAGCTGTGGAATGGGAGTCACAGACGTTCCTTCTCTGCAGGGGACAGGGCAATGAGGACCCTTGGCCTGGTGCCAGGACTTGCTCACCAAATGCTGTAAACTGCAATAGTTGCTGTAAGCTCATGATACCCAATGGCCAAGCTTTGTGCTTCCTGCTCCTTCTGTGTGTGACCATGAACTGGAACATCAGAGCAGTCCAAGCCCCACAGACAAATGACTGACCGCTAATGGTATTTTATCTTAGCCTGTGGGGATCTGCTAGCAGTGGGGAAGATGAATCCTAAGAGGTGAAGGGGCAAGCCCGAGACCACACATGAAGTTTCAGGCAGACCCAGCCACTTTCTCTTAGGCCTACCCAAGCTTTTAATTCTCCCTTTGATTGGCACTATTCCTCTTTCTGTCCCTAAGTAACACCTCCGAGAGCCTGTCTCCATTCATATACTGCACATACATTCTGTACTAACAGCAACTCTACCAGCTGACAGTTTACTAAAATCCACTTTCTGGATTACGGAGATGAAGTGCAGTGAGGTAAAGTCAATGATCCCAGCTTTCCAGTCCGTAAAGTTAAGATCTGAACCCAGGAGGTTGTGGTCCTAGGGCTGTGCAAGCCACAGAGCCAGGCTGTAGAGTCTCTGCTAAGGGGAGGCACCAACATAAACAGACCTGGTGGAGATAGAGGTCAATCTAACAAATGGATAGAGGCAGGAGAAGAGAGGTGGAGGTGATGGGGTGGACCAGAAACTCTCCTGGAGCAGACAGGTGACCTTTGTCTGGATTCGTGTTGACTCAGTTTTCTCCAGGTTGATGAGAGTGGGGGAAGGGAGAAAAGCAGACACAAGAGTTCAAGTCTAGGAGCTGGAGATGACTCAGCAATTAAGAGCTCTTGCTAGTCTTACAGAGGACTTGTGTTCTCCTCCCAACAACACAGGGCAGCACACAACAGCTTTTAGCTCCTTTAGAATTCCATGGGCACCACAAACATGTGGAACATGTTTGCTCATCTTGTATGTACAGAGAGAGAGAGAGAGACAGAGAGAGAGAGAGAGAGAGAGAGAGAGAGAGAGAGAAATAAGAAATGCTACTGGAGTTTGGGTTTTTTTTGTTTTGTTTTAAGACATTCAGAGCTATCCTCAGCTACTTGGTGAGTTAAAGACTAGCTTGGACTAACCCCAGTGTATGAGGTGAGTCAGTTACTTCTGGAAGCTTCAATGTCCTCACCTGTACAGTGGCATAATGCCTGCTTTACAAACTTTTTTAAACACTAAATGAGACGCACGTTGAAGTCCTGACTCAGCGTCCTCTTTATTTACCTCATAAAACTACTTCCCTCAATATAAGTTTTTAAATGGGCATGTTTTTACTTATGCTCCCAGGAGCACTAATAATCCATCTCATGATTAGTCATACGCAATAACAATATAATTAATAATAATGTTAATGTCCTCTGACTGGGGGTACTAAGTGCTTAATTTGTATAATCTATATCTAATCTAACCCTCAGTGCACATCTTAAAAATAGGTATCATTACTCCCGTTTTATGGGTGTATAATGAGACAAAGACGTTAGGAAATGTACGCGGGTCACCCTCTGGGTGGGGCAGGGTTGGCCTTTCAGAAAAGGTTTGTCCATCCACAAAAAGGCCAGACCGGGGAATGCCCTGCGTTTGTTTGGGAGTTCCGTGTTGGTCTTGGCGACGCCCCTCGGTTTCTTTCTCCGAAAGAAAACAAACATTCTAAGAGGTTTGCTACCACGCGGGGACACGAGTGTTCAGCGAAGAGGAAGAAGGGTCCGAGCCCAGGATGGCTGCTGCTGGCCCTCTGCGCGTCCTGCGGAGGAGCGAGCTCAGGGCGCTGCCCCTTCCCACCGTGGGTGGCTCCCAGCGGCAGGGAATCACATTATCTGTTGGGAAAGCTTCCAGCACCCTCCTCCCGCTCGCCAGTGTTTGCTCAAGGCCCAGCTCTTTAGAAACTGAAACCAGCAGCCCGGGCGGCCGGCCGGAGGACACCCGCGGGCGCGGCCCAGGCTTTACCTTTTATGGGGAGGCCCGCGGTGGGCGGAGCGAGCCGGCGCCGCTGACGTGGCAGCCCCGCCCCGCCCTCGCCCCGGGCACCCGCCTACTCCACCCCGGGTGTGGGAGCGCGGGGCTGGGAGAGTGGAGTGCGAGGGCGTGGGAGCGCAGGAGCTCTCGGCGTCTGGTGCCTGGTGCGGGCTACCGGGGTGCCGAAGCGGGGGAGGAGCGCAGGGCGGGAAGCCCGGGGCCTGCTGCGGTGGGCAGGCGTGCAGGTCGTGAGTCTTGGCGCTGTCTCAGAGCTGAGAGTGCAGAAAGAAAACTGTCTGGTCTATCACATTTGGTGACATGGATTGAGCCTGGCGCACCCAAGAAGCGCTCTGGACGTGGTCACAGCGTTGCTGTCCTTGCCCTTCCGATGGGGTCTCGGACAGTGTGCCCTGGGGGAATGTCTAGGCACAGATTGAATCAATCTGGGAGAAGGTGTAAATGATTGGATGGCAACAAACTCAAACATCTCCAAATCCTGATCTGACGTCAGAAAGCTTGAGCAGGACAGTAGCTGACCTGGCATCCAGTAGGCAAACTTAGAAAAACTTTGTACACCACCGATTTAAGCCTACAGTCTCCTCGTTTTTCACCTTCAGATTTCCTTCTGTTAGGTCCTCTGACTTCACAATTCGAGCTATTTACCCAAGTAAATCAACCCACAGTTTGCTTCCTAAATAACTGATCAAAACCCAGAAGTCACTCAACACATTTTCAGTAAATATTCATTGGAAATGTTTAAGTTGTGACCAGGTGTTGTTCTGGGCAATGGAATGGCCAGACCATTGGACACAGAAAGGGAAGGACTCAGATACTGAGGCACAAAAAAAAAAAAAAAAAAAAAAAAAAAAGTCAAAAGCAAATAAAGGTGATGTATCTTTCTCTTCCATGGCCTCTTAAATAGAGGTGATGTCTTTCCTCTGTGCAAGCACACACACACACACACACACACACACACACACACACAACTTATACCACAGTACTAATATTTTATGGGCACGGAAAGTCCAAGATCCTGAGATTAATAATATCTAAAACTGCATGAAGGAAGCCTATAGAAAGACCCTACAGCCCTGATTCCTGCTTATGTGACCTTCCTCATGAGAAACTCCTAACAGATGTCCCCACTTGGTTCTCGGTGATTGGCTGAGGTATGGGCTTTGAAGCCAGTCTACCAGGGTTGACTTCAGCCCCTTTCTTAGCAAACCTCTGGTCATGAGCAAAGAACTAGACCTCTGTGTGCCTATGTTCCCCTTCTACAAAATGTTCTAAACAATACCTGCTCCACAGAATTCTAGCACTGGAGATGGTACTGAAGGAGGGTGGCGGGCATTTGGTGTGTGCGCAGCTATGCGGTGATGCTCTCTGCCGAGAGAAACCCTCCTCCCCCTTTCTCTGCCTAGAGAACATGTATTTATAGTCCAATGTCACCTCCTTTCTGGAACCTTTCTTGCTTTATTGGCAAAGTAATTGAATGCTTTGCCTTCTGATCCCACCTCTTTTATAGTACCGTATAGGGCCCTTTGTGTCACCATAAGGTTGCTTTTTAATGTTGTTTAGCTGTTCGCCTTCTGTATTTGACTACACATTCTTAAAGAGCGGGGACTAGGTTTCAAACAACTCACTTCATCTCTAGAAACAAGGCAGTCCCCAGAGCAGAGTGAGCCCTGGACACTACCTTGAGTTAATAGGTGGATGGGTGAATGGGTAGGTGGATAGATGATGATGGATGGGTGATGGGTGAAGTAATCCTCCCAGGGTTGTGAAATTCAAATCCAGAGTCTGTGTTTAGTTTATACTGGGAATATCACATGTTTGAGTCTCTGGTTTGCCATCTGGAAAGCAAATCTGGATCTTGTAATAATAGCACCTTTTTTGGGGGGTCAGAGGATTGGGGGAGATGTGTACGGGACAGCTCACAGGCAAATACTCTCTAGAGCCAGTGTTTAGGCTCCAGTCCCAGTTTTACCGCTTATTAGCAGAATGATCTTTGCCCGGCTCTTACTTAACCTTGCTAGAATGGGAAAGGCAGAACATAGTAATAGGCTGTTCCTAAATTCAAAGAAATATCCTTTGTAAAACTTCACGGTACAGGGTTGATATTCAGAAATAAAAATTGCCTCTCTTCCCCACCTGCCACCTTGCCTGTTCTCCAGACTCATAGGCCTGGACTCTCAGTACCCAAGACAGCTGTTCAAATGCCATGCTTTGCTCCAAGTGACTAATGCCACTTAAGCCACGGTTGGAAAGCTGACTCCAGGCAGGACCAAGTTTAAACTTGCGTGCTGAGTTAGAAGCAGGGAATGCGGCTGGCTGGTTGATTTAATTAATAAGGACACTTTTGAAAGGGAAGCACTTTGAAAATCAACAAGCATTCCAAGGAAATTGAAAGCAAGAGCTAATCCATGATTTCATGTGTGGGTTTCATGTGTAACTGAGAGTCTCCTTGTACAAAGCTATGAATAATAAATCCCCCAAAACCCAGTGAGTATTTCTCAAACCCAAGAGCAGTGGTCAAAGCTGGCTTTGGAATCAATTAGCCAGGTAATTGCAGTGCAATGGTGTAACAAATATTTTTTTTTCTTTTTTTTTGGTTTTTCGAGACAGGGTTTCTCTGTGGTTTTGGAGCCTGTCCTGGAACTAGCTCTTATAGACCAGGCTGGCCTCGAACTCACATAGATCCGCCTGCCTCTGCCTCCCGAGTGCTGGGATTAAAAGTGCGCCACCACCGCCCGGCTTTGGTATAACAAATCTTAAACCTCCTTCTGCTCTATTGTAATACATTTTAATAATTATTAAAAATTTTCAAGGGCCATTTGTCAATTACTAAGCCAACAGCTATGGTGGAGGAAGGAGTAGAAGACATCTCTATCTTGGACTTAAAATATCACCACATCCTACATGGAACCCCCAACCTACCCTTCTAAGTCTTCATGAGAGATTTAGAAAAGAAATGGGGGCACCCAGGACCTTGGGAGCTGAGCTTGTCCATGACTCAGCCAGGGAACACTTGGCAGCAGAACTCAAAGGGGAAACTTGAGAAGGCAGAGGCCCCTACAGGACCTGAAAGATGCGCTCTGAGAGGGTAGGAATCTCATTACCTAAGTCAAGCTCACTGCCAAGGAGGTGTGCCTGAACAGCCAAAGAAGACAGACGACAGCTCACTCTAATGTCAGAAAATTGTGACCTGCCCACATCTTCTGCCTTTCTCTTTCTTAACTCCACAGCCCATACCTTGACCCTGTCAAACGCCCCTTTCCAGAACTCCTTCCTGATCGTTGCCTGAGATGATCAGTCCCTTTCTGAGAACCAGTTTCTCTTCTTTCCTCCATAGGCTTAATAGTACATAGTGTTCCTGCTGGAAGTCCACTTCAAGTTCTTTCATGATTTGCCGTGCAAATCCTCCAACATCCTCCCCCAACATCCTCTTTTTCTGCATCTTCATGGAGAAGTAATTGACCCGTACTAAACCACAAGTTCAGTTTGTTAGACACCAACCTGTGAGAGCTTCTCCACCACCCAGACAGCCAACGTTTTCATAACATCAAAACTGTTTTCAGGCATTTGGTAAGACTTTCTCTACTCTCCCCTAAGCCACAACCATTGCCCTGTTTTCCATCATTTTCTGTGGATGAGCTTCCACTTTCTATCAATAGAATTACACTAGATAGACCCTTTGGCAAGCTTCTTTCACAGAAGACAATTGCATCGACACTCCAGGCTCAACCGTCCCCTGGTTTGATTTGTATACTTTCTTGGATCAAGACTGGAGCCCATCTAGAACACAGCACAATGATGAAGCCAGGAAGTCCGTGGGGGGAAGACCATAAAGGCATAGGAAGAGGTTGGGATTTGGTGGCAGAATTTATACATTGTCATCCCAGACCCTCCTGCGTGTGACTGTGAAGCCAGGAGACGGTCCTTTGCTTCAGGAGCCTCGATTTCCTCGACTGGGAATTGGGGTGATGATAAAGCCCTTTTCTCTGAGAGTGTCTGTGAAACTCCACTGAGCCAGGAGATAAAGTGCTCTGTAAACTGTGAAAGGTCAGTCCTGGGCAGGGATTAGGCCTGGATCAAGCCAACACCACACTGGGAATGCCCCAGCTTCCAGGGCTATTTAAAGAAGGCCTTGTCATCCAGGGAAACTGCCTGCATTTGTCAATCCTCATAGGAACAGCCAATAAGGGCTGTGTTTGGTGTCCTTTCATCTTGGCCCCATCTCTAAAATGTCAGACTCTCTTCCCTTGACCCTCCCCCGCTGCTCTGCGAGGTCTCTGTTTGTTTACAAGGTCTCCCTCCCTCTGGTGCTCCAAGTGGCCAGACAATCCTTCCTCTGGCCTGGAGTCCTTTGATAAAACTGATAAGGTCAGTCTATCTGCTGGGGGCTCCAAGGAGCAGCAGAAGAGGAACTAGGCTTGTGGAAGACTCAAGAGCCTGCCAGACGGGGCTGTGGCTTTCTTTGGCCAGACTAGGAACAATGAGGAGTAGAAAAGTAAATATTTGTCTCCGCTTTAAATTCAAATTTGGTGTGTGAAATCAACTCGAGAAGGATCTTTTCTACCCTGGAAGGAGATGACCTGGAGGGCCTGCGACCCAGAGACAAGGACTCCATCAGTTTCTTCTGTGACCTTGGTAAAGTCACTGTCCCTCTCTCAGCTTCAATTCCTGAGAATTGACATTCTTTGAACACATACCTTGTATAGACCACCACACTGTATTTTCCCTATGCTTTGTAAACTGTCGTCTTCAATGTGATCCCAAGAAAAGGAAGATGAATTCTTCTATCCAACAGCCAGGAGAAGAACTAAACCTAACAGAAAGTGTTTTGAGAACTAGGAGGCTGCCTTCTCAAGGAGTGAATGTAAATTATTTCTTGGTCATACAGGTTAAAAATTTATTCAGGTAGCTGTGGGAATTCCATTCATAGGACCCTCTGTGGCTCACTTATTGCGGAGAAATATGGCGTGCTACATTGGCAAAGACACACAATCTAATGTGCTGCACACACAAAGACCCGCAATTAACGTCCACGCCTAGAAAGCTCTGGGAAATCATACCTTAAAGGAATATAACATGGTTTCTAAACAAAATATTAATCAAACATTTTTTTCTTGGTAACCTTTTTTATTTTTATTTATTTTGGTATCCCAGGAAACAGATCCTCAAAGCACTGGGGATTGCAGCATTTAATCAGGTAGCTGCGGGCATTCCATTCACAGGAACTATTTCTTATGCCTCTAGTGTTGAGAAGCTTATCACCTGCTGACGGAGCCCGCCCTGTCACCCAGTGCCTGGAACAGCGCCACCCAACTGAGGCAGGCTGCAGGCCACGGGTGGGCGTGCTTTGCCATTTTCTAGGACACAGGAAAAGCGTAAGGATGCTAATTAGTTCAATAGATCTGAAGAAAACGTCGTTTCAACCCTGTAACCCGTTACAACACAACAAATATTAGTAAGGCCTTTCACCTGCTTTTCAAACATAGTATTTAAAGCTTCGTCTGGCTATGCGTGTCGACAGCACTAGACTGCACAGGACCAGAAGGTTCTTCTGTAGGCAAAGCTGAGCACTTCCTGTCTAGGTCTCACTTCCACGATCCTTCGATACAAAGGCTTGGGTCTACAGATACCACCACCATGAAAATGAGTCCTCCTGTTCAGTGGAGCCAACATGCCGCCCCCCCCCCCCCCCCCCCTTACAGCGCTCAGCTCTGGGGCAGCGCTCTGCCAAAGCGCACTTTCCAAACATAGTGAAGGCCTGTAAACCAGGAGCTGCTCTGACTTGTCATGCTCGGAGCAGGACAGCTGGGGATCCGAACACCCTTTCAGCTGGCACGGAAGCTCCATCAGCTGTTAACAGTGTTTGTAGGGTACCTCCTTTCTGTTCCCTGAGATCAGTTTCCCCGCCTGTCAAGTGACAGGTTTATATCTTCCCAGACTCAGCCCTTGACCTGCTCTCCCGCCCACCACCGCGCCCTGCCTCCCTGCTAGTTCTCCCCATTAGACAAAACCTCCGGTGATTAAGACGTTATCTCCACCTGATGCCTAGTAAGAATATTTTAAATGCTTAACACGTGCCAGGCACGGTGTAAAGAGCGCTGTATATGGTATTTCATTTGGTCTTCTCCATACCCAAGTGGAGTAAACGCTGTTATTATCCCCCTTGTATAATTGTGGAAACTGAGGCATTGGCGTTGACTCATAGGTCAGAGGCCTAAAGAGGGGGAGGAGCTGTGGACGCTTTCTTTCCTCCGCCAGGCTCCCTGAGCCAGCTGTGAATTAGGATCAGTTCTCTGAACCGAACTAGGTTCAGGGCTCATGTCAGAGCTCAGGGAAGCTAGGTTTTCCCTTTGGATCGTTGTTTTTAAAACCGGAGGTGGCCTTCCTTCTGTTTTTCGGAGGAAGGAAGTACCGCTGCGCCTTCCTCGCTGAGGAAATCCTACTCTTTGCAAACGAACTTTCTTCCCATCCCCTTGACCTTTCAGGAAAGGGGGGAGGCCCCGGGAAGGCTCTGGAAGAGGACTATTAGAGCCGAGCTCACCCTGTCTAGGGCAGGAGTATTTTTAGAGCTGGCTGTACACTGTTTACAAGGAAGCAGGTCCCCTGTGCCTGCCTGCTCCCTCCAGGGAACACTGGCTGCCAGCCCCACCCACCCAGCTCTGCCTGGCCCTCTCTTCTCCCACCCCTTTCCTAAGTCTCCTGGGCTCTGTATGCGCGCAGGGTTGTGCTTCCTAACCGCTCCAGACTAAAAAGCCCCGAAAGCGCCTGCAGAGGACCAACTGTGTGGAAGCACTGGGAAACAAGCTTCCAACTGCTAAACAGGCCTTACTGGGAGTCCCTCCCACCTACAGGGCCTGCTGAACTCTCCTCCCAGACTCTCTGACAGGGAGAACCTCCAGACTTCCCTGTGGGAGGGGATAAAGGGCTGCAGGCCTGGGTCAGCAAGCTCTGCAGCTCTGCCTACAGCCCTTATGGGTGTGATATTTATCTTCTCTAGACTCTGAAGCGAAGGGGGCATGGATAGCAAGTACCCATGCTGGATGACTGACAACCTCAGTTTTCTCAGTTTCTCTATTGCAGGGGAGCACTTAGGCCTAGCTCCTGCAGTGGGAGAAAGCATTGATAGGACAGTAGCATAACATCCCTAGCATGTACCAGACAGGCAACACCCAGGACTGTGGTGGTCATTTCTCTAATTCTGACGTTTTTCCTAGTGTCTCACGTAAGAGAACATTCAACCAAGAATGTTTTTCTTTATTCTTGTAGCTCGGAGATCTTATACCTCTAAACCTCTGTAAAAACTTTTCTCCCACCTGAGCCCCCAGGCCAAGCATGCCTGAAACCTTGTGAAGAGGCAGAGAGCCACCCCAGGAACGTGCTAGCCAGCCAACTTAGCTAAAATGTTGAGTTTTAGGGTCAGTGAGAGAACCAGTCTCTAAAAATAAGCAGGGATGTGATAACAAAAGATACCTGGTGCACTTCTTTGGTTCACACACACACACACACACACTCACACTCACACATGCACACACATTTCCCCCACATTGAAAAATAAAGTAAACTTTCTCTTGGCCAGGTACATATAAAAAAAAAATAGGGTTGGCATGTATGCCTTCTCCTCCATCCCTGCATCCATCCCCCTGATATTACGAAGTCTTTCAGAAGATACTCAAAGTTCTCTCCCAAGTAGTGGCCTTTGCTTCTAGAAGAGGTCCATCCACACTCTTTATCCCTCTGACTTCTGAGAGCATCCTATGGAGCAGTGTTCATAAACCTGGCCCAAGAGAGCCAGGCTTCCAAGAGTCTAACCCTAAGCTAGCAGTACTGGGCAGAAAGCTGAACCTAGGTGACCTAGGTGGCCCCATGACACCTGAGTGTCCTTCAGATGTGGGTCTGCAGATGGCAAGATCTCCAGGATCCTCAGATCAAATGTCCCCTCCCTGTCTCAAATGCAGTCTGGACTTCTCCAGCATCTAAGTGCTTCAAGGTGTTTAGCTGAGACAGTTCCTTCCCCACAGGCATTTCCTCCCCTTCCTCCTGGCCACCTACCCTTCCTCCTCCTGTTTTCCACTTCCTCTAACTCTTTGCTCCTTCCTCCCCCCCACTTCCTCCTTCAGCTCCTCTTCCTCTTGGGTTAGCTGTGCCTGCTCCTAGCCCAAGCTTCAGCCTACTTATATTCTAAGGAAGAGTCCCAGTGTAGAAGAGTGCCGGACTTCTTTCTGTGAGGTGCCATCTCAGCTTCTTTTGCTTCTTCCATTGGAATATGCTGGATGCCAGGCACTGGGTCAGGAGCTCAGAGGCCTAGCCACTTTATAGCCCCAGGAAATCACACATGAAAAAAGCTTCACTCGCATTTACTGTTAGGATCTCAAAGAGTAGCATTCACACTGTCCAGTGTCATTTTACTTCAATAAATAGCTTCTCCACCTGAAGGGGCTGAGACTGTTTTTAGAGTATGAGATTGTGTGAGGATGTCCCATCCCTTGTTGACCTACCCCTGCCGACTAGGAGGAAGCAGCAGTATGCTTGCCAGTGGACATGTGTGAATGAGCAAAAGGGCCAGCCACTAACACACGTGGTTCACGGGTAGAGCACGGGCAAGGAAGGGTGTTGAGAGGAGGCGGGGGCGCTGTGAATTCCAAATCATGCCAGCAGCTTCTGGAAGCCATTGCCCTGTCCTGTTCTGCACCCAGAGATGATTCAAGTGACAATGTGGAGGATGTACTGGAAAGGAATGGAAGAGAAGCAGCCAGAACTCATGAGAAACAGTGGTCATTATTCTTGCCCTGCTTTAACTCCCTCAGACTTTATTTTCTTCATCTGCAAGGCACATGTGTGTATGAAATGGACACACACACTCACACACGTGCTATGGGCTAAAGCTTTCGTAAGTAAGACAATGCAGAAGGAAAGCTCTCGGGAACGGTGAGATAGTCTTCGCTCCTCCTGTCTGCAGCTGCTGTTCCCATTCTACGAAGGGAAGTCCTCACCCGGAAAACCTTGTTCACACTGGCCCAGGGCCCAGGGCGTGAGCGCCGTGGATGCCGGGTCTCTCCCTTTCCATTCCCCTTGTTGATTTTCCGATGTGACCGTTATTGGCTCACAGAAAGACAAGCCGTTCTGCATGACTTGTCAGATGCTGGGCTTATGTCTCACCTTGGTTTTCCAGGTTTCTTGGGCAGGCTCTGAGTCCACGATCCAAAAAGCTCAACAATGGGGGTGGAGAAGTATGTATCTATAGCACAAATTCTAATTGGTATTAGTAATAAAAACCCAGAGTCAAATATAGGTGTTAATGCTGAAGATCAGAGAAGCAAAGCAGCTAGCCACTAGAGAGTTCTTACCTCTGCCAATGCTCAGAGCAAAGGGATGATCCTGTCCTCAGACTGTGTTTTCAGACTGCATCAGACTGCACTGCTCTTTGGAAATATGAAATGAGGACTTGGCACACAGACTTTTGGTCCCCATTTATATTGAAGGGAAATTGTGGTTAGAAGATTGCTGATGTAATATGGTAAGTGTTGTAAGTCTTGGGAAAAGAATCTACTGTGGTCCCTCAGTCCTTGGCACACCTTGTTGTCTAATGTCACTCACTACAGTGACCATTAGGTGCAGTTATGGAGGTGGGGAGTACTGATGAACTTGACTGACAAGATACATGTTGAACACCCGAGTTTTAGCCACATAGAGAGTCTCAACCTCCAGGACCTCATGGCAAAGAAGAACATTGGAATACAAGCGCAATGACAACATGGTGAGCCAAGGACCGAGGGTCCACAGAAGTCCTTTTCCAAAGTCTCACAGTATGACCAGTTGAAAACTATGGTACCTTTTACTCACTTAAATTCTGTCTTTCCACAGGAATGGAAATTCCCAGGATGGCTTTGTCTTGCCAGCTGTAATACTCCCAATACATAGCAGGTATTCAAGTGTCTGCTCAGTGAATAGCTAATAAACACATATCCCAAGGAAGCCCATAATAACATGGATATCCAGGCCAGGAATGGGAGGTAAAACCACCTCCAAGAAGGAAGAGGCATGGGCCAGGAACTTACTCCTTCAACAGTTTTTCTTTGGAGTTTTCTTCCCAACCCGGTCAGGCCGGACCCACTTAATGACTGAAGAAACAAATCTCAGTGAAGATAAGAATTTTAATAATATTCACTCAGTTGACAAACTAAAGGCTTGAGCTCACATCTTCTGAGGGGAAAGTCCGTGCCATCTCTGCACACTATTCTGCTTCTTGCTAATGCCCTATAGGACTCACCATGAGGAAGGTGATCTGTTGGACCTCCAGTTTCTGAGAGGCTGGAAAGCCATTCTAGAAAGACTGGACAACAGGACAAGTCACATCGTTAGCACAACCAGCAGCAGCATTCTTTTTTGTTTAATAAATTTATTTATCTATTCTACATCCTGGCACCAGCTTCTCCAAGTCCTATCCCCCATACCCTCTCTGTACCCATCCCTCCATCCACTCGTCCTCCGTTTCTGTCCAGGAAAGGGCAGGTGTCCCATGAGTATCAACAAAACATGGTATATCAGGTTACCATAAGACTAAGCATCTCCTCATGTATTAAGGGTGGACGCGGCTATCCAGTATAAGGAGTAGAGTCCCAAAAAGAACTGTAAAAGAGTCAGAGACAGACCCTGTTCCCACTATTATAGGTTCCACAAGATGATCACAATACATAACTGTAACATAGATACAGAGGGCTTAGATCAGTCCTACACAGGCTTTCTGGTTGTGGGTTCCATCTCTGTGAGCCCCTATGAACCCAGGTTGGTTGATTCTGTAGGTTTTCTTGGGATGACCTTGACCCTCTGACTCCCACAATCCTTCCTGCCCCTCTTTGGCAGGATTTCCCGAACTCTGCCTAGTGTTTGACTGAGGGTTTGCATCTGCTTGCACCAGTTGCTGGATGAAGGCTCTCTGATGACCATTGGGCTAGGCACCATTCTGGCCACAGTTCAGGCCATGCAGCAATGCAGCGGCATTCCTAGATCAGTGAAAAATTTACAAGTGTTTAGGGTAGGTGGGTACCTTGCAAAGAGTTCTATGTGTTGACTTAATGCATTCATTACAGGCAACCTGTGATTTGGGTTCCATTACTATTCACAATTTATGTACTAAGAAACTAAAGAGCGTTACATAACTTTCTTAGGCCAAACTGGCAGAAATGGAAATGCCAGGGTTTAGATTCTCACTGCCTGATTTCACAGCCTTTACTGTCTGGTCTCACAACTCAACAGATCTTACCTACACCTGTTCCAACTCTAGGGGATGACAATAACTCCATAGCTGAGCATTCTTATGGATCAGGGGCCACATACAGCCAAATATACCTATGGATACAGCCCATCACAGTTGTAAAACTTAAAATATTAAGGGCTTTGTGTTTTTCTTCTGCAATTTTTTTGTAAGTCAATTCTGCAGTTCTCAAGCATGAACTTTTCATGGAGTGACATCATGTTTTGCTTTCGAAGGGTTCAAAATGCATGCTAGGCATGCTTTGGGGTTATAGGAGAAAGGACTAAAGTCTCTTTGTTCAAAGAGTTGCAAACAGAAGGGGGATGAGAACTAAAATATGTGCTTCAGTGGATGTCTGCTAACATGAGGACATCTGATCTGACTTTGACAACAAGAAAAGGAGCATGCTATTTCAGGAAAAGGACACAGACTGCCCCATCTTATCCAAGCATGGAAACAAGAAGCAATAAGGAAAAAGAATGAAAGTTAACAGGGTAAAGACAGGGTAAATCAAAAGATAATTGTGCCCAGACCCCGGAGAATGTGGACTTCTATATCAGACTTCTTCACTCACCATTTATTAGATGCTGAACAGTCATAGTCTGGTGAAGAGGAAGGTGACATACTCTGACCTCGATTTTAGAGTGGTGATGGGATACCAGTATGGACATGCGAGAGAAGGCAAGGAAGACAGGTAGATCCCTTGGCACTTGTATAATCAATCACTTCATAACTCAGGCCTAAAACAAAGACCAGTCTGTTGTTGCCCATAATCTGTGCATCTGTGGGTGTCTCTTGCAGCCAAATAGTGGCTTGCTCACCCATGGGTACAACTTCTCCCCTGAGATAGTGGGAGTGAGTGGGTCGTTTGTCTCTTATTATTGGACTTCTTCTCAGGGCTACCAAGACCAGCAAGAGAGAGCAAGCCCTGACACAGAGGTGCTTTTCAACATTTAGCTTCGTGTTTTCTAGAATCTCATAGGCCAAACCCAAGCTTCTAGCACAGAGCAACAGACCTACCTCCCACTGGCAAGAACAACCAAGTCATATAACAATGTGACTGCATAGGGATGGGTGAATTTCATGCTTGTATTTAGGAGGCAGTTTTTATAATCAGTTCAGCAAAAATTGTTGCTTAAACTAAAAGGAAACATAATAAATGGAAAGATAATTAGGATATATTTGAGACATTCGGAAGATTACTATAAGGGAGAAGAAAGAAATCTGAATATCTTATAAGTTTCTCCCATAGTTACAAGGCAGATGTTTCCTTGGACCAGTGAAGGAGAAGCAGGTCGGAGTTGTAAACACGTTCCTGTTCAAATTAGTTCTCCAGGGCTCCAGGAATGTACTACCTTCCTCACTTGGAGAAAATGCTATTTTCCTCACCTACTTTCCACTCGGACCATATGGACCAAAAGGACAGTGTGACGTCTAATATGATCCTGCTTTTCTAGCCATGCTGGTAACCCAGGGAAAAAGCTAACCCAACGTGGGTCAATGAGAGTACCTATCACTATGCGACTTGCCAGTCAGGTTCATGGCCTACAGTTACACAGGTCATGCCTCTATAGCAGCGTATCTGGCAGTGTCCTACACTTCTGCAGAACTGTAGATACCCGGAGTGTGGTACCTTCTTCGAATCCTACAGAGGTGTTTCTGCTCTGCCAGTCCCAGCGACTAGGCTAACAGTATCTCAGGTGCCTTGTTCAGTATGCTAACCTCTCCGAGGCATTACACTACTGAAACACACCGGAGAGAGAATATTCCCTGTTTTGTCTTAGACAGTCTAAAGATGGAACTCTGTAGATGTCTATATCCAGGACTTATACAGGAACCTGGTAGTTCAACGACAGAGAGAAGAGATGGGGGAGTTCCCAAAGCTACAACCCCTCTGTCAACTAACTATTCTCTTCTTGCAATTTGAAAGCTGAATTTTTCTTTCAGTGTTGAGACAGTAGTATAGGCTTCTGATTTAAATTCTCCTTTGGTGCTTAGCAAGTTTAAGTTATAAACAATCTAGCCTTGAACGATAAAAGGAAGAAGTTGCTGTGCTCAGGTTTGGAAAGAAGGGAGTGGGCATTAAAAATAGACCCAAAGCTGAATGAAAAGAATGCCACCATCAGTTGGATGAGTCCCATGAGGGAAGCATCCTAGCAGAAGTCCCAGGCAGAGCTGACAGTCTACAGTGCTTTGGGGGTGGAGGAAGGGAAAAGGCATTCCTTGGTATTCAAGAATCTATTGAGCAATTACCCATTGGCTCCTGTCTAAGTGCTGGGGACTCAGCAGTAGCTCGGGAAACGCAGATGTGGATGGTGTCTAGGCATTGCTGACTCATGAACTCAGAAGTGAGTGCCCACTCAGGGACAGGAACTACATACAGCACTGAGCAGACATCCTGGCAGAGGAGTCCAGGAGGCAGCAAGAAAGAGGGTTAAGTTGGCATTTCAATTGGCAGAGTCAGTTCACTGACAATATTTTGGGAGAGAGTGCTTGGAGAAGTCTCCGTCATAATACTTATCCTTCGTACATGGGTTTCACTGAGAACCTGAAAATACCATGAGTCGTTCTTTGGTTTGCGTTGTTGGGAGGTGAGCAGGTAAGAACACAGCTTCAGGAGACCATGGAGATCACCCTGGCTTTCTGCACACGTCATCAGGTAACTGGTGCATGACCTTGACCTGGGATGAACTACTTAGCTTCCATCCTTTTCCTACAGAATGAAGACAAGAATGCTCACTCCCATGCTAAGGATAAAGAAATGACGTGTGTAGACAAACAGACACGGGGCCACAAACAGCTGTTCGACACCCATGCCACCCGATTCTGAGTTAAAAGAGCGCCATCATCAATTTGATGAGTCCCTTGAGAGAGGCATCCTAGCACAAAGGGTTCTTGGAGTGTGTGCTGTCCTCTGGAATTCCACCTTCCCGAATGGCAGCAATGGGCTCATGAACTGTGATGTTCTTGGCAGCCTCCACTCTGCACCTCACAGCCAGAGGCTTACAGTATTATTTGTGGTGTGAGTTACAAGCATGGGCAAAACCCCCAGAAAGCAGAGGAGGAGGGAGAAAACATTGTAAAAGTTGAGGAAAATTTTGTTGCCTCCTTAAGTGATGGCAATTTGCTGAACACCTGAGCTCCACAGGATGCTTGGGGTCTAACTGTGGCTTTGTGCTCCAGGGCTTTTGGCCCAGGGTCACGGGTAGGGGACTTTTCTTACAGTAAGAAAAAAGAAAAATGACAGAAATCACTTCTTCTCACGACGCTAATGAGTACCCTTGCGGCATCAATGGTGACATTGTTAGAGGTTTGGGGGTGGTTTTATTCTCAAGGTTTCTACATAAAGTATTACACAGTCATTAAATGTATTCCAAGCCCAGCAAACTAAACACTTTAGAGGGCTTTAAGGTCTTAGCATCCAAACGTCTCCGCACACTAATGACAAAAGCAAGGACTAGTAGAATTACAAAGCGTGCCCAGCACAGTATAGTATGTTGTGACAGGACAGAAACCAGACTTTAGACCCCAGCTCCTTGGATGATGAAGAACTCTTCAGCAGCCTTTGAGGTAACTCATAGGTGACATTTCACCTCACAAACGACTACTACTCCCCCCCCCCCCCCAGCCAGGCCGTGTTGACACTTTTGTGGCAGTAACTTTGAAAGCTGCCTTTTATAGCCCTGGCTTGGGAAGGGCAAACACTGTTATCGATGAAACAACACAGGTGGCTCGGAGATCTGGAGCCAGGCAGAGCTGATCAGGAAGCGAGACCCTTCGCACAGACAGACGTGACTCAGTCACCTGTCTGCAATGGAAAGGGTGCCGAGACTCAGGGAATAGCGTGAGAGGCTACCGTGCAGGTGACAGCCTTGACTTTGAGGCCAGACAAGATGATGGGTTCCATCCCGGTGACTCTACTCAACTCCCCGACAAGCTCCTTGACAAAGCCTCAGTTTCCTCATCTACAGGACAGGGCTAATGATTGATCAGCTGCAGGAGTTCTGTTTCAGTAGCCACCACACAGCTGTGGGGCTGTCACCAAAAGTCATACTGCGAAGTGGGGTTGGGTGCTAGGATACTCTTGCTAGTTCTAGGTCTCGCCTATTGCTGCCCACTAGAAGTAGCGAGCTGCTCCAGGTTTGCTCGGGGGCATCCAGGGTACCCAGTTCCCCCTCTCCTCCTTGATCTTCTTTAGTGAAGAATTTGGCCTCAAGGTCTGGAGTTTCAAGTTTCTCCTAAGAGATTCCCAGGGAAGAGCACATGCGGGGATGAGAGGCAAGAGGCAGGACGATACCTTCTGTTAATGCTGGTGTTCAGAGATGGAGAGCCTTCAGTTCAAATCATCACACACTACTCAGACATTCATGACCCGTTGGACTGGCGAGTCTGAATTTTCATTTCTCTGCCTTCAAGCCACATACTGCAGATAGAAAAAAGCAGGGCCACGGGAAACACTGTCCTCTGCATGAATGGGAAACTTGTGTAAGTAGGGGACCAGTTCTTCCCTTGCTCTCTCCTCTGCTTCATTAGGGGAGGTAGCGGCAGGCAGGCAGCTCTCTTCGAATCTATGTAAAAAGATGTTGTATTTTGAAGAAACACCTCCCAGAAGTCTGGAGATGAGAAGAACAGGGTATCCCAGAGACCCTCTGCAAGAGTTCCTGGAAGAGCATGGAAGGGAAACATCCTCTTAAGACCTGCTACCCCCTAGACACAGCAACCACCCTTGTTGTGTGAGAAAGAGGACAGGATGAGGATGATAGCTCAGCCTGGGGGGCACTCTGGGTGCAATGTGCACAGTCCTTGGCTTCTGGTCTTTACTCACCGTGTTTTAAAGATGAGGAAACGGAAGCACTGTGAAGTCAAACAAGTGACCAAGGCCACCTGAACATACACTAGGTTCACATCCCAGCAATCAGTGTCCACAGCCATATCTACCTTGCCTCTTCAGGGCAGGTGGTGTTGGAGTCTCACCGGGTATACCACACTGTTCAGCCAAGGAAACCAAGGCTCTGGAGGGGTATGTTCTGCCCATAGGGTCATACAAAAGGAATGGGGTTCCACTGATGCTTTCCTTTTTCTTCCAAATTATTTCTTGGGGCTGGGGATGTAGCACCATCGGTAGAGTGTTTGTCCAGTGTGCATAAAGCCCTGTATTTCATTCCCAGCATCATAGAAACCAAGGCATGATGGCATGTGCTCATGATCCCAGCACTCAGCAGACAGAGGCAGGAGGATCAAAAGTTCAAGGTCAACCTTGGCTACTTAATGAGCTAGAGGCAATGTAGACTGTTTGAGATTCTGTCTCTTTGTCTATCTTTTTTACTTAAACAAAAATGACTGAGTTGATGCGTAAATCTTTCCACTATTATTTTCTTATTTCAGCTCTATCTCTCTTCTTAGGATTAGAGAAATCTGCTGCGTTGGTCATCTGAAGACCTCAGAGACCCCCAAAACCCATCCTGCCAACTTCCTCAGCTCTGCTCCACTTTAGGAAAAGGGAATCCAGGTCCTGTGCAGAGAAAGTACATTGTCACTTTATTTAACATACTATGTACCCAGTGCCACAACTGAAACTCAGGTTAGTTCTGTAGGCAATTGTTGCTGCACTGTTATCCACTGATACTCGAATGTCCAATTTCCTGGCCTAGGAATGAGGGACTATGGGCTGGTTCTGCCCTTAGGATTGTTGAGGTCAAGCCAGAAGTTTATCCAGATGAACAGAACTGGAGCACTACCCTACTTACAAAGCAGAAGGACCTGGATTTCCCTCTGAGGAGGACCTATGCCCCGTTCATTACTCTGTCTCTAACATGGCAGCACAGAACAATTGAATGAACTGATAGGAGGCTTTATTAACTACATTCCGTCCCTCTAGATCCCAGAAGGAAAAGAAAAATTGCTTGTCAGAGTTCAGTTTGGTTCAGTTGTCTGGTAACATGTGACTAAGTCAGATGTTTAGTGACCTGCTGCAATGACCTTTCTGCCAGACTAAATAACACAGGCTGTTCTGGCTCAGGTGGGTTGCAGAGCACTGTTGTGATTGCCCCACCCTTTCCCATGGTTCCTTGAGCCAATCCATTATTAGTTTCCCACACTGAGTCACAGCTGAGGTGAACTTCAGACGGGGCGGGCGGGGGGGGGGGCCGGGGAGCAGAGCTGTCTTGTTGGACAGGCGTGCCCAGGGATCCTTTAGGTCAGCAAAGCCTGCCAGGGAAGTCCTTGGGGGGGGGGGGGCGGGAGGTGGACTGGGCAAGTTCAAACATGTCCCAATGGATTGCCTCCTCTCCCACGAGTATGTCCAAGACCAAAGAGCAAAGAGCATCCATATCCAGGCATTGTACATGGTAGGGTCTAAAACAGGAGTCCCCCATCTTCATACCCAGAATCAACGCCTTCATTGTTAGACTTGATCATGTTGTGTCTTGACTGGACAGTGTTGAATAGGGCTGGCAACATGTCTCAGTGGTTAAGAACCTTGCTGCACCCACACTTGGCTGCTTGTGATTCTTGTTGCAGGGAATCTGATGTCGTTTCCTGGACTCTTTAAACACTTAGCATGCATAGTGCACAGATAAGCAGACACACAGACTTGCAAGTTATTAATTTTAAAAAAGAATGTTGAGCATCTTGACAGCCATGTCCGCTCTTTTAACAATTCCTCTCCAGGCGGTGGTGGTGCACGCCTTTAATTCCAGCACTCAGGAGGCAGAGGCAGGCACATCTCTGTGGGTTCAAGGCCAGCCTGGTCTACAGAACAATTCCTCTGATAGAATCTAGCCTGAGTCCTGTGAAAACTATATTAAGCAGTGTCCTTAATGTTCTAAACACCTCCTTCTAGATTCCACCCCTTTAAGGGTGCATACTACCTACCAATGTTGTCACACTAGGGACCAAGTATAGCACACATGAGTTCAGGGACATGACAGTATCAAAACTGTAACAAGTGGCATTATGGGAAAATGGTCCACTGTCTATGGCAGAAAACACATCATAGTCATGAAGTTTAGTTTTCCCAGTGGGAAGTGATCCTGAGCTGAAACAGCAACTCTCTAAGGGGGCAGAGACCCAGACTCGTTTTGATGTGCTGCTCTGCAATCTTCAACATGTTTTCAACTTCTGAGTACTTCAGAAATAAGGAGGAAGAATAGAATAAAAAGGGAATAAGAACCCTTCCCGGAAGGCTTGAGAGAGGCTCAGCAGTACTGCTCTTCCAGATGAGCCAAGTTCAGTTCCAAGCAAACACACCAGGCTGCTCATTTCCAACAGACCTTTACCTCTAGGTCCCAGGGATCCAGTGCCTTCTTCTGGCCTCCGTGGGCACCTGCATTCAAGAACATACACCTATACACACACACACACACACACACACACACAATTTAAGGAGGAAGTATTTTAAAAACTGAAAGATCATTTGCCATAATTTATACAATCCATGCTGCAGTTACTTCCCCTTACTATGATAAAATGCTCTGTAAAAGCAACTTGGGCACTAGGGTGGGGGGGTGGGGTTATTTGGCTCTCCCTTCCCAGATCACAACCCATCACTGAAGGCATTCAGAGCAGTAGTTGAGGCAGAAACCATGGAGGGACACTGCTTACTTGTTTGGTCCTTCTGGTTTACACAATCCAGGATGACCTGCACAGGGCATGGTACCACCCACAATGGGCTGAGCCCTCCTACATCAATTACCAATCAAGAAATGTCCCCCCAGAACCAGTCTGATGGAGGCAATTTTTCACTCCAAGTCCCTTCTTTCCAGGCGACTCAAGTTTGTGTCAAGACAGCGATAAAAACTAACTAACCTCTTTGGACCATTTTTGCTTATGGCCCATGGACAAGAACTTAGCTAGAGCAACATCCAGTTTTAATGAGGGCAGGCATTGTAGTTTGTTTCCCACAATGTATGAGAAATCAAGGGTGGAATCGTGAAGAAGACTGTAGGCATAAATTCTTGTTTTCAGAATCTATTCTACTCTCCAAAATGGATTCATAATTGGCCAAGTCTTGTGCTTCTGACATCCTCTTAAGCCTACTGTAGAAAACATCAGTTGATGTTGAGGTAAAACAAGGAACTGTTTGCTAAAGACTCAACTGCTAAAGCCAGATCATCAAAAGACCTCGCATAGGGGAAGATCCAGTTGTGTGATCTTGGACATGTGGTGTTAGGCAAGTCTTTATACCACTGTAATCCCGTTCCATAATAGTTTGTTGGTGCTAAAAAAAAAAAATATTTACTTAATTAGCTTGCAGAGTGATTTGCATGTCATCTTAAGAAATGCAAAAAAAATTAATCTTGATATTTGATTTAATCCAACATACCCCAAACTATATCCATGTGTAGCACTTGAACTTACTAATGAGATATTGAGATTCTATTTTGTATACTGACTGAGATTTAATGTGCATTTTATGTCTCAAGTCAGATCACTCACATTGTAGATATTCCATAGCCACAGGTGGTTACCAGTTTAGATGGTGCGGGTAAGAGCTAAATTTTGTTCTGTTGTCTTTCGCTTGAGATAATCTCACCCTTAGCCTAGGCCTGATGGGCTCAGGCTGGTCACAAACATTAGATTCCACTGCTTCTGTTTCCCAGAGCCAGCACCATCGTCCTCAGCTAGACAACAGCTAACTTGAGTGCCTGGGCTGGGCACCTCCCCTAGCTCCTCAGATTTTCAAAGGAAGAGTTAATCTTGGCTGTGGCGAGTGTCTGTTTACTTAGCTTGTCCAAACAGTTTCTTGAGACTATGTAGAATATGTGGCACCCCCCCGGAGCTTAACATAGCACCTCACATAGAGCAGACATTCAAGACGCACTTGTCAGACAAATGCTATTTATTTTTCGATCCCCAGTGCGCAGTCCAGTGCCTGACCCTCAGTAGGACATTTAATAAACTCTTGCTAAATGAATGAAGTAATGAGCCAGTGTTTTAATGGCGAGCGAATTTGTAATTTGACAGCAGGTGAAAGGTGGGCAGTTTATGGCAGAGGAGACAATGCTACCTTTCTAACCGTCCAAGTAACACCTGCCATTAAGTCAAATTTCCTTCGCTGCCTCCTCACTCTCTGGCAGAAGCGGTGCCAGATGGGAAGCCATGGGCATTCACACCGCAGTAAAGTCACATGATGCCTGGCTACCGTGATAAGTAAGCATATCAAGTTCCCATGGGCAATTAAAATCAGCTTTCCGCTAAAGTCCAGTTCTGCCACTCTATTGTATTCCTTTCCCCACCAATTTGCCTCAGTGCATAAATGAGAGACCCAGCACAATAAACTCAAAGGAGTTTTGAAAGGTGCCAATAGCGATCCCAGCAGCAAGGCCTCTCAGCCCCAGCACCGTCCTCCTCACCAGTTGCTAACCTGTCTGTGTCTCGGCCACCAACACCCATCTTCTCTCCTATAGGTTTACAGTACTGGCATGTGCTTCTCTAGCCAGGATGCTGCAGGATGCTGTAAACGGAGCCTCCTGCATGCTGTTCTTGGTGAAGGGTAGCGAACACGGCTCACAACACCCTGGTTCTGCTTTCCTGGATGATATTCACGCAGTGAGACTGAGCCTCATTTTCGTCTAGACAACTAGCCATAGGCCCAGCGAGTTTTAGAGCTGTGTAGCGCTTCCCACCCACCCCTCCTTATGGATGACTGAAACACAAACACTCTTTAGAGAGATCTGAGCCTAGTCATCCCTTTGGAGCCTGGTGGCAGGCCAGAAGGCCAATCACAAAGGCTGCATTCAGCTGCAGCAACAGCAGCCTGATGGGCAGGGGCCTGCTCCCAAACATTCTTGACTGGGCTTCTGGGGAAAAGGTGTTGCTGGCTTCTAAATATTTGTTGCTCTGTTTCTATAGCAACCACAGTGACCATGGCAAAACCCCGAAACTGCACATCAAAATGGGAGGTGCTGAGTAAAGACTGACAAGGAGAAGGGTTTCTCCTGGCCTTTTCACTCTGGACAGACTGAAGGCTTTTCCAGGCTCCCTTCAAGGAACTAAAGAGAACTTATTTGACTCCGGGAAGCCTACTATTGGTCTGACAGGAGAAGTATAAGACTGCACCCATAGCCCCCAGGTTGCTTTCAGGAGCCTGATAATTGCCTACCGAGCTCATTCAGCTAAGTGTTCTGACCTGGTTCAGGCATTGGACAGTACCAGTGCCAGCACCTCTCTTTCTGTAACATTGGGGAAGTCGTTTGCTGTCACCGAGTTCTTTCTGCAGGGAAGACAAAAATTCAGTGAAAGCCAAATCAGTAAGCCGAATGCCTAGCCTACTCTGAGTTGCATGCTAAGTTTATAAGGCAGAAAGAACCTGGGTATTGCCATCAGGATGCCATGCAGCCTCCCAGGCGGAGCTGTAGCAAATATGAGGTTGAATTGCACCACGTGGCATGCCTGGCACCCGGTGGGATTTGCTATGCCATAAAAGTTTATTTCCCTACTTCTCTAAATCGGGCTATGCCAAAGAAAGCCCTAAAAGGTGTAAAGAGCCCGTGTCCTTTCACGACATTTCTCTGGGAACAGATTAGTTTGCCTGTTTGGACATAGCCCAGGGGGAATGACTTCTATGGGTTTTGTCCATCGCGATTTCATTACAGCATGCTTTCGCGGCCTGTACCTCACTGGGCTTTCTTCCCTCTCTGCTGGGTTTGCAATGATAAACATGGCTGTTTCCAATGAAGATTGAGGATGCTGAGGTTCCTGGTGAAGGGGCTTGCCTCAGTCACAGGGGAATGGCAGACAGAGCTGAGATTCAAACACATTTTCCAACTCCCTCTTTCAGGCAAATATTTCTTTGGGCATCTGCTAAGTGCCAATATTGTTCTAGACCCTTGGGTAAATAAAAAGTCTATGTGATATAGCTGAAGCCGAAAGGGTAAGAAGCAAATTATAAGCACATAAATACATACTGTGTTACAAACACAATAATCTCTGCAGGGGCAAGTTGGAGTGGAGAAATAGTGATGCCAAATACTGCTTTGTTTCCAGTTGTCTGGAAAATCTTTGCCCAGGGTCTGACAGAAATGAGGAGCTAGTGACATGGATGCCAAGCTGAGGAGGGAAGGTGGTGGCTTCTAGAGAACAGCCGGAAGTCCAACAGGGTTAGAACAGAGAGCGATGGGGACAGAGGAGGAAACAAAACTGAGACCAGTCTAGCCCATAAGAACCTCATAGAAATAAACCCTGGATTTTACAAGGCTCTGGGAGCCAACCAGCCCTCGTGGGAGCAGGCTGAAGGCAGGCAGGGAAGGAGTGGGAGGGTTCATTCTTGTGAATAGAGGCAGCTCTGAAAGGGAGGGAGTCTAGGGTGATGAAGAGCATGACTCAGACTCAGAAGAGGAACTGCGATCCGCTGATGGGTGGAAGGTAGGGGTGAGGGCAAGAGGAGCCAATAACTGGTTGAGATCAGAGTCAAGCAGCCATTTCCAGAGGAATTAGGCGTCAAATATGTTACACTGGAGACAGGTGTCGAAGAGTCCATGGAGAAAGCAGGGGAGACAGAAAGTGGCTGATTTAAGATATTGGCCATTTGTCAGTCACACGCTGCTTAAAGCTGGACCTGGTTTGAAATCCCCAGTAAAGAAAGTGG
Source organism: Microtus oregoni (assembly GCF_018167655.1). Classification (NCBI taxonomy): domain Eukaryota; kingdom Metazoa; phylum Chordata; class Mammalia; order Rodentia; family Cricetidae; genus Microtus; species Microtus oregoni. The sequence goes on from NW_024543064.1 coordinate 53,097,304, forward strand.
GGGCAGAAAAGAACAGCGGTCCATGAATGACTCCGGTGGATGAGGGTAGAAGAGGTGGGAACCCAGCCAGAAGGCCACGAAAAAGGGGCTCGTTAAGCTAGGGAGAAACCCTAGAAAGTCCCATCCTGCAAGCCAAGCCAAAGGGGGCATTCTCAGAAAGGAGCAAGCCAGGTGGTTCAGGCAGTGATGGTTTAGGGTGGGGACTGAGAACTCAAACTCACCTTCCGAGCTGGCAAAGTATGTTTGCTCCTTGCTTCTCTTATGGGCCCTGACAGTATCTGTCTTGGTGACCTGGTAAGGGCAAACACCGAGGGGAATCATTGCAAGGGGGAACAGACAGAAAGGAAGTGAAGAATGCAGGCAGGTGAGAGTCTCTGGAGAGAAACAAGGAGAAGGTGGGGGACTAAAGATGACTGACTTTGGGATATGTCTGCATTAGTGGGAACGTTCTGCTACAGAGGGGTAGATTGACAGGCCAGGAAGAAAGCCTGCTGTAGGAGCTAGGTCCTTGTAGACAGAGAGAGAGAGAGAGAGAGAGAGAGAGAGAGAGAGAGAGAGAGAGAACTGACTAGAAATCTCTATTATAACTTCCACTTCAATAGCATTCTCTTTCCAGTTAATAAAGCCATATATCTGGGGGCAATTTTAATCTGCTTCAAGTGCAATCATTTCTTTCAGTTGCATAGAATAAGCTCACTAGGAGGTAGCAAAGATATTACGCATGGCCCTTAGAGACTATTTCCATGAATGTCACTTGTCACTGCTCCTAATGTCGGGTTCCCGTTTTCAACGCACAACTCCTCTCATTGCAGGTTACTTGTGTGGTGAGTTCCCACAGTTCACAGGCACTCCCCACAGATCGGGGATGTGTTTCCTTCCTCTCTGAAGTCTGTGCTCAGCAAACGGGTCATCCCACACACTTGGGAAAGGAAGAAGGCCAGACCCTCTCACACTCGAATCTCCTTCTTTTCAAATGAGGAATGAACTCGACATTGTTTTGTAAAAACATCTTTCAGTCAGTTGAGCAGTGAACACATTCTTTCTTTTCCATGTGTGAAGGACAAGGGGGAAATTCAGGAAAGAGATGGGGACAGATTTAGAACTCACAGTGCAGTAGGTACCTTGCCAAGACAATTCACCAGCATGATGGGGAAGTTTCATCCCTCACAATGAGCGACCACCACCACCTTTGAATTACAGTGTCACCCAATGGGATAAGAAGCCCATGCAGGAGTGGACTCCCATCACGGGAGATGTGTCAGTGGAATCTTGATGTCTGGGGGAACTATAACATCCAACAATCGTAGGACTCTGCTTCTTTATGATTCCATCTTATCCGAGGCTTAAACTAATCCAACTCATGTCATCCCATGGATATATGATGGATACCCTGGGATGTTTCTCATCATCAAAATGTAAGCACATACTACATATTACATCAGAAGAAAGCACAACACCGCACTCGACAAGCGGATGCCAAGGACGTGCGAAGGACAAAAACGTGGCTCTGTCACTAAAAAAATTATTCTGTGTGACTCAGTTTTCCCATCTGTATGAATAACAGCAGGATACTATCAGCCAGTCCGAAATTCTTTAAAATATTCCACATAGCATCTGGTACACAGTATATGCATAGTAAATGTTATTTATACAAATCGACTAACTCTGGTAGACTATGCCACCCTGGGTCCCGTGGGCATCTGGTTGGGCTCATTCTTACACGTTAAAGCAGAGTCAACCCCATCTAGAGGGATCAGGCTCAGCAGACAGAAGCCCTTGGGGAACAAGTTCCTTTGATGGGGGCACCAGCAGCCCTAGCCAACTGGCCTCCTTTCTCTTTCACAAGCATGCCATCAGCCCTGCCTGGCCAAATGTGCAAAAAAAATGTTTATGGCGACCTCATTTGTTTTCCTTTCTATTACAGCTTCTTCCAAAGGCTAGGGACGGCTGAAATTAAACCAAGACAGGGGCCAGGGGAGCAGACAGGGCCTGGGCCAGGGCCAGGAGTAATGAAGTGGAAAATGTTCACACCGCAGGCAGCATTACAATGCACCTGTACAAACAGCATGGACCTACCCACCCCTCCCTATCAAGGCCCAACTGCCTCTCAGAGCTCTTTTTAACGGTTTTACTCCCTGTCTTGCCCAATCAATATTAGGTCTATGATGAAGATAAGAGACAAAAAACATCCAGAATAAAGCAGGATGGCGGGGGCACTTAAAAAAGAGACACTCAGCCCCTATGCTTCTGGAACATTCCCAGTGTTCTCTGGAAACCTGGCTGCCTAAAATGGGAGAAATTCAACACAGCTAGTAACTCAATGGTAGGTTTTTTTTCCCCATATACCTTTTCTCACCCCACTCACCCAGTGTGGTTTTGCCCCATTTCACAGACAAAGGAGTTCAAGAAACAGAGCCAGCAGGTGATGGAGCAATGCTGAAGGGCCAGGTACCACTACATCTGTGTGACTGTCCAGAGTAGAGTGTTGAGTGATGTTCTCTGAGCCATGTTTCTAGAATATGAGAAGACTGAGACCGTCGGCTCTGAGTGTGCTGGACACTACTGTGCTAGGGAGTGGGAAAGAGCCCTCGAGAGAGTCAGGCTGCGGTATCCTTCAAGAGGTGCCGGTGAAGACGAGAGGCAGTGTGTCCCCTACAGACAGGCATGGGACCATAGCACTACCATGTTGGAACACGGAAGGAGGGAAATGTCACATTTTCAGCAATGTCATAGCGTTTTGGAAGCAGTAGAGTGTGTGGGTGAATCTCTGGATCTCAGTGAGGTTCGGTTTCTCCATCTCTAAATGGGGTTGTGTGCGCTGTAAGTGGGATGCTGCTTCTAAATCCTAACGGTATGTTACAATTTACCTTTCTTGGGATCTGTTTGTAGTTTCTCCACTCCCGTTATTGGTATAAACAGAAACCTCCTTGCCCCCATAAGGGGAAAGCAAAGGTCGGTAGTGTGCCACACTCCCCTCTCATCCCTGTTCTTTTTAGATGGGTGATTAGGAGAATGGAGAGATCAAATGAATGGGAAAATATATCCCACAGAACTGACAAATAGTAGTCCCTCAATAAACATGAGCACCCTTGGCAAGTGATAACTTCTTTGCAAACCAAAGCATCTACTTCTTCCAGATGCTCCAATCTAAAGCACAAAGGAGATCATAGCACAAAGGAGACACCTGTGAATGCTAACTGTCTCTGTCAAGCATGTTGACAACTCTCTGCCTTGTGCCCCTTACTCCTACCTTGGTGGTTCAGCCAACAGCCAGCTAAATTTAGGCCTCTCTACATGTCAGGGGCTGCATGACACATATGTTCAGGGACCAATCTGACACAGTTTTGTAAGGGTGAGTTCAACTTTACCCATTCAACGTTAAAAATTAACTATATTTTCCATCCTTCATTGTGACTTTTTATTGTTGTTCTGCATTTTTATAATTATTAGTTGTTTTAATCAAGAAAGAAGTCCGAGCTTTGCAATGTAAAAGAATCAGGATTGCTATGTTTATTAGTCACCTTATCATCATCATGAAAAAAAAAACTAGCATCATCAACCTAGAGGAGGAGGAGTTTATTTGAATGAATGATTTTGTAGACTCCATTTCGAGATCAGCTGGATCCACTGAATGCCAGGAAAAGTCTGCTTACTGTACAGTGGCCAGGAAACAGAAAAAGTAAGTAGAATGGACCAGACCCAAAATATCTCTTCAAAAGCACATCCCCAAGAGACCCACTTCCTCTAACATGACCCTACTTTCCACAACTCCACCACCTCCAATAGTCTACTCAGATTTTGAATCCATCAATGGGCAAAGCACTGACGGAGTCAAAGTCCTCCTGATGTAACTGTCTCTGAAATAACCCTTACAGGCTCAGCGGTGTGCTTTACTAATCTCCAAAGTATCTCTCAACCCAATCAAGTGACCTTTTGTTTGTTTTTCTGTTGCCGTTACTGTTATTTGGCTTTCTGAGACAGGATGTCACTCGGTGAACCAGGCTGTCTTCAAATTCCTGGAAATGGTCCTGCTTCAGTAAACCACCATGCCCAGTTCTAACCAAGTGGAGGATCAAGATTAAGCTTAATGTCATCACTGCAGTAAGCATTTATCCACCTTCCCCCAGCTATAGTTCCTCACTACATACTGGGTGACATAGGAACTCACTGTCCCCGAAGAAGCAAGCTCTTGAAATAATGGTGAAGACACATTCTTAAGAGTGGAGTCTGTTGCCCTAAGAGTAGTCAATGGTGCCTCAATACACCATACGCCCTGCGTGGGTGTTTGCATCTTTGGGGTTAAAGGCCCAAAGTCATAATGTTCTCTGTTCCACAGTTAACTGCTATCCCTAGAATGGCACCTGCTCTAACATTATTTCGTGGCTTCATGTGAAGATCTGTGTGTAAAAAGAGCTCCATACATGTTTGTTGACCAATCTATGTGAAGATTGAGTGTTTCAAATAAGAGACCATCAACTTCTTAAGACAGGAGGCAGGTCTTAATTTCGGTCTCTATATAATCAGTATTGTTTCCATATCTACAGAGCAAACATCTCCTACTTTTCAGCTACACTGCCTAAGAGAGACTCCTCCCTCCCTCAGATAATGTTCTGTGAAAGGCTACTTCCTCCTCTACAGACAGTTGTTCTCAACAATTGATGAGTGAGAGGAAAAACACTTTCACAAATGAAAATATCTTTTCCAGGACATTTTTTTTCAGAGATATACATAAGGGGTGTGTGTGTGTGTGTGTGTGTGTGTGTGTGTGTGTGTATGTGTGTGTGTATACATACATACAAACATGTTCCTTATTATTACAACATATGATTCATGAAGCTCTGGTCAAAAGATGTGGAGAAATGGCACACCCCATATTAAAATGCCCAATGGTCTCATAAGAAATTCCTGATGCATGAATGTACAGTATTCCATAAAAAAACTGATGATTTTGGATGGGTATGGCTCTTTTTTTACACTTATTTCTTACAGAATACCACTCAGGTTACTCAATTTTTGCACACTAAAATATGGATCAATGTGGTCATTTCTTACAATGAAATCATCAGAAAAGTCTCTGTGTTCCTGTTTATCTTCACCTAAATGAACATCACACGGATAGGAATGTTTCTTTAACACGCTGCTGTCCTTGATAGCTGAATTGGAATAGGTTAGGAGTACCATTAGCTAGGCATCTCCGAACGGTTTCTCCCACTTATGGCGTTCCTCAGAGAAGGATGGATTTGTATGTAGACGGTGGGTGGATGGGCGCTGAAGTCAATAAAACGGCATTCCACCAAAGTTTACATTTAGAAAAATGTGAAGCCCTTATAAACCCGCCATTAACCAAACTGTCAAGGGGGTTATAAAATGTGCACGGATAAACAGAAATGACCTCGTGGAGAATAAACTGGGTGATTTTAAAAACAGAGCCCTGTGGTTTCTCCTTATAAAAGACAGACGCGTGAAATGCCACATCGAGTTTAAGATAATAAAGATATAATTTAGGAGTCAGATGAACACAGACAGAAGGCACAACAAGGTGAGTGTTGCACAAAGACGATGTAAAGGGGAGGAAGGGGAAGAATAATAACTTCATAATCAGAACATGTGTAATTAGAAACGAGGATATAGTCGTGAGAAGCTCATTAAAGTTAAAATATGCAAAATCTTTGAAAACAGTGAGAAAACGATCATTTCAATCAATAGTCACCTTTTCTGTACTTAATTTATAAAAAAAAACAGAACAAATAACATTTTGTCTAAAAATAAGATTTCAATAAACCCTTTATGCCAAGGGAGAATAATGGAAAATAGAAAAAAATATAAAGACTAAAACTAATTAATTTAAATTCAGAAATTAAATGTAGAGCAACTTTCCATATAAATCCAAGGACTATTTTCAAGGTAAGAATAAAATAAATGTACAAGCCCTAAATTTTATTCTATGAAGAAAACCAAACTTGAAAGTGCAGATAGAGCCAGGGGTGGTGGCACACACCTTTAATCTCAGCACTTGGGAGGCAGAGGCAGGAAGATCTCTGAGTTCAAGGCCAACCCCACCTACAGGGAGAGAATTCCAGGATAGCCAGGACCACACAAAGAAACCTATCTTGAGAAATAAAAGGAAAAGAAAAGAAAATGCAGATAGAATGTGATACATGTAGGAATACAGGTGTCTAAAGAACGCTAAAAAATACAACTACAAGCTCAGAGGTGGTGGTGAACACCTTTAATCCCAGCACTCAGGAAGCAGAGGCAGGCAGATCTCTGTGAGTTTGAGGCCAGCCTAGTCAACAAGAGCTAGTTTCAGGACAGATTCCAAAGCTATAGAGAAACCCTGTCTCGAAAAACAAAAAACAACACAAAAAAATACAACTATGTATGGGCACATTTAAAATTTTTTATTAATTTGGATCATTCGTTGGAAAGCATAAATTATAAAGATAACTCAATGAAAAGTAGAAACAATTAACTACAACAATAAAATTACAGCATTGTTCAAGATAACTCTTCCTGTGTGCCACAGTCTTCAAGCATGAGATGGTGATTCTTTTAGACTTGAAAGATCTCTGTGCAGACCAAAATATCTAAATATATAAAATCTAAATCTCTAAAATAACTAAAATAAAAGAGAGAGGAATATCTCGTGTATTTATAAAGCTTTCAAATGTTTATATTAAAATCTGACTGGGGCCTAAATTCAATCCCCAGAACACCCATGGTAGAAAGACAGAACTCCCGCAATTGTCCTCTGATCTCCACAGGGACACCTTGGGAGGAGCACATGTGCGCACACAATAAGTAAATGTGAAAGAAAAAAACTAAAATCTAATATTCAAAAAAGATAATTATGGCTCAAGCCTATATATATTGTGAAGTTTGTGAAAATTCTAAATACAATCATTGGGAGTTGAACTTTCCACCATACTAAAAGGATAATATATTACTTGGAAAGTAATGCTTCTAAAGGTCATTTGAATAAGTAAAGGGGAAAAAATACAAAGATGACTTGACCAAATCATAATTATGGAAACCTGTCCTTAGAAATTTTAGAACACACCATATAACCATGTGTGTTAAAATAGTACCATATCAGTGTAAGAAAACACAAGCATATACACACCATATAACCATGTGTGTTAAAATAGTACCATATCAGTGTAAGAAAACACAAGCATATGAGTGGAAGGGGGCACAACTGAGATACAAGCCACATTTTACATTCCAGTAGAGTGATTAGTAGCAATCACAAATCAAAGGAGAAAAGAGAAGAAAAAGACAAGAGGCCCACAGGAGGGAAGTAAAAGGCTGCTGCCCGCAAGTATGGTCCAGGCAGGGAAAGGAATCTGTAAGTATAGTCCAGGCAGGGAAAGGAATCTGTAAGTATGGTCCAGGCAGGGAAAGGAATCTGTGTGTTCCAGGCAGGGAAAGGAATCTGTAAGTATGTTCCAGGCAGGGAAAGGAATCTGCAAGTATGGTCCAGGCAGGGAAAGGAATCTGTAAGTATGGTCCAGGCAGGGAAAGGAATCTGTAAGTATGGTCCAGGCAGGGAAAGGAATCTGTAAGTATGGTCCAGGCAGGGAAAGGAATCTGTAAGTATGGTCCAGGCAGGGAAAGGAATCTGTAAGTATGGTCCAGGCAGGGAAAGGAATCTGTAAGTATGGTCCAGGCAGGGAAAGGAATCTGTAAGTATGGTCCAGGCAGGGAAAGGAATCTGTAAGTATGGTCCAGGCAGGGAAAGGAATCTGTAAGTATGGTCCAGGCAGGGAAAGGAATCTGTAAGTATGGTCCAGGCAGGGAAAGGAATCTGTAAGTATGGTCCAGGCAGGGAAAGGAATCTGTAAGTATGTTCCAGGCAGGGAAAGCAATCCTCTAAGCTTAAACTTTGAAGGCTGAAGCAGGAGAGGGAGAGGGAGTAATGAGAAGAAAATCTCTGCTCTGTTCGGGAAGTAGACGAGTGAAGGACAGCCCGGAAGAGAGTGAGCAGGGCTCCAGGTGCAGTTTGCAGGAATTGTGAAAGGCCGAGAACAGACTACTTGTTCAAAAATGTTAGTTATTCCACAATGGCAGTTGCCAAGCCTAGTGCAGACCCAGTGTGTGCATGCAGGGCTTGAACATGCCAGAGAACAAGTTTCCCCCAGTGGGGAAGGAAGAACCACCCGGAACCCTGTCAGGATGCTTCAAGAAAAGAATGAGAAACATACTAAGTGTTTCGTTCCAAGAACACCAACAAGAACCTCTCTTCCGACTCGCCTTCCTCTTCAAAACCAAGAGGTGTTATGTGAACACGCCCACACGCTGGTATTCAACAATGGTGCAGTTCCCCACAAAATGGTCAGAATGTGTCAGTTGTAATTATATACCACTGAAGCTATGTAGTGTAACAATGTTTACTTTGTAAAGATTGTTATTTATTTGTTTTTGTTTTCAGTGCTGAGGACTGAACGTTAAGTTGGTGCTGAATCACTGAGCAACACTTCCCAGCCTGTCTTAGGGTTTCTGTTGCTGTGATGAAACACCATGACCAATAGCAACTTGGGGAGGAAATGGTTTATTGCAGCTTACAGTTCCACATCACGGTCCATTGTTGAGGGAAGTTAGGGCAGGAAACTGGAGGCAGGAGTTGAGGCAGAAGTCATAGGGCAGTGTTGTTCCCCATGGCTTGTTGGGCCCGAGTACTTTTTCTTTTAATTAAAAATTTTAATTTATTTTACATACCAACCACAGTTTCCCCTGTCTCCTCTCTTCCCATTCCCTCTTACCACCTCCCATCTACCCATCCCCATCCACTCCTCCTCTGTTCTAAAAGGGGCAGGCCTCCCATGGGAATCTATAAAGAATGGCACATCAAGGTGAGGCAGGACCAAGCTCCTCCCCCTGCATCAAGGCTGGACGAGGCATCCTACCATAGGGAGTAGGTTCCAAAGAGCCAGCTCATGTGCCAGGGACAGGTCCTGATCCCACTGCAGGGGGTCCCACAAACAGACCAAGCTACACAATTGTCACTCACATACAGATGGCCTAGGTCAGTCCCATGAATGCTCCCTGGCTGTTGGTCCAAAGTCCCTGAGTTCCCACTAGCTCAAGTCAGCTGTCTCTGTGGGTTTCCCCTGTCATGATCTTGACCCCCTTGTCTTGTTCATGCAATCCTTCCTCTCACTCTTCAATTGGATTCTCTCACCCCAATGAGTGCTTGGCTGTGGATCTCGGCATTTGCTTCCATAAGTTACAGGATGAAGGTTCTCTGGTGACAATTAGGGAAGTCACCATCTGATTACGGGGACAGGCCTCTCCACTATTGCTAGGAGTCTTAACTGAAGTCATCCTTGTGGATTACTGGAAGTTTCCCTGGCAGCAGGTTTCTACCTAACCCCATAATGCCCCCCTCTATCAAGATATCTCATCCATTATTCTCCCCCTCAGTCCCACCCCCAACTCGACCAACTCAACCCTTCATGTTCCCATCCCTCATCCCCTCCCCTTCATCCTCTCCCCCCAACCCCAGCTTCCCCAGGAGATCTCATATATTTCCCCTTCCCAGAGAAATCTATGTGTCCCCTCTTAGGGTCCTCCTTGTTACCTAACTTCTCTGGTAGCCTGAGTTCTTATAGCACCCAGGACCACCTACCCAGCGTCATACCACCCACAAATGGTCTGGCCGCTACCACATCAATCAGTGATAAAGAAAATGTACCACAGACTTACTTAGAGGCCAATCATGGAGGTAGTTTTTCAACTGAGAATCCCTCTTCCCAAATGACTCTAGCTTGTGTCAAGGTGATATAACACTATGCATCATATCAGCCCTTTTTGACTTCTTATTTTGAGATGGCATCTCACTAAGTTGCTGGGACTCTCCTTGAACTCATTCTGTAGCACAGACTGGCCTTAAACTTCTGATCTTCCTGTTTAAATCTCCTGAATAGTGGGATTACAAATCTGTCCCACGAGGCCTGGCTGTGTTACCTCTTGTGAGCATCCTAGAACAGTGCTATTTTGGTCACATTACCTGAAAGCAAGGTAGGCCAGAGCACACAGCTAGAGAACTGGCCACGTGGGTTCAGTTATTCCACTTCTTACACCTGCATCCTTCTATCTTCCTGACCGCCTGCTCCGTACAAGGCTCGGTACCAGGGAACTCCATAGCCCCTGACTTGAGGTGCTCACACCTTAGTGAGAAAGGCTTCAAAGTATACAAGTTCCACCGTGCCAGAAGATAAGTAAAACAATATAACTTGCTACAGAAAAGAAAAAAAAGCTGAATTCTAGTTCCGATCTAAAGGAGACCTTGAGTGTTGTAAAGGCTGAAGTTGAGGCCTTCCATTATTCAGCTGCATTGAACCGACACACAGAAAAGCAGGAGCTTCTCTGGGCTCTAAGGGGATTTGACTGGATGAAAGTCCTATGCTCAGATGATTTGATTGCACCAGCAGCAACTTTTACCATGGAGAAACACATACAGAGACCAGCATTAATAAGGAGCCAGAACTGAAATGACCCTATCCTATAGCAATACTGACGAATATCTTGCATACCACCATAGAACCTTCATCTGGTGATGGATGGAGATAGAGACAAAGACCCACACTGGAGCACTGCACTGAGCTCCCAAGGTCCCAATGAGGAGCAGAAGGAGGGAGAAGATGAGCAAGGAAGTCAGGACCAAGAGGGGTGCACCCACCCACTGAGACAATGGGGCTGATTTATTGGGAGCTCACCAAGGCCAGCTGGACTGTGACTGAAAAAGCATGGGATAAAACCGGACTCTCTGAACATGGCGAACAATGAGGGATGATGAGAAGCCAAGGACAATGGCACAGGGTTCTGACCCTACTTCATGTTCTGGTTTTGTGGAGGCCTAGCCAGTTTGGATGTTCACCTTCCTAGACATGGACGGAGGGGGGTGGACCTTGGACTTTCCACAGGGCAGGGAACCCTAACTGTTCTTTGGACTGGAGAGGGAGGGGGAGAGGAGTGGAGGGGAGGGGGAGAAGGGTGGGAGGAGGGGGAGGGAAATGGGAGGCTGGGAGGAGGTGGATACTTTTTTTTCCTTTTCTCAATAAAAAAAAGAAAAGAAAAAGAAATAACAATGAACTGTAGCTCAATGGTAGAGTGCCTGCCTAACATGCCTAAGGCCCTCAGTTCAATTTTCAATTCCCAGTACAGCTAAATAAATAAATAAAATCAAAAAAAAAAAAAAAGGAGCCAGAAGACGGAAACAGCCAGAAGCCCAGGACGAAACCAAATTGTTGGGGTGTTTTCCAAGCCCTGGACTGTATACATCATCTCATTCAGACCCAATACTTGGGAGGGGCAAGAACCCCCTTACATACTTAAGGTCTAGACTCTATAGAGCATGCCATGGGCAGGAATGAAGAGCAAGAAGAGGACACATATGGTTTACCTCTACCCAGATCTCTGTCACTTGTTCCCATGAGGAAGATAAGACCCATGCCCACCAGCTGAAGAGGCAAGCTTCCCTATTCCTGGCTAACTATCTATTTATCTTTATAATTCAGTTTATCTCTATGGCAAGCTTGACTGACAGCATCTACTATTGCCTGTCTGTCAATCATAATCATAACAACCAACCTAAGATGTCACCTGGGTAATTCTAACTCCACAACAGATATCTTTCAAATACTTGACCTTCAGAGCTCTCGTTCTGGTAATGGTTTCCATTAGATAAAACAGGGTTCTGAAAATGACCAGATTAGCCGCAAGAGCACGCATAGCCTTGGGAGGCACTGTGGATATGACTGCATCTGAGCTTTGATTCTGCCTTCTAGTAGCTCTGTGTGGTGACTTGGTTGAGTCAGCCTGTTTCCTGTCATGGCTAAAGCACCTAAGGTTACATAACTTGCAGAGTTAGTATATACATAGCACAACACATACAATCTGAAAGCATTTTTTATAACATGCTACAGAAGTGTTGGCTTGTATTACTTTCAGTAATATCTATTGTATTCAGGGACATTTTCTGTTATAATAGCTACAGCTCCAAATTTCCCCTTGCTTGCATGAAATCCACATTGTTCCAGTAAAAAAAAAAAAAAAAAAAAAAAAAAAAAAAAAAAAAAAAAAAAACAAAACAGTATTAAGGCAGGTTGAATTTAAAAGTAAGTCACCTCAGAATACATAGACTAATGGGGCCTCTGTTGGATCCAAATTCTCACTTTCCACCACCAATGAAACCACACACACACACACACACACACACACACACACACACAGTGCCAACCTCTAAATTGTATCTCACAGAGGAAATATCACAAGATCTGCAGGGGAGTTCTCAGGGCCTCCTGGTACAGACTGATCTCCCAAGAAAGCAGCATGTGTCAAACAGTAAGAGTTAAGCCATTCCTAAAGCACCATAATTTGAGACTTGAGACGCAAAGCATCCAGGCTGTTAGCTTGGCACGGGTAAGAAGATGCAGAGGAAACAAGAGTACCTCTGTCTGGAGAGCCCTGGTTATCTTCCCGAAAGAGTAACTTTGACCCAGGCTTTGCACTGCATCTAGGCGACCAGTTTGGCAAAGAAGAAAAGCAGGAGCTCTCAGTAGACACCACAGTGTCTCTCTTGGTCAAACAGCAGCTTTTATCTCTACTAAGTTCCTCCTCTAGAAAGCCGGACAAAGTCACTAGCTGAGAAGCATTGGTTTCAGCTGGGTTTGTAAAAGCCTTGGCTTTCACATAGTCCTCTTCCCCCTATGTCTCTAAAACCTAAGGATAATTAATGATTTAACTGGGGCGAGGGAGTTATGGGACTCTCCATTTGTGTCCAACAGATAGATGAGGGCAATTTGGCATCCCAGAATTTTTTTTATGTCATCATTGTTTTTAGACAGGGTCTCACTATATAGCTCAAGTTCCCCTTGAACTTACCTCAGCTTCTTAAATATTGCAGGATTGCCACCATCCCCAGTTTGAATTACAGTATTTCTTCGACTCTAAGATGCCATTAATTAAGATGCACCTTTGATTTGATCATCATGAGTTCGAAGGAGGAAAATTACATCACATACACATTTCCCTGGTTAGAGCTATCATCATTTCCTAAGAAATGAAATTTGAAGGATGCATGTCTTTGAGTTAGAGGGCAAGAGATGTAAGATATGTCATCTCTCCTTACACAGTGAGTAGCACAGTTGATGAGATAAGACTGCACGGATAAACACAAGAAAAAGTCTGTACTTGTTCAAATAGTCCTTCGGCATCTACCCTTCGGCAGCCTGTGGTCCAGGGTACACTACAGTACTGAGAGCTGCAGGAAGACCCAGGCCTCGTCCCTCCTACAGTCTCCCTCAGTGCCTGGAGAGGCCCATCACTCACAGATAAAGACTCAAACTGACTCCAATCTCTAGATGAAGTCCAAGTTCTTATGTGAATGTATCCATCAGCTTGTCAAAACATCTATGGTGAAAGACCAGGTTCCATTTCTTAACCTGGTATTTTTATATCCAGATCATACGCTTTGATGCCATTGGGGATATCAAATTGCTATGCAATTTCCCAACACTCACTGTATCTTCTCGGCTTACCTCAGCAAAAATTCATGAAGACTACAGACGAATACTAAGACGCAGACCACAGTTGTAATACCTCCAGCCTGCATGATGATAAAGCCTTGTTTCCTAGTAATCTCAGAGTGGATGGGAAAAGAATGCATCAACAAACTTCAGGAAGCTTTTCTGACAGGGCCCATACAAGCATCCATCCTTTCCGAGAATTCTACATGGAGGACACTTCTGAAGATGAGGGCAAACGTTGTTTTCACTGAGGAGACCGCTGTGGTGCTGGGCACAGGACCACAGACAGTATAGCCTTAGTTCTTTCCGCACTTGGCCTCACAGCTTACATAGCGCGGTCACATGTTGTGATGCTATGGACCAGGATGGAAGGAAAAGGTGTTATTGTTGGTAGAAAATGCAGGGGCTCTGGAAGTTAGGTTGCCCTGGGTGCTCTACTCCACCACCCATATGAATCGAGACAGTGTCGTTCTGCTCCTGAACAAAACCCAAATTTCTGTCCCCTGGGAACACAAGGGCCACTATAATTAATGGCGTTTACTTTAGATTTATGATGGCTCGCTATGGTGTCAAGGTAATCAAATGAGGCACTTCCGTCTATCCGTGGCCTTTGGAATAACAACAGAAAGCAAAGTTCTGATGTGACCAGCAGGGAACTAAACAATCTCAAAGTATGTCTAATGAAGACCAGCTGGGAGACAGAAGGGACACTTGGCCTTGAAAAAAAAAAAAGAATTCAGAACGACAATAGAGCCGCCTTCGTTTCAAAACAACCCTTATATACTGAAAATCAGCCTCTTCTGGGTGGTCTCATGGGAAAGAAGTTTTTGGCTGCCAGAGTCTGCCAAAGAAAAAAGGACCAGCTTGACAGGGATGAGCAGCCATGCTGTATAGAGCCCGTGTTCACTTGCCAGGGAGCCTTTAGCCAGTAACTATAGAGTGAGATCAAAGACAGGGATGGTGGTCTCTGGTCCTCTCAGAGCATCCTTTATGGTTCTAAAAATCCACCAGGGAACTTCCTCTGCACAAGAAGACTCCTGCCTTATGTTCAGCTGGGCACACAGGTGTAGCTTGGTACACACAGTCAGTCCATCAGAGCTGCGAAAAATGGCAGTTGGAGTATTGTGAGTGTTTCACAAACCCCTTTCATATATGTAACCTTGTATAATATATTGTCCATTTTCCCAGGCCTCCTCTTCCATGACCGTGGTAGGGATTATTGCCTCTAATCGTAGAGATGGATTATAGAGATGGAGTAAGGGAGGGAAAAAGCATTGCCTACTTCAGCAAAGAACCAACACATGGCAAAGTAGACACTGGGCCCATCCTCTGATTCCACATCCCAACTTCTTCAACTGCTTCTCTTCAGCATCCTTTTGTCCTAAGTCCCAGTGGTCCTTAACCATCCTTGTGTCCGACACTTAAAATGCCTGTGGAAGTGAAAAGTAACAAGGTATTTGATAATGGTTCGAGTGGTTATAATGATCTTTTTGCTGTTGCTATATTCCTCCTTCTTCCCTCTCTTCCTTACTTCTTCACTTCCTATTTCCTATCTGGTATTCACCTTTTCCTCCTTTCACCCAGTTTTCCCTTTGTTCTTTAAGGTTTACTGAAAAAAAAATGTTCTTGGTATTGTAACAGTTAGTTATAGACCAACATAAATGGTACGCTGCCTAAGTAACTGAAGGATAGAGACATTCAAGGTAAATCATAGTTTAGTAGCAAAGAGTAAGAAAATAAAGGAAGAATGGGCAAAGAACTTGTATAAATGTTCCTCCAAATAAGGCATAGAAAAGGTCATGAGGCTTTATGAAAAGGTGCTCAGCATTAGACAGACAGAAATTAAAATCAATATGAAAGATTACTTGATGTCACAGGATTGTATTTATCAAAAAGAAATCAAGAGAAAAATGTTGGCAAAGGTATAAAGAAAGTGGAATTCTTGTCAACTATTAGTGGGAATGCAGTGCACAGCAGGCACTGCAGGATGAAGTGTGAGACTTTAAAGATAGTAAAAGAAGAACCACATCATACAATTATACACACACTGCATTGCTGTGTTCACCTCATGGAGACTCTGCACTCCATGTTCTCCTCATGGAGACACTTCACTCCCATATTTACCAAAACATGTGGTTAGTGACTTAATTAGGGTTTTGTTATTGCTGTGAAGAGACACAATGACCATGGCATCTCTTCTAAAGGAAAACATTTGATTGGGCTGGTTTACAGTTTCAGAGGTTTAGTCCATGATTGTTAATCCATTGTCATTTGGTAAAAAGCTTGGAAGCTCACGGGCAATCATGGTGCTGGAGAGGTAGCTGAGAGTTAGTTCTACCTAACTGGACTGGCAGGCAGCAGGAAGAGGGAGACACTGGGCCTGGCTCAAATGTCTGAAACCTCAAAGCACATTCCCAGTGACACACTTCCTTCAACAAGGCCAAACCTCCCAACAGTGCAATTCCTTATAAGCCGCTAGGGGCCATTTTCATTCAGACCACCATACTGAGACTATCTAAGGATTTCCTTTACAACATGATTAAAGTTATGAAAACTGTATGATATTAGGAATTCACATTTCGTATACATTTTAGTGGTTCTTGTCACAAAAGTAACTAAGACAAAAATCTTCACTATAGTAACCATTTTACTAACTAAATGCATCCCCAAATCATGCTGTAAACATAAAATGAATGCAGCAGATTTGATACCAACTAAAGCAGCAAATCCCAAAGTGTGTCAGCAATAGAAATACTGAAGCGTACAGTGGACGCTGCTCGGAAGGAGGGCCCAAGGGTCGAGATGCTCACAGACATCTGCCCAGAGCATGCGTCAAGCTTGGGAGGAAGAGTTTCAGGTCCCCAGGCAGAAAGTGGAGGTTTCTCGGAATCCCAGAGAGAGGACACACTGACTAACCCATGGTGATTGGAAGGGCCTGATTTACTCTGAGTGCAGCAGAGAGGTCCTGAGAAGTTCAGACTGGGGAGACCCTCAGGTGCTACAACAGGGACTCTATCAGAGTATAGAATTGTGTGTGGTGGTGGGGGGGGGGTTAGTCTTTGTCCTTTTCTTCCTTGTCTTCAGACCTATCCTCAGCCTTTCTCTAGCCCTGCTCTATACCCACATCTTCTAGACCCTGGAACCCACCTCTGGGTTCAGTAAGAAGATGGAAGGGTGGTGGAGAAAGCTCTTGGTTCCCCTGTACACCCCACTGCCTCCACACACCTCTCTGCCGTTTCCCCTGGCAGCCAGTTCTACTCCTAGCTCTCCATGGAGTCCAAGGTCTGTATTTCTTCCCTTTGACCCTCCATTCCTAGAGGTGACATGGCTTCTGGCTGAACTCTTCTGTAGCTCTCTTAACATCCTCTATTGTTCCTTAGCCCTTCTCCCAGCTCTCTGTGTAGTTCCTTAAGTCATATCTCCATTGGGACTACTGAGGTGAATCCTGCTATCCATGGGGGTCAAGGTTAGCTACAGTAGCCTTGCAGTAATCTGAGCAATCGGGCAGAGGTATGGAGTACAGAAGAGGCAGCCCTTCCCCAGGGGAGCAAGCCCTTGCTTGTAGCTTGCTCCAGACCTCAGAAAACACATGGTTCTGGGAGCTTTCTGACTTGGTAAAACACTTGGTGAAGCCCACAACATAGACAGCTCAATAGGAGACATGGGTCTTGGAGACGGGTGATATCAGCCTTGATGGACTGAGTTCCCAGAGCCTGTGGGACTTCGGGACCTATCTGGAAATGCTTCAGGACTGGCCCCAAGCTTTCACCGTGGCCCCCGTATACAAATCCTATAGGTAAGGTCCTTAAATAACAAAAATAAGGACTGGATTTTCCTCATGCTCATTCCACTGGTTCTGTGTTCACAATCATTAGTAAACAGCCCGAGATCTCACAGAAGCCTCTGTCCAGAAGCTGCCTGCCTTGTACCTTGCTTAATTGCCTCAACCTTAAAGACAGGGAGATTTGTTTTTCAAACCCACAATTTTTCCTGGTGTTCCATTTAGTCATTCCTATTTTTCACCACCAGATTGTTTGCTGGGGAAAAGCACAAAAACAGCAACAGATGTCTTCGGGGGGTTTGCAAAACTCTCCGGTTAAGATAACACTTTCAATTAAAGAAATTATATCATTCAAATACCATATGCCTACAAGCCCTCAACTACAGAAATCACCTGCTTTTGAAAACGGTTTGAAGAGCTCTAACCACCAGCCAGCTACACCGAGACTCTAAACAGGCCCCTTAGTGTCTTTCCTTAGGGGTCAGAATGGTTCTGTTAAAAAAAAAAAAATCTGGGCAAGGTAGGAACCCTGTGATTTGTCCTCTGAGACCTAGAGACATTCACAACCAATTCCTCGGCCCTTGCACATGAGTACATGCACATGCAAACACACCTGCATGTATGCACCCTGAGCTGTTGTTTATGTCTCTAAGCAGCTGGCCCATCTTAGACACTTAACCAATAACTACAGTCAGTTAATTCCTTTCTTCCTTCCTTTCTGTTTCATCTATAGCGACAGCTTTTGGAAGCCTTCTCTCCTGATCACTAACAGCACAAAGATAATTGAACAGATTTCCTGTCCTCAGGATGCTCACAGTCTAGAGGGGGAAAGGCCTAGTGAGAAAGGACCCCAGAAGAATAGAGCTAAGTAAGTAAGAGAAGCAGCCCCGATCGCCTTGGTACTCCTTTTTTTTTTTTTTTTTTTTTTTGCACCGTGCCAAGAACTCAATAGACTTTCAATAAATGTTGCATGAAATATTTATTGAATAACATACACCTCACCCAGACAAGCAAGCACCATGTCTCAGAAGGACAGGGACAGTCCTGTTAAAGCTCTGGAAGGAAGTGAGCAGAGAAGGGCCCCACGTGCAGATGCTGGCTTTGATGGAGGCAGGTAGAGGGCCAAGGCCCCTAAACTGAAGGGAGCAGGCTCACCAGGGTTCCCAGGCTTGGCTTTATGAAGGGACTGGCAAACAAGAGCAAGATAACCTGGCCACACCTGCAGGTGCAAGGAGGCCATTTGGAAGGAACCTGGTGTGGACCTTCCTCAAGATCTACTTTGAAGAGGCTCTGCAGGACGTTGGAGGATGCCTGAAGGCTGCCAAATTATAGCAATGTCAAGCCCAGGTCAAACCTACTGTGCTGTGCTCAGTGCACCCTGTTCTGTGTTGTGAACACTTGCTAAATGCAGGCCATCAGAAGCAACTCCGGAGTGGGGACCCGGCTTTGATAGCTACAGATCATCTACAGATCGTCTGTTGCATCTTCTGTTTGCTCATCCACTTCCTACCTTGTGTTTATCAGTTTTGTTGCCCGGATGCTGACCTTTGCCCCCAGCTTCTATGGCGCTCAACCTGTGGCGTTCTACTAGCAGGCAGAAAGCTAAGAGAAGAGTGGGGGTGTTGTATCCACGCTCCTGGCTCCTTCCCTTCCAGGTTACCGAGTCTGCTGTATTCTTCCTCCACTGAGCACAGCTCGTGGAAGGCTTCACCCTCCCTTGTGACCCTTCCTGGTTCCAGGACTGCACTCTCTTCACCCTTCAGGCCTATAAATGGTAATCTGTTCCTTTCTGCCATTAACCCTGGAACCTAACACTGCCCCTCACTGCCATTTTCTATCCAATAATCACTCTTCCTAAATTACCCTGTTTGAGACTCTCATATAAATATCTGGCATATGTCAAATGCATGTTGGGTGCATTCCATGTGTTTATGGTATATCTTTCCAAAGTTTCAGGTAAATGACACCATTCTGTTTGCAGGTTTGTTTGCTTGTTTTTCTAAAACAAAACAAAAACCCCAACAACTACCTGAAGTTATGTAAGTCAAGACCACCACCCATAACTTGAAACCCCTCACCTAGAATAGACCCTAGCACAGGGTAGCTCATCAAGTGAATGTTTGAGGAAGTCAAGGTTGTGATTGCTGAAAGTCTAATATAACGTGTTAAACAGAGTTAGAGCATTTGAAACGCTCTGATACCAAGAGCTGTTCTTCTAGACAGAAAAGGCAGAGTTAAAAATCCTAGTTCTGGGACTGGGGAGATGGCTCTGTGGTAAGAGCACTGGCTGCTCTTCCAGAGGAATCGGATTCCATTTCCAGCACCCACATCATGGCTCACGGCTGTGTGGAGCCCAAGATCTAAGGACTCCGGCACCTTCTCTGGCCTCTGCAGGGACCAGGCACACAGCTACAGACACGCATAAATCCAATTTTACAAATAAAAGTAAAATAGATCCCTAACTTTGCTATTAGTCAGTTATCTGAACCTGAATTCTTTCTGCAGGAACTTGGACTCCTGATTCCTAATTCGTAAAATGATTTTAGGAATTAAACAAGATAATATATACACAGTTACTTGGGATATTTCATCAATGGTAGAGTTATTTTACATGTACTCAGAAGAAGATTGAAAACAGCCTCAATGAAGTATTCTTTATTCTTCTCTTATAAATTATTGCTCCAAAGCACACTTGCATATAAGCACGGACACGCTGTCATTGGTAAAAGTTAACTGCCAATGTTTGAAGCTGTCTATTTGAAAGTTGTCTCTTTGACTTATCCATATCAGAGACTTACTGTTAGAATCTCTGCAAGTGGGAGGAATGTGCCAAGCCCACTGAAGGAAGGAGACAGTCGCCCTGGGCCAGGCTCTTTCATGCCCCTAGGGAAGGATTTCCTAAGCTTTTCCTCTTTCGATCCTCTTTACCTGAGCTTTTATGTGCCCTTAGGTATAAAGGCATATGAAACAGTGAATGCATCAAATATTTACCAATACTAAATCATAAAGAAATTTGCTTGAAAACCGAAAGCCATTCTTTGTTATATATATTTGTTGTTGTTTATTAAAGGCAAAATTGAATGTGCTTTTGTTGCATAAAGACTTAAACATTGTTGGATACTTTCAGAATTGACTGATATTTTGATTTTGTCATCACCAATGCCGAGAATGCAACTTCCTACAAATATATTATACAACGTCGTAGAAGCATTTCATTCAAGAAATTATTGGAAATTCTGCCCTAATTCCAAGCCAAAATCAATTTAATTATTTTTTTTTATGAAACTAAAGCAACTCAAGTAGCAATTTTTAAAATAAAACATTCTACCAGAATACAATCCAGAGATGTACTAATTTCATACTTGCGTTCTGGGGAATGCTGATAGGAAAATACCATTTTAATTTTTCGTAATTAGTCCATTATGTTTCTTTACGATCAGAAAACTCGGTAAGTACAGGAAAGAGAAGCTCTGCCGTTCACATGTAGCAGCCGCGAGTCTGATCTGAGGTAATTTGATCAATGCTTGTAGGCACTGCATGAAGGCATGCACAGCACCAAGTGGGCATGCGTTTGCATTACAAAGGCCGCAGTAAAGCTGCAAAATGTAGCACAGGTGAGCGCTGCTGCAAACCCCTCTGACTCACTGCACATTTGGTTTTCAGTTAAGGTGTTGATCATTGCAGGCCGAAGCGTCTTGCCATTGCCAAGCTTCCATGACCCCTGTATCTAGTTACATGACGTCCCCCCTCCTCGTAGGCCATTTAAGAAGCTAGAACCTAGGGGTTTAATTTTCGCTTCACACAAAGCACAGGCAAAATTCCCATGTTCACTGGTAAAGTACCTTGTTCAAGATCACACATTTAGTACCGGGAATGATAAGGCTTAGCGCTCAGGTCTCCCAGTTCCCACATCCTAGTCAGTTTTCCTAGCGCCCTACTGCGCAGTCGCAGCCACCTCCCGCCTTCCTGTCCACTTTCACATGACTAGTGGCTATGCGCTTTCCTTTCCAGAGCTCAGACTTCAACTGAAAGCCGCAAACCAACCACCCCAAGATGCGTGCCAGTCGCCCACGTAGAGCAAGTCGCTGGTCTCTACTTGGTTTGCCAAATCTTTTCATTGTTTCTATGGGGACCAGGAAAACTCCATTAGTGGAATTCCATCAACAAACATGACAGTGACAACGCCGAGAGAAAATGGGCACAATGGAAGGAAATGGTGAAAGATTCCTGAGCCAGTTTGGGGTTACACGAGTCTCCTTCCGGGAACGCAGTCGTCCTGGGACAAAGGCTCCCAACGCTGAGAAGTTTACACTTTGTGAGCGTATTCCGTTTTGTGTGTATGTGCACAAGCACATATTGCGTGGGTGTGTGTGGGGGTGTGTGTGGGGTGTGTGTGTGTGTGTGTGTGTGTGTGTGTGTGAGAGAGAGAGAGAGAGAGAGAGAGAGAACGCACATAGGTGGAGGCCAGGGTCTAACCTCAAGAGCTAGTCACCAAGAGAGTTGTCTACCTTGGTTTTTGGCCTGGGTCTCACAGGTTTAGCTATTGGCTAACTAGACAGCCTCAGCAATCCTCCTGTCTCCACTCCCTTCCCCCAGCACTGGGATTAGATACCACCAAACCCTACTTTTTAAACATGGGTTCTGGTGATTGACCTCAGATTCTCGTACTTGAAAAAGAAGCATCTTACTGACTAGCGGTCTCCCCAGGACTTTCATAGATACATATGTATTTTTTTTCGGACTAAGTTTTGTAGGGTTGAACATAAGCCCTTCTCACGTTGTTACAGCCTTTGCCCACTTTCCAGTCCCATCTAACGGCTCTGGTAAGACTGTATTGACAGACAGCCTACCTTTGAGATTGCAGGGGAAGGAAGTGTGCCAGAGCAAAACCAGCTCTGTTCTGGCATTCCTGCATCTCCAGGGCAACTCTGTGAGAGATTGAATGGGGGGGGGAGGGGGATGAGACAGGAGCTGAATCTGATCCTAGGTGACAAGGCAGCCTCAGCCGGGCAGAGAAAATGAGGCTGGCCCTGTGATGGCAATGTTGGAAATTTTGCTTGGAACCCTGGCTACAAGATACTGACTCTTGCATCTTGTCGAGGGTCATACCATGCTGAAACTCCAGCTTCTTCTGACTCTAGAGTCTCCTGCACCTCAGAGTTGCTGTGATGGCAAAAGGTTCTCTGCCCCATGATTTAGCATCCAGAGTTAGTCTCTTTGGGGCTTGGGTTGGAGATGATTGACAGGTGTGGTACCCTGCCCTCCTCCAAAAGGGAGGACACCTTCAGCATAAGCACCTGGCTCTAATCTTCTCCCATTGAGCCCTGGGGGCCCACACCGTGCTCAGATGCTAAAGTATTATAATTAGATTATACAGTTTTCTTCAACTCCATGTATCCCACCCTCTATGGTTAAGTTTTGGAAAAGAGAATCACTACAAGTGAGGCACAGAGGAGAGGGATGGGGAAGAGGAAGCCAGTGTAGGACAGGATTGGGTCAGTCTAGCTGAAGGGGCTGTAAAAATAATCGCATAAAAGAGTCTTCTTGAAGGATTATTGAGCAACATTAAGATCCAGTCAGTCGTGGTAAAGCAACCAGGCAGGCAGAGAGGGATTGGGGCCCCATGTAGCCTAGAATACTAAATAAAAAACTATTCATTTATGCAACAAATTTTTATTTATTTTTTTGAGTGTCATCTATGTGGCAGATGCCATGCTGGGGGTGGGGGCTGGCTGCAGACATTGGCTCTTGTCTGTGAGCTGAAGGGATCCCAGGTTTCCTGGGGCTTATCTTGTCATGGGTCTGAAACCAACTGTTGAACTGTCTCCCCCTCCACCATGCCCGTCTGTCTCAGCTGTAAAATGCAAATAAAACCCACCACCACGGCTTATCATTTCTCGAATGTCACCCACATATTTAGAGGAAAGAATATGTATTGGTGAGGTGAGGACTAAGCAGCAACCCTTGGGTGCCTGTGAAGAATTGTCTAGTTGAAACTTCAGCACTAAGGTCCCTGGGATCATGTGGTCCACCACCACACTCACTTTCCCAGTACCCCAGAAAGGCAGCACCCCACCACCCACTCCGGGGAGCTCACCAACCCAAGTCCTACAGTCAGTTCATTCCGTCCTCCGAGGAGAACACACAGGTCATGTGTGGCGTCCTTCCTCAGCCCAGGCAGCTTTTCCAGCTCTGTCTTCAGCCACATCTAGTTCTCTGCCTCAGAGACATCCATCGCTTCCGGGATGCTTAATCCCCTTGAATGCAGCTGAGCCCTTTGACCATTCAGTGACCAGACATCCCAGGCTGTTTACAGGGGAGAGAATGGCTGGAGCTAAAAGAGGGTGGGCTGGGGCCTGGGTGGAGAGAGTCTGTGGGGGAAGGGAGGGCTGCGAGAGGGACAGACAATTGTTTCTGGGTGGAATTTTCCAGACAGGGCCACAGTCAGAGAACAAACGTGCCTTCTGAATTCTCACTGTAATTGTTTCTGACCTTTACCGAGATGAGCGAAAGGACTCCCCTATGCCCCTCCACCCTAACCCCTCTTTACAAAATTGTTTTCCTGGCTTTTCAAAACTGAAGTTTGGCAAGCCCTGATGGCCGGGCTGTGGGCTGTGGAAAAAACAATGCTTCTCCTTATGGCCCCGAATGGAGCCTTTGCAATTAATCCATTGATCTCAGTAGAAAACCCTATTGTATCAGGGCCCACCAGGAGGAAGCTGCATCCTGCCGCATTGGCCCGGCACAGAATGCTTATTGAAGTCAGCCCCAAATTGATGACAGGATGTGGCCCCCAAAGCTTCCGAATTAAAAAGAGTCCTGAACATAATGACGGCAGGGCAGTGAAAGCTGAGGGAAGTGGGTTGCAGGAGGGGCAGGGCAGTGGCCTCTGGGGTCTCTAACAGGGTTGCTTGTGGCCCATGTTTTGCAGCAGCTTCTGCAGCTCTTGGCTCAGCATCCTCTGTTGTCTCTTCCACAGCTCCAGACCCTTAGCTTCTTACTCTGCTCGTCCTTTGGTCTCTTTTTCTCTCTCATGTTACTATTGCTCTACCAATAAAACCATCAATAATAATGTGTCACCACCTGGAAACCAACCCCTGCACCTTCCTTCCCTTGAAGCTCTTCCTCCACCTTGGGAAGCCAAGGTGGGCAAAGTGGTACCATTCTGTTCTTGCTAGAGTTGTGCGTGTGTTTAGCTGGAGGTGGAGATGGGTGAGCTTTGGGGAAAGAAAATCCTGCTCTTGTTTGTGGAAAAAGTTGACCCTTGCAGCCTCTATGAAATCCTGAAAAGAGGAGCTGTGGCTTTGACTTCAGGGGGAGACCATTTAGGTGTGAGATGCACCAGGCTCGGGCCTCTGGGTCTTGCTCTCATATCGCCCCCACTGTACCCCCCAAAAGAAGGACCCAGCAATTCGTGTGCAAAGTGGGCAAATCTTAACTTGCCTTCCTGCCCCCCACATCTGAAAGCTCGGAGGCTGAAAAGGCGAACATCTGGGTTATCACTGGGTTAAAAGTCCACAGGAAACTGTGGCACAGTCTAGTGACCACTTGTGCACCTCAGTCAAGTGATATTCAAGGCAAATAAACTAGTAGCTGAGGGGGGAAAAAACTCTTCCTTTATACTCCGAAAAGAATGACATCCAGAAAATCAAATGTTTCTCAAAGAGTCAACAGTATTTTTGATGATGGAAGTATGAATAATCACGCATATGGATTACATTTCCTTAAACCGTGTAGCACCTAAGATCCGAGAGGGAAGGGAGGGTGCTAGTGAAAATGTTTTTCATGTTTTATTAAAACCTCAAGTTTCTGAGAACTACTTTTATGACTAACACACCACACAGACATACACACTGATGGGTGGAGAGAAAGGGAGAGGGAGAAGAGGGGGGTGAGGGAAGGAATTGGGGGAGCCTCTGTCCAACTGTCAAAGAACGAACGTGAAAACCTTTTTCCTCCTCAGCACTTTAGCTGTGATCCACGCAGCCCCAAGTCCTCAGCACTGGCTTTGGTCATTAGAAATCTTCAAAGCACAGCAACATTGACTCTCAAGCTCTGCTCACTCGGTGTGGGACCTTGACCTATGCACTCTGGTTTTACAGGAGTAGCTGTCTAAGGCTCCCAGAGTGTGAGCATCCGATGGAGCAAGATATGTGAAAAACACAAAGACAATGTATTCATACCTAGACAGTGAAATGCATGGGCAGCAAAAAGCCCATGCAGTGCAGTGCCTTTAACTTCACGGGGTCGTTGTGCAGCCCACCTGTTAATTCTTGCTCTACGTACACCATCCTGTACGTCTCCAAGCAGACAACTATGTCCCTCTATGCCCAGTGACTCATTCGCAGGTGGGACGGTGCCAATATTAACACAAGGCCAGTGTCACACGGTGGAAATGAGAATGAAATCAATAGAGAATTGTGAAGCACTTAGGACCAACGGTGGCAGAATTTTCCTTGAGCAAAAATGTAAGAGAAAGAAAACAGGCAAAGAGGTGGGGGCCGGGGAGAAGCATGCCATCAGGGATCTAGAGTAGTGTTGGGACCGCTGCTCAGCCTCAGTGCGGATTCTCTTCTTTTCCAGGAGACGTTTTTTGAAAATGCGAATTTTCCTAAAAGGCAGGGAATAGCATTCGGTACAACTGGCACTTAGAGAACCTGTTCTGTGTACACAACCATACACTGAGTGGTTAACACCCAAACTTAGGGAAACCTCTGACGTCCTGGAAGGTAGTGTGGGGGTAACAATGAGAAGAACAGAGGGGAACAAGGCAAGCTGAAGCAAGGGGCCTGGAGAGATATTTCCCTGCTGCGGCTTTGGCCCTAGGTAGACTGTGTCTGACCTTGGACGGGCATTCAGCATCCAGTTTGGAAAAGTATAGACCGTGACAATAAGGTTATTGTGGGGAAAATGAAACAATGTGTGTAAACCCCAATCTCCTCCCACTCCACTTCAGATCCAGTGCCCCCCTGGCTGCTGAGCTTGGAGCAGACAGGAACTGTCAGTGAATGAAAGAGGAAATCAGCAGGCCACTTCCTCTGCTCAATTAAAAAAGAGGATTTTTGTGGCGACCACACTGCACTCACTCATCCCAAGTGCATTTCCTCCCCGTGACAGCGCCAGTTGCCAGCAGCAACCCAGTGACTAACTCTTCCTCCAGCAGCAAAAGAGCCAGCCAGCTCTTCTCTCAATGCCCAGATTCCCACTGGATCCAGGTTCTCTGAGACATGGAGAAAATTTTCAGCTTTGGCTGCGTCCATCAGCCACTAAAGGAGACAGAGAAAGCTAAGTGAAGGAGAGAGAGCCTGCAAAGTCCTCTTCCAGGTCCTTGCAGATGCGGAAGAAGGGCGGCAGTGAGTAAATCCAACCGCTGCAGCGAGAAGTTTGGGCTGAGAGGGTGGTGTGTGGGAGAGGTGGGCAGCTCCCAGGCTGCTTCCCTGGGGTGGGGGACAGCTCAGTGTGAGTCAGTTCCCTCTACTCCAGGCCTCTCTGGCGACTGCATTCATTCTGGACGGCCCTGTCATGCGGGAGCCTTTCTCCCTGCAGGGGCTGAGAGGCATTAGTGAAAGGGTAGTGTGTCACCGGTTTGATGACACATACGGTGGTCTAAGCACCTGGCTCCGCAAGAAAGAGCTCCAGCAGATGAAGACCAGACACCAGGTCTGTGCCCAAGGCTGGGTGCAGCTAAGCCCCCCACACTGAGCCGGATGAGGACTGTCATCCCATCAATGCCCACCAGTTCCCGTCACCGCACCATACATGAGCGGGCTCCAAAACCCTTCCCTGAAGACAGTAAGCATTACGATCTCTCAAAGGAACAGGGGCAGTATTAAATAAGCTATTTCTCTTCTCCTCGCCTCCACTCCCTTACTACAAATGATGTAGTCTTGTCGAAATGGTGTCCACATTAGTTACGGGCTCTTTTGGGAACCACAGCAAAATTCTGGGTGAATGGTTGGAGCCACTGGTAAGCCGCCCTTACTCGAGTAAATAGCCCCACCTATGCTGAGGCAGCAAGGTTAAATGAAGTGGGTCACAGAAGAGAAAGACACTAAAGGCAGAGGGGGATTTGTTGGGAAGCAGGGGTTTGGCAGAGTGGGAAGGACAAGAAATGATGGGGGACTATAAACAAAGTCTGTTTTCTCTCTATCTCTCTAAATGTATACGTATGAGAAGATTTGTGAGACAATGTATCACCCTTTTACAAAGATAACCTAGAATCAGGTGTGCATCCTAGCTCTGCTTCTGGTTGCTGTGCAGACCTGGGCCCATTCCTTAGCCTGAGCTTCAATTTCATCACTTGTTACGGGGATGGTCAAACAGTCTCAGAGTTTGAAGACAGAGATCACATGAGAGAATAACAAAACCCGCCTCCTTATTTTTCAGTCCAAGAAAATAATATCCATCTTCTCACTAGGAAGAGAAGGAACATTTAATATCCATCTTCTCACTAGGAAGAGTAAGCAACATTTAAAAGTTGCTTCATGAGCAGACCCCGATGACACAGGCTGTCCTTACAGGTGCTTTGGAGAGGAAGGCCAGAGGGTGGCATGTTTAACACCACCATGAGCAACTGAGTGAGTTCAAGCGTAGCCTGGACAAATTGGTGAGACCCTTTTTCAAAATAAAAGTAAAAGAGGGTTGGGGATGTATTTCAGTGATAGAAAGAGAGCCCTTGTCTATCATGTGTAAGGCCAAGTACAGGGTGGGGGTGGAGAAAAGGAGAGAGAGAGAGGGAGGGAGGGAGGGAGGGGGGAGGGAGGGAGGGGGGAGGAGGAGGAGGAGGAGGAGGAAGAGGAAGAGGAAGAAGAAGAAGAAGAAGAAGAAGAAGAAGAATAGAACGAAGAAAGGGAGGAAGCCAGCCTGTCATGGATATTATTATTAATGGACATAATACAGAAATAACTGATAAACTTTAAAAGCATTTCGACTATAATCATTTTCTTCTGTACAAGCTAGTCTTACTTGGTCTCAGGGTTCAGACCATGCTGGGGTCCACCCTTAGACAATGGACTTGGGGTCACAGAGATGATCATCCACCTTCTGATGGTGCAGAAGTTGCTTTCTCATCATGAATGTCAGCTGCCAAGGTCTTCCTAATGATCCACATTCCATGCTGCAGGCTGTGAATGCAGTAGCTCGGTGTGGCCACAGGGGTCCTCTACTGCTCACCAGCGTCTCCTGTTCACTGAGTGGTAGACAGTGGGTCCCTTTTCCTGGTGCCAAGGGACAATGGAGCAAGAATCCCTGGGCTCCCCACTCTCCAAGCTTTGTTGAAGATATACAGTTCCCAGGACGTCAATCTCCTCATCTGAAAACTGCAACTACCATCTCCATTGTAACCTCACATAGTCAGAAATATCTACACAAAATACTGAAAATAGCCCCCTGTCCATAGTCACCACCCCCCACTGTAAGCTCAGTTGTCACTAACATTGCTGCCAATTGCAATGAACACCTTTCCTGGTGGAACATAGTTGGTCCATGGTAAAAACTAGAAATATGTTCAGAATGAGTTTTATTCCCATGACAGACGAGAACATGGAGAACATACGTGTCTCCAAACACCCACCTCATCTACCATGGTATGAGGTAAGTATCCTACAGAAGAAGAACCAAGGCTCCTCCCTGAGGACTCCAAGGTACAAAACTAGCCAGTGGAAGAAGATCAACACTAAGACCAGTACACGGGCTCTTTAAATCTTACCATGAGGATATCAAGAAAGTATTAAGATGGCCTCTTAACCCTTAGTCTAGGTTCACACAGCTCAGTTAGGTGGGCATTCATCACCTCTGCAGGGCTTGGCAGTACATGTGATCCGACTAGCATCCTGCATAGCTGGAGTACTGAGTGCGATGGGCAAGGGGTCATGTGATGGGGTGGAGTGATGAGTCTTCATAGTAAGGAGAACACTGAGAGTTTCTGCTTAGGACTCAGACTGTAATCCGAGCACTGAGGAGGGGGAGGCAGGATGGTCAGGAATTTTAGGTCAGTCCAGGAAGCATAGAATCCAACATTGCCTCATAAGAAACAAATCTCATTCTTAGAGCCACTGAAGATGCTTCTCCAGGGGGATAGGACAATCAGCTCTAAGAATTTTATTTATGCTGCTTCCCACTTTGACTCTAAACATGGTCAAGGTTTTGTTGTATAGATTTTTATTTGTTTGTTGTCTTGTTTTCTTTTCTTTTCTTTTTTGAAACAAGGTCTTATTTTATAGCCCAGACTAGTCTAGAACTCAGTTTGTAGCCCAGGCTGCTTAAAGTCACAACAGTCTTCCTATATCTGCCTTCCAGGTTCTTCCAGGAATGCAGGCGTGTGCCACCATACCTGACTTCTCTGATATGCTTGATTGGTCATTTCTATGAAAGTTTCACCACCCAAGAGCTTCACCTAGCCTAGAAAATTTAGCAACAATGATGATTAAGATGATAATTTTATTCTATAGTCAATACTGAACACTACCAAGCACATGCTAGTTTTTCCTTAGCAAATGAACAGGTGAATTTTCTCTCTCATTTTCTCTGCTTCTTGTCAAGCACTGCCATTGGCTCCTGCCAACAGGATTTCTGTGTCCATTTAATAGACGAAAAAGCTTAGATGAGTGAGGAAAAGAACTTCCTACAGCATCGGGGACAGTAAAAGACAATTTGGCAGTACTAAAAAAGACTTCGCTACTGCAGAATACAGTGCTGTGCTACGGCTAGCTTCATAGGCCAACAAAAGCAGCATGAACTTAGCCTTGAAGACAGTATGTGCTCTGAACACGCCCCTTTTGATACTGGGCTTGCACCTCAATATTTGGGGTGATTTACTGAGCATGCAGTGTTCACGCTGCGCTGCCAGCTTTATCTAATCATCCTCGCTAGAAAACATGAGTCAGAAATCCTGTGTCCAGGCACCAGGATGATGAGAACACAGAGCCTAAAGAGTAAGACATGTGGCCATGTTTCTCCTACTAAGCAAGGAACTAGAACTGACACTTAGACCGTCTGAGGCCAAAGCATCTTCTTTACAAATGAAGGGCTGTGAGCAGTCACAGAATGCAGAGGAAAAGGACTTTCTTTTCCCCAGTACCACCTTCCATTTCAACTCCATGGGGTTGACTGAGAGACGGTCTACATGCATGACATCAGCATGCAGTGTGTTGGGTTGACAAAGTGTCTGAGCAGAAGGTTAGCAGATTCCTCTTCAGCTGTATACAGTGACAAGCCAGTGGTCCTCTCTGGACCTTTGTGTTCTTA
Organism: Microtus oregoni; assembly: GCF_018167655.1. Taxonomy (NCBI): domain Eukaryota; kingdom Metazoa; phylum Chordata; class Mammalia; order Rodentia; family Cricetidae; genus Microtus; species Microtus oregoni. The sequence goes on from NW_024543064.1 coordinate 53,127,859, forward strand.
TTGGAGAAAGAAATATCCAAAACGAAATGATAAATTCTCAAATCGTTTCAAACCTGAGTTGCCTTGACTCATCCAGAGTACTGGTGAGTGCTTTTATTCCTTAAATCTAGACATGGCTTTTCTATTAGACCTTGCTTGTGCACTGTTTTACAAGATTTGCCTAATCCACAACTCGAGTCTCTTATTTCTTCTCAAGGGCATCTCAAGAGGTTTCCAAGTGATGGCTAATGCTATATGAAAAACCAAACCGAGAAACTGTTCTTCCACCCTGCTCCCCTCCCTCCCCCAATAATCTAATCACAGCTCTGCCTCCTTGATGAGAGGCTCAGAGCCCTGGATCAGCCCAGATTTCTCACCTGGCAGGGCTTTGAAGTTAATATTGCTCTGCTTCTAAAGGGTTGGCCATTGTACCGTAAGTAAAGGACATCCATCTTAGATCTCAGTTTCCTTCTCTTTAAGGAAGGGGAGGGTTCTCAGAGTGCTTACTCTGCCTGATTTGCCGCACAGTTCTGCAGATAAAAACAAATTATGGCTGAAGAAGCCATAATACATTCAAAGAGGACAAAGATGATCATAATGTCTTATTTATGAGAAAGAGAGAGAGAGAGGTGGTTTAAGGAATCAACACATAATGAGAGAGAGAGAGAGAGAGAGAGAGAGAGAGAGAGAGAGAGAGAGTTTAAGGAATCAGCACATGACATGACCACGGAGGTAGGAAAGTCCCAGGATTTACAAGATGAGTCAGTCAGCAGTTGAAAACCTGGGAGAGTCTGTGGTTCAGTTCTGCCCCATATCTGAAGGTCCAAGATATGAAGAGTGGATATTGTGGTTCCAGTCCAAAGTTGGTTGGCCCAAGACTCCTAGAAAGGGTGGTTGCTGAACTATGAATGTGAAGATAAGCACCAAACAAACCCCTCCCCCCATGCTGGTATTTTCATTCAAAACTAGAATTCCTTTTTGTCCATGTCATCTCTTCAACTGACTGGGGGATGTTAGTCACATTAGGGAAGGCAATCTGTCTGACCCAGTCTACCAAATCACATGTGGGGTTCATCTAGAAATACCATCTCAGAAACAAACAAACAAAAGGTGTCTGAAGGCAGATCCCTGCACTCTGTGGTTCCGCCCAGTTGACACAAAGATGTAACCATTATAAAGATGAAAAAATAAACTAATCACGGAACCAAAGTTTTGTCTGTTCCCTGCAGAGCACTCCATGGCTACAATAAAACCTGGCACTCAGTAGGGTCTCGAAGCAAGCTTAATAAATGAATAAACAAGATGGATTAGGTAGAGAAGGAAGAGAAAAACTTGAAGCCAGAGGAGGAAAACATCTACCACTATTTGATAGGCACACTTTCATTAGTTACTCAATCAACAATTACATATTAAAACCTCAAGCAGTTGTCTGAGTTAGATATTATTCTTGTCTTCTAGATAAAGAATTTGAAGACCCAAGGATTCAAAATGTACTTTATCTCCCCTCTTCAACTTTATAAACATCTTTTTCCTACTCCTTACAATGTGCAATTAGTCATTTCTTGTTTGTTCTGTTATTCTTGACCCTTGGGATAAGTTGAATGGGGTCAAGAAGGCTTACGGGTGTGGAATGTGTGATAGCAACTGTATTTGGAAAGGGTTCTATGAAGATAGAGTTAAATATCTCAAAATGATTTAGTCCTGGATCCTGATGGGCCCTAAATAAATCCAATGACAACTGTCCTTGTAAGGGTGGGAGAGGGAGAAGGCAACAGGAAGACAGAGTCAACCAGCCTAGGGATGCTCTGTGAGTATCCAAAGGCCAGTGTTGCAGGGGCCATGGAAGATGGAGAGAGGCGAGAAGCAGGCCTTCGCTCAGAGCACCCAATAGGAAGTGAGCCCCACTGCAGGCAGATCTCCCGAGCTGTGAAACAGTCCAAATGTGTTATTTAAGCTACTCAGTTAACATTCACAATAGTGGTCAGAAAACCAAATTGCTTCTCACCTGAACCTGACCTCCAAATCACACCAGCAAGTGCATTCCAGAAAATGCTTCCCAGCTACCACCCAGAAGTGCAGAAAGACATCAAGAAAATGGCACACATTTGATGAATAGCTTGAAAACATCACTATTCGAATCTCATATGGCCAAGGACCAGAGGGGTCCGAGTGGAAGGAAGGACTCCCGGACTCTCCGCTCTTCCACCCTTATCAGCCCACCGTCCTTGGGCTAATGTCTCAGCAGTCTATAAAGTTCGCTGTTTCTTCTTCCTGTAGGGATAAGCAAGCAAAGGTTACCGTCTCCCAGCTTCTAAAATGCTCAGGGACCTCTTCCCCAGGAAATTCTCAGAGCAGCTACCAGCCCTAACAATCAACAGGGCCACAACTGTAGGAAACAGGCAAGCATGGGGCCCAGATAGCCCTTGCACCTATGTCCTGGCAGGAGTCTGTGGCTTCACACGGGTCCTCCACACCCCTATTGTCTGCTTAGCCTGGCTGTGCTCAGGAGTGCGGCTGGCCCGAGCCCTCCGTGTGCTGGCCCCACCTAAGGATGCTCAGCATCCACGGGGAGCAGACCCTTGACCCTTTCCAACAGCACAACTGGGCTGGAGGCCTTGGATCCACGCTTCCCGTCTTTAAGCCCAGGATGTACATCATGGCACCTACAGGAGATGCTCCAGTGCCACTTCTTTTCCAAAAGCATTCAGAGGTACTTGCTTGTGTGGACACATTCGGCTCATCGGATGGCAAACACCGTGCCTCCCGCGGAGCTGAGCCGGTAAGTGCTTCATGAGTGGCTGCTGTCACTGAGCATCTGCGAACGCTTTTATGACCCAAGCATCAGAGAGCTCTGGGGGAGCATGCAGCCTGCTCGCCCTTCTCCGTGTGAAATATAAAACAGGGAACGCAAGGTACTGTCCGAGGCTGCACAGCAAGTAAACTCCTGAGTTAGGCCTCTACGCGCAGCCTGCTGGTTCAACTACCTGATTTCTCTTCCAGCCTCCGACCCTGGCAAGAACGTCTCCTAGGGCAGGCCTCGCCACTCCGGAGGCCCTGGGGGCCTGTTGGGAGTCACCAGAAACGTGGACAGATGGAAGAGATTACGAGACTGGCACGTAGGAGACGGTCCCATTCCAGAGCAAACACATTCGTGCTGTGCTCTCTCTGACACTCACATCCTAAAAATTGTTATTTAATGTACTCTGCACATCCGAACGTGACTCACCTTTTCAAATGGAAATCCGGGTAGTTACCAGCCAGAGACAGGACAGCCCTTGTTGGTAGCCCCACAGGCAATGCTGACCTCAGGCTGGAGGCCACCCTGCAGGCTTTGGGGACTCCGGGGCTGAGGCCATGGCCTCTGAGAACCTTGACCTCGTCCCAGATGGATCTGTTTCTGATCGGGTGTGGCAAATTTCTAAATCTTGGCTCTGGGGTGACATTTGCTCCACTCAGAAAAAAAAAAAAAAAAAAGAGCAGGGGGGCCAGGAGGTTCCAATTGACTCCAAAGGAGAACCAGCTGTAGGAATTCTACAACGCACTGATTAAGGAAGTTCATTTCCAGGTTGTGGTTTCCAGTGGATGGGGCCCCTCTTGTTCCTCGCCCCACTCTGGGCTGTCAAAGAAACCTTGGGAAATCAATATTGCCTCATCCATTCATCTAGAGCTAGAACTCAAGACAAAGCTGGGAGGGTCTAGAAACGACGGCATTCATCTCCTAAGACCTGCAGGCGTACTTGACATTGGGGTCAGTGACAAACGTGACTTCCAGCTTGTTGTGAGCTAGCACGGCAAAACAGGCCTTCCCTGTCCGACAAGTGCATGAGAGCTACAGACTGTTAACTGGGCCACTGATCTCCACCTCACCGCTCCTTAGCATATTCTTTTATAAAATAGTAGATCGTCTTCCAGGCCTGCGTGGTTAGTATCCCTTTGGGGCCCATTTAAGAGAGAAGAAAACCGAGGCTTGCAGACGTTAAGAAACGTCTCAGTGTCCCACAGCAAGAGAGCCCCAACATACAGCTGTTAGTACCTTCTCTGCCATACGTGTCGAGGTCTTTCTAATTATAAAATCGCTAATAACCGATCATACTGGGTACCACCCATTTTGCTTAGTGGATTTTTCGTTTGTTTGTTTGTTTTAGCACGCATCACCCCATCCAGTCTTCACCACGATCCCATGCTGTATGTTACATTTTCACACTTTTACAGATGAAGAAACTGAGTTCAAGTTAGAAGGGGAAGCAGAATCCAAACGCAGGTCCATTTGAGCCTGGAGGGCTGCTCCTAAAGCCAGTGTGCTCCCTGCTTTTCCAGATCTCATGCGGGCTCACGGTCCTTGAGCTGGGATTCTGAGTTTCTGTCGTCTGATGGAGTTTCATCAATTTTAGGGGAACATTGGAAGCGAGCCTCAAACCTGGCTCCGGGCTTAGTGGGGACTCTGTCATTCTTTCCAACATCAGCCTTCAAAAGCCGCTGTAAAAACGCATTTGAGATTTGAAACTTACCATGTAAGCTACAAACAGACGGTCAATTTAAATTAGTGTTGATTTTGTAGACCATTAAGAGCGAAATGAGTTTCATATTTACCAACTTGAAAGAGCATGAAGCTTGTGGTTTTTAAATTCCTGTAAAAATGATTAGTCGTATTTTCCCCCTTATATGAGCTGAAATGAATAGCACCTTTGGCAAGGTAAACATTCTCAAGCAGGGGTCCACTGGGCCCTGCGGATCTCTAAAGCCGGGTGAAAATGGCAGAGGAAGGACTGATGGCTTGGCTTGTCAATCAGCCCAGACACTGGACGCCATTGGAGCTGTCTGTCTACCCAGCACTTTCTAGAAGCTTCCAGAGTGGTCAGATTTATGTGTGTGTGAACGTGCATGTGTGTGTGTATAGTATTCTTTCATTAAATGCCTCTGTGTGCTGGAGACCATAGCCAAGTCCTGAACACACAAGGTTTCTCCAGAACCTCCAAGTTTGAAGGGAAGCAAGGCAAGGCAGGTTGTGTAGAGATCACTTTGACACAGTGGGAGCAGTCTTAGCTGCTGTCTGGAGGAAGTGTCTGGGAAGTCCTGGGAAGAGTCTGCATTCCCCTGCAGGCTTTGTGAAGGGCTTAGGGTTGTCAAGAATGGGCTCCTGGCGAACAGGGGCTGGAGGACAGCAGGTTTCAGACAGAGGCAGAGGGCAAGAAGAGCTGAGGAATTGTATAAGCATAGGAGCCAAGGAAGAGGTCAGGCTCAAGGGCCACTCTGGATAATAAAGGGTGTGATACATCCAGGGACTAGTACTGTTGTCCCCACTATGGCTGACACACAGAGAGCCTTGTGATGCCTCAGGCCTTGCTAGGAGGCACATCTCTGCATTTCAGCCTGTTTTCTGAGCAGAGCATCAACTCCAGTCTGTCTTTCCAAAGGGGTTTGTGAAGGATCAGAGGCAGACATCGTCTGAAGCAGAGGGTACGTTTGCTTACAGCCTGTTTCAAAATTCGGGTTTCTTACCTCCCGGCTTCCCTCGGTAGTTGCCAATATCCTTCAGATAAACGGAAGTCAGCTGGATCTATAGAGCCTTCAGCAGTGTCCTGTTGGGCTGGTTCATAAGGCCCGAGGCAAATGAGCCTCGCAGTGAATGTGCCAGCAGGCTGAAAAGCCAGGGAACCCGGTAGCTGCTGAGCCCTAAACTGTAAGCCTCAGAATGAGACAGAGGCTAACTCTGCAGCTCCAGACCAAAGCAGAGAACCCATGCAACCCAGAGAGTCTCTGCTGCAGGACCGCATCCCAAAACGGCAGGAGCCGAATCTGACGTGCACAGATCGCAGCTACAGAACACACTCAAGAATGGTGGGCAAGTGGCAAGAGCAGTCTCTCTTAAATCTACTCTTCCGGTCAGTCCAAGCTCCCCGCCTGTTGGATGGCACCAGTCATATTCAGGGTGCATCTTCCTCAGTGAGTCCTTGAAAATACCTTAAAAGACACACTCAGACATGTACTCCAACCAACTGTGCAGGTATCTGTGTGGGTCAGTTTTCTGCCATCATAACAAATTACTCGAGGTAATCAATATAAAAAATAAAATAAAAGATTTGTTTTGGCTCTTGTGTATCCAGTCTTTGGAGCTCTGACAGGGCTTTCACATGGCAGCAGCAGGGAATAATGGATGGAGAAACAGAAGCTCTCCCCTCACAGCTAGGAAAAAACAAAACCAAAAGGAGAGGCTTGGGGAGTTCCACGGTTACTCTTCAGAACATGTCCCAACAGCCTAAAGACCTTCCATTAGGACTCACAGCCACAGCAGTGACCAGAATATTAGTGAATATTTCCTGAGCCCCAATTCTCGAGACAAGGACTGGCTGAGAGGGTGATGGTTGCTTTCTGGCCATCAGCATCTCTTGGCTAAGGAATGCTGCTGAGGTTCAAGTATCGAATGACCCTCGTATAGATACATGTTCAAAGTTGGCTTCAGCGAGAGGCGGCTGTGCAGGACAGACCCTTTAGTCTCTGACCTAGCAGCTGTGGCAGGAGGGTTGTGGGCTAAGATAGCAGCAAGTGGCTTGAAAGCCATGTGCTAAATGCATTTCTGATTGAACTCATTTGATCCTTTCCGAAATCATGGGCATGTTGACTATCTGCATTTGGTCCTAAGATGGAAAGTAAAACAGACTGAAGGCTCATGGTTGGGTTTGGAAACATCATGGGTGTTGGCTATGGAGCTTGAACTTCGCATGTCCAACAGCCAGGGGAGCATCTTGAGCAGGAAAAGAACATAAGGAAAAAAGCCTTTTCAGAAAGCACCTCTGACTCTAGAGTATTCCACGGATTGGGCTGGGAGGAAATCCTGCTAGGAAACTGGCTAGTAAATAGTAGGAGGCAGAAGCAAGATTCAAGGTGGTTTTGAAAGATGGGCTAAATGTACCCACAGTGGAATTTCACAAGCCTAAATGTCAGGCCCTGGACAAGACTCTACCACACCAACGGCTCCAGGAAACTGCTGTGAGACGTGACTTAGCAGTGCAGCCCTGGAGAAGGAAGCCAAAAGCTTCCAAGGAGGAGGCAGCTAGGGTGGAGGTGGGGGTGGGGATGTGGGGGTGGAGGGTGAGTCAACAGAGGGTGTGTCTGCCAAAAGGATCCTTGTTCCTTGGCGTCTTCTTCGCAGAACGCCAGTGTTGGGGACTGCGGGAACAGTGTGGCTCTGGCTAGACCTCCCCGAGTCAACCCTGTTCACTTTGGGCCCCACAGTTTGAAGAGAACCATAAATCTTTGTTGCTCTCTCATATGCCAGCTTGTATGCCACTACTTTATCGCACACTTGGCTATGAGCCCCTCAGCAAACCTGTGGGGCTAGAACGGCCTCTTGTTTCTCAGATAAGGAAACTAAGGCTCAGAGAAGTTTGCTAAGCTCTACTAGGCAAAGTTTGGGACTCAAACCCAGATCTCCCATCATTGTGAGGGCCGTGTACCTGAGCAATACTCTGACTTCTACGTCCTGAAGGATGCTGGTGAAACAAAACAAGTTCCAGAGAAACACACAAAGATAAAGTAGTCGGGAGCCAAGACACTAGTGGGATGGGGGTTGCGAGTCCAAGCAGGCAAGCTGTCCACACAGAACCCACATACACACCTGTGTGGCTCTTTGGGGCCCGAAGAGTAGTTCGGTTCTCTGTCAGTAAGGTAACTTCCATCTGTTTGCATGGAAGACCCCAGGTTTCCTTTAAGACCATGCCTATACCCCCACCTCACCCGCATGTGCGCACACACACACACACACACACACACACACACACAGTTCTTCTCTGACTCTATGGCTGGATCTCCTCTGTGCACTTACAATCCCTGGGCTCCTCATCCCTCCTCTGATTCTACCCTCAAGAGCATGGGGCCATACTGACACCTCAGAGACCCATGGGTAGATGCCTGGGTTATTGAGTGAGGATAACCAGAGAGACCACTGGTAAATAAGAAAGCGAGCCCTGCTCCTCAGAGACACGGGCCGTGCAGTGGACCCATAAGAGGAGATCTGTGAGGAAACTGGGGAAGCAGAGACCCAAGCACAGCGACGTTCTGGACCACAGAGCTCTTCTGATTGTTTGGGCACCTGCTCCAGTGACAGACCTAGAGGGGCCAGAGACAGGAAAAAAACACTTACCTTGAGCAGTCACTGTGCTGACATCTTAACACGTTGGTCCTGCCCAGAGTCACTCAGATGGGAGGCACAGAGCAGGTGCCCAGGAAAGACCCACTGTTTTGCTTGTCAGGTATATCAGGCCAGAATGCCAAGCACAAAACGACATTTTTTTCTTTGCATGGTAACTCCAAGAACAGAAAGGTATGGGGGGTTAAACACACCTCCCGAAGGGTTAAGGCAGCCTACCTGAGGGCTCAGTTCCCTGGAAAATAAGCCTTTTCTGATGCCCCAGACTTGAGGTCTCTGCCTCTTATCAGTCCTGCACCTCTGAGAGTCTGTGCCAAGCTTCCTGCACCCTGAGAGTCTATGCCAAGCTTCCTGCACCTCTGAGAGTCTGTGCCAAGCTTCCTGCACCCCGAGAGTCTGTGCCGTGCTTATAGTACGTCTGTCCACTCCTGCGTTCAAAGACACCTCTTTAGACATAAAGGTTTTGTGTTAATAATGACAAGAAACTCCCTTGCCACCTGCCCTCTGCCCACCTGAAGCAGGATTCTAGGAGAAGGTACAGGTGGGAGGAGCAACCTGGACCCAGACTAGCCTTTTAACGCCAAGCTTCCTGTACAGTGAACGTGCTCAGCAGAATGTTGAGTGTTTTGCAAACCTCAGGAATGCAATGCTTCTTATTAATTCTGTCATCGAACATGAAACTTTATACCTAAAGATGTGTTCCCTGCATTGGCTGGAAGTGCAGTGACTGCCGCATGGACTTTCAGGAGCGCAGGACTGAGGAGGCTGAGACCTGGGAGTCTGCAGGTATCAGAAAGCTTCTTTTCTGGGGTAGCGGGCCACCAGGAAGAGCCCAGCTAGGCTTGCTTAGCCCTCTAGGAGGTCTACTCAAATCCTCCTTGCAGATGGTCAGGGAGGGAGTCGCTTTTCTCAGGGTCCCCCAGACTCCTAGCTTCCCTCTCTCAAATCATAGCACCCCTAACTGGTATCTGCCCTTTTGGCTTCTGTTTACCCACAAACTAAAAATCTGGAAGCCAAGTTCCTCTCCTGCTTACTCAAAACCGCCTTGCTACCCAGTGACGGCTGAATGAGTGAATGTATCTGAAGAAAAGATACTGGCAATGGTACAACTCCAAGCTCAAACTCCTTCCAGAGCCAAGCAAAACCCTAAGCAAACAGTCTGAGTCCTTGGAGGCTCCCAGTCCCAGGGAGCATGTAAGCAGGAAGAAGTAAGCGGAAATGAAGACCTGGGTTGGTCCACTGTCTCCTCAGGGTCAAGAGGAAGAGAACAGTCTGGACCAGTCAGCCACCCAGAGGCAGACACAAGAGGCGGTCTCAGAGGGCTTGCTGCACTGCCACGCCTCCCTGAGGGGCTTGAAGTGGGGAAGGAGGATCTCAGCCACTTTTTCCTCATGAAAAGTGCACCCTGGGCCTTCTAATTAAGCGTCTCCATGACCTCAGAGGCCATGGTCACCTTCCTGCCCTTCCCACCTTTCCCCCTTCCCCCAGATCTGCCTCTCCTTTCAACCGTGGGAGCTAGATGGGCCCTGTATGGAAGACGTAGTTTCTCTGCTAAGAAGAGGGGAGGGGGCAGTCTGGTTTCCTGGACTTTATGGCTCCACGTCCTGTGCTCAGACCCCCAATTTAGGTCTTGCACAGGGGAGACAGGAGGAGTAATTACTGCTCCTGGAGCTTTGAAGGTCGGTCTGCTCTGTGGCAACAGAGGTGTCGAGTGTGATGATTAGCATTAATGATCATTCTTATTAACAGTCGGGCTTAGTTCTTTTGAAAGGTGAAATAGTCCTGCAGTGATTTCCCAACTTCCGAGCTTCCCTCCAGTATTAAGTTTTGTTCTTCAAAAGGGCAACCCCATGGCAGAATGCAGGGGAACCGGGAGCCGAGCCATGGGCCTCCTGTAAAGATCATAGGCCACTTCTGGTCACAGACAGAGAGACGAGAGACGGCACTGGCAAGACTCACTGGGAACAAGACATTGGACAATTTCTCCAGGTACCCAAAAGGCTCCTGCCTCTCTCCCCGGAGCCCCTCTTCTCCCCATAAGCTTCTGCAGCAGGGTGCACCGGGCCTCATGCACTCCTTTGATGGTACTTTTCTAACCCTGGACTGTTACATATGTGAGTCCATGCACCCCAAAGGCCTTCTCCCACTCTGACACTTACTGCTGGGTACCCGGTGGGTCTGTCACATGCCGCTGGGTGCTCCAGACCTTCCATTTGCAGTGTAGATATCTGTCCATCCCTGCGATGCTGGTAAGTTGGCCGTTCACTCACTCCATTCCCTACCTTGCTCTGACAGAGTGAACATGTAAGTACCTATTCTGTTCTTTACCCCTGGCTAACCTGAAACTGAATAGAGGGCTGACAAAACTTCTCATCAGCGCAGCCTTCCTTCAGAGACCTGCACGTGTGTCTCCAGAACTAGAACAGACTGAAGAGCCAGATTCTTCTGGATCTTTTATAGTTTAAATTCTGTCGTGCATCCGAATGGGGGTGGCTGTGTCTCTGTGTGTTCTCTCCTCCACTCAGACACACTGAGAAAGCCTGAGACTCGAGGCAAGCCAGTCTTAATTCCTACCCTTGGCCAAGGTGATTTACGCAAGGCATGCATGTGACCCAGCCAGGCCAATGGCAGAGTAGCTATGGGACTTTCCTATCGGATCTTCCCTTCACTCACCGAAGTGAAAATGGAAAGCTACACTGTATGTATGGTACCATCTTCTATTATTTTGCATATTCCTTCCTACAAATCTGAAGAAGAGCCACACAGCATTGGGAGGTAAACCTGGAGCCCTGCCAATCATTCTGCTTGCCGTGGGTAAGAAGCTCACAAGTACTATGGTGATTTGAATGGAAACGGGCCCTCACAAACTCAGATATTTGAATATTTGATTTCATAGTTAGTGGAACTGAGTAAGAAAGATTGGGAGTAAGAAAGATGACCTTGTTAAAGAAAGTGTGTCACTATGATAGGCTTTGATGTTTCAGGCCAGTCTTGCTCTCTTTGCCTACTGCCTGACTATCAGGACTAAGCTCTCAGTCACTGCTCCAGAATCAGCTCAGCCTGCGGCTGCCAAGCTCCCCACCATGATAGTCATGGATAAACCCTCCAAAACTGCAAGAAGCCCCTAGTTGTAGTAAGGAGGCCACTTGTTCATTTCCCGGCTGCCCAGACTCCTGAAATAACCACACAGAAACTGTATTTAAATCACTGCTTGGCCCATTAGCTCTAGATTCTTAGTTACATCTTAATTTAACCCATTTCCATTGTTTTATATTTTACCATAAGGCTCATGGCCTACCTGCAAGTTTCTGGTGTGTCTGTCTCTGATGGTGGCTCCATGGCTTCTCTCTGACTCCGCCTCCTTTCTCCCAGCATTCAATTTAGTTCCCCTGCCACCTAGCTCTACTCTACCCTATCACAGGCCTAAGATAGTTTCTTTATTAGCCAATGGTATTCACAACATTAAAGAGGGGAATTCCACATCACCTAATTAAAAGCTTTCTTTTGTAAATCTCCTTCATTGTGGTACCTCTTCACAGCAATAGAATGGTGACTAAGTCAAAGAATGTCAGAAAGAAATCTGAGTAGACAATAAGTAGAGGTTGCTAGAGGCACAGTGGCCCCAATGTGGGACACGTGGAGCTAGCCCCATGAGGCTGGATCCATCCTTGCCCTTATCACCATTTATCTGAGCTTAGCTAGATCGTGTTTGGGTTTCTTTAACTTGGGCTTATTGGCCATCAGGAAATAACATATAATAAATACCTCTTCTTATTTCATTCATGTCCACTGGGTCCCACAAAGAATGAATGCAAACACTTTTCAATAGTCTTACTCTCTGATATATTACTTATTACTGCAAGCAAGCTAAACTTCCAATATTGTATCCTCAGTGAAGCAAGTAAAATCCACCCATTTTAGAGGTTGTCTAACTGAGGCTCTGAGAAGCACAGGGACCTGGGTCCCACAGCTATTACAGAATGCCAGATCCTATGCTAGAGTCTCCATGGCATTGTATGTCTTCATGCTAAAATCTCATGGCTCTATGTGCTGAAAACAAGGCCTCCTGAGAGCCTCTCCACTTCCTGCTGTGGGTATTTTTCCACTGCTATGACAAAATGCCAGACAAGAGCAAACTTAAAGAAGGAAGGGTTCACTTTGGCTCACAGTTGGAGGGCACACTCCATCCTGGTGAGAAAGTATGGTGGCAGGGCCTTGAGGCAGCTGATAGTGCTGTGTCTTGCAGAAGGATGGAGAGAGATGCTTGTGTTCAGCTTGCTTCCTCCTTTGTATTTTGCCCGGGACTCTAGTCCAGGTGCTGTCACCTTAGTTAACCCAGCCTAGAAACTCCACCACAAATACAGACAGAGGCTTTTCTCTGAGTTGATCCTGTCATGATTAGAGTATCAACTCACACCCAACTCTAAGGAGGGTAGTATGTATCTCCTTCACGGTTCCACGCTGAGACCTCTCTGGACTTCCCTACAGAGCATCTAATCCTACCACACATTGTTTGGCCTCAGCAGCCTCTGGGAACCTTGGTGTAAGAGTCTATTGTATTGAGATATTTGGTGTAGTGGTTTGAATAAGAACAGCTCCTAGAGGCTCATGTATTTGAATGCTTATTCATCAGGGAGTGAAGTGGCAATACTTGAGAAGGATTGGGAGGTGTGGCCTTGTTGGAAGACCTGTGTCACTAGGGGTAGGCTTTGAGGTTACAAAAGCTCAAGCCAGGCCCAGTGTTTCTCTCTGTGTCTTCCTGCTGCCTACGGATCCTGATGTAGAACTCTCAGCTACTGTTCAGCACTGTATCTACCTGCACACCACCATGTTCACCACTGTAATGATAAAGGACTAAACCCCTGAAACTACAAGCGAGCCCCAGTTAAATGCTTTATTTTATGAGTTGGCATGTTCATCGTGTCTCTTCACAGCAATAAAAAACTAACTAAGACACTTGAGAAAGAAGGTTCCCAGGAGAGGCAGAAGCAACGACAGGATGTTGCAAAAAGGTTCCACTTTCATTGGCAGAGATGTAGATAAACGATGGGAAATTGGAAATGATTTTTGTAAAGTCCTACAAAATCAGTCCTAAATCTGGACCCACTGATAATTGACATGTTGGTCAAGCCACCACATATCTTATTTCTCTATGTAATCATCCATGAAGTAAAATTAATGTCATCTTTGAAAATTTATGAGTTTATGTGGTATATGTCTATGTGTGTGTGTCTGTATCTGTATGTGTGTGCATATAAGTGTATGATATGTATGTATATGTGTACATATGTGTGTTTTTGTGTATGTGTGAATTTGTGTTTATTTTCAGTGTATGTGTGTGTTTGTGGCATATGTGTGTATGTGTTTGTAGTATGTATATGTGTATGTATGTGTGTGCATGTATGTATGTGTGTTTGTGGTATATGTGTGGATGGTGTCTGGTATGTGTATATGTATGTGGAGTGTTATGTGTTCTGTGTATGTGTGTATGGTATGTGTATATGAATGTGTATATGTGTTGTATGTGTGTGTGTGTGCATGTAATCTCCCAAGGGTGCCTAGTATATAGTAGCTGCCCAGTAAAATTTTTTCCCCTTTTCTTCTTTTTGCCTCAAAAAAAAAAAAATCATGTTTTGTTCTCCCATTGGAAATCCAGAAGGAAAGAAATGCCCACTATACTTCCCAGCAGTACCCATTTCTTTCTCAGCCCTGAAGCTCCTTCCTGCTTCTTCTGTTCAATTACCTCTCATCCTTCATCCAAATCTCACCCTCCCAACTCTGTCTGCAGAATATTTTCTTGGATGATTAATTTGCACCTAGGTTTGACCTGAAAGAATGTCTAACGACATCTTTCTACAGAGAGTATTGTCTTTTCCAACACAGAAAATGGAAGGAAGCCAAAAAAGGGAGGTTAGGGTCTTGAGGATAAAAAAAAGAGTACAGCAGATATAAGAGACCTATTGTTTCAAGGGCTTTCCCCAAGGAATATATTAATAGCCACAGGAAAGATCAGAGCACACAGACATTATATTTTCAGTCACTGCACCAGGTTCTCTATGTTTGCCATCTTGCCCTCACACACTTCTTTCTCTTATGGTCAAATGTTTCACAGCCTTCAGGGCTCAGCACAAGAGCCTTTTGATGTAACATGAATCAGCTCATGTGTCTGACCGATGCCAACAATAGGTGTCGTGAATCTAAGCAGGACAGACGCCTAAGAAGTTTAGGGATCCCAAACTCCCTTTTAAATTATTTATGTATTTATTTTTGGATCAGGGATCCCATACTCCCTTTTAAATTATTTATGTATTTATTTTTGTTTTTTTAAGATCTTGTCACATACCAAGGCTGTATTTGAACTCATTATGTAGCCCAGGCTGGACTTTAACCTATGACAATCCTCCTGCCTCAGCTTCCCAAGCACCAAGATACTTGTGTGTGCCATCAGACCCATGTTTGGCAACTGAATCTCAGACCTTTCACAAGCTAGGCAAGCGCTCTAGCACTGAATACATTCCTACTTTTATGCCTTTCTTCCTTTCTAAACACCTGTAAGTCAGGGACCGGAGATACAGCTAAGGCTAAGTGGTTAAGTCCACTGGCTACTCTTGCAGAAGACCTGGGTTTGAGCCCCAGTACCCACATGGAGGCTCACAACCATCCTTAATTCCAGTTCCAAGAAATCTGATACCATCTTCTGACTTTGCAGGCAGCAGACACATATGTGGTGCACATACATACAGACAAATCATGCATATACATACACACTCAGAAATAAAAGTAAAATTTAAAGAATTTAACGTAAAACTCTAAAATCAATGTGACCAAGTTATCCGCTTGCCTGGTCTTAGCACAGAGCTACTGCTTCTTGAGAACCGGTTCAGTCTTCAGCACACTGGGCAGTAACAGTATCAATACCAGTCCAAAAAACCCAAAAAGTTTTACAAGCAACTCCCTCAACTGCTGTTCTTCAGATATCCACTACATATGCAGTTCCTCAACAGCTTTGACTAATGGGATCTATGCAATGTTACTTCACTATCCTGCGGACCCAAGACTTTTTCAGCTTGCTACACCCTAGAATAATAGCTTCCTGTGAAATTAACTTGATTTTATGAAAACTGCTGTATTTTATTGAGAAGCATTATGTCTGGGCAAAAGGCCTTAAAAGTATGTGTTTTTCCCACTTTGAGGTAGAGATTTCTATCTAGAGACTGGCTTGGTGTGGTCAGCAAGTAATAAAATCCGTCAGCAGCCCTCCCTGCCCTGCTCTTTCCAGCTCCTGCTATGTTCTAGCAACTGTGGCATTTGAAACAACTGCGCACTTGCGGGAATCAGGGCCGCCTAATCCAATTCTATTAACACCTTAGGCATTCCTAGTTAGTAAGGATCTTCCATTAACATAGTTGAAATGGAAACCTCTGGGCTGCAAGTGAGCAGTGGTACAGTGCTTGCCTCTGTGAGCAAGATTCTGGGTTAAATGAACAGCAGTCCCCAAAACATAAATTAATAATTAATTAATTATAAATAAATAAAAAGTAGTTGTAGTTTCTACTAATCGATTGTGTTCTTTCTAACTAGGGACATAGAAAGCCAAACCCAGACTCAGACAGCTAGCGGTCCTTCAAGTATTGAAAAAATGTGTACATAACTTTCTTCTTCCCTGCCTCTTCTACCAGTCCCTTCAATGGTGGCCAGGGTATTTAGATTTTGAGATCTTGCTCACTGCCCTCTAAGTTTGTTCTACTTCCCTTCCCTTGAAAATTGCCTGATCTGAACAGTAGTGTAGAACTAGCCCTCCACCCTCTTGCTTCTTGAGTAAATGCTTAACTATATGACCAGTGATCGTGTGTGTGTGTGTGTGCGCGCGCGCGTGCACGAGCACACGTATGAATGTGTTGCCACTTTAAGCACAGTACACAGATTCCCTAGGTGGATGCAGAATGAAGATTGTTGAAAACACAAGAAGTAAAGACATTTATTTTTAGTTAACTTGGGGTTAAATAGTATCTCTCTAAAATATATAGCCACCTGGAAAGTCAGAATATAATATTACAGAAATAGCTATTCCAGATGTGAGCGAAGGCTCTCTAGTATGAGGGCACTAATCCGTCTTGCGAGTGGAGAAAACCGTGGAGGCTAAGGCAGAGGAGAGACAACATGAAGACGCGGGGAGTAGCTTAAGTGACCTTTCGCGCTGCTCTGACAAATGCCTGACATTAACAACTTGAAGAAAGCATTTCTTTTGGTCAGTTTAAGAAAACACACAGTCCATCAGGGCGGGGAAGGCATGGCAGCAGGACTGTGAGGTGTCTAGTCAGGACATCTGCCCAAGAACCCAGATTAAGAAATACCTAGCCGGGCGGTGGTGGCGCACGCCTTTAATCCCAGCACTCAGGAGGCAGAGGCAGGCGGATCTCTGTGAGTTCGAGACCAGCCTGGTCTACAAGAGCTAGTTGCAGGACAGGCTCCAAAACCACAGAGAAACCCTGTCTCGAAAAAACCAAAAAAAAAAAAAAAGAAAGAAAGAAAGAAAGAAAGAAAGAAAAGAAAAAAGAAATACCTGCAGTTAGTTCCAGAATCCCAGCCCATAGGAGGTACCTTGGGTGGGCGAATCTTCCTGGGGACACTCTCAGAGAGACACATCGGTGATTCTAAATCCCGTCAGGCTGAAAGTGAAGATGAACTATTGTAGGAAGAGACGATGCAATGATGGAGGCAGAGATGAGAACGCACAGAACTCTGAGAACTGGCGAGGAATCCCAGCCACCGCTACAACCTTGTTGGGAACGAGGACCGCTTCCCCCTTGTGGCCTTCACAGACAGCGTGGCTGCTGATTCCTTGATTTCAGACTTTTAATCCCCAGAACTGTGGGAACGGAGTTCGTGGTTGTTAAGTCTTCTGGCTTGTGGCGACTTGTTACAACCTCTCATAGGTCGGCACGGGAATGCCGCTTATCTATTCTTCCTCTTTTACACTCATCCCTAAAGAATGCTGTGTGATTATTGAGGAAATACACAACTAACTTAGGAGACATGGCTTCAAAAACTGATTTTACTGCTCACCGGTTGAATGGCATCAAAAGTAACCTCGGTTCTTGGATCCTCAGTTTGATCGTTAGAGGAAATAGAAACACAAATGTGTGATACACAGCATCAGTTCAGTGACCGAGAGTGGTAAGGAGCTGGGATTTTGCAGCCTTTTCAGACACCAGCTATTTGATGCTTGCTTGCTCCCTCCTCCTGCCCCCTGGTTGTTGAGCGAGTTTTCTAGAGGATTCTATTTTGTTTTCCTATACATTTTCTCTGAATTCTATGATTTTAGTCCTTTTTAAGGTAGCTTTTCAACCTTGTACATTTTTTTGTTTTGTTTTTTAGCTTGTCTTGATGTTCCTTTGCATCTTGTTTTCCAGATTCGTTGGTTAGATATTTAGTTGCTTACATCTCATTCATTCTAATTTTTAGGTGTGAACACAAACACTAGGAATTGACTTTTAACTTTTGACTACGACTATGCCTGTGTTCTGCCTTCATATCAAGTACCTTTATTTTCAGTTTATTAAATGGTTTATAATTGCATGTTTTTGTATCACTCTTTTCTGAATTACTATTAACGTATTAGCTCACATTGTACCTTGACCTAACTGACCTAAGAACTTGTTATCATTATGCAGAAGCTATAAAATTTAAAAATTTTTGGCAAATAGCTTTCTCGATGGCATCTTTTAGGTAAAATATATCATGGCTGATGAAACACATGCACACACACATACACGCATGCACACACACATTCTTATCATGAAGTCAGCAATCCCAGAATGTCAACAGTTTGAGGGATTCAGATATTTTTTTTAAAATGCTTGCATTGCTAAAATGTCTGAATGCTCAGATATAATGAATACATAAATGTATTATGCTCAGAAACTAAAAAAAAAATACTGCAGTTCCACCCATACCTTTATTATCAGCAGGGCCCAGTGGCACCGACCTCCCAGGACTCCAGCACAAGCATCAGTGTTTTGTAAGGCTGAATACAAAGCCCATTTCCCTGTAGAGTCTTCACAGACCATCCTTATTATATCATGCGCTTTGCCTACCAGTCTAGAATTCTGCTGTGGCTAGTAAGCCATAGTGTAAACTCCTTCAGAGTTAAGACTGTGTCTCATACTTCTTTCGACACCTTCAGATAACCCCTGGCTTCTCCCTTCTTTAATCATGCAATAGCAAACTGTAAGTGTTTGAGGTCACATTTTATGGGACACCTATGAAAGTGGACTCCGAAATATTAGGTCAGGAGTAAAGCTGGAAAGTGGCACAGTCAAAACAAACTCTCAAAGGTTAAAGTCAACCCCTCACCCCTGAGAAGCATGATGTGACTATCCCCAAATTTAAGAAATACACATTTGTGTAACATGAGGGCCTGCTTGTTGGGGGTTTTTGTCCTGACTAGCTGGTAAATCCCAAAGAAATCACACAGAGGTCTACATAAGTTATAAACTGATTGGCTCATTAGCTCAGGCTTCTTATTAACTCTATTTATTTATTTATTTATTTATAATTTCTGCCTCTTCCCTGCCACCACCTCCCATTTCCCTCCCTCTCCCCCAATCAAGTCCCCCTCCCTCCTCAGCCCGAAGAGCAATCAGGGTTCCCTGCTCTGTGGGAAGTCCAAAGACCACCCATCTCCATCCAGGTCTAGTAAGGTGAGCATCCAAACTGCCTAGGCTCCCACAAAGCCAGTATGTGCAGTAGGATCAAAAACCCACTACCATTGTTCTTGAGTTCTCAGTAGTCCTCTTGTAACTTATATTAACCCATTATTTTTTTCTATATTAGCCACATGGCTTAGTACCTTTTTCAGCTGGGTAGGTTACATCTTTTTTCTTAGGTGTCTGGACAGGACTGTGGGAAGAACTTCTTTCTTCTCTGAATACTCCTGTTTTCATTGCCCCACCTCTACTTCCTGTCTGGTTGTCCCGCCTATACTTCCTGTCTGGCTACTGGCCAATCAGTATTTATTTAAAACACAATTAACAGAATACAGAATTGTCCTATACCACATTTGGATCACAGGAAACAGAAAAAAAAAAAAAGTCAGGCTGACCTGTCTACCCACTACGGCACCCACAGCTCCTGTTCTGACAAGTTTAACAGTTGTAGATTTATTTTTCGCATTGCTGTGGCAGCAGCTACTTAAGGATGAAGAGTGTCTTCTGGCTCACAGTCCATCACAGCAGGGAAGGCATGGCAGCAGGAACTCAGGGCAGATAGTCACACTGATCTACAGTCAGAATCCAGAGCACAGACAGGACTCCACCTCCAGGCTCACCCTTGTGACTCCAACAAGACACCACCTCCTCAAGGCTCCGTGACCTTTCCAAACAGCACCACCAGCTGGAAACCAAGCGCTCCAATGTGAGAGCCAATGAGGGACATTCCTGTTTAAATCACAGTGGGAGTGATGGCAGTGGCCTCCAAGGGGACTCATAGAATAATCAGCACACAGCTAAGACAGATGCCAACTAAGCATCCCCTGTGTGCACGCTCACTGATGCCCACAGCAGACCTGTGAAGAAGACAAACAAGACCATTATCTGCATTTTGGAAAGTAGGTAGTTAGGGTTCAAAAAAGATTAATCTTTCTAAGGAAACTAGCAGAGGGTTGAAACAGAAGTAAGCTAAGATCTTCTGTGTCCTGCCCTCGTCTCTATTCTTCAGGCTACAGTGACTCCAAACTGCTTTAGGAACTCTAGACGGAAGTCTGTGCATTTCATCACCAACTTGAATGACCAGATTGCCACCCATGGAATTTCCTCTGGATAAACATGTGCTTGAAGACACTGGAGAATGAACACACAATCCCTGCCCTCAAGAAGCCCACAAACTTGTCACGCGATAACTGCATGAGACAAATCATATCTGCTGTGAAGGCTATGACAGAACTGAGGAAATTAATAAAGATATTAGGCAACATTTGTTGAGCATTTACTATGCAAAGACTTGGGGCAAGAGCACCACTGGGGGAGGGGTATGGAGAGGAGACATTATTTTAGGGCAGCCGGAGACTGACTAGAGGGGTTGACCGGCACCTAGAGAGTCCAGAGCCGCTGAGCTCTCCCTGGCCTTGACCTGGCTCCAAGGGAGGCACAGATGGCCAGGGCTATTTGTTTGTAGGTTACATTTTTTCCCCTGAGCAGATTCCAAATCCCAGTTTCCAAAGAAAAGAGAAAACAGACTTATTGGGCCAAAGGCTTTCCCTGAGAAGTGTCCTTGTGGCTGTGTGCCAGGACAGGGCCAGCACAGGATTCCCCCCCATGGCCCAGCCCAGCAGTCGGCAGGCTGGAGCCTTCCTCAAATCCTTCACTAAGGCAGGGATTAGAAGTCATTCCCTGGGAGGCTTTCAACAGAGTCATGTGCCCAGCGGCTCTGCCCCAGTATTTCAGCCCGCCCAGCCTTGGCATGCATCCTGGTGACGTTTCGGTGCCTAACAGGCTCGCCCTCCTCTTTCCTGTTTGGCATGGCCCTGTGCTTCCTGCCGGGCCACATCTCCTCTGAATGTTCCCTAACAGTGGCGTTCCCAACCCTTGACCCCCAAAGCAGGGTAGATGGTAGCTCTGACTCGGGTGCTGGACAGATCCACGGAAACGAGTCTGCTAGCAGCCAATCTGTTGCCCTGCCAGGAGGCAAGTGTTGTCTGTTTACTCTTGTCACCCATGCACACCTCTGCACATCCCTGTACCCCTAGGACCCCCTGCCCACCCTTGTACATTTCCTGTCTATGAGCCAGTCCCAAACAATGGGTGGGAGGAGAGGAACATTCCACCTGAGTGCAGCTGGTAAAAGGACCTGGGGGTATTATCTGTTCTAAACTCTCAAAAGTGAAAAAAAAAAAAAATTTCAATGGGTCAGGTTTTGTTTTGTTTTAATCACACAGAGGGAACTCTGCAGTGTCACGGGAAGTGGGGGTTGGGGAAAGGACATTTCTTTCCTGACGTGTGGGAAGAACGAGGGCATCTAAGTCAGAAGCCTCTGCTCAAATCCCTACTCTGCTGTCTCCCGTGTAACCCAGGCTGAAATGTCTAACCTCCCTGCCCACTGTGCTAAGGTCTCAGCAGGAGGGCAAACATTTGGTAGGCATTACCAGCCTGAGGAGTGAGTTCTCCAGCCGCCCCTTCCTTCCTGGGATCCGAAGGCAGCCCTGCTGGAGCGCTGGTCTGTTTTACTTCACAGGCTCTTGGTCACCCGTGAAGCTGAGTCACCCTGAGTTCCTCCTGCCTCGAGGCTATGCTCTCCAGAAAAGGATGTGTGTCTGTGCCAGCCCCAGGTTCTGAGTGGACACGCTGTTCTGGGAACCCTGCTAAGGCTGACAGGGGATGTGAGGTTGCTCACACACGTTTCTCCGTGCTAGGCATTTCCAGCGACGATGCAGACATGTAAACTGGGAAGGGCAGGGGTGTTCATGAGAAACCGTGTGAGGCACCCAGCACCCTGGTAGGTACCCAGAGGAACCCCAGTGGTCTTTTAGGGGGAGAAGAGTTAGACTGAAGGCCAGGAGACAAAGAAGAAGAAAACAGTATTACTTTCTAAGATGGTTCTCATTCCTGCTCCCGAATGTCTGCTTGTTTGGAGGGGGCAGGATTATCTCTTCTTCCAGAAGAAAAGTAGAAGCTTTAGTGAAGTGATACCATTTCCTGAAGTCACGTTAGCTGTGGTCTGCTGTGGCCTTGTCACCTGCACTCATGTGGCTCACTTCACAGACAGGTGTGAGTGCCCAGTGTCCTAGTGGCTGGAGCACAACCCAAGGAATGAGGCGGGGCACTGTGGGACCTCTGCCTCACAGATAAAGAATTGGAATTCAGAGAGGACACAAGAGAGAGGGACAGAACTCAGGCCTCAGAAGGAGCACTCAACAGCCTCTCTGATAAAGGGGGATGGGTAATCATGCTCTTATTCTTTCAGCATCAGATTTAAGCAGGGCTGCCAAACACCTAGACGTGGTCTGCCAATGAAAGCCAACCCCCTCCAGCAGCTCTGATGTCCTGTTAATGCCACCACCAAATCATCATATTAAAACGCAGTTCTCACTTGCTGTGGTGCTGCACGGTGGAATCCCAGCACTTCAGAGATAGCAGCTGGAACAGCTCAAGCTTGAGGCCAGCCTGGGCTACATAATGAGATACACACAGGAAGAAGGAAGGAAGGGATGGGAGAGGGAAAAGAAGAAAGGAGAAGCAGCAAGCAAAATGGGGAGGGAACACAGGACCAAAGATGTATTGACCAGTGGAAGTGATGACCAGTTGAGGTGGCTGTGGAAGACAGAGGCAGGAAGGAGTTCAAGAGTTCAAGGTCATACTTGGCTATTAAAGAGAGTCTCTGCCAGACAAAAACACACAGTTCGGCCTAAGTTCCTGTGCTAGTCTAGACTACAGATTGAGACGCTGTTTCAAAACCAAGGAAAAAAGAGAAGGACAGAGGAAAGGAGGAAGAAATGGGGGAGACGGCACAACGATCTCAGACGCTTTGCCAATAAAAAGTAGATAATCAGCTCTACCTCTATCATAGATTGTTTTGATTGTTGTTTGAGACGAGGTCTCACGACATAGCCCAGTCTGACCTTGAACTCCCTTCCCCTTTGCTCAGCTCAGGTTCTAGGGGTAAACACCCGGCTTATCACATCTTACGAAACCTCAGATTATATGTTCTCCTCCTCCCATTCATCCTCCACCTTAAAGTCCCCCACCAATTCTAAAGGAAGGTGTAAAGTTGCTGCAGATAGATCTGGAGAGTTCCACACGGGACCCTGTATGCACAAGGATTAAGCAGACAACACTGGATGACGTATAAGCCAGGAATAACATGTGCATTATCTGGTCATGATCGGTGTGGATCCTGAAAAGCAGGAGTTCTCATGTTCATCGCTTCAGGGGTGGGGAAAGAGCCAGAGTCCCAGAGAGACCGGTAAAGTGGGGAGAACCTGCTTGTGGAACTTCTTCCGTGTTCTAGGAGGGAAGTGAGGCAGAGAGCAGAGAAGGAGCTCATGGAAGCCCATCCAGTTTTGCAGAGGTGTGCAGAGAGGGAGAACCCAGGCCCCTCAGGCTTCAGGCTGCTAGCCTGCCCTCTGGGGACATAGCTATCCTCCCTCAAAGGCAAGAGGTGGCAAACCTCTAAAGGCACTATCTTCTTCCTGCCTGGAACCCCATGCTTGTTATAGGATAACAATAGCTGCTGAACACTGCAGTCAGAGACACACGGACTTCCAGCCTGGCCCCTTGACTAGGCTGAGCCTATCAGATGTCATGCCTCACCCAGGTTTTCATGGGATTCTTCTTTAAAAATTTGCATTTCTTTCTAAAATTGCAGCTGTTTTATGGGGATGGGGGAGAGCGTGTGTGCCACAGCACATGTGTGGAGTTCAGAGGACAGCTTTTAGGAGCTGGCTCTCTCTTTGCTCCACATGGGACCTGGGACTTGAACTCAGGTCAACAGGCTTGGTGTCAAGCACTTTTACCTGCTGATCCCTCTCCCTGACCTGGGGTTTGTTTTGCTGTTAGGAGTAGAGGGTACTCGGTGGGTATCTTCACTGGCCTGTGCCAGCTGTTGTTCTGGAAGACAAGCAGTTGTCTTGTCTCCCTGAGCCTACAGTGGGGGACTTACTTTGAAGTGGTGCCACACTCAGGTGACCGCAGCCGAGCTCTGTGTTACACTTTTCAGATTAGGGTGGGAATGGTGTGTGTGGCTGTTCCTGCCCCTGCCTATGCAGTCACCTCAGCCATCTTGTTGTTGTTGCTGCCACATGTCCAGTGTGTCCCCATGTCACAGTCTTTACGCTTGCTGTCCCTATCTACTTCTAATGTTCTTCCTCCCAATCTTCAGCCCATCTTCGCAACTGCACTCAACCGCAAAGGCCACCTCCTCAAAGGGCCTATCCTGAGGTCATCGTCCAAATGGCTCCTCTCGCTACCCATCTCCTTATGGTCTTTCTGCTGATGTGTTATTGCTATGTGAGTTGCTACATCCAGTTCTTCGTCATCTATTGTGTTTCTCCCCCCCCCCCCCCGAAGAAAGTGAAGTCCACAGAAGGTCGTCCTTGGTCTGTCTGCTTCCCTGCTAAATCCATGGTATGAATGTTTGCAGGGACTCTGTCTGTTTCTGCTAAGAAACAAAGAATAAAAAACGTGTCTTCTTCAGCCTTGCATTTACAAGATCAAAGCTTTCTGGAGAAGGGGTTACAAGAAAGAGTGCTTGGAGCTGGGGAGACCGGTAGTTACTGAGGATCTCAGAAGCCAGCAATAATTCTCTAGGGCTTCAACAAAGGACAGCTACCCTTAAGAACATAGAGCCTGGCTGAAGGCTCAAGCCATTAAAACAATCTGGCTATGTATAGTGGCCAAAAGCCTGGAGGTCAAAGACAGAGGGTGTGATGTTTTGAGGGCACCATGAGTTACATATCAAGTTCAAGGCTAACCAGAGCTACATGGTAAGACCCCGATCACCACGACAAAACATGGAAAAGTAAAATCAAATAATACGCCATAGTCAGTGTGTGGCAGGGCATGGCGGCGTGTGGCATATATGGTGTGGGGTGCTTGACATACGAGATGTGGTGTGTGTGACATGTGGTGTGTAGGGAAGTGTGAATGTGTGCTGCTGGCGGGGTGTGGGATGTGAAGGGTATGGAGTGTGTGTAGTGGGGGAAGTGGGAGGGAACGTGGAGTGGGGGTAGCTGAAGGGGAATAATATGTGTGCGTGTAGAGAGACCTACGGCTGTCACCGGCAACAAAGAGAGATTTGTAAGCAACCTTTAAAGTGTTAGCAAGCTTGAGAAATGGCCTTCCACAGCAAGAGAATCCATCTTCCTCATTTGGATACAGACTCAGAGTTTTCTGATGAGTCCAGCTGACTAAGAAACCTGTGGAGGAGGAAGAGAAGGTGCTCCAAGCAGGGGAGCAACCTGGGCAAAGTCATGGAATGATGACAAACTCTCTGGGACGCAGACGTGACAGAGTCAGATTCAGGTGTGGTTCCTATACTAGTAGAACATAACAGTGACCAGGTGCCAGATAAACAGATGTTGTGGTAAAGGCTACCCCAGGTGGTGTGGGACAAACCCAAGTTCAAAAACTGACTGTGTCACCAATCCCATCCTCTCTGGCTTCACCCCCTAAGGAGCAAGAGGCTGGGAGGAATGTGGAAAGAAGTACACTCTCCCTTGGCATGCTCTCAGCAAGGATGGAGGACAGCGCCTACAGGCTCTGAGGGGCTGTGGTTAAAGAGAAAACACTGCAACTGTTGCGTCTTTGCTTCAACTCGCTTGAAGGACAATGTTTATTTGGAATTTGAAACTCATTAAAAGTGGCTGTGAGGTGTTTATCTAGGGCAGCTTGGGTTATCAGGAGACTGAGAAAGCTTGGCCAAGATTGATATCCCTTCTGAACCTACAGCCTACTGTTTCCTAGCTCTGGCCACAAGAATTAGAACAGGACTCCCTCCAAAAGGGAGGAAAGGAAAGGGAGAGCTCTGGCCCTCTGATGTTAACATAGGCTGTTTGGGAAATAATTGTGAGGTAAATACAGTGAATCATCCTTAGTTCTGGGACCCACAGTGAGAACTGTCTTCGAGGCAGTTAGTATGAAAGGCCTGAACATGAGCCAGTTCAGCCTATTTCTTAGGAGTTCGCTAGGTACAGAGCAGTAAAGAGCTGAGGCTTGGTTTGGACAACCCCACTAGACCAAGCACACCATCCAGAGACATCGCCATTCTCCAAGTAAGCAAAACATAAAGGCAGAGAGACTAGCATTCTTGAGTATCTACTGTGTACAAAGTGCCTTATGTTGATCGTGTTACAGTATAAGACTCACTGAAACCTGGATAAGAAGTCCCTGTGTTTGTTGAGGAGGTAACTCCAAATTGTGCCTCTACTGGCTGCACCCCCATCTCCTTATTCAGCGCCTCATAGCCTGTGGGCAGCAGGATATCATCCTTCCTAGCAACATGCCCTTACACAAGTCACTTAACCTCTCCGTGCCTCCATGTCCCCTAGTGAAATAGAATGTTAGTAAGACCTCTCTCATACTGCAATTGTACAAATAAATGAGCTGGTTAGCGGAAAGAGTTCAGACAATGGTTTCCATCCTGTGCACACTGCTCGCGAACCTGCCAGATGGTTGAGCTCACCTTATCCTCACCACCACCCAGTGTCTGCAGAAAGTGCACCTGGCAGGGTCATCCGGTTCTTAATTGGCCTGAGAGTCCTACTTAGACCTGCCTAACAATAACAAGTGAAACAGAACACATCGTTAATTGTTTTTTAAATGTCCCAGGCTTTATAGATATGTATATATTCAGTTTTCAAAACAATTATATGAGGTAAGTGTTGCCAACCCCCAATTTAAAGATGCAGAAATCAAGACTGAGGGAGACCCAGTAATGTTCTCAAGACCATAGAGCTGGTGACTGTCTTATAGAGGCTGAAGAGCAGACGGGCCCTTCCTTGCTCCCTGAGACTGGCCACAAGACTCGGACTCTGAGCTATGCTGTATTTAACTAGCAAGGAGCAGGGACCTGAACCCTGAGACTGAGATATGCACGCACAGGCGCGCGTTCACACACACACACACACACACACACACACACACCGAGGAGGGGGAAGCAGGCAGGTTCCCACAGAGGGAACTTTCTGGAGAAGGCCTGTTGCCCACCATCTAAACCCACAGCACTTAGCCTCAGCTGCTCTGGTTGCTCAATGCCAGTCTCTCCTGCCTCCCAAAGTACCTGGGAAGAGAGTCTGAAATCTTCGCTCCTCTCAGCAGGTGGGGCCAGGCCTGGGTTGGGAGAACTCCACAGGGCATCAAGTATATTTATGGAGCAGAGGAAAGAGTAGAGACTGCCAGGATTTTTTTTGTATCTCCTATTTTCAGCTAAACTGAGTTTTACAGTGTTCTTCATACTGTTTTAATAAGACTGCATAATTGTGACTTGAGGACTAGACTGTCACACAGGAGGATCAGTCGGCGGCTTACAGGACGGGTCAGTCCTCATTTGACCCACCCGTTGGAGCGTGGAGGGTCCATTCTGGCTCTCGTCCATCTCTTAATCATCATGGGCCAATTTTACCCCTACTCCCTACCACAGGTAGTACTTTCGCAATGTCATTGATAGTGCACAAGGTGGAAGAACAGCTTGAGCTCTGTAATCAGACACACTGAGTTAGAATGTCTCACTCAGGCATTTGGGGCACCCGTAGGAACTTGGTAGCAGTGCAGGAGCTGGAGTCATGGAGACAGACTCTGGCTCTACCTCCTGCGTGGCTGGCACAGAGGGCTAGACCTGTGGGGACCTGCTGCTGAAAAGCCCAGACTTTGTTTACATAGGGAGCCAGGGTGGAAACTGGCCTTGTATGGATGAAACGCTGGAGGGCCACTGGGGGAGGTAAAGAGAAACAGCCTGATAAGAATCTGCGAGTAAGTACGTGAAAGAATGCACTGAAACTCCCTCCCAGGATCACAGAAACCCGACCGAAATTCGACCTTAGGGACCCGCCCGCACGCCCCATCCTGCTGGCTAGACAAGCAACCCGAGGCTAAAATGGCTCTTGAATTGTCTCCAGGCCAAGCCACCTGCTTCCCGTAACTTTCTGTCTGTGTGCTCTGCCTGTGGGCACGACCGTAGGGCAGGGCAGGGCAGGGGGTGCAAGCCTGTTAGAAGGGAACCTCGTTTTATTGAGCACCTACTAGTACTGCTTCGGTAGTTATGCTGTTATCTCATGCATTGCTTCATTCCGGTTTTTCAGCTGGCAAAGCGCAGTGCCAGATAGGCTAAATCACTTGCCCAAGAATACGAAAATCAGGCAGATGGAGTAGCTTGGGTCCAAATTACTGTCTCCACCTTTTCCTACCCAATGGCGCTGCCCAGAGAGGCGCCAGAGCCGATGTATGCGGTGGCAGTGTCTCTGGGCATCACCGTCGCCACCCCGCCACCCCCACAACCCTACACACGCAGGAACACACACGCCCCGCGGCAGGGTCATTCACCTGCGGCTCCACTCTAACACAACTTACTGGCCCCACCCGCTCGGCCGATTTAGCAACCGGAAGTTGCGCGCCCAGTGACTGCTGACCCAGAGACGCTGGTCCTGTCCCTACCCTTGGCAAACGTCGTTCAGAAGGACTTACAGGTGCACCCCCCGGGCGCAATTCTTTGGTCTCCGCCCAGATCACAACCCCGCATCCGGTTCGGAAGCAATGGAAACTGGTCCTGCTACAGAGTTCCGGGTAGGGCCTTGCCCACGCCCACCCCACGGCAGCCCCAAACAGGTTTCTTCACTTTCCCTGTGCCAACTCTTGCCCCAGGCTGGAAAAGGAAGCTGATTACTCAATGAGCCTGAGGATTGTTCTGGTTCCCAAGAGAACTAGCCACCAGCTAATCAGCCAGCTGGACCATGGCAGGTACTAGGGCTATAGCTCCGAGGGCCACCCAGCAAATATTTGAGGATCCTCAGGCGACTTCCATGCTCTGTGCTCAACTTTAAGTCCCAGGAAGAAAGTAGACAGGATGTAAGGGGCCACAGCAGCCAATGAGATCCACGGGGGTGTAACACATGCCAGAGGCCGATATTGGCTTACTAAGCCAACGTGCTTACTGGACCATCAGTTCTAGGTAGGCACCAGAGATACCAGCTTGACCCAAACAGATCCAGGCCCTCAGAAGTCCTATCCTAACGAGCATGAGGTTTCAAGTCATTTCGAAAGAAAGTGATATACACAGACAGACACAGTACCCAGGGACCCCAGATTTGAGTTACAAATACTACATAGTAGGTTTACAATGCTTAAAACTAGCAGAGATGTCTGTGACACATCAGATCCACTGTGGCATCTACCATGAGAATGTGGTTAGCAGGTGGAAAACTGGTTCAGGGAAATGCAATGCTTTGCCCAATATTCTATCCCCGTTTCCATCTTAGAAGACCAGCTTCCACCAGTGAGTTGCCTGACCACAGCTTGGAGGCCAGCGCTCCCAGCTGTACACTCCTCAAGACGCCCAGAGCCCCTCTGATGAGAGGAAGGGGCACTCCGCAACTTCTAAGGGTCCTCAGTGTGTGACGAGATGCTAACCAACACTGGTATTATTCCCTGGCCGCTCCTTTCCCCTCGAGTCCCAGCATCTACACCTGCTCCAGCCTGGGAACGAACATGGCATGGGAGGCCATCCCTGTTCCAGTGAGTGACCCTCTTGAGAACCAGGCATGTAGGGACAGATCCTGTCATCCGCAGATGCCTCACCAAACAAAACAGTTTGGCAATTACACGTAGCCTTTTCGGAAGCTCCTGCAATCTTCCGGGACTCCAAGGAACTGCTACCAACTCTCTGCCTAAAGGTCCTTGCCTTGGTTTATTTACTTAACCACTATTTTAGCTCGTGTGTCATGCCTGTCATTGTACTCTGAGCTACTGATACTCTCCCAGAGCCTTGGAAAGTCTTCTGCCACCTGAGATGAAGAGAATCCCCTGAAATACAGTTATAGTCACCTAGAAGTCACACAGGGGCAGGCACTACCACACGGTAACTACTGTGCAGGAGTGGGGTGACACTGTGTACAGGGGTGCGCTGATGCATGCTGTCCTCAGCAAATGTGTGTTATGTTGGTTGGTTAGTTTTCAGCAACTTGACAGTACAGTCAGCTGGCTGGCAAGAGAAACCTCTGTTGAGGAGGCTTCATCAGACTGGTCTGTGGGCATGTCTGTGAGGACATGTCCTTGTTTTTGATTAATATGGGAGGGCCCAACCCATCGTGGGTAGCACCCTCCCTGGTCAGGTAGGCCAGGGTTACAATGAAATATAACTGAGCGGCCAGAGGAAGCAAGCCAAGAAGAAGTGCTTCTCCATGGTCTCTGCTTCAGTTCCTGCCTTGAGTTCCAGCCCTGACTTCCCTCGCTACAGAACTATAACCTCTAAGTCAGTGGTTCTCAACCTTCCTAATGCTGTGACCTTTTAATACAGTTCCTCATATTGTAGTGACCCGCAACTATAAAATTATTTTTGTTGTTACTTCATAACTATAATTTTCTGTTATGAATCATAATGTAAATAGCTGCATTTAAGAATGGCCTCAGGTAACCCCTGTGAAAGGGTCGTTCTACCCACTGAAGGGTCACAACCCACAGGTTGAGAACAACTCCTAAAATAAATCCCTCCTCCCTGTTGCTTTTGATCACCGTGTTTATTATAGTAACTAGGGCATGTGTCTGATGCTGGAGACCTAAATATCAAATAAACCATTCATGTCCTACAGATTGCTTCAGGTCCTCCAATTAGACAAAAGAACCATGGTTTTAAGAGTCAAAAGAAACAATCAGGAAGAAAAAAAGAAGGAAGGAAGGAGAGAGGGAGGGAGGGAGGAAAAGAAGGGAGAGAGACAGAGAGAGAGAGAGAGAGAGAGAGAGAGAGAGAGAGAGAGAGAGAGAGCGCTCAAGCCTCTCTTCTCCAATTCCCCAGTCTTCTGTATGGAGGGAGATCCAGCTCCCAGAGAGTCTGGAGCCAACCCCCAGCTACTACTTTTGCCTCTATGCCGTCCTGAGTTGGGCCCTAACCCTAAACCATAAATACATTCTCATCCCATCCCCGCAGCCACCTGGGCTCTGAGCACAAGAAAGGAGGAGGATGGTGAGTCTATAGCTAGCCAGTTGAGGAGAAAGAGGCTGAGAGAGCAGAATGGAGCAATTCGCCACGGTCACACAGATAGAATCCTCATTTTTTCCACCCCAGGGTAGATACCTGAGGGCTCTAGACCAGTACCAGCCCCCACCCTCTCCTTTTACACACACTTGCAAGGACTTGTGGGTAGACCCGTGCTGCAGAGCTTCCAGGATTCGGTCCCTGCCTCCTCCACCACTGCTCACACGCTCCCGGCTGTCCTCACTGCGCACACAGGCAGGCTTCCTTTGCAGTTGTCCATCCTGGTGTGCTCCTGTGTCTTGGGCGCTTTTCTGCACGTAGGTTAGACTCTTTAAAAACGAATCACAAATAGGATCTGAAAAGCTCCTAGGAAATCACGGTTCTCCACAGGATTTCTCCACTTTTTATTTTAACATGCAGACCCTGCACCATCTCTTCCCGAGGTCTTCCCATGGCTCCCCAGTGTCACCCCGATAGAGCTTCTGTCTGTCGGCAGCTCCCCTTTCCAAGTCTATGTTTGGAATCCACAGGGCCAGGTTCATCATCCTCTGCTCCTTCCTCCTTCATAGGACCCTTCTGCCTTTCAGCCTAGCTGTTTCCCATTCTCTCAGTCTAGAGGCCTTAGCTGAGACAACACCCCCTCTGAGAAGCTCTCTCTGGCCCCTCCCTCCAGCCTGCTCTCCTTACTTCTCTTCCAAGGTAGCAGCCCTGCCTGTTCATTTCCCAGGAACTTAACCTACCTCCACCACAGCCCTTCAGTGTTACATGGGCAGATCTATTTTTCTGTTCCTCTCATGGGCCCACGAATTCTTTGAGGGCAGGGATTGCATTTTCTCATTTCTGCTTCCCAGCAGGGGCTCCGTGGATGTTTCCTGACCCAAACTTAGTGAATAATCTCTTTACCCAGGGCCATAAGGATTTGCCTTACTCTTGCTTGGAACACTGATTGCTAAGCTGTGTCTGTCCCATTCTCGAATTAAAAAGTTCCTGGAAGACATTGTGATAAGTTAAATTGTGTCTTTAAACAGTGTGGCCAGGTCCTAAGCTCCAGTCCTTATAAACGGGACCTAATTTGGAAGCAGGGTCCTTGCAGAAAGAATTAAAGATTTTAAGATGTGATCATTTGGGTTCACGGTGAACTTTCTATTCACTGATGTGTTCTTATTAGAGAAATGAGAGGCAGGTTTGGGATGCAGTGAAGACAGTTTGAAGTTATGCTGTTATAAATTAAGCAACCCCCCAAAAATGGGGACCCCAAGGGAACACAGCCCTTCTAAGACCTTAGTTTTAGACATTCTAGCATCTAGAATGGTGCCAAAAAAATACATTATAGTCATTTGTTATAGGAGCCACAGGGACAAACTGTGCTGTTCGTGGTCTTGACCCGCACCTATTTTGCACACAGTAGGACTTTCACATAAGGCCTTGCCAGTAGCCATTTGCTCAGTGGGTCATGTAAGGCCTGGAACTGCCTATAGCACCCTGTAGTCCCCTCCCTACCACTTCATAAGGGGTTGCACACATTCAAGCCTCAGTGTGTATTCAGTGAGTGCCTACTATGTGCCATGGTCTGCAGAAGGCACACACAACCTGTGTTTGTAAATTCATATGCTGAGAGAGAGACACAGAGAGAGAGAGAGACAGACAGAGAGAGAGACAGAGAGAGAGAGAGAGAGAGAATTAAAAATAAGTGAATCACACTGGCTTAGCATGTATGAGGCTCTGGCATCAACCCCCACTACTGAAAAAAAGAAAAAGTAAAAAATGAATAAATGCATACTGTATCACACAGAGGTGAGAAGAAAGACAGCAACATGGAGGGACTGGGGGGACTGTGGTGGCATTTCCCATAAATCGTGGAGGAGGGCTTTCTGAGTAGGCCGCCTGTGAGCTGAGGCTTGAGGAAGTCAGAGTGCCAGTCAACAGTCTCAGAAGGAAGAAGGAACTACAGGTGCAAAGCCCCATACCAGGAGTGGACTGGACACTTCCGGTCACAGCTGGAGCCCTCGGTGAGGGGGCATCCAGAGGGAGCCCGCAGCTGGGCACGGTCTCAGCGGCGCAGATGTGATTCTGCATCCAGGTTCCCGTGTCTTACGGCAAGGAATTAGATATGGGACACCTGATTAGAAACAGAAATAGGATGATCTAGTAAGAAAAGGGGACTGGCTAGTGAGCTGGGCCTACCTGGCCGGTGCTTGTTTACTAGGCCCATGCAAATGTATTTCTTGAGCCTGCTCTGTTCATTGTCTGGAGC
Organism: Microtus oregoni; assembly: GCF_018167655.1. NCBI lineage: Eukaryota > Metazoa > Chordata > Mammalia > Rodentia > Cricetidae > Microtus > Microtus oregoni. The sequence goes on from NW_024543064.1 coordinate 53,160,912, forward strand.
CCAGGCAGAAAAGGGTGTTCAGTTCTTCTGTTAATCAGCTTCTTTCACATGTTAATACTGATGTTGCCTTTTCAGTCTCTACTATTCAGCCATCTTAAGGTTAGAGAGTTTTCCGGAACACTCAGGTAGCCAGCCAACAGGCAAGTGTTGAGGCGGCAGCCTCTGCCGGAAGCAGCCTAGGGTGACAGATCTGCCCAGGGTTGTGGGAGGAGGGACTGAGGAAAGCAAGGCTAGCGAGGAAGCTGCTGAGCATCCAGGGGCAGGTGTTGGTCCAGACGGGAGAACTCAGTCACAGCAGAGCCAAACAAGAGGGGAAGACGGGAAAATGTGGGACAGGAAAGAAAGAACTGGAAAAGGGGGAACGGCAGGTGAGAGCAAAGGATGTGTTTGGAAAGTGGAAATTCAATCAGCTGTTCTTGAAAGAAACACTGTAGGATGGAGACTAGACCTTGGGAGAAGCTGGGCCAGCCACCTCCTCTGCCCCCTCATTCAAGCCCCTGTGTGATAAAGCAAGCGTTTCAAGGAAGCATAACAAAGCTCTATGTTATAGGAATGAAAATTCTACAGGAATATTAATTTCTCCCGGGTTGCACAGCCAACTGGGGAGTATTAGATTAAGAATGGAAGTATTATTTTGAGTCCAAAGGCTGCTCAGCTCAAACCTCATTCTGGCTGGGGACAAAGCAGCAGGTAAACATGGTTCCTGCTTTCAGAGACCTCCTAGCCTGTAGGAATACCATCAGGTCAGAACTGTTATTATCCCTATTTTTAGAAGTGAGAAGAATCAATGCCCAGAGAGATTAAATGACTTGTCTAGGGCAAAACAGTTAATAAAAAGTGATGCCAAGATTCAAACCCTAGTCTATCTCTAAATATCTTTGCCTCCCTATATTGTTATGTAACGTACTTGTTCGAAGAGTTAGTGGAATATACCTTAAACCTCACTCACAGAAAGGTGGTAGGTTTTTAGTCTGTTGTAAGCAAGGTTGAGGCAAGTCAGTCTGAAGGAGACTCACAGTTAGAGGTTTTGGTATGGGACATGGCTTTCAGGGAACATTCAAATCCAAGCCCTCACAGGAGTTACAATGGGAGCCAGGTCATTTACCCGCTCTAAGACTTTTAAAAGAACTCACACACAGAGAATAAACTCGTTGACATATATACCCACACATATGATATGGACACACCCATAAAGTACACAAATGCACAGCATTCCAAAGCCAGTGACTTCCCAAATTATCCTCTGCTTTCTGTGGAAGTTAAGTCACTTACTCAATTAGGACGAATTACCAAAGCCACCTGTCTCTTCTCAACAAATATGTAAAACTTGTCTTTAAATTACCTAACATATCAACGAGAAAACATTCTGACTTACATCTAACTTAATTTGTGTTTAGTACACTTATAAGCTCAGGAAAGCAGGCAGGGGAGCTGAGATCTCAAGCCCTCATCTTTGAGGGCTGGAGAATGCCACACAACACTCTTCCTGGTGTCTTGCAAGACCCTGCTACTACTTACTCAGCTCCACTTGGGTGCCAGAAAGATCAGTGTTCCAGTAAGGGGTGTTATGGTGTTCGTATTCAGTGTGTCCCTCTGCGAGTTCCTAGTTCCTAAGCCTGTCTCCTCTTCCCCGCTAGCTCTCTGATCCCAAGCAGCTGACCAGGTTCTCTCCAACAGATGGAGAGAAAGAGAGTACCTGCTCCTGTGCAAGCAGGAAATTACAACAGATGCTTCGGAAACCTTCATCCTGCCTCCCTGCTTCCAGTAAAGAGTCTGAAGAAGAGCAAAGTTCATAGGTTTGACCTTTCCCCTACATGGTAGAGCATCTAGCTTCCAACCAATCCAACCTATAATTACCGTCTTTGGCCATCACAGGAAGGAGTTGAAAAAAAAAAAGTCAGATGTTTTCTGCATAAAGGCAGGCCCAGGCATCATTACCCACGTTGCTAGGTGTTGTTAAGCCACCCACCTGGCCTCAGAGTGGGCAGCAATTAATGTAATTAGTGCAGTGATGAGTATCCTCCACAATGATAAACAGCTCAGCCCTGCAGAACTTGACAGACCTGTTGTTCTCAGGAAGCTCCTGACCCTGCGCATCCACCAGGGGAGTGGCGGAGTGCAGTTGAGTAGGGAAGGAGTTCTGCCTTTGAGTCACGTGGCAGACGTAAATCCTGCCTTTGCTAAGTCCTCCCTGTGTGGCAGAGGGAGTTACCACAGTGTTCTGAGCCTTAAGTTTTCTTATCTGTAAAATGGGGATAATAGTATTCTCACAGGACGATTATTGCTATCTTTATCATCAATACTATCATCACTACCACCTCCCTCATCATCCTTGTCCCAGCCTACACCAGGCTGGCGTGGAACTACAAAAACTCAAGAGCTGGGCAGCCCAGTCTCTTTTTTCTTTGGCTCACTGAAGAGAGAGTACTAATACAAGTGGTTGTCAGAAAAAAATCTGGAGTACTAAATTCAAAAAGAATCTTCAGAAGTACTCCTTGATCTGAGGAAGCTAATGTTATAAATAATTGCCCTTGGTATTCCTACGGACACAAACCCAAGCAACGCAGCAGTGGGTGGTTGGTAAGAACCTACTCGGCTCAGAACCTAGTCTAGTAAAACCATGTGGAGGATGAGGAGTCTCACAAATGACCCAGGATTATCCCAAGTCAGTGTGGCAGCAGATGAGTTTACTAGTGAGTACTGTCTGTTTCAGAACTACACAGCCTAGAAGATGAGGAAGCCCTTCAGAGTGGAGCCATGTAAACACAGTTAAGGTCCCTTGAAAGGAGAGCTCTGAGAAGGTCTGTAGGTGGAGGGGAAGCCAACGGGAGGAGGACAGACATTCTACACAGCAACACTAAAGGGTTAATACGCGGTCTGACCAAGGACTGGGCCATATAGACTCTAGGCACACGTATATTGGCCAGTGGGAAATGACAAGAGAGAAAGAAAAACCATCTTGGGATCCTGAGACCTTCAGACCAAGAAAGGACCAGAGAACAGTGTTTATCAGTTTGGGATCCCTTCACAGGGAGCATGGTAATAAAATCCCCAGCTGATAGTTGTCCCTTTACCCTTTTCTGTCATAGAGTGAGGCTGAAACTATTAATATTAGACAATAAAGTTGAACCCACTTTTACCATAATACTGGTAAAGACAAGTGATCTGGCCGAGGCTCCATGATGAAGAAACTGAGACTTAAAGTGACCTTACTACTCGTCACTAGAGCACATGCTCCTTGCTCAGTTGGGATGAATGTCTACAAACCAAACCGCACGTAAGATGAAGTACCCAAGGTTATCCATGCTTTAGTTTCTGACATCAAATGCTCATTTAGACGCAGGGATAGGGACCACGGTACCTAGAAATCATTGTTCATTAGATTTCTAGATTTATATCATTGGAAATAAGAAACACAACAAAGAAGTCACCAACACCACATCACCACCAGCAACAAGAAATCTAATCACGCAGGGGATTCAGTGGCACAGGGATTTAGCAGGCATGGCAGAAGGGGTTCTAAAAATGTCTTGTGTGGAGTTCTGAGTCCTCCAGATATGAGAAGAGCCAGTGCCCATGCAGTAATGGAAAAAAAAATCCAACAGGGTCTCCAGTGACACTGGAACAGATATTGAAGAACAAAATTCCTTTAGCAGTATTGGCCAAGTGCAGACTCCACAGAGAAAAGTGCTCAACATCTGGTCACTGATGGGGCCTCTTTTCTTGCCTGGGATTGGTCCCCATCTCTCTTCCGGCTCATGCTACCTCTTCTCCGTCTGTTTTATGTATTACATCGTAACCCTTCCTTGATGCTTTCCCTTAAGACGGTCCTCATTGTTCATCTTCAGGACCAGATGGGTATTTGGAGATCTCCCAGAGCTACAGGTTCAATAACTCCCATCAGATACTGTTTACATATTCAACATAATCACATCATACGTACTTCCTGCCCAGATATTTCTACCCATAGCATTTATTTACTATTGTGATCTATGCTGATTGGTTGATTTCTTACTTCTGCGTAGCAACTATAACACTGGCAATTACCTTTCATATTTGTTAGGTATTTGCTATGTCAGCTAGTATCATATGGACACAGAAACTTGCTGAACATTCACAATCTGAAATAGATTCTCCCATGAGCCTCCTTTATAGATAAGGGGTTGGGACACAGAGAGGTACTGGCTCAAGTCTGTACACGGAGTAAAGGATACAGACAGAAATCCCTTCCCAGCAACCTAGGGACAGAAACTAGCACATAAACCATAAAAAATATGGAAGCTACATGCCTACTGTACACCACTCCATCCTCGGGGCCTTGTCAAAGTCTGTCATGGAGCAGTGTTCAGTGGGCAGTTGTTGGGAGGTAAGGAAAAAAGGTACAGAGGGATGGAGGAAGGAAAGAAGGGAGGGAAAGAGGGACAGAGGGAGGAATGGAGGGAGGGAGAGAGGGAAGGAGGGAGGGAGGGAAGAAGAAGGCTGCTTGTTTGACTCTCCTGGTTGAAGAAGGATGGAGACCCCATGATCTATCTTGCCATACTTGAAAGAGACAGATGCATCCCTAGAGATACAGTGGAGTCATACACTGTCCCTGAAAGCTTCCAATCTTCAGCTTGCCTGGAGACGAACCCTGGTGCTACCTCAAAGGGTCCAGAGGTTTGCCTTGGCTACTGGAAGTTCAACTGCAATGTAACACTTCTGCTCTAGGGACCTTATGCTGAATCCTTAGAGCACAAAGATGATCATTAGGCACCTTGTTCAAGGAGCTCACAGGCTGGTAAAAAAGAGGAGCCCTAAAGCAAAGGAGGAGAGGACAGAACCTGATCAGGCGAAGAAGGGAAGGAAGGACAGGGGCACAAATACATCTCTTACTGACTACTACCTCTGGGATTGATCGCCTATCCTGACAATGAAGTTCAGAAGATTGTGGAGGCCTGAAAGAAGGTAAACAAACAAGGTGAATGTGGCCCGCACTGCTCTAATGCATGGTACTGTAACCCAAGTTACAGCAAGACAGGGTTACTGCAAGGCTGATGACCAATGGGATGGCAGCAGTATAAGAGCTCCCCCCCCCCCAGCAATGATAATAAATCTTAGAAGAGCTTACTGTGCAGTGTCTCTTGTCTTTGAGCATATTCTCTGTCTCACTCAGGAGCCTCATCCTTTCTCAGCCTCTGTCAAGCCGATTTTGCCAGCTTCAAAGGATAATTCTTTATTAGCTGTAACATGTAAGTGCAGATGTATTTGCTCATTCTAATTCAACAGGTCTTTCTAATTCTTTCAGTTTTATCTTAGCATTGTGGCCATGGTTTTTTAACAGGTTGTATGGTCTGCCCCAAACTGGGCTTTGCAAAAAAAAAACAGTTATTTTTAATGCTCAACTCTGCTGAGCACAAGCTGTTTCAGGAATACACATACCAACACATACATGCTACATGATATATGTACATCAAAACAGAAATGTTATCAGTTAAGCAGCGACTTTTCCACTTGGTATTGTTTGCATTCCCATCGAAATTCTTTGAGGTAATAACAATCACCATCATCATCTTCCACATGACAAAAACAGGCTTAGGGTTCTTAAATGATTTACCTTATGATGAGAAATCAGGCCTTGAGCCCCGTTTTCAACTCCATCTACTCAGTCTTCATTTTACCCTCAGCACTTTGTGGCCAGCAATGGGATGATAAACTCTTCTAGAAGAAGTCAACACCATCCCTATCGTCTATTTGGTGATGTTCATAAACACTGTCTGAAAAGTAAAGCAAGGGAAAGAAGAAAATTAAGTTGTGTTTAAGTTCCCACTACGAGCTAGGAATGTCAATGATTTTGTTTTTTGAACCATAATTTTCTGCCCTATCAACAGAGGATCTCTATCACTTTTACAATAAGAGGCAATGTTCAATCATACATGAACACATCTACTTAATGATTCTGTATTTATATTTATACTTGCCTAAAAGTTTGAGCAAACTATCACTTGTTATCAGTGAACTGTAGTTCCCAACACAATCCAATAACAATTGTGTATCATCTCCCATGAATATCTTTGACTTTTCAAACAGTAAGACATGTAAAGAGAAGAATTAAATAGATTTTAAATATGTTAGTGGACACATAAAATGGAAAGGTTGATGGGTGAGTGACTGAAATTTGAGAAATCTGATCCTGATAAATGTAATATTGAGTTGGAAGTGTTGCGCCCAGCCTGCCGAGCGCTGACCACACCCGCAGGGTATTTAGGGTCACAGAGGAACAAGGAACATGTGGTTTTGGGTTTGTGCGTGTGTTCCCTCTGTGTTCCCCTCGTCATGCTCTCCTGGCCACCCGGGAGTGTGCTGTCTATTAAACACAGGCACTTAATTTGGTCTAATCTGGTCTGATTGGCGTTCGTTTGTGTCAGTGGAGCGGCTAGTCCTAAGATTTTTCCTAACAATAAATTACTGTCTAAGACGTTTATGTGGGAAGAATATGATCGGTTCTCCTAAGCTCTATCAGCCCGTACTTTCCAAACTACTTGGAAGAGAATGGAAATTAGAACATGCCTGATTTCCTGGCCAACATTTTAAGTAAATTAATCTCTCTTCTCTCTCCTTCACCACTTGCCTCACCCGCCCCCCCACCCCATCTCAGATTTTGCCTGTATGTATGTTTGACCATCACAAGCATACCTGGTCTCTGTAGAGACCAGAAGAAAATGTCAAAATCCCTGGAACTGAAATTACATATGGACGTGAGCTGCTATGTGGGTGCTGAGAAACAAGGCTGGGTCCTTAGCATGAGCCGCAGGTGCTCTTAACTGCTGAGTCATCTCTCCAGCTCTTTAATGCCCTGGGTCACTGGGTGTGCTGATTCAGGGCTGTACTTGGCTCTGCTGGCCTGAGGAAGCGACAGAAGATGACACTGCAGTTTGTAAGGATCTTCTCAGAACCTAGTGAATATTCCCAACTGACTCAAATATTTGCTGGCTAGGTTATGCAAAGAAACAATCAAAGACTCCGGGTCCACCCATGATACCTGACTTCTTCCCATTCCATTTTTGGCCACCAAGTTATTGCGTCACTCAGCTAACTCACAGCTGGGAATTTCAGTGACAAATCAGTTTCTAGAAGTGTAGACAAACCCTGCCCAAAATGGTCATTTTGGCAAAAGCAATTTCTCTCTAAGTTAGGAATACCTGCTTAACATAAGCACCTGAGCCTTCCAATTCTGGAAACTGGGGCTTTATAACAAGTGGCAACAATATAAACAGATGGCATGAAATAGCCTCTGGTTTTTGCTTATTATTAATGCCCCACCAGAAGCTGCACAAGCCAAGCTGGTTTAAACTTTTACCTGCCATGCCAGGCAATGAATACTCTGGTTGAAGGGCCGTTTTTGCATCACTGTGTTCAGTATTTCATGCACTGAATGTGTATTTTTTTTTTTTCCAAAATGCATAGCACAGCTTCAGATGATGCCCAGTGCAGCCTCCTTGGCATGTACCCTTCTTCTTGCTTTTTTGGTTTTCGATCGCATCTACTGTGGTGGATTACTATTCAGAAAACGCTGCCTCTTTTCCTTATACAATCTCCACGATTTACCAGAGCGAAGCCTGGGTCTTGAATAGCTTGGTGTCTGCCCACCTCCCATGTTCTGGGCCCTGAAACTGTATCCCCAATAGAGGTTGCCTCTCTAACAACCACAATGACCACATTAGGAAGCCTGGAGTTTGACCCAAAGCCCAGCTTCTCCAGCTTGCATATCACATATGCACGCAACACTACAACAAGGCAGTAATTCCAGGAAAAGCCATCATGACATAGAAAACCACAGGGGTGGTTGGAAGGCACAGTGGACAGCAGAAAAGACTGAATGGGGCCTGGGGAAGGCTAAGCCGCCTCCACTGACTACAGGCCAATGAGCAGAAAATAACGTGCTTGAGGCTGGCTGAAGCTTAGATTTTTGTGGTGGTTTGTTTCCTGATAATTGCTGGTTAGTTGACCCATTTTGCACAACACGAACGTAAAGCAATCATCTTAGTTTTAAAGAAAAATCCCCTTTCCCATCCAAGTACTAACCAGGCCCTGCCCTGCTTAGCTTCTGAGATCAGACAAGATGGGGCACATTCGGGGTGGTTGCAGAAGCAAACTTTCCTCCCCTCCAATTAAAGTGGCTAATAACCACCTGGTTCAAGCCATTTCCTTCTCTTTTCTCTATCTCTAGGATTAAATGAGCAAATATATGTTAAAAACAACACAAAACATTTTAATATAATGCTGTCCACCTAAGAAAGGACTCACAAGGCATTTTTATTAGTAATCTCCTACCAGCATGCTCATATACTTGCAGGGTGGCTTGGTTTGGTTTCTGGTTTTTGTTTTTTGTTTTGAGACATTTTAAATTCACTGTGTAGACCAGCTAGGCCTCAAACTTGTAGCAATCCTCCTGTCTCAGCCTCCGAAGTGCTGGAGTTACAGATATGTACCACCATGCGTGGTTTATGGCTTTTTCAATTTATCCAAAAATAAAACCATGTTTACATGGTCTCATTTATGGCCGTATAGCTTACTTTTCTTACTTAAAGCCATCGATGGGCTCCTCCAGGCCTGCTCATAGTTTCAAGACAATTCATCTTTCAAAGTGGCTACATGACAGTCCATGGTTTGAATTATAATATTCGAACAAACCGTAAAATTAGCTTGTTTTACCTCTTTTCATTTTCCGGATAGAGAACCTAAGATTTATACTGCGAAATATCAGCTGCCCTCCCGATCAGATCCCACATTCTTCTTCTGTGTCGGGCTCATCTTCGTGGCATGCTTTAGCCCACAGAGGATGAACGGCAGTGACTTCTGAGCAAAGTTTTAAGTGTCACTCAGTGGTATAACCTCTCTCTTTCGGTCCACACTAGCAGTGTCTCAGGCAGGGCTCTTCCAGGCTGCGCCTCAAGAGTAAACATTTGGGCCTGGATGAAGTGGAAACAGGCAAGCACAGAAAACAAACTCGCGTTCTTCTAAGGCTCTGAGGTTGCTGATCACTGTTCCAACAAGATAGAAAATGTTGACCCAGCACTTCCAGACGTCCAAGTGTTTGGATGTTCACTGGAAACACCATCATGGTTAGCCATGTGCCAGAATGCTGGAGGAAGATATGGGTTGAAGGGATTACTGGGAACAGCGGCCTTCCCGGCATTTACAACATTATCGGTTACTTCCCCACTAATTGCCAAATCAGTAGGAGTGGACGTAACAGTGTCACAGAAAAGGCAAGTCCCTGCAGCCCAGGACAAACCATCACTTGTGTAGGGAAGGTCCTTAAGCAGGGACAGATCATAGAATCTCTGTCCTGATTTCTCTTAAGCTGCATACTCCATACACACAAACACACAGGCACTGTCTGTGATTAACAAAACCACCAGGATTTTTTAGAAGCCACACGGAAGGCAAAGGCAATGGAGAGGTGAAGAGAATGAGAGGTCGCCCTAAGTTTAAAGCTACCTTCACTGTGAATGAGCTCTGGACCCCAGCTCTCTCAGAGGACTTCTTTAAAGATGGATGGAAGATAGAGTCACAGCAAGCATCTAAAAATGTTTTTTTTTTATTTTTAATTGGCAGTGTAATACATGTTCACTGTAGAAAACCGAAACAAAGAAGGTAGCATAATGAAGAAAGTAGCAACTACACAGATATCACAAGTGTAAGCATCTTGATGGCTATGCCACATCTGCTCTTAGCAGAAACTTTGCATATGACAACTGGCCACATGACAAAGCCTACCAAGGCATCTAAGCATGTGCCTAGATGTATCTGTCCCAAGTTCATTCTTCCCATCCCTCTGTTACAGCTCCAAACATGCCCTGGTCCCTAGCATCTAAGCCTTCATGAACATACCCGCTCTTCCTCTTCTCTTTGCTGCCTCTCCTTCCCCTGCCGATTTCCACTTACTTTGGAAGATTTTTATTAACCATTTTCTCCAAAGCACTTTCTTCAACCATCCTGGACAGAAGGCCCCTCCACCCAGGAATCCTGTAGCTCAGGGCATTATCAAGCTGGGCTCATCTTATCTTCCCTTCTTATCTATTTTCCTTGCTATACCTCAACCAGTGGTCAGGCCCTGAAACTGTTGTCTAGCAATGATTGATTGCCAGTGTCTAACAGACATCAAGCACTCAAAAATATTGAATGTATTAATAAAATATTTAGCAGTATGTGATACTTGTATTCTGAAAGTCCCCCCCCCAAGAAAAACCTGACATTTCAATACATGCCCACTCAAAGATTAAATACAAAAAAGATAAAAGACATACTAGTATGTCTCATGCAGCTTATAAACTCAACAGGAACACACCAATATATAATTGTCACTATCCTCTTTCTTTTCAAGCTGGGACAGCCAGGATAAAGGCACCAACTTCAGCCCAGCATTTCTTCTCATGGAGGGTGTCCTAAAAGCAGCTACAGGAATAAGAAGACATTAGCATCTCTACTCCAAAATTCCAGTGGACCAGCACAATGAAACTGATTGGTCATTCAAAGTCCAGCAGGGACATCCTTCCATGGGGTTCTTCAGAGATCAAGGTTCCTTCTACCTGTGGCTCTGTTCTTCTGGTATGTCCTCCAAGTTCCGTACATTCCCAGGAATTATGAGAAGACTTTCTGAAGCAAGCCTGTAGAGGCACACACATCACATCCGTCCACTCTGTAGAGGTTAAACACCTGTTCACAAAGGCGACTAGCTGGATAGACAGGTGAGAAGAGGAGAGGGCCCAGGGCACACTACAAGGTTTTCCTGGGCAGATGGGCATACCCAGCCCTCTTCAGCAACTCTAAAGACGTGGAACTTGATTAATGGATACCAAAAGTAGTTGCTTTGATATAATGTTCATTCAAACTGCTTGTCACATTTGGGGAACCCAAGACCAGAGTGGGAATCATTTTGACTGGTCACCAAATATTACCAGCCCTTTGCTTTCCTGCTTCCCTGATGGCTGAGAGGGCCAGAAGATAAGTTTTAGTCAATGAAACTGTGAGAAGTGATATGTAACATTTTAAAGCAAAGGCATGGAACTGTTCAGACATGAGTCTTCAACTCTCTCTTTCCCTCTATCTAGACAGCATTCAGGATCCTAGAAGCGGGCAGTCCACTAGTTAGGGTCCCAGAGGAAGGTGATATTATTAGAGACCCTGCCAACCTTAACAGACACAAAGCAAGAAAAAGAAATCCACCTTTTGTCACAAGTCACTCAAGTTTAGAAACTTACTTTAAGCTGCAGTGTGGCTGGAAAAAACAGGTGCAGGAGAAGGTATGAGGAGAGGCCGGAGGGAAGTGAGGGTACAGCAGTGTAGAGAGACAGAGGAACAAAGGAAGAGAGGTGGTTAACTTGACAAAGATGAAGCGGTGCAGGAAGAGATGCCCAGGCTAAGCCATCCAGGTAGAAAATTTGCCATGATCAAATATTATGAACTAAGTCCAGGTAATATTTCTGCTTCACTTTTAAAACACCCATAATTCCACATGCAAAGGCAATTTTTTTTAACAATCCATCACTAAGCTTTTACCCAACATCCTTTATCCTTCCATGTGCCAGATATTTATTAAGCACTGGAGATACAAAATAAGAAAGACACCATTTCTGGGTTTTGAGTCAACGATTAAAGAAGACATTCAAGAGTAATAGGGACTCTATCTCCTAGCTACCTACCCACTGTGGTGAGAGCCAAAGAGGATAAAATGATTTGTGTGAGTTGGGAGATTGGTAGCGAAAGCTTTCGGAGGAGTGATGATTTGATCTAACTCTTGAAGAATAAATAGCTTATATAAAATTACATTTATTTTAGTGTGTGTGTGTGGGAGGAGGGGTCAGTTGATAACTTGGGTTATCCATTCTCTCCTACCCTTGGGTCTCAGTGATTGCACCAAGGTTGCCAGGCTTGGTGGCAAGCCTGTTTAGCCACTGAGCGACGCCTTAAGCCAGTACACATTTTGATAAAGAATAAAAATATATGAAGGAGGAAGATAAAGTGTTTGGAGAGGCTGAGGCTCTGAGGTATGGATGGAATGTGGATTGTAGGGTGTGGCGGATGGCATCTCTATTTACAAATACTTGCTTCCCTCCCCTGTGACGTCAGGCGTGGCCACGTGAACTGCTCTCCGGAGGAGCTTTAAGATTTGTGTAGTCTTTGCTCTCAGCAATGTTTAGAATGAAGATGCTGTTGGCTGGGGTCCCAGAACCCACATGTGTGTACAAGTACAGACAGAGCTGACTTCTGTAGACACGTAGCACGAGTGGGAAATAACCCTGAGGCTGTAATCCGGGAAGATCTGTGGACGGCTTCCACAGCAGTCATCTCACCTAGACAGAAGTGGGCACTTCAAACTCCTGGCTTTCAGGCATACAGTGGGACTGAATGTCCCTGCACCCTTTCAGGCAACAAGCCATGTGGCTCATATCAGCTTCTAGTCTATGAATTCAATAATGTGCATCACACCTGGAAAAAGCTCTTAAAGTCAGCATGGACTCGTGCCTTCTTTCCCCACCAAGATGACTATCATGATTCCGGAAGCACGACTCAAGACGAAAACTTCTACAGATGAGGTAAACACAATTAAACACAGCCCTTCCGAACCTGGGCATATACAATGAGCAAGAAGTAAATTTCTCTATAAGCTACTGAGATTTTTAGAGCTCTGTGTTATAGCAGTATAACTGCACTTGACCTGACTCATTTAAAACATGGCATGGGGTAACACAATAAAACCAAGAAACATAAAAGCCAACCATTCATCTCAACTGGCCAACGGCTACGGACGCAGGCTGAGAGGATAGTGATCTTTTTGGCAAACCTCACCTGTCGTAAGTTAAGAGACAGATAATGAACCTGTCAGAATTTTCCCCCTGGGTGGGTGGTGGGGAATTGGAGATGGAGAGACTAAGCAGCACCTACCTCCAACTCCTAAGGGCCCACCAACAAATCAAAGTTTGATTCTACCGCATTTCACCGGGGAAACCAGTGAGTTCATTAGGCTTCCTTATAGAAGATGGAGGGGTTTTTCATCAGCCTGAGAAGCCAAGGACAATGGCACTGCGTTTTGATCCTTCTGCATGTACTGGCTTTGTGGGAGCCTAGCCTGTTTGGATGCTCACCTTCTGAGACCTGGATGGAGGGGGGAGGACCTTGGACTTCCCACAGGGCAGGGAACCCTGACTGTTCTTAGGACTGGAGAGGGAGGGGAAGATGAGTGGGGGGAGGGAGAGAGGAGTGGGGGGAAGGAAAGAGGAGTGGGGGGGAAGGGAAGAAGAGTGGGGGGAGGGGGAAGGAAATGGGAGGCGAGGAGGAGGCGGAAATTTTTTTCAATAAAAAAAATATAAAAACAAAAACTGAAAAAAAAAAAAAAGATGGAGGGGGCCGGTTACAGGCAGGATTGCCGGAGACTCTAAAGCAGCTGAGCTGCAAGGCCTGCACCAACATTGATGATAGCGCCCCTGTGGCTGCGTGGATGGAGACTCTTTCCCCAAGTCTTCCCCAGACTATACAATCCACCCACACCCGGAGACCCCACCGCCACATGCAATTAGTGTACAATTGCATACACATGGCAGGAAGGAGTGACTGGATGCTCTGGTGAGGGTCCAGTGACACTGTCTCTCCCTCCTTCCAAGTAGGGAATGTCAACAGCACACGCCCAACTGTGATGATCTTTTCCAAGTAGGCACAACTATCTTATGGACAGCGCCTTACAAGGGGACCTAATGGGTGAAAGCAAGAGGTTATAACACCAGGCCAGGAGCATTTGCAGGTGGCGACTGAAGTAAGATCTAGGTCAATGTGGCCACATCGTAAGTAGGAACAAAAGAAAACAGAAAATCCAAAACTTTGGAGGTTTGCAGGTTGAACAAAGGCAATCCCAATAAAATAAAATAAACAAGAGAAGGGTCTGGATAAGTTCAGCCTTGCAGCAAGGATCTGTTCAAGGGGTAATAACCTATTGTTAAAACTCTCAAGACACACAGAACATGACGGTGAACACTGTGACCTCAGTGTTTGGGAGTTGGAGGCAGGAGGGTTGCCTTCAAGGCTAGCTTGGGCTATAACAAGACCCTGTCTCAAACTATCCAAACCAACCCCTCGGTATACTGAATGATGGTACCCAATGTTCATTCAGCTCTGGAGAGGAGAAGAAAGGTACAACTTTCCCATCTCCTAAGGCTAACATACTCAAAACCAAGCCAAAAGCAAAAGGAAAGAGATGAGCAGAACATGAGGCAGAAGAGTAAGAAAGCAAAGAAACAGAGCAAACCACTGGAACGGGACCAGAAAAGAACAGTTGCTGTGGCTACTCGCACTGCCTCTCAGCTTTGGCCAGCGGCATATGAGAAAGAAAGCCAGTCAGGAGGCCATGCCTGAGACTCAGGGCCTGAAAGGGGTCCTTCCTGTCTTCTTTCCTTCTTCAGGGGGATCAGCCCCAACAACCCCTCAGTAACAGCATGAAGTTCACATCCAGGCTTTGAGAGGTAGTGTAGAGAGGCGTTAGGTCCAGGTGTGTCTTCCTCTGAGGGAGAACTAGCTCCCCTGAATCCCATTCACATTATAAGATGGGGCAGAGACAGGGCTCTGCTTGGGAAGGGAAGGTCCTGAGGGCACAGTAGATGCTAGCCCCTGAGTGTTTTCAGAACACGCCCACCCCTCAATCCATTCCTGCAATTAAGGCCTGGTTCTGCTCCTACGACCACTTTCTGTGACCCTGGGTTTGCCTGAAGTCTTCCAAAGACTTAATAAAGACCCAGGGCTTTAAAAGATATAAGACCTTGAAGATAGTCTTTTGTAATGCAGGTTGATTGTAATTCCCATACAGGTGTAGTTTCTTGTAGGATACAAGGTATTCCATGTGGAGGCTCAGCTATGCTACCCCAAACCCATCACCCCAGAGGCCGAAGTCAGTAAATGATGGTTTCTTGCTCCCTCCCACTACTTGCCCACTGGGGCTGAGCAGGGAACTCTGTCCACTGTCCAGCTTCTCACCAGCTGTGACTGAAGGGGGACCTCAGCAAAGCTCTGAGTGACTCTCAGTGTATTCCCCTTCAGTGCTTTGCAACTGAGCCTCCAGCAAGATGAGGCTAGATAGCAGTGGCTGGCTGGACTGCTGGAAAAACCCCTTCTCCCAGACAAAGAGGAAGTGGATGGTGGCTTGCAAGCAGAGGCATTAGCAAGAGCACAACCTTTTCCGCCCAGGATGAAATGTGCTATTTCTTAAGCGAAGTAGAAAATAAGCCTTCTAGGCCGCAGGAGGCAGGAGAGGCACAGGACCCTTGGGCAAAAGCTACATACTTACCCAGTCCTAAGTCCCCGACTTTCTAAATACAGGAGCAAGAAAACAACTTCTAGGCCATCAACAATCCTTCCCAAACAGACAACCAAAGCTTTGGGAGAAAGTTTGCCAGAGTGGAGAAAATACAAAGGAATGTAACACAGACTTCAGGTCACTCTCCAGCTGTCCCTGTACCCCAAGCAAGACACATGAACTCTTTGGGATTAGTTCCTCCTGTGTAAAGTCTAGGTAAAAATGTACGTGCCTCAAGATGGCTGTGGGAAGGAAACGGCATACTTAAAGTGCTTGGGCTAACTGGCAGATAGGGGCTGTTTAATGGACAAAACTTACTTTTATTACTGTTATCATAAATCATGTAGAATATGAGCTCCTTGATTAGGGGAACTCATTCTCTCTTTGGGGGAAGTAAATGGATCTGGACTTCACAGAAACCCTGCTCTCTCTACCCTGCCCCCACAAAGGTCAGTGCCTGGCTGGCAGCAGCCAGTCAGTTACCCTCTGCAGTCTGAGCGAAAGCGAAATGAGCACGCAGAGGCAGGGTAGAAAGAGTTGGCCGGTTTCCCACCGATACCAGCTGCTATTGGGTTCTGAATGCTCCAAGGCAAAACATCTTAAGGCTACAAACCCTGGGCAGAGTTCCGAGGCAGCAAAGTTCAAATTAGAACCTCGGAACTTAAAAAAGGTCTAACTTCAAACCTTAAGTCATGGGCGAAAAGGAGGCTTGGGGGAAGAGCTGGCGCATAGCCTTTTGCTACCTTGCTCACCGGCTCCTACCAAATCAGTCAAATCACACCCCTGTAATCTGGTACTCCCGAGAAGGCCCAGGGGGGGACGCCGAAGGGGGCAAGGAAGGGGACAGTCAGTCGACCACCTTCTAGTCCTGGAGTCACGGAAGATAACACTAATGCCTGGAAGCCCGAGACGGCGGACCTCACCCGCTCTACCTGTAGAGAGGCCAATAAAGCTCAGAGAAGTTCCGAGATTTGCACTTCTGCCATGAGAGAGCCAGGCTTGCCACCTCTTTAGACCTAAGGGGTGGAGGATGGAGGTCGGATAGCAGCGCCCTAGGAAAGAAACCACTTACATGTGTCTAGCGCTTCCTAGAGGCCGCAGAGGATATAGCTCCACCAGCGGGCGGGGAGGGGAGCGTTTAGCCTGCTTCTTACCAGGGACTCCCGCTTAGGCAGCGTGACTTTCGGGCGAGTCGGCGGCTCTTAAGACTTGTTTTCCCAGAAGCAAATCAGGAGGGGGAAAGGGCGGGCGCGAGCTGAGTGCGCGCGGGACCGTGTGTGCGCTCGAGCACAGGCGATCGCCGGGGTTTCCCGAGTTTTGAACGCTTAAATGTTGGTTTTGACACCCCCCCCCCCCCATGGGTGCTGGGACTCACACCTTAATTTCACATCTAGAAAACGCGTCCCTCCGAGGCAAAGCGAGCCCCTCCCCGCACGTCCCCAGAGGGTGACGTGTTGTGCCGAGGACCCAGAGGAGTCCGGTTCCTAGTACCGCACATCTCTGGCTTCCAGGTACAGCACACGGCGGCGCAGATCCCCCGCCGGAACTTAACCAAGAGACAAACTTCCACGCGTGCTCAAGACGTGGGACACTCTTAAGCCCGTTCAACTTCAACCCACTTTCGCACTCCCGGGGCACACACAACCATCTTAACCCGCGCTGCTGCCTCCCGGAAGTGCGGGGGTGCAGAGCCTGCTGAAGCTCAGGTCGCTCAGTCGCTTCACACGTGTGTGAGTGTGTGTGCGTGTGTGTGTGTGTGTGTGTGTGTGTGTGCATCTGTGCGCGTCACCTCCACTCCCCTCCCAGGCCTTCCACCCCGGGCCACTAGAGCGCCTCCCCAGCTTTCCGGATCCCCTCGTCTCGGGTCTCGGTCTGGGTCCCCATCCCTGAACTTGAGCCCGCCTCCCGACAGACGCCGCAAGGGTCCAGCCGACCCGGCAGCCTCCGTCACTAGACAGCCAAACCAAGACGTCAGCCCACAATGCACCGGGCGGGCCGGGAAAGACGCGCCGGGGAGGGAACCCGGGAACACAAGCCCGAGCGCCGCGCGGGAGGGGGGAGGGAGGGAGGGAGGGAGGGAGGGAGGGAGGGAGGGAGGGAGGGACGAGGAGGAGGAGAAAGAAGGGCCCAACTGTAGGAGCGCAGCGGAGCATTACCTCATCCCGTGAGCCTCCGCGGGCCCAGAGAAGAATCTTCTAGGGTGAGGTCTCCATGGCGACAGGCGGGCCCGCCCCCCTGAGAGCGACGCAAGCCAATGGGAAGGCCTTGGGGTGACATCATGGGCTATTTTTAGGGGTTGACTGGTAGCAGATAAGTGTTGAGCTCAGGCTGGATAAGGACTCAGAGTTGCACTGAGTGTGGCAGAGACGACCTGGTAGGAACGCGCTCAAGCAGAAAGGCAGACAGAGAGAGGGACGGACGGACTCGGTCAACCTGGACGGCCGCGGACTCCGGGCTGCTCATCTGTTTGTCTTCATTTTCTCACCGACTCCTTGGATCCAGCGCCCGCGTTTCCAGCATCGGTGTTTTGGGGAGCACTTGAAGAGTCCCTTCTCCCGCCTTCCCCGGAGAAGCTCCCAAGTCCCGGCGCTGCTGACAGCATCGAGAGCGGCGCCTGCCCGCGCGAGGAAATAGGCGAGCGGCTACGCCGGCCAGCAACTTTCCTGACCCAGAAGACCGGGAACAAGTGGCCCGGAGCGAACTTTTGCAAACCTTTGCTGCGCCTTAGGCTGCCACCGAGACCGTAAAAGAAAAGGGAGAAGAGGAACCTACACTCAGCCAGGCTCGCACAGGCGGCTGAAGTTGGGCGAGCGCTAGCCGCGGCCGCCGAGCGTCCCCCTCCCCCTCGCCGCGGAGGAGGGGACAGTTGTCAGAGTCCGGGGCGGCGGAGCCCGATCGCGGGGCTTCCACCGAGAGTTCCCTGACGACTGGTTCGCGCCGCCGGAGAGTCGCTGTCGCTGGAGCTGGTCCGCAGTCCCCGAGGAACCGCTGCCATCCGAGAGCGCTCGGTGAGTGACCGCGACTTTTCAAAGCCCGGCGGCAGCGCGCGGGAGTTGACCAACGTGAGCGCAGGCGGTTTCTTAACCCTGCTCTCCCTGGAGCGAGCTGGGGAGGAGGGCGCAGGGGGGGAGCATCGCCGACCGGAGCGCGCGCTCTTAGACAAACTTTACTTGTCACCGAAGCAGGGACGCACGGGTGTCCCCCGCTCCCCAGCGCGCTGTTGCGGCCCCGAAACTTCAGCGCACAGCCCAGGCCAACCCCGCGTGAACTGACCGACCATTCTATGACTGCAAAGATGGAAACGACCTTCTACGACGATGCCCTCAACGCCTCGTTCCTCCAGTCCGAGAGCGGCGCCTACGGCTACAGTAACCCTAAGATCCTGAAACAGAGCATGACCTTGAACCTGGCCGACCCGGTGGGCAATCTGAAGCCGCACCTCCGCGCCAAGAACTCGGACCTCCTCACGTCGCCC
This sequence comes from Microtus oregoni, assembly GCF_018167655.1. Classification (NCBI taxonomy): domain Eukaryota; kingdom Metazoa; phylum Chordata; class Mammalia; order Rodentia; family Cricetidae; genus Microtus; species Microtus oregoni. Next base: position 53,179,709 of record NW_024543064.1, read on the forward strand.
GACGTTGGGCTGCTTAAGCTGGCGTCGCCCGAACTGGAGCGCCTGATCATCCAGTCCAGCAATGGACACATCACCACCACGCCGACCCCCACCCAGTTCTTGTGCCCCAAGAACGTGACCGACGAGCAGGAGGGCTTCGCAGAGGGCTTCGTGCGCGCCCTGGCCGAACTGCATAGCCAGAACACGCTGCCCAGCGTCACGTCCGCGGCACAGCCGGTCAGCGGGGCGGGCATGGTGGCTCCCGCGGTGGCATCGGTAGCCGGCGCTGGCGGTGGCGGCGGCTATAGCGCCAGCCTGCACAGCGAGCCTCCGGTCTACGCCAACCTCAGCAACTTCAACCCGGGTGCGCTGAGCAGCGGCGGGGCGCCCTCCTACGGCGCGGCCGGGCTGGCTTTTCCGTCGCAGCCCCAGCAGCAGCAGCAGCAGCCGCCTCAGCCGCCGCACCACTTGGCCCAACAGATCCCGGTGCAGCACCCCCGGCTGCAGGCCCTGAAGGAAGAGCCACAGACGGTGCCCGAGATGCCGGGAGAAACCCCGCCCCTGTCCCCCATCGACATGGAGTCTCAGGAGCGGATCAAGGCGGAGAGGAAGCGCATGAGGAACCGCATCGCTGCCTCCAAGTGCCGGAAAAGGAAGCTGGAGAGGATCGCCCGACTAGAGGAAAAAGTGAAAACCTTGAAAGCGCAAAACTCGGAGCTGGCGTCCACGGCCAACATGCTCAGGGAACAGGTGGCACAGCTTAAACAGAAAGTCATGAACCACGTTAACAGTGGGTGCCAGCTCATGCTAACGCAGCAGTTGCAAACGTTTTGAGGACAGACTGTAAGGGCTGAGGGGTAATGGAAGAAAAAAATATCAGAGACAGACTTGAGAACTTGACTGGTTGCGAAAGAAAAACAAAAGTGCCCGAGTACCGAAGCCAAGGGTACACAAGATGGACTGGGTTGCGTCCTGACGGCGCCCCCAGTGTGTTGGAGTGGGAAGGACGTGGCGCGCCTTGCCTTGGCGTGGAGCCAGAGAGCGGCGGCCTATTGGCTGACAGGCCTGGCGAATGGGCTGTGCCCGCGCGACCAGAGCGATGGACTTTTCGTTAACATTGACCAAGAACTGCATGGACCTAACATTCGATCTCATTCAGTATTAAAGGGGGGGTGGGGGGTTACAAACTGCAAACTGTAGATTGCTTCTGTAGTGCTCCTTAAGAACACAAAGCAGGGAGGGCTAGGGAGGGGAGGGAGGCTCGTGAATGCCAGGCTAGACCGCAGATGAACTTCCCTGGCCTGCCTCCCTCGACTGTGTATGTACATATATATTTTTTTTAATTTGATGAAAGCTGATTACTGTCAATAAACAGCTTCCTGCCTTTGTAAGTTATTCCATGTTTGTTTGTTTGGGTGTCCTGCCCAGTGTTGTTTGTAAATAAGAGATTTGAAGCGTTCTGAGTTTACCATTTGTAATAAAGTATATAATTTTTTTATGTTTTGTTTCTGAAAATTTCCAGAAAGGATATTTAAGAAAATACAATAAAGTATTGAAAAGTAGCCCCCAACCTCTTGGCTGCACTATGAATAGATAATGGTAGCTAGATGGAGTAACAGCTGAGTGTCAGATCTAGCGTAAAAGCTGTGTTCTCTGTTTGATTGTAGAAATAGACGCCCTGCATGCTTTCATTGGGTCACGCTGCCCCCCCCCCCGCCCTGCCCCCAGCAACCCCTGAGTCCAGACTGTTAACCAGAAGATGGTATGGTGTTTCTAGAGGCTGGAAGACAGGGATGGTGCAAGGGAGGGGACGCCCCACTGGGAAAGCAGACACCAGTTTAGAGCTGGAACTGTTCAAGAGGCATGTGCTGTGCTCATTTATAATCCTAGTAGAGGTTTAGCAATAGCTGCTTCTTCTCAAAGCAGGAACCCATGGAAGTTTTTACAGATGTCTCCTTCCAACCTGGACTCCGACAACTCCGAGAGAAAGATGGCCTTTGCTTGTGCATATTTATAACAGCATTCTTGTTGCAATAAATGTATTCAAATAACGGTTTAGAAAATCTTGAATTCCTTTCCCTTTGCTACCTTTTTATTCCTGAACCAAATACTGAAGGTTTCCCAGCGTCTGGGGTTAGCATCACTGCACTCTAAACCTAGTGAATTTAGAGGCAAAGAGTTTAGGAAGAGTCAAACAAGAAGTTGGGGCCCCGGTGGACTATTCTCCCAACCCTCCCTTCTCCCTCCCCTTTTGTCAACCCCTATCCCCATCTCTCCCCAATACCAGGGAAGTGACCAGTGTACCAAGCCCGTATTTATTTTTTTAAACTTATTTCAAAATAATCTGACTTAAATAATTACAGAGCCAATCTAGGAAGATGCCATCATAAATCCTGTGGGGGCAGATTCACAAGAGAAATGCCCCCCAACACTGATTATATAACACATACATCTGTAATCTCAGCTCTTGGGAGACTGAAAACTTGAATTGTGTCTACAGATACAACAGGTTATCAACAAGTGTGTATTTAACAAGGGGACATTTTTTGCCAGGTTCCTTCTCATCCCACGAGCTGCTGTAATTATCAAGCAGCAAAAGCAATTTGACATCCAGAAACACCTCACAGAGGACTCAGCCTGGCTCTTGGCTCATTAGCAGTGTTCCAGTATGCAACATGTCTGGGAGTGCCTGTGGCGGTAAATCCAAACACAGTTTCTCGGTGCACATTTAGGTCTGCAGGGGCCTGGACAGGCTGCTTGGGTGTCAGACACACTCCGTTGTAATAATACTCCTGGAACAAAGAGTTACTGGGAGCCAAGGCACTTTCGCCACACAGTGAATTTGCTGATGTCAGCAACCCGGAAGGTGAGTTGATCTTTGACCATATTAGGAGTAGCAGAGGGACAATAAAGCACTTTAGGGTGTGGCTCTGTGGAAGCTAAACAAGTGCAAAGTAGATCTGTAAACAGGCTGGGAAACTGATAACCAGAGTGCTAGACTAGGCCCAGACAGCACAACTGAGAAATGCCACACCGCTCTGCAGCTGACTAAAGAGGAGGGGGAAAAAAAGGAAAAGAAAAAAGGCCTCAAGCTTATTCCTGTTTTTGTCCCTTTCAACTAATATTTTGAGTTACATTCCTGAAATTCTAACTATTCTAACCCAAAGAGATTAAAGAAAAACATAATGACAACAGAGGAAACGAAACAATGGTATCCTGTAAACTTCAAAAGAGGAGAATTAGCTAATTACTGCAGACAGTTCTATTATGGACTTTCAGTGTGTTAGACTTTAGGTAGCACTCAGGATGAAGAAAATGGCATATAAAGTCACTAATCCTTTCTTAGTTATGTATATAAGTATGTATAATTCATAGATAACCGTTGTGACAGAGGGTTTGTATAATCGTTAGGAATGTCCACATGGAAATAGTATTATCTTTTATTTTACCTTCCAAGAGCTCTGTGGTAAAATGAGCCTATCAATACTACATGTTGACCATCAGAAGTCTGTTTGTGTGAGTCTGGGTCTCTGGGCATTTCAGACTCCAAACTTGTGGTCCTGTTATTCCTCCTCTGGCCAGCCTTTCATTCCCCTTCAAGCGATCACTCTCGCCTAAGTTCTCTAAGGTTACTTGGTGTCCTGGTTTGAGCTCATGCTTGGATTTCTTTCCACAATGGATGACGATCTCCAAGTGTAGCCAGAATAAATCCTTTTCCTCCCTAAAATTTCTTGTTTATGCGCAGTGTGTTTTGTCACAGCATCAGAAAGGTAACTAGAGCTTAAATTTGGCTTAATGGCACCTTCTCTATAAAATGTTCCTTGATGGTTCCATGTTCCTGTGGAGTGAAGAATCCCCCTTGTAGCATCATAACTCTTATGAAAATGTGAGCATTGGTGAATGTCTGCGTCAAGGCTAAAACTCTATCCTGCTAATCAGAGGATTCTCGGGTTCCTATTATAGGGCCTGGCGCATAATGGGCCGACACAAAATAACATTTGATAACCGAGTAAACAAAACTGAAGGTCTTTCTTCAACTTTATTCCCGAACTTAATTATTCTAAAGGGGTATATTTTATCCATGCTCTGTTGTATAATACAAGGTGGATCAAAGCTAGCCCCCAAAGTCAAACTTAGCCCACAACAAAGTTCTAACACTTACTTCTCAATTAGTGTTCCTTGAAGAATTAGGCTGCCAGCCTGGTCATACCAGATGCCATACAGAGCAACCCCTCCTGCCTTCACTAATGCAAGGGGTCATCTTGTATAAAATCGATCTACCTGAAACATTAGGCGTGGCAGTGGAGGTCGGGAAGGACCAGGCAAGCACAGAAAGTAGTTCCAAGAGTGACTTTAGTGGAAACAACTGACTTCGTTGGTCGTGACAAAGGAGACTTTCTGCAGTTGGATGCATGGCTGGGGTCTATCTAGAGGTAATATTCAGTAATTGCTTGCTGAGACAAGAGTCACACTGATCATTCAACACACATGTCCTTTGCTGTCAGAAAAGAACTGTACTGACTTCGCAGAGGAGGAAAGAAGGCTTTTCAATCTAGCCGCCCTTTCCCTCCATTATCCACTCTGTGCTGGATCAGTCTTCCAGAGGAGGAGAAGAGAAGCCGAGAAGGGCACAGAAGTAAAAATACTTCTTACCTGTGGCAAACAGATTCAGTTCTTTGGTTTTGGACTCTCAAGACATCCTAGATATAAGGCAGCCACTAGGCCTGGATCTCTTTAAGGCCCTATCAGGCTATGAGGTAACATTGAGAATGCCGCCACCCTTATTTGCAAGAAACTCACTCTGGAAAAAGGGCGCAGGGGATAAAGCAGACACTATTCCAGCGGTACACAACGCATGCTCTAAGAAAGCAATGGCAGGAGAGGGGCAAAGAAGCCATTGGAAAGAAAGATTTCACAGAAGTGACATTTGGACCAATCCAGGCAGAGAAGTGTATATTCAAAGCAGCACGATAGAGCACCATGCGATGGGGGTGTGGGATCTGTTTGAAGAGGCCAGAAAGCAAACTGTGCGAAGAAAAGCAGGGGATGAAATGGGAGTGAGTTAGGGTCAGCTTATGTCGTGGCACCTAGTCCACGCTGTGTTGTGGTTAATGGGGAAATGCAGAGGGAGGTGAAGCTGAGAAGGGACATTATCAATATTGGAAACACGTATACTGCAAGGACTCATGGGTAGGGAAGAGGCTAGATAAAGGAAATAATAACAAAAAGGTTTAATTGGGAGGACAAACTGGGCAGATGATGTCTTGGTCCCAGCTACATCATTCACTTTTCTTGTTCTTAAGTCACCCGGCAGATTAAACCTAAAGGGTTCTGTCAAGAGGCCCCTTATCCTTGCTGTTTTTCCCGCCTGTCTTCGTCTCCAATGTCAGTTTGACCTCTAGGAGGAAAGTCATCTTTCAGATACTTCCTGAAATACACAGGAAAGAAATGGAGTTGCGACATCTAGGCCAGGCCACTAGGGTGAGAACTCAGAGTGGGTCCTCAAGGGAGCAGAATACAGCCTGACTTTGTCTAGCCACCCAGAACTGATCAAAGTTATCCAAACTCTTTGCAGCATTGGCAAAGAGGCCAACAATTTTATGAATGTCATGGGAATTTGAATGTCTTACATTCACACAACACTCATCTTCCTCAACAAGTCACATGGCGTGCCTGTTCTGTGTGAGGCACTGAGAACACGGTGGGGAGGGAGATTGCTAAGAGATTTTAGCAATCTCTTGGATTTTATAATCTAATAAGAAAGATCACAATAAGGAAAGCAGGCAAGTAAGTGCATGGTTGGATACGGACCAGTTCGGCGAAGAACTGGATGCTAGTGACTAGAAAGACAATTTAAATTGAGTAGGGAGCAAAGATGGTGGGAGAGGAACCTGAGCTAAGGATTCTCAGATGACAAAGAGCTGGGCAGGTGGAGAACAGGAAGGCAGACTTAGGTAAGTCCGAAGAGAGGGGCAGCCTGCGAGACAGCTGTGGAAAGACGGCAGCACTCTGTGGGCTATGACAGAGCCTAGGTCACTGGAGTGAAGCGAGCAAAGGGGAGCATGGAGAACAGCGGCATCTCTACTGGACAGTCCTAAATACGTCTATTTTAATATGTTCTCCCCACTTTCCTGGGTACCAATCAGAGTTCCAGTTCGTGAGACTAGAAGCCAAAGCTCCTAGCGAACGCTGAGTGCTGCTGTTGAGGCCACGTGTCCAATCACAATTCTGGGGCAGTGATTCTGTTGCGAGGCCTCAACAATCCTACTCTTTCCCTGTTTTGTGATGGGCATCAGATGACCCCGTGTCCTTGGATCCTTCACTGAGTACACATGCTTAGTTCTCCACGGAGGACCCCGAGGAGCAGAATAACTCTTCAGAAGGTTCTCCGATGTGCATAACATCTGAGCAAAGGTAACCAGATAGTCTCCCGAGAGATTCTGTCCGTGTCTCAGCAGCGTCCAATGAACTTTCTATGCCCTGCTGCAAACCCTCCCTTCCTGGAGGGAATGGAATACCCAGTGCTGCGAAGCCCTGGCGGTTTCTTGCTATGTAAACTTCCTTAGTGAACGGCCCAGCAAAGCCTTTGCTTGAGAGCTCACTCGTTGTTGCTTCAGAAAATTGGGTTATCAGATCATTGATTAAGTTTCTGCCTTCATAGGCTGTGGGTGCTTCTGAGCCACCTGGATAGAATTTGGATATTTCTCAAATCTCAGCGCCATCTGTCTCTCAGCTCCTACCGATGGCTAATTTCCCCCAGAATGTAGTAATTCAGTTTGGGAAGAACTTTGACCTACCTTATCTCAAATCCTACAAGAAGGTGGGCAGACCGCTGAGTTGTGATATAATTGATCTTTATACTAGTTAGGCTGCTTACAGGGACTAGAACAGAAGAAAAAATTTCAATAGGTATCCAAATAGGAAACAGGTCCAGAGATGGCAAACTTAGTAGTTTGGCAGTATCATGGTCCAGCTATCTTTGATTTCTTTATTTTACTGTTCTCGGTGTACTAGGGGAAATTCTTCCATGGAATGGGTTTACCTGTGGCAGTTCCTAGCTTTACAAGTAAATGCAACAACTACCAACAGCACATAATCTTTCCTTTCATTTTTCCATTCTCTGTAACCCTTTTCTACCCCAATGGATGTCTTCTCAGGTCCCATTGACCAGGAGCAAGTTATGTGTCTACAGACTATCCCAGACAAGAGAATAAGCCCACCATTCCCCTTCCCTATTTAATCTCCTCGAACGATGTGGAAAGCTTTTTGAATTGTGTTAGCCATTCAGTTCAAACCACAGTAATATAAATGTTATCCAAGCAGAGACTTAACAGTGACTATGAGATTCAATGTGTTCAGAATGGGGTATCCATCAACATAGATTCCTAAATAATATAGATATTTATCAGAGTCCCCCCAATACCCTTGAATATTTATCTTATGGCAAATATTTATTAATTGTACAAACAAAAAACTAGAACGTGTTGGTTTTGAATGCTGAGATTAGAGGACTGTGTGTACAGTAGCATTGTCAAGCCTCTTCTAACTCCATTGAGAACCAAACTTCTGCAGCAGCAACTTCCAGTAGGAACCAAAAGTATCTGCCACAGTATTTTATACTAGCAATTGGCATCTACATACTATTCATAGTGGATACCATTTATAAGTGTAGATACTACACTAGGACTCACCATGAGGATATTCGGTCGGTCTTTATGTATGAGGAAATGAAGGTTCATAAGCTGACTCCAAAGAATTGACCTTGCCCTGGAGTACTCTTGCCATATAAATGTCTGCCTCTGTTGATCTCATGACTTCTCTGTCACACGGATACTTTGTCATTTCATTTTGCGTATATTTAAAAAAATTAAAGATTCAGAAAAGAAAACAAGCTGGCTAAACTTTACAGAGTTGAGAAGGTATTGGAACCCCTGTCCCTCCCACGGCTCCTTACCACTCTGCTGGATGTACAAAGAACCGAAGCCTGATGATGGGGGGTGGGGGTGGGATGAAGGCAGATCTAGCGGCAGCAGCGGCAAGTTTGGAAGGTAAGCACTGCTGGCTTAGAGCTGACCTCTGCTTCTTGTGGCTGGGGAGCATGGGGCAAGTCCTTTAATCTTGCCAAGCCCCAATTTTTCCTTTTGTTAAAAAGAAACCAACCATAGCATCAACAAATGGCTGCTGGGATGATCATTTTTACAAAACACCTATCTATAGCAGGCTAGTGACTATCAGGCATTTTTTCAGTGTGGGTTTGTTAATTCAGAAGGAAATGACCATGAACACACACACACACACACACACACACACACACACACACACCATGATAGCTGAGTTGAAACCATTTCCTATTAAAAATCCAATGAGGTCTCCAAGGGCCCGTGTCTCGGTCATACAAGGGCTGGCAAGTCCTCTCTGCAGGTTGGAGAAAATTTTGTTTTGCCAGCTGTATTCAAAGGGGAATATTCTCCAGGCACAGCATTGTGAACCTGTTTGGTTTGGCTCACAGGCATGTCAGCACATTTAGGAAGTGAAGTCAGAAAGAGGCAGGGTTTCAAACACAACTGGCTGCATACAAATGCCCAAGCAATGAAATACCAAAACCAAGCAGGGTATCTATCAGACTAGAGTCCTCCCCGTCATCCAGATGTTGTCAGAGAAGCCCTCAAGAATGGCTGAGTGCCTGAAAAGAAAGAGTTGCCAGCACCCAGCGTGTTGTTCAGGAGTACACTGTGGTCATCATTGCCAGCCAGCCTTCTGCCTCCAGAGGAAGAATGACTAATTCTGTGTGACTAATATCCACTCCTTGTATTCCTGAAGTCAAAGTGTAGGAGCAGAGAGGAGAGAGAGTGAATGAATTGGGAGTGTTGCGAAGGGACAGAAAGGAGTGAAGACATGGAATTCCGAGAAAGGGACATGATGCTCACACCAATTACAATCCATTCCTAGAGAAAGTAGTACAGAGGTTGGAGCAGCATTTTAACAAAACACTACCCGGAAGGGAAAAATTTTTAGCTTTTCTGAGCTTCAGTTGCTTTAGTTCTAAAATGAAGTTAATAACATATTCCTCTTGGATTGTTGCAAGAATTAAGTAAACTAATTTGTGGAAAAGGGCCAGGCCTATCACTGTCAAAGCATAGATGTATCCATTAGAACTTCTTGACTGCCATTGACAGATAATTCCGTTTCAACAGAGGGATTTCACTGGAAAGCCATTGGGGGAGGTATATACGCAAGTCAGATGGCATCATTTGGTCTGTCTCTGTATCTCCGCCCACTGTAGGGATGATCAGTTTCATTCTTGTCTCTGGTTGGCATCTGCAGTTCAGCTCTCTGTCCACACAAATGAGATAGGTGCAGCATTTCCTCACGTGCCCCCAGAGTTATGCTTCATTGGTCTCATTAGGTCTCATATCCACAAGGGGTGGGAGGTATATCAGTTGCCTTTTTTAAAAAGTTGTTAACCACCCATCTCTGAAACCAAGGCACAGAGTCTCTGAAAGCTCTGTGGCCAGATAGGAAGGTTGGAGGAGATCTTCCAAGAAAAATCAAGATCTAGAAGGGAATAGGTCAGGAACTGATCTGGAGGGTCAAACAGAACATGTCTAATGCCTGAGCTGATTTGGTGATTTTCGTGCTTATCCTTAGCAGGGATTTGTAGACAGGACAAAGGGGTAGCTATACACATCTTATTCTGGGTCAGAATTCACTAGCTGTTCTTTGGTCCCTCTTAATTAGTTAGTGGCTCATTCTTCCCTAATAGCAAATACCCAGGAGGATTGTATTAAATGATACAAGATACATGAGGTTTTGGTAAAGGGAGCTGGACTTGGTTACTGTGATGATTACTTTTAATTGTCAGCATAGCACAGTCTAGAATCCCCGGAGAAGAGAGTGTCACTGAGAGACTGTCCGGATTAGGCTGGCCTGTGGACTTGTCTGTGGGACATTATCTTGACTATGTTAATTGAGTGCGAAGACTTGCCTACCATGGGTGACACCATTTTCTAGGAAGGGGGTTTTGAAATGTTTAAGAATTGAGAAAGTGAGCTTAACACTTGTGTTCATGTTGTAGATACAATGTGACTAGCTGCCTCTCGAGTTTCTCCTGCCTTTCTCTCCCGGCCACCATGATTGACATAGAACCGAATTTTCTCGTAAGTTGCTTTTGTCAGCGCACTTTATCACAGCCATGGGGAATAAAATTAGCAGAGCTGCTATTATGATGATCACTATTAAAATGGATTCATTTAGACACATTAAGCAAAGAGTTGGTGTTCTTTAGACAATTTTTTGAAAACCCACGCTGGGCTTTTTATTTTCCTCTATTTACCTGCTTATCTGATGTCATCACTATCAATGTCTCCAACAGTCTTTCTACAATCCCATCACTAGAGCAGCAAAAGGGGAAGAATGAAATAACTTATTATCGTGACCGAATTATGAGGAGACACTGAGGAACTTTAATTTCCTCCTCCTCAGGATGAATCAAAGCTCGTGACACCCAGAATCTAGAATGTGGGGGAAGTACCTGAAAATTCCTAGTAATAAAAATTGACTTTAATCATATGTGAATGGTAGATCCAGTGTTACAACTATGAAACATTATAGCAGATCGATCACTGGTGTATGTCTTAAAACCATTCTAGGCTAAAATGGGGTAATTTGTGGCAAAATAGACTTACAAGCTTTCCATTTAGGATACTGTGAAAGTTCATCTTCACTGTCAACTTGACTACATTTGAAAACACCTAGAAGAGATACCTCTGGGAACATCTTTTGAAGGTGTTTCCAAGGAGATTTAAGTGAGGAGGAGAGAAGATCCACTCTCAATGTCAGTTAGCTGCATTGCCCCAGGGGCTGAAGTCCCAAGATGATGAGGAAAAGAAGGTGTATCACATGACAACACCCCTTTGTTGCCCAACTGTGGGCACAGAGTGACCAAGCAACTCACTCTTCTGCCACCAAGCCAACCCGCCCCCAAAATAAACTCTATCCCCTCAAACCATAAACCAGAATAAGAATAAGCCTTGTCCCTTCATGTTCTTTCCTGACAAGTATTTGGCCATAGCAATGAGAAAAGTAAAGTAGATATTAATATGGGACTGATTTCCCACGATTTGCAAAAGATGCTGCTAATTCTGCTCCCTCACCCCATGAGTATTGATTTCCTCTTCTTCTATAAGCAAGAGGTAAACCCCGGAGGAGAGAAGCAACGCAGACATCAAAAACTAGCGGCATTAATCATGTTGACTGCTATCATAGCAGGGGACACAGTGGGAACAGATACCTGTGTAATAGAGTTGAATAGCTTCTCCTTTGCTGTAGAAGTTCCTTGGGCTTATGACTTAAAGGAACGAGTAAAAGCTGGACATTAAAACGGGATGATGGTGGTGTAGTGTGAGGCGCAATCAGGGACTAAAGAGCATACAATTCAGAGTGCCTGTCAGCCAAAGCGCAACTGTTTTCAGCCCAAATGCATGGAGATGAATTTATTTATCACCAGATAAGAAAAAGAACTCTTAAATAGCTGTGACTCACTGGTTCTCTGGAACTTGACAATCTGCAAAGGACTGCAGGAATAGAGCAAACAGTGTCACCACAGATGTAGTCAAAGCCCGGCCAGAGTAGTGGGAGTGGCGGTGAGGGGACTCAGTCAGCCTAGTCACTACAAATGACCTTTCACCTGAGATGTGAGGGATTAGTCACCTCGGGGTGGGAACCTGTCTGTGGCAAAGGTAAGTGTAAGAAGCAGCCAGGAGACCTGGATAGTCAGGACTTAGAATTCCCTCCAGGGAAGGATAAACACACTGGACAGGGATTCCAAGAATTCAACCTAATACTCCATGACCAAATTTAGTGTCCAAACCCTCAAGTCTTCAACAGCCTCAGAAGTTATATGGAAGTTAACCAGGAACGCTCTTTTCCTGAAGGCACACTTCCTCCTTTTAATGTATGAGCTTGGGTCCCTGGCTCTGAGAAACCTGTGCTGCTTCTATAGCTCTTATCAGACACACAATTTTCATATTTCCTCATATAAGCCTTATAGATTCTATACCGTACAAGGAAACCAAAGCAGTATGATTTGTAAAAAAAAGTCCCAGGACGCTAAGGGACAGGAACCAAGTTTGTCTTGAAGACAAAGCTCTCGGTCACTAGCTATCTCTGCTAAAGATGTGGTTGTGTTTTCCCTGCCGACCTGACCAATGCCAGATGACAATAACTTAAGAGAGATGCTCGCTTCAGTTCTCAGTCCACCATGGCACCTGGCTCAGCTCTGCCCATCACGGCTGCAACATTCACATCTTAGCAGAGAACCTCAGCTTCTAAAGCCCTGACCATAGTGTGACAGTTAGTTTTAAATGTCCACAAAACGAACCTGAGACTGCACGTTCTTTTCTCTGCCACCCAGACCTGAATAATCACACAGAAACTATATTAATTACAACACTGTTTGGCCCATAGCTTAGGTGTATTCCTAGATAGCTCTTACATCTTAAATTAACATACTTTTGTTTATCTATGTATCACCATGAGGCTGTGGCCTACTGGTAAGGTCCCAGGGTCTGTCTCCTTCCACAGCTATATGGGATCTCCTTGACTCTGCCTCCTCTCTCTCTATTTCCTGTCTGGTTTTACTCTGCTAAGCCATTGGCCAAAACGTTTTTATTCATTAGCCAATAAAAGCAATACTTATTCAGAAGGGCATCCCACATCACAAAAAACCTCGAATCACTAGGGAGGAGAATGTTAACTGAGGAATTGTCTAAATAAGGTTGGCCTGTGGGCACTGACTGTGAATTGGTGTAGGAAGACACACCCTATTGTGGGTGGCACCATTTTCCTATGCACAGAGTCTTGAAGTATATAAGAAAGGAAAAAGCTAGGTGAGAGAAAGCAAGCATGGCGGGGTTCATTGCTGTCTGTCTTGACTGTGGATGTAATGTCACTAGCTGCTTGAGTTTCTGCTGTATCCCTGCCTCCCTGAATGATGGATAAAGCCTAGTAAACCTTTCCTCCCTGCAGTTACCCTTTTTATCAGAATGTTTTTAATCACAGCAGCAGAAAGCAAAATAGGAGGCCCATGGATATGTCTGCTGGTAGGCCTCCTGCTCCTAAGGCCCACAGACCTCCACAAAAAGCACTCTTGGCTAGCAATGAGACTGTGGAAGACATGTCATATTCAAACGGTCATAAGGACCCAGAGCGTTAGAAATGGTGTAAGATTCCAAGCAACTCCATATTCCTGAGTAACACCAGAGACATAGTAGACTTGCCAGGAGTATCAGCCCTTTTCCCTGGCACAGATGGAGAATGAGAAAGCACAGAGGTTACATTTTTCTCTTCTGTCTTTCTCTGGGCTTATGCCCTGTTGTCTGAGATTCTATTTCAGACAAAAACATCAACAATAAAACACTGTTGGCTAAGGCACTAAATTTTCGGCAGATCTGATAGAAACTTAAAAGGAGTCAGATTTTCTAATATATCAAACATTGCAGTTAGTTAGCACCCCACCGAGCAGCTTGGCTGCATTCTGTATGGAGGAAAGGCCATATTTTGACATGGGGAGGGCTTGCCATTTCAGTTTGTTCTGGGTTCCTGAGGTCTGGATTCAAGACTTGCTTTTGACCTGACAGGCCTAGGTATCCAAATGTGATTCTTTTTCCTGCCCAAAGACTCTTAGAAGCAGCTAGCTGCCAAGTGCCAGGACAAAGGAGAAACACCCTTTGAAGATGTCCTGAGTCTTAATGGGGGTTTGGTGCTCACTGTGGGTTCACAGTAACAGACTCGAAACTTAATGAGTTTCCTTACACCACGAGTCCTCCAGAGCCCCTATTTGCTCAGGTGTCCTGTGGTATGCCCCGTTTTCTGAAGCCGAAACAAAAACAAAATATTCATTTTGAGATGAGAGAACAGGAAAAGGAAAGTCACTGGAATCACAATCACTGGAATGGGCAAAGTAGTACAGAGGGTCTTTAAAGCGAAATGGATTCGCTATATGCTTTCTTCTCCATTTGGCTAGCCCAAGGATTAAAAGTACAAATCAAATAAAATAGCAGGAGTAATCCAATGTATCAAGTCAATACATCACAGCTTTCCTCCACAGGACCCTTGGGTTTGAACCAATGCCTGTAGATGGGGTCAGAGTCCAGACTTCACGGTGTCTGTTCCTCCCACCCACTAATCCCCAATTAAAGATTAGACGGCCTTGCCAACACATGCTTATGACCTACGCTGGGTCATAAGTACAGGTGTTGTCAGCCTTAGAGGACCAAGTATATAAACACTATTTTTGAACAGACTGGTAAAGAGTATGCATTGGAAATACCCTTTTCCACCAGCCAGGGGCCTGGAAGCCAGACCAGACTCTATTTATAGGACATTTCCTATTTCAGGAATGAAGAGTAAGACTCAGCAGGTAGAGAGGGCTTGAGAAATAGGAATTCAGAGAGTCCAGGAAGATGACTGGGCTCATCACGTTCATCTTCAATAAGGTAAAGGAAACTTGCCGTGTTAGGATGATGGCTTGGGCTACTCTCGTGGTATGCTGGGAAAGATTTCAAGTTCTAGAGTTGGAAGCACTGAATTTGAATTTTATGTATGAGGCTCTGGGCAGATCTCCTTGCTTTGCTGAATAATAAGTTGGTTATCCACTGCACAGATGAAGCAGTTGTAATGGAGTGAAGAGGCTGATGCATGGAAAGCTCTTCAACACTCAGTATTCTGCAACTTTTCAAAATCTTGCTAAAACCCATTATTGTGAGAATCGGGATCAAGTGAGCAAAATAGTTTTCTCATTTGTGATATAAGCATATGTGTCTGCATCTATATCATCTATAAGTGCACACACATACACACACACACACACACACATCTTAGATATTTCTTTTTTTTTTTTTTTTTTGGTTTTTCAAGACAGGGTTTCTCTGTAGTCTTGGAGCCTGTCCTGGAACTAGCTCTGTAGACCAGGCTGGTCTCGAACTCACAGGCCTGCCTCTGCCTCCCAAGTGCTGGGATTAAAGGCGTGCGCCGCCACAGTCCGGCTTTAGATATTTCTTTAAAGTAAGAGCTATGCCACCAAGATTTTTCCACATATTCTAGGTCTGTCACTGTCCCAATCATTGATAACAATGATTGAATACGTGAACTTTACCTGTGAACAGACTACTCCAAATCAAAAAGCTAAATGATTCAGTTACAGTATAATGGCCGTATCCCACCTTGCTCCTGCTGTGTTCAACAAGTAAAATCAAATATTACAAATCCATTGGTGAAGATGAATTTTAGGGGTGTCTTGTTGTTGTCGTTTTAGCCACAGATTAAACGGGAGCCAGATACTAAGCAGCCACTTTCAGAAGTTAAGACTCAAGATAAATTCCAAGAGAAGAAATTCTATGGTTTTTTTTTTCATGTCATAGTTTAAGGCCTAGGCCTTTCACATTTCTCTCTATTATACCAAAGAAAGAGAAGAGAGGGAGAGTTGGAAGGACCAACATGAGAGCAAACAGAACTACAAAAGCAAGATATGACAAGTGGTGTTCAGCCCCAAGGAAGACACAGACCATAGAGCATGGCTATGAGGAACTAGAAAGATGTCATTCCTTTGCCCTTTGATTGACATATTATGTAATTACCTACAAATTTACTCTCACCATCTTTAAATATTTTTTATTTATTTATGTATGCAATATTCTTTCTGTGTGTATGCCTGAAGGCCAGAAGAGGGCACCATTACAGATGATTGCGAGCCACCATGTGGTTGCTGGGAATTGAACTCAGGACCTTTGGAAGAGCAGGCAATGCTCTTAACCACTGCGCCATCTCTCCAGCCCCTCTCACCATCTTTAAAATGGGGCCTATTAGTCAAGATGTAAGTATGCTGAGTTAACAGACTGAGATTTCAGAACGTAAAAAAGGTTAATTTTTTTAGTCATTCCAAGTGTCAGACAAAGTCAGATCAAAGGAAGTCTCTGTACTTCCACTGTCTCAGGCATCTCATTCTTTCTATATTCATGGTAGTAGGCATCCTGTTCTTTCTCTTGTGTGACATCCCACCTCATCGTTTCACCTCCACTGTTACTATGGCAGAGGAGAGAGGGCAGCAGAAGAAAGCCCCTGGCCTCAACTCGAAAGTGTGACTTCTGTCTGGAGTTCATTGCTCAGGTCCAATCCACCTGCCAGGAAGACTGGGAGGGGTAGAAAGACGCACAGATATTCAGTGAACACCAACTGCGGTCAAAAGGGATAAGAATCAAGTCAATGAGAACTCAAGAACAATAGCAATGGGTTTCTGATCCTACTGCACGTACTGGCTTTGTAGGAGCCTAGGCAGTTTGGATGCTCATCTTACTAGAACTGGATGGAGGTGGGGATTCCTTGGACTTTCCACAGGGCAGGGAACCCTGATTGCTCTTCGGGCTGAGGAGGGAGGGGGACTTGATTGGGGGAGAGGGAGGGAAATGGGAGGCAGTGGCGGGGAAGAGACAGGAATCTTTAATAAATAAATAAATTAAAAAAAGAAGAATCAACTCAATCAGGATCAGATTAGCCTGCACAAATATGTGAGAGCCAAGTAGCAATAGCCTTAAGGAGTTAAAGATTTATTTCCGCTTTATAAAAGGAGTCTGGAGAAATAGAAGACTGGTGTGGAGCAGGGTTCAACTGCCATTTGCATCTTAGGAATTGGAATCCCAGAGAAAAGTTAGGGGGATTGCAGTTCTTTCTCAAGATTAGGTTCATTTGATATGGTGAATTTATGCTGCATTTATGAAAAGTTTCCAAACCGAATTTTCTTTTGATCCCTCCTAAACGTTCGAGAACAGAGAAAGGATGAGGAGATCCAGGGGTTGCAGAAAGTAACCTAAGAGAAAAATGGGGTCTGAACACCAGATGCTGAGCGGTGACCTCCTTGGAATTGCCACAGTCCCACTTCAAGGCCAATGTTCTGGGAGGGGTGGGGGCAGTGAAGTTCAGAGATATTAAGTACTTTCCCAAGAACCCACACCAAAGAAAGGCAAGAAGTCCAAATCCAGGTTAAGAAGCTTATTTTTGAGCCTCTGGGGTGTGCTCTGTTGACTGAGAAAGCGCAGACAATTTCTTGTTAAAGGAAAGATGAGGGAGGGGAAGGTGTGAAAGAACAAAGCATCTAGCTTCAGGATGGAGATCAGAACAAACATTCAATTGCCCTGGGCTCCTGGGTTCTTACCCAAGGCATGGGAGACTAAGGTTTAAGTTGCTCTGAGGGTAGTTCTGCTCTTTCACAGGTTGGGTTTCCACATCTACTTTTATCAAAGGCATCCGAAAAAAGAATCAAATAACAGGAAGGGTGAGCCACTGGCAGGATCCTTCCTGGGGTTAGGAGTCCAGGAAAGGCCGTAGACATGGTAAACAAACTGAGATGGGTGTTCATTGCACCCTTCTCTGTAGAACCCGACTTTGTCATCCAGGGACTCTGATCCTGGCCTTAACAACATTAGTCTCCCACTTCCCCTAATCTGTGAGGTACCTGATGTCTGCCATGCTGGTTGCTGTCTATCCTTGCAGATAACTCCCCTCACACAGTATTAGAAGGTGTTCCTCCAACGTGGATAGAAACACACTCATACTGGGATACATGATTGGCAGGAAGAGAATGGGCCAATTCTTCAGCTCTGCTTTTTAGCAAAATGTTCTGATATAGTTCATGACTTACACGCCTCTCTGACCTTGATTAAACCTGCCTAGATATATGTCTCACCTGGTTAGAGTATACTCTAATTGTCTAATTTATCTTTATTCATGCTCTAATCCTTCATCCCTGTATACCTAGCCATAGTGTATCTCATACTAGGGACTCCATTAAGACTCGGAGAGTAGAGAAATAAATGCACAAATGGATGAGGTATTGTATTTTGATTAATATCTTTATCTCATGGGTTCTGATTGTTACTTTGAGTATATCTCCCATGTCTATATTGCTTTCACAAAGGTTAGAAGAGAGGAAAGTTTGGATATTTCCCAGCTACCTATTGTTAATTGTGAGAAGATGCGGCTTTGTTCCCCTTTGCCCTGTGAGGTGGTCTATAGGATTCTCTGATGCAAATCAGAGAGCTTCTAATACAAAAAGTGTGCACCAAATCCTCTAGAAGTTCAAATTTCATGTAACTACACAAAAAAGGCTTAACAAGCATCCTCAAGACTCTGGATTCAATCCTCAGAACGATATCAAATCAAGCAAGCAAACAAGGTCCTATCTTGGAGGTATAATTACCCACCCTATGCTAAGGACCTACAGTGTATCACCTCACTGCTGGCCCTTATTATGTGTAAACTTAACGACATTCCACAGCTCCTGTTCTTACCAGATTGAAAAGATGTCCGGTGCATAGACAATCCACCCGTGTTTTCACGTTTCTGAGTTGAGAGGAAGTTCAGGTGGTTCATAGACAGATATCACCTCAATGCTTCCTACACGGGAGAGCCCATGCAGATTTGAACATGTGGAGTGGAGCCGTCATTAGAGACGCCAAGTTTTAAAGAAGCTATTTGATCAAAACCCCCATTTTAGAGTTAGCTAAAGGAGTTGAAGCACGCATGCTGCAGAGCTAAAAGATCCAAACCTGGACCATGGGATTTGAGCACCTTACTTACTGTGCTTCTATAGATTGCCAAAGAGCCTCCTGCTGTGTCATTGCTTATCCGGGGTAATGGCTTAAGGAAAATGAAAGATCCAGGTTTACAGGTGATGAAACTGGAGTCAGAAAGCTAAATTAGTTATTCCAAGGCCTTCTGAACACAAATGGTCTCACAGCTTCCAAAGCTAAGAACTCTAGTTTCGGTCTGCCTAGGGCTGCAGATGAGGCATCTTCCACCACTTCAGAGAGAAACGCCTCTGGCCAGGGACCACACTTTGTGGGGTACAACGTCATAAAGCCTGACTATTGTTGTCTCCCCTCTCCCAGATTGCCAGGCAGTAGTCTGTGAGAGTGAGAGAGGGCAGCCATGGTTGAAGAGGGGGAAGGGGCACGTGATTTATTTACATATTTACTGAGCCTCTGTGCTGGCATTACACCAAGAACTTTATGCGTTCACCCCTACCTATATTCACCCCTACCATAACCAGCCTAGTAGCTGTTGCTGCCCATGAATTAGGGAGATAGAAATAGAATCAGAATTTCAGCCAAGTTCATAGATCTGTTTGATTCAAAGTTTCATATTTTTTTTTATTGAGAAAAGGAAAAAAAAGTATCCGCCTCCTCCCAGCCTCCCATTTCCCTCCCCTTCCTCCCACCCTTCTCCCCGTGCCCCAAACTCCTCTCCCCCTCCCTCTCCAGTCCATAGAGCAGTCAGGGTACCCTGCCCTGTGGAAAGTCCAAGGTCCGCCCCCCTCCGTCCATGTCTAGGAAGGTGAACAACCAAACTGGCTAGGCTCCCACAAAGCCAGAACATGAAGTAGGGTCAAAACCCCGTGCCATTGTCCTTGGCTTCTCATCAGCCCTCATTGTTTGCCATGTTCAGAGAGTCCGGTTTTATCCCATGCTTTTTCAGTCACAGTCCAGCTGGCCTTGGTGAGCTCCCAATAGATCAGCCCCCTTGTCTCAGTGGGTGGGTGCGCCCCTCGTGGTCCCGACTTCCTTCCTCATCTTCTCCCTCCTTCCACTCCTCATTGGGACCTTGGGAGCTCAGACCAGTGCTCCAGTGTGGGTCTCTGACTCTATCTCCATCCATCACCAGATGAAGGTTCTATGGTGGTATGCAAGATATTCGTCAGTATTGCTATAGGATAGGGTCATTTCAGGTTGCCTATCCTCAGCTGCCCAAGGGACTAACTGGGAACATCACCATGGACTCCTGGGAGCCACTCTAGGTTCAAGTCTCTTGCCAACCCTAAAGTGGCTCCCTTAACTAAGAATTGTGGTTCCGTGCTCCCCTGTCCAACCTTCCTTTATCCCAATCCTCCTGTTTCCCCACGTTCCCCCCTCCTTCCCTTCTCCCTTTTCTCTCCCCATCACCCCTTACCCCCATCCCACCCCACCCCCAAGATCCCAATTTTCTCCCCGGCAATTTTGTCTACTTCCCATAGCCAAGAGGATAGCTATATGTTTTACCTTGGGTTCACCTTCTTATTTAGTTTCTTTAGGTTCACCAATTGTAGTCTCCGTGACCCTTATTTATGGCTAGAAACCAATTATGAGTGAGTACATCCCATGTTCATCTTTTTGGGTCTGGGATACCTCACTCAGGATAGTGTTTTCTATTTCCGTCCATTTGCATGCAAAATTCGAGAAGTCATTGTTTTTTACCGCAGCATAGTACTCTAATGTGTATATATTCCATACTTTCTTCATCTATTCTTCCATTGAAGGGCATCTAGGTTGTTTCCAGGTTCTGGCTATTACAAATAATACTGCTATGAACATAGTTGAACAAATGCTTTTGTCATATGATAGGGCATCTCTTGGGTATATTCCCAAGAGTGGTATGGCTGGGTCCAGGGGTAGGTTGATCCCGAATTTCCTGAGAAACCGAAACACTGATTTCCACAGTGGTTGCACAAGATTGCATTCCCACCAGCAATGGATGAGGGTACCCCTTCCTCCACAGCCTCTCCAGCACAGGCTATCATTGGTGTTTTTGACTTTAGCCATTCTGACAGGTGTAAGATGGTATCTCAAAGTTGTTTTGATTTGCATTTCCCTGATTGCTAAGGAAGTTGAGCATGACCTTAAGTGTCTTTTGGCCATTTGAACTTCTTCTGTTGAGAATTCTCTGTTCAGTTCAGTGCCCCATTTTTTAATTGGGTTAATTAGCATTTTAAAGTCTAGTTTCTTGAGTTCTTTATATATTTTGGAGATCAGACCTTTGTCTGTTGCGGGGCTGGTGAAGATCTTCTCCCAGTCAGAAGGTTGCCTCTTTGTCTTGGTGACAGTGTCCTTTGCTTTACAGAAGCTTCTCAGTTTTAGTAGGTCCCATTTATTCAATGTTGCCTTTAATGTCTGTGCTGCTGGGGTTATACATAGGAAGCGATCTCCTGTGCCCATCTGTTGTAGGGTACTTCCCACTTTCTCTTCTATCAGGTTCAGTGTGTTCGGGCTGATATTGAGGTCTTTAATCCATTTGGACTTGAGTTTTGTGCATGGTGATAGATATGGGTCTATTTTCATTCTTCTACAGGTTGACATCCAGTTGTGCCAGCACCATTTGTTGAAGATGCTTTCTTTCTTCCATTGTATACTTTTAGTGCCTTTATCAAAAATGAGGTGTTCATAGTTTTGTGGGTTAAAATCCGGGTCTTCTATACGATTCCATTGGTCGACTTCTCTGTTTTTATGCCAGTACCACACTGTTTTCATTACTGTAGCTCTGTAATAGAGTTTGAAGTCAGGGATGGTAATGCCTCCAGAAGATCCTTTATTGTATAGGATTGTTTTGGCTATCCTGGGTTTTTTGTTTTTCCATATAAAGTTGATTATTGTCCTCTCCAGATCTGTGAATAATTTTGATGAGATCTTGATGGGGATTGCATTGAATCTATAAATTGCCTTTGGTAGAATTGCCATTTTTACTATGTTGATCCTCCCAATCCAAGAGCAAGGGAGGTCCATCCATTTTCTGGTATCCTCTTCAATTTCTTTCTTCAATGCCTTAAAGTTCTTGTCAAATAGATCTTTCACTTCCTTGGTTAGATTTACCCCAAGATATTTTATGCTGTTTGTGGCTATTGTGAATGGTGAAGCTTCTCTGATTTCCCTCTCTGCTTCCATATCCTTTGTGTTTAAGAGGGCGACTGATTTTTTGGAGTTGATCTTGTATCCTGCCACATTACTAAAGCTGTTTATCAGCTGTAGGAGTTCTTTGGTGGAGTTTTGGGGGTCGCTTATGTACACTATCATATCATCTGCAAATAACAAATGTTTAACTTCTTCCTTTCCAATTCGAATCCCCTTGATCCCATTATGTTGTCTTATTGCTATTGCTAGAATTTCAAGCACTATATTGAAGAGGTATGGAGAGAGTGGACAGCCTTGTCATGTTCCTGAGTTAAGCGGGATAGCTTAACTTGAGTTTCTCTCCGTTTAATTTGATGTTAGCTGTCAGCTTGCTGTATATAGCTTTTATTATATTTAGGTATGACCCTTGTATCCCTAATCTCTCCAAGACTTTTAACATAAATGGATGTTGAATTTTGTCAAATGCTTTTTCAGCATCTAATGAAATAATCATATGGTTTTTTCTTTCAGTTTATTAATATGCTGGATTACATTGATAGATTTTTGTATGTTGAACCAGCCCTGCATCTCAGGAATGAAGCCTACTTGATCATAATGGATAATTTTTCGGATGTGTTCTTGGATTCGGTTTGCATTTCTTCTCCTTCTTCCACTCCAATTATTCTTAGGTTTGGTCTTTTTATTGTGTCCCATATTTCCTGAATGTTTTGTGATGAGAGTTTGTTTGACTTGCTGTTTTCTTTGATCAGTGTGTTTATTTTCTCTATGTTATCCTCAGAATCTGAGATTCTTTCTTCTATCTCTTGTATTCTGCTGGTTATGCTTGTTTCTGTAGTCTCTATTTGTTTACCTAGATTTTCCATGTCCAGCCGGCCCTCTGTTTGTGTTTTCTTCTTTGCCTCCATTTCAGTTTTCAAGTCATGAACTGTTTCCATTATCTGCTTGATTGTTTTTCCTTGGTTTCCTAGGGTATCATTCACTGATTTACTCAATTCCTCAAACTTTCTGTTACACTTCTCATCCATTTCTATAAGGGCATTTTTTTATATGCTGTTTAAGGGCCTCTATCACTTTCATGAAGTCAGTTTTTTCTACTTCTTCTTGATTAAGGTGTTCATGTCCTCCTGTTGTGAGGTCGCTGGGTTCTGGTGGTTTCATGTTGTTTTTCAGATTGTTGGGTGAATTCTTGCATTGGCGCCTGCCCATCTTTTCCTCCGAATGCTCCCCTATGGGGATCTTCTCTTACAGGATCAGCTCTTCTTGCCCACTGATGTACCTTCCCAGTGATGTCACTCCCCAGTGATGTTTCTCCTGGTGTCCAGATCGGATCTCTGTGCTGCTTGGGTAGCTCGCAAACAAAGGGCCCACCCTGCTTGCTGCAGGCAGGCTATGGAGACAAAGGAACTACTGCCCTCCCCTATGCCCTCCCAATTCGGGTTCGGTTCCAGTGCCCAAGAAGGCTGAGCTGGGAGGTGCTATGCCGCCAAAGAGGGTAGGGAGGGAGGGAAACAGGGGGTGGGGGGATCTGGATGTAAGCTGGATGGGATAGGAAGAGAGAGAAGGTATTGGGCAGTATAGCCCCTGCAGGATGACCAGGAAGTGTAGGAGGGATGAGGAACGTCTGAGTTCCCTGTTCCCGGCTGCCGCCGCACTCACTCACCCCAATGATGTCTCTCCCGGTGCCCAGATCGAAACTCCATGCTGCCTGGGTAGCTCGCAAACAAAGGGCCCACCCTGCTTGCTGCAGGCAGGCTATGGTGACAAAGGAACTACCGCCCTCCGCTTTGCCCTCCCAATTTGGGTTCGGTCCCAGCGCCCTAGCAGGCTGAGCTGGGAGGTGCTATGCCCCAAAGTTTCATATTTTAACCACAATGATGACTTGATCTATAACAAATTCGTCTCTCTTTCACCTAGAGCTAGTCTGTAAGTGGAAGCAGTCATTGAATGCACGTTGATAAGCTGATGAGATTCTTTCAAGCTCAACAGTATGGTGCTAAAAAATATCTTATTTTTGAGATAGCCCATGGAATAGGCTGCACAAGCCTGGCAACGTGGGTTCTATCCTCAGAACCACCCCCCCCAACACACACACACACACACACACACACACACACACAAACTTAATGAATTAAGGCCCATTCAAGAGAGGGAAAAGAAGGCTTTGTACCAGAGACTTGACCAACTACCTGAGACAAGTGAGGTCAAAGACCGTAGAAGAGAACCGTCTCTCACCACTTACTACACCTGAATAATGTCTAACTGCACCCTAAGTACTTACCTTATACCCAAGGCATAGCTCTCATCCCTCATCGGAGAAGCTTCTCTTTACAGCAGACAGAGATCATTGCAGAAAGCCACCGCTGGTCCAAACAGAGAGAATAACCGATCATGGGGTGCCCAGCCCCAAGGAACACATCTGCAGTACCATTCCTGCACGTACATCACAGAAGAAGAAGTGGGAGAAGTGTAAGAGCCAGAGAACCTGGAAGTCTGCTGTGAAATTGTGTCCTAGAAGTGACAGGGAAGCTGTACCCATAATACCTACCGCAACTGTATGGCTGCTGGAACCAACAGATATTCAAACCTCATGGGGCCTCATCCCTAGACAAGCAACAATGGGCAGCTAAGGTTTGCTGAAAGGTGGTGCATTAGTTACTTTTCTATTGCTCTGATGACATACTATAATCACAGCAAATTAGGGGAAAAAGTATTTAATTGGGCATAAGGTTTCTGAGGGTTAGCGTTCGGGATGGTGAAACAAAGACGCGGCACAGGGACCACCCAGAGCTCACCTCTTGATCCACAAATGGAAGGCAGTGAGAGCTCCTTGGAAACGGGACTAGTCTGTTTACACTTCAAAGCCTAACCCCAATGACACACCTGCTCCAACAAGGTCGTTTCTCCTCCTCTTTCTACCACTGGAGCATACCAGCCTGTGCAGCCTATGGAGCCATGCTCATTCAGACCACCACAGGAGGGGAATTGGTCACCCCCAGGGATAAGCCCCCTAATTATCCAAGTGATCACTCAGAAATTACACACATACAAGAACTTTAAACAAATTCAGCAGGCTGTGTTTATATATTTATGAATTCAGATACATATATAGCAGTAACAATTAGAGGAAAAGGGCATAAATTCAAAAGGACTGAGAGTAGGGTGTAAGGTTTGGGGGAGATAGGGTGCATGAGAGGGGTTGGAGGGAGGAAAGAGAAGGAAATGATATAATTATATTTCATTCAAAAAGGCATAATATATTTTAAAAATATTCTCTTAGCCCAGCTTTTAATTATTTTGCTAGAAGTACCCAAGGATTCGCTCAGACCCAGAGAAAAGAAAACACAAGAAGGCTGGATGGGGGATCTTAGAAACAACCCGTGACAAGGAAGTAACATGGAAATAAAAAAGAGGGCACCTTGAACAGAATTGGGGTGCATGTTGCGAAACCCCCAAAGATTCAATAAAGAAGTTAAAAAAAATCCAGTGCACCTTAATATTGGCAGTCATGTAGTACCTTTCCAAGAATGGTACACCCTGATTTCCGTAAGAGAGACGTACCTATGCATATGCATGTATGTGCACCTAAAGTACAGGAAAACACTAAAATAAAGCACACAAAACGTGATATGAGTAATATTTAATAGGATTACTAATCTTCATTTTCTTCAACTTTCATTTATACTCATATGTTATTTCTCTTTATTCTACATCAAGGAACATCATTCATATAATGTCCGTTTCTGCCTTTTTCCTTTTTCTTTCGTTTTTGAGATTATAATATAATTATTACCACTTCCCCCTTCCCTTTCCTCCCTCAAAGCCCTCCAGCAACCCTTCCTTGCTCTCTTTCAAATTCATGCCCCCTCTTTTAAAAATTGTTGTGATAGGCATATATGTATTTAAATATACAAATGTATTCCTAAATTTAACCTCCTCGGTCTGTGTGATGTTGCTTGTATGTATGTTTTCAGGGCTGACTGTTTGGCTGGATAACCAATGGGTGTGCTTGCCCCTGGAGAAGACCATTTCTCCGTCTCTCAGCATTCTTTAGTTCTCTGGATAGAGCTGAGGCCTCGAGGCCTTTCCCCTTTCTACTGTGTCATGTCTGTGGTTGTCCTTGCTCACGCTTCAGGGGCCTTGTTGGTGAGACTTTCAGGGTATAACTTCTGAGATTACTAAGAGACACAGTCTCACAGCAAACTTTCTGAGCATCTGGCTTTTCCTATCTTTTTTACTCTGTCTTCCACAAAGTTCCCTGAGGCTTTCTGTACAAAGAGCTGTTTTGTAGATGTATCATTTTAGACTGGGCTCCACCGCTCTTATATTTTAATTGGTTGTGGTTTTTAATAACGATCTTCATCTGTTGCAAAGAGACGTTTCCCGAGTGAGGGCTGAGAACTACACTTACCTGTGGGTAGAAGGACAGATGCCTGGAGTGTAGTTAGATTTTGTGCTAGCTTAGTTAAGTGGTGGTTGTAGGTTCTCCTCCAAGATCCATGACCTCACTTTCTCTGGGTAGTTGGTTAGGTTTAAAGAACCAGGTTTCCATTGTGTTGGGCAGGTCTGAAGTCCAATTCGAGAACTGTTGGTTATGTTGTGTGTTACTACTGAATCCTTAAGCTTATCATACCATGCTGATCATTGGTATGGTTCATAGGCTTCATAGCAGGTAGTACTACTGTTGGTAGCTTCCTTCCTTTGGATGCTTTCATGGTACCAAGTTTGTGTGGTGCTTTATGTTACCATTACAGCTAGTCCTCAGGGAGAGGAGGCATTAAAGTCAATTCCAACTCAAGGTCCTCTTCTGGGCCCTGTGTCTGAAGTGCAATGGTGTCTTCAGCAAAAGGGACTTACCTTCCACCTCTGGGGGATAACCAAAGGCAATAGGAATAGCCTATAATGTTTAGGGAGTCTACTGGACAACCTTGACCAACAACTCCAAAGATGACATCTCATGCCTGGTGTTGAGCTTTTGTTAGTTTGTCTTTGGCTCCTGGTGGGAGTATTGTCAGCCCAGATGAGAAAATTTCATCTAACTTACATATGTATACTTATTCATATATTTATGTGTACTATATTTAAGGTAGTTAGTAGTAGGATTCCTACTGACTTTTTCCAATCATCCTTTCTGTTCTTTTACCTCTTTCTTCTTTCTCCATCTATGCTCCTCCTCTCCCTACTTAATGCCCCTCCCCTGCCTTTTTTCTCATTTCTCCTGATCAGATTGTTCATTTTGTATTTTAATAAATAAAGCTTGCCAGAAGTTCGGAGAGTAAAACAGCTGCACTGATCAGCCCTACAGACCAGGCAGTGGTGACACACACCTTTAATCCCAGTAGCCAAACTACTTTGCCATAGAAACCGGGCAGTAGTGTATACACCTTTAACCCCAGCACTAGAGAGGAATAAAAAACTAGAGGAGGAGACAGCTCTCAATCTCAGTCTCATTCTGAGACTCCTGGAGACAGGACGGCCATTTTCGGACTGAGGTAGAAGTAAGAGCCTGTGGGTGGCTGTTTTTCTTTTCTGACCTTCTGTTTGAACACCAATGTCTGTCTCTGAGTTTTTATTAATTGTGCTACAATGCCCTGCTATTGCCATTTGCTTCTCCACCCCCAACCTTGCAATAGACCCTTTTTACTTTCCTGATGCCTGCAGTCATTCCAGGATATGCATGCAGATCTGAAGATTTGGACCTGGGAGCTTCCAATGAGAGAGAACATGTGGCATTGGTCTGTCTGGGTCTCTGCCACCTCCTCAATATGAGCTTTCCTAGTTCCACTCATTTGTCTGCAAAGTTTATAATTTCTTTACAGCTGAACAGTATATTGCATTTTCCTTATCCATTTGTTAGCTGAAGGGTATTTAGGTTGTTTCTATTTCCTAACTGCTGTGAATAGGGCAGCAACGAACATGGCTGAGCAAGCATCTGTAGAGTAGGGTGTCAAGCCCTTTGGGCACACACCAATGAGTAGCATAACTAGGTCATAGGGTATATTTATTTTTAACTTTTTGAGATTTCTCCACATTTATTACATAGCAACAGAGCAGTTTACAACTCCCCAACAGTGAAGGAGGGTCCTCTCTCCCCGTACTCACCCCAGCTTTGGTTGTGGTTTTACTCTAGACCTTCACCATTCCTGCTAGAGTAAAATGAAATCTCAAAGTTCTTTGGCTTTGCATTCCCTAAATTAGTAGGGATGAGGAAGACTTTTTAAGGCTTTTTTAAAAATAGTCATTGCTTTCTTCTTTTGAGACTTCTATTCAGGTCCCTAACCCATTTTTTGAGTAATTTTTTTTATTCTTTGTTTTTGTTTGTTTGTTTCATATATTGTCTGGAGGCTAATCCTTGGTCAGATGTATATCTGGAAAAGATTCTCTCGATTTATGTGGCCTTTTTCTTCACCAGTTGATTGTTTCTTTAGCTTTGCAAAAGCCTTTTAGTTTTATGAAGTCCCACTTGTCAAATTTTGGCCTTAATTCTTGAACAAAATGCAGTCCTAGTCAGTAAGTCCTTCACTACATCTGTATAGTATACCACACTAAGTTTTCTCCTCCCAACTTCAGGGTTCACTTTAAGTCTTTGATCCATTTGGAGTCGGTTTTTGTGCGAGGTGGTATAGCTCAGGCTAACTTCACTCTTCTGCACGTGGTCTTCCAGTTTTCCAAGAACTATTTGTTGACAGTGCTTTCTTTTCTCCAGCTCACGTGTTTGGCATAAGTGTTAAATATTAAATAGCTGAAATTATTTGTACTCCCGTTTGGGTTTCTGCTTTTGTTCCATTGGCCTACATGTCTGTTTTTGTACCAGTATTATATTGTTTTTATTACTAGGACTCCGTGATATATCGTAAGATCTGGAATGGTAATCACTCCAAAAATTTAGGTCATTTTGCTCAGGATTGGTTTTGGATATCTGGGGTCTTTTGTGGTTCCAAATGAATCTTAGGATAGTTTTTTTTTTCTATTTCTATGGAGAATGAGATGGGGATTTTGATTGGAAGGGCACTGAATCTATAAATAACTTTTGGCAAAATGGTTATTTTCACAATATTTATTCAGTCTATGAGCATCAGCTGTCTTTCCATTTTCTAGGTCTTTATCTCTTTAGAGGCTTAAAGCTTTTGTTGTAGAGGTCCTTCATCTTCTTAGCTAAGTTATTCTTAGATATTTTATTATCTTTGGCATAACTGTGAGTGGGAGATTTATAATCTCCTTCTCTTTATATATGTTGTTGGTATATAGAAAACTATTTTTTTTTGCATTCTGCCACATTGCTGAATTTGTTTATCATTTCTGGGAGTTTTCTGATAGAACTTTTGTGCTCTCTAATGTATATTATCAAGTCACCTGCAAAAAATGATTGTTTGAGCTCTTATTTCCCTATGTGTATCCCTTCTCTTGCCATTTTGCTCCACCTACTACTTCGAATACATATTGAAAAGGAGTGGGGACAATAAAAAACCCTGATTCATTCCTGACTGCAGTGGTTTGCTTCAAACTTTTCTCCATTTAAGATAATATTAGATGTGGGTTTCCTAGATAAAGCTTTTATTGTATTGAGGTACGTTTCATTTAACCCTACACTCTCTAGGACTTTTATCATGAAGGCATGTTGGATTTTGTCAAAGGCTTTTCCTGCCACCATTGAGATGATCACATGATTTTTGTCTGTTTACTGACTTATATATACATTAGACCATTCCTTTATTTCTGGGATAAAGTCAACTTGTTCATGGTATGCACCTTTCTGCTGTATGTCTGTATTCTGTTTGAAATACTTTTTTAGCATTTTGAGCCTAGGTTCATTAGGGATATTGACCTATAGTTTTCTGTTTTTGTTGCGTCTTTAGCTGGTTTGGGTATTAGATGGTGGCTTCCTAGAAGGAGTTTGGGGGTGCACACTCCGTTTTGTTTTGTTTTTTTTTTTTTAACAATTTAAGAAGAATTTAAGAATAAGTCTGATAGAATTTTGCTGTGACTCTATCTGGTCCTATACTTTTTTTTTTTTAAAGTCGGAAGGCTTTTTATTCGTATTTCAATTTTCTCATTTGTTTTGCATCTCTTTAGGTTGGTGAATTCTTGGTATGATTTTGGTGATTTGGATGAATATAGAAATCTGTCCATTTCTTTTAGGTTTTCTAGGTTAACGAACTATGGGTTTTTAAAAGCATTAGCTTGTAATATTCTGAATTTCTTTGGTGTATGTTGTAACATTTCCATGTTCACTTCTGATTTCGTTAATTTTGTTCCTCTCTGTTGTTTAATTGGGTCAAGGGTCTGTCAGTCTTGTCTATCTTCTTGAAAAAGTGCTCTTAGAGCCGTTGATTCTCTGCACTGTTTTTCCCCCTTTGTTTCTATTTCATTCATTTCTGCTGTGGTTTTTATAGTTTTTGCTGTTGACTGGGTTTGGATTTGTTGTTTTTGTTTTCCTTCAAATTTTGAACTGCATCATTAACCCATTTGTTTGTGCTCTTTCTGATTTTCAGCATAGACACTTAGAGCTAGATATTCCCCTTATTGACCGCTTTAAAGGTGGCCCATAGGCTTAGTTTTATTGTGGTTTCATTTTCATTTAGTTTCAGGAACTGTTCTCTTTCTTTTTTTATTTCTTCTTTGACCCAGTCATCATTGAGTAACGAGTTGTTTAATTGCCATGACTAAGTATTTACTAGAGTTTTTTTTTCCCTGTCAATTTTAACTTTATTGCACCGTAGTAAGGTATAGCGCAGGGGGTTATTTCATTCTTTTTGAACTTGTAAAGATTTGGTTTTTGTCCCAGGATGTGTTCTATTCTTAAAAAGCTTTCCTATGCTGCTGAGTTGAATGAGTGTTCTCCAGTGTTTGGATGGAATATTCTGTATATCCAGTTAAGTCCATTTGGTAAATGATATCAGTTAATTGTGATGTTTGTCTGTTTATTTTACATCCAGATGATCTTTGTGTCAGAGAAAGTGGGGAATTAAAATCATCTACTCTTAATAGGTTTATATTAATCTGTGTCCTGAAATCTAGTATTGCTTTTTTTTTCTAAATGAAATTAGGTACACCAGAATTTGATGCATATCTATTAAGGACACTAATGTCTTTTTGGTTAACTGTTCCTTTGATAAAAATGAAGGGTCCCTCTTTAGCTCTTCTGATTCATTTTAGTTTAAAGACTATTTTGTCAGATATTAATATAAAATGACTGCTTGCTTCCTTGTCCCATTTGATTGGGATAATATCACCCATAATTTTTCCCTAAGGCAGTGCCTATCTTTAAAGCTAAGACGTGTTTCTCATATACAATAGATAGATGTATTTTGCTTCTTGACCCATTTAGCCAGTCTGTGTCTTTTGGTTGCAGAATTGAGGCCATTGATATTCAAAGTTATTATTGAAATGTGTGTGTTATCTGCAGTCATCCTGTTGCTGAATTTTGGCCATGTTGTGTTCTCAGTGGTACTTTGTGTTTAACAACATAACATGTTTCTTCCCAGTCTTTCTACTATGCCCATTTCTCTCCTTCTGACTTTGCAGGGTGTATTAGTGTAAACTGGCCATCATAGACTTTTAGAACATGGTATGCGTTACTTCTGGCTCTTGTGGCTTTCAACGTTTCCACTGAGAAATCACCTGTTATTCTCATGGGTCTTCCTTTATATGTGACTTGAGCTTTTCCTTTGCATCTTTCAATACATTTTCTTTGTTCTGTATACTTAATGTTTGACTATGCTATTCCATGGGGATTTTCCCTTCTGGTCTTGACTATTTGGTGTCCCACATGATGCTTGTATCTGTATGAGTGTGTCCCTCCTTAATTTGGGGAAGCTTTCTTCTATGATCATTTTGAAGATCTGGTCTGTGTCATTGACTTGGGATTCATCTTTCTCATCTATGCCTATAATTCAAAGATTTTTTCATAATATCTCATATTTTATATATTTTCCTTTCCTGTGTTTTTAATTTTTCACA
Organism: Microtus oregoni; assembly: GCF_018167655.1. Taxonomy (NCBI): domain Eukaryota; kingdom Metazoa; phylum Chordata; class Mammalia; order Rodentia; family Cricetidae; genus Microtus; species Microtus oregoni. The sequence continues at coordinate 53,211,355 of NW_024543064.1, forward strand.
TTTCTTGTTTATTTGTTCTAGATCCTCTACTTTATCTTTGAGTTTTGATATTCTGTCATCTGCTTGATTTAATCTACTTATAAGGTGTTCCTTTGAGTTTTACTGGGCAGCACTCAAGCGTTTGTTCTCCTTAAGTTCATTCTCCTGAATTTCATTGAGTTTTTTCTTTGTGTATTCTTTAAACTCCTTGAATTCTTTGATGAAGTTTATGATCAGCATTTTAAATTCTGTGTCCTAGGGTTCCTCTGGATAATTCTCATTGATAAACTTTACGAGCAGGCTGGTAGGATTTAAAGAGAAGTTACTAGCATGATCTTTAATGTTTTTTTTCTTTTTTTTTTTGTGATGAGATTGAGGGATGTAGACTTCTTTTGTTAGTTCTAAATCTGTTACGGACAGGGCAGGTAGAAATGAAAAAGAGGGTGTGCCGGGAGGTTGGACCTACAGGTTGGAAAGGCTTGGGTGGAATGAAATCGGAGGGATGAAGAAAACTGGGCTGGTGTATAGGATTTGTCTTGTGGTCCAAGAGTAGAGTTTGGGAATAGATCTGGCTGGGTAGACATGGTTGAATGTGTCATGGGAGAAGCCTGTGACATGGAGGTTAGGTAGGGAAGGTCCTATAGAAACCCAGAGACTTGTTACTGGCGCAGGGAAGAGTGGCCAGACTAGGCCAGAGGCACTGGAAATGAGGGTTAGATCTGATAGGCCGGGAAGGGTGAGTAGGTGGGGAGGGCCAGGAATATGCACACAGCTAGACCTTGGAGATGGCTATGTGAGTTCTGGATGGGTTGGAAGGTGAGGATTCACGGTGCAGAAGGGACCTGTGGGTGGTGGCAAGTAGGGCGGGTTATGACAGAACCCTAGGTATTGGAAGGGGTCAGGGTGGCCAGAATAGGCCAGGGACTGGATGTGGGGCCAAGACTATACGCTAGAGAAGGATGTGGGAGAGCTCCCTGGGTGGAGAGCCTGGGGGTAGTGCAGAAGGGAACTGTGTGTATAATGCTTTTTAAGAAATAAAAATTATATGCAAAAAAGACAGACAAAAGCTGGTTAAACGACAGACGTTATTTCAAATTACCATATAAAGCTATAACGATGGCAACAGTTTGGAACTGGAAAATATCTGCTTGCAGTTCAGCAGAAGAGAATAAATGGTAAATTAAGAGATCCATAAATTTGAGTATATGAGCAGACAATTCACTCTTACGAATAATGTGAGAACGTTCCTAAAAATAATACCAACTTTTGTGTGGCCCTCAAGAATATGTATACAGTCAATAAACCACTCACAGTTAGGAGAATTATTTCTAACACATATAAAAATACACAGAAGAAGGCGAAGAGATGACTCCGCTAAGGGCGTTCGCTGTTCCTGCAAAGACCTGGAGGTGCTTTTGAAAGCCCTACATCTAATGGCTCCCACATTTCTGTAACCCCGGTTCCAGTGGATATGGCAACCTCTTCTGGCCTCCGTGGATACCTGCATGCATGGCATTCATACATACACATAAAAAGAAAATTAAATCTTTAAATTTTAAAATAAATAAGCTAAAAAAGTTTTAAATAAACAGGACCAATTCCCTTACGTGTTCCTTTTTATTGCATCTTATCTACATATTATCCACAGAGAGACGTGTGGAAAGATACATTCTATGGTGCGCATGTGGAGGTCATAGGACAATGTGCAGGAATTAGTGCTCCTCTGCTACCTCATGAGTCTTAGGGATTGAACTCCAGTTGTCAGGGGTGGCGAAAATACCTTTATTAGTAGTCATCTTACCAGCACAAAGTGTTCTCGTGACTCAGGAAAAAAAAAATGGGAAGGAATATAAAAAGGCAGGAGAGGGGGGGAGAGAGAGACAGAGAGAGAGACAGAGAAAGAGAGGGAGGGAGGGAAGAAGGGAGGGAGGGAGGGAGAGAGAGAGAGAGAGAGAGAGAGAGAGGATGCTAACCACAGATGAGCTTGCGAGCTTGCAGATGGTGTTATTTACATCTGTCTGCCCTGGTCACTAGTATTTTTGAGCAGCCATCAAGCTATAAATGCACATTACAGCACAACCAGGCCAGTTCCATTAGTCACGTGCAGCCACTCAGTGAGGAAGTCTTACAGCCAGTGGTTACCTGCCCATTGGGGCGTGGCCTCTTACACTATTTGTGCCGAAGTAGAGCATGCATCTGCTCTCTTTTTCTGGCTGGGGCATTCGGTTTCTGATCTCGGTTCAAGCAGAGGATTCTGATTTGTGAGGCTACCCCTCAATAAATAACCACCTATTTTTCAATTCTGAGCTAGTGTGGGATTTCTTTTAAGCGTCCTTCTTCAACTCAGAGTTTGATCATTACTGAGAGAGATCAATATAGAAAATTAACACCAGAATCTTACTGTGTATAATCCACTTCTTCTATGTTACTTATTATGCTAAAGATGACCGCATAATAAACTACAGCAGGAAAAAAAATGGAGATTTATCCAGAATGAAGATGGGACTTTTTTTTTTCTTCTTTTTAAATTTTTTTATTGCATTATACATTTTTCTCTGTTCCCTTCTCTTCCTCCACTCTCCCCCTTTACCCTCTCCCATGACCCCCACACTCCCAATTTACTCAGCAGATCATGTCTTTTTCTCCTTCCTATTTAGATCCATGTATGTCTCTCTTAGGGTCCTCTTTGTTGTCTAGGTTCTCTGGGGTTGTGGACTGTAGGCTGGTTTTTCTTCGTTTTGTGCCTAAAAGTCACTTATGAGTGAGTACATATTATATTTGTTTTTCTGGGTCTGGGTTACCTCACTCAGCATGGCCTTTCCTAGATCCATCCATTTACCTGCAAATTTCAAGATGTCATTATTATTTTTTTTTTTTACCACTGAGTAGTACTTCATTGTGTAAATGTATCACATTTTCTTTATCCATTCTTCAAAGGGGCATCTAGGTTGTTTCCAGGTTCTGGCTATTACAAACAATGCTGCTGTGAATATAGTTGAGCACATGTTCTTGTGATATGAATGAGCTTCCTTTGTGTGTATACTCAAAAGTGGTATAGCTGGGTCTTGAGGTAGATTGTTTCCTAATTTTCTAAGAAACCACCATACTGATTTCTAGAGTGGCTGTACAAGTTTGCACTCCCACCAGCAGTGGGGGAGTGTCCCCCTTACCCCACATCCTCTCCAGCATAAGCTGTTAGCAGTGATTAAGATCTCGGCCATTCTTACAGGTATAAGATGTAATCTCAGAGTTGTTTTGATTTGTATTTTTTGATGGCTAAGGATCTTGAGCATTTCTTTAAGTGTTTTTTAACCATTTTAGAGTCATCTGTTGAGAGTTCTATGTTTAGTTCTGTACTCCATATTCTGGAAATATACAATCGGAAATAAATAGGATGAATAGAAACTAAGGTAGCTGCAGGGTCCTCCCTCTCTGCCTTCATTCCCTACATACAGATGATAAATGGGCTGAGAAAGAAATCAGAGAAGGATCACCTTTCACAATAGCCACAAATAACATAAAATATATTGGGGTAACTCTAACCAAACAAGTGAAAGACATGTATGACAAGGACCTTAAGTCTTTGAAGAAAGAAATTGAAAAAGACACCAGAAAATGGAGAGATCTCCCATGCTCTTGGGTAGGTAGAGTAAACATATTAAAAATGGCATTCTCACCAAAAGCAATCTACAGATTCAGTGCAAATCCATCAAAATCCCAGCAAAATTCTTCACAGACCTTGAAAGGACAATACTCAACTTAAGGACAATACTCAACTTCATAAGGAAAAACAAAGATCCATGAAGACGGGACTTTTAAGGGACCAAACTTCTCAGCGTTTTCTCTGACTGATAGCGTTAGACAGCCTTGCTAAAATCTCCTTTCTTGTTTATAAATAAAACATCATAAAAACCAATGAATGTGTTTTCCTACAGAAAAGTGTTCACGTAAAAGAGCATCCATAGCAGGAGGGTCAGCAGAAAGCATCTATTATAGCCACAGGATCATGGTTCTATCGTAGGAATAGCATGAACACCATTAGCCTCCTTTGCAGAATCAAACAGGGCAGGTCCTTGCCGACCACAGCTTTAGAAGTAACCGCCACCTTCCCATTTCAACAGGTGAAAGAATGACTCAGCAACTCTGACCAAGTTCAAAACATTGAGCCAGCGCTGACTTCCAGGTGGAGAAACTCTTTGGCCTTCTACCTCCTTGTTAAGGGAAAACACGGTAATGTTGCTATGGGTAACAAGTGTGATCACGTGACTGTAATAAAAGAGGCCCAGCTCACCTTTCTAGCTCAGAGTTGCCACATCCATCTTGAGACCACCATCAGAATTCAAAAGAACACAGTGACCTACCCAGGCCACAGGCATGGCATCAGGAAGATGAGACAACTAACAGTAACCTTTCACATATCCCATAATGGCTTTTACTCCCTAGACTCCCCAGAAAGTCCAATTTCTTATGGTTTTACTAACATCACATTGGGCTCACTAGCCTAAGTCATAAGACATTTCTGTAGTGTTTTCTGTTTTCTGGGTCTTAGGATGACATTTAACCTGCTCTGTTTCAGCTATTTCCATCTACGAGATGATTATTCTTATCACAGTGTGGAAATTCAGAAACTTAAGGAAACCTAAGGTTCATGAATGGTTGGCCGGGGTTTCTAATCCAAGGCTCTTTTAACGATAATAATAGCCATGGGCCACCTCTCTAGGAATTATTTTAAAGATGATATCAAAGAAAATGGTCTATCCAAGGTCACTCAGCTAGTCAGTATCCAAAGTGGGATTATAATGTATGTTTGATCAGGTCCTAAGCCATGGACTTCCTATGATACCATGGTGCCTTCCACCAATACCTTACTACAAGTTTTACTTAAGTATCCCTTCCCCGATCCCAGGGCCTGTTATTCTCCAGACCCTTTGGTTGGTGGTTCCTCATCCAAGCGTAACTCTTTCCATTTCTTTCCTTTAGACCTGAGGATCCAAAGGATCCAAGGATCTACCTTGTCATCACTACTGGAACACCTGCTGTAGATGGAGAGGTAACAGATGCCTCCTTGATTCCAGAGACCAGAGAGTTATATCCATTTGTGTTTTAGTATGAGAATCTGGCTAACCCATCCCTTTGGTTGCAATGTTGTTTTACTGCCCTGCTCCTAGAGTGATTTGCATGATGTTAAGAGGTCTCTCACCACTCTGTCTTCTCCTGCTTTTATCCATCCATTCACTCTGGCATAGAAGAGACACACAGAGCCTTGTCTCCGTGCCTGATCCATGGCAAATGTGAGGCATCACTTCTTATTAAATCTGTACAAGATAAAAGCAGCCTGCTCATTCCATTTTCTCCCACGGCTATGACAAATGTGTCCTTCCCTTGTCAAAAGCACAAAGGGAGCTGAGTGGTAGCTGAAGTACTAAACCTGGCATAAGTACAAATGAAAACCCACTGAGGCGTTCAATAGATGCTTCAATCAGGTTTTTTGAATAAAGGTCTCTACTCAAGCCAAGGGATTTGACAGAGGAGAAGCAAGCTAAGAAACAGGATATTTAAACACTTCAAATCATTTCCGTAGAAGGCCTTTCTGCATCTCATTGGAGGAGCGAGTCATCTTCCTGTGTGGAGTGTTCTGCACTCAGTGAGTAATGAGACGGGGATTCAGATGTAACTGTAGTCACTGTGTATGTGACGAGGTCCATGGTACGTCAATTGCCCTTTCAAAACACAGAGATGCTGATGCATGGGCCCCATCACTCAAACTCTCCTCCAGGCTGCCAAACAGCTGGAGCTGCTAGGGGCTCCCTAGCTCTCTGGCCAATGCATCTGCGACTGGTGTGGCTTAACCCAAGCCTGTCCAGGAAACCTCCTCCTCCAGGAATGCATCCATCTTTGTACCAGGCTGTGTTTGCTGAGATTGGTGTCTGGGATGAGAAAGGCCAGTGGTGGTAGCAAGGAGCAATTACCTGTCTGAGACTCACTAGGAGAAGGCCTTAGCTTAGACTACAGCATTAGAAAGGGCAAAAATCACAAGTCAACATAAAGTCATTTGTGTCAGAAGCAAGACTGATCAACTTCAGTAGTCCAGGAAGTACACACAGAAAGTGTGGTGGGGAACGCATATTGTTTCTGCTTGTTACCTACACTGAGCAAGAGGCTTCTTCAGAAGAGTTCACAGCTCGGTGGTGGTGGCGCACAGCTTTAATCCCAGCACGCAGGAGGCAGAGGCAGGTGGGTCTCTGTGAGTTTGAGGCCAGCCTGGTGTACAGAGCAAGTTCCATGCAAGACTACACTGAGAAACCTGTCTTGAAAAAAACAAAACAAAACAAAAACCAAGTTAACAATAAAGAAGGACCCCATGGCCTAGGCCTTCAAATGGTCCTGCCCTGTAGGGACAGTCTGTAGGGAACTATAAGAGATAGAACCTTTCCCACCTTGCACATCAGAAGCTGAGTTTCAGCAAAGGTAAGTGTCTACAAATTGCTCAGTGCTTGGAAGCACAGACGAATTTGAACTCACTTATTAAATTCCAAAGCCCAAAGATTCCATGGATTCTTAAAAATTCATCTTGTTCTGATAAATTTTGTCAAAAGTTACCTGTGTTCAATAATGAATAAAAGAAACGAAAGGAGAGAAAGAAGTCTTAGATTTGTTATTTTTCTGGCCACAAGACCCCAAGTAAGCTGCATCAACCTCCTCACCTGTAAGTGCTCAGCTCTAGCATCATTGATGAGCTCAATGATGGAGGCTCTTCTGTACCCTCTTCTAGCAATGCTAAAAGTACAATGTTCAGATGTCATCCGCTATTTCCATCACCCTGAACCGTCTGTACTGACTGATGCTTCAATGGCAAGCATTGGAGCAAAGAGATAAATAAGTCAGTCCCCCACATCAGAGTAGTTGTATTCTGATGGGGGAGAAAAAAATCTACAAAACATGTCACCTGGTAGGGTGACCCCCAGTCCCTGCCTTCCTGGAGCAGGGACACTTGCAGAGGTCTAGACACTAAAGCTGCTGTTCACTAAGCACAAGGCAGCACCTGCTTCAGAACCAGGATGAACTGAGGAAAAGAAACTTCAACCCTTATGTTTCATGAGGAAGCTACAGGAACTTTCTGGAACTGCATTCTAGAACAGTGTGTGTGTGTGTGTGTGTGTGTGTGTGTGTGTGTGTGTTGCATAATTGTTGTGTAATTTATCACAGAACTGAGATCTTGAGAACTTAGAGGTCATCCTAATTCCAGTCGCTCATTCTATGAGTGAAAACTAAGGGCTCAGAGAGATGAGGAGGAAGGCAAAATTTTCTTGACTATGTGTCTTGTCAGCTGTTAACTGTTACATGATACCCCACTCTTCCCCCCTCTGTGTAACAGGCCTGGAATTGTTTGTAGACCAGGCTGGCCTTGAACTCACAGAGCTCTGCCTGCCTCTGCCTCCTGAGCACTGGGATTAATGGCATGTGCCACTATGTCCGGGTATTCTAGTTTTGTTTCATCACATCCACTGATACTCTAAAATCTCATGCAGCTAGATATCAGTATGCAGGAACACCGAGGCACTAAAAATGAAAGAAACCTCACTGTTGGACTTGCAGAATTTCCCAGAGTGAGGGCTCAATTTGTCTAGCTGGCATGATGATATCTCAGCCATGCTTAAAATATGCTGTACACTGCTCTTTTATAAAATGTAGTTGCTACGGTCTGAAAATTCCCTCCAAAATCCCTAGGACAAACCCTTGGTCTCTAATACAATAGTGTTTGGAGATGGTGCCTAATAATAGGAAGAGTTTGGGATGTAGTGTCATTGTCTCTGGGAATGGATTAATGTCCTTATCTTGGGAGTGGGTTCATTATTTTAGGTTTAATTCATTGTATGACAAGTTTGCCCCCATCTTATTTCCTACCAACCTCTCTTTGGCTTTCCGCCATGAGACAATGTAAAAGAGAAATCCGTGCCAGACACCACCTCCTCCATCTTGGACTTCCCAGCCTTCAGGGTGGTGAACTATTTACAATAGTTGCCTACTGTAAACTGCCTCATCAGTGGTACCCTGCTGTACCAGTACATAAGGACCGAGGCAGTGGTTGATGAAGATCCTGACCTAGTGTTTAGAAGGCTCAGATTCAGATCTGCTTGGCCAGTCACTTTGAGTCACTTTCCTTCAACTCCTAAATGAGACAGTCGAATCCAACATAAGCTCCATGAAGGCAAGAGCTTGATTCACCGCCATCTGCCCAGGGCCTAGAGCCAGGTGTACGCACAGGAAGAACTCAACATACTTGTTTAACATGACAAATGGCTTCAAACTGGCTAAAGTAAACAGAAGAGTTTGTTAAATTATTTCCAAAAAGTCTCACGTTTTCTCTTCACTTCCATTAACAGGATGAGTAAACCCCCAGCGCATCTAGCTCTTAGCAACCGGCGCTCCTAAGCTGTTGGGGTTGGGTGACCTGGCAGCTGCATGTCATTCTGTGTGCTCTAATATTATTGTGTCGGTATCACTCCCTCTCTGCTATCGCTTGTCCCTTGTTACTGAAAACACACCTCGATCCCTCCTACATACCCAGCTTGCTTATGCAAGGCAACCAGGAGACTGCACAGCCTCCAGCAGGGCTACAAGTTTGCAGGAAGCAGGGCTAGGGGGTAGTCCCCACAAATGGCAAATCCGAGACTTGTAGCCATTTTCTAGAATCTTCTATGGGTCATTTCATTGTGCAATGGATTAAGAAAAGGAGTCTTGTTTTTTTTTTTTTTTTTTTTTAAGAAATGAGAGACTAATGCTGCCATTGGCTAATCAACCACTGTCAAGCAGGTTTGCATGGTCCTCTCCTGCTTCATCTTCCCCCACAACTCTCTGGGCATCTACTCCTTTTACAGGTGAAAAAAGTGAGTCTCAGAGTGATGATGAACTTCCTACGGTGATACGACTAGCAAGTCTGAATCTGGGCTTCCCTTTTGAAATGTCTCAAAGACCTACTAAGACCAACACAGTGAGTCGAAAACAAAATGGTGATTACAGGCCGTCCAGTTCTTTCTCCACTCTATGTCTACTCCTACAACTGAAATGACCTCCTTTTCTCTTGCTGTAGCACAGAACGCTGATGATGTGTTTTGCAATTGCTAGGCAAGACAGAGGTCAATTGCAATGGACCTTTCAGCTTACTCAGCCTAGCCTTCATGTTAGAAACAACAAGCTGAAGCCCAGATAGCTCCAGAAGGCCACCCGCTTACTCACCAAGAGCAAGATTCAGCCTGGTCTAGTATGACGTCTTATTCTTTTTTTAAGGAAGGAAGGAAGGAAGGAAATGACAGGCAGTAACACCTGCTTTTATCTCTGTGGCCATGAAGGTTAAATGAGATAGTGCTCATTCTGGCACATGACAGGCTCTGCACATAGCAGATGCTGCTTCCTGACCCCTATCCCTACCCCTACCGCATGAACTTCAGCCTTTGTCTTTCAGTAGACTGAGTAATGACCCTTGCTTTATATAACTATTAAGAAAATCTAGCAAGTTCTTAGATGTGGCAGGGCGCTGTGCTCTTTACCACAAACACGACCTTTAATTTCGTGAGGTAGCTTTCCAGAGGTTTCCAGGTGAATTTTCCAGGTGAACAATGTTTGGATGTGGTTAAGCACTTCTTCTGCCCCCGACCTCTCATCATTACAGAGATTTGAGACAGGAGAAAGAAGAAACATAATGAGGGCTGGAGAGATGGCTCAGTGGTTAAGAGCATTGCCTGCTATTTCAAAGGTCCTGAGTTCAATTCCCAGCAACCACACAGTGGCTCACAACCATCTGTAATGACATCTGGTGCCCTCTTCTGGTATATACAGACAGAATATTGTATACATAATAAGTAGTATACATAATAAATAAGTATTTCAAAAAGAAGAAACATAATGAACAAGCATAGGGGGAAACGCACATCTGTGTGGTTTTTTTTGTTTGTTTATTTTTTGTTTTTAACCTCTTTTATTCCAGGTAAACTTTGGACCCTGCTGAAGGCTCAGGCCTCTCTGTATTCTAAGGACAGATATTTATTGGAAGGATATAGAGGGACTCACCCTAGATAGAGCAGGAGTGATCAGAAGTCAGATGCTTCCAGGTGAAGGGCTCATGATCTGGGAGAGAGGAGAGCATGCCCCAGTTTCAGGAGCCCAGAGGCCTGGGATGTTTGCACACTATAGCACATACTTGGATCACATATTAAATTAAAGGAATCAGGGAGGAACTGTGTTGGAGTGACCTGAGTCTCACACCATCGGGAGTGTTAACACTTTCCAGCGACACATTTTCCAGAATAGAAATCAACCTTGCCCTTCATTCCTTCTTGGAGACTCCAAGTTTCAACATACTTTTAAAAGATTTTACCGTCGCATCAGGAGAAGGGAGTGGGAGGTGAGGAAGTAGAAACAGGTTGCGCAGACACATCTGTGAGGAGCTTGCGTGTGAACAGAGAGAAAGTGGTGGGGGATATGACCAAATAAGAGATGGAAATGCAGGAGTTTTTCTCTTTCTTTTCAAAACAGAGACATGATGTTTGTTCTAAGGCAGAAGAGACCAGAGTATTTACATGTTTTAGGGGGGTTAGCTGTGAAAAGGGAAAAATCAAAATGATTTGAGCTGAATCAATAGCCTCAGATCTAGAGCTCAGGGGAGGGAGCGATGGCCTCTCCAAGAGGAGAGGCCTCTATTCTGTCATGTCCAGAGGGGCGAGAATAAATAAGGAAAAAAAAAGTGAGAGCCATCTGCCCAAATATGTCCATATTCAGTGGGCCTCCACCTATGCTCTGCGTATTTGTAGCTGCCCCAGGTGCCCTACTTCTCTGGGTTTGAATTCGCAAACCAGTCCTGCAAAACAAGCATTCTAACTAGCACTTTATGGACGTGTCAACAAAATCCAGCGTTCATTTGAAATTGCTCTGGCTACACTACTAGCCTTATTAATAAAACAGTGCCGACACTCCTAGAGTAACCAGGAGCCAGACTGTATCCTAAGAGATTTATATCCCTTATCCTCCTTAGCCCTAATAAACAGGTACTAGTACTACCCTGAGTGCGCTGTTCAAGAATCAAAAAACTTTGCAAGGCTGGATCACTGCTGAAGGTCCAATGACTTCCAAACAGAGCCAGCCCTTGGTTCAAGAACTTTAACTCCAAGAGACAAGCCTCCTCTTATAGGAAACAAAGTGACAAAGGTTAAAAGCAAACTCTCATTGTATCAAGGGGTGAGTCAGGATGAAGGTACATCAGCCTTCGGAGTTGACTTTTCTGTACTGAAACCCAGGTATGATGTGTGAGGCGAGTAAAAGAAGGCCAGGTATGCTCTTAACAGAGTGTAAGAGGCTTTTTCCAACTAACTCCCTATAGCTACAAGGCCTCCATAGTGGGAGTTTGCAATAAGAATCCCAGTTAAGAATAGCTTGACTTAACTAATCATTAATTATCCATTCAGGGCCCTAGGTGTTTCACCTAAGTTTCCATTCCATTAAGTAAATCAGCTACTGATAGCCGTGTCATTCTTCTTGGCACCGGGTCAGCACAAGGCATAGAGAAGTAAAAGCTTATAGCCTGATGCTTCCATGAGAATGCACATACTCAGACAAGTGTTGTGATGCGGGGCCACTTTATGTAGTGGGCGTGTTCAAACAGTGCTGGAAACAGAAAAGAGCACCAGAGACTGTCCAGGGAAGGACTTGGGGGTCAGGTTCTACAGAGGACTCAATGAGAAGGAGGAGAAAAAAAAGGAGGAGGAAGGAGGAGGAGGAAGGAGGAGGAGGAAGGAGGAGGAGGAGGAGGAGGAGGAGGAGGAGGAGGAGGAGGAGGAGAAGAAGACTGCTCGTCTGATGAACAAGAGAAGCAAGGAGGGCATACAATTCAGGCAGAGTAGCCAACAGTGTACAAAGTGAGGGAGCAAAGAAATGGATCCAGTCTGGAGGACTTCTTGAAAGCTCAGTCTGGCATCAGTAGAGGTCCCAGCTTTAAAGAGTGGAAGATGGTTAGGTTATATCTAGTTCCACTTTACTCGTTCTGCTAGCTCCACTCTACACAATAGGGGCTCACTGGGTGCCTACCCAAGGATATGTGGGTGAAGAATAGGCAATCAGCACACAGTAGAATGCTCCTCAGCTTCAGAAAGGACAGACTCCCGCCATTTTCAAGAGCAGGGCTAACCCTGGGAAGCAGGCATCACATCAAGTGAAACAGGCCGGTCACAGAGAGACACATGCCACGTGACTCAACACATGGAATCTGAAAAAAAAGAAGGAAATAAAATAGTGGCTACGAGAGGTAGGGAGAAGAGGAGGCAGAGACAGGTAAGGAGATTAAACCAGTGCATAGTGAGTCACAGTGATATACAAGGAACGGCAGAGTGATCAGAGTAGATTAAAGTATGCAATATAAAACATATAGAAGAAATGTGTACCTGTTGCCCCGCTACTCAAGGGCCGAGATGGGAATATTTCTTAAGCCTAGACATTTGGAGTGAACCAGGAAAACTTCATGAGACAGAAAGTCAATCAATCAACTAATCAATAAGCAAACTAAAAGTTGAAAGCTTGGAAGAGCTAAGGTGCTACTACCCCCTGCAGAGCTAGGATTTAGAAGCAGAGCTAGGATTTGAATCCAAGTTGGCCTGACGCCAAGGTCCATACTCTTCCCTGTCCCATAATGACTGCTTTTTTTGGTACTGCTTCTAAAACTATCAAGCCCTATTATGTAACAACACAAGATGAAACATCCCCCCCCACCACCACCACCACCATGGTGACAAGGGGAATATCATTCCAGAAACTAAGATTTGTTCCTTTTACAAATGAGGTTTGGATGCATCTTCCCCCCTGCTCATTATAAAGATTCACTTGCTACCCAAATAAATAATGAAATTATAGCTGTCTGCATCCAGCCATAGGAAGACACATAATTGTATTTCTTCCATGATGGAAGAACCAGCTGTGGCACTAATAAAAATGACAGCTTTTCAATTATTTCAACAGAGTAAACAAACCTCCCTTGTAGTTAACAGGAAATTGGTTTCCTATAGAGTTGGCAGATCTAAGGGACCTCGGTGGGGGTAGGGGAGATGGACACATGCGAATGAGAACAGAGATGCTGTTCCCCCTCTGGTAATATTCTGCTTCTGAGGATGTGCGCTGAAGGTGCTTTGGATATGAAAGATATTTTTGAATCATTTCAGGGTATTATCAAATCTGCATCAGCCTTTCCCTTCTCCAGTATTCACCCTTCTGGAGATGGTAGAGAAGGCCCCATTGCTACAGCAGTCTTTAAAACCATCGGTCAGGACACCAAGGCTTTCCCCTTTAGTCATTTATCTCACAACTATTTTTAAAGACGTACAAGTGGTTTTTTTTTTTTCACAAAGCAAACACTTTACCATGTGTTGACTGCACTCTAGACTCAAGGTTGGGCTTTGGGGATAAATTTTAAATCTACAGTTCTTGCCCCAAGGTAAATAGCTGAATAGGAACATAGACACATATATCACTTTTGGTGAGTCTTCCAATAAGATCCAAGTCCTAGTGGGAAAAGCAGTAGTAGAGTTTTGTACACTCTTGAAAAATAGATAAAAACCTTTTGCCTCCAGCCTTTAGCTAGGTTTACAATCCGAAGCCAGCAAAAAATTATTCAGAACTGAAGATGATGTAGCTTTCTAATGTTAACCGTGAGAAATGTGATTCTACTTACAGAACCTTAGTGGACATGAGCCCTAACAAGAAGCAGATGAGACGCCTAAATTGAATAAGTCAAAGACTATTTCTTTACAAAGCAGAGGGACTACAAGGGTGTTGGTGGAGGGGGCTCACCAGAAGTATGGGGTTGGTAACCCGGGGCTAACAGCATTCAGGGGTGTTACCACTTCTAGGTTCAGAAGAATAAGGAGAGGTTTGGTTAAGAGAATTGGAGAGGGGAGGGGGCAGTTGTGTGATGGATCAGCTTGAAAGGAATAGTGATAGGTTTGGCCTATCAGTTTGACCAGGGTAACCATATAAAGAAGGTATGAAGGAAGTGTCTTTTCTTGGTCAATGTTGCCACAGTCGTGGCAGCTCTTATAAAGGAAAGCATTTAACTGGAGGCTTACGTACCATCTAGAGGTGTAATCCCTTGTCATCACAGCAGGAAGAACGGTGGCATGCGGGCAGAGGTGGTAATGGAGAGCAGCTGAGAGTTCTACATCTAGGTTTGCAGGCAGCAAGAAGAGAGAGTGACACTGGGTCATTTGAACTTTTGGAACCTCAGAGTCAACCCCCCAATGACACATTTCTTCCAACAAGGCCATACCACCAAATCCCTGTCAAGACACACGACTCCCCAATGATTACACATTCATGAATCTACAAGGGCCATTCCTATTCAAACCAGCACACAACTGTCTTCTCTCCCTAGTCTACCAATGTTTGTTTTCCCTTCATGCAGAAGGTGACTTCTGCTCGGAATTTGACTGTGAACAGGAGTCTGTTAGATGATTAAGAAAATGAGAAATGATCCAAGAAGGAAACTAGGATGAACAAGAAGTGGAGTAATGTTGTAGTACAGAGCGGCGGGCTGTGTCCCGCCACCCAGCTAGCTTTACCCAAAATAATTACACGGAAACTGTATTCTTTTAAACACTGCCTGACCCATTAGTTTCAGTTTCTTATTGGCTAGCTTTTACATATTGATCTAACCCATTTCTATTAATCTGTGTAGCCCACGAGCTGGCTTACCAGGAATGATCTTAACCTGCATCTGTCTGGAGTGGGAGAACCATGGCGACTCCCTGACTCAGCTTCTTTCTCCCAGCATTCCATTCTGTTTACTCCGCCTACCTAAGGGTTGGCCTATCAAATGGGTCTAGGCAGTTTCTTTATTAATAAGAAATCACTCCCACATCATTTCCCCTTTTTCTGTTTAAACAAAAAAGAAAGGCTTTAACTTTAACATAGTAAAATTACATATAGCAAAACAGTTATCAAGCAAGAATTACAGTTACAATATTTATATCTATTTTATCTTTTATCATAACTAAGGAAAACTATAACTACCTATTCATTCTTCAACTCCATCAAAGACTCCAGAAGGATATAATACTACCTAAGTAAACAAGAAATAAGAAAACTCTAAAAATGACAGAGACATCTCGCTGCCTGGACAGTCACCCAAAGTTCTTTTGTACGGTTGGGGCATCCATCTTCAGCCTTCAGGCCCATAGTATCCAGCAGACATTTTCATGAAGCAGGAAATTTCAAAGACAGTTCAGTCACTATCTGCTGTGTTCTGCAGAATGTCTCGCAGACTCTTTCATGAGTCATGAACCCCAAAAGACCGTCTCACCTTTAGGCAAGTTCAGCAGTCCTCTCTCTGTGGGTTCTCTGTGTCCATTTTATGCAACAGTCCAGGCAAGAGCAGTTTCTTGCCCAAATGGCTATCCAACTCCATAAGGATCCTCTTCGATGCCCATCTTCCTCTCGAAGTAGATTGGTGCCACCAGGAGCAGATATGTCTCATTGTCATGAAAAGTCCCAAGTTATTAAAACATTAAATGACATATTCTGTAGTCTTTGAAAGATATGAAGAATGTCTATCTAACTGAAATGTATCTCTATATATCTAGAAAATCTAACTTACATGACTACAAGCTTGACTATTACTGATGATTATCCATTAACCTATATTTCTTAATTATACATTACATTTTTTAATGAACTACACAATCACAATACCTTAATCAATATCAGAAGTACATATACATATAACAAAATTGACCTTTAAATCCATACCAATGCAAATTATTCATACCTATATCATTTCCCCCTTTAAATGTAAAAGAACATTTATAAACAATATTTTGGGAACATGGGCGCAGTTTTTTCTCTCCAAACTGCTTCCTGCTGAATGGGGGCGCTGTTAATCAGATCGTTTAGGGTGTAACCTGTGTGTCAGGTTCATCTCAGTTGGCAGTTGAGTGAAGTAATTTTGTGAAGATGTTCACAGCAACTTTTCAGGAGGTCGTGGTCTATCATACCAAATTGGGATAGAAGAAATCCACAGGGTCTGGTCCTCTGTGAAAACAAAAGAAGACCCTTTCCAAAGTATCATATCCTTAGACCCAAATTTTGAAATCGTAATACCTTTATATCCATTATGGTTTAGCTTGGCAGCCCATGTAATGAAATGTCTGTCTGTACTTAGCTCCTTTACAGTCAAAAATTTTAAAGAAAACACAATGTACATAATCCAGACTCTCTGTGAATTTTTCATTTTTACGTGGCTTATTTTTTTTTATTTCTTTTAATCTCTTAACTATCTGTACTCTGTCTCTTTAAAGACTTTACCCTTTTTTTAAGACATTTGCTTTATTCTCTATATTCTTATTCTTCTCTCTCTCAAGCCTATGTACATTCATCCAACTCTGTGATCCACTGAGGTCTGTTATGTCTGAATCTGTTTTATTGTGAATCTGTAATATTTTTACTATCCAGGAGCATTTCTTAAAATGTTAAGCACTTCTTAAAAACTTAAGTTGCACCATGTACAGGTAATACGGTACCACCTGTGTCCTGCCCAGTCTAAACCTTAACTGTGCTGTTATTATGGTAATTACGGTAGTTCCTGCCAACCAGCACAGTTCAGCAAGGAGCAGCCGCTCCTGCCTCAGATCCATTTGGTGCCCCTGAGCTGTGCACAGTTCCAGGCACACAGCAAGTCCTCATTGGAGCTGCACTCAGTAGTTTAATTTTGAGACTGAGCATGCAGCACAGAAACTCTTTTTATCCAAGTTACAACCAAATCTGACACGCAGAGCACTGCGCAGTCTGAAAACACGTCTCTTCCACCATGCTCTTCCGCCTGCCTAAGCCTGATTCTGCCATCTGCCCAGGTGCAGGCGGGGAGCGCTGAGAGCACTCTCCTTCCGATCCCAAGCGGGAACACAAACATCCAGTCCCATAAAATCCATTGAAATGCTTTAAAGCCAGAGTTTGCACTGGCGGCACAGTCCCAAGAAGCCGCACTTTAAAATGACGCAGCTTTTTTTTCTGCTGCTGTTGCCGAATCAGGAAATCTCTCTACAGCACGCCACCAACAAACAGCAAAAATCTGTGTTAAAGTCTCTCTCCCTTATTTTTAAGCCTTCTCAGGTTTTTAAGTGGATTTAGCCCCACGTTGGGCGCCAAAATGAAGGCGTAAGTCACAAACAATGCCACACCAATTCGGGGTTATGATTATTAGGGTGGTATTTATTTAAAGGGGAAAAAACTTACAGATCACTGTCCCAGGCAACAGCCCTCTTCGCAACCAGGAAAGGAGTCTAGTCGCAGGCGGAGCAGGAAGTGAAGAGAGAGAGAAGAGGGAAGTGGCCGCTTTTTTAAAGGGAGAGAAACCACGCCCCAGTGGGCTGGTACCTCAGCGGTGATAGGCTGGAGGAGTGGGAGGACCTCCCGCAACACCTCCCCCTTTTGTTTAAATAAGAGAGTTCTAAACCTACTATGGCATATAAGATGAATTGGAGACCATTGAATATAGAAGAGAAAAGTCAAAGCAATAAAAGATGGACAAAAGTGGGAAACAGGACACAGACCACAGTCATGGAAATGAGGATAAGGGGTGGTTTAGGATTAAATGGCTCATCAGATGGAAGAGTGTTGTGGAATATTCCTTTATGCTGTATAAAGCCATGTTACTCTGATTGGTTTACTAAAAGCAGAATGACCAATAGTCCACAGGATTTCCAGGCAGAGAGGACAGTAGGAAGAAGAAGGCAGAGGCGACAACAGGAGATGCTTAGTAAGCAGGATGGGTACCACAGAGATGAGGTAATAAAGCCACAAGGCAGAAAGTAAATTATCGAAATTTAAGTTATAAGAGCTAGTTAGAAATAAGCCTAAGCTATTGGCCAAGCTTTCATAATTAATAATAAGCTCCATGTCATTATTGGGGAACTGATGGTCCTGACAAAAAAGTTGGACTACAGAAGAGATCTGAGAAGCAGGCAGCATTCAGGCCGGCTTTCAGGGTTCTGGCTAGGGATAGCAGTGCATAACCCTACTTACCAGAACTATAAGAGAAAGAACAAGAATAAAGTTAGGGAGGAGACAAGAAGGGGTGGCCTAAGGCATACTGAGTTCTTTATGCCTCCAGACCCAAGTAGAATTATTCTGACTTGACTCTCAAGTTCAGGAGTAGAAGACAGAGCTGGGCTAAAGTAGTCACAAGACATGGGACAGCAAGGCCTGGGTGTTTCACCAAAGGAGAAAGATGGAGTGTGGATAGATAGGAGAGAGGACTTATGCTAGGTGTGATCCTCATGCTCTCTCCTCTGGGATGAGGACACGAGTTCTTCCTCCATGCTGGTGCGAACCCTGGGAGAAGAGAACGGTGTCAAAGCACCTTGCAAACAGAGACTAACAAATCCTTTTAGCTATAGAGAAAAGGTATAAACACTAAGAAAGGTGGCTTTCTACTGTGTTCAGAATGAACAGCAGCTACTTTCTGACTAATGGGCAGTACAATATTGTCTCCGCATTTCCTTTCCTTTCAGATTTGTCTCCCTCTCTCCTGGAGCTGCAGACTGTCAGGGGACAGGAGCGGATTCTACAGAGGAGCATAGTTTACCCTCCCCTAGTCCTCAGCACGTAACAGATCTCCACTAAATGGGATAATAGGGCTCCAAACTGGGTACACAGTCCAGTGCATCTCTGTAGCTGACAAACACGTTGCGTCCTGTCCAAAGGCGACTAATGCCCTTTTCCTGTTTGAGAAGCTGTTAGAGGATTGATGGAGTCAAATCCCTTGGAGACGCTTGAGTAAGAACTGTGCTGTATTGTTGCTCTGTTTTAATTAATTTGAAAATCATCAGATACTGTTCAAATGGCAACTGACTCATCACAAGTGGGTGTTTAGAAGTGATAAATGAAAAGTCTGAGCATTTTCTCATTAATTAATTTAGTTATGAAAATAACCACTGGCCCACATTCCCAGTGAAATAAAAACAGACCAAAGAGTAGCCAAGTGCTTGGGCCTGAGATGGAACAGCTTACATCCTGCCCTGGACAGAGAATATAACTTTTGGCAGCCATGTAACAACTTCTTTAATAATATGTATGTGTGTCTTTATGAATACAGATATGCATATATGTGTATGTATGTGTGCATACATATATATATGATTTTTCCCTAAGATTTCTGAATCTATGCTCTTTTATAATAAAAAGTTAATATTAAAACATTAAACACACATGTATCATATAAAATAAGTATATCATTTATAATAGTTATTATAATAATAGATATTAAAATAGTCTCTGCTTTTCACTTGGGGCTGGAGAGATGGCTCAATGGATAAGAGTATTAGCTGCTTTTCCAGAGGTCCTGAGTTCAATTCCCAGCAACCATGTAGGGGTTCACAACTATTCATGATGAGATTTGGTGTTGTCTTCTGGCCGGTAGGCATACATGCAGGCAGAACACTGCATACATAATAAATAAATAAATTTTTTTTTAAAGACTCTACCGGGGAGGTGGCAGTACACACCTTTAATCCCAGTATTCTGGAGGCAGAGACAAGCAGATCTCTGTGAGTTCGAGGCCAGCCTGATCTACAAGAGCTAGTTCCAGGACAGGCTCCAAAGCTACAGAAAAACTCTGTCTCAAAAACAAAACAAGACAAAAAATAAGCCTCTGCTTTTTGCTATTTATTAATATTTCATAGTGTTATTTTTTCTTTATCTTATATCTAATATTTCAGGAGTCTTTAGATGCAAGAAACAGAAATTCCGTCTAGCTAGTATAGAACAGAATTTGCTGGAGGAAGCATGGAGAGTCCACAAATTTCAAAGAAAAGCCAGGAATAAAGCTTAGCAAAGTAAGAAGCAGCAGCCAAGGACTAGAGAGAGGCCTCAGTGGATAAGAGCATTGGCTTCTCTTGCCAAGGACCTGGCTTCTGTGTCAGCATCTACATGATGGCTCACAATCATATGTAATTCCAGTTCTCGGGGATTCCTCTCCTGCCACCCACGCCCCAAATAACCACCCAGAGACTTAATATCAATTATAAATGCTCAGCTGATAGCTTAAGCTTGTTTTTAGCTGGTTCTTATAACTTCAATTAACCCAATTCTATTAACCTATGTGCTGACCCGAGGCTCGTTCATCTTATGTATGTACTCCCCATCCTGCTCTGGCTACATCTCATGTAGTCCTTTCGACTCCCAGCATTCTCTCTGCTCCCCCACACCCGCCTAGCCATTGGCCAATCAGCTTTTTATTAACAATGAGAGCAACAGGTCTTCACAATAAGTGTGTACAGAAGAATTATTCCACAGCAATGAGCAGGCACCAGGCACACACATGGTGCACACACACACATATGTAAGCAAAATACTCATACACATAAAATAAAATACAAAGGAATCTAAAAATAATCACTCCAGGATGCCACAGGAATTATGGGTGCAATTCTCCAGGTACCCAGTGAGCACCATCTGCCCTTCACAGAAAGATCTGAGCAGCCCAGCAAAGGTCAAGTGTCTGACCAGGGCACCTTGCTGACTATCTGGCCAGAATGTATTTAAAGGAGCTTAGTCATTCAGCAAGCAGATGCTAACCTTAGTCCAAAGGAAATGAAATGTATGCCAAACATCATGAACAACAGTTTCGACCATACCAGAGCATCTTAGTTATTTTATGTAGCTGTGACCAAACACCATGTCCAAAGCAACTTATATAAGAAGTGTTTATATGGGCTTATGGTTTCAGAGATTTAGAGTCAGAGTCCACGGTGGCCAACCAAAGGCATGGAAGCAGAACGAGCTGAGAGCTCATATATTGAGCCACAAGTAGGAACAGAGAGAGAGAGAGAGAGAGAGAGAGAGAGAGAGAGAGAGAGAACACTAGAAATGACACTAGTTGTTTAAACTTTAAAGACTTCCCCAGTGACACACACAACAATCCATGCCTCCTCGTCCTTCCTAAGCAGTTCCACCAACCAAATGGGGACCAGGCATTCAAATATACCAGCCTATGGGGCCATTCTCATTCAAACTACCTCATTCTACCCCATACCCCTTAGTGACTCATGGCCATAACAAAATGAAAAATGCATTTAATCCAACTCCAAAAGTCCCCATAGTCTCTTTCAGTTTCAACATCATTTTAAATTCCAAACTCAAAGTCTCTTCTGAGATCCAAGGCAATCTCTTAATTGTAACTCTCTGTAAAATCATAAAGCAAATTAATACTCCCAGCATCCAACAGCACAGAATGACCATTGTCATTCTAAAATGGAGGAATGGGGCAGAGTGAGGACCAAAGCAAAATCAACCCCCCGCCCCCAGGACCAAGTCTAAATTCTTTAGCTTCATGTCTGGTGTCAAAGGGCTTAATGGCTCTTCCATTTCCATTGTACTCTCTGAAACACACTTCTCTTTATGGGGCTGGTTCCACTCCCTTTACATAGTTTGCTCAGCAGATGGCTTGTCTCTCTGTCTCTCTGGCATGCCCGGCATCTTGGGGTCTCCAACACAACCCAGGCTTCACTTTCACAGTTTTACAAAATCACTTCTTGGGGACTCCATACAAGGACTCTCCTGCCCCATGCCCGGTCTCAGGAGCTCTCCGGAACTGCAGAGGAAGATTCCACAACCCCTTTACTCATGTCAATCTTTGTGATTCTAAAGCTCGAACGACATGGATGACACCACCAAGTCTGACCTCCAAGTGGGGCAAACCCTGGCGGTCAAGAATCACATCGGCAGCCTTGATTTGTTGTAGCCTTTTAGGAGCAGAAAATTCCTTAGGTCTTTTGCTTTCACAAGTTGGACACTTAGGTGGTTGGGGTCTTGCCTTGAAGGCCCCCCTTCTTTATTTCATTTTAGATCAGGCTTCTGCTTAATTTCTTTATCTTTTTCAGCACAAACCCTGGCTCCGGTATTATATTTCTTTGTGATTTTTTTTTTTTTGCTTTAAACTGCTCATTTTGTATTTCTTTCTAACCCACTTCTTCATTTTCACTGTAGACCTTAGACTGTAGACATAAGAGAGATTGCAAACAACAACATCAATGTTGAGATGCCCCCGAATCTCCAACAACAACAACAACAAAAAAAATGATTTGTTACTATTCAATTTAGTTTTAGGCAAATTCTTAAGACAAGGAAAGAAAGCAGAGACATTCTTTGCTAAATGTTACAGGAGCGGTCTTTATCCCAGTTGCCAATATTGGTCCCCGCTGAAACCTCCACAATATACATAGCTCTCAATATTACTGCCTTCCAAGATCCTACTTGAATGGTCCATTAATTTCTGCTTACAGCACTCAAATGCTCTCCTTGCACATTCCTCCAAAGAGCTGCATGATAGGGCCTGTTGTGGCAAGAGGCCACTCCCTGGTACCAAGTTCTATCTTCGGTATCTTTTTATTGTCTTTATAAGACACTATGACCAGGCAACTAACAAAAGAAAGCATTTAATTGAGCTCACAGTTTAAGAGGGCTAAAGCCCCTGATGTCAGAACAAAGACATGGCAGCAGAAATGGCTGAGAGCTCACACCTTGATTCAAAAGGAAGAGTCAGAAAGAGCCAGCCCTGAGAGTGGTGCTAGTCTGTTTTGTCCTCACAACCTGTCCCCAGTGTCACGCCTCTCCTAACAACCCATACCTCCTGATCCTTTCCAAACAGCTCCACCAACTGGGGGTCATCTATTTGAATATATGATCACACCTAAACCATCACTCATAGAATAATTTATACTCATAATTTTCAAAGCATGACTTATATACAAGCATATATCTTTTGAGAAATACACTTAATTAGTCTCTAGTTCCATAGCTGAACTTCTCTGAATATTGATTACATTCTTTTCTGTCTAGATCAAAAAAAAAAAAAAAAGGTCAGGATCATGGAAGCTAAATTGACTAAGAAATCAGGGTGGGACTAGCTTGGAGGTAGGAGACTTGGTAAACTGATTCCTGTGACTATGCTTCTAAAGGGCGTGTGTCCGTGTTTAGAAGAAAAAGTGACATGCTTTATCTCTGGTGACTATGGTTAGGACTGGTAAGGAGAAGTTTAAAGGAAGCAGATGTCATTTACAAACAGAACGTTCTAGCAGTCAGAACTACTCCACTCTGCAAAGATGCAAAGGCCATCAAGGGAGCTGCAGCCTAGGATGTTGTGGTGGGTTGAAAGAAAATTGCCTCAAAGTGAGTGGCACTATTAGGAGGTGTGGCCTTGTTGGAAGAAGTGTTTCATTGTGGGAGGCAGGATTTGAGGTTTTCTATGCTCAAGCTATGCCCATTGTCATGGTTTACTTCCTGTTGCTTGCAGATCAAGATGTAGAACTCTTGCTCAAAATGTAGTTCCTTCTCCAGCACTATGTCCACCTTCATGCTGCCATGACCCACCAGGATGATAATGGACTAATCCTCTGAAAGTGTAAGCCACCTCGATTGTTTAATTTCCTTTCTGAGAGCTGCCATGGTCACGGTCTCTTTACAGCAATAGGAACTCTAACTAAGAAAGGTGCTAAGGTGATCTGAACAAGAATGATCCCCAGAATATTTGTTTAAAGACTGAAACTAATGTTTAAATTCAAAGAGTCTAACCCAGAGGCTGATTGCTTCCCAATGTCAGAGCAGTTTTTACTCCATAGACTAATATAAGGACTTAATATAAGGACTGGTACAGGGCAGGGACTCATAGATCCCAAATCCCTTCTGCCCACCAACCTTGTGACTTTAACCTAAACATACCAGTGAGCCAAGGGTCACCTTTCAGGGTTGAGCCCTTTGATACCCTCATCCTCAGCTGGTTACAAAAGGTAACACTGTTCTCATGCTCAAATCAAGAAACCATACGGTGCCTTCTAGTTCTTAGGAACAAAACATCTTTCTTCAAGTCTCCTTTCATATCTTATTTAACAGAGTTGGGCCACAGTCTTATCCCTAAACTAATCAATGGTAAAAGGAGGTCAAGCAACTGACTAAAGGAAGGAAAAGGATGCTGCATAGGGCAACAACTATACCCCCAAACCCATATTTTCCTGGTAAACAAACAAGGTTTAGAAGAATTGAATTAATGTACCAGAGTCCAAAGGTAGGAGTGTGGCCATCATAGCAAGAGTGGTTCACAAGGAAGGGAGACTGAGAGCCAGGCCAGAGCAGGAAGGGGGCTGAGGACCTTGTTCTCACCTACATGGCACTTTGAAGTCAGTTTCAACAAGACTGAATACATTACCTTCCTAAAGTTCTAATTTATAGAGACTGGAAAACCCTGAATATCCAGATTATTTTGAAGCTGTCCAGAATGGCTTAATGTGCCACCAAGATCAGAATCACCAGTTTAGGTAGACAACTGTTGACACTTAAAGAGTTAATGCTGGAAGCACAGCCCAGACAGGGAAGTGGGGAGCCTGCCTCTGCTGCTTCCTCCCAAGTAATTGCGACCCTTATTGAGGACAGCCATGTTCCAGCCACACATGTGACCCAGCGCTTGACGTCTGGTCAGGCAGTTAATGATGGAATGAATCACTGATGATGTACGCACAAACACCATCTTCATACCACCCTACAAAGTGCATCCATTCTACAGATAAGAAAATCAAGACCCTGACTTTCTTTTCTTCATGACCTATCAGCCAAAGAAATTAGGAAGCCAATAAGCAGAACCAGAATTCAGAGAACAGTAGCAGCCTGGAGTAGGGCCCTCTTCAGGTGGCTTCTCCCCTCTTTCTCCATTCCCCCTTCCTCTCCTCTCTTCCTGTCCCCAAAGCCTCACCTTGCATCTTATTTATTCTGTTTAGAAATTCTCCTGGACTGTCTCATCCTCCTGGGAATCTCAGATTGCTGGAAAAGAGGTAGAATGGATTAGAGATTCTGACTGAGGCATAGCTGGGAGTCGGGACCGTCCGGACTCTGTGTCTGAGAAATCGCAGCCATGGGAAATGACCACAACTCTACATACTGGGAGACCTAGGAGCTAGCCGGAGCTCAGTACCTCATCTGTGGTGTGACTTTGAGTAAAATTCCTTATTTCTCAATTCCAGTGTCGTCATGACGGGTTTGCCTCAGAACACTTGGGTCACAAACCTCTAGCTCTGAAGTCTAGGCATCTAGGCACAAACCCTGTCGAAACTGGTGTGAACTAGCTGAATCCAAGAAGCTGTTGTTATGAGAGCTGAAGGACTTGGCACTGTGAGGACATTTGGGTTGTTTTTGAAGGATTGCTATTAAATCTATGTTTTTTATCTGTTATCTTGGGGTTAATACATTGGCCCAGTGGTAATAATAGTAATAAATGTGTTTGTAATGAAACAAACAACAGCAAAAAAAAAAAAAAAAAACAAACCATGAAACTGGACTGAACTTGACCTCATCTTTGAGAGCTCTGGGCTAAATTAAAGGCACTTACTAGTTCAAGCGGCAAATACAGACTGCAGGACAGACCTTGGCATTTCTGCATTAACGGGAACTTCTCTTCAGGAAGCAAAATTGAAGTGGCATCATCCCCATCACTACTCCTAAACTTTGGTACATATTTATTCTCAGGGTCCCTGGAGAAAGAATCCCCTTTCCAAAAATCTGATTTTAAAAGCTAGGCTAATTGCTTCCTAGAGAAACAGTGCCCTCTGCTGGAAGAGTGCAGCAGAGCAATGCCAGCGCTGAGATTACTTAGAAAAGTGATGGTTTTCACTTGAAATAGGTTTGATGAAGAATAATAAATAAAATATACATGCACATGCACAGATGGTTTGATGTATGTTAGGCAAATGTTAGGCTTTGGTGCATCCATTTGGGAGTAATTACACTTGATCTATAAGAAGAAGTAGAGGATTAGAAAACGGATGAAAATGTTTGTTAGATTGACGGACAGCAATCTGGAATGGGCAAGCATGAAGAGAAAGCCGGATCTCCAGGCAGTGTTCTGAGAACTGCAGACTTGTGGCAATTTACTGAAGGTCTCAGTGATTGCTTCCATCGCATTCCTGAGATAATAGCTGAACAGGGCAAGGACAATGAGTTAACTCCATTTGACAAATAAGGAAAGTGGAAGCCAGAGGTGCTAAGTGACAGCGCCTTTGATCACTAAAAAATAAAAACAAGTATTAATCCCTTTCTGAGTTTCTCTATGTCTCGATTTTCCTGTTTATGAATTGCAGGTAAAGGCAGCTTCTGCCTATGCAGAAAGGTTATTGGAGAATACCCATGTGGGGCTCATGGCATGACGCTCGGCCCAGAGTGAGCCTTGAAGCTACTACAACCACAGCAAGCAGAGACTGGGGCTTCTGGTTCCCTGTGCTGTGCCTTTGTCACAGTGTTGTGCGCGGTCCTCAATGGTTGTTCACAGGTACTCCAAGTCCTAACTTTACGAACACTGATGGCTTTGACAATGGCCATTAAGACCTTGAGTTACATCACAGAAATAAGTCGTTCTTTCTTTTTATTTTTGAGATCATAACATAATCACAGCAGTTCTCCCTTCCCTTTCCTCCATTAAACCCTCCTGGATACTCCTCTCTACTCTCCTTCAAATCTGTGGCCTCTTTTTTCACCAATTGCTATTGTGTGCACATACAAATATACATTTCTATTTCTAAATATAACCGGTTCAATCCATATAATATTACTTACATGTATGTTTTTAGGGACGATGTTCTGATATGGGACAACCAATTAGTGTGCTATTCCCTGGGGGAAAACCGTCCTTCCCTCTGAAATGGGTCAGTCTTCTAGGGAAGCCGTGACTCCTGTAGATTGGGTGAGGACTATTCTTTAGATTCTTGAGCTCAGAATTCTCATGAGGTGTGGGGTGATATCTGAAAGTTCATAAACGACATCAGAAAGGAATTAATACTACAGAACTGGGGACCCATGACCAGGAGGGGAGAAAACTCAAGGAACACGCATTCATTCAGTCCTTCCCTTGTCTGTTTTATGTTTGCCATGTTTACTTGTGTGTGGCCCTGTGTCAGGTGTGGAGGAGACAGTGAAGAAGATATTGCATCTAGTCTTGTTTAACCCACTGTAGAGAGGGTCAGAGAAGGGCCGAAGCGTCTCACAGGGAAGTAAACCTCTTCTGAGCAGATTCATACAGCAGGACAGGACTCATATTGACCAGAAGGGGTTAGCTGACGTGTGTGGCACTTACTGCTAGGGCTCTCCACTTGGACACTCAAAGGTCACTGGGAAACTTTCAAGAAGACTGAAGGTGCTGTTGGGTTGGAGTGGGGTTTGACTCTCTTTTCTGCATGTTGGGCCTAGACATAGTGGACGTAACAACCTTCCCAGAGTTCCCTAGGAAGACCAACAATTAAAGACACCTGTCCCTCTCAGATGAAGAAGAACGAAACTACAGCCACGCATCTTTGACTTCTTTTCCCCATTCTTTCTTTGTGTCTCATTGATACCATGACGTTTTCTTTTCTGGTCACACAGGGTTCCTATAAACATTGTCCTTTAACCATAGATTGTAAAGGAGTGACATAAAAATCATTGGGGAAAGACACGGGCATTTTCATTTCTTATCATTTGTTGTGCTAGGGATTGAACCAGGGGCTTCAGACCTGGCAGGCAAGCATTGTGCCACTGCACTACATCCCCGCCAGTATTCTTGTGCTTTACTTTTTAAAAACTTGAGGTAGTGTCATGTCAAGTTGTCCAGACTGAACTGAAACTCGCCCTGTGAACCAGGCAGCTTGAACTCAGATGGGGCCCAGGTAGTCCTTGAACTCCTGATCCTCCTGCCTCAGATCACTCAGTAGCAGGAGCTTTCGTTCTGCATGACCAGACCCTGCTGAGTTTTTTTTTAAGTCCATTATGAAAGACTTTCGCCTTCATTGTAGATCACTCAAAAGCGCAAAATCAACAGCTAGAGTGAAGAAGAGCATCACCCAGAGACAACCATTGCTAGCATTAATTCGTCCTATCTGTTTCCTCCAGTTAGAACTTTACATGTGATCACACCAAAACCTTCCGTTTGATTTATGACTATTCAAAGGAAATAGTTAAATTATAGCTATTATAATTTATGTCTTTATGACAACCATATTGAATCATATGCTTATTATTTTTATCACAGAATATTGTGCCTAGTAAGTGCATCATACTCTGTTTGTTCTCATATCTTGACCATTTTTTGGTTTTTGATATTATAAAGAGTGCTCAAACCTAAAATGGTCTATGAGTATTTAAAATGTAAATGAGTGTTGTACATAAAGACGTTGATTGGTTGTGGCTTTTAGTTCTCTATTTAACCCCCACCCCCAATGCATTGACCTCTACTGCACAATCCCAAGTCTCATGATATGGACTATGCCAATCCCTTTCTGGAATACTCATAGTGAGGCACTGGCTCATCTTTCTTAAAAGAAGAGCTCAAAAATCAGAAGCAAGCTCAAATGTCCTTTGCTTAGTGAGGCCTCCTCAGCTCTCAAGACTTCTCTTCTCTCTGTTACCACGCTTTTCTCTTACTGTGCTTGACTGAGCAATACAGATATTGGGTTAATCAGTTGGGAAGTTGGTCATCATACTGCTGGCTGAACTGAAAAGCGGAAGTAGTCTAGTGTCAGAGCTAGAAATCCTCATTGAAAATATTATGGCTGTTCATGCACGTGTTCACGTGTACAGATCAGCCTGCACAGGCGTACCTTTTCCTGTTTCTTCCGGGTGAAGTTAGGGTCTAGGGCCCACTTCTGATTTCTACACTTCTAATAGACCTGGAGCAAAACCTGTGAGCTGGGCGCAACGTTGAGCTCTGGGGGTATAAAATCAAACAGTGCAAGAGAGAGAGAGAGAGCGATTTGTGCACAGAAGGCAAGCACACTCACGGAAGAGAGTGAAGACAACCTGCACACAGCTAGGTCTAGGTGTCTGTCTAGGGGATTGGTCCGGGGGGAACAAGGAGAGAAACAGAGCAAACGGTGCATGTTGTGGAGACAGAAGAGACTGTGGAGGGGAAGGGCGGGCTAAAAGTATGGAGGAAGACTTGAATGTCAAAAGATTGTCCCCAAGTGGATCAGAGAGGAAAGTATCAGCCAGCCGGCATCCTAAGGGACCTCTCTCAGGTGTCAGAGCCAGGTTCCTGATGCCAGTGGGTGATATCAAGGTCTTGTGAATTGTTGGGAGTCCTTAACAGTCAAAGGTTGCAGTCTGTCATGGCCTGACAGCTCTCTCCTAAGCTCCGCAACATGACAGACTCCCTCCACAGTGAGACTTCCCGCTCTCTACCTGTCCTTATCTGGAGACAGTCTCTAGGCCTGGAGGACTGACCTTACCTGAAAGCGGTCTCTAAGCCTGGATACCTGGTTTACCTTTATCGTTACCCTCGGCACGGTTTCCTGCTGGAAACGTTTCCCCAGCTGCATATATGGTAACTATAGGAGCTTTGCTATAGATCCAACGGCCACATAAGAAGCTTTATGATCGGAGTGCATCACTTAATGCAAATTACAGTTTGTCCCCAGGCTCCTCAATCCTGTAGATTTCCTATACTCTGGAATAAAGTTGCTCTGATTCGCTGACGACGTCTCCTGGAGGGCCATCTCGATCATATCTACAGCCGTCTGAACTCTGTTCCCCTGCTTCTGCTCCCTCCCTCCTCAGGGACCGGCAGCCAAAGCTCCTGAGGAAAAAAGAAACCACAAGGAAATGAGTCAATATGTAAAAAAAGTTTAGAGTCATTCCCAAACTCACCTGTCCTCAGCTAAAGGCAAACATGCTAGGTCATAGTGTGACAACCTGGAAATGTTGGTGTGTGTCTAAGGTCTCCCTGTGGCATGGGGGTTTGAAGCCTGGGAAACTACATCTTCCATAATCCTTCATCCCAGCACACATTCATTTCCTAGAATCACCATGACAAAGTACCACAAGCATGGTAGCTTAAACAGTGGGAATTATTTTTTCTACTGCCATGGAGGCTCGGAGATTTAGATCAGTGGGTTAGCAGGGTGGCTTCTTCCAAAGTTGCTCTTCTCTTGTGTAAGACCATCTGCTTCTGTGCCATAGTCTCTGCCTGTAATGACAGCATTGGGAGGGGGGAGGCGCTAAGGCCCACACAACATATTTCATATTACTTATATTACCTCTTTAAAAGTCATATTTCCAAATCCAGTCACATTAGAAGGTGCTAGTGATCAAGACTTCCAAACAGGGATTTCAGATGATACATTTCAACCTTTAGTTTCTGGATGACAGCCACACATTAATTTGACAATTGTCACCTAGAAGAGTAACTCAATAAATGATGCTTGAATCGGCCAATGAGTATACAAATGCTAAGTTACGTGCACTTTGTGTCCGTTGCCCATGTGTGGATTGGGAAAGGCAGGTGAATATCACATATTCGGCATCTACCATGGAAAAGGCAAGGTGCATGTCATACTTTATTTCTCTGGACCCGTTTCAAATATGAGAGGATGCAACAAATGCCCATCATAGTGTGGTAGAAGTTCAAGGACTGGAGCATAGCCCCTTTCATCACAGTGTGTGCACGTAGCATAGAACAGAGGCAAAGGCACATGTCCAATAAACCGACAAGAACACTCTCCTGGAGGCCAGACAGCTGCCTGACATCGTTCACTGAGTCTCAGGGCCTGGAGACAAGTATGTGGGAGCCAGTTCTCTATTTACTGCCCCCTGATTTTTGGCAGATTCTTAAGCAGGCTGCACCTAAGTCAAATCAATTATGCAGTAGAAATCAGGATAGTATATCTCTTACAGAAGTTGCCTTTACCCAAGGATTGAATTTTATTTGGCGATATTCGGCCACAGTACAAAAATATTAAGTGAAAAAGTCTACAAATTCATAAGTTTAAAGAGTATTTATAGTATTCTTATATTGGTTTTATTTTATTAGTGGTATCTCTAGTCTCTCTCTGTTCCTAATTTATAAAGTAAACTTCCAGAGGAACATATGTATAAGAAGAAACTTATCATACACAGGGGTCAATATTGCCTATGGTAACGGGCATCCAGAAGAATTCTGGGACCATGTCTCATGCCTGTTTTGAGAAATGAAGATTTCATTCCTAAATAAGTAGTTCTCAGAGCCCCTAGGTAAACTGCTGAGGAAACCCAGGATGCTACCCCTCCAGCAGACTAGGCCAATCTGAGCCTCGAATCCCCTAGAACCCAGAATTTGTCGCTGGTGAGCAGCAAGGCCCTCTTTCAGCTTTAACAGCCTCACAGCTGATGAGGGGAAGGTGATCGTTTCCTTCCAACATTGTTTTTGTTCTCTTTCCAAGACTTCAGAACGACGGCTGGCTCAATAGGAAGCTCTTCGGAGCTGAGTCAGCCATCACTCATCCCAGGAGGTGACTCACGCACCAGTGTGTGGTCCACACATGGTATGGGGGTGGTACCTCTCCAGAGACTATGACTGAGCCCCCCCCCCCCCCCCCCGAGAGAGTTGTTTGTGATCACAAGCTCCTCACCAACCGACAGGAGAACAGATACAGCGATTAAGTTCTCATATCATCCTGTCCCATCTGGACTCCTACAGAAGCGGGGCCAGCCACAGACTGTTTGGACAGACCAACTTGAGAGTGGGCAGTGTCATTTCTCCCATTCTCTGAGCTGCTTTTATGCTCTAGTTCAGAGTCAGAGTGAGATGTGGAAGGCTTGAAGACGTGTTACTCGTGTTGTGGGAAAGTGAGAGAATTTATGGCCAGATGACAGGGAACTTTGGGAGCTGTGGGTAATATCAGTGAGATGATCTCATTTCTCCTAAACTTCATGATAGCATTTTATGAAGATTTAAAAACCAATTAATCTATTATTTTCCTGTTTCTTCCAATACATTGAATACTTTACGAGTGCTAGACCTTACTCTGCACTTTTACTGAGCTTCCCTGTGAAACCTGGCACAAGCCCTGTGCTAAAATACTTGAGCCTGAATCTGAGCCTTGATTTTCTTTCAGAAAACCTCAGGGATGCTCTCAACACTGGATAATGCAACAGTGCTACCCAAATCGGGATCTGAGGCCAGAGCTGGTCCTTAATTGCCCAAAGCACTTGGTTAGTTACCTGCAGGAAGAGATGGTGACCCATCTGGAGCGTTCCTATCAGCTGCCCTCTGCTGGACAATTTTATTTATGTTTCATTAAAGCACATGCTTTATTTTAAATACCTTCCCCCTTGTTTCTCTTTTATGACCATATTTCAACCTCATATGGTTACATGATTTCCACTTCAAGGTTTTTAAATGAGATATAAAATCTTTGTTATTAAAATTTCCTTTAGAAAGTGGAGCTGTAGAGATGTGACACTAAATATACAGTGTTTTGCTAAATTATATATTTTCTTTGTTCTTATTTTTCAGTGCTGGGTACAGGACAGTAGAGTACTGTGCATGCTAGGCAAGCACTCTACAAAATGTTGTGAACAGAAAGACTGAGTTTGGTTCTAGGATTTAGTGGGGATGCCGTGTGGTTGTAGTGCGAACCCTGTAGCACAGTCCTGTGAAATCCCAGAGCAGGTACCAGGCTCGGCTCTCGTTCTGCAGAGAAAGTTCTGTTGATAAACCTTTGGTTGAAAGCAATTTCCCCCATCTAGTGGGGTGGTATGTTTTGAATGTGAAGTGGCTGGCATAGTCCTGAGCTGGTAGCACTGTTAGGGACGATCACAGGACAACAGTAAGAGGTTCAGGGGCCCTGGGGGAATAGAGTCAATTGGGGGCAGGCTTTGTTAGCCATGGCTCTCCTTTCTGGTTCACTCTTTGCTTCTTGAGTGTGTTTACTGTATGATCATCAGCTTCCTATTCCTGCTACTGTTTTTCCTACCTTCTGCTGTGTCCTCTCTACCAGCGTAGACTGTATCCCTATAGAACTGAAAGCCAAAATAAGTCCCCTTTCTCTTAAGGTGCTTTAGTTAGGACATTTCATCAAATCAATAAGGCCAGGACACAGGACTTTCCAGGCCGAGTGTGCTTTCCTTGAGACCAGTTTTTTAAACACTGGTTCGAAACAAAAACTCAACTAGTGAAGCACCTGTTTTCGGAGTTTGCTAATTCACAGGCATTTAAAAGTCCTTATGTTCTGTAAGTGGCAATCTTATAATAGCAAGGAGTTGTGTAGTTTCCAGAAAGAATGCGTGACTTTAGAATCAGAAATAAATTGATTTGATTTTTTTTAAATCTATTGACTAGCAAGTCAAGATCTTTGAGGCTTAAGTGCTTTACCTAAAATGGAGATAACAGCACCTTTTTTGAGTCCTTTTGTCAACCATAGGCTATTCAAAATGTGCCTGTGACATAATACTTCAAAAGACTGTTAATGTTCTTCTCTGTTCTCATGTTTTCATGATGAAAATTCTATAAAGGAAATGTAAAATCTTACTCCCCCCCCCCCCTTCTCATGGAGAGATGGAGTCCGGCTATTCTCCTTGATTCTAAACTAGGTAGTGACTTTCTTGATCAATCAAATGGAGCAGAAGTCATGTTTGGGAATGGCAGAGCTAAGTCATAAGAAGATGTAGTCTTCATCTGGGTCTCTAGGAAAATCAGTTAAAGGGTAAACCAGCTGCTGTGTACAAAACTGATTACTCCACGGGCGGGAACAGAAAAAGTGGTAGAAGGAGCAGTACCATCAACGCAGACAGAGCAGTCTTCCCATTGGGTGCTCACCTTGACTGAGACGCCTTTGGAAGATGCCAGAGCCAAGTGCCATCTCCACAACTACCACTTGAAAGGCTTCAAGAATCGCACAGCTAAACAACACTTTGTGAGGGAAAAGGCATCTATTTAAACTAAATATTTTATCTTTAGCTGAGCCAAAATTTTTAGCCTAATTTACTGAATTTTGTTTATTTGTTCTCTTAGTATTTTTAAAATTAAAAATATCTGATTTGTTTTGTTTTAGTTATTGTACTGCTTCTAATAATTTTTGCTGCTTAGGCCATAGAGTGATTTTTTTAAAAGGCTGTTAGGTCAAAAATATGTCATTTCTTCCCATTATAATGATTTTAATTATTCAAATTTCCTAAAACATAGTGATTAAAATATACAACATATCAAGATACTCATGCATATATATACATATATAATGCATATATCATACATATATAATACACATATATACAAATTAGTACAATCCCTTATATATTTATACATACATATGTGTTTGTTTGGTTTGTTAAACAGTAGTATGTAACCAGAACACTCACGATAGTAAAAATGTTGGCAAGAGTTGCAGTACCTTCCCCAATGCTGAAGTGGTCAGGGCAAGGACGGCTGTCCCTGCACAGCTATCCTCCTATCCCACTGTGCTATTTGAGAATAATTGCCTCTACCCCTTTGGGAGGCAAATGGTTGTTCTCAGAAGGGGCAGCCTGCCTCAGTGACTGAACACCTGTGACTGAATGTCTATGTTTAGGGAAATGAATTTCACCGAAGATCGAGCGTACATTCTCAATTAAGATCTGATCTTTTCATCTCCTTTCCTTTGGTTCAGTTGGTTCAGAACCAACCAACTGCTGAGCACAGCAGGACAAGCAGCACAGGTACCACTGGGCTCCCTTAGAACTCTCACAGACAGCAGGGTGAACTACAGACTCCAACTTTAAGTATAGTCTTACTCATACGCAGTTCTTGCCTATATTAAAATGAGCATGTTTAATTTTCCCAAACTTATAAAGTCATTTACTCAATGAGTCTTTATTGGGAACCTTTCGTTGAGCCATGGCCTGTGATAGGTTCCTAGTCTATGGCTTAGAAATACTTCTGGGCCCTTCTACCTAAGAATGGGAGCAGACAATGAGCAGGCCATTTCAAGAATGCTGGTGATTTAATAAAACACCATGACAGGATCCAGGAATTCAGCTGTCCTCACAACTGTGAGTTAGCAACTACAATGTTCTGCATTTTATATTTAGGAAAAGTGAAAAGGCAGCTAGAACAAGGCAGAGTCAACATTGAGACCTTGCCAGTCTAACTCTACAACCTACAGTTTCAAGATCCCAAAGTGATGAAACATTCATACATACACAGATATGTGTGTGTGTGTGTGTGTGTGTGTGTTATTTTTCCCCAAATCATACACTCTCAATTATGCCACTACAAAATCTTAGCCTCCACTTGGGTATTCATATTTTGATATTAGAGAGGTGAGAATAAGCTTACTGGGGTGGCTCCAAAGTTCAGACTGCCCTGAAAAGGGGAAGTCTCATTTTAAAGACAGGAATGAAGTCACAGAGGCCACCACAGAACTTGATTCACTCAAGGACCCTCCTCTATCTGTTCCTGTTTCTGAACTCCTTCTATAGCACCTTCCTACTACCTGAACTATTAAGTCATAGAGGTCCAAGTTCAAAGAACTTCAAAGACTTTGCTGTCTATGCTGACTGGTTTTTTGTTGTTGTTTGGTTTTTTTGTTTTTTGTTTTTGTTTTTGTCAACTTGATACAAACCAGGGTCAATTGAGAAGAATGAACTTCAATTGAGAAAATTCTATCATCAAATGCTGTGGGATAATGCTCTTGTACACTGTAAAGTTTGTCGCTCATATTAGTTTAATAAAACACTGATTGTCCAGTAGCCAGGCAGAAAGTATAAGTGAAAGATCAAACTAAGAATTCTGAGAAAAGGAAAGGCAAGATGTAGTCACCAATCACATGCAGAGGAAGCAAGGTGAGAATGCCACACATCTAACCATAGATAAGAATTATGGGTTAATTTAAGTTGTAAGAGCTAGTTAGTAATAAGCCTGAGCTAAGAAGCCAAACAAGTTTGTAACTAATTAATATAAGTCTCTGTGTGTTTATTTGAGACTGAATGACTGTGAGACTGGGCAGGACAGAAAATTCCATCTACAGTGCTGGCTGGTTCTTTTGTCAACTTGATACAAACTGGGTCATTTTGGAAGAATGAACTTCAACTGAGAAAATTGCATCATCAGTCTGGCCTGTAGGCAAGTCTGGGGGGGGCCATTTCCTTGATTAATGATTAATATGGGAGCATGCAGTTCACTGAAGGTGGTTCCACCTCTGGAAGCATGCTGCTTGGTGATAAAAGAAAGCAGGCTAAGCAGGCCAGGAAGCCGTGTTCCTCTGATGCCTTTACTTCAGTTCTTGCACACAGGTTCCAGCTTTGAGCTCCTCCCTTGGCTTCCCTTGGTGTACTGTGACCTGGGATATGTAAGCCAAACAATAACCACAGTGATCTTCTAGAAAAAGTCATGCCACTTTCTATCTTGCTCTCATGATTTCCCCCTGCTGGCAATTAGAAATTCCACCTGCCACTGAACTGGGTCTTGGCCTGCCTCCTGACTTGCTATCACACGAGCCTTCCATTTCATTTCTGCCTCAGTGGCCACCTTTCAACTCCTGCCTGCTCTAAGGCTTCCAGCCTTCATCCTGGAGTGGCCCCTGCCTCTCCCTACTCCTCTCCTCTGTCCAATTTTAATTCTTCCTGAAAGGGTCAGCTTTAGAGTCACTTGCCAGAGAGGTCCTTTGTGTTTTCACTAGGGATATCTGTTCCCCATGGGAGCTCCGACTTTTTTGTATCAGACATTAGAAACTCGTAGAGCTTGAAAGTCCAAATACCGGGGTGCTCACCCGGATGGTGGGGACAGAAAAGAACCAGCAGGGCCGGGCGGTGGTGGCGCACGCCTTTAATCCCAGCACTTGGGAGGCAGAGGCAGGCGGATCTCTGTGAGTTCGAGACCAGCCTGGGCTACAAGAGCTAGTTCCAGGACAGGCTCCAAAACCACAGAGAAACCCTGTCTCGAAAAACCAAAAAAAAAAAAAAGAAAGAAAAAAAAAAAAGAAAAGAACCAGCAGGCTGATCAACCATGCAACTACCCAGATCCAGAATACAGAGTTATGAGTTGGCCCACCTCAACATCCATCTAATCTACATTCTACTGGGGCAGGCAAAGGGACTGGTCCTGCAGACCCAAAGCTACAGGATCTCCACAGTACAGGGCAACAACAGAATAACCAGAGGAGCTTCAGTGAGGGCCCAGCATTGATAGTGTAGCGGAAACCAGAGGCCTCGAACCAGACCAGTGTCTTTTTGCAATGAACATTTGTAAGTCAAGATACGTGTGGCTAAAAGGGTTTACGACATGACTCACTGTGTCACACTGCAGCTTCCATGATGAGATGGATTTTTCCTTTTTTTCCCTTAAATTTTATTTGGGGGAGGGTGTTGCAGGGAGAGAGTGAGAATAAGAAGGGATGGGAAACACATGGGATTGAGATACATGATGTGAAAGACACACAGAATAAATAAAAAGAAAGTTTTAAAAAGCAAATATTTAAGTAACAAATGTTTAAGTGCAATTTTTGTTACATATTTTCTCGTGTTTGTGTGATATTTAACCTGCATAATTCACATGAAGGTACAAGTGAAACCAGCTCTCTAGAAGACAAAGTGGGTTACTGGGGCATGGAGAAGAAATGTGTTCAACATACAATACATACTGGTCCAAAAACTTTTAAAAATATGTTTTAAAAAGACTCATAAATTCTAAGAGTCACTGTACAAACTATATTGAGCAAGAAGTTTCAAACAGGGCAGGAATAAAAGAAGGAATCTGAAAATGGCTGTATTGTTTTTACATGTGGTTTACTGACATACATGCAGACAAACACCTGTATTATATAATATAATATATATGTATAAAATAAAAGAAATATTTGAAAAGGCAGTTCCTGAAAAGTTGCCTCTGCTCTTCTAATGCGCACTGCGTCTCTGTCTTTCTTTCTCTCTCTCATGAACACATGTGGGACACACACAGACCCCCCCATGTGTATCTATGTGGGGCACATACAGACCCCCCCATGTGTATCTATGTGGGGCACATACAGACCCCCCATGTGTATCTATGTGGGGCACATACAGACCCCCCATGTGTATCTATGTGGAGCACACACAGACCCCCCATGTGTATCTATGTGGGACACACACAGACCCCCCCATGTGTATCTATGTGGGACACACACAGACCCCCCATGTGTATCTATGTGGGACACACACAGACCCCCCCATGTGTATCTATGTGGGACACACACAGACCCCCCCATGTGTATCTATGTGGAGCACACACAGACCCCCCATGTGTATCTATGTGGGACACACACAGACCCCCCCATGTGTATCTATGTGGGGCACATACAGACCCCCCATGTGTATCTATGTGGGACACACACAGACCCCCCTGTGTATCTATGTGGGACACACACAGACCCCCCCATGTGTATCTATGTGGGGCACATACAGACCCCCCATGTGTATCTATGTGGGACATACACAGACCCCCCATGTGTATTTATGTGGGGCACACACAGACCCCCCCATGTGTATCTATGTGGGGCACACACAGACCCCCCCATGTGTATCTATGTGGGACACACACAGACCCCCCCATGTGTATCTATGTGGGGCACATACAGACCCCCCATGTGTATCTATGTGGGGCACATACCGACCCCCCCATGTGTATTTATGTGGGGCACACACAGACCCCCCATGTGTATCTATGTGGGACACATACAGACCCCCCATGTGTATCTATGTGGGGCACACACAGACCCCCCCCATGTGTATCTATGTGGACACACACAGACCCCCATGTGTATCTATGTGGAGCACACACAGACCCCCCCATGTGTATTTATGTGGGGCACACACAGACCCCCCATGTGTATCTATGTGGGGCACACACACAATTAATTAACAATTCAAAGATATTAAAGCTTCAAAAGAGTTAAATAACTTGTTCCCGCAACACACCGTCCATACATGATGCAGTCGAGAAGCTAGGCCTTCTGAGTTGACAATCTGCTTGAGATTTTACCAAGGGTGAGGACAGGTGGGGGAGAAATGGAAGAGAGAATGCTAAAGGGAAAAGAGAGAATAAACAGTAGCAAGCTGCAGCCCTTCTGTTCTTCTGGTACTTTCTGTCTGTCCTTCCTTTATGGATAGGGGTACACAGATATTGCACAGAAAACAGTGCAGGTCTCAGATGCTTGAGAGGCAAGAGGGCACCAGAGTGGCACTTTGAGCCACCGACTATTTGATCTCCAAAGTTGATGCAAGCCCTGGTCCAACAGGCTGGCATCAGTACTTTTTCTGGCTGGTACTTTCCTGTATGTGCAAATTGTTTAAGAATAGCGGGTCAGCAAAGCCTCAGGGGCTGCTTCTCTGGGGTAGTGAACAGTGTGTGCTCCCCTCAGATAGTTCCCATGTGGGACTAACCCTCCCTGCTTGCACACCTCAGTGTGAGGCCCAATAAACACACAAAAAAAACTAGTTCTCTTATTTGTGGTTTCTGTTGCCAGCAGTCAGCTCAGTTTCTGATATATGAATTTCAAAAATAGACAACACCTAAATTTGAAGTTGCATGTGGCTGAGGATAGCAAAATCCTGTACCAAACACAAATCTGCCCCAAACATGAATCATGTCTTCACCTTAGCATTTGCAAGCTGTGTCTATATCTGCCTATGGAACACTCAGTAATCCAGCATTTATATACTATATATATATATATACACTTATTATATATATTATTATTATAATATATACACATATAATCTGCCAAGGGTCATCACATATCAACTGTGGTGATACAGCTCATTTTACTTAATAATTCCCAAGTGCAAACACAGCAATCAGGCAGATATGTCAGAGAGAAGTCATGAAAGTGCTTCCTTTAAATGAAAGGTGAAATTTTATTTTATACACACACACACACACACACACACACACACACACGTTCTCTGGTTTTAGACATCTACCGGGGGACTTGGAACGTATCTGCTGCTACAGAAGGAACCCAGGACTCCCCAACAGTAAATTCAAAGCTAACGTTCCAGACACTCACTTCCGCCCATCACTACTCACAGCCCACGCCAGCAAACAGCATTTTTCCCATACTGAGAATCTAAACTCTGAGGTAAACAAGCCAGGAACAGAAAAAAAAAAAAATCAAAAATGAAAGTGAAGCTGGCCTGGTGGGCTGGTGAAGTGCTTTATAATCCCAGCTTGCAGGAAACGGAGACAGAGGACCGTGAGTTCAAAGCCTACCCTTGTTACAAAGAGAGGCCTCTCTCTCTAGTGGGGGCGGGATTTAAATCCCTGCCACGCTGAGAAAGGGTGGGGGTTGTCTACAGCTCCTCCTGGGAGGCATCTTAGATGGTTCTGTCCCACTTTCCCAGAGTCCTAGCAGTCTTGGCCCCAGGCCCAGGTGGGAAGATGAAGAGGCGGAAGGGAGAGGGGGTTTAGGGGTTGGAGGTTGGGGAGCGCTGCGGGACTCCTCTGGGATAAGAGGTATAAAGACTGCACTACAGCCTCAGAGCCTTCCAAGTCTCTGGCTTCTTTTACGCTGGGTCCAGACTTAGGCTGAAAAATCGTAGTGGTCATAGTATATTCTCAGGGGCTTAGTGGGATCAGTAAGAAGAATGGCACGGAATCTTCCTAATGCAGTTTCTGAGCCACGGAGCTTAGAAGCTGAAAGTCTGATCAAATGCCATCTGGTCTACTGAAGAGAGGAAAAGCACAAGTTCAAGGTGTTGGTAACTGAGATGGAAATGGGCTTCAGTGAGCGTGAAATTAAATCAAACGAAGGCATGGAAAACTTTGAAAACTGCTTTCCCATACTAAATGGAAACCATGGAGATACATATGAGCAGTTCCTCGATGTCTACTGTCTGTCCCCTTTCAAATCCTCTCAAAGAGCTGAAAAAGCCAGGGACAATTAATTTATAATATCTGAGCTTTTAAAATTATTCCTACCATGACACTTCCCTAAACAGTGACTCCTAAAGAGGGCTCTTATGATTTCTTGAATATTATGAATAATGCTGCTATGAAAATTGGTGTAAAAATATCTGCAATTTCTGCTTTCAAGTGTTTGAATATTCATACTCAGAAGTGGAGTTGCTGGATAATATAGTAATTTGTTTCTAATTGTCTTAAAGGTCAATCATACTATGTTCCATAATGGTGCCATCATTTCATAGTCCCGACAACAGTTCACAAGTGTTCCCATGTCTCCATGGCCTAGCCAATACCTGCTATTGTCTTTTTTCTCTAG
Source organism: Microtus oregoni (assembly GCF_018167655.1). Lineage (NCBI taxonomy): Eukaryota > Metazoa > Chordata > Mammalia > Rodentia > Cricetidae > Microtus > Microtus oregoni. The sequence continues at coordinate 53,252,358 of NW_024543064.1, forward strand.
TGGCAATTCTAGGATGTCATTTTCCCATCTTTTATTGCTTATAAAATACAGTTTTAGGGACTGGAGAGATGGCTTACTGGGTAAAGGTGAGTGTTTCCCATCCTGGTGAGCACTGTTCAATCCACAGGACCCACAGGTTGGGAGAAAAGACCCAACTTTCCCAAGTGTCCTCTAAGCACCACACATTAACACATACATGTCCCACTGTGCTGTTCTGTGTTGTCTGCCCAGGATCCTTTCCCTCTTCTCTAAAAAGAAAGCCTCATTTTGGTTTAATGGTCATCATTCTTCCCTATTGCATGTGGTCCTAATGGACCCGAATCCTCTTGGTTTCAGGACTGGCATGTGACCCAAGCCTATCTATGCCTGTTCACCTGGAACTATTTCTGCCATGGGGATTGTTGAGAAGCAAAAGATTAAGCTGCAATGATGCTGTTGCTACTCAAGACTCCACGATGTAATAAAAAACAAAATAAGGTACCTTTCTTTGCGTAAATTTCTTAACTGTTCTGAGCTTCAGCTAACACATCTGTAAAAAGCAATTCCTGCCTGAGAGAACATAATGCTTGCCACACAGTAGGAACTCATTAATGCTGGCTCCTTTTATTCTCTTCCAACTGATGCCAGATGGATGCATCATTACTATCATTAAAATGTAAGAAGGACAATGGCAAACATTCCTCACAACATATCGAAAGCAGCGTTTCGGTAGCTACCTTATGTGATTTCAGGGAACCGGAGAGGGGAAAGAAAAGAAAATGCGCTTCATTTCCTGGCAAAACTCAAGCCGTATCTAACGCTTGCCAAGTGCAGTCCATAACTCTGTGTCTGCATTCTTCTATTTTATCACCTCAGTAAAGATAAAGTGGGCTTCCTTTTTCCTCATTAGCTATTGTGTTTTGAAGATGGGAACTCTTAAATCTCTGGCAGTCATTTAGCTGACAGTTCCACTCACAAGGAAATAATATTAGAGGAGTTGCATGACACTCTCTGCTTTTAAAGCCCTTTAAAACACAAACTAATTAGCATAAATGCTAACATGCAAGAATCTATGGATTAAAATTGCAATTATACATTGCTTTTCAATACAAACACAGTAATCTTTTCTCATTCACTAGAAGTAGGGAGAAACAGGGCATAAATCATCTGTCTGCCCAATGGGTTTAAAAGTACTTTAGCTTAGAAAATGAAATGGGGGCTTTATTGACTAAACATTCCTCTAGCAAATCCATGAAGGTTTGTAGGTTGGTGTCCCCGGTAACATTCTTTTTGAGTCTACAAAGGGAACAGGACATTAGTGCCTACATACAAAGATGTGCAAGCTCTTCATAAGGTTCCAATACTCAAAATATACTCTTTTTTAGTTTCTAGATTTAAGCATCTCAAACTAGAAAATATATCCACTCGCCATTTAAACCAAATGGCAATGTACCAAATGTCACTGCAAAATATCTCCTCTTTCCACTGTAATATGAACATACAACACAACAGGCAGGTAGGCTTGGAAAGGCTTTTGCTAGAGTGTCAGCTCTGAAAAAGTAACTTTTGGGATCTTTGGTTCCTCATCTCTAAATGGAGGCAGAGCTATAGTGTATTGGTCAGGGTTCTCTAAATTAATAAAACTGGTGTGTGTGTGTGTGTGTGTGTGTGTGTGTGTGTGTGTGTGTGTATTAGGTTACCTTTAGGCTGTGGTTTGGGTAGTCCAACCCTAGCTGACTCTTGATGAAAAGGCCAGAATTCTGACAGTTGTTCAGCCTGTGAGACTGCACGTCTTAGCAGTCCCAGTCTGCAGTTCCAGAGGACTCCTAGGTAACCGGTGGTCTTCAGTATATGCTGGAATCCTGAAGAGCTAGGTTCTAATACTAGGGAAGGAATGCCCCAGCAGCAAGATAGATGAACTTGTCAGTAAGAGTGAGGGAAAAAAAGCAAAATCTTTCTTCTTCCATGTCCTGTTTATTTTTTCATTTTTTAAAAAAAGAAAACTATTTTTTCATTATACATACCAATCCAAGTTCCCACTCCCTGCCCTCTTCCCATTCCCTCCACATACCCTCCCACCCCACCCCCATCCACTCTTCTGAGAGGGCAAGGTACATTGCTTTGGGGAAGGTCCATGGCCCTCTCTACTATATCTAGGCTGAGCAAGGTAGCCATCCAAAGATAATAGGTTCATAAAAAGCCAGTACAAGCAGTAGGGATAAATCTGGTGCCCCTGCCAGTAGCCGCTCAGTTTGCCACAGCCATGCAACTGTCACCGACATTTAGAGGGACTAGTTTGGTCCTATGCTTGTTCCTTCCCAGTCTGGCTGGTGTTGGAGAGCTCCCATTAGCTCAGGTACACTGTTTCAGTGGATGTACCCATCATGGTCTTGACCTCTTTGCTCATATTCTCATTCCTCCCACTCTTCAACTGGACTTTGGGAGCTTGGTCCAGTGCTCTGATGCAGGTCTCTGCCTCTGTCTCCATCAGTTGCTGGATGAAGGTTCTATGGTGATATTTAAGATATTCTTCAGTCTGACTACAGGACAATGCCAGTTCAGGCAGCCTCTCCTCTATTGCTTAGGGTCTTAGCTGGGGTCATCCTTCTGAATTCCTGGAAATTTCTCTAGTGCCAGGTTTCTTACTAATCCCACAATGACTCCCTCAATCAAGATATTTCTTTTCTGGCTCTCATCTCTGTCCTTTCTCCATCTCAACTATCCCATTCCCTCCCTCAAGTTCTCCTCACCTCTCCTCTTTTCCCCTCTTCTTCCCCTTTCACCCTCTCTTCTCCCCCCCAAGCTTATATTCCTAATTTTGTCAGGTGATCTTTTCTATTTCGACTTTCCAGGTGAGTCTATATATGTTTTTCTTAGGGTTCACCTTGTTACTTAGCTTCTCTAGGATCATGAATTATAGGCTCAATATCCTTTGTTTATGGCTAGTATCCACTAATGAGTGAGTCCATACCATGTTCATCTTTTTGAGTCTGGGTTACCTCACTCAGGATGGTGTTTTCTAGTTTCATCCATTTGCATGCAAAATTCTTCCATTTCCTTTTATGTGGACTGCAACCAAAAGGTGTAGCCCAGATGTAGGGGAAGTCTTTCTACTTCAGATATTCCAGTCAAGAAAACCCCTCACAGGCATGGGCAACTGCTTAGATTTTTGTTGATTCCAGATGTGGTCAAGTTGATACTGTTCTTACTAGATTTTATACATTGATGTCATCATATACCTTATGAATCTCAGACATCATTTGTTGTCATCAACGTCGTTGTCATCATCATCACCACCACCACCACTTCTATTATTAGCCCAGGCTTGCCTTGATTCTCCCACCTCCTCCTCTAGAACACTGGGAATTGACAGGCACGTACTACCATGCATGGCCTATATTTTAACAGTTAACAATCTTAGATTTAAATATGAAGGAAAATTTTTGCATATGGAGCTAGAGGGATGACTCAGGCAGTACAGTGCCTGCTGCTCAGTATGAGGACCTGAGTTCAAATCCCAAGGGGGAGAAGTGGAGTTTGGTGGAATGAGCCTAGCTTGAGGAAACAGAGACAGGAACTTGCTGGTTGACTTGTTTTGCTGAATGGGTGAGCTCCAGGTTCAATGAGAGATTCTGTATAAAAAAAAAAGGTATAAAATGATAGAGGAAAATATTTGACATTCGCCTTTGTCCACTATAAACTGCATACATTTATGCTGACACAAAGGTATAAGCATGTATATATGCTCCCTTCTTCTTGAAGGATGTTGTTCAATAATTTTTGATCTCTCATACTGTGTATGTCTTCCAAAAATTTTTGTTGGGGACAGTGGTGCTTGCCTCTAATCCCAACACTCTGGTGATAGAGGCAAGAGAATCTTGAGTTTGTGGCAAGTCTCAGCTACATGACAAGCCCTGTCTCAAAACAAACAAAAACAAAGTCGAGTTATCATTTTTGGAAGGTTTGTTTACAATAAATAGAGCTTTAAGTGGACTAGTTATTTGCCTCCTTATACTTTAGACATATTGCTTTACAACTTTCTGGATTCCATTTTTCTCAACAAGAAATTTGCTGTCAAAGGAAAATCTTTGTCTACTGGTTTTGAGTAACTAACCTTTATGACAGCACAATATAATTTGTTTATGGAGTTCCTTGAATCTATTAATTTAATATTTTCCTCAAAATAGGAAACATCTTTAGTCATTATTTTCTTAAATGTTTTACTGGCCTGTTTTCCAGGGATTCAAATTACAGATATAGTGGGATGCTCAAAGTTCTCATTGAATAACTCAGTGATCCTTTGCCATTTTTGTCTACCAGTTTCTGTCACTCTGTACATTTCACTTGGCTGACTTAGCTTGTTATATCAGGTTCACTGATTCTTTCTTCAGGAATATGCACTCTCATTAGTACTATCAAGTGTGTTCTTCATCTCTGAAAATAAAATTTCCATTTCCAAAGGTTCAATATCATTCTTTTTTTATATTTCCTGTGGTGCCTGCACCACCTGGAACCATGTTTGGGCAAAGGTCTGGGAGTAAAGAACACACAAAGACATGGGTCACTCTTGAAGCAAGAATGCCAATTTTATTATGTTCCAAGGCAACTTATATAGTGCTCTCCTTAACTAGTGGCCATACCCTAGCTCTCAGGATTTTTTTACTGCAAGCCCACTGGAAACTACTTCCTTGTTATCAGGAACTCATGAGGGTCCCATGCTCAGAGCAGCTACTAGCATAGAAAAAACATGTTGTTTACTCCAGCAGGCAAGGGGTCATAGAAAGTTCAGGGTCTGAGGGTCTGCAGCTCCCAACAGCTTCCCATGTCTCTATTAACTTTTTAAACACACAGAGTAGAGCTATAACCACTGTTCTAATGTTTTAGCTTAGGGACTCTCACATGTCAGTTCTAGCATAGGAACTCTCCTGTGGAAATGGCCTAAACATAGCAACTCTAACATCTGTGTTGGAACCAAAAGGATTCCAATGGATCACTGTTTCCTTTCCATGGCCTTTATTTTCTTACTTCTTTGAATGTCTAGCTATAGGATGCCCGACATTGTAACTTTACCTTGCTATTTTCTAAATACTTTTTATTCTTTTAATTCGACATACTGCTAGAAAGAAATAATGCAGTTAAGCTTCCTGGAAACAGTGTATCCTTTCAGCTTTTGTTGGTTTTCTGGGCAGTGCCAAAGCAATGACCTATCTACCCAATAACATGCTTTACCACCCAGGCCACATCCTTCACATTGTCTACCCCATGAATGATGAGGATCTCTAGTCTGTGCTGCAGTCTTGCTGTCTTGCAAGTGTGTGTGGTCCTTAAACATGGCTGGGGTGATGAGGGAACGAAGGTAGGACAGGAACTAAAGAAATAACAGACATATACACAAAAAAGCTGGAGTCAGGTGGGCTGAGCACACTCTGAAAGAGTGGCACGAGCCACACCCACAGCACAGAAACCACAGTACAGAACCTCAGCACAATTACTGTGTACAGCTTAGGGGCAGGAGTAAGCTAGTCGCTAGGAGCTCTCTGCAGGGGCGCAGTCTCAGGCTGTAAACACCAGGAGGAAGAAGCTGCACTTGCTAGTGTTTGCACACTGTAGTCAATTATTCATAAACATTTATACTTGGACCACAGAAAGGCTTTGCCATTCTGAGCCTGACCCCTACTGGAATGGCTGCCCCATGGGTCTGAGGCACTGGGTACTTGATATGGCTATGTAGCAATACACATTCATCTGGGATTTTGTTTGTTTGTTTTTTGCTTTTCAAGACAGGGTTTCTCTGTAGCTTTGGTGCATGTCCCGGAACTAGCTCTGTAGATCAGGCTGGCCTCGAACTCACAGAGATCCGCCTGCCTCTGCCTCCCAAGTGCTGGGATTAAAGGCGTGCGCCACCACCGCCCGGCTCATCTGGGATTTTAATCACTTGGAACACGGTCAAGGCTTCCTCAGCCCCTCCCACTGTGTAGTAAAAACAGGCACCATTCCTGGCCTTGCCCGGGTAGTAGGCACTGTAGTGGTTCCTCTGATTTTTTTTTTTTTTTTTGGTTCTTTTTTGAGTTAGAGACTAGTATCTTTACTTTGCATTTCTCAAATTAAGTTCAAAAGCCATCCCTAAATGCCTATTCTGTGTAAAGCGAGCCATTAGTATTGATTACTGAGTAAGTCCTTTGATAACAAGCAAAGAAACAAAACAGAACTCAAAAAAAAAAAAAAAATACAGCTCCAGGTTGTCCTGAGGTTAAACCTCACACTGTTCAGCTCCTGAGCGCTGGGCACTCATTTTACACACTTCTTTCTCCATCTCTTGCCATCACACTCTCAAACGGAGCTGTGAAATAATAGTCTACGTTACCAGTTCGCTCAACATTTCCTGAGCTCCTACTATGTGTGAGACACCACGCTGAATGCTGACCTTGTGAGGGCCACCAGACAGGCTTTGTCCTTAAGGAAGTCACAGTCCAATAGGAGAGAAGACTGAGCCAGAGAGTCTTAACTATTTGGAAGACAAGACTCTAAAGCAGAAAATGCATAGAGGTGGGATCTAATTTCTTGGAAAACCGTTAAGTTCCTTGCTTCACAGATTCCCAGCAATGATTTTTATATGGTGAGCACTTAGGGCAGAGTTTAAAAAGCCAGTCTTCCTAGAGATATGCTTGGACAATCACATCAACGTTCTGAGTCTGTTTCCTTATCCGTGACATAAAATCCATGAAACCTGTACCTATTCCACTGGGTCATTCTAAGAATTATCTGTGGTGGGTGAGAGCATGCGGGTAAGCGTGTGTGTTGTATGTGTGTGTCTGTCTGTCTGTCTGTCTGTGTATGTGTGTTTGTGTGAAAACAGACAGAACCAGAGGCAATGACTGTCACACGCACAGTTCATCAAACAAGGTCCCTAGTCCGAATGGAAAGAGATCTGCCGAGAGTAATCCCATGTAACACGTGAGAGAAGTGAGACACCCCAGTATCCAGGGAACTGGTGGACACAGCGTAGAAAGGTCTGCGAGTGGCCCGGTGTTTCACAGCAAGCCCCCTGGGTCTCCCACGCCAGCGCCGGTTCCTCGGAAGCCCCGCCTCCCCAGCGGCGCGCGCAGCACCAAGGCCCCGCCCCCGGCCCGCTGCATCTCGCGGGATCTCGTGAGTACGGCCGGGTCAGGTGCAGTCATGGAGGCAGAGGAGGCAGATGTGGATGTGGAAGGAGATGTGCAGGCGGCTGCACAGCCGGGGTGAGGCGCTGAGCGGGGTGCTGCGGGCCGGGCGGTGCTAGGCGAGGGTTGGACGATACGATCGCAGGGGCTGCGTCGGGACTCGGGCTGCTCCTGACCGGAAGTCGGCTGGGTCTGCGGATCGGGGCGTGGACCGAGCGTCCCGACCCGACTGTTTTTAGTTGCTTCCCGGAATGCAGTGGCCGTGTTCCAGTTCGGATTCCTTCCTGCATTCGCTTTGTCTCGGGCTCCTCACAGCGACTTGAACACGGGCATCTGGTCCAGAGGACCTGACTTCGTAGGCTCTTAGTTCTGCGTCAGCAAGCGACCTTGGTCAAGTCGTTTGATTTCTTCTTCGCAGAGAAAGTTGTGAAAACTTGCGGAAAGGCAGTTTTCAAGGGGGTCCAGATTTTATAGTTGGACAGTTCTGGTTTTCCTTCTGCAGTCGCTCTTCCTGTTTACTGTCACTGTGACCCGGGTCAAGGCATTTGAGCCTCTGCTCGCTTGCTTGAAAACTAAAGAATCACGTGTCAATCATACTGTTGGAGCGTCGATGAAGTAATCGAGAAGGATGCTTTAGCATACTTTAGATGCCCGACAGTGTTTTTTAATGTCTTAGAGATAATACAGTGAAGATCCAGTGAGGGATGTTAAACACCAGTGCCTGCAGGACGGGCGGTGTGGTTTTAAACTGAACCTGCTTTGACACCTTACTTTAGGAGTAAGAATTATCCCTCCTTTTAAGTAATGGGAACCAGAATGGGAGCTAAGGTAGAAGCCAGAAGACCTGAGTTGTAAATGCAGCCAATTACATTATTCGTAACTTGTCAGCAACTTCGTTCGAACTCTTTTGAACTATATGCTTTTACTAATATTGGTCTGGTTTTGGTCCATATAGTGGCTGGTATAATCCATCTGACTGGAGACTGCTTGATTGTATAGAGTACCGGCTTTCCCAATGAGTTACCAAAATAAGGAGCATTTACACATGTCCTGTGAACTCTTAAAGCATTTAAGAGTTACGTAAGGGGTAGTTAAGTTCGTATGATTATTTTTCTCTGGAGCTCTTGTGGGGAGCCCGAGATAAAAGCAATTCTTCACACTGGTGTAATCATTCAGTTTTAAACAAGTGCTTGTGAGTTTGTGGTTTTTAACTTTTGTAAGTCAGTGAGCTAAGTGGGCAGGGACAGTTGTTTGGAATTCACGAAGGAAAGAATTCGTCTCTGGTTCAACAGCATTACCTAAGAGCGTTGGCTCTATGCCTTTTTTCGTAGATTTATCTTAACTTTTCTGGTTGTGTTTCGTTTGTCTCCCTTTTTCTTTGTTGTACCGTTTTCTTGGCAAGGGTCTATTGGTGGCATTTGTAATGTTAACCTTATGTGTTAGGACTGAAACCCAGGACAAATGGCTGAGGTGCCCATTTAACATAGATCCTCCCAGCATCCCTAAGTCCTTAGCTGGCATACCCTGTGCCATACCCTAAATTTTTCCAGCCCTGGGCCTGGACTTTCCTGACCCCAAATACCCTTCCCTATATAATCCAGCCATTTTGGTCAACTGGCCCTTTTGGTCTAGCCTTTACTCTCTTGGTCAGTGTCTTCTCTCCCTTCTCCCCTTCGTCTCCTCCCATGGCTCTACTTGGGGTCATCTTGACTCTCCTAGATGTCCCTGCCTCTGCCCATACTCTCCCTTTTATCTATAGTAGACTTTCTCCTCTACCATACCTAGGAACAGTTATGTTCTTCCTTTTTTGTTTATTTTTCCTGATTGATCATTCAAGCAGGGTTATGAAGGTTCCTGATGTCAGCCTCTGCTTAAGGAGCATCATTGATGTTATTACCGGTGGAATGGTGCCCTGTGATGCTGGAGTTAGAATCATCTTGACTTGAGCATGACCGGTGCCCTTGAGGTGTGCTGTTATAGAGGACAGTAGCGTTTAAGGAGCTCTTGGGGATTAGTTTGAAACATATTGCTTTTAAGCACATACTGAAAGCTAGGTACAAAAATGGAACATTGCATTTTGGTTTTCCTTCAACTGTTATTTCTTCTCACCTTCCTTTTCTGTATGCTTTTAAAGACCTTGTTGGTGAAAGGTATGCTTGCTGCCATACCCAGTGATATCTTCAAGCCTGGCATCTCTACTGACTAAATTTCTGTGAGGTTCTTTTGCTGCCCTGCCATTCTGATGCAGTTCCTTAAGTTCCACCTATATTTGCTTTCCCCAGTCTTTCATTGGTCCACCTCCTTCTGAGCTCCAAACCAGGACTCTAGTTTCTCTCACATGCAGTACCTCAGCGCCTTCCTCTTTTTTTTTTTTTTTTTTTTGATTTTCGAGACAGGATTTCTCCAAAGCTTTTTGGTTCCTGTCCCGGAACTAGCTCTTGTAGACCAGGCTGGCCTCGAACTCACAGAGATCCGCCTGCCTCTGCCTCCCGAGTGCTGGGATTAAAGGCGTGCACCACCACCGCCCAGCTGCACCTTCCTCTTTAAGACCGTCTCTGCTGTCCCTGTTGAATACATGGCAGCAGCATCCAGCCAGTCCAAGAGCACAGACCTGTACTCCCTCCCCTTTCCTTTTGCCATTTTTCTACTCCCCCATCTGGTCAGGTTTTAAAAGCCCATTGGTATTAAGGATTATCCCAAATGACACTTCTTGTTCATACTGCTTTTTTTTTTTTAGATACAAGTTGTTGCTGTGTTTCTCTAGTATTTTTGTAATTCTCTACCGCTATTCTTCTTAGTCCCTTTCCATTCTAAAGTTAAATCTTTTTTACATCCAAATCTGATTTTTACCTTCAGTTTCCAATTGCTTTTAAGGCAAAGTTTTTTTTTTGTTTGTTTGTTTTTTTTTTTTTTTTTGGTTTTTCGAGACAGGGTTTCTCTGTGGTTTTGGAGCCTGTCCTGGAACTAGCTCTTGTAGACCAGGCTGGTCTCGAACTCACAGAGATCCGCCTGCCTCTGCCTCCTGAGTGCTGGGATTAAAGGCGTGCGCCACCACCGCCCGGCTGTTTGTTTGTTTTATTGTGTCATTTTGTTTTGTTTGAGCCAGGTTCTCATATAGCTCAGGCTGGCCTTGCTATGTATTAGACTCCTGATCCTCCTGCCTCTACCTTCTAAATTCTGGAATTACAGTTAAGTATCACCATGCCGGGATAGTTTTGTGGTAAAGTACTTATTCCTTAACTGTTACAGATCTCTGGTCCATTACCCACCCAACTGCCTTGTTTACTCATTCCCTCAATTGCTGATTATATTCTGTATTTCGCTCCCTGAGCATATATAGCAATGTGAAAATGAAATCCCTGCTGTCATAAAACCCTTAATTCTTGTTGGGTGGAACAGACAGTAAACCTTATGTGTGTGTTTAGTAAATGGACAAGGGTGAAGGAAGATGTTTGGATGGCTTGCCAGTTTTATTCTCATGCACTGACCCGGTAAGGGTCTTAAAGTGTGAAACCAATGGGCCCTTAGAACAGAGAGTGGAAACAATGACAGAAAGGGCCAGGCTGAATTGGATCATTTGGACCACTAGAGAGATTGACGTTTCAGAGGCTAAGAGGAAAATGAAGCCTGGCAGATGTGAGAGGAAAGGTTATTTTAAGCTGAACCATGTAAAGGAGATTCAGGGAGGCGTTCAGATACATACATCAGCGTGTGAATGAGGCTAATCCTTACTGTAGTATACTATATGAAAAGATTTCTGCATAGGCCCACCTGTTGCACTCTTGGTAGACCTAGTTGTGCAAAGGTTTTTTTCTACTGACACAGCCATAGAAGCCTTTATTAGACTCTTTGAAATCACAGTTGACGTGAGTTTAGAGCTGTTTGGTGTCAGTAGTTGAGAGAAATTGCTTTCAGTTCATAGAGTGTCTTATTACTAGGTTAGATCGGGAAAAAGTCAATAATTTCACTAGGAAACATAAATTTAATGTTTGCCTGTTGTGTGCTTGAAGTTGATTACGTCATACCTTGAGACCCTCCAAACCCGACTGTTCCGTCTTCTTGTAAGTGAAACATATATTGTACTTATTTCAGTGAAAAAGAAAATGACAGAATTAGTAAACTTTGATCTCTTGTGGATACAGAAATCTTCTAAATCAAATTACTTTTAAGTTAAGTTGTTGCTAAATTCCTTCAGTACCTTTTATTTTAGTTCTTACGTCTAGTTTTGTTTGTTTTTCATTTTGAGGGTGGTTGGGTTTGTGGCTTTGATAGTTCTAACAGATGTAGCTATAGAGTTGTGTGCATGTGTATACTTGTCTCTTGGCCTCAGCGTGCAGTGGCTTTTGTGCTTGCATTATAGCTTCCCCACACAGGTTTACAAGGTAGAGCAGGTACTGTTGGAGTGTTCCGTCTTTGGTAAGGAGGGGAAGGTGTCTGCTTAGCATTAACAATGGCCAGCCCTATCCTGTGTGAGTTATAGTTGTAAATGGATATAACATCGCTCTTCTATTAATTTTTATATTTATTACAGAAATGATGAAAACACAGCATCAGTCTTTCAAGATCACTATCTTGATTCAACATGGGGAAGGGAGCATGGCTGTCTTGTAAGTATGCTGTCCAGTGACTTGACACTGCCCTTATTGTCCAGAGCGCCCTTTTTCCTTTCCTGAGTACTAGTTCTCCACAGTCCCATAGGTAGTATATGGAAACACTTCCTTTAAAAATACAGAAGCCTTTTTTTTTCAACTAGGGAAAAACCGATCTCTTGAGAAATAAGTTCAGATTGATTTGATTAGGTATAAATCTCTATCACACGCCTCACACTTGTCAGCTTTGATTTCGGCAGGGGAAGGATGGGCATAACCACAGGGTCACGGCTTCATTAGCAGCAACTGCGTACTCGCCATGCCAGACAGCAGGGCAGGTTAAAGTGCTTCAAGGTAGATGTGACTTTGCTCTCATGGAATCTAGAGACAAAACAGGATCCTGGCAGGAAATAGGCAGACAAACCCTTTGTCGATTATGAAAGAAATAAGCAGTGTTGACTGAGGTTAGTAGAGTGGGGGAGTACTTGAGGAACAGTCAACAAAGGACACTGAGAAGGACACTTAAGTTGAAATGTAATGGGGAAAGTGACTGGACAAATGAAGACTTATAAAAACTGACATGCTCGGCAGAAGGAGTAACAAGTGTGGAAGCACCGGCTTATGCTCGAGGGTTTCAATTTTGTCTAACTGCGATGTCATTGAAATATTTCTATAACTTTCAGTACACACTAGTGGGTTCATTTTTGTCAAATATGCTTTGGGTGCTGTGGTGAAGAACAGTGGGGGAAGCAAGAGGAGAAACAGGAACTGGCTAGGAACCATTTGCAATAATGCAAGCAAGAGATCAGTGGCTTGGTCCTGTGTGTTCCAGTAGAGGTGTAATTGAACCAATTTGAATTAGATTTTAAAGGTAGAGCTGTCTAGCAGATCGCATATGGAGATGGAAGAGAAACGAAAGAATCCATCGTGATTCTTAGCCGTTTAAGTGGTTGATGGTGCTCTTGGCAAAGTTGGAAAGACAGGCGGACACAGGTGATACTGGATTCTGTTTTGTATATGTTTCATTTGAAAAGCCAGTTAGACCATCAAAAGGTCTTGTGTGGGATAGTGACTAGAATAGTCTGGAGTTTAAAGAGATAGGAGTTGAAATTTTGTAACCTTGAAACTTGAAATGAGTATGATCATTTACTTAGGGTAATGGAATTGAGTTTTGGAAATAGGTTAAGTAGTCCGCAAAATGCCTGAAGCCTAGGAGTTCTTTTGTGTATGGCAGCCATTATTACTGCTTACAGTTAAAGGGGCGTGAGCCTGGGAATCCAGCAGGCTTTCGTGTGAGGTTTCCTTTCTTCCACCCAAAATGCCACTCAAAATGCTGCGGATGCATCTGTGAACTGTTCGTACTGTCTCAGGGTGATTGTGAAAATCAAAGTGTGGCTGTGTGCTCATTAGTGAGTTGTAGCTGTTATTGTTTATATCATGTATTTATATATATTAGTGAGTTGTAGCTGTTATTGTTTATATCATGTATTTCACTCAATGAAGTAAGATAGCTCTTTAGGTAATGAAATATTCTGTTCTTTCTTTCAATTAGCCTTGGACTCTGGATAGCACCATCAGTGCCGAGAACAGAGCTGTCATCGAGAAAATGCTGTTGGAAGAAGAGTATCCTTCATCCATTATGAGAAGAGTAAAGGTTTCAGGGTTAAAAGCGAATCACTGCAAACATTATAGAAGAGGACATATGTAATTGCTAGATGACTGTTTAGCAATTCGACTGTGTCATTTTATGTCGTCTGAGACTGACACAGTGTTCTTGTTAGTCATGTCCACATGTAGGGTGTACATATTGCATAGAAATGGTAAAAGATTTAAGTCAGAACTCCAATTCCAAGCTTCCATTTTCAAAGTTATAAAAGCTAAAACTCAGAAATTCTACCTGTACAAGGCATACGTTTAGAACATGTGGAGCTTTTCACATTATACTCTGCAGTTTACAGATGTTATTTGAGGGGAATTTTAAATGAGAAACAAAATAAATTGATTTCTGTCCCCCAGCCCCGGTGGGGGTTAGGTCCTTATCTGTGACTCAGCCACTGACTGATTATTCTGATTGGTTTCAGTTTAACTTCGAGACTCAGTTGTTTTTTTTTTTATGTCAAATGAGAGGATATCAGTAATTTCAGAAAATTTCAGTAAATCAGTAATTTCTGATTTTCTGAATTTAAAGATTACTAGCAAATAGTGGCTTAAAAAACATTTTCCATATGCTTTTTATGGCTATCTGTCCACTATTATTGTTGTTATTATTATTATCATTATTTATGTGTATTTTTGTTTGCATGTATGTCTGTGAACCTCTTGTGTTCCTGGTGCCTGTGGAGACCATAAGGTTGTCAGATCTTCTGGAACTGGAGTTACAGACAGTTGAGAGCTGCCATGGGGGCGCTGGAATCTAACTCAGGACTTCTGAAAGAGCAGTTAGTGCTCTTTAATTGTTGAACCATCCCTCCAGTCCACTATTTAATCCAGAACTTCAGTTATTTTATTCTAAACTGCTCTATTAATTTAAGAATGTTTTCTATATCTTTAGTTGCCATTGGTTAGCCCCTTACACTGTAATTCTTCCCACATATTGCCTAGACTACTTTTTTTAATGAGAGGCACATTTAATCTCCAATTTCCTAGTAGCCTCATTTAAAATAAAATAAATGAATTTTTATATTATATACCTTTTTACAACATAAACTCTCTGCTTATATGAAAACATTGTATTTTGTGTGTGATAATATATACATGTGTGCAGAGCTCAGAGGTTGACTTGAAGTGTTTTCTTTATTTCCTCTCCAAGTGATTTTTCGAGGCAAAGATTCCTATGACCCAGAAGCTCACTGATTTGACTGGCTAGGTAGGCAAAAGCTCTAAGGATCCACCTGTGTCTGCCCCCTACTGCTGGGGTTATATGTGCACAAGCCACTGCACCTCGCTTTCTACATGGATCCTAATTAGATTCTTATGATTGTATAGCAAGCATTGATTGAACCATGTGTCTAGCCCCAAATGAAAACATCATTAGGGTTTCATACTAAGTCTTTGGAACTCACAGTACATTTTAATTTAGCGCTGCATCTCAGTTAATGCTAGCTGTGTTCCAGATGCTTGATGCTCACATGTGACCAGTGGCCACCATGTTGAACTCTGCAATTCTACGTTATTGAACACTCAAGTAGGCACTTGTTCAGTTCCAGATGTGAAAACAAGTAGAGTAAGAGTTAAACATAAGCTCTTAGACACCAAATGTATTTGAGAGGGTAAGGAGAACCTCTATTATGTAGACATGTGGTTGATAAAGTTCAGACTTAGGGAACAGTTTTGTGGCAGGCTAGTCCCAGCAGTGCTGAGGGCTGCTTCTTCATATTAGTATGGAGAAGAATCCTGAACTCTTTGCTGTGACTTTTAAAACTATGAAAACAGTGGTTCCCATATTATCCTACAACAAATTTCATCAAAATAGATGATGAAATACTATTCATATTTTAGAAGAAGATTGAGCTACTTTGTCTCAGGCATTTATGGTAGAGAAGGAAGGGAAACCAGCATTTCTGTGGTGCAGGGCAGGTGTTATGTGTGTGTTATGTGATCGTTCGTTCCTACAGGCAACATGTGAAGCGTGGACTTACAGCCCTGGGCAAGCTTCAAGAGGAATAGGTTTTCATTACATTTAAATGTCTTCACCAGTCAGCCTACTTGATAGTACATAAGAATTATATGACTTTAATATTGCTTAATTTTCCTTAGTGTCTACATAGGTATTATTTGTCTAATAAATCACTTCCAGGAAAATTCTGGATTAATCAAAAGGAAGATGATAAAAAGCACACCAACAGGTAAAATCAGTTATATTACTATTAAAAGTTTTGAGTTACAAATTTAGGAACTTCTTCACAAGCTTCCTGTTTTCTCTTTTCATGTGCAGTCTGCAGAAAACAGCAAAAATCATGTATGTACCTATTCTTATTTTAAAAACTTTTTTTAAAAAATAGAAATCCTTTTTACTTTTAAAATTATGTGTGCTCACTTGTGTTTCTGTGTATGTGTGTGTAGTGTCTCTCTCTCTCTCTGTGTGTGTGTGTGTGTGTGTGTGTGTGTGTGTCTGTGTGTGAGTGCGTGAGTGCAGGTTCCCCCCAGAGACTAAAGGTGTCAGGTCCATTGGAGCTGAAGAAACGGGAAGTTGTTGCAGCCTGATAAGTGTGCTGGCAATTGAATACTGTAACTACTGAGCCATCTCTCCAGCCCCTTTAGACCTTTTCAAATCATTTGAAAATTATAAGAAAATTCTTTTTGGAGACAGGGTTTCTCTGTAGCTTTGGAGCCTGTCCTGGAACTAGCTCTTGTAGACCAGGCTGGCCTTGAACTCAGAGATCCGCCTGCCTCTGCCTCCCGAGAGCTGGGATTAGAGGCGTGTGCCCCCACCTCCCAGCTGAGAAAATTCTTAACAATTAGATATAGTCAGTAGGAAAGCTGTCTCGTTTCAAAGGACAGGATATTATTTTGAAAGAGGGTTTTGGCGTAGATGTTAGAATACATACTTTTATGCTGTCATTTATTTGCCAGAATTTTTTAAATATGTCTTTCTGTCGGCAGTTTATCACAAAATGAAGATATATTATGGATTGATTTGATTTCTTTTTGTTTGATAGTTTAAAAATCATTATGTACAATTTCATTTGGATCTGTGGCTTCTAAAATTTACTTACCAAAATTGGGCTGGGCATACTGGTGCATGCCTGTAATCCCAGTAGTTGGAGGGCAGAATCAGGATTTCCACAAGTTCAAGACCAGCTTGTTCTATATAGTGAGTTCTAGGCCAACCAGGAGTACACAGCAGCACCCTGTCTCAAAAAAATTCTAGAAAAGTTAAAGGTTTTACAAATATGCTTTCTTTTTGATTGGAAAAGAATGGTCATTCTTTAGCATTTATAAACTCGGGTTTGAGCATGAACAGACTTTGGCTTTTGTATTTTGCTGTACAAAGTAAAGTCAATGGGAAGACTGGATGCTTGATGAAATTGGAGAGTTTCCTTAGTCTACTTTATTTCTTGTGATGCAGAATTTAATTCTTAGGCTTTGGGAATATATTAATGGCTGCTCTTTGTTTTCAGTCTGAGGCCATCTCCTTGTACCAGAGAGACTTCTTTTGCTCTCTTTAGTGTTGTCCTCACTCAGACCCAAGATTATATTGTTTGGGGCTGTGTGTTTGTTTGTTTGTTTGTTTGTTTCCCATCACTCTCTTTCATTCTGGTAGAACTAAGGAACAGGTAAACCTTATTGCCCGGGTACCAGCTGCAGCAGCTGCTCCTTCCCCTCCCCCCTTTTCAGTAGACTAAAAGTCTTTGTTTTAGCCTGGTGACTGTCTATAACAGTGGTTCTCAACTGGCTGCAGCCCATTGGAGGTTTCAACAACCCTTTCACAGGGGTCACCTACCACTATCAGGAAACACACACATACTGTTAGGATTCATAACAGTAGCAGAATTACAGTTTTGAAGTAGCAGTGAAAATAATTTTATGGTTGGGGGTTACCACATCATGAGGAACTGCATTAAAGGGTCACAGCATTAAGAAATTGAGAACTACTGGTCTATAACCTTTAGCTGCATAAATATGGAATGTTTCATTTCAGATTTTTTTTTTACCTTCAGGGTACATTCTCCTACAAAACCAGCTAGTTATTCAGTAAAGTGGACAATAGAAGAAAAAGAACTATTTGAACAAGGACTGGTAAGTAGAGAAATTTTTAACTTACAGTAAAATTATTCTAGAAGCAAAAATCCCACAACTTTTAATAGGACATAAGCTTAATTCTTTATTTTTATTCAACTATCTAGCATTGTGCATAATCCACATTTTTCATTACATATATTTGAAAACCAAAAATACCTTTTGTATGACTGTTT